>NC_140078.1:25358157-26732754 GCF_964194135.1 Talpa europaea | reverse complement strand
ATCTGATGGTCATGTTGCAAATTGGTAGCCCAAAGGATGCATCCAGTCTGCAGAAGTAGTATTTATTTATTTTTGTTGTGCTACCTGGCCTTTCAACAAAAAATTGAATTAATAGCTAATATCAAAAGATCATGTGATCAGAAAATTCACCTAAGACTGCAGATTTTTTGATTCTCCTTTACAGAATGCAGCTGGCCTACAGACTTTAGGCATCGATGGTAGGACCCTAGTCTAAACTCCTTTTTTTTAAAAAAGATTTATTTATTTATTTATTTATACAAGCTCTGGGTACAGTCAGAAGTGTGGGAGGGTGAGAGAATTCACCAGAGCCAGAGCAGGGAGCAGAACAGGCAGATTGATGAAGTACACTGCTGAGGGGAGCAGCAGGGGTGCAGCAGGAGAGGTTTGTGTGCCATGTGGGACCCTCGCTGGTGGCCGGGGATCGAACCGGTGCTGCAGAGGCTCGAACCAGCGCTGCAGAGGCTGCGGGCAGCTTCGCAGCCCAGCGCTCAACCGCTGTGCCACCAGGGGAGGCCCCCTAAACTGCCTTTTCATAGGACCAAGGGTTCCACGGTTTCCATACCTGGCCTAGTTCCTTCATTACTTCCTGCTTAATCCCTATGGTATTTGAGCTGAATGTCTTCTAACATGTTACTAGTTATCTAAGTTTGGGTTTTATATTTTTTTAAAGGATTTAATAAGCCTGCCTGTCTCTTAAGGAAAGTAACCCTAGTTCTGGAGCTTAAAGAGTCATTCTTTAGGGTGGGATTACTGCTATTTTGTTCTGCTTTCTTTTATTCTTCTTTGTCTCATCTAATGGATATTGGAATCACATTTCCATTTCTAGAGTGAGAGATAACTAGAAGTCTGACTGCTGGCTGCATTCACAGGGTGAAAAACAACCGACCACTGCCATTTTCCATAAACCAGGCATTTTAAATAGCACCGTGATCTCATTTGGGGCTCAAATGGTCATTCCCCTGTAATGACTTCTGACTATCCTAACAGCGTATTACCTATTTCTACGTTTTCCTTTTCTAAGTGGCAGATCCTCATATTCATATCAGTATTCCTTCTCTCTACTTTGCAGCTAACCTTCAGGTTTGGAAATAAGCTTCTTTTAGGATCACACATTTATTTCTTAAACCATTGGGCCTTAGTTCATGTATTCTCTGCTTCCCTTTAGGTCTGAGAAGTGGCATTATTTCCCCAGGCTGATATGCCCCATATTCACTGAATATGGACTAAGCACTGGTCTCTGCTCTTACTAACAAGTTTCAAGGTTGAGGTGCTACAGCCCAGATCACCTACTCTTCCCAACAGGTTATCTGTTCTTTAAGAGGCATGATCTGCATTTTGCAGGCAATTAGTATGGCTTCACAAAGGAGCTGAAGGACAGTAAAGGGGGGCACTCTTTACATAGGGGAGGAACTTATTTAGAATGTATTTCCTAGGCCTCTCTTGGAAACTATAACTAAATTCAAGGGGTCCAAGAATGTGCATTTTTGGCCCTTGGCCCAAGGGCAGTATCTTAAAAACTAGTCCAAAAGGGCCTCCCTGGTGGCCTAAGGGCTATTCTCAGCACTTTTACTGAAATGGTCTGAGTTTGATCACTGGCCAGGGAGTTGATCCACATGGCACAACAGATCTGTCCTGTCTCACCTGCTGCTCCCCTTAGCAGTGTATTTCAGTAGATCTGTCTGTTTTGCTCCCCACTCTGTCTCTGGTGAATCCTCTCACCCCATACACCTCTGGCCTGTACCCCAGTTCTTCTATGCAAAAATAAATAAAATATTAAACAAATACATGAAAAAACTAGTCCAAAGAACCCAGGATAGTCTTGAGAGACTCATGATTGCTCTGAAAATTTAGCTGTTACTTGACCTAAGGAATTTTAAATGCTACCTTTAAAAAAATACACACTGAAGCTTTTGTAAAAGTCCACACAAATTTAGATGGTAGGATTTAGGGCGATTTATGAAGGTATAGCTGTCCAGTTAGCTGGTATCAGTTTCTAGACAGTGTTTTGCTGGTGAGAAATGTAATGGTCCATAACACAAAATAATAGCTTGAAGTTTTCACCAGAGAGCTAAAAAAAGTAAAAAGTAGGGCCTCCCCTGGTGGTGCAGCGGTTGAGCGCTGGGCTGCAAGGCTGCCCGCAGCCTCTGCAGCATGGGTTTGTTCCCTGGCCGCTGGGCGAGGGTCCCACAAAAAAAAAAAAAAAAAAAGTAAAAAGGAAACAAGGAAACAGATTGCACACACACATGTGAGCACACAAAAAACACTGTACCTTTGCATGTTTCTTTTTTAAAGAGTTTAGCTCCTTCTGCTGTTTCTTTAAATGCTTCAAGTAAGCCTGTGGGAGAAACAGAGAATCCAAAATAAATTTCTGTAGCCACACTTGGTGGCATACAAAAAAAATGTGTAATATAAAAATGCTTGCAAAATGACCAAGCAATTTTACCTTCATCTGCTTTAGATCTTCTATCCTCACTTGAGGGATAAGCTCGATACCTTAAAAAAAAAGTTATTGTGCATATTAAAAATTAGAATGACTGGCAATATAAAATGAGCAGCTTAAAATAGCATCAAAAGGCTTTAAAGCTACTTTCCATATACTGTTATAGATAAAAAAAAATCTTAATGTCCAATTCAAAGCAATCAACTGGTCACTTGATTGACATGTTTACTGTCTGAGGTCAGTGAACGGAGCCTGTATGGCGGAATTCTTGTATGTGATTTATTGAGGGAAGGCTCTCAAAAGAAACCTGAGTGTATTTCCAGCTGAAATCCCAGCCTTAGTCTGATCATAGTGGAGTATCTTTAGCCTAAATGGACCTTCCCAGTGTTTCTGCCTTGAGGTAAGGAGATTGGACTTTAGCAACCTCTGATCAGTCAGGTAAGAGTTTCTGAGGTTCTTATAACCTTCTAGGCAAATGCCGACAGTCTGAGGGCAAGTCCCTGGGTAAAAGTGCAGCTGGGATTTGCAATCAGTCAGTCCTCCTACAGCTGGGGGATAGTGTATAAACCACATACTGGAGAAATAACCAGGCACAGCAGGACCATTGTTGGTATTTTTATATTTAAATTTTAAGGCATAGCATTCAATTAACTCTCAATTTAATTCTTAACTCAGTCATCATCAAAGATCAAAACATTTTTTCAGCTTTTTACTAAATTTACTTTTAGCATGTAAGAAATTTAATATATGCAATTGACCACAGCAATGTCTTTAATGTATAGGAAACAATGTAATCAAAGCATCACATGAGACCTAGAGTGATATACTAAGTCATCCTGGAATTGGAGTGAGGCCAGGCTGGGTGTTGTCATGGCAACCACAGTTGTAGAAGTATCCCTAAACATGTTCTGTTTGACTATAGATATTCATCTTAGACAAACAAAATGAATGTGCACTCTACTATAATTGATTTCCATTAGAATCCTAAAGGCTAGGGATGATATTCAAGCAAGACTGGCATCAAGTTCAAGTCTCATTTTCTGGTTTTATTCATTTTAAGATCTGTGCATTCAGTGTGAGGGTGTATGGGTAGAAAAAGAGTATCTTGGCTGAAAGAAATCGGGTTTGTAATCTACAACATTTATGATAGGATTATCAAGATGCTCTGGGGTTTCTTTCTGATCTCCTTAGTCTGACATCATAGCTCTGCCTTACAGTGGAAGACAGTGTAGCTCAGAGGAGCTAATCCTAGCATGGCTCAGTGTCCCTATCTCTCCATTCTCTCATTTTCTCTTCCATTCTCTCATCTGTGAAATGAACATACAGAATTTGGGAACATGCAAATCCTCCAGAGATCTGACAAATAGAAAGAGTTCAATGCTTGACCCAGAATGATGAGACTATTTTTTTTGGTCTTGACTTAACTAAATCATGATTATCAGGAACCTATGAAAATATAAACCTCCTGCCATCACTTGGTTTTGCTTTTTCTGAAAAAGACACAAGTAACTTGTAAAATTATTGTTCTATAAAGTTTTTTTTTTTTTTAAAGATTTATTTATTTATTTATACAAGCACTGGGTATAGTCAGAAGTGTGGGCAGGTGAGAGAATTCACCAGAGCCAGAGAGGGGAGCAGAACAGGCAGAAGGACTGAAGTACACTGCTGAGGGGAGCAGCGGGCAGCAGGAGAGGTCTGCGTGCCATGTGGACCCCTCACCGGCGGCCGGGGATGGAACCTGTGCTGCAGAGGCTGCGGGCAGCTTCGCAGCCCAGCGCTCAACTGCTGTGCCACCAGGGGAGGCCCTAATTTGAATAAATTTACATAGCCACATGTCGTTAGAGGCTGTTACATGGACAGTACAGGTCAACAGGCTTTCCTGTGTGAAGGTGGGGTTAAGGAGTACATTTTGGGTTCCAAAGTTTGTTGCTAGTTGGACATGAACTAGGAGCTGAATTTTCTTAATTCTTTATTCTTGAAATTAAAGAGAGAATCAAGCATTAGTGTTGAGGTCATTGTTTTTTCGCTACATATCTAGGGGAAACCATTCAGAATTTCATCTCACCTTCATAGACGTGGACTCACACCACTTGCCCTCTCCCCAGGTCAGCTTAATCTAGTTAATTTCCAACAGCCAGCACCTCATTTCCTTCCCTGAGGATTTTTTTTTTGCCCTCCAAAATGTGATGTACCCTCCTTCTGTGACCTAGAATTGTGGGGAGTCTACCCCTTTCACAAGCACCCTCAACAAAAGGCTGGTGGGAGTAGGGGTACATTGCTGGCCACTCGGGCAGCGTCTTTCAGGCCACTTAGCTCATTACAATTACTCATGACTTTATACACTAATGGGAGTGAGGCAAGAACCTTAAACACAAACTCTTCCTGTCTGTCTCTGAGTGGCTAATGTTATTAATGACCGGTGCTGGCACAGAATACCCAAAACCTGTATTATTACCTTCCTCCATGTTCTTTCCAAGGAAGAACAGACACACAGCTGCAGGCAAAGTGCAATTTGGGCTACTTTGGTGCTGTCTCATTTTCTAATTTGCTTCACAAAGCTCAATGCACACTTAGTTTCTGGCTAAATTACTATGCTGCTTTGGTTTGGGAATCTGTCATTTCTTACATTAAACTGAAGCATTGTGTGTACTTAAGTGTACAAACAGCTTGATTTTTTTATACCAGGGACACGGAATTCACATATAAGTGGGAAATACACACATACACATTATATACTGAGTAAAAAGCCATTGGGAAAAAGAGAAATCTTATTAAAGTAAGAATGAATTTTGAAAATTTGATTCATGGTCAAGGAGAACATTAAAAATATTTCATTTATTTTTACCAGTCAGAATGGAGACCTGAGCAGTAAGAACTTAAGTGTCAAATGGTCAGTACATTGTTCCCTGCAGGGCAGCTGAATATTAGCACATGGGACACACAATTTTGGAAGACACGTGTAGTGCCAGGGAGGCACAGAGCAGGTTTTCTTTTTTTTTTTCGTGGGACCCTCGCCGGCAGCCAGGGAATGAACTGGCGCTGCAGAGGCTGCGGGCAGCCTCGCAGCCCAGCGCTTAACCGCTGCGCCAACAGGGGAGGCCCACAGAGCAGGTTTTCTATGATCTGGGCAGTCGGGTAAAGGAGTCCGGGAGCCCTCAGTGGCTTTTGCAGGCTTTTAATGATCTTTCTACACCATTTGTAGTGAGATAACCAGGTGCAGGGCAGGCAGAGAGGTCTGGGGGCCGGGAGGCTTGCAGGCCTCCTAGCCCCGGGTAAGTCTTGGCTCTTGCTGGGCTCTCTGGTGTTCTCTCTTGGCCTGTACTGCATGGTTCTCTGCCACCCTGTCCTTACATGCTCAGTATCTCGGCTCAGGTGTGCCCACTTACGTATGCCCACACCAGACACCAGGTGCCACCATCAGGCGCGCGTGTAAGACCACAGGGGTTGATCATTGATGCTTATGGTGGGAGGCTGGAAAAAAACCTGATCCCTTCCATTTACCCTACAACACCTCTTGTGATATTTTGTTTCCTCCACAGGCAACCACATAAAACTAGCCTTCAAAAGCCCAGCTCATAATTTTACAAATAAATGGTAACAACAGAGGCTACATATCTACCTATGACAGTACATTTAAGGGACTCTAGACATATTAGAACAATTTGGTTTCTGATGGTTCATGAGACCACCACCTGTCCACGTAAAGAGCCCAGGGTAGCATCCTGAGGACAGTGGGGATGGAATTACTGAAGTTCACAGTAAGTTTTTTCCATACAGGACATCACATTGAATGTTTCTCAAACTCTGGATATTTTATGCAGTGTAACTAAGGTGTGGGCTTTAGCAGATGAAACACAAAAGTTGACTCCCTGTTAAATAATGAGGGCAATCAAGCAGTTTGTCCAATCCATAAGCAAGTTCTTAAGTTTTATGGAGCAATGAAAACTGGCAAGATTAGCAATTCTAAATACCCTCATAAAAGACTCTTTAAAAAGTGCCTAAAATTGCCAGAACAGATAAGGAGCCCAAATAACTCTTTTACCTTTCTTGGCTTCTACGCCAGACCCCAGGGCAGCCGTGGTGGTTGGTCTGAGTTCAGAGCTGCTCTGAGGGGTCACGTTAGCTTTGGCAGTGTTGGCCTTTCCTTTTTTGTCATTCTTAGAGGTGTCACTGGGCACGTCGGCTATGTCACTCTGGAACAGAAAAGCTTATATTAACTCAAGTGAAATGACACACAAGGTCAAATATTTGCACACTCTCTATTTTACTAAATCTACTCTGTATCACTCAATTTTTCCCCTTCTGCTTCCTACTCTCTACACTTTTAGTGGTTCTTTGCCTGCAAAGAGTAAAGATCATATGATGTTTCTTAGGCATGAGGTGAAGGATGAAGCCAATGAAAGATTATGCAACTCCTTTACAAGACAGTTATTTCTTCTCTTTTTTTTCTTGCTATTGGAGAGATGGCTGCTTCCACTTAACTGAGGAGTGTGGTGAAGGGAGCATTTAAAAACAAAAACCAAGACCTCCCTGGTGGACTACAGGTGAAGTCTCAACACTAGCACAAGGCCTGAGTTCAATCCCGGGCCAGGGAGCTACCCACATGGTGCAGCAGACCTCTCCTGTCTTGCCTGCTGCTCCCCTTAGCAGTGTATTTCAGTAAATCTGCTGGTTCTGCTCTTTACTCTATCTCTGATGAATCCTCTCATCCCCTGAACCTCTGGCCTACACCCCAGTTCTTCTATGCATAAACAAATCTTTGAAAAATGGCACAGTGCGCACTGGAATGGGAGGAGGCTATGGATACAAGACTGGTTAAAAATAAACAATAACATGCCAATTTCATCGATTTATTGGATTGGTTTTGTTGAATTTCCAGTGAATAATAAAACCTGCCAATATTTTAAATGTTCCTAAAAGTGTCATGAGTTGTTTCCATTTCTTTTTTTTAATGGGGCAGGGGTCCCCAGATATGAGTTAAGCCATGGATTTTCAGATTGTGATCACATTTTATTAACTATCTATACTCGTGATCACAGACCCATAAAAAGATTTTGTTGAACTAAGTTCAGTCTCAAAACCCTCTTTGAACTTGTTATGTTATATTATTATTTTGTCTTGCTCTTGTAATCAAGAAGTTTGATTGACAACCATACTTCCCCAGCTTGGCTGTCTTTAAGCAACCACTGGTACTTACCGTTTCAATGCCCATAGCTCTCATTTGGTCTGCTCTCTTTTCCGTGATAGAAAGAAATTTCTTTGGGTCTGACAAAGCATCCACAATATCTGGAAAAAAAAAAAAAGTCCCTGGGTTGTTAATGCTGTTTTGCTGAAAATGCCCAATAAATTTAACAAACTATTTCACAATTCTGGACCTCCATTATGTTTTCTGAGTACCTTATCTAAAAACATAAGACAAGGTTGGGAAAGCTGATAATTGCAGAAAACGAGAAATTAAAGGTGAGGACAATGATGAAATGATTTTATCTTTGAGTTTTTCTCAAATAAAGCAGACAATGTGGCAGGGCAAGTCAAGTGAGTTGCCTTGGATTCTGACTACTCATGTGATTACAAACACTTAATGCCCCAAGCCTCAGTTTCTTCACCTGAAAATTAGAACTGATACCTCCCACCCCGGTGAGATACTGTGAGAATTCAATGAGATGATCAATGTAAAAAGTACTTGAAGCTTAGCAGAAGCTACTACTAAGTCTTATTCTTAGGTGCAGAAGACTAATGCATATTTAATGCCAATTTTGGTTCCATGGTAGTTAAACTGAAATATTTCTCCAGGGTTTTTTTCAGTGATATCTTGCATTTTTAAAAAACAGTAAAATTCCATCTTTTATGTAATGTTGTTTGAAGAGCTCCATGTACTTTCAAGCAGAATTTCATAAATTTTGCATAAATTACCAGTACTATAGAAGGAATAATTATTCATGTTAACTTAAAATGGTTCATAATTTACAAATTGAAAAAAATGTGTTTATCAATTTTCCTCTATTAGAATTAGCTTCCTAATTGCACTCTGAAGACAATTTTCCTCAGTTTAAACCTCTTCTTTTCACTTTTATAATAGAAAATAACAGATGCACATGATAAATATTCAAATACATAAAATGAAAAGTAAAATTCTCCTCTCCTGTCAAACCTACACCCACTAGGTAATTACTGTTTACCCATTTCTTGTATCCTTATATTCTTTAAAACTCCCACGGGTTCCTACTTTTTTCCATCGATTTTTTAATTTTTTGATGTCACATAGCTTAGAAATATTTGTATATCAGCAATATAGATCTACTATATTATTTTTAAAGGCTGTTTAAATATTACATTTTCTGAATGGTTATCATTTCTTTAACCAGCTCTTTATTGCTAAACTGAGTACTTCCATTTCTTTCTTATTATAAACAGTGTTACAATGAATGCCCTTGAACATCTCACAGAAAACCTTTGCATATATTTATGGGAAAAGCAGTTATAGAAGAATGTTACTGGATGAACATGGTACTAAGGAAACAAAGAAGAATTAAGATGCAGTAGTTGAGCAGTATGCTCCAAAATTCATGTCTACACAGAATCTCAGAATATGAGCTAATTTATAAATAGGGTCTTTACATAAATAATTAGTTAAGGACTGAGATGAGATCACACTGGATCGGGATGGGTCCTAAATCCAAGAGTCGTGTAAAAAGTCAAGAGGACACACAAAGACCACGATGCAGGCCCTAGACTGATGCAGGCACAAGCAAGGACAATGCTAGGCCTGAAGGAATCTCTAGGAGCTAGAAAGAGGCAAATAAAAAATTCAAGAGCTGCCAACTCCAGGATTTCTAACTTCTAGCCTCTAGCACCATGACAGAATACATTTCTGTTGTTTCAAGTCTCCCAGGTTTTTGGCAGATTTGATTAGCAATGGTGCTTGAGAAAAAAAAAAAATTCTGCTACTTAAATTCTTGGGTACATATCTATCATACAGTCATGTATCCAAACTTAGAAAGAGGAGGTGCCAGTGACTCCTGGAGACTTCCCAATAGCCTGCAAGGTTTGATCTTAGGGAATCCCAGGGCTGCATCCCAGGGCTGAATCTTCTTCCTGTTTTTCTAACTCAATATTTTGGTTTTAGTCAAAAGGACTGATTTTATACAATTCTGACCTAGACTATATGTTCTAAATTTGCAACAAACAATTACACCACAATATGTAAACTAGGTCACATATCCTTTGTGTTGCATGAGCTGCTCTTGCCAGCCATCTGCTGTAGGATTATGTAGCAATAGCCTAAATAATACATCAGAATAAGATGCTGCAGATGTAGCCATTAGTTGAATAAATATCACAACTGAAATCCATCCTCAATTACCAATGTTAACAATTCTATAAGCTGTTGGGGAGTTATAGCTCCAGATCCTGAAATTCTGTCTTATTACTCGAGTTTTAATGAAACGTCTTCTTTGCAGTTAAACATGCTTTTGAACATGCTTATATCAGAGACATAATTCAGGGGAGGAGGAGGGACAGGGATTAGAGGGAGGGAGGGAGGAGCACAGGAGACTGTGGTGATGGTGCACGGGTGCCTTGGAGAAGGAAATTCTATGGAGACTCAATCTGAGGGGGTGGGGGGAAGCAAATATTGTTCAAAAAAATACTAAAAGTGAATGCTTTTGAAAACAAAAAACAAAAACAAACAAAAAAATCATGCTTTTGAAAAATTTACAATATAAAGAATAATACCCTTTAATTATAATGCAACATTATAGTGCTCTTGATCAAATAGCAACAAAAATGAACAACGATTAAATAAGGTTTGTTTAAATTAAATTACACAGGAAAAAGATTATGAAAGGGCTAAATGCCTTGGATAAAGCTTAGGTTAGCAGGATACTTAAATGTGCTTCATTCCTGGCAATTTCAAATAACAAATTAGGTACATCTCGGGCATTTAATTTTGCCATATGGTGGCAGGTATCATCTGTACTGGAGTTATATTAATGTAGAGGGTGGCAACTGCACATTCAGGACTGCACCACCACAAATTCTAGGCAAAGGGCAAAAGGGCCTTTTAGGCTTAGGCAAAAGGGCCTACTTAGGCTTAGGAAGGGTCCTGCTCTCTTTTAAATTTTTATAACTTAGTTTCTCCTCTGTGTGTATTATATATATGTAAGCGTGTATGTGTGAGATATATATATATATATATGATACACATATATATCTCAAAGAAGCAGATTTATAATAACCACATTTAAAATAATGTATAACCAGAGAGGAAGAAGCTGTACCTCAAATATCTCATACCTCTATATCTAACTGTGCAACTCTATTTGGTGATATTATTTATTTTTTCTTTTCCTTAGTTCAGAAAAGATTTGAGGAAGCATTTAAATACATCTGGCATATTCTTGGCTAAAGTTTAGCTTATTCAACCAAACCTGGTATGTTTCCTTGGTCATAATCTGATATTTCACGAGGTTTCTTCCCTCATATTGGGGGAACCCTGTGGCTGACAACAGTCCATGTAGCTCTTTGTTCCATGGAACAAACCACAGTGGCAAAAACGAAATCTAAGTCTTGATCAGCATTGACTGATATGTGAATAGGCCAGCAGAGGGAAGAGCCACATGTCCCTCTAAAGGAGGAGAGGTATGTGTGCATAAGTTTCACACACCACAGAACAGACAGGGGTGAACTACAATTTCCAAGATACTTGAAGGCCATGGCACAAATGCTGGAAACTTTCTTTTTAAAAAAGAAATGCCGTTTTCTTTTTCTTACTTGTATTTTTGAAAATAATACATATTTCAGGGTTCAGTGCTAATTCCAAAAGCTGGTCTCTTCTAGGGAAGACTTTTTTCCCACTCCCTCCCTCCCACCATCCTTCCTCACACCCATACAGAATTGAAAGCATCAATTTAGGCATCCCCAAGAGCTGAGAAGTACTTAGCGATTCCTTAGCACACACTTTAGATGTTTGTTGGCTTTTCAGGAAAACTCTTTTGTTTGTGTGTTTGCTTATTCATTGTTCTTTTTTTCTTTTTTAATTTTTTTAAATAAGATTTATTTATTTATTTATACAAGCACTGGGTACAGTCAGAAGCGCAGGAGGGTGAGAGAATTCACCAGAGCCAGAGCGGGGAGCAGAGCAGGCAGAAGGACCGAAGTACACTGCTGAGGGGAGCAGCGGGCGGCAGGAGAGGTCTGCGCGCCTTGTGGGACCCTCCTCAGGTGGCCGGGGGAGCAGCTGGGGATCGAACCGGCGCTGCAGAGGCTGCGGGCAGCTTCGCAACCTAGCGCTCAACCGCTGCGCCACCGGGGAGGCCCTTATTCATTGTTCTTTAAGGTACTTGGTGCGTTGGTGGTGAACACCAATTTGGCACCTAGGATTCCCCTTCTTCCCTACTCATGAGCTCACTCCGTTCTCTCCTACTTCCCATGCTACTGTTTATGTCTTATCTAGAGATAAAAGCAGCAGAAAAATACATGTTTTCCTATTGGCAGCAAAACAATATTAATTAACATCAATATATCCCATAACTATGATATTGGATTAGCTCTTTTAATTTCTATTGAATGATTTAAGCATCTCCTAAACTGCATATCCCAGAATACTAGAAGATCCAGTAGGTGCTGTGGCTAAAGTAACCTTTGCCTGAATAAGATTAGGGAATACTCGGGGCCGCCGGGTGGCGCAGCGGTTGAGTGCTGGGTTGCGAAGCTGCCCGCAGCCTCTGCAGCGCCGGTTCGTTCCCCGGTTGCTCCCCGGCCACCAGAGGAGGGTCCCGCATGGCACGCAGACCTCTCCTGCTGCCCGCTGCTCCCCTCAGCAGTGTACTTCGGTCCTTCTGCCTGCTCTGCTCCCCGCTCTGGCTCTGGTGAATTCTCTCACCCTCCCGCACTTCTGACTGTACCCAATGCTTGTATAAATAAATAAATAAATAAATAAAAAAAAGATTAGGGAATGCTTGTGGTTGCCCCTCTTCTTAGGTCTTCTCAAGGAACTATGCAATAAAAAGCTTATATAAATTCACTTAGTTTTGCAGTCCCCCTGATGTCAGAAATGGCCAACATCTTTGCAAAGAGATTGGAAAGCAACCCTGTGAAGATGTTGGTACAGTGACCAAGAAATACCCTCAGTTCCCATGATGTATCTTTAACCATAAGGAGGTGAAGGGGAGCTTGACAAATAAACATGGGGTAACTTCATCTCCGCTTACATGACATAGCCTAGTTGCAGAAGAGAAGACAAAGCCACAGTCACAAATGCAGTGATGAACTCTGCCTAAGGAACAAAGTGATGAGAGGCTGATTAAACTCAGCTCCATATATTATTTAACCAGAATGCTGGCATTCTATATATTCTGGAAATCTAGCATGAGCTCTCTTACTTGTTTTCTTCCTTATCACTAAGTAATAACAAAAGAAATACAAATATTAAAACACACATATATCTGAGGCATATAGGCGGGGAGGGGTGGGATAGGTGTCAAAACAAGGGAGGGAAGAGGACAAAGGTGTGTGGTGATGGATCACGGGTGCTATGGTGGTGGGAGATCTATGGGGACTACACCTGAAGGGAGAAACCAAATACTGTCCAAAAATGAACAACAGCGTAAGAAAATATATATAAAAAATTAATTTTTTTTTTTTTAAAAAGCAACAGTGGGTGAGAAAGGGGAAACTTTAATTGCCATTTAATTGTCATCAGTTCTGGAACTGATGACAGAGGAACAGGGGCTACTGTGACAAAACTGCTGCTCTGGATTAGTGCCATTTTCAGGGGCGTCTGCACCTACAGAGCAAGCAGCAAAGACAACTCCAGTCCTCTGAGTCTCACTGCATTTGACAAAAGAAAATGTACTTGAGCACCCCACCCAGTTACTGCTATTTTGTGTATGAGTGTGGGAGGAAGAAAAGGGACTCTTTTCTCTCCGTTCAGTAGAAAAATAAGTTGAAAAAATTAAACTGAGGTTTTTTTGGTTCATTCCTAGTGACGCCTCTCCTAAATGATATTATCTTTTTTTTCATGCCTAAGTTCAGTTTTGAGTAGTGAAGAGACTTCACTTAGGCCACTCAGGAACAGATGTTCTATGAAGAGTTCAGAAGTTATAGCTGCCATCTTTGCTCTGTTAGTTCTTGTGTGTCTTGGGCATTGTTATGCTATAGTAATTACTAGAAGGGGAAGCAGAGAAGCGTAGCACTAAAGTTTCCTGTCACTGCCTCCTGAGGAGCAAGGAAGGTAAACAGGGAACTCATGTGAGTAGAAGAAGGTGAGTCAGGGTGGAAAATGTTGGCTGTAGATCTAGCTCAAGTTGGCAGGGACTCTGGGTAGCCCAGAGTTCAAGTCCTCTAAAGATAAAAAGTAATTATGCACATAAACTTCATATTTATATGTATATATTTACTTATGTATATATAGATATTCTTTCTAAACTTTTGTTGTTATTTTCAGACATTCACATATTTTCAAAATGTTATAAAATATCTAGATAGCATGTTAGTAATTTTATTATTTTCCAAATTCAAAGCAAATATATGTTTGAAAGTTTTTCCATTTTCATATTTCCTTGTTACAAAATCTAAGGAAAAATGCATTTTTTAAAAAAATGCATAAAAGTTACACATGCTTTCTTGAATTTAAACAACCCAGAGGTAATAAGTGGAGTTCTGCTGTAACAGGCTGCCACAGTGGACAGTGTATTCTCTGTGATATTCCTGAAAGGTTGTCCAGTGCAATGGGTTAGCTACACTGAACAACTCACCCTCACAATTAAAGAGGTAATTACTATGAAAGCTGAGTGTGCATCATTATAGATTTCTTTTTTAAAGAAAATATTTATTTATGCATACAGGAACTGGGGTACAGGCTAGAGGTGTGGGGGTGAGAGGATTCACCAGAAACAGAGTGGGGAGCAGAAACGGCAGATTGACTGAAATACAATGCTGAGGGGAGCAGCAGGAGAGTCAGGAGAGGTCTGCTGCGCCATGTGGGTAACTCCCTGGCTGAGGATCAAACTCATGCTGCAGTGGCGGCTGCGGATATCTTCATAGGTTGCACCTTAACCCCTTGAACTACTAGGGAGGCCCCTTATAGATTTTTTTCTCCATACTTTATGTACATATATAAAAAGATAACTATTTGTTTATAAGTAATAATATGATTGTTTTGCAATATACTTTATTTTTTGTATAGAGGCATGTTTTATTTATTTGTTTGTTTTTGTTTTTTGTTCATACATGCACTGGGCACAGTCAGAAGCGCGGGAGGGTGAGAGAATTCACCAGAGCCAGAGCGGGGAGCAGAGCAGGCAGAAGGACCAAAGCACACTGCTGAGGGGAGCAGCGGGCGGCAGGAGAGGTCTGTGCGCCATGTGGGACCCTCCTCCGGTGGCCGGGGAGCAGCCGGGGATCGAACCGGCGCCGCAAAGGCCACGGACAGCTTCGCAACCCAGCGCTCAACTGCTGCGCCACCGGGGAGGCCCTGCAATATACTTTTACTCTCTGTAATATATCACTGTCATTTTTCTACATCTAAACACTGAGATCCAAGTCATTATTCTGTGTGGATGTACAGTATAATAGAGCAAGGCTATCACAGATTATAAATAATGCTATATGTCCCATATAGTATGGGTATTAAAATTTTGTTTGCTTTTAATAATCTAATTAAATAAATAATTCTTAGAGTAACATTTGGTGAAATATAAAAATTGGAACTTATTTAGATTGATCAGACATAAGAAGTTTTACTTCTATATTCTGATCTAAACTTCTGGGGTAATTTTGGATACACAATGATCCACCAAAATGTCAGATGCAATTTTTCATAGTATACAATACCCTGAAATGTGAATATTTTTTTAAGGTGTCAAAATAATTCACTAAGACCAGCACATTCCACACTCCTCTCGTGAATGCCATAAGATTTTAAAGATGCAACATTAGCTATCGACCAGGTTTTTTCAGCTTTTAGCACCAAATACACTATGTTTCAGCTTCGTGAGATGTATAATAAGTTCACCACTTTCATTATTAAGCCTTAGCCTGGGCTACTTTCCTGTCTGGAGAGAAACTCATTCTAACTCTCCACTGTAAAATGTTACTCTTCTTTTAAGCCCAAATAGCTACAGAAGTTTCCCTCAACCCTGTTCTGGTTCATTTGTTCAATGTTTCAAACAACCTCTGGGTCTAGTACTCTTTGGGCACTTACATAATGGGTTATATTTATTTATGTATGTGTGTGTGTGTGTGTGAGTATACCTGCTTATGTTTATGTATATTTGTACAAGATTGGAAAATTCTTCATGGCTTTTTCAACTTTATATCTCCTACCCAGGCCATTCAAAGAGTAGGTACTAAATAATATTTGTGGAATACATCTACTTTTGAGAAAAATATTTTAAATAAATACATCAATGACACACTTTTTACTGGTTAAGCCAGTGAATGTTAAAAAAAAGTTCTATCTCATACACTATTGATGTATAATTTGGCAGTTGACTCTAAAGCTTTAAATATGTAGATCCTCCTTGGTGTAATTAAACAACTTTAAAGGGTTCAACTTCAGGAAATGAAGCTGTACAGATAGGGATCTCAGATGCAATACCGTTTATAAAAAAGAAAATTTGAAATAACTTCAATTTTTATCAATAACTAAATTATGGCATATATAATGGAATTTCATGCAGTCAACACAAACATAAAAAACATTTTATCACATGGGAAAATGTTCTCCACTTATAAAAGATTACCTCTCTGCAGTAATGAGTCCAAATGAGTATACATAGTAAGATCCAATTTCATAAAAAAAAAAAAAATGAGAGAAGTGAGATTTATTACCAATGTGGTAAGAGAGTTTTCTCTGGGCAATGGATTTATAAATGGCCCTTCTTTTATTTTTGTCCCGTTAGAATCTCTAATACGTATCTGAGCTATTTTGCCTTCTACAGATAAAACCTGCTAAACATATTGATAGGATGAGTGAATGAGTCCATATTATCTTCCTTTTTTGATATTATCTTTCTTTAGCCAAATAAGAATCCTCGAGACTACAAGTGTTACAGCACTGGCAGGAAAAGAGTTAACTATTGGTGAAATATTTTATATTCTTGTATTTTATGACCACATATATATAAAATATTTTGTACCCAAATTTTCAACTTACCTCCAAATCCATCAGGCACATATGTTTTAAGAACAATATTGCAGAAAATTGTTGGCAGTGATAAAGGTTTATTTCCCTCATTTCTAAGGGAAATGTGTCGATAACCTGCTTGCAGACCATCCAGTGGGAGAATTCTTTGGCCAATCAGCTTGTTGTTGTCATCATACACTGCTATTCTCAGAACTGCGAGGTCAGGGAGTATCACCTTCAAACAAAGAGTGATATCTTCTATTGATTTTTGTAATGTAGTGCCCAAGAGTCACAACTCTATACTACCTTAAATACTCTGTTATGGTGAAAATCATTTCATTAAAATTTTTAATTGGAATGGATGTGAAAGATTACTAATACTAGTCCGATGTTTGTCATCTTTTCCCAACAGGAGACCCTGAGAAAGGAAGTGACATTCCATAATCTCAGAGATAGTCAATGACAACTGGGTCTGGGAACTGGGCTGGTGACTTCTAATCCTCGGGTCTATTTACTGACCTGGCTGCTTCTGACATCTAGCTTTCCCTCTTTTTTTCCCTTTTTTAAAAAGATTTATTTATTTATGATTACAAGAACTGGATTACAGGCCAGAGGTGCGGGAGGTGACAGGATTCACCAGAGACAGAGTGGGGAACAGAACAGGCAGACTGACTGAAATACACTGCTGAGGGGAGCAGCAGGCGAGTCAGGAGCAGTCTACTGTGCCATGTGGGTTGCTCCCTGGCCGGGGATCGAATTTGCACTGCAGAGGCTGCGGACAGCTTCATAGCAAAGCACTGTGCTCAACCCCTTGCACCACCAGGGAGGCTCAGAGCTTTGCCTCTTTTTAAGAATATGAAGTATCTATAAAGAAATACTTCTTGTATAAAAGAAAATGCATACATAAATTTGGACTCTCCTTTTTCTTGTACTCCTCTGTTCTTTACATATTTTGAGGTAGTGAATAGAGCAAAATGCGACAACCACAAACATTAATACATACACAAGACAGCTTGCCATCCTCGATTTAAATAAATAGACATAAAATTGGAGCTTGGAGAGCGGAATCCATATTCAGATATAAAATAACAATATTATGAAAAAAAATTCCAATTTTTTAATCAAGAATAACTTTTCATTGGTTGAGATCAGCCAGGGTATCTTGGCTGATGTGAATACTGTGTTGAATGCTAGCCATGAATTGGTTGCCTATTTGTTGCTGGAGGTTATAATTTAAACTCCAACTGCATGAAGATGAAGAGGAGAAATCAAGCTAAATTCACCAACTTCAGTCACTCTGTTGTTCATGGGGTGAATGGAGTGGTTCATTTTGTGAGATCAGTGCAAAGAACAAAAACAAAACAAAGAAAACAGTGTTAAAACATTGATCTCAATGAAAGGCAATTTAACTGCAGAAAAGAGAAGGATTTGCCATTTTGTGTCTGGAACCAGGAACATAAAAATCAAGCTTAACATGTCCTTTCTTATCAAAAAGAAAGAACTCCTGCAGTTAATGTTCTGAATTTCTAGAATTGTGTATAGGAATTATTCATTATGCCAAGGAACACTGACCATGCTGATAATAGATTCATATAACAAACTGGAAAAATCAGGGAAGAAAAAAAGAGACAAATTACAGCTGTGTATGTAATTTATGCCACACTCTGATGCCAGTATAGGAAGTGACAATTGGGTACTGCATGGATTATGCAGTAATAAAATTCACATTACAGGGTGATCCTCAATTTCAAGACATCCTGGTTTATCACCTCTACGTTGACCTTCCATAATCTGGTTTCTATAAATCAGGTAGCCTGTTCTACAGTGGACAATCCCCATTTTTAAAAACCTATCAGATAAAATAGAAATCTACTATCTATTGCATGACATGTAAATGTGGCAGAAAAATCTGGAAAATCTATGCCCACAGAAGCAGTTAGCAACTATTTTAGTTAGGATAACACAACAGTGAGAGAAAAACATGTTCTTGGAGGCTTCACTGCCAACCCATGACTTTTCCCAGACATCTTTAATTGACAAAAGAGAGACTAATGGAAAAATAATTATGAGATTAGTAACTGAGTCATTAAACAGGATGACTATGATTGTCCTTTGGAGCCAGTGTACAGTACTAGGAGTGAGAAAGCCAAAAACAGCACATGAAGCACAGAACTGGAGTGTAGCAATAGATGCCACACTTTCTAGAGACACTGGGTCAATACCATCTGGTACACTTCAGATGTTTATTGGCTTTAAATGTCAGCATCCCACCTCCCCTTCTTGTTCCTGGAATAGTGCCAGTTATGAGCTACCACCAGGACAAGGAAGAATTCTCCAATGCATGATGGTGTCTACTAGTGAGGACACATTCTAGATGATAAATCTAGAGCTTGGACAGTGTCCAAGCTAGTGGACAGTGTCTTAGAGTAGGACAGTCAAAAGAAGGGCAGGGACAAACCGAAACAATAATCATATGATGGCTACAGGACTTTTTCACTAGAAAAGGGAAAAGAAGACATTTTTAAAAAAGATTTACTTATTTATACATACAAGAACTGGGCTGTAAGCCAGAGATGCGGGTGGTGAGAAGATTCACCGGAGAGAGTGGGGAGCGGAACAGGCAGATCTACTGAAACACACTGCTGAGGGGAGCAGCAGGTGAGATGGGAGAGGTCTGCTGCGCCATGTGGGTAGCTCCCTGGCCAGTCAGGGACCCAACTCGTGCTGTAGTGGCTGGCAGTAGCTTGAGAGCGCTGTCTTTAACCCCTGCGCCACCAAGGAGGCCCAAGAAGACATTTGGGGTTGAATAACTGTCACTCTTATCATGGAGTACCTATGCACTAAAGTGGGGCTCCCAAGTTAGCAGAGTAAATCTGCTAACACATTGAAAATATCTTACCTTTCGAAACACAAAGGATTCTTCATTGTAAACTGGATTGAGGCCATTGTTCATCACCATGCGAGTGCGGAATTCCTTGCGGATAGTGTCTGTGGGCAGCCCATACATATCTACTTCCACGTATGTGCCGATTTTCTTATCTGATAAGAACTGGCCTGATATGACCTGCAGCAACACAGAAACAGGAGAGAGAAGTCTGCATAATTACCAGTAGCAGAGGATAATCAAGAAGAAATAAAATCTCTGTTCATCTTTAGAAATTTTCATGTGTACGAAAATAATATATTCATTTCTTATTCAACTAAAATATTATTGATCAACTGCTATATGCAGAGAGAATATTCTGGGAAGAAGTTCCAAGTTAAAGAACTGTCTGGAGAAAGAAAGAGTGAAATATATATGAATCACATAATATAAAAAAATAGTGTCCACATCTTCACTTCATTTATGTTCATAAACCCAAAGAATAAAGTGATGGGTCAAATGTGCCTAAAGAACCATTCACAGCTCTGAAATTCTGTCATGTCATACTTATACCAAATTCTTTTAAAAATCTTGAAAAGAGGGCCTCCCCAGTGGCACAGTGGTTGAGTGCTGGGTTGAGAAGCTGCCCACAGCCTCTGCAGGGCAGAGGTTCGATCCACAGGGCGAGGGTCCCACATGGCGCGCAGACCTCTCCTGCTGCCCGG
Source organism: Talpa europaea (assembly GCF_964194135.1). Lineage (NCBI taxonomy): Eukaryota > Metazoa > Chordata > Mammalia > Eulipotyphla > Talpidae > Talpa > Talpa europaea. Next base: position 26,712,577 of record NC_140078.1, on the reverse strand, counting down.
TGCTCCCCTCAGCAGTGTACTTCGGTCCTTCTGCCTGCTCTGCTCCCCGCTCTGGCTCTGGTGAATTCTCTCACCCTCCCGCGCTTCTGACTGTACCCAGTGCTTGTATAAATAAATAAATCTTTAAAAAAAAAAAAGAATTAAAAATCTTGAAAAGAGACACATTGGGAGGAAAAGTGATGCTAAAATTTACTTGTTACTTTTCACTGATACTGACCTTGGGGAGCAAGGACAGCATTATTTATTTGTAAAGATGAGTATTAAATTCTATTATAAAGCAATGGAGACATTACCTTTTACTTACTTTCCAAATGACTATAACCATTTATTAGTTTTTTTTCCACAATATCCAATAGTCATCAAAACAGTTTTTAAAGGGTAGGATGTAGATATTTAAAGAGCACAGCCAAAAATCAATTTTGATATGAGCATGTCTGTGAAACCATTACAACAATTAAGATAACAAACATTCCTATCACTCCCTAAGGTTTCTTTGTGCCCTTTTGTAATCCATCCCTCCTTCCATCTCTGCCCAGAGGAATCAGTTTATTCACCTTCTGTCACCATACATTAGTTTGTATGTTTTAGAATTTTATATAAATGGAATCTTACAATTACTTTTTTATCAATAAACTTTATATTTTAGGGAAGTTTTAGGTTCACAGAGAGTTCCCATATACTCCTGTCCCCATACCCACAAACTCCGTGCCCCTCCTTCCCCCACCCTGGTATATTTATTACAATTGATGAGCCAATTGATTGACACGTCATTATCACCCAAACACCAGAGTTTACATTAGGGGTCACTCTAGGTGCTGCATAGTCTGTGGATTTGGACAAATATCTAATGGCATGTATTCATTCTTGTAGCATCAAACAGAGTAATTTCACTGTCCCCCCAAATCCTCTGTGTTCTTCTTATTTATCTCTCCCTCCACAAAGCCCCTGGCAACCACTAATTTCTTAACTGTTTTTATATTTTCCTTTTTCAAAATGTCATATAGCTGTAGCCATATACTATATAGCCTATTCTCTCGCTTCTTTCCTTAGTAATGTGTATTTAAATTTCTTCTATGTGTTTTCATGACTGCTAGCTCATTTCTTTTTAGTACTAAATAATAGCCAATTGACCTGATGTACTATATTTTATTTATCCATTCACCTAGTGAAGGACATCTCAGTGCATTCAAATTTTGGTAAAATACTAAGGAGTGCAACTGCTGGGTTGTAGGGCAAGAATATGTTCAGTTTTGTAAGAAACTGGCAAACTGTCTTCCAAAATGGTTGTACCATTTGGCATTCCCACCAATGACAAATGAGAGTTCTTATTACTCTCCATCCTCTGGAAGGCACTTTTTTGATCAGTTGTATTTTATTAAAAGTATTTAACAATTTTAATAGTGAAAAAATGTATATCGTAAGAATAAGAGGAAGAATTTTAAGTTAAAATTGAGAGCAATAGGGCCTCCCCGGTGGCGCAGCGGTTGAGTACTGGGTTGCGAGGCTGCCCGCAGCTTCTGTGGCACCGGTTCGATCCCCAGCTGCTCCCCAGCCACCGGAGGAGGGTCCCACATGGCGCGCAGACCTCTCCAGCCGCCCGCTGCTCCCCTCAGCAGTGTACTTCGGTCCTTCTGCCTGCTCTGCTCCCCGCTCTGGCTCTGGTGAATTCTCTCACCCTCCAGCACTTCTGACTGTACCCAGTGCTTGTATAAATAAAATGTAAATAAATAAATAAATCTTTAAAAAAATAAAATAAAATAAAATTGAGAGCAATACATGGCATTTGCAACTTGATGTGAAATATTTTAATTGTGATTTCTTAAGACTTTTCTAGGACCATCTGCACCCGCATTTATACTACTCTGTCTAACAGCAGGGCCTTACCTGTACTGAACAAGTGGCTGCAATAACTCCATCAACAGGAGTTTCAGAGAAGGGATCAAATGTTCTATCGGGTCGTCTCATGAAATCTGGTTTGAGAAGGTACCTGGTGGACAAATGCACAGGAGTTAGTTATTAGCTCCTCTTACAGAGATTACAACACCTACTTTTTGAGACACTAAATACTTCCTTTCACCCCATCTCTTTTAGGCAGAGGATCTTAAGGGTAGAAGAGAAATTCCCAGCCCTAGATATAACCCCAAAGAGCAGCAGGGTGGAAGTAATGGTGTCCAGATTCTAGGCTCAGTGATATCTAAGACTTTCTGATACTATCATCTTCTCTTGAACTCATCACACTCTATGTGTCTTCAGATTCTTGCTCTTACATGCATAAAATATAATACACAGAGTAACAATGAAAAGCCAATTATATGAGCTGGAGTTATCAAAATTTGAAAAATATGTGATAGTCTACTTTTTATTGTATTTTAATAGCGCACTGATTTATGAGGCCTAATGGCAAGTTAAATAATATCCTAATTTTACAGTACTGACATACATCTTTTTAAAAGATGTAACAGCAGTCTGAATATAAAAATAGTTGTGGCTTATATGGTGACTGGGTCACGAGTACCACTGACATGACTGTGGATTGTTGTCTACATTCATAATCAAAGGATTAGTGAAACTTCAGTGAGAGACAAGTAAAAATAAACATGATTTTTTCCTCTGTCTAGCCAGAGTCATTAATGCAAGAAAATGAAATCAAATGTATCCACATTGGAAAAAAGTAAATCAATTTCTATTTACAGATCACATGATCTTGCATATTGGAAATCCAAAGGAATATACTGAAAAAACTGTAAGAACTAATGAGTTCAGCAAGGTTGCAGGAAATGTTAGTTTTATTTCTACACACTAGCAATGAACAATACGAAAGTAAAATTAAGAAAAAATTACATATACATTAGCACCAAAAAGAATAAAACACTTTGGAATAAATTTAATCAAATAAATGCATATACTTTGAAACTGTAAGGTTTTGTGAAAGAAATTAATGAAAAGCTAAATAAATGTAAAGACAGTTTGTGTTCCTGGATCAGAGGACGCCTACTGTTAAGACAGCATCATTCCCCTCAAACGATATAGAAATTCAATGCAATCCTCATCGAAATTCCAACTGCTTCCTTTTTAGAAATTAACAAGTGGATTCTAAAATTCATATGGAAACTCACGAACCAAGAATAGCCAAAAACAAGCTTTAAAAGAAGAGCAAAATTGGCAGTGTAATATTTCTCAATTTTAAAACTTTCTACCAAGAACAATAATCAGGACACTGTGGTACTGGCAGAAGGTTAGATATAAAAATGCATGAGCTAGAACTAAGAGTGCAGAAATAAATACATGTATCCACAATCAACTTGTTTTTGACAAGGATGCCGAATCATTCCCATTCTTTTGATTAATAAAGAACCTCTAAGGGACAATGCTGATACTTAAAGCTAAGAATATAAGAGTTTAGGGAAGATTTCAAATATTAGGGATGACTTTTTTGAACATTCACGCAACTCTAAGAGAATGTAACCCAAGATATTAATATAAAAACTCTCTAACCCTATAGAAGAGATTGTTCCTTGTATTCACAGATTAAGATCTGGACCTTTTTGTGGCTACTGTTAGTCACTCCAAAATATGATGCTACAGCAAAAGCTTACAGACTCAGGATGGAAAGTAGATGAGTAGCAATAATAATAATGCACAGGGGCCTCCCTGGTAGCGCAAGGGGTTAAGACGCAACCTATGAAACTGTCTGTAGCCACTGCAGCATGAGTTCGATTCCCGGCCAGGGAGCTAACCCACATGGTGAAGCAGACCTCTCTTGTCTTGCCTGCTGCTTCCCTCAGTAGTGTATTTCAGTCAATCTGCCTGTTCTGTTCCCCGCTCTCTCTCTAGTGAATCCTCTCACCCCCCCTGCACCTCTGATCTGTACTCCAGTTCTTGTATGCATAAATAAATATCTTTTAAAATTTTATTTCATTTTATTTTAAGATTTATTTATTTTTTATACAAGCACCGGGTACAGCCAGAAGCACGGGAGGGTGAGAGAATTCACCAGAGTCAGAGCGGGGAGCAGAACAGGCAGAGGGACCGAAGCACACTGCTGAGGGGAGCAGCGGGCGTGGCAGGAGAGGTCTGCGCGCCATGTGGGACCCTCACCCGGTGGCCGGGGATTGAACTGGCGCTGCAGAGGCTGTGAGCAGTTTTGCAACCCAGTGCTCAACCACTGCGCCACCGGGGAGGCCCTAAATATCTTTTTTAAAAAAAAAAAATAGTAATGCACGCCTCCAAGGGGGCACTATTAGCTTTGTCTGGGATGGGATGGGGACAAGATAAGGGGTCACGTGGGGCCTCTGGCTTTCACAGCAAGGGCTGCATTTGGATTCCATTTGGATGTGAATGGAGGTTGCCCTCTGAGAAAGCTGCGATTCTGAGGTTCACATGGGTCATTGCAGTCATCTTTCCAGTCTCCAAACAGACACTTCCCGAGGAGCTTTTGCATTCCCCATGCCCCTCAGCCATTTCTTCAGAATCAGGGGCTCCTTCCCACCAAAACCCAGAGAAATTGACATTGTTGATGTCTCAGTGCCAAAAACATTCTTTCACCATTCCCTGCTTTCAGATCTGCTTAGAAGAAAACTAACCCGTGGAAGAGTGAATTGATTCAAAATAAGAAAAGGTAGAGGCAAAGGCCAGTTCTCCAAAGCAGGCAGCCACCAGTGTAATGTGCTCATTTTACATACTGAAAACACACGAAAGCCCATAAAAGTCTGCCTGCAGATGAAGCAGAGGCTGGGACTCACAAGCCTGGATGCTGTGCAGGTAGGGGACTTGGGCACTGATGCAGAAGCTGAAGCTGGAGCCAGAGATGGCTTTATGGACCTGGAACCTATAGGGTTGTACAGGCTGCTTAACTTAGAAAGGCTCTGTGCTTGTTTAACTGTTCTGTAGCCACTGTCTTTCTGTCTTTCAATTCTTAAAAATTTGTGAAGAAGCCCTTCAATTTCATTTTGCATCGTGTTCACTGAACTATGTGGTTGATCCTGCCTGGTGTTTTGGGGTACAGAAATGAACTGATCCCTAGTATCCAGGTATGTGTGGTAGGCATGGTAAAGTCCAAAGTCAGTGGCAAGTGGAGGGATCCAAGGATTCTCTGCAGACTTTGTAGGAGGCAAGGGAGGGAGAGAAGTAGGATCTTAAGCCAGATGGGTAGACAAGAGCTATAAGATTCAGAGGGTGGAGTCATAAGGAAGGGCGTCCTATTTTACCACCCCTAAAATGCCAGCGATTGTTCAACACGCCATTATTTTAATTACAAGCAAGAAATAAAAAATCGTTGCTGATTAGAACTGTAAGATGCTATGGATTTTAAGACAATTCTAATTTGAGAATGTTATGTAAAATGTATGCCTCTTTGAATCACAAAATATGCTGTTTAATACCAACTATACAATCTTGTACAAAAGCCTGAAAATATTGGAGAAAGTAACTTGCTCTATTTTGTTTCATTAGGAATTACAGACTTGCCTTCTATTTTCCTATCTTTAAGATTTTCCCATCTTTTATAACAAATCTTAAAAACAGATTTGTTATAAAATACTTTTCATCTCCCTGGTAGAAATTACACTTACTGGGCCTAATGTCATGGCCAACCAAAACCCCGGCCCACAGAGTAGACAGGGACTCTGGGTGGGTTTATTAGAAACTTACTGTTGCTAGATTCAGGAGATTCTGTGTGTTTTCTACAATGATGTTCTATTAAAAAAAAAAATAACTATTGTTTGCCACTGTAGGACTAGAAGGCACAGAACACTTTACAGAAATGCAGCCTTCGTCAGCTACAACTCCTCCATCACCAAGAGGCATAGAGTCACGAGAAAGACCTCTCCTCCTTCTAGGCTGGGTGTGGGGAGGTTGAGGGATGCAGGTCTCTGTATCTCCTGCTCCACTGAACCATCACAATTATGTAATCTCTCTGGTGAGACTTAGATTTAGAGTCACATTGCCTCCAATACAGTAGTGCCCTTACTTATGATGACATTTTTACCACAAACAATGATGCAGAAAATGAGACACTGAACATGTAATATGACCAAATGGAAATTCTTGAAAGGAAATGTAGTGAAGACATCCAACTCCTGTGGGGACCACTTTTATCTGCAAACTGTTCCCTCCCTGTGTCAGTACTAGCTGTGAGAGGGCTGAGGTCAGGATGGGGAGGTCTTTTAGCATCACTGGATTCTAAAGAGGGAGCACAGCCAGGTCTGCTATGTTTGCTATGAAGCACGTGGCCACCCTGTGTGCCATAAAAGCTCGATTTCAACAGAGGGCTCATTTATTCTTGCTTGGGTCTCTGGGTGTGGTCAATCGTAAGGACTTAAGCTTTTTCTCAAACCTCACTTTTGCACAGCAATTTGCAGTTCAAGAAATACTTGCATATACACTCACGTTCATTCGGAGCCAGTTGTCACGACAAGCCCCATGTGGCTGGTGTTGTCCTCGTTTTATCAAGCAGAAAATTGAGGTTCAGAGTCTAACACACCTGCCCAGGGCAACACAGCTGGTACACAGAGGGGCTGGGATCCAAACCTGGGGCTGCAGACTGGAGCCCAGGGCTTTTATCCAGAACCACAGTTGTACCCCTGGGGCCTCACTGCCTCAGCCACCACAGAGGGTCCACCCACCAATTCACATGCACAATCGCCTGGCTATGAACACTTGGCATGAAATAACAAACAGCTTTAAAAAAACTTCTGAACTATATACTTGATATTCTTGACTTCCCCTCACATCTCTACCCCCAATTACATAATTTCTATGTCATTTAAAATGCACAGCAGAGGGAAATGTAATGTTTATTCCAGGTATGTGTGTAGAAGGTGATTGGAGCCATATTCTTGGTAGCTACAATGGCCAAGAATCAGCTGGAAGGCAGGAAGAGGATGAGGCAGTACCTACTGCTTTGGGGCAGTAATTTGGGGTCGTTTACCTCTGATACTATGTGGGGATAGATACATGAAGAAAAAACCAGCAACACAGTTTTTCCATCTCTATAGAATTTTAACTTCATTTAACCTTTTGGAATTTGGTGGAATTAACATTTCCTATTTTACTACTTGGTTCAGATTTTAAACAGTGTTAAAAGTAAAGTAGGACAACTTTCATAGCATTATTTTTTGATAACTGCTATTCATAAAACAAGCAAAAATAACTGAGAGGACAAAGCTTTCTTCCTAGCAGTAGTAAATTCAACCTGACACCTATATCTTCATTATATATTAATTCACTTCATTCCTATAGTTGTCCTAGGTAAAATATGCATATTTAATGCTTATATTTCTGGTTAATGTCCAAATGAGGAGAATGCATTATTTTTTGGTAGCTACTGAAACTTCCACTATTGAATTTAAAGTGAGAAATAAACTCTAGAGAGTGCAGGATAAATTGCTCTACTTGAGTTTAGAATTATTTAAAAAAATCTGCTCTGTATGGTTGAGGTAGATGGAGAATGTATATTTGCAAATATAATCTATCTAGGGATTTCATTTGTTTCCATCCCATCCCTCAAATCCAGCTTAAATTCAGCAGGCCCTAATTAAAAATGACACCATTTCATTATAGCTGTAGTATGGAGTTCTGGAACACACTGACAACAGTTTAAATCACATTACTCACCCGCACGATCCATTATACTCAAATTTCCCCTGATTCAATTGCATCGCTAAATCTGTCAAGAGACAAAAATAATTTAGTATCTTGTTCCTTGGATGAAGCTCATCCTGATGAAGTAATTTTATACAATGGAAATCAGATACTGATCCTGAGCTAAAAGGCCTTTCTGAAAACTACCAGGTGCCTCTGGGTCTGTTTAAGACGCTATCTTGCATGTTAAAGTGACCTTGTATTTAATTTCTACATATATTTTCATAAGGAGCATGCCAGAATTTTTTTGAACATTGAATTCAATATGTGAGTTATACAATTCTTCAGTTTGTGTTGCAAGGACAGGTATCAACCCTGATTTTTGGAAAGAATGCACTTTGGGCTCTGGAGGAAGAATATGTTGGGAGATACCCAGTAGGGTCAAGAAAATATGACACACAATGAAAAAAAAAAAACTATATAGGTAAGTGGCCTCAAAAATGTGGTGTTTTGCCTCTACTTTTAGAGTTAGGAGGAATCCTAGTGGGATTTACACTGGCAGAGAATGGCTTATGAATATCCTCTTGCAGGCAGACAAAACTTCCTTCTCATTAGCTAAAAACAAAAATAAAAAAGAGTAAACTGATGGATTATAGAATCTTCCTCAAATTTTCTGGTTAAACCTAATATTACAGAATAAAACATGTTGATTAGTAAATTAACTGCTTTAGGATCATTTAAACTATATAAGGGACTTTCTGACAACTGAGAACATAACTTGACTTCCTTTTAAGTAAGCAGAATCATAGTGCTGTTTTATTTTATCTCTGCTAGAAATGATCTGGGATTTTGCTGGCATTAGGTGATAGCTTAGTATGGTAAGGACTTATGGGGATATTGTATAGAGATTTGACTCCAGCTTTGGATCACTGAAGATGCTCCAACTAGATGGAGAGGCTGGCAGGGATACAGTCAGCTCATTTTCATGCCAAGAGGATAAAAATCAAAGGGACTTTCTCAATCAGTCCCGGTAACAGAAAGATGGACAAAATTCTCAATAATGGTAGATGCACTAGAAAAGGAAACTGCCCTCAACCTTATACAGCAAAGACCTGAATGAGAGAAGGATTTTAGTTTTGTTTGGTTTTACCCATCTTAAGGAGCACATTGGGGAATTAACCATTGAAAGTGAACAGATTTTGTGGCCTTTATAAAAATGTCCTAGTCTCCTCCCAATGGGGAAGATCATTATATGTTAGAAATCTGTCTTTCAGTACATTTTGGTGGATCAAGTTATAGATTAGTATCTTTTAATATTATACAAGTCCTTAAACACCACATTAGCAAACTCCATTCCATAACGCAGTACCCATTGTATTGTTGATACCTGCTGAGTATCTTTGGGAAGGATACTTTTCAAAGGAGAAAAGAATACTAGTTACACTATGCAAAGATATTCAAATTCTTCTTACTTAGTTCTGTCTCTGGAAATGAGATAAGTTTGATGCAAGAGTAAGAAAAATTTGGGGCCTCCTTGGTGGCGCAGGTTAAAGTCTTAGCACTATCAAGTTATCGCCAGCCACTGTGGCAAGAATTTGATCCCTGGCAAGAGTTCCATTCCATGCTAGGGAACTAACCCATTGTGCAGCAGACCTGTCTAGCCCACTGTTCCCATCAGCAGTGTATTTCACTAAATCTACCTGTTCTACTCCCCACTCTGTCTCTGGTGAATCCTCTCACCCCGTACACCTCTGGCCTACACCCCAGTTCTTGTATGCATAAATAAATAAAAACAAATCTTAAAAAAAGAAAAATCTTAAATATTTTAGAAAAGGGGCAAATGTTTAGCAGAGCAGTCATGGAGCACATGAAAGAAAACAGAATTTAAACAAAAATATTATGTTTTACCATTGTTTTATGGCTCTATTTTGGGTTTTAAATTGCGCACCATTATATAAATCCAACAACATATTGTTTTGCCATATGTCTGACTCCTTTAAAAAATGCCCACTGTCAACTGATGGCAACTTCTGGTATCATCCTGCCAAAGCTTCCTCATGGAATTTGAGATCACTGGCCATCACCTCCTACCTGGGGTTTGATAGTTCAGTGAAACCATCTGGCAGCCAGCGTTCCAGAAAATCTGAGGCATGTAATTACTGGAATCAACTCGGCCTCCCTTGGGGTAAATGCGACTCATTTGTCGTTTGTTGTAACTGTGTAACATATTAAGGAAAATGGGAAAAAGAGCATCCTGGCAATAATAAACAACAGAGGTCTAGTTCAACAGTGACAAACATATAGACAACAAAGAGCAAATATCACATTTATAAATGATGCTGAAGAGAAAAATCACAGCTCATTGTATGTGTTTTAAATATAATTCCCATTTGCGCAGATTTTCACAGCTGTTGTGGCTTTTCACACATATTATTAACTCTATAATCACAATCATATATTAACTACTTATCTATCTCAGAGTCTTCTGTCTAGCCAAAAGTGCAGCAACCACTCCTTTCCATTAAACACATAAGGATACTTCACAAATTCAATCGCATGTGTCTTTAAGTAGCCAAGACCCACCGATTCATTAAAAGAAGACATGTTATAATGAATGTTTCGGTCTGTAAAGAAAAACAAAATTGCACTCAGAAACCCTGCCATCAAACCTTCAAAGAAAGATAAGCAATAAATATAATTACATTCTGAATCATAAGGCTTTGGCAGCAGATGTTACATTATTATATCAGTAGCCTTTACTTCCATTAATGACCTACAGATGGAGACAGATGACTTGAAAAAAATGGAATGAATTATATTTGGAGTCATTAAATAAATGATGTGTACACCAACTGCCACATGCAGTCAGATCTGAAATATACAGAGATGAGGAGGATGATGACGATGATGATGGTGATGATGTTGGTGATGATGATGGTGGTGATGGTGATGATGCTGGTGATGATGATGCTGGTGATGGCTTTTCAAGGAAGCTCATGAATAATTATGAAAAATTCTAAAACACTTTCTCTGTTTATTTGGAGACCAGCTTTTGATTAAAAGAGGTCTTCATGAAGTGCATCTAACTCAAGAAACTACACTCCTGGATAATAAAGCAAGGTCTCTAATAAATCTGCAGTCTCTCAGAGCCACCCTGTGGATGGCGTTGGGAATGACAACACAAAGCTAAGCATGTGGTCTGTGAAACAAAAATGAAATAAGGTGGAAATAAGGTTCCAGTACCCAGAAAAAAAAAAAAAAAAGTCAGACTACAGCTCATCAGCATAATAAAAGAAAAGCGAACAAAAGATAATAGCATATAACACCTGATGTTACCTTCAGCCACATGGAAACCTTGAAACTTCACAGGCTGTGCATAGTTGATCATTGTGGACAAATATGGATGGATATTAGTGGTAGCACCTACATATTTATAAGATGCCATCCATGCCTGCTCATCTTCTACAGTAACCAGCCCCTGCAAGCGAAATGAAGGGAAAATGCATGTCAGTGACTTTAGTTGGTTTCACAGATAAGTGCCATTGACTTCCTTATTAAGGATGAGCTGCATTCATAAATGGAAAGGTAAAAGCATTTTTCTTCCTCAGTTATATTAAAGGATAACTGTAAAGGTTAATGCCTACCATAGCTCCAAATAGTGCAAAAGGAGCTAATAAAATGTAAACTTACTTATAACTTTGGGGAATATTTTAGATTTTCAAGCACTGTAAAGTATTTAAGAAACTATGACTGAGATTCCCAGCAAGGCTATGAAATATGTCATAGACAGTAATATTCATATTTTCACAAACGAAGGTGCAAAAAAAGAGCCTCTCTTCAACTTTAGCATACATCAGAATCACAAAGGGGAGGACTTGCTAAACACCTTTAGAGTTTCTAATGAAGTAAGATTGCAATGATGAGAATCAAGAATTTGCATTTCTAACTAGTGCCCAGATGCTAATGATGTGCCTGGTCTGGGACTATACTTTAACACTTCTCTAGAATTTAAGCCGCATACAGTGTGTGTGTGTGTGTGTGTGTGTGTGTTTGTATGCGTGCGTGCATGAAATATATATATATATTTTTTTTAAGAAAAGCTTATTAAATAATCCCTACATAAGACACATTGAAATTGCATTATTTCACCTACAGGAGAAAAGATAAATTAGTTCATGTCTTGGTAAATCAGAACACAATCAACAAAATCAACAACAAAAATAATACCTTCAAGGGTGATCAACCTTTTGTTCAGAACTTTGAAAAGCTAAGTTTTTTGCACAGATGAAACTGCTTAGCCACATAAATCAAGTCATTCATTTAAAAAAATGGTCAGTCTGTCTTGGCTGGTGATTTTACAATATAATATGAATGAGATGATCCAAACAATGTAACTTGGAGTTTTTTAAAATTCATATTTCATATGTTCTTACCTGCCACATAAGGGCAGAGGTCATACGTCAGCAATTCAATACACACATCTGGGTCTGGGTGTTGATAAAGGCTGCACGTGATAAGGCAGCCATATAGGCACCTGAATCCCAACAGACATCCAACAGTCTCAAAGTAGTTACAACCCAGTATCAGCTCTTTACATATCCTAAACCCATTCAGTCAGTCTTCTTAGTGGACCAATGAAATAGGTGTTATTATCCTCACTTTGTAGATGAGGAAACTAAGGCACAGAGAAGTTAAGTAACTTACCTAGGGTTACAAAGTTAGGAAATGAACCTAAAATTTCAGAAGTCAATACTATATACAAATACCAGGTGGTCCCAATCTGACCTGAGTATCTCACAGGTTCAAACAGGCTATTCCATGGAAATTGTTGAATTTTTTTTCATCTAGTCTTCCCCACTGCCTAGCCCATTCTTGAAATACGGGCCCTATGGAATCATTTCTTTTCCTTACTTCCCCACATTTCATCCATCATTTAAGTTGAATCACTTTTGTTCCTCAATATCTTTTTTTTTTTTACATTATAAAAGGACAGGATTATTAGGAAAAGGAAACAGAAAAACAGAGGGGCCTACATAGACACAGGTGGGCAGAGAGCTGCTCATCGTCAGTGTATCTTAAATCCACTCCATCCTGTCTCTATTGTCCAATGTACTCCGCGGTGTGGCATGGTGCAGCAGTCTATCTTAGCTCTTTTCCCTGTATCTACTCTTGCTTCCTTCTAAACTAATCTCCGTGTGGTAACCATAGTGATTTTTAAAAACCCAGACTACACTGCTCCCTTCCTAGAATGTTTCAATTTACTTAAATTAACATTTGGATTTCATGTAATGACCTTGAAAACTCTGCATTCTGTAGTTCCCACCTTCCTGTCCAATCTCACCTTGTTTCACCACTCCTCATTCAGTGCCCTCTTCATACTCTCTTCATAGTTATTGCCGTGGTTCCCTCTGCAGGGAGTTATTCCTCCATTTCTGTGAATGGTCAGCTCCTCTTGACCCTTGGGGTTCTCATTTACTTTTTCCCTCCACCACACCATTCTCTCTTTTAGTTTTTCCTTTTTACTTTCATAAAAGCACTTATCACAAACTGTAATTATGTAATTGTTTGTTTATTGTCAGTCTCCTACTCACCCACTACTCCCATTGGAATACAGGCTTCATGAGAGCAGGAAGCATGGGTGTTTTGATCCTTCTGGGTTATTATGACCTAGATTGTGCCTGCCATATAGTATGTATACACAATCACTATTTTTATTGACCAAATGGTTGGATGGATAGAAAAATTTTTATGCTTACTTTATTTTATTTTTTTAAAGATTTATTTATTTATACAAGAACTGGGGTACAGGCCAGATGCGCAGGAGGGTGAGAGGATTCACCAGAGACAGAGTGGGGAACAGAACAGGCAGACTGACGAAATACACACCGCTGAGTGGAGCAGCGGGCAAGACAGGAAAGGTCTGCCACGCGATGTGGGACCCTCGCCGGCCAGCTGGGATGGAACCGGTGCTGCAGAGGCTGAGGACAGCTTCACAGCTGCGTTCAACTGCCTGCTTACATAGAGGCCCTATGTTTACTTTATATAAGGAGGAAGAATATCTAACTAAAAGGATTGAATTTCTAATAGTTTTCAACAGGCTAAGCTTTGCTACTGATGCTGCTGGTGTCCCTCCACTCAATTATAGCAGCGCACTAAATGATAGAATTTCAAGGACACTGGGAAAGTGCCATGTGTGGGCATGATGAATGACTCATTTAAAAGTCCTTTCTGACATGATATTGTGCATGTCTCAGATATGGATACTGGTCACCCAACTTAGAAGGGAAAATACAGGCTATTTTATTCTCTTGCAGCATCACATTTCTAAAATTTCATAACAGCTGCTACCTCTTGAGGGTCATGAAAGGAAAGGGACACTGAGACTCTGACCTTTTTGACACTATTTGCCACAGCTTCCTTGTGACCCAAGTCATCAGCGGAAAGTTCATTTCCAAATTTGTATTCAGGGTGAGCTTCTTCCTCTTGGTCAGCTGATGAAGACAAAAAGAAAATCCATGAAACCAACTTATACCAAATAGTCAGACCTTTATAATCTTGGTTGGATATAACACACATATTTTTCGAGAAGAAAGCTAAAAGAAAACAGAAACACAGGTGCAATTTTTTTTTTTTTTTTTACAAATTACATTAACCTCTTAACTACTCAAGATCAAGGATCACATCATGCACTTGCTTATTTCCTCTGCATCCAGCATGGTCTTTGACATGCTTGGTACTTAATACAATTTTCTCAAGTGAATGATTATTTGGATCCTAGCACAGTAACCCTAAAATGGAAAGTCTCAAATATTTTAGGAATATGAGTCACACGGTATTTTGATCTGCCATGAGACCTAAAGAAAATAAGAAGATAAAATAAAAGGAAAATAAATTTGATACTTTTGAAAAAGAGACTAAAATGTCTACTTGAATTTTGTGGGCATAACGGCTTATGGCCTAGAGAGCTGTGATATAAAAATGAAAGAGCTTGGGTGAATGGCACAGCTTCTGTGAGCAATTTGTCAAACCTGGCTCAGGCAGACAAGATTCTGACATGACCCCTTGGGCTCAGGCTAGGAGGGGAACTGGAAGCGCATGCTCACTAAGGTGGGGCCCAGGAGCAGGGTCCAGGCTAGAGAAGGAGGCACAGAAGTCCTCTGTCCACTGGTCCAAGAAAGTGATGAGAACTGTTGGCGTATCCACCAAGGCTGTCGGTGAAAAAAGGAAGACCCGCTGAAAATGAGCACACAATGGTGCGAGATCTGGTTGCCCATGATTCCCATTTGGCAGGAACTCCCAGGTAAAGAATCTGCCTAAAAATTAGTGGAGATCACGACACACCCATAGCGAGCAGACAAGGCCAAAACAAATCCACATTCTCACAACACAAGGCAGGAAGACACTTAATGTTAAAAAAAAAAAAAAAAAAAAAGATGAAATGGTTTCAGAGTACATATTTAAATTACTCACAAAGGAGATGAATAGATCCATAATATTAGAAATATCTTAAAAAACATTTAAAATGTGCAAAGGAGAACACATGAACTGAAGTAAATGAAAAACTATTTCACTGATTCTAGGGTGCAATTTTTTCCACATTTTAATATTTCTTTTTTTTAAATTTTATTTTCATATTCCCTATACAATTGCAACCCCCTTATTTTGACCCCAATCCCTCCTTTCCCCGCCCTCCCCCCCCCATAGTGTGTCTCTGGTTCATAGTTGTTTGTTGATTTTGATTTTTTCTTTCTTATAGTTATTCTTTTTCCTGGTCCCTTATTTAGGTTTTCTAGATTCCTGCTATCAGTGAGACCATCCGGTATTTTTCTTTTTTTTTCTGGCTTATTTCGCTGAGCATGATCCCTTCCAGCGCCATCCATGTTGCTGCAAATTGCATGTGTTTATCTTTTTTGAATGCTGAGTAATATTCCATGGTATATATGTACCACATCTTCTTGATCCAATCATCTATTTTTGGGCATTTGGGCTGTTTCCAAAGCTTAGCTATTGTAAATAGTGCTGCTATAAACATAGGGGTGCAGGTGCTCTTTGGAATTAATGTTTCTGTGTCCTTTGGGTAAATACCTAGGAGTGGAATTGCTGGATCATATGGAAGCTCTATGTTTAGTAGGTCCAGAAATCTCCACACAGCTCTCCATAGTGGTTGGACCAGTTTGCACTCCCACCAGTAGTGCAGGAGAGTTCCTTTTTCTCCACATCCTCGCCAACATTTGTTGTTGCTAGTTTTTGTTTTTAACACATTTTAATATTTCTAATGTTGTAATGTGTCTTTCAATTAATGGCATTTTATAATTAATTAGAAGCATTTTTCTTTCTTAGTCATGATAAAATAGTGGTGTCATTCAACTGATGATACCTGGGATTTAAAATTTCTTGAGGGGTCGCTTTCTGTGAGATGCTAGTCCATTATGGGGAGAAGGTAAGGCAAGAGAAACAGACACCCTCATCTTTTGGAAATGATATGCTGATAAAGGGATGTTCTGGAAGCAGATGATTAAAAAAAAATAAGTCATTTAGGTTTTGGCCAGGAAAAAAAGGATGAGGCGCTGGAATGGGTCTTAAAATAATCTCATCCAACATCCTCAATTTGTAGATGAGAAGGTAGATTCAGAGATATGATTAATAGGTCTTTGCTTAGAGTCAGACATGCAACTAGATTTTTCTAGAACTTGAGCACAACAATCTTAACATGTCCCTGAGTTTTCATCACCTACAGTTTGTAACCAAAATTTTGAAACTTTCTGTTATCACTATTAAATTTCAATTTCTTGTATTTCTTGTCTATGCTCTCCAGGTAGATGTAAATTACTTGAAGTCAAGGGATGCATCCCATCCAGGTACAGACATATAATAAAAAAACTCTTTAAAGAGTTCTCTGGGTGAATGCCACCATCTATTGAGTGTACATATATGCACAGAGATAACTTCATCCATATATAATTTTGCTATTTCCCATTGCTTCTCTGAATCTAAATCTTGTCTAATGCCTGGGTACATGCTTTCTGATTGGGAGCCTTTTCTATTTCCTAGTCTTCAGGCCCCTCTTGAACTAAGCTTGGTCTCCTCTTGCCTGTTGTGTTGAAGTATTTAAATTAGAGACTCTAGTTATTTCCATGTAATAGGTTCATACGTGAGTCAGAAAAATTATAGCCAATTGTTTGACCAGAACTAAATCCAAGTATTACCGAGAAGACCTAAGAGTCACATATAGCTATTATCTGGTGTAGCAGAAAACTCTATGCCCTTAAAAGAGAGATTCAGGTGGATGATTCTGCGCTCTTAGCTACATTACCACTTGTGTGTTCTCCCACACGATTATTTCTTCTAAAATTTAATTAAAACCTTGAGTATATTTTGGAATAACAGAGAACTGCTAGAGGCAATATTTGTCTGTAGGCATAATTAACATACAAATAAAAGGTGGGAAGGTGCCCTTAAGGGTGATAAGTGAAATCATACCAGACTCATTTTAGATTTTAGAAAATATTTTGACAACCATTTAGCATATTTGTTTTCTCTTCATTTTCCTGTATAGTAGAAGAGCAGTAATTTAGGACTTAGGCTATTCTGGGACAGAACTTGAGTGCAACTGCTCACGAGGTGTGAGATCATGTGTGAAGTACACTACTTCGCTAAGCTTCGGTTTCCTCACCTGAAAATGAGTGTAATAATACCTATTTCACAGGCTTTACAAATATTAGATGAGTCAGTGGATGTGAACTGCTTGATCCACAGTTGACACAATAATGGTAGTTGTTACAATTTTTTTAAGTTAATTCATTCAATTACCGGCAGTTTATTTTAGTGGATAACAACATCTAAAAAAATCTTAGTTTTGATTTTCATTTATGAAATCCAAGCTAAATTGATTTTACATATTAATCTTCTCAAGTTTTTAGTATTTTATTTATCTTTTGAAACATGTCCCTTTAATATTTTATTCTTAAATCTTGTTTACATGATTTGCAAAACAAGTGAAATAACAGGCATTGAGGAGGACTGCATTTCCCAAAGGTAGCTGCAATAAAACTGCCTTCCCACAGGCTTTTCTCCAAAATGATTTTGCCACTCATCTATCCTCTTGAACTTGGGTGGGTCCTATGACTGTTCTGAGGAATAAAATATAGAGGAAGTGATGATGTGTCAATTTTAGGCATAGCTCCTAAGTAGTTTAGTAGCTTCTACTTTCTGCCCTCTTGGATCACCGACTCTTGGGGTGTTCCATCTAGGAACTTGGCCACTGTGCTGAGCAGCTCAGACCACACAGAGGTCACATGGGGTTGCTCTGGTGGGGAGGCTGAGCTAAGGTTCCAGCAGACAGTCAGCAGCAACTGCCAGCCACATGATGGAGCCAACCTGGACAACTGGTCTAATTAGACCCACAGATGACACTAGGCACAGATGTCATCTGCTGGCCAGTGCATGAGAAACTTAAGAAGAACCACCAACCTGAGCCAGGATGACCCACCAAACTGTGAGAGAGAACGTCTTCCAAGTACCTGATTTTTTGGGTGGTTTATTACACAATAATAGGCATTGATGAAATAATATCAGATGTCTTTGGCCTTACCAGCTATGTAAAACATGTGAAAGTCATTATGACTTTTCTCTGCGAGTGGGACTGAACCCACAATTTGGACATGCAACATAAATCATTGTTTATAAAGTATATCCATCCCACAGTCAGCAGTCTCTAGTAAGGGGTGGTGAATATGATTAGTTAAGTCCCTGAGCTTTTAGGTTTTTACCCATAATATCACATTTTCCTAAAACCTTCTCTTGTATTTCAGGTGTTTGTAAGTAATGAAGTTTATATGAGTATTTCTAAATTATTCAGCTAAAAGACTATGAATTCAAGGCACTGTCTATCCAATAGACACGTAAGTTCAAGTCATTTTGTGAATCAATTCTCACATAATAAGCAAATGATTTTCTAAAAACATCCCAAACATTTCAAATACTCATTTAAAAACAAATATTATGGCTGTGGCTATGTGAACAGAGGATAATGGAAGCTAACAATAGCCAGTATTCAAATATTTTAAATAAGATTGCCACTGCTAAACTTACTTACATAGGTAATTCTGATGTGCTTGTTATTTGAAATTTTCAAGGAGCTGGAACTTAAAATTTTAATACTGACTCCGAGTTTCCAGTTCACTTGTGATTGGTCTGTGCAAACCAATCACTTACCTGAGCATTCTACCTGTCTTCTATTCCTTGTAACTTGCCTTATTACTATCATCATTAACAGCACTAAAGTTCATCTTTATGGTCAGAGAAAGCGATTGCAAAATGTTCTTTTTATTCCAAACCCTGCCTTCAACAGCAAATGCTTCAAGAATTCTCTGGCTGTGAATTTCGGCTGAAGACTTGAATGTACAACAGGACAGGAGATGATACTGTTGCTAAAATCCAGTGCCTGGGTGAATTAGACATAATAGCAATTGGAAAAATAGCAGAAAGTACTAAAAGATTAAGGTTGGTGATAGACACACCTGTCTATGAAGAATCAAAATGTCAGACCCCCTTGGTGGCCTAGGGGTTAAATCTCAGCACTATCACCACTGTGGCCTGAGTTCGATCCCTGGCCAGGGACCTAACCCATATAATGGCACAGCAGACCTCTCCTGTCTTTCCCGCTGCTCCCCTCAGCAGTGTATCTCAGTAGATCTGCCTGTTGTGCTTCCCACTCTGTCTCTGGTGAATCCTTTCACCGCCCGCACCTCTGGTCTACACCCCAGTTCTTCTATGCAAAAGAAAAAAAAGTCACATTATATAAAAGCTTCTAGCTAGACAAATTTGCTTTTTTCTTCTTTTAAAAAGCAATTTTGTAATGCGCAAATAAAAAAAAAAAAAAACAACTCACCACTTTCTATTTCCTCCTCATTGTCATCCTCCAAGATGTTAGCTGGGGCTGCAGATTCTCCAGCTTCCATCATGCTTTTCAAAGCTTCAAGCTGCTCTGTAATGAAAAGCCAGCAAAGAAGTATATGGTGATAGACGTTAGATCACCTGTAAGCCTGGACTTTAAGATCAATACTGAAAAGGAAAGACAGGGGAAAGGAAATGTATTGTTTGGGTTCCTATGGGCTGTGTCCCTGAGGCTCTGCAGTGGCCAGTGCCTCCTCACTAGTCCACATTGTCAGGATTCTGAGGGAGTGTCATACACACAGGAGGAAAGGCTGCTGGAACACGGGTGAACTGGACAGAATTATGGTCACAGGTTTAAGAGGGGAAGCTCGGTCAGTGTAAAGGATTTAAAGCTTGATAACGAAAGTCCAAAGTTCAGAGAATAAGGCATAGGCCAAAATTTATAAATAATTATGATAAATTGACAGAAATGACAGAAAAGAGGCATGCCCATTGGAGACTGACAGAACTTCAGGCATCTGATAGAACTCAAGAATAGGCATTGATGAAATAATATCAGATATATAGTCATAAGTCATAAAGTATGAAATATAGTCATAAAGTACGAATATCGTCATAAAGTACGAAAAACTCTCCAAGGAAGGTAAGACAAATGAACTAGCATTAAGAGAGGGGAATTGTGCAGGGGCAACTCATAAATAACAATACACGAAGGAATAGTTAAGACATATAAAATATCACTTTTCTTCTATTAGTTGGGCACATATTAAAGGTTGCCAAATAGCCAGTGTTAAGAGAAATCTTGGGAACAGGCACTCTGATATATTAAGGTGAAAATATAAGTTGGTACAACTTTTCTGACAGTGTAGTAAGGCACATCGCAATACAGAATGCATATGCTTTGGCTAACAAATTCTAATTGTACCAACTGATTCTAAAGAGAAGGTTGCACAAATACACAAAGTGAACATTCAAGCATGTTTATTATTTTTGTTTTAATAGTAATGAAAACCCATTAACTTTGGGACTCATTAAATTATACTATTTTTCACACAATAAATTCTGTATAGTGTTTCATACGTAGAATTAAATTTAGCATGTAGAGTTCTATCCTCCTGGATGCAACTACACTTAATTTGCTGAATTTTAAATTTTTAAAAAAATCCATATACTTAACATGGTTCCCAGTTAGGTTAAAAAATGTGTGTATATGTGTAAACATATATATGTGTACATGTGTCTATAGTACATATGTATGTGCAAAATAGATAATTCAGTGATATTTTATTATTTTCTCTTATTGTTCTTTGCTTTACTTTTTCTTTTGTAATAAACTTTAATTAATAAAATAAAAAAATTAATTTAAAATATCTAGGGAAAAATATAATGCAACTATACCAATGCTTGATTCTACTGATGTATTATACTAAGAGTTTTGGTAAAATAAAATATTTTCAAAGAAAATGTTCTGTCCTGGGGAATACAGGGGTAGATGTCTATATGAAAGAATTTCCCTTTTGTTCTTTCTACACACACACACACACACACACACACACACACACACACACTCACTCACTCACTCATATTCATTTACCTAAGATCCCTAGAACTGTATGTTATCACATTGGCAAAATACTAGGGGGAACTTTTAAAGAAAACTTATGAGTGAAAATTGATAAAATACCAGTGACATGTATCTTGATAATGTCTAAAATGTTTTTTCCACTTCTGATTCGGATATATGAATACGTGAATATGCTTCCTCGCAGCAGGTAAGAGTTGATGTGGAAATGTAGAAATATGCTCTCAAAAGTATTTGCAACATCACCACCATCGCCCACTCCCCCTTGTCAAATTAGCAGTTTTAAAATGTATTTTATTCTAGATAGCTGAATTGTCCAAACACACAATGTATGTAATCTTTCATCACAGATGTGGGTTTTTGACATACTTTTTTCAACTTCGGGTTTCAGCCGTTTATTTTTGATGAGTATTTTTCTTTTGAGGTCATTGGGGGATGGCAAGGGTCTGCCTGGTTCGAGCTAGAGATAAAACAGAAAAGGCTGAATTAATGAAGGTTGTGCTTCTCCATTCTCATTCCAGGTCCGAACGAGGAAGGAGGCCTGAGTGTTATACAATCCAACGTCCAGTAGATGGCAGTCAGCACAGTTTCATATTTTCATTCCTCAAACCAAATGAGCTCTGGGCAACCAATTTTGCCTTAGATTAATGCCACAACTTGAAATCCAGTCTTGTGAGGCTGGTAGAGAGGATCCACCTAGGGGTGTTGTCAGGGTAGGTGCTTCTGCTCAACCTCAGACCCCAGACCTTGTCCACTTTCAGTATAAGTACAAGGAATCAGTATGACAGCAAGGTTAGAGTGGGATTTCCCAGGCAGAAATAGAGAGGCTTTCCTGATTCCCCTGCCAAGAGTTGGGCTGTACATTTAGTATCTTAACTCAGTCGGTTGATCCAACCTCAACATTTGGGACTGGTTTTGTGGGTTCAAAAGGTTAATAGGGGGCCTCCCTGGTGGCGCAAGAGGTTAAGCACAGCACTAGGAAGCAATTCTCAGGCCCTGCAGCACGAGTTCGATCCCCGGCCGGCTGGGAAGCAGCCTACATGGCGCAGTAGACCTCTCCTGTCTCGCTCGCTGCTCCCCTCAGCAGTGTACTTCGGTCAGTCTGCCTGTTCTGTTCCCCACTCTGTCTCTGGTGAATTCTCTCACCCCCACACCTCTGGCCTGTACCCCAGCTCTTGTATGCATAAATAAATATCTTTTAAAAAAAAGTTAATGGGGAATGGAGTGATGCTAATTACTGAAATTTGATCTCTACTGTGGCTGCATTTGCTTAGATTTACGCCTGCAAACAAGGTGTTCTTTTGTTTTATTACCTTTGCTCCACAGAACTGTTGCATCCATTCGGCCATTTCCTATTCCCCTCCCTACTCATCTCTATACCCTCCTACCTGTCTAATCACTAACCTATCCACCTTTCCACACACCCATTCATTTTAAAACTATTTTTATACCATGTATTACATGCAAGGAAGTATGCATTCCTATGGCTGACTTCCCTCAAAATAAGCTCCTCTGAAATTCTGCTTCCTCTGGGAAGCCTACTGTATGTAACTGCTCTGTTCCCCAGTGCCTGCTCCTGAATCTGGACATCAACAAATATTCCCCACATCACAGGTCTTCCTTTTTATTTATGCTTTTGTATTTATGGAGCTGTAGGCCCTTACCCTTTCTCCCCAAGCCTGAGAGGTCTTTAGTTCAGGGAGCAGATTTTACTTCCATACTACTTATGTGCCCTACAACACCTTTCATGTATGTGCAGACCACTGTACAAAGCAGGCAGTGGATTCTCCATGAAGCGAGCCCCTCAGCCCAACCTAAAAATGTAGAGGGGCTAGGTGAAATAAATAAATCAAATTTAAAATTAGAGATGTTTCTTAGTTTGGTTTTCCTGAGAATCCATCTCGGAGACAAGGATGAATGCACCAGTTTATCTGGGAGACAGCCCCATGAAACTCCAACTCGAGAAAACGGCCAGCCAGTCAAGGCCACGTGAGCAGACAAGTTATCGCTGTGCGTGATTCAAGTGCAACCCTGCTGGGAGCCCTGGGAACCAGTGCTGGGAGTTATCCCTCCTGGGATGTGAGGGAGCAGTGGGGAGGGGGCTGAATTCTCTGGAACTTCTGACTATCTTTTCCCATATAGGCAGAGCAGGCTCCAGTGTCCAGAGCTCACACTCAGGGAAAAGCTACACATGCTGGCGGTCGAAAGCCAGGCCAATGTGCTGGGAACCAGGAAGAAGACAGGATGCCTGCAGCAGTGGAGAATCAGGAGGTGAGAGAAAAGATGCAAATATCCTTATCTCCTATGTCTTTTTCAGTTCCCATACATGCACTCCCGAGAAAAACTGATTGTAAAACTACCTGATATATTCACAGGTAACACAAAGCACCTTCTTTCATGTCTGTCATTGTGAGGTTTGCTGCTACCTCCTGTGACCTCATTTGAGCTTATCAGGAGCTGTTCATCAAATAGCTGGGGTACAGGCCAGAGGCATGGGAGGGTGAGAGGATTCACCAAAGATAGAGCAGGGAGCAGAACAGGCAGAAGGACCGAAAGCACTCCTGAGGGGAGCAGCGGGGACAACAGGAGAGGTCCGCTGTGCCATGTGGGTCTCTCCCTGGCTGGCCGGGAATCGAACCAGCACTGCAGAGGCTGCGGATGCACCACAGCACTGCGCTCAACCCGCTGTGCCACCAGGGAGACCCCCATGGGGTGTTTTATATTTTAATTCCATTAGCTGTCTTACTATTCATGCTATCTTGTGAGAGTGGATCTCTATCAATCAGTTATGGATCCTTGTAAAAATGTTAATTATTCCTCTCTGGAATAATTTTATAAAAAACTATGTAATTAGAATTACTTCATAGACCCCATGTAGCCTATCCAAAGGTCCCAGTTTTAAAATTCCTGCTTTTTTGAAGGAATTAACAGTTCTAAAAATGAAGTTCAATAATGCATCTATTAAATACTGCCCAAGTATTTATTTTGGAGTTGGGAGTCTGAGCTTCAAGTTCCTGTAGCCTTCAATCGAGGGCATTTCCCTTAGCAACAGATTCTCATGGATGCTGATCCTGGGTGTACATCCAAATCACCTGGAGAACTTTGAAAAAACACCATGCTCAGACTTGACCTTGGAGTGATTAAATCAGAATCAGTGAATGGGCCCTTGGCAAAGGTATTGGTAACAGTTCACTCAGGAAGTCCTAAACATGTAACTGAAGTTAAGAATGACAGCTGAGTCTATACTCTTGGCTACTGGGAACTTTATGCATCTCAGAAACCATAACTACCCTCAATCTTCCAAATTAAATAGAAACATGTTTATTTTATGTGTCCCCCTACATATCCCTCCGAACATGATGAAATCTTTCTGTATCAACAAATTTAAATAAATGTGAAGAACTTTAGCATCAGTCTTCCAGAACTACTTGAACCTTTAGAAATGAATTTCAAAACAAGTCCATTCATGTTAGAAATATGGTTTGCTAAAAATACTTACTGGATGTGATTCAAGTGCTTGTTTCAACAGGAGATCCCCAAATAGATCTTCGCAATACTTGGACATCTTGTACTGTTGATATTTGCTGGAGAGAAAGAACTGGCATTTGTAAATTCAAACAACCATTAACTGTACAAGAATAAGAAACACCCATTCCTAGATGATTAAAAACTCCCACTTGGTGATTATAAATGCCCACTTAGAAATTCAAGTTTGTCCTCCTGATGTTAGTGTGAGATACACATAGCACAAACTTTAACCACAGTAGCTTAAAAAAAAAAAGTGGACTCTGTCCCTGGACTGAAAGCTGGTAAACAGTGACCTTCAAGTTCATGAAGGCTGATTTCACATAGATAATGCCAAATCCTCCGACTCCATGGAACTTTGAGCAAGGTGCCCTGTTCTGGCATTTTGTTTAGAGGAAGCATCTCTAAAATATATCAAGATCACTTGTTTTTGTTTTGTTGTGGAGGTAGGGGGAAATGGTTTGGTTTTTCAGAGGGGAAAAGAGCCTGCCCCCTTCCACTGATCACTTACTACCTCACTAAACCAAGTCACTTCACAAAACAGACTGTTCCTATTTGGTTATTTAAAAAGACACAGAGCAGGAGAGGGGCTGGGGAGAAATAATGCTTAGAGACTTGGGAGTAGAATGATCATTATACCTGCAGTGATTTTCAAAGGAGAGAATTACAGGATATTCAGATGTGACAAATGCAGTTTCCTTGATGGCTTGAATAACATCCTTTAAAGATAAAGAGTGTTAATAAGAGAGTAGAGCAAAAAAGCTAAGAAAAAAAATTAAGGCACTTGAAACCACTCAGAAACTATTAATTTGAACTTTACAGAAAGTCAGTTCAGACCTGGAACCATTTACCTTGATACCACTACAAATGAGTCCCCTGTGGTTAGACTCAGGTGCAGCTAATGGCTAATGACAATTTATCCCCCAAGAACAATCTTTTTTCTAAAATAACGGTGTTGCTAACTAATAAGACATTTACCTACATGGCATGTCAGTTCTGGGCTCAGTATCTGTCAGATGAGTCTAGAATTCACCTTTATCTATAAGGAGCAGAAGAGATTTTGGCACAGAGATTTTTATAACAAATCACTGTACTCCCTCCTGCTCAAGGGGAAACTTGCTGGCAATAACCTAAGCGCTGTGGGAAGGTTTTATTGACTTTCCCTGTGCCTGCGAATCAGTTTTGGGCTACATTTCATCAAATCAATGAAGATTCCAATGAACTGATGTGACATTTACAATGTTCCTTGTTTTGTATTAGCTTAATACTGGGTTGTCAGAAAAGTCATGATGTATTTTTTCTGTTTTTCAAGCAAAAATGCATCATGACTTTTCCACCTTCCCAATAGAAGGTGGGGGTGACTCTCGGAACCCTTACAAGATGGGGTTAACACAGGGAAGTACTCTGGAGGCGCCTCTCTGAACAGAGAACTTAGTAATTTGAGACAATTTTTGAAAGATCTGAGCATGTTCACGATCTCTCTGAAATTGGAGATACTGTAACAGCATGTTAGTCATGTTCCCCGCTTAACTTTGGGGAGTATGGCTTCAGCATGGTGTGAAATATGGGTATAGGGTCTAAGATATGCATTTTTAAGAACACCCTAATGACTTTTCAAAGGAAGGAAGGATTAAGAACCATTGCTCCAGATGTTGCAATATCATCCAAAGTCATAGTAAAGCAACAGGAACTGATGTACCTGATACAGTGGCCAACCATAGAATTTTTTTTTTTTTTTACTTGTCTTTGGCAGGATATCCTTGGGCCGTTTTGAGGAATGCTCTAAGAAACCAGCCTTCAAATTGCATGCCGAGATCACCAAAAGGTATTACTGTGAAGCCAATTTGTAAAACTGTAGATTTCCCTCAATGAGCTTCCTCAGGGTAAAAACTCTCTAGTGTCCCTTCTGAAAAAATTGTGTTTCACCAAACCAACAGCTCTTTGGAATTTTATGAACCCTCTGAATCATCATGTTTCCCTCCTTGAATTCCAGAAAGTTTGGAGCCTAATTTGTGGTATGGCTTGGCAGTTTATAGGACTCTTGACAGGCATTCATAAACTCTAGTCTCACTATCTAATCTTCTTACCCTTCTAAGCTCTATTTATAGCCTCTTTTACATTTTCTGTATTACATTTCTCTTTTTATGCCACTTGGAAGTCCTGCAGAATATTGTGAAGTTATAGAACAAATCAGTAGAAGAAAATGAAGGACTGTTTTTAAAGTAAATAGAACCAGGGAGATTTTGCTAAGGAGACCTCATTAGAAAGAACCATCACCACTTGAAAGCCAGAAAAAGAAGCATGAAGAGAGAATATTTTTCACTTTCTCCTCAAAACTGGAAGAAAGGAATATGAAGACAAAATGCTTAAAAAATGCATAATATGATTCCCCTTTTACAGTTCCCTATTTCTTGCATTTTCACAACTATCTTGAAAAAGCTGTATAATTTTAAAATGTACCTTAAAAAGGATATCGGTGCACATTGCTTTTCCATGAGTTATTATTGGTTCTTGGTCTTCCCCTTTTCCATCCCAACAGTCAAGTTCAACACATCTAGGACACAGTGAAATTACAAGATTGAAACCCTACAACAAAATAGTCTGTATGCAAATTAAAAGAAATATCAAAGTAAGTTGTTTTCATGTAGATAAGTAGATAATGGAATTAAACAGTATGATTATTGGGTGGTCAGAAAAGTCATGATGTATTTTTTCTATGCATGCATCATGACTTTTCCGACAACACAATATTTTGTGGAATATACAAGTTAAGACGACATTATACTCTTTATCAGGTTGGTGTTATCAAAAAGGGATTATCTGAGATCAAAAGAGACTCATGAGATACAAATAAACAATGTGGTTCTAGATAAAAACCTATTTATGGCAAAGCTGCATTGCAGAACAATTTGGGGGTAGCTGGAGAAATCTAAATATGAGTTGGGTTCTGATGATGTTAACACATTAGTTTTCAATTTTACTAGATGGGATGTTATATTAGCCAAAAAGTAAACATTCTCATTGTTTTCGGAAAATCAAATATTTTCCAAAAACAGAAGTAGTGATGTAGTTAATTTCTTTTAAAGTTTTCCATACACACAAAAATGTGATTAAGAAAACAAAGCACTGGTTATTGATAACCAAGAAAAATATCTTAATGTAATTTTTTCACTTCCAACATTTTTGCCATATTTAAAAGTATATATTTGCCAGTTTCTGTAAAAGGAAAACTATTTTCAATTATCTTTCTTCTCAGAGAACAAAATATTAGAACTTAATATTGAGTGAAGTTAAATTTGCAAGTGCCTATGGTCAATGGAAAACTCAGCATGACTTTTTTTAAAAGAGTTTATTTATTTATACAAGCACTGGGTACAGTCAGAAGTGCAGGGGAGTGAGAGAATTCACCAGAGCCAGAGTGGAGAACAGAACAGACAGACTGACGAAATACACTGCTGAGGGGAGCAGCAGGTGCGGCAGGAGAGGTCTGTGTGCCATGTGGGACCCACACCGGCGGGCAGGGATCGAACCTGCGCTGCAGAGGCTGAGGGCAGCTTTGCAGCCCAGCGCTCAATCGCTGCGCCACCAGGGGAGGCCCTCAGCATGACTTCTTAAAATATGCTTTTTAAAATATACAGTAAAAGAAATCTTTCTGGAGAAGACTTTCTGGAATATATGTTGTCTGTCCATTTTTAAGATTAAATGACCATGAGAATCCAAATGTCCTTTTTTACTATGTCTAATTTCTTAGAGTAAAGCAGATTAAATCAAAGGCCACACACAAAAACAAACAGTTGCCTTTCTGACCTGCAACCAGCGAGGAGAACCTGTCTATACATTTCCACCGAAGATTTCCCTCCAAACTGCCGGCCAGTAAGATAGGTGTTATGGGAAGAACTGATGAAGTAGTGAGCCAGTGGATGGTCCATTTCTTGGTAAAGTTCTAAACGATCTAGGAAGACTGGGGCATTTTCATCTGACATCAAATATCTGCAAAATCCATCACTTGATATGAGGCCTAGGGGAAAAAAGAATAATTTAGTAGACTGTGGCTCTGAAGATACACAGCTCATCTTTTATTTGTGGAGCTGAGGCAGTTTAAACAGGAAGAGTGGCAGGCATCCTCATAGGCTTTTTTTTTTTTTGAGCATTTTTATTTTATTTTGTATATTTTTTACATCATTTTTCATTTCTGCACAATGT
The DNA here is from genome assembly GCF_964194135.1 of Talpa europaea. NCBI lineage: Eukaryota > Metazoa > Chordata > Mammalia > Eulipotyphla > Talpidae > Talpa > Talpa europaea. The sequence goes on along the minus strand of NC_140078.1, from coordinate 26,683,791 downwards.
ATGCATTTTCATCTTGGTTATAGGCTCCATACAATTCCCACCTCCCCCTTGCTTTTATCCTACACCCTCCTCCCCCCCATAGTGTGTCTCTGGTTTATAGTTGCTTGTTGATTTTGATTTTTACTTTATTATAATTAGTCTTTTTTCTGGTCCCTTATTTAGGTTTCTTTTTTTAAAAAGATTTATTTATTTATTTATAAAATCACTGGGTACAGTCAGAAGAGCAGGAGGGTGAGAGAATTCACCAGAGCCAGAGCAGGGAGCAGAGCAGGCAGACTGATGAAGTACACTGCTGAGGGGAGCAGCAGGCGGCAGGAGAGGTCTGCGCGCCATGTGGGACCCTCCTCCGGTGGCCGGGGAGCAGCTGGGGATCGAACTGGCACTGCAGAGGCTGCGGGCAGCTTCGTAACCCAGCGCTCAACCGCTGCGCCACTGGGGAGGCCCAGGTTTCTTTTTTTTTTAAAATTTGTTTATTTATGCATACAAGAGCTGGGGTACAGGCCAGAGATGCAGGGTGGGGTGGGGTGAGAGGATTCACCACAGACAGAGTGGGGAGCACAACAAGCAGACTGACTGAAATACACTGCTGAGGGGAGCAGTGGACGAGACAGGAGAGGTCTCCCTTGTCATGTAGGTTTCTCCATGGCTGGCCGGGGATCGAACTTGTGCTGCAGAGGCTGTGGATTGCTTCATAGTGTGGTGCTTAACCCCATGCGCCACCAGGGAGGCCCCCTTATTTAGGTTTCTTAACTAAGAATATTCATCTTTGAGCGTTTGAATGAAGTAACAGAGTTGCACATTATAAACAACGGAATGTCTTCCACAAATTGGTGATACTGGCTTTTGTATCCACAATGGCAGAAGCACAAAGGTCTTTACATACAGAAACCCAGCACCAGGAGCTGTGGTGACCAGGGGTTAAGAGAGTCTGTTTCTGCCTCTCTGTCTCATTCCTTACACTCCTGGCTCTCACCTTCCTCTTTAGACAAATGGGGGAAAATACTATCAACACCTGCTTTCCAGACTTGAATGGTAAATGAGAATATATACGAGAGGTGCACTTCAAAAAATGAAATACAAAACTATAGGCGTACTGTCCTTGCTGGATTAAAGCAAAGTGAAAAGATTAGTGGCCTCTCTGAATTTAAACAATTCAATTTTCCAATTTTATCTAAAAAAGGAGGGTATGAAACTGATGAGTAGGACATGCAATGGTCATTTAAATGTGGTCTCAAGAGCCCCTGTTCATTCCAGTCATAACTTTCTGACAAGTGGCAGGATCCATAGAATAACTGCAGAAAAGGAATGAATATTTCTGCATCTTCTCCTACCCTATCAATTATTAACAGCAACAGCTCTTTGTTTTTATTTAAGCATTCCCAAATTATGAATTGCTTTCAAACTTAGAGAAAATAGAGTATAACAAGTAATCATAAGCCTACAGCATAGTTTTGCCAGATCTTAGTATTTTATTTGTTTGCATTTTTATTTATTTATTTTTTTAACATGTCACTTCTTTTTTATTTTATTTTTTTTAAAGAGGCACGTATTTATTTAATTATTTGTTTGTTTGTTTATACATGCAATGGGTACAGTCAGAAGCGTGGGAGGGTGAGAGAATTCACCAGAGCCAGAGCGGGGAGCAGAGCAGGCAGCAGGACCGAAGTACACTGCTGAGGGGAGCAGCGGGCAGCAGGAGAGGTCTGCGCGCCATGTGGGACCCTCCTCCGGTGGCCAGGGAGCAGCTGGGGATCTAACCGGTGCCGCAGAGGCTGCGGGGAGCTTCACAACCCAGCGCTCAACCGCTGGGCCATTGGGGAGGCCCTTGTTTGCATTTTTAAAGGAATAAATATTTACAGACCCCATGAAATTGCCCTGTAGATCCCACCTAAGTTCTACTCAATTCCATGTTTCTATTCCCATAGAGACAGTAACTACTCAAGTGTTTGTGTTTAACATTCTCAAAATGGCTTTAACTTTGTTACACTTATTCAAATAGTAGGTAGTTTTGAATATTTTAAAATTTTTATCAAAGTTATCTCACTATTTACATTTTTAAGTTTCCATTTTTACTCTATAATTCCTTGGGACTTAGGCAGTAAATATAATTAGCTCGTGTTCATTTGTTTTTCACTGACTACTGTACAGCAGTATGTATAGTAGTATGTAGAATGTACAGTCCATCTATATATGAATACTACAATTTATTATCTATTCTTCTGTTGACAGCTAAATATAATCAAGAGTACTGCAATAAAAACTTGTGTATCTGTCTTTTTGGGCATACATACATTCATTCTAAAAGCAAGTACTTTTCAGGGCACAGAACTGAAGAAACAGAAAGCCCCACCTTCATGAAACTCTCATATAGGGGGTAAAGGATAAAAAAATATATATAATATAATGTCACAAAGGAAAGAAAGTCTGGGGATGGAAATGATAGAAAATGACCAGGATGCTGTTTTCATAGGCGGCTGGCAAGAGCTCTTCCAAGGTGGTCACATTCACACAGGAAGAGCAGCTACATGTACACCTGGGGGACCCCCATCCAGGCAGAAGGCTCAGTACATGAAAAGGACTCAAGGCAGGAGTGTGCAGTGGAGGGGAAAGTAGATGGGGATGAGGGTGAAGTGGATCCAAAGGCTACATCATCTGGACGTTAGTCTTTGCTAAGTTCTTTGGATTTTATTTTAAGTGTGTTGGGAAACCTTTGGAAGGTTTTGAAGCATGGAATAACATAATTAGATTTGGTTTTGAAAGATTTACTCTGGCCACTGCATGGCATATCAATTGTAGAGTATGAGTAGAAAGGAGGATGAGTTAGAAGTTAACGCATTGTGGGCCTCCCCCGTGGTGCAACGGTTGAGCGCTGGGTTGCAAAGCTGCCCACAGCCTCTGCGGCGCCGGTTCGATCCCCGGCTGCTCCCCGGCCACAGGAGGAGGGTCCTGCATGGCGCGCAGACCTCTCCTGCCACCCGCTGCTCCCCTCAGCAGTGTACTTCGGTCCTTCTGCCTGTTCTGCTCTCTGCTATGGCTCTGGTGAATTCTCTCACCTTCCCGCGCTTCTGACTGTACCCAGTGCTTGTATAAACAAACAAATAATACATGCCTCTTAAAAAATAAAATAAAAAAAATTAAATTAAAAAAAAAAAAGAAGTTAACGCATTGTCCAGGGAGAGCAATGCAGACTTGGATTGTCTGGTAAGGATGGACATGGTAAGAACTGATTTATTCAGGATGTGTTTTGAGAAGTCTTGCAGGTTTTGCAGATAGAGAAGAGGTGATGTGAAATAACAAAACAATTTGAGGATGAGTCCAAGAGTTTTGGCTTGAAAAGCTGGAAAAAGAATGTTACCATTTTCTAGGCCGAAGAAGGAACAGGTCTGTGGGCAAAGAGAATCAAAACGAGCATATGTAGACTGGAGATGCCCATTCAGCACCCAATGGAGAGTTCTAGTGTGGATCTCTGGTTTAGGTTAGCGGTTAGGAGTGGATAGTTTAACGTGAAATTCTTACGTGCAGAAGAAACCTAACACCATTGACATATTATATTCATTTGTGAATGAGATCATTTAGGGAGAGACGATAGATGGAACAGAGATCTGAGTACTGAACTTGGACCGCTGACATACAGAGTTGGGAAACATAAGGAAGATTTCCTAGGATACATCCCCAGAAATGGAAAGGCTGGGTTGTAGGAGAGGACTATTTTCCACTTTACTGTTGCCAAAATGCCCATCAAGGTGGTTGTTTGTACCTATTTATGCTCCCACCAGAAGTCTGTAAGAATGCCTTTTGCCCCACATTCTTTCTCAAACATCATGATGGACTTTAAAATTTCTGCCATCTGTGAAACGTTGAAACCATGCTTTTTAGATGTGTCAATTATAATTTTATCAACTTTTAAGATCTGGAAGGACTTTAGAAATAATCAAAGACACAGCTTATTATAACAAGAAACTGCTAGGTCCTCTATCTTTTTCCTTCAACAGATCACAACTGCCTTGCTTAGTTCTGAATCCATAGCATCTAGCACAATGCTCAGCACACAGCTTTCTACAAACTTTAAGGAGAGGAATACTAGTTGAATGACTGTATGAACCCCATCATCTCAGAAGCAGAGAAAGTAAAGCCCAGATATAGTTTCTTGCTCAAAGTCACACACTGATAGAGAATCAAATCTCCTTCCAGCACTGCAAAGTGAGAAATTTTCTAGCAAGTGACTCCCCTCTTCACTTAAATCACATGCAAGGTGGAATACATTGGAATATTCAGAATATTGATAGGGAGGTCAGTAAGAAAGCATTCTTGAGGAAAATAGGTATTTGCAGCCTTAACAGACATGTATACCTACCGTTACGAGAAAACCACTGGGTTTGAAAAATACCTGGGGGTGACATCATGCCATATAGTGAACCAGGCATGTGTATAAACAAGTTCTATGTGGGTTCTGAGAATGTATACACCTTTCAGCAATATTTACTGGAATCTGATACAAAGCAAAACAGAAACTCCTATTTTTTAAAGAGGAGGAAACTGAGGCTATGATCCTCAAGGGCATATGAAACTGACAGAATTTGAACCCAGATCTCTTCTCCCTCTCCATGGGGGCCTAAGCCAGAGGCTCTGGCTGAGGTATCTCCCAGCACTCTCTGTCCAATTATGTTAGCACCATCCCGTCCCTCTCAGCCTCTGCAAGTGGTTTTCCACTGCCATGGGGCTGATCTTAAATCTCTTCTCCATGACTTTTCTTTGTCAAAAATAGAAAAGGGCAGTTCGTTGTTTCCAAAGTTTCATTGAAAGGGGAAAAGGTCCAGAATCCTGAACAATTTGCTTAATAGATTCCTGATTATTCATATCAATTGCTTTTATCTTCCACACCAGAGATCAAATGATGGGTGAGAAAGCCCATCAAATCATGTGTTAAATTTATTTGTCTTGGCAAAAGAAAAGGGAGAAAAAGAAGTTAAAAATTTTTATAGGAAATGAAAGTCTTCTTCAAGATTAAAAACAGAGACTGTATTTGGGTATTTGGTGTTTTTTAACATTTTAAACACTTGCAGCACAAGCGATTTAATACAAGAAAGTACATGGGGAAAATACATTATACTATATTTAGTAATACAGTAAATCTATTTGCATGAGAATTCATATAGCACAGATATATTCTAATGTAATTTAAAATTTACACCTAGAACAGGAAAAAAAAAATCAGTCAGTTCTCAATCCATGGCTGTAGGGACTCAAAAGCATTTGAAGATAACTTTAAAATCCAAAGAATGAAAAATCCACTTTTTTCACTTTTATTACCTTTTATCTTCAAATCTTCATCAGGCTCGTACATCTCAATGATCTGCATTGCCCTTTTAGCATCATAAAATGGGAATAAAATTTCATTCAGTCGAGGATCTCGTTGATGCTATGATGAGAAAACAACTCCATTTAAGTTTACATTTCTTGCCCTTGGGGCATTTACATTATTACTAAAACACAGATTTTTAAAAAACAGTATCTATCTAGGCTGTCATGTTTATAGTTATAAAGAGATAGGATTTCACTATCTTCCTGTCTTTCTTCCTAAAATAGTCTTCAAAAAGTCTAAATTTGGAAGTACTTTATTGGTTTCTTTTACTGAACTAAGGATGGAGAATACAGAATATACTTTTTTCCCTTTAAAAGTTGAAGGCTATCTAAGACTGTGTGCATGTTAATTGTATTGTCTTTTAGTTCCCAAACCACAGGGGAGGGATTTGACAGAAATGTCTATAAAAAGTGAGGTCAAAAATTTTTTTTAAAAAGAGGAAAAACAAATAAATGCAAAACCCAAAATAGTTCAAATAGATAATATGGTCATCTAAGTGCCAAAACAAAAACAACTGTAACCCTCTCCACCCCAACCCCCCCAAAAAGCCCTAATGTTAACAGGGAAATAGTATTTTATTTTTATTATATCTTTCTATATCAATATAATATTTATTGGGCAATCGACAAACTTCGTGTTCTGGAATAAATATTAAAATGAACCAATTAAAACAATGATGAAAATTAATCAGCATAAGGATATTTACAAGTTATAAACAATATGAAAATGAAAATCTGTATTTAAGTAGATTACAAAGTTTTTTTTCTATATGAAATCTAACTTGGTTTGCTCTGAACAAGTTCTCTGGGCAGAAAGTACATGAATGATTAAGGTACTGAGGAGGATGGTGATGTCATTCTTTTCACATCAGCACCTAGATGCTCCTGGTACTATATAAGGCACCAAGAATAAACCCTAAGTTTACAGCAATGGTAAGAAAAAGTTCAATTGACTTAGCTATACGTTTGTGTGTGTGTGTGTGTATGTATATGTGTATATTATGTGTGTGTACATATATGTATGTAGTATGTGTGTGTCTGGAGACACAGGTTCCACTGAACTTCATTGTGGATTACAGGACCACACGCTGCCCCTGGTCATCCACAAAATACATAAATAACGCAAACTTCAATCGAATAATGGCAGATAAGCACATGTGAGCAAAACCTGGTCAACAGGTAGAACCTTGGCAACAACTCTTTACCCAAATATATGCACAGACTTTGAAAGACATTATTGAAAAGGTATTTAAGAAACAATTGTTAAAAGTTCATATGGATTTCCCTTCCTCATGTGCTTTGAAATGATCATTGGAAAAGTGGGCTATACAGAATGAATACCTTTGGCCAACAGAATTTCACTTGACATAATTCCCTACAGTATTTGTGGCCTACTCTTTTCTGGTCCTTATCCCCTTCCCGTGCACTTAACAGCATTAACCAAAAAGAAATGAATATCCTTTCATTAATGTATCCCAATGAAGCATGCTTCTGTTGTAATCTAAGAAAATTAAGGCTCACAACAGCTCACATCCATGCATGTGGTAGAGCAGAAACTGTTATGTTAATAACAGGCCTTGAGACCATGAAGAACAAAGTTGTGAAGTATGCAGAAAAAGAGGAATTGTGAGGTGGACCATGGAATGCCAGGCAAGGGAGGGCATGCCATAGTTTGTTCAGGAAATGGATGGGTGCCATGCAACTGTAGAGTCCTTGACTCAAGGGAATGACAAGCACCACCTCTCTGGTGAGAACGCATTGTTTTAAAAACAAACAAGCAAACGAACAAAAAACTCTTTGTAGGCATATTCCTTCTCCCATCTCTGTCAGTAATATCACAGAGGATGATGGCTGTGGGAGGCAAAGACCATCTTTGGGGGCCTCCCTGGTGGCACAGGCGTTAAAGTCTCAGCACTATGAAGCTATCACCAGCCACTGAGGAATGAGTTCCATCCCAGGCCAGGGAGCTGACCCACGCGGTGCAGCAGACCTCTCCAGTCTCTCCTGCTGCTCCTCTCAGCAGTGTATTTCAGTAGATCTGCCTGTTTTGCTCCCCACTCTGTCTCTGGTGATTCTTCTCACTCTCCCCACCCTCCACACTTCTATCCTACACCCCAGTTCTTGTATGCACAAATAAATAAAAAAAAGTCTTTAAAAAAAAAGACCCTTTTGGACCCCGATACAGTTATGTTTATGGTTGATCACTGGATTTCTTTTCCTTCTTGAAATGAAGCCTTTTGACTTAAAGATATGCTCACTGGTTAAGTATTCTGGACTCATGGAAATGACAGGGCAAATCCATATGAATCAAAGAAAGATTAGAGATTCAGCTAAAGAGAAGCAGTAAAGTTAGGGATAGGAGGAGAGGAAATCAGATACCGAGGTGCTTTTTATGTACATCTATGTGTCTGTTGTAACCCAGTGGTATTTGGAGTGTGAAGTATGTGCCTTCAGCGGCATCTCCCTCACTTGGGAGTTTGTTAAAAATGTAGATTCTCAGGCCCCGCCCCAGACCCAGATCTGATTCTCTGGGGTGAAACTCATGACTCTGTGTTTCAATAAGTCTCATAGGTGATTCTCTATAAGTAATGTATTCCACTTTAAGAAGCACTGCTCTAACATGTAAAACGTATGCATTTTAATATGTTCAAGTTTTTTTTTTTTAAGTACCTAAGTCCTGCAATCACAGAAATGCTAAATATGAGATATCCTCCCAACTAAAGTCCATTGAAATTTAGCCCTAGGGCATGACATTCACTAGTCCATCTTGGTGATCAGAGGCAATAGTCAGGCAAAACAAGTCCTAAGATGGATGGATCCTAATCCACTATTCTACATTTTCAGCAAGTATGTATTATGAACAGACAATATGAAATTGCATTTGCCTTTGCATCTGCTCAACTTGATGAAATCATCTTTTGTTCTCCCTGGAATTTTCACATTTCAAAAAGGAAGCACAGGGCAATCTGGCTAAGCCAAAAGCAAGGAAACAAATACAGGGTTTGTGGTAGGCATAAAAGCGTAATTTTTGGATGAAAAAACAATGATTAGAAAGCTCATTTCCAGGTAATTTCAGAGTAATAAGGTTGCATAAGAGTAACATAGGGACAAAAGCACAGCGGGGAAAATGCTTCCCAACGCTGAGGGACCCACTGGTTTTTAGTTGAGATTCTATATTCGGGGAAGTGATGTATCCAGGACATTCACCCCATGCTGCCCAGAGCTTTGTAAAATGAGATTCTAAATAGCTTCTGAAAATAGGTCACAGAACAGGCCCAAGTAACGAAGAGATAATGGACCTGACTCCATTATTATCTCCTTGCTCTTACTGAGAAAAGACATCAACCCAAGCAGCACTGGGAGGGACAGATATTGAACCACATAATATTCAAGAAAGATATAAATAACAGTTTGTCAGAGTAGGCTATTCATAAGACTAAGGCTCTCCTTAGACTAAGGATCTCTGTCGTTTTTCCCTATGCATCAAGGATAATAAAGATACTGTAAATGGAAAGCTATCTTGGGCCCTCATATTATCTCAACTGTAAATTAAAACAATTTTTAAAAATCAGGTTTAGCCCTAGATGAGCATATGGTATGTGTGAAGAAGGGTGGAGATTACCAGCAACAGAAAGATAAAGCTAATTCTTAATTATTGTGGCCACCAAAGACCTTTTTCTTTTTTCTTATGTTGATGTCTCTAGTCTGCCCTCCATGCATCTTCCAATTCTGCAGACCCTTAATTCTTGCCATCTTTGTAATGAGTCAGCAGAGAATAAAGGTAAAATTAAAATCAATTAGATTCCCAATAAGAAGAAAGATGGGGTGAAACTGACTAAGTCCAGAGATTTTTCCATTATTATCACATACAGAGAGCTGAGTTGGTAGCACTATCTAACCTGAGGCAACACGGGTGCGTGCCTCTACCAGCCTTCCTAAACTCCATAGTTTTCCACTTTACAATATAAGTAAAGAAAGTTTCCTTCAATCCACTGGATGGGAATTAGACTTGGCTGTGGCACAATTTTAGATCTGAGTGGTAGAATTCTAAGACTAAATTCATTGTGGAGTATAATGAGATAGATGCTGCTCTTATAATCTTCCCATCACAGTAAGCATTCTGAGGGGGGATACAGGGAACCCAGTAGAAGAGTGCTTCACAAACTTTAACGTGCAGACAAACCACTTGGAGAGCTTGTCAAATGTTGAATCCAACTCAGTAGATCTGGGGGGGAACCCAAGATTCTGGATTTCTGTCAAGCTCCCAGGGATGCCAGTGCCGCTGGTCCAAATCACACTTCCGGAGCAATGAACAAGGAGATACTGAGAGCAGAAAAGGAGCAGGTCTAAAGCTACTGGTGAAAACCTAGTAAGTGGACAGGGTGGGAGGCAAGGGTAGGGAGGAGCGGGTATAGCTCCTACACAGCAACTAGTGCAGTAAATGTCTGATGGTTTCTCCTTTCCTCCCAACTTCCTGGAGATACCCATTAGTAAGCACTGAAGAGAAAATTTTAAATAAAGAGTAAAGGGATTTACAAACTAGAAGTTGGTGGCAGGCTGCATGGCTTTTGCTAATATAAATGGAATTTTTTCCCTGTTAGTTATCTAATTGGTTATAGTGGTGTACATGTGCCTATCTATTTCGTAGTTGATCACTTCTCTGGTTACCTTACTGAACTCCCTTATTTAGTCAAAGAGTTTTTCAGCTGACAATTTCAATGATCAGAGTAATAATTACTTGAAAAGAGTGAGAGTAGGGCCTTGCCCTTTGCTGTTTATGAGGCTCCTTTATTATTTCTTTTTTTTTTTTTAAAGATTTATTTATTTATTTATACAAGCACTGGGTACAATCAGAAGCGTGGGAGGGTGAGAGAATTCACCAGAGCCAGAGCGGGGAGAAGAGCAGGCAGAAGGGCCGAAGTACACTGCTGAGGGGAGCAGCGGGCGGCAGGACAGGTGCCATGTAGGACCCTCTTCTGGTGGCCGGGGAGCAGCCGGGGATCAAAACGGCGCTGCAGAGGCTGCGGGCAGCTTCACAACCCAGCACTCAACCGCTGCGCCACAGGGGAGGCCCTCCTTTATTATTTCTTGTCTTATTGCATGATTCAGAGCTTCTAGTACAATGTGAATTCTGTCCTGTTGAGATAATGTGACTGAAGTATTTTAAAGATGTTTAGAGCTAAGCTTTTGGAATCACAGGCCCAAATATTAGAAAGCATGCTCCCTTCTTAAGTGAACTTTTCATTATGGATTTTGAAGGTGCTTTATGTAAAGAGTTTTTTGGTTTTGGAGAGATGAGAGGGGAAATAGTAGAAATCAAAAGAGAGGGAGTAAGGAGCTGGTGGAACATTCTGTAAGTTTGACAAAGTTTCTTTAGGAGACAGTCAGATTTCTGTCTAGTCCTTCCAGTTGAGTTCACTGGGATAGGATAGAAAATGAAGAGATTTAGAGCAGAACTGACGAAAAATAAAGGCTGTACACTTTCCTGGACTCTCTTGTATTCTGCATGGCCTAAAGAGCTCTAGAATCACACTGATTTCATTATCCTACCCCAAATCGAAGGTGCTCCTGTGGTGGAGGCTGAACCAAGAATAACCACATGGTCACTGTGCTGCTTTCCTCAGGCCACAATGATGGGTCACCTAATGCTTAGCTGAATATTTCTGTTCCTTCTGAGGATGCTGATAACATCAGTGCCTGATTAATACCTGTGGGTCCTTTAATTGACAACACAGTAGAGTAACTACTTCAAAAACATCTTCAATAGTCCTGTGATTGACTGACTAGGTAGTACTACCCCTCAGACCTGACAACGACAAAACTCTCCCCATTCCTGCATGTTCCCATATTCCCTTCTTTTCTGTATCACCTTCCTTCACTTGCCACTCCGAGGCAGCCTTTTCTTGAGTACTGCCTCCTGCTGTTCTCGTGATGTGGTACCACTTCTAGATAAAACAATTTTTTTGTGGAAACAATTTTGTGACTGAGTCCCGTTTTCTGAGCACCAATGATACAATCTGGTTAGGCTGGTAACATTTCCTTAATGTCAATAAAAGTCAAATGGAAGGAAACATACAAAAGATGAGTGTTACTGGCCACTATAATAGTGACTAAATGACAAGTATTTTAAGAAAGAATGTGAATAGTAGAGCAAGAAAGCAAGGGTGATCATACCTTTTGAATAGCAACTATTATGTCATAGATTTATAAGAATTGTAAGAGTGTTATTGGGCAGGCCTATAAGAACAAGCCATTAAGGGAAAGGCAGGAGATAAGAGCACATTGTAGTGTTACCTAGCTTCAAGACTTCAGAATTGTTTCCTTATTCAAACAGTGAAATGCATATTAAAGTCTGTAATATTTGACAGATGGCTGTAATATTTGATACATGGCTGGTACCAGCTTCATCCCAGAGCATGTAAGAGTCCCTTTTTTTAGGACGTGGCAATTGATGATGTGGTAAATTTTCTCGCCTCCACTCAAGTGGTTTTCCTCTTTAGTAGAAAACAAGATTCCTGCCCACCTCAACAAAACTTAAGATGATCAATGACCCAAAGTCTAGGATGAAGTTGAAGGAAATAAAACAATATTTTTTTTTGTTTAAAAAGTAGAAGAGAAGGGGTTAAGGAAACAAAGCAAACCAATTTATTTTCTGAGTCACTGGTGGCATAAGAATGTGAATAATATCTGGGTAAAGACTGAACATAGTATTTGCATGACCAAACACTACTGAGTGCAAAAACTTGAAATATTTTCAAATAAAATAAATACTGTAATGTGTTGAAAGGATTATTTAAAAATGGAAGCTTCTGTGCTGATGTATGGAATGCTTTCTCTTTCCTCTATCAGTGCTTTTGAGCTCTTGTTACTACAGCTTCTAATGTGCAACCCTACACATTGGAAGCCATTGAGCCCTGACAGGGGAAGAAGAGAGAAGCCCTTTGGCACTGATGTGATTTATTTTTACCAACTGGCAAATAAAAGTATGCCTGATGTCATTTCTTAAGGCAATATCTGACGACTGGCATTATATTGTCTTTTCTAACGTTTTCTATTTATGTGGCACAGTAGTTAACATCAATTGTTTTAAAAGATAAATATATTGTCCATTCCTAATTAAACTCTTCTTGTTATTAATGTATTAGAAAAAATGTGAATTTCCCTTTTTTTTGGAATAACAGGAGTTGTAATGGGCTTCACTGACGAGAAAAATACTTTTTGTGTATGTGTAAAGAAAAAAAAAAGAAGGTACTTTAGTTGTGATACAAGTGGGGATCTTTATGTGTTCTCAAATATTTTTCTCTAGTGATCAAGCAAATTTTTTCAATCAGTTTTGGCTGTTAAGTGAAACACTTTCTAAAATTAGCTCTGAGCATATTATAAAAATAAAAAGCAAAAATTTAACCTGCAATCCAAGATAGGTACTAAATTTTCACCCAGGAACTCCAGTGTTGTGCTGTTGCCAAAATATTTTGTTTGAACCTACATATTTTTTTTTACATGCAATCCATTAAGAGACAAAAATAAAGCTTTCTAGTCCATGCAAAGGTATGAGAAAAAGTTAGCAATGGAGAATCCAACAGGAGTGTGGTAAACTCAGTCCATTCTCTTTCTACTTAATGAGATCAATAGAAAAAAAAGTACCTTAAATATCATCTTGCAAAAACACAGACATATTTAATTAAATGAATATCTTATAAAATCCACACACACATACACACACACACACAACCAGAGCTACACATCACAGCAAGAAACCAACAAAAAAAGCGGTGTGCAAAGCCAACATACAGGAAGCGTATGAACACACAGGGCAGCAGCTGATTTTTGCACCTGGTAAAGCCATCATGGAAAGATCAGCAGGTAAGAAGCAAAGCAAATGAGGGCATATGAAGCGGGCATGCAATGAGAACATTGGAGAGGCAAGCCACTGCACACAGACTTTATGGAGTTAATGTATGAAAAAGCTTACTTCATTTAGAAAGCTCACTAATTGGTCTACCGTTAAATAATCAGTTTTGTCTCCATTGCTGAAAAGAAATTTATTAGAAAAAGTAAGTTTTTGTATATGATGCTACAGTAGGTACGATTTACATGTTGACATTTGTTGATGTTAATTCTAAACTTATTTTCTAACCCTGAAGTAGTGGTGCACTCTTAAAATGACCAGAGATTGTAAGAAAAAAACAAACCAACAACAAAGGAAAGAAAACATTCTAGCTCACAGTAAATACCTGCAATTCTTCTTTAGCATTATCCAAAATATGTTACTTTCAAAACAACATGTAAGTCATCCATTTGGAATAACTGGAATGAATGAACTTTTCAACAACATAATAACATTCCAAACTGAATCTAGTTAGTTCACATAATGGGTTAATACCTAAAGGAGCAGGTTAAAATTGTAGGTAGTTAGTAAAGCCAATGCGGGGAGGGAGGGGGGCAGGGGTTCCAGGTGCTGCAATTTACTTCGTAAAAGTCTCTCAAAGAATCAGAGTGAACTTTTACACTGATAAACTAAGGGGTGAAAATGTAACCCTGACTAAATATTCCTACACACTATCAACATTGCTATCAAATCTATGTCAAAATTTTTTTTTTAAAAATCTAAAAGGATCACAATGCTAAGACACTTGCTCATAAATAGAACTTACATTTTTTTAAAAAGATCCTCTATATCTGTCCGAGGACAAATCTTTTGTGTCAGTTCATAGAACTTTTCATAAGTAAATGCGGCAGGTTCAATTTCATCATTCTGTAAAGAATAAGAGAGTGTCATCAATCACGGTGGGTGGAGAAGCCAAGAGCTGGCCATTTGGAATACCCAGGGCCCCCGTCCCTGATTCTTACTGATAGGGAACCAGAAGGGCCTTCCTCTAGCCCTGGGCAGGCCACCCCACTAGAACACGGCATGTATAAATGAGTATTTCCAGTTAGTATGCAGCCATGGTATGACATTCAAACACTGGTTACGGCTGGGCTTGCTCTGGGACCCACCTACAGCACAAATATAGTGAAATGTTCTCTCCTCATCTCCTTGAAGGAGAAAAGCAAGTGCCTGCTTACAGGCTGCTGAATAAATCAAGCTCATGTTTACTAATGCTTATTTTGTGAGTTTTCATAAGACCACAAAAAGGGATACAGGACATCCAGATAAGATTTTTCTTTACATAACTGAAGTTTCTATTTCCGAGAGGATTTTTAAAAGTAGTAACAGGTTTAAATCTTTCCTGCAGTCAAATTAATTTCAATTATTTTAAATCCAAAGGGCCCATAACACAAATGTTTTGTTTAGGGAGTGGTGCTGCATAAATACCACATAGTCTTCTTGAAGAACTGATTTATTAGTTAATTATTCATGTTGACATTGGGCTTGGTCAAGGCAATGTTGATGGGTTTTTATAAAGTAAACTTTCCTTAAGCTGTGTTAAAGAGACAGCCTGGCTGTCATTTCCTTTTCTTAAAAAAGTTGACAAAAACCATTTCAAATGACACTCTTTGAATCATAAAACATTTAGGTTAAAGTGCCCACAGAACAAAAGAAAAGCGGGAGGAAGGACTATAAAGAGAAAATTGTGACCATATTGACAGAATCTAATTCTAATGGAGATCAGTTTAACATAAAAAGTTTTGCTTATTATATCTAAGAACATAAATTAAAAAATGGCTTTAGAAATACATTATTAATAAATACCTTTCCACTGGGAAGACCTAACTCCTTGAGTGCTTGAAAGATCACCTTTTCTGTTTTCCCTGATGCAAAGGTTCTAGTAATACTAGAGTAGAAAAGGAAAAAAAAAAAGTCAATTCTGTTTTCTCCAGTGCAAAGATTCAAGTTACACTAGGGAGAGGGGAGAGATGAAGATGAAAATAAAATTATGTTTCATTTCTAGGCCTTTTTATTTTATTATTTTTTTACTACCTAAAGTAGCTCTTTACTTCCTAAACTACCAGAGCTGTTTGTGCTAGTCAGGCAGCTTGATCCTAAGATAGGCACATCCCTGCTGTCCTATGTACTTGTGAACACTAGGGCAGATTACAGTCTTAAAGAAAAACAATGCTAAAATTTGATCTACCAAATTAGCTTCTTAGGAAAAAAGGAATGTGGTAGACGGGTCAACAGCTCTAGATAAAACCTCAGGTTGACAATAGCTAGGTTAGGGGCAAAGAATAGATGCCTTAGAACTCAGCCCAAGCCTGCGATTGTCTCTAAACCTGGCTTCACACCTACTATGCTGACATCCATCATCAGATATACTTTCTTCCTTTTTTTGATCTAAGCACCTTTGAGTTGTTCTGAAATGTCAGTAACCTCGAAGATTAGGGGCTTTATTATTATGACAGAGAGGAATCTCCATAAAAAAGGGAGGTTCCATGTTCCCTGCCCACCTTATGAGGGGGAGAGCTGAGTGGCCAGGGGAAGCAAAGACATGAGGAGAGACACAGAGCAGAGAGAAATGTGAAGAGAAAGGGTGCTCTTGTTTCTCAGCTTTGGACTTGCACCAGGGGCTTGGGGGACATGTATGAGGACACCTGGAATCAAAACATATAAAGACATTTAGAAGAGACATGTAGGGAGGCTGAAAATGGCAGCTGTTACTTTCGCAAATTGATTTTGCTTCTCTGTCCCAGATTTGCCTGGTCCTTTTTGCTCCTTTTCTATGGTTCCCCCCTCCCCCCAAGAAGATGCCTTAGACTTGTGGCAAACCTTCAGGCCTCTGTGGCCCCACTTTGGGCCAATCTTGATTGCTGGACATTGTCCATGAGCGAATGAGTAATTTTGGGTGTACTGTTGGGAAATTATTTTCCTTTATTTTTCCTCATTCTATGCACACCAATCCTATTAAAGTTCTTTTATACTAAGAGTATGCTTTGTCTTTGTGTGGCAGAAGGCAGAACCCCATCAGAGCATTCAGGTTTGGGGGTTCTGGGGTACTCCTCAGCCTTCCTGCTGACATTATGAAAGAGTAGGTGCTGGGAGGCAGGGGAATACTTACTCAGTGTTTCAAAAGAACCATGGCACTACCTTGAGACACGGTATTTTTGAATAATGGTGCTGGCCTTTAAACTAGAATAATGTTCACCATGGCTAATAAAATGGATAACACCTTAATGAGCATATTTCCTGGGGATGATAAAAGCAGGAAAGATTCCTCATGATAAATGCACTGATGACACTTAGAATGAACACTATCAAGACTCAGAAGCCACGTTTGACTCTGAGTCATACCTTCAGCACCCAAATGAGCTTACATCCTCTCCCTGATTGGAAGCCCAGGTAAATTGTCACCATAGTAATTGAAACTCACAATTCAGGAGTCCAGCCTCCACTTGAAGAGAGAGCTTACTTTTGCCTGTGAAGACTGGCTTTGGGATGCCCACCCTGTGAGCACCTCCCTACACATGACCTTGCCATACCCCTCAATGCTCATGTTAAGTGTAAGACAAGCTTCAAATCTAAGCACTATGGGCGATTAAAAACATCGAGTAAGGTTGATATTGATTACATGGAGTAATTTTCAGAAACATATTGTGTTTTTTATTTTTTACATCATTGTTCATTTTTATTTTATTTTTTAATAAATCTGACATTTTTAATTAATTAATTATTTTTTAAAAGATTTATTTATTCATTTACAAAAGAACCGGGGTACAGGCCAGATGCGTGGGAGGGTGAGAGGTCTCACCAGAGACAGAGCAGGGAGCAGAACAGGCAGACTGACGAAATACACTACTGAGCAGCGGGTGCGACAGGAGAGGTCTGCAGCGCCATGTGGGACCCTCGCCGGCCGGTTGGGATCGAACCGGCACTGCAGAGGCCGCAGAGAGCTTCAGAGCTCAACCGCCTGCACCACCAGGGGAGGCACTCATTGTTCATTTTTAAACAATATTTATGTGGCTCAATCGATCATAATTTATACAACCTATCTCCACTGTATAGACATAAATTGTTTCCCATACATACTCATACAAAAATTCAATGAATAACCTTGTGCAAATTTTTTTCTGCATTGTCACAGGAATAACTTTAGGGAAAGTTCAAGATGTGGGATTGCTGCTTTGAAGAATAAATGTTGTGAAGGTTTTTCCCACCAAAAACAAACAAACAAACAAACAAAAACAAATGTAAGCACTGATCGGCAATTACTCTGGATGAGTAGAAGAGATCACCAATTCAGCTGTAGGGTACAATTTCCCAAAAGAGACTTGGAAGAATTTCCTTGATGTAAATGGATTGCTCTATGTTCATTCAAAGTTTTATTATTTCATACTTGGTGCAAGATTACTTCAAGAAGTACATTTTAAGAGTGCTCGAGGCAGCTGTATTCAAATATAGGAAGGACTATGAATTATCTTTAACAGGTTTATAGACATGGCAGAGCACATGCATTTGACATCAAGTAAACTGGTTTCTAGTGTAAAGGGGCGGTGTCCATATTTCCCCTCTTCTCTATAGAGTTCATGGCATTTTTGTACATTGAACTGAGTTGAGAAGCAATTTGTCTCACCTTTATAATATAGGGGGAAATAGCTATTCAGTGTGTCATTTAAAAAAAATGTGTTAATGTGAGAATTACAGTCCTCTAGCAAGTCTGGGAGTGTCTGACACTTGTAATTAGGAGGGAAATCTTTGCATGGCAATCTCATCCTATTTCAGTTTCCATTAAGTTTGGACAAACGAGATGAAAACTGACTGACATGGTCATAAATGAAGCCAGTACGAGGCCTGAACCTTCCAGGTGAAACAGAACCTGGACCTGGGTTGGAGCCTGGAGGATGGGAACAGTGTTTAGAATATAATCTTTTGGCTAGGGCTTGGGGAAGTGCCAAGAGATAGTAAGTAGGACAAGAAGGTCTCATGAAAACAGAGACATCCAAGCATTTGTAGTAAGCGGGGGAGGATGGGTGGGTTGATAAAGAGATTAAGAGAGAAAAAGAGAGGAAAAATTAGGATATTCAGTGCCAGGACAGGGGTAGATACACATAGGAATATGTTAGTGAGGGCAGTAGGAGCCCAACAAAATGGGCTCTCTGAGGTAATAAAAGCAGGAAGTGACATCATGGCAAAGGCTTCATATTGAGCCCTTCTTTTCATGAGAGGGCTTGGGCTGGGCAATTTCACCACAGATTTGCTCACCTTGTTCTCAAAGAGACCAAACCCAGAATGGAAAATGGGAACAAGGACCTTGAAGTAATCACTCCCTTTGGGTCATTCCTTTATTGCCTCTGTTCCAGGCAGCTTTTGGAATCACACTTGTGTGTTACATTGGCTTGTTCAGGGGAAGGAGGTCATGGAGCAAAGGTAAATTCTTTGAGTTTCCTGTGGCATCAGAGGTCCGGCAAAATGCTATTTAACCGGATCCTAAGAGAAACACATTTATCACAAGGGGACATTCTAGACACTTACATGGGAACTGAATGTTAAAGGGATGGTATCTTATTCAACTCTATCTATAGTCCTCATACCCACAGACTATGGCTAATTGCTTCAAGCTCAATTAGTTTTTGTTGAATGAAAAAAAAAAAAAAACAAAAAACCTACTATCTCAGCCCCAAAGGAAGTACTATAAAGGCTAATGCCTTTAATTGGCACCCAGTCCTTTTAGAGTCATGGTTAAATTCCAGATTCCTGGGGATCTTTTGCTGGAAACTAAGGGAGTTTCGCTCTTTGCCTGCTCTCAGAGGGTCTCCACTCTGTCTATTGGTTTTCACACCATCTTCTGAAACAGTTGGCGAAAAGGCTTAAGAAGGAAGGGAAGTCCTAGCAGGGTCAGACTCGCCTCTCAGGCAACTGCGCCTTCAGAACACGGATAGTTTATGCAGGAGTGGGGACGCCATCACCAGACCTGAGTTCCAGCCTTCTTTAACACAACTGTCTCTTTGGTCCTTCTTCCAGTCATAGCCCACAGCTATTGTCTGGCTACCATTTCCTAACTCTCTTGCCACTCATTCAACTCTGGGTAACATGGAACAGGAAATGGCAACAGGAAAGAGTGGCTTTCAAAGCTTTGGCTCTGAGTGGGAAGATAAATTAAGTGTGAGTGTAAGTCTGACAGAAAGGCAGACCACATAAGATCATGTACACAGAAAGAAAAGCAAAGAGAGAGAAAAGAGTAAGCCAACTTCTTCATTTGTCATTTTTGTAACTTCCTGGATATTAAATTTTGGTTAATGCCTAAGAGCAGGGCCATCTCCAAGCTATGCAATGTGATGAAGTCAAAGCCAGATCCCTTTTAACTTCATGTACACTATCTTCATAGTTTCCATTTTTAAAACTTCAGAATGATAGTGATGAAGTGACATTTTAAAAGTGTTTATTCTTCATAGCCATTAAAACATTCAGAACAATTTCCACCTAGCCCTTGGCTGCTCATCCACTGGGAGATTTATCCACTTTTTTCTGGCGTGGTGTCAATTCTCTATCAACCCTAGCAAACTTCTCCCAAATCACAGATGTCTTCTGTCAAACACCTGTTAATAGTGGCAGGCAGCAAAGACTGCAGGACAAAGAGAGCTAAAGGAGATGGAAAACCATCTAAGCTATTTCTACCAAAAAAGTTGGTCATTTTTTGTGTGTGAATATGCTAGATAAACATCTTTGGAAGTAGAAAAGGCCTTGAAGTTTGTATAACAACAACTCAATTAGTAGGAAATGTACAAATTTAATCAGAACTGCTGGTCAGAAATGCTTTGACCACAATCTACCTGCCTCTACTTAGTCCATTTCCTGAAACTTTTCTTGGAAGAAAAAGTAAGAAAAGTATATAAAAACCAATACAAGTTACATTTCCGTTCTTCACACTGCCAGCTGTACTCCCTAAGATTGGAGTTATTACGTTAACACCGATTTTAAATAAAAATCCCAGTACTTTTGGCAATAACTGTAGGATGTGGGTTACTGTCCTGCTATTGCTATTGCTCAACAGAGTGAAAAAGGGTTTTAAGTAAAAGAAGGATAAGTTAAAAGCCACCAGTCAGGGGTGATAGCAGAGCATTTTTCAATCTTCTTCTAAAGCAGACATAAATTAATTTGCTAGTAAGTTATTATATAAAAAGAGAGAATGCTACATATAGATTTTTAAAATACCCGTTTAAGTCCCCAATAAAAGGTTAAATAATAAGAACATTGCTCATTGACATCTTCATGGTTTGTATGTTATTATTTTTTCTTTATGTACATAGTTCTATCATGTAGATATTTAGCTCACAATTATTGTAATAGATGGAATGAAGAGAAAATGATGGCCTCTAAGACAATTTTCCAAAATATGAAAGGAATAATGTGGAGAGAGAATGGAGATACTCTCACAGGGATGCAGAACAGAAGCTTCAGAGCAGAATGAAGTGGCTGAAGGGTCAGAAATCTCCATGAGTGTCAGGCAGGCCACTGCTCAAATGCAGGCAACTGCTATGCAATCGGTGACTTGGTCACCTCATCTCTGCGAGAGCCTTTTGAAGTCTAGATTCTACCAATACTTCTGGGTTTTGTTTGTTGTTGTTCATCAATTGACTTCTTTGCTAAAGTGGTATCCAGGTAAGAGGCCAACATGACATGAGTCTGGAGAGTCCTAGAATAACGGGTTGATGTGTGGGGAATCTGTATGCAATTCAGATTGTGGCGTTAGGCTCATGACTCCAAATACACTCCTGGCTTCATGTTCTGGGGCCCAGGTCAGCATTTGACTTTCCATGAAGTGCTTAGGCAAACCCCAGCCAAAAAAATACAGGGAGAATTTGGTAAAGAATTTCCATCATTACCATCACAAGAGCTTCCAATTGTAACTGTACTCACAGACCACTAGCAAAACCAGACAGGGCGTGGGAGAGGCAGAAAACAGGGAGGGCAGCACAGAGGAACCCTCAGGGGGTCAAACGCACCATAGTATGAAAGAATACACAAGGAGTAGGTATCTGAGTCCTGTTCTTTCCATTCTTGATTTCACCCAAGTTTTACAGCTATTTTTTTTTCTTCATCACTGTTCTGTTGATCAGGGTGAGGGAGGATGGGTCAGCCCTAGAGTGTGTGGTCAATGAGAACGCACCTACAGACCAAGTGGCAAGAAGTCAAAGGAGATGTCCATCCGCCCTGGGCACCAAAGAAGCAGTACAGCCTGGCATGAGAGACACTGTCCGGGGGCAGCTATCCCCAACTACCCCTAACCTAGGCCACACACTTCCACTGTAGTGCACAACATAAACTTGTTGAGTTTTAACTAATAGTTGCGTAGACCAAATGTGTTAAAAAAAAATTAAGATCCCAAAATGCATTTAAAGATGAAAAAAACTACTATATTTTCAGATGTTCCTTCATTTATCAAAGAAGAGTTAATGCTACAGATCCTGAGGAACGCAATGATTGTTAAGATCTGAATACAGCATCTGATGAAGTAAAACAAATTAAGCTCCCAGAAATAACTTTAGTTAAAGAAATTAAAAAACAAGAGCATTGCAGGGCTCTCTATTTGATCTGGGAACATGAGGGTTATTGACGCAGGGTATGGAGCGCTGACAGGAACAACCGGCTTACCTCCTGACTGGAATTTTACCATTTGTGTTGGTCATAAATGCCAATTTCATCCAGCTGGAAAATAACAGTGAACAACATTGTTTTAATGTTTCTCAGGAGAAAGAACGTCAATCCAGTCAAGAACTTTAAAAGAAAGTCCATTCAAACAAAGAACATTTATTCCAAAAGCCGGAGACAATAATACATGGTAAGATCAATTTATGGTTGTTAGATGTAGCAAATAATAACATGGGACTCTCAGTTTCAGATAGACAAGTAACTTTTTACTACAAGCATGCTCTGAATATTGCCTAGGACATACTTATACTACAAATAGTTACTTATCTGAGATTCAAATTTAACTGGGAATTCTGTATTTAACCTGGCAACCCTAGCTGACTGCACTGAGCAAAACAAAACAAATTGCCTGTACTTACTCAGTGACCGGTCTCATCCTTGATTGTTGCTTTTTAATAATCTAACAAGGTGGTGAGATGGTGACGCCATGATGGTGACATCAGCCAACCTTGTCTTGAGGAGCCGTGGGGCTCTCTTCCCTTTCTTAGCTCCCACTCCAGCAAGTACAGATCAAATGGCACCTTCCTTAATTTCCAATGGGTAGGGAAGTTCATCAACTCAAATGGATGGGGAGCAGTTCCTTGTTTTCCCTAGGCTTTCAGCATCTTACATGAGCTGCCAGAACATTCTTTGTACTTTGGTTTTAGGGCTCTCCTTAGCTAACGACCCTCATGCTCACTGTTGCAATCAGTAACAGTCTAACAGTTAATTTGAAGATCATGATGAGTTGTTACCTTTTAGCTCTGAATGTGTGCTCACCAGCACCTGGGATCAGTGCTCACTTTTCACCCCAACAATGGATTCTGTGTAAGTGCTTCTCTTGACCAAACTCCCCCTTTCTCAGTTTCATAAAACATACGTTCAAGCTACAATAGCACTCAACTGTGGCTCCTGGCATGCAGAACTATTTATGAGCATCCTCACCTTGCAGACACAAAAGCAATTGCCCACAACACAGATGATACTGCAGGGCTGAGGTTCTAGCATCATCTTGCCATCAACCATTCTTTTCATATAGGTTTTGGGTGGTGGGTTATCAGGCATGCCCTGCCAGATGGCATGAAGAATACAGGTATGCACTGGTCAACTGATTCTCCAAGGTCAAATGCATGGAGCAGAAAGCAAGCAAGGCATTGCCTGGCCAGATACTTAGCCTTTCCCTCCTAATCTGACCATCTGCTTGATAACAGCCAAGAACAAAGAACAGTACAAACAAAACTCACTGTTTCTTGAGGCATGTCATTGGGCTGACATTGTTGGCCCTGAAGTTGTGAATGATTGATCTCAGGCCTTCTACCCATTGCTGAAAGAGGAAAAAAAAAAAGTGTTCTTGGTGAGAAAATCTGGAGCCAAATATGCTGGTTTTTATTAGATAGCTTATATCTCTTTTGCATAGTAATAATAGTATAAATTCTTCTTTAATCCCTTTCCTGCCACACAGTCATCTTCATCTCACATGCTCATATTTTACTCTTTAGTAAACAGCTTTCATTCTTTCTATGAGAGAAATGTGGCATCTACAGTGTCCTTAAACAGAGGGTTGTCACAAAGGAATGCTGCCCACTGATTGACTTGTTTAACTTTCTATTTGCAGCCTGTTTAAATATAAGCACTTTTTCAATCCCTGGCAATCTTAATTATTTCTAAGTAACATTATACAATATATGACATATTTAGCTCTCCCCATTATAGAGGATCAATTTTATTGTGTGAATCTATTTCCATCTAGAATTTGTTACATATCGTACCTGCCTGCCTTTTCCAGCGAAGCCTTAAAAAGTAAAACACGCATTGATTGCCAGGGTACCCAGAGTAAACAGGGGTGTGCTTACATCATTTCTGTATAAGGACTTGGACTGCAGTTTAACTCATAACATTACTCCATGGATTTGTAAGGACAAGTGAAGGAAGATTGTATATGGCAGTAAAAGAATTTGGGCCTTCTTTAAGGGGATTTTAGTAGAAAAGGCTGGTTCTTTTTCAAGAAAAGACTAGCCAGACTGACTTCTCTGTATGTGTTATTTTAATTTTAATTGTGGTATAATACATATAACATAAATTTATCATCTCAACCATTTTCCTTTTTTAAAAAATATTTATTTATTTATGCATACAAGAATTGGGGTAGAGACCAGAGGTACGGGGGGGTAAGAGGATTCACCAGACAGTGTGGGGAATGGAACAGGCAGATCTACTAAAATATACTACTGAGGGCAGCAGTAGGCAAGACAGGAGAGGTCTGCTGCGCCATGTGGGTTGCTCTCTGGTCGGCCGAGGATTGAACTTGTGCTGCAGTGGCTGGCGATAGCTTGATAGTGCTGTCTTTAACCCCTGTGCCACCAGGGAGGCCCATCGACCATTTTCAAGTAAACTTTTGAGTGTCATTTAGAAATGTGCACATTTCACCACCACTCATCTCCAGAAAGATTTTCATCTTGCGAAACTAAAACTCCTGGCCCATCAAATTAAACAACCTCCCATTTTCCTCTTCCCCTCCCCATCCCCTGGTAACCATCCATCTGCTTTCTGTCTCTCTGGATTTGACAACTCTAGGTAGGACATATTAACGGAACATAGTTTGTGTCCTCTGGTGACTGGTTTACTGCAATTGCATAATCTCCTCAGGGTTAATCCACATTGTAATAGCATGAGTCAGAATTTCCTTTCTCTCTTTTTTTTTTTAATGATGTACCATTGTTTTACATCCTTGTTAATTTTTTGACAGTATAGGATTTCTCCCCTCAGGTGTTGTCATCGTAGCTCTCCCACCATCAAAGCACCATAGTCCTGTGCCACCCACCTCTGTTTTCACTCTTCCTCCCTCCTCCCCTACCCTCCTGGATGCTTCAGATCTATGGTCAGTTTTCCAGGGTTTTTTTTTTTAAGATTTATTTATGCATGCAAGAGCCGGGGTACAGGCCAGAGATGCAGGGGTTGAGAGGAACCACCAGAGACAGAATGGGGAACAGAACAGGCAGAGTGACCAAAATATACTCCTGAGGGGAGCAGCAGGTGAGGCAGGAGAGGTCTGCTGCACCATGTGGATTGCTCCCTGGCCGGCTGAGGATCTAACTCATGCTACAGAGGCTGTGGATTGCTTCATAGTGCCGTGCTTAAACCCTTGCACCACCAGGGAGGCTCGCCGGGTTGGTTTTAAAATCTGTTTTTGCATGCCATTTGCAGCAACATGGATGGAGCTGGAAGGGATCATGCTCAGTGAACTAAGCCAGAAAGAAAAAGAAAAATACTGGATGGTCTCACTTATAGCAGGAATGTAGAGGATCCAAATAAGGGATCAGGAAAAAAAACCTAATTATAATAAAGTAAAAATCAAAATCAATAGGCAACTATAAATCAGAGACATACTACTGGGGTGGGGGAGAAAGGGAGTAGAATCAAAACAAGGGTGGGAAGAGCACAAGGGACCACGGTGAGAGTTCACAGGTGAATGGGTGGTGGGAATTTCATGGGGACTACAACCAAGATGAAAATGCATACATTGTACAAAAATGAAAAATGATGTAAAAATACATAAAATAATTAAAAATAAATAAATAAACTAAAATAAAATCTGTCTTTGTCTGACCCTGCAATGTGAACCAGCAATTCCACTCCTAGGTTTCTATCTACACAAAGAACACAAAAACACTAATTTGAAAGGAAATCTGCACTATGTTTATTGCAGCACTATTTACATTAGCCGAGGTATGGAAACAACATAAATGCCCAAAACAGATGACTGGATCAAGAAGATAAGTATAGATATACAATGGAGTACTACTCTCTGATCAAAGAGATAAACTCATGCCATTTGCAGCAACATGGATAGAGTTGGAAGAATTGATGTAAGTGAAAGAAGCCAGAATTTCCTTTCTTTTTTATTTATTTATTTATTTATTTATTTATTTATTTATTTTTAATAGAGGCATGTTTTATTTGTTTGTTTGTTTTGTTTATACATGCACTGGGTACAGTGAGAAGCAGGGTGAGAGAATTCACCAGAGCCAGAGCGGGGAGCAGAGCAGGCAGAAGGACCGAAGTACACTGCTGAGGGGAGCAGCGGGCGAAAGGAGAGGTCTGCGCGCCATGTGGGACCCTCCTCCAGTGGCCGGGGAGCAGCCGGGGATGGAACCGGCGCAGCAGAGGCCGTGGGCAGCTTCGCAACCCAGCGCTCAACCGCTGCGCCACCGGGGAGGCCCAGAATTTCCTTTCTTTTTAAGGCTGGATAGTATCCATTTTAGTAGATACCACATTCGGTTTATCCACTCATTTGTCCATGGACACTTGGGGAACTCCCCCCTGCCCCCGCCTTGGCGAATGTGTATAATCCTGCTATGAACAGTAGCATACAAATATCCCTTCAAGACACTGCTTTCAATTTTTTCAGATATAATCCCAGGAGTGGTCTTGCTGGATTATACGGTAATTTTATTTGGAATATTTTGAAGAACCACTATCTTGTTTCCTGTGGAGGCCATTCTATTTTACATTCCCACAACAGTACCTAGAGTTCCACTTTTTCCATACCCTCACAGAACCTGTTATTTTCTGTTTTTGTTTATTTGACAGTAGCAATTCTAATAGCTGTGAGCTGAACGGAGAGTTCTTGCTTTCCTTTTTGTGTTCCAGTCATACCAAACAGCTTTCTGAGGGAGAACTCAGACACCATCAGAGGTAAATTTCCCTTCACAACTAGAAAAGGCCATTTTTTAAGAATCACAAGCCTCTGCAAGCATGATGGTGAAGTCAGGATTCTGAGGGAGGAGGCAGAAATAAAATAGGAGCATGAAAGAAATGCCTCTATTATTTTCATCATCAGACTTCACTTCCTCTGTCAGGATAAATATGGGATGTAACTCTCTGGGGTCCATAAAATATCCTGTTATTGGCCAACAAACCACAGGCCCATACAAAGTTTCCCAAGAGGAGACAGAAAAAGCACAAATAATTTGGTTGGCATTCACTGGGATGCATTTTCTCAATTGGAAGGTTTGTGATATGTTCCAAAACAAAATAAAGCCCATGGTTTCCTAGGGCAAAAATGTGGACAACATCTGAAACTGTTCGCTGGCTTTTCTGAGCATTCTATTGAGCATGTTTTGAAAAATAAACGACAGAGATGCCAAGGTTTGAGCAGGCTTCAAAAACTTCCAAGCACCTTTTGAAAATAAAGCGCTGATGAAGAATCTTGTTTATTGTGATGGAAGGTTTCCAAGAGTGATCTCTGAGGGCATCAGACTATTGACAGTGTGCTTGCTTTAGACAGCAGGAAACGTCACAGGAATCCTCAAAAGCCCTGAAGGGCAAGGGAGGGAGGCTCTTGTTTCTTTCTCTTTGTGGTGATGAAAGCCAGGTCAAGGGCCTTGCCTAAGGTCACAGAGTTGCTGCACAGGGCAGAGAGGCAATAAGAACTCTGTTGTCTGCCCTTCACATGAGGGATTTTCACTCAAAGGCTTAATCATGTCTCCCTCCAAAACATGGAAAAGTTCCATCAGACCTTTCTTTCTATTATCTTTCAGATAAAGTACACCCTGTATAATCAGGCCAAAGGATCTTAGGAAGTATGGTAGGATTTTTTTGTTGAAACAGAAAATAGGTGAAATGCCAGCAGGTGTCAGTAGAGCCCTAGAATTTAGTTCAAAAGTTGTGTCAGGAGTGAACCAGATGTGTATAGACTTCACTGAATGTTTTCAGATAACTGAAGTAAAAAGTGTCCTTGGATTGCTGTAAATAGCCATGCATGTTAATAGTCTAAAAAATGCCTCAGGTAGTGCATTTTTAAGCCTCGGGCTGGTGTTTCTAGAAGGTTCTTTACCAGACACACATTGAACACATATCTTGGCTTGAGGGTGATATGCTTTCTATTCCACTGGGTACCTTCCCTCTGGCCTGGCCATCTTGAGTGGGCATGGTTAGCCTGGGTGCAGAGGACTAAGCCTATGGGAGCAATTTGGCTCACATAACCAAATTTGTAACTGTATTTAGTCTCTCAATTTTGAATCTTAATGTTTATTTCAGCCTTTCTAAGGAGATGTTAAAAAAAGTTCCTTCAGGGGCATTTTGAGGGCTTGTATTGGATGGTTTGGGCAAAAGAGAGGTACAGGAGCTGCCTCTAATTCTCCCCTGGGGACTTCTAACCTCTCCTCTGGGACTCCTTAAAATTATTTTCATCACACAGGCAGGGTCCATTTCCCAGGCAAATGATTGGGTCTCTCCCTGACCTATCCTCTTTGCCTCTAGAACATGAGACTGTTATAAACAAAATGATCCCTTTCCATTAAAAATAAAATGCATGTAGACATAGATACAATAAAACTAAACTGAAAAATATAAGAATTTATGCAGAATATATATCTCACTTTCTTCTTTAAAATGTTAGTTGTTTTTTTTTAAGAGTATGAAAGCAGTATTTCAATACTTATTATAGAACAGTATAGGGAAAAAAAGGCAAGAAAGTATTAAGTAAAAAGTAAACCTCACCTAAAATCCCATTACTAATATTAAGTCATTGATATTTGGCTATTTGCCCTTCAATACACATTCTGATTTGTCGCCCTAAAATAACTAGTCCCAGTATTATTCAGTCAGTATTACTTTAGGCATGGCTGTTGTTCCTTCAACTCAATCTTATTTGCAGATTTTGTTCCAGAAGCTTTCTTTTTAGTCTTTAGTCAAAGCAGCATATTGTCAAAGCAAAAAACTAACAGAGACCCTGTGATACTCTCCAAGTTTGTTATATAATTTTCTTCAGAGGAAAGACTCAGTAGCATTCTCCTTCATTTGTTGGTGTTTGGCTCCTTATTTTCCAAGAGGTGGCCACCTGTTGGGGTGGCGGTGACATCTTAACTAAGCCTGCTCAAAAGTTAGCTAGAGACTAGGTACTGAAGGTCTATACTCTAGGAACCAGCAGCATCAGAATCACCTTTGAATCGTTAAAATGCAAACTGTTAGGATTCACCTAGAAAGCCTGTCTCTCTAGGGCTGGGAAACAGAACTCACTGTGCTTCCAAATGTCGGCAAGAAAAGGCTTGCTGAAGTCTGTTAGAAGAAACAACTCCCTTGGTTCTGGGAAAGGTAAGCACAAGATCAGGACTTCCCTGGGGCTGGACTTCCTGACAGAACATTTATTTATTAGATCAGTTGGTAGAGACACAAAATGGAGATCCATTTTCTAGAAGTGGAAACTGATCTATATGATCAGAACACAATTCACACCCCCAAATGTCCAGTGATGGGGCCTGTGGGCCACGCACGGCTGATGTCCACACAGCAGCAAAGCCACGGGAGGCTGAGTGCCAGCATTACTAATGTCTTGGTCCCACTGACATTCTGTCCAGCTCTGAGGATGGGTCTGGTGCAAACATTATAAAACCCCAGTGGCAGAGGCCAGAGAGCATAGAGGCTGGTGATTTAGGCAGGATTTGATAAAAAGCATTAACATTTTAACTTGGACTGTGCTTGTCCAGAATGCTAAAGCCATTTCTAAAACTAAATGGGATCAGATTTACCAGAGTTGGTTTGAATATCACAGACCAGTGTTTAATGCAGGCTAAGAAGAAAGCTCAAGTTTTCTCTTTTATGTCAGCTACATTCTGCTGGCTCTACGAAAGAGAAGGAGAGATGCAGGTGGAATGTATTAAGTGCCAGTCTCCCAGGAAAGCATGTCAGTGTTGGAAACCCTCTCAAGACCACAGCACAGAAGGCAAACAGGTAGACAATGACAGCGGTGACAGTGAGAACAAATTAGGCAAGAAACCAGAAATTCACCATCACCAGTCCCCCCTGGAAAGAAGAGAGCAGATAACAGAGTGTGAAGAATTTCTTGCATAATAAAGGAATGAAGCTTATAGTCCTAGATAACAATTCAGTTGATAAAAAAGCCCAAAATGGAAGGTTAAATTAATGAGCCTATGATAACGAACAATAGTAAAGGACTGAAGCTTGTGGCTAAATATCAATGCAGATTTTGTAAAAAACAAACAAACAAAAACAGAGAGACTGCAAAACAATAATCTCAAAAGTCCTTGGGAAGTCGGTTGCTGCACCCCCCCCTGCAGTGACCTTCAGGGCTAATGGCTGTTGCCATGGTCCCTGAGGTCCGGCGTGGGCAAGGAACCATGCGCGCAGGGGGAGAACAGCAAACTCCCTAAGATGCAGAGAAGCCGAATGCCTGCCAAGAGATAACGACCACCAGAAGCCGCCACAAAGATGGTTAAAAGAAATGCTGACCACCTGGAACCTTATCTCGCTTTCTCAAGGCCCACAAACTTTATTCTGCTACAACTGTCTTTCTAAAATCTTTCCTTTTTCTGGTCATTGATTGCTAATTAAAAAACATACGTAATTTAATAATTAGGCTAATGCAAATGAAACATTACTAAATACTGTGTTATAATAGAATTGTTGGTTTAATAATCTTTCTGTTATGTGCTTAACCTTAGTACCTTTGATATTAACTGCATTATAATATAAATTTACCTATGACAATTAATTATGAGTAAACATAAGTAAGTAATAGTAGTAGTAGTTAGTACAAAAATATAGAAAGAGTTAATAACCTGTCCAATTAGGAATAAGGCTAGGTCCAGGTGTAACTTCGGACATAAATCACTGCCCTGTCAATTAAGCTAAGCCTATGAGCAAACTGATCTCTTTGATGTTCACTGTTCCTATGCCTTTAGAAAAAACATATATATACTGACCACTAACTTAATAGAAGCGCACTCAGATTTACACTCTCTCTTGAAGTGTGTCTGTTTGTCATTTCTTTAGCCGAATCCCTGACCACCCTGCGCAGTCTCTCAACCCTGAGACGGCCTCATCGTCTACTGCTGTGCTGGTCCGCGGCAGTCGGTTATAATTCTCATACAATTTTCAAAATCAAAATCGAAGAACAGAGAGGGAGAAAAAAAGACAACTAGGCTTTTTCTTGACTTACTGTCTTCCAGAAAATATAAATTTTTCATCTGCTGCTCTCTGTCTACAAAGTTGATGAAAGCTAAAGAGAAATGTACTAAGTATCATTAATTACTAAATCACCTTTAGAGCATGGAAAATGAGTGTTTGGGCAAGAAATAAGCTTCCACAGATGAGTATGTGTGGCTGTGTTTGAAGAAATAGAAAGAGATTGGCCTGAATAATATTTATACTGTCTTAGTCAAAATTAGTTTAGTCACTCACAGATAGTCAAAACAGTGTGTCAGTGTGGCTGGCTATCTTGACAACGTTGGATGGAAAGAACCTCTCAATAATCACAAGAAAGGAGAGGATAGCGTGTTGTTCTTGGTCATGACTCAGAAGCTGAAGTCTCAAGTTCCCATGCCAAATGGTTTTCTGTTATTCCTAAGATATATTTTTGCAGAAGCCTAATACTTCAGGTACCCTGTAACAGTGTCCTATTGGAACTAAGAATCTTGTCCTGAATAACCACACTAACTCCAGATATGTACTCCAATAAAATACAACGTTGAACGGAATTAGGACATGCCACCCCCTGGCTCTTTGGCATAAGAATTACTTTGAGCTGAAGGCATCTGAATTCCCAATAGCCCTTGTCTACCTGAAGCAGAGCCTCCCAGGACAACTCAACTGTCATAAATCCCCTTCCCAGGAATAACTCCAATCTTCTCTTAGGAAAATAAAAAGTTGGTATCACACCCAAACAGAAATTATCATAATCTTTTCTCCTATCTGTTCTCCTAAAGGTCCATTTATCTTCTCTAAAAATCATCTGACCTTCCAATGATTTTTTTCTCCCCTTGCTTTTCCTTATTAAGATGCTACATAAATCCTCAATTTGACTGTTGGTTTGTGCATTTGTTTCTTTTTGTGATTCCCCTGTGCATAATAATAGATGTGTACATCTTTTCTCCTGTTAATTTGTCTGTTACCAGTGTATTTTGAAGATCCAGATGAAGAACCAACAATCAGCAAGAAGAAAATATACATACGTGTGTGTGTGTATATATATATATGTATATATATACATATATATATATATATATTGGCATTCAGGCATTCATAATACATCAATGTCTTTTGTTCACTTGTTCTTACTGATTTGGGCTTAACAACAAATGATGTTCATTATTAGCTCAAAGTTTGGAGCAGCTACATTCCTACAAACCACAGAAACGTTCAAAACAAAAATGAGATATTGGATTTATTTTATGTAACACCTGTTTGGTCTCCATATGGAGAATTCGACAACAAATGAAGAATTTTTAGATTTTAAGAAAACCAAGTGACTCATCCTATGCCTTTAGAAACCATCCGTTTTGGTGGTTTTTGGTCTCAACTGTCAAGTTTTCAAAATCCTCGTAGTAAGGGATGAATGAACAGCTGGTGAATTAAAAAGTGTTCATGAAGTTTTTTCTTTGGCTGATGCCTATATGTATAATCCCCGAGGTCACATTGCTCCTGGCATGTACAAGTTGACAACACTGGCAAATTAAGTCATGCCAAAACGAATAGTATTGCAACGTGCAGACATATGCCATCCGCTACAGCCTTGTGATAAATATAATCAATCAAAAAGCCTCTGGCTCTTGCTTGAGGAAGCATTAGCTTATTTCGCTAAGACAAATCAAATCTATAAGTAATCCTGTAAACTAAATAAAGCCTTCAATATAAGAGATATTAGAAGGAATCTAAATCAATAGTCTTGAGTTTCTACCCTTTGAGGAAAAAATAAACCGATACCCCCTAAAAAATGGGGGGTAGGAAGAGAGAGGAGAAATGTGGCAGCAGGAAAACAGGACAATAAAAATAATATATATGGCCAAAGGAAAAAAAACACACATACAGAATATTTATGGCAAAGATGAAAATGGAAGCTTAGATCATACTGTTTCGATAATTCTGGAAAAATAATGGATTGAATGCCTCTGCATCATTATTTACTGAACTTTTCCCTATAAAACAATAGTTCTGAAAGATTTTAATTTGTCCCTTCAACAGGAAAAAAATAAATAAAAGCTTGAGGAAAAGCTGAAAATCCTTCCTCCTTGCTGTGACTGATGAGAATACTTCCTACTTCTGAGAGCTGTCTGCCAAGCTGTCTAACAAAAAGCTGTCTAACAAGGCTTTCTCAAGCTTATTTGACCAGGAAGCCTTTAAAACATGGACTATTTGTAAGAATCTGCTTTGAGGATCACCCATTTGGAAAGTGCTACAATATGGCTCCATCACTCACAGTTAATGACATTAAACATTTACCAAAAAGTACAGCAAAATCATACAATGATACAAGCCAAAATCAGAAGATACAGGTGAGAAAAATGAGCCAACTTGTGAGTTGCAGCATATGGCGGAGGTAGAAACAGGCTCTGAGTGGTTATATGCCTGAGCCCAGACATCAGTTCTGCCACTTACTGGCAGTGTGATTATGGGCAAGTTACTTAAGGTCTCTGGGGCTGCTTCTTCCTTTGTAAAATAAATATAATTATCATACCATCCCATAAGATTGTTGTGAGAATTAAGTGAGATAATACATGAAAGCACTTGGAACCCAATTTAAAGTAAACATTCACTGCTGCTGTTCTTATCATTCTAACTATTAGGAGTCAGCAAACTTTTTCTATAAAGTGTCAGATAATGTTTTAGACACTGGGGGTCAGATATGGTTTTCTCTTGTATAATTTTAATGTTTCATCTTGTGTTTTGTAAAGTCTTTAAAGCTGTAAAAGCCATCATTAGCTCATGGGCGATACAGAGTCAGGATGAGGGCTTCTTTTGGCCCATTGGCTGCATTTCTTCAACTCTAATTGTGATTAAGGGTTAAGTCTCAGCACTATGAAGTTGTCGGCAGACACTGCAGCACAAGTGCAATCCCCAGCCGGGGAGCAAACTCACATGGAGCAACAGATCTCTCCCATCTTGCCTGCTGCTCCCCTCAGCAGTGCATTTCAGTAGATCCGTCTGTTCTGCTCCCCACTCTTTCTCTGGTGAATACTCTTACCCCCTACTGCCCACACCTCTGGCCTACCCACTAGCTCTTGTATGCATAAATAA
This sequence comes from Talpa europaea, assembly GCF_964194135.1. Classification (NCBI taxonomy): domain Eukaryota; kingdom Metazoa; phylum Chordata; class Mammalia; order Eulipotyphla; family Talpidae; genus Talpa; species Talpa europaea. The sequence goes on along the minus strand of NC_140078.1, from coordinate 26,649,833 downwards.
ATGTTTAAAAAAATTACTTGCTCCAGATCGCAGGTAACACATCTCATCTAAGGTGAGGTGTCCTATTACCTCCTCCTACACCCCATCTTTTAATTATACCCTAAAGATTAGAAAACATATAAACACATGTAGGCACACATTACACAGACATGTTCATGATGGCAATTTTTGCCAGCAGTAGAAACTGGAGTTATATAGTGAAAGGAGAAGCTATTTAAATCCAGTGACATTTTCTCTCCCAGGGGCCAAAGGGTGAGAGCTAGACTTCATAGTATGCTTCTGGTGCAATTAGAGCAGTTCATTTTGCATTCCCTTGGTGGAGTCATTGCATATCACCTGCAATTAGGGCATAATGAGCAGCTCTGGGCTGAGTCTGCAGCATAGAGTCCCATCTTTGGTTCCTGTTTCAGAGACTTTCTCACTAAAGTGAGAAAAGCCCTGCAGAGAAAACAACAGCAGGAGCTCAGCTCAAAGGCCCTGCTCCTGAACAGATGTGCCCAGGGGGCTGCAAGGTTTCAAAGAAAAAAGGGCTGATAATACCAAGAAAATCCCCTCAAAGTTCATGGAGATTTAGAGTTATATTGCAGTCCAAGAAAAAGTCTTAAAGACCAAGAAAATGCACATGATTAAAATTATTAAGAGAGAGTATTTTAACCTCAACTAAACAGCATGAACCCAACTGTGTAAAAAAGGAAAATTACATGTGCATTAAAGACAAATTAGGGTGACTAGAAGGCTGGGGAGTGGGGGGAAGGAGGAGGCTGCATAAGGGGAGTGGGGTTTCCTTTAGGGGGAGATGAGATGTTTTAGAAGTAGGATGTGGTTACACTACACTGATCTACTTAATGGCACTGGATTGTTCACAGGCCAACTACAGTGTTTTGAAGTAGCCCTCCAATGACTTCCTTTGAAGCAAAATCCCTTGGCCCTCACTTTTTAGATTTCTTAAAATGTGTAGTCATCAATTTAAAAAAAAAAAAGCAAAAATCTACACAGCATACTTGAGGAATGTAATACTCATACTCAGTGCCTCCTTATGGTTTCTGATAGGATTTTTTATTGTTATTACTATCATTGGGTTTTGGGAAGGGTTTGGAAGGGTTTTTAATTTTCCTTTCAAATAAAGAAGTGATGTTTTTAAAAGAACAACTAGTTTCACTGTATTCCATCTTAGTACTTGTCAAACTTTAATGAGCAAAGGAAGTAGTGGGGGGATCTTATCAAATGGAGATTCTGATTCAACATGTCTGAGCAAGGGCCTGAGATCCTGCATTTCTGCCTGGTTCCCAGGTGATGATGACATTACTGGTCCAGGCCACAATCTGAGTAGCAGTGTTGTAGCCACAGGTTATTAACACACATTGACCTTCTCAGAATGTAAAGTTCATGCTGCATGTCCCTCCGACAACATGAGTCATGACCTTTCATTACCTCCCTAGAATCTCAGGATCCCACATCATCTCAGCTTAGCACTCAAGATAGTCTAATGTTCCAATTTCCCAATAAAAAGTATTTACTCCAATCTTCTCACTGAACCTGGCACTATAGGTCCAACATTCCCTTGCTCGGTCCATGTCCTGCTTAGCCATCTCTTCCAGAGGATTGTCCACTATGGACATCACTATAAGTGACCAGCTGACCCTCCTTCTTCTGGGTACAATACTCTAATTCTTTTATGGAAATATTGAGTTGTCGGAAAAGGCATGATGTATTTTTTTCTATATTTTTGTTGCAAAAATGCGCTATAACTTTTCTGACAATCCAATAGTTCTCACCCCTCCTACAGAGCCTCTTACCCTAGCCGTCTGATACCTGGCTTTAGGGGTGGTGATGTGACCCAGGTTAGGCTAACCTAGGGATTCTGAAGCACACATGTCTTGTCAAAGCAACTAACCTGCACTCTCTTGGCACCTAGTAAAGTCTTTATTATTATATTAAAAAGAGAATCCTTAAGTCTTATAGGAGGTGAATTTAAGGAACACTTGGTACAACTACTGTTTTTTAAAAATGAGGATACAAAGGTTCATATGGTGGAAATGATTTGTCCAAGTTTAGAATTCATCCAATGAATTCCACTGAATAGCTCAATAAAGACAAAATGGAAAAAATGGGCATCTTTATTTAAAATGCCAAAGAGGTGAACACATGAAGTAAATATTAGTATTCACCTTAGTGCCAGTGCACTGGAGCTGCCTGCTGGATGAAGTCTAGAGATAAGGTTCTACATGACTTACAGGCATCTTTGTCATTTGGTACATACAGTGCTTAAAAAATGAATGCATTTGTCGACCTTATAACAGTGGATGATTTCATGTAAAACAATTCAGATGTCCAGTAACCTCATGAAAACCCACCACAGACAATAGTTGAGCCACCTCATGTTTTGACAGCTGCACAGTTGGCTGGAAGTGGATGGTGCCCCACAAGTGGTGGATGCAGACTCTAATCCACTGAGGTCTACACCAGTTGCTGTCTGTCTCCACCTGGTACTTTGTCAATACAACACCTCCCTGGCTCCCACAGACAGCTGAGTTTACAACTTCTGTTCTAAAGGAACGATGGCTTTTGGAAAGGCTATAAAAGGAATAAATCCAGAGTTCATAGAGAGTCCTCGTGCATGAGCCTCCGAAGTAGTGGAAGAACAGGATGAGAATCTAAGCAAGGAAGAAGGAGCAAGAATGATGAGAGGTGGTTGTAGGAGGCCCTAGGAGACAAGTTTCACCTGATTCACTGATGAGTATAGCCCTGCCAGGCAGGGTTGGATGGTCTCTTAATTCAACCCAGCAATAAAAACAAATGCATCCCATTATCTTTATTTGACAAGAAGAAAACCCCTAGGTGGGATGGGGACATTTAAGGCTTAGAAATATACACCCACTCATTTGCTCTAATTCACAGCTTTGTCCTTCAGAGAGCTTTTAACTGCCTCTTACTGATTTGTTTCCCATGAATTCAGAATGATTTTAAGAAAAAGGAAAAAAGAAAACCTCAAAATAAAACAAGAATATGCCGGCTTTTAGTCTTGGGAAAAAAACAAAAAAACCCCCCACAGACACCATTCCCTACTTGAGCCGCAAAAAACTGTGAAACGCTGTGGTAAAGAAACTAAGTATACTAGGGTGGGGATGACAAGAACTTCAGATTTACAATTTAGCTACTTAAGCATTCAGCAGGCTTTGCTTAGGTGAACCTCAGAGATAGACCAGGCCGTTGATGCCAGTTTTTGAAGAACTCTGCAAGAGAAGAAGGGTATAACACACTTATTGAGTTTTTGAAAGCTTCATTGTATGCCATAACCACTCAGATGGTAAGTTGAAATAGGATTACTGATTCAGTAGGTTTGGGGTATGGCCGAAGAACCTGTATCTTTAATAAGTTCTCAGGTACTACTGGAGCTGCTGGTGCAGGGATCAACACTTTGAGAACCACTGGAATATATGGTACAAATAAAACTGCATTTCAAGAAATCAATTTTATTTTGTTTTGTTAATTAAATATTTAATTGTAACAAGAGGATTCTCTCCATCAGGTATCACCAATCTATTTCTGGGATCAGAGAAGCTAATTCATTTCAATTGTGCTTTGTTGTGTTCTTAGGGAAGTCTAATCAATGGCTTAGACAACTGCAACCCAGAGGTCTACTGATCTACCTGGGTGGAGTGAAAAATAGGTGTGATAGTTGGACTATCTACTAAACCAAAAGGGCTGAACCTTCACCCACCGTCAGAATCATCTTGGAGGCTAGTGAAGATTATGAGGTTTCAACCCCAGAATTCAGATACACTGGGCTAGGACAGGTTCTGAGAATCTGCATTTCTAAGAAGCACCAGGTGAGACTGAGGCCTCTGTTCTGATTCCCTTAAGAAGCTCTGTGCTAAGCAATAAGACAAGAGAAAGACATACAAGGAATCCAAATAGGAAAAGAAGTCAAACTATGACAATTTGCGGATGATATGATAATATACACAGAGAACCCCAAAAACTCCACAGATAAACGAATTCAACTCATCAATCAGTTCAGTAAAGTGGCAGGATACAAAATCAACACGCAAAAGTCAGTAGCCTTTCTATACACAAACAATAAATCTGAAGAAGAAGTAATTAAAAACAAATCCCTTTTATTATCCAAACAAAAAAAAATCAAATACTTGGGAATAAATCTAACAAAAGAGGTAAAGGACCTATACAAAGAAAACTATAAAACACTGTTAAAAGAAATAGAAGAAGACACAAAGAAATGGAAAGACATCCCCTGCTCATGGATTGGAAGAATAAACATTATTAAAATGGCCATCCTACCAAAAGCAATATACAGATTCAATGCTATTCCAATAAAAATTTCAATGTCATTCTTCAATGTCATGCCCAAAAACAGATGACTGGATCAAGAAGATGTGGTACATATACACCATGGAATATTACTCAGTATTCAAAAAAGATAAATACATGTAATTTTCAGCAACATGGATGGCGCTGGAAGGGATCATGCTCAGCGAAATAAGCCAGAAAGAAAAAGAAAAATACCGGATGGTCTCACTCATAGCAAGAATTTAGAAAACTTAAATAAGGGACCAGGAAAATTAATAACTATAAGAAAGTGAAAATCAAAATCAACAAAAAACTATGAACCAGAGACACTTTTTGGGGTGTGGGGGGCGGGAGGGGAGGGATTGGGGTCAAAAGAAGGGGTTGCAATTGTATGGGGAATATAAAAATAAAATTTATTAAAAAAAAAAAAAAGAAGCTCTGTGCTAGACTATTCTTAGAGGAAGTAGTTGATGGGAGGAAAGCACTGTAGGGTATTCACAAAGCCAGAAAGAGGTACTGACTAAACAGTGAACTTCATTGTTTTTCAACAAAGAACAAATACCTTCTCTAAGAACCTTCACTGTAAGCCTTCTACTCCACATTATTCAAGTTTAGCAAAGTGATCTTGACATTGAACCAATTTGCTAAAATAAGATCTTATTACATATAATAAACTACCTGACTTTATCTTTTTTGTATACAAAAAGAACACATAACATTTTCATAATTTAATTTCTATAGTCATTATTCATGTGCTTATTTGATGACTTGGTTACAAAGCATAATTTATGGAGCTTGCCAAATATTTACAACCTGTATAAAGTATAATGAGCACTATGAAAATTGTTTACTCAGTCCAAATCTTTGCATTTTGAACCCCATAATAACAGTTTATTTTTGTAATCAAAGGAAAATTCAACTTGGTATAAAATAACAGACTTATTTGTGGAGATTTTAAATGAGGATTACATTTCAATCTTATGTATAGTGACTCTGATTTCATTCTGCTGTGCAGTGCCAGCTGTAACTTAATGAAAGACATCTGAACTCCCTTCAACCTGCCAGAGACCAAAATCCTTCTGAGCCAGTTAAATTGTAGAAAAAAATACACAGAAGAACCTGAGTTGCTTTTTGTAGGGTAAGGTAAAAAGTATCAGGCTTTTCTGCCCTCCCGCCTTTAGGATAGATGACAGAACCCTGTGGTCCTGAATGCATGCCTGATGGCGGCACCTGGAGTAGGGTGTGGGCATAGGTAGATGGGATTCACCTGGGCTGAGACTGGGCTTTTAAGGGTGGCGTCATGGGGACACCAGCAGAAGCCAAGAAACTGAAAGCAGAGAAGCAGAGAGAACACTGGAGAGCCAGAAAGAGTGAAGACTTGCTGGGGGCTGGGAGGCCTACCAGCCTCCCGGCCCCTCAGCACCCGTACCTGCCATGTACCCGGTAAATCCCAATAAAAGCCTGAAAACCCGCCGAGGTCTCCAGGACTCTCTCCTCCTTTACCAGGTCTGCTGGACCTGGTAAAACCTGCTCCGTGGCCATTCCTGACTTTACACTTTTTTTTTTTGGTGGGCCCCTCGCTGGTGGTTGGCGGGGGGATCGAACTGGCGCTGTAGAGGCTGCAGGCAGCCTCGCAACCCAGCGCTCAACTGCTGCGCCATCAGGGGAGGCCCCTTGACCTTACACTTTTCTAACTAAAGTTGTAATAATGTTTGTAGTAGTTGTAGTAATATTTGTAGTACTTATGGTATCATTGTGGACAAAGAGATGAGAAAGATTCCAGGAAAAAATAGCTTTGTTATAGTTTAGGGGAAAAATAGGAAAAGGTTTTTTCCATGTAGCTTTTATTCACAGATGTTTAAGCTATATGACATATCAGACTCACCTATTACCTACAGGCACCCTGGGCTTGAGGAAAAAGTACCAGCAATTTGTTAGCAGTCTTTTTTTAACAGAGGGTTTTTAAGGAGAGGAAATAAAAGCTAAATTTTGTAACTGGAACAACAGGAAGGATTTAGGTAAGCAGAAATTAATGAGCTCTATTGGAAAGAGGCCAAGCAAGACGCCAGGGTTAAAACCTCTAGTCTTGTCATGGATTCTTAGTAACAGCCCCATTATATCCTGAAAGAGATCTAAAAATAACACCATGGGATTCCAGACCTTTTTGATTATTACTGAATTACCCTTTCTCAGTCTTCTTGTCAAAAATCATTTCCCTAACGTAGAGTTAACTCTAAAAAATTGAGGTATACAGCATTGATGATTACATGTATTTATTACCTGGGTTAGAATTTATTGATTCAATTAACATAAATGATTCAGGAAAACAGGTATTTATTGAGCACTTACTAAATATTAAGCACTTAACATTCTAGATGTTGGGGCTGCAACATAGAACAGAATATTGTACACAAAAAGAGGGAGGCAGACAGTTATTGAATATAGTAGATAGAATAATGAGTGCTAGGAAGAAAATAAAGCAGAATAAGTAGTTAGGAAGTGCTGAGGGGAGGAGACAATGGGGAGCTCCTGCTAAGGTGAAATTATAGCAGTGACTTGAGAAACATGAGGGAGAAATTACTGGATTTAACAGGGGAAAGAGTGTGTTCCAGGCAAAAGGAACAGTACCTGCAAAGTCCCTGAGGCTAGAAGGAAATCCAAAGGAAAAAAGAAGGTAAGTGAAGGCAGAAGAGGAAGAAACGTGAGGATCATATTTTTAGAGGATCTGAAGCCATGCCAGGGTTTGAGCAAAGTGGGGGTGTGATCTGAATTACAGTTTAAAAACATCTCTCCAGTTGCTATTTTGAGGCTAGACTGAAAGGGGCAAGGCGAAGGCAAAGAAACCTGTCAGGGGAGAAATAATATTGGCCCGAATCACTCTGTATTCATAGGGATGGTAAGAAGCAGTGAGATTCCAGATACAAGAGTGTCTGTTAATGGATTGATGTACGATCTGAGAAGAAGGCTTGCATAGTCACAGCAACTAAAAAGACTGGAAGAAGAGTGAAAGGTCTGGAATCAGACTTAAGTTTATGATACCACTAGTTATTTCATAGGGGAGAAAGGGATATTGAATTGAGCTCAAATCTTCTAGATTTGCAGTAGAGTGGCAAGGCAAGCTTATTTATTCTTTAGGTTGAAAAAGCAGCTGAAGAAAATGCAAGCTAGGCTACAAAGATGTCTTTTTCACTGCTTTCTTCTTTTACTGAAAGAAGAACAATCATGTTTCACCGTCATGTATTTTGGAAAATATTTTGTATTTATTTGAAATCTCAACTCTGGGAAACTCAGATTTCATGTAAAATGTCACTGACTTTTAAAACACCTACTTGATGCTGGTGAGGATGTGGAGACAAAAGCACTCTTTCACACTGTAGGTGGGAATGAGAATGGTCCTGTCGATGGAAAACAGCCTGGAGGGTTCTCAAAAGATTAAAAATGGAGCTACCATAGGACCCAGCAAATCCACTCCTAGGTATCAACCCAAGGAACACAAACATACTAATTCAAAAGGAAACCTGCACTCATATTTTCATTGCAGTACTGTTTACAATAGCTAAACTATGGAAACATCCTCAGTGCTCCCAAACAGATGAGTGGATCAAGAAGATGTGATATAGGGCTGCGGCCTGCGGGGCTGTCCACAGCCACTGCAGGGCAGGTTTGATCCTTGCCAGCCACGGAGCTGCCCACATGGTGCAGCAGATCTCTCCTAACTTTGCCTGCTGCTTCCCTCAGCAGTGTGTTTTGATCGATCTGCCTGTTCTGTTCCCCACTGTCTCTGGTGAATCCTCTCACCCCTCAAGCCTCTGGCCTCTGCCCCAGATCTTGTATGCATAAATAGATGTGTCTTTAAAAAGGGGGTAAAAAAAAGATGTGAGATATATATATACACAATGGAATACTACTCAGTGATCAAAAAAGATAAACTCATACCATTTGTGGTAACATGGATGGAACCAGAAGGGATTATGCTAAGTGAAGTAAGTCAGATGGTGAAAGACAAATACCGGGTGGTGTCACCTATGTGTGGAATATAGATAAACCAGACAAGGGGTCATATAAAGCCAAACTCAAAAACTAGCCCTTGAAAGTTAACTATAGAACCGAGGTATTCAGAGGGGGAAGGGATGAAGGGGGGATAAGCACAAAGTGGGAGGAAATACAAAGGACTATGGATATGGAATGTGGGTGCTTTGATGGTGGGAGTGTTATGTAACAGCACCAGAAGAGGGGGATCCAATAGTGCTAAAATATAAACCAACATCATCTCAATAAAAAATGTAATAAATAACTAACACACCTACTTGAGAGAAGAAAAAAGTAACAGTGAACTCCTTTGAGACATGGAAGAACGAAGATAAAATGGTTTGCTCAATCAAGAAGAGTCTTCCATGTGCAAATTGATCCTCTAAGGAGTTAGAGGAATTAAAAGTTGGGAGTAGGCCATGATTCAATGTTGGGTTAAGGGAGATTTTCAGGATGGCCAGGCAGTAAGAACCCCAGGAATAAGAACTGACTAAACAATCTCAAAAGATTAAATCCTTCTAAGCAAGTTTTGTATTAGAAATTCTCTTCATTTATGCCTCGAGGGTCAGACCAAGACTCATTAGATGTTCATTGACCAGCAAAATGCTCCAGTCCCCCAGGAATGCAGAACTCCCCATCAGTGGCTACATACCGATGACATCTACCCTCTCTCTTGACTACTAGCTACTGTGAGTTGCCTATGTTTCTTTACAAACCTGTATACATCATTTATAATAAAAACAAACAACATACACCAATAAAATATGAATGTGGAAATAAAGAGGGACTGTTGAATATTTTGGAAAGATTAAAGGCAAGTTATTGAAATTATTTATTTCCATCAAACTCTTGTGTGAATAAGACAACTGAAGGATTAGGGAGGGAAGTCATACAACTGTAGGATTCTTTACTCCAATGGCTTCACTAAAGTCTTTCAAGTCTCAGGTGGACTTTAAAGAAACCAAACTGAGGGGCCTCCCTGAGGCCTAGGGGTTAAGTCTCATTGCTATCTCTGCTATCTCGATCCCCGGCCAGGGAGCTAACCCACATATGGCATAGCAGACCTTTCCTGTCTCACTTGCCACTCCCCTCAGCAGTGTATTTCAGTCAATCTAACTCTTCTGCTCCCCTCTCTGTCTCTGATGAATCCTTTCACCCCACCTCTGGCTTACACCCCAGTTCTACACAAAAATAAATAAAAATCTTAAAAAAAAAATTAAAGAAACCAAACTGAATATCAGAGACAATGCATTACAGCTGATAAATAGGCAAAAAATATAAAACCCCAATCATGAGACCGATACTTAAAACTCTTCAGCCTTAACACTCAAAGATCGGCTAACAACTGTATCACATCTATATACTTCAAGTAAAGTGTTTTAGGTATGTATGTATAACTTTTAAAGTGATGATTTGCTTTACCTGACTTTTGTGATAAACTAACCAGGAATGCAGTCTAGTAAGAAAGCAGTTAGCATTTTCATGGCCCAATGATTCCAAGCTCCTAAGCTATCTCTCCTCTTTGAGTGTTAACCAAAAATTGAATCAGAAACACATTTCAGGCCAACATTTCTCCCTTGACTTGATTTAATTTATGGATTGTCCTCATTCTGACCTGAAATTGTTTCATCTGTGTGTACCTGGTATAAGCCTTTTCAATTTGATGGCCTATGTATTGTTAGGGATGGTAACACGTGGGAGAATAAGAATAAAATGGCAGTGATGGGGAAAGCATTTTTAATGTCAGAGGGAGTAAATATTATGATCTGGATTAATATAGTTATTTTAAGTTTTGAAATCAGGAAGAGGGCAAGACTATCCCACCTACATGCATACTTGTGAAACAATGTGTTCAGTATCTTTTCCAACTGTCAATCAACCAAAAGGACAAGCTCTAACCATTGTGAACTGCCTAATTGCGACAATGAGATTTTTTAGATTTATATGTTATGCTACTAATTAGTTATAAAATTCTAAGGCATAATTCCCAGAAGCTAAACCTTTCACCTCTTCAATAAAAGCAGACTTCAGAAGTATTGAGTTTGAATTGAAAATTCAGTACAGAATTATTTTACAGTCCTGTTTGGTTAGCTAATTTTAAATTTTAGTGGAAATGCTACTAGAAAAAGAAAACCAAAATTCCTCTTTAATTATACACTCCTGCCTTAACCTAGATATGCTAGGGACTTAGGAGTATAGGTTTCAGAACATGGTTTTTGACCAAAACGGACAAAGGCTGACAAGAAATAAGACCATGGAGAGCAAAAACATCATGGCATTTACAGATGTGAGCCATCTTCCTGGACTGCCCTTGCTCAGGACACAGAGTGGGGTGGGCAGTGCCACTTGGAAATCCGGTCTGAGGTTTAGGCCTGACTCTGGTGCAGGCTGCAATGTGATCTTTTAACACTTGGTTTCATGTGAAAACTAAGGTGCTGAGAGTTCCATTTCCACCTCTAAAATTCACTGACTCTGAGATCATAACAGTGCACGTACATCAAAGGTTTTCAGTGAGAAAGGCAGTGTATGAAGCACTTTCTAGGTAGTAACTCCGGCATGCTCACAACAATCCTAAGAGCGGATATTCTGGGGTTGCTCCAATTTTACAGATGAAGAAAATGAAGCACAGAGAGGCTAACTGTGTGCCTAAGTGGGTAAGTGGCAGGGAGAATTCCAGCCCAGGCTGCTTGGTCCCAAAGTCCATATTCTTAAGTTCATTCTGAGTCACAAATACCAGGGAATATGTCTACAGTATTGTATTTTTGCAAATTTCCATGTAGTTAAATATCTTTTGTGTTCCAGCATGGACTTCTGGGATTTAATGCTGCTATGGCAAATAGTAACTAGAAAGAACTTTTTAGCAAATACACAGGTCCTGAAGCAGGAAGAATGCTTGTTTAGATCAGCAGGGTTCAAGAAAACCATACAAGCTAGGTATACATCTGAGCAAAATAAAAGAACCCGAAGACAGCACAAAATCTCTTCTCCCAAGTGAGGTGATCAGAATAATAGTCAAAACCAACAACCCCCCCCCCCCAACAAAGACAGAAGTAAAAGCTCTCAAGTAACATGGAACATCTATTCTTGGCTCCAAAGTCACAAGGCGTGGAGTTTCTCAAACTTCACTACACAACAAGTCACAGGGGAGATCTTATTAAAAAAGTGAAGATTCTGGATCAGTATGTCTGGGTGGGCTGAAGACTCTTGTGTAAAAGTACCAGGGAAACCTATGTGGCTGCAATGTGGACCGCACTTTGTGAGGGTAAGGATGCTGTTATGGTTTTGTAGTCTCAGAGTTCAATTCTGCTCTGGGTCCAAGGTTAAGTCTTTTGATCTGTTTCCTCAAATGACCTTACTTATTCTAGGGGCCTCCCTAGTGGTGCAACGGGTTAAAGACCACACTATGAAGCAATCTGCAGCCTCTGCAGCACGAGTTTGATCCCTGGCCGCCAGGGAGCAACCCACATGGCACAGCAGACCTCTCCTGGCTCGCCCGCTGCTCCCCTCAGCAGTGTACTTCAGTCAGTCTGCCTGTTCTGTTCCCCACTCTGTCTCTGGTGAATCCTCTCACCCCCACATCTCTGGCCTGTACCCCAACTCTTGTATGCATAAATAAATTAATCTTAAAAAAATGACCTAACTTATTCTATATTCCCTTCTAGCTCTAAAATTTGATATTTATCATGGTGGCATTTCTCATTCAATTCAACAGTGAGTTTTACTTACAAGGTGACTAGGAGAATGAAATGCTCCCGACCCCCATCCTTTACTCCCCCAAACCCAGGTCTCTGCAATGGGAGAATAAAGACTCAGGTCTCTTCACACATATTATAAAAAGATAATGGGAGGGAACCCTGTTCAGAGGCAAAACCACGCTGAACACAAGTGACTTGCAGAAAAATAACCTAGGTCTGAGGCTTTCTGCTTTGGCCAATATTTCTTCAAGACTCACTTGTCAGACAATAGTATGCTAGGGACAGTATTAAAAGATGTATCAATACTTTGATAACTTATTTGAAGGGGAATTAGGAACCTCACCCATGGAGACCTGTGCTGTCCACTCTGTAATAGCCATTAACTATATGGAGTTTTTGAGCACTTGAAATGTAATTAGTCTAAAATGAAAAAAAAAATACCAGACTTCAAAGACAGTATGAACAGAAGAATGCAAAATATATATAATAAATTTTATATTGACTTCATATGAAAATGACAATATTTGGGATATACTGTGTTAAATTGTTTTATTTAAAAAATGTCAGCTGTTACTTTTTTTACTTTTAAATGTAACTGTTTGAAAAATTCAAATCATGCCTGTGGCTTGCTTTATATTTCTCCTACACAGTTCTGATCTAGGCCCTGCCTATCCACACTGTGGATGTCAAACAAGCAGCATCACCCTCTATTGGGAGCTTGTCAGAAAGGGAGGATCTTGTCTTCACCTCAGACCTATTGAATCAGAATCTGCATTTTAACAAAAGCCATGGTGATTCCTGTGCACATTCAAGTTTGACAGATGCTGGGCTAATTTTTTCTACAATATATCCCAGGAGGGATTAAGATCATTGGTGGATGTGAGGAAAAGCTAAAAGATATAGTGCTTGCTGAATTTCCTACACCAACCTTCCAGCAAGTCAGAGGAAATTTTTTCCAATATAAATGAAATGACTATACAATTAAAAATATTTTAGGGCCTCCCTGGTGGCACAGGGGTTTAAGATAGCACTATCAAGCTATTGCCAGCCACTGCAGCATGAGTTCAATCCTCGGACAGGGAGGTGACCCACATGGTGCAGCAGACCCTGCCTGCCTTGTCCACTGCTCCCCTTAGCAGTGTATTTTAGTAGATCTGCCTGTTCTGCTCCCCACACTCTCTGGTAAATCCTCTCACTCCCCATACCTCTGGTTTACATCTCAGTTCTTGTACGCATAAATAAATAAATCTTAAAAAAAATTAAAAAAATTATATAAATCAAAAAATGGTACACACACACCACTTATACATATAGGAGGAAAGGGTAAGAAAGTTGTTTCACTAAGGCTACCTTGGTTACTTCTGGATTTTCAGCTACCATGTACGTGAAACTAATGTTCACCAGGTCTGTACCACTGCAGACACAAACTATCCGCCCTTCCAGGTCATTTTCTGCTTTGCCAACAGCTTCGAGAGCAGCCAGAATTTTGGGATCCTGTATAGAGGCATACAAATGAAAAAAATAGGTTAGATCACAGAGCATAGAGGAAATAAGATAAAAAGGCACCACACTGAATATATAATATACAGCAGGGCAAATGTTTTCTATCTAAAATGCTCAGGTAGGTCTAAAACGTGCAGAGGTAAAAATCTTTAAAATATAACACATTACTTGAACTCATTTGGTAAGAAAGGTATTGTATATTATTGATTTAGAAAACCAGCTATGCAGGTCTTTTGACACTAGGTTGAATTTATTAGAGGACCTGGAATATGGTAACAGGAGGGAAAGTCTCTCACTGGTTCCTCCATGTGTCCACAAAAACAGGGGGACGTCTCCCAGCGACATCATTAAGGTTTCATACAAAGAAGCATGTGAATAATGAGCAACTACTGTTACTCAGAACGGAATGAAATTTCTCAAGCAGCCTGGATAAAAGGGATGAGTATGTTCATCTCTAGAAGCCTCTCTTGGAATGAAGAGAGGTGTAGATTTGCCCCAATTCGCAAATTAGGTAGTGTCTTGTCATCCCAGCTGGCTCAGGAGGAAATGCCAACGCAGTTACACAGAAACCTTAGCTAACAAAAAAGAGGATAGCTTTTTTTCAAAAAAAAAAAAAAAAAAGGAGGAACACAAATTTGTTTTGAACATCTAAAAACCTGCAGAGTTATTATGGAAAAGGGACTAAACACTGTTAGAATATTCTAGAAAAAACATCTGTTAAATTCCTAGCACTACTGTGCAAACTGTTTTATTCAAACAAATCAATCACAATAAAGAAGACATGTATTCATTCTGGCATTTTTTTTTCTCTCTGAGAAAAAAGTCTTCAAGGAAAATCGAAGTCTGCATTGCATAGGTACAAAAATATGGAGCCTCCTAAACCACTTAAATTTCCATCCACAACAAACACAGGCTAGGAAAAGCTCATCATTTGCTGAAGAAAAGTTGGGTGGGTACTTGCCAATTAATTTCTGAGTTAAAAGAAATGTTTTTTTCTCTTTTTTAGTGCTGATGTCATGCAAAGGTTTTCACTTTCTAAGGTTAGTAACATTTGTAAAATAACTAAACAATGCAATTTAATCACCCAAAGTTAAAGATGAGATTTCTAAAGTGCATTGGTTCTTAATTCCACACTGACGATTTTGGGCAGTAAAAGGTTAAACAGCATTCTGAAGACTATTTCCAATCTAAATGAATCTCTGTTTAGAAGAACAGCCAACACTAATTACAGGTACCTTTGGTGTGGCTCCCAACCGAATACTGTTGATGAGGGAGCATTCTAGCACTTGTCCTTCCTGAAAAAGAATATAGCACAGCGGTGAACCTACATTTGTTTCAGACCTATGGCACAGATAAGGTACTTGGCAAATGTTTGTGAGGATGAAGGCAGTGCTGATTAGAGTAAGGTAGAATTGAAAAACAAATACCACAATTTCCAACCACCACAATCAAGACCACAAATATCTCATTTCAAACACACACACACAGAAATATATATACATATGTGTGTGCATATATATATGAATGCAACTAAAAATTCTCTATAAATGTTTATAAAATGCTGGTTGCTTTATATATACAATAGTATTAATAATGTATACCATTAAACATATGTATATGCATGAAATATTAAATGGGAAAGATGCCAGCGTTTCTATAAGTCCAATTCTTCTTTTCCTAAATTCAGCACAGAAGTTCATTATGTATGAATATAATGCCAAGCATCAAGTTAAGCCCCAGGGTATAAAATGAACACACTCTTAAAACACCTTTGCAAGTTCAGCTGAACATTTCTTCTAGGAAAACATCCTAACTCCCAGGTTGGATTCAGACCTGCCTGTTTGACGCTCCTCTAACAACCTGACCTTCTCTTTCATAACACTCAAGGACTTGTACTTTTTTCCCACTTTCTTTTGATGTCTGACTTGGCTCCTAGACCAGAATCTGTGATTGTAGGGTAATGTCCTTGATCACCACTATAACCTCAATGTCTGGTACATGGAAGCACATTTTTTAAACCTCTTGAATGAATAAATAAGCTTAGAATCCATGTCCTCCTGGGGCACTTTCTCTACTTGTTGAGAAATAAAATAGCTTAAAGCAGACAGCAGGAAAGAACTTGCTGTTCCTGTGCCTTACCTTGCCTTCACTTCTCCAGGTCAGAAAGAAGCCAAATTCATCCACTTTGAAGAGGCAGTTGGGTTCAAACACAAAGGATTCCTGTTAAAAACAAATGTGTTGATCTGCATGACTCACAACCAATAAAAATGCAAATATCTTTTACCCTCTAAACAAGGGAAAATGAGAAATCACTCTTTTGTATCCTGAATCTAATGACCACATTTCTTATTATTATGAAATGTTTTTATTTTAAAAACTTTTTGCATTCATTTCTATATTGAAAAACTAATCAATTTTGTGCAGCATCTTCCACTAGAGCAGTTTTAAGAACAAAATACAATGATGTCCTGAAGGTCACAGACATTAAAGTTTCTCTAAGAACTTGGAAGAAGACACAGGGAAGGAAGGATTTCCAGGTTCTACCCTGGGGGTGGAGGGGTGGAGCTGTGACCTGTATCTAACATAAAGACAAAAATCAGGAGGCCATTTTTGTTAAGATATTCTTTTTTTTTTTTTAAGATTTAATTATTCATGTATACAAGAACCGGAGTATAGGCCAGATGTGCGAGAGGGTGAGAGGATTCACCAGAGACAGTGGGGAACAGAATAGACAGACTGACTGAAATATACTGCTGAGGGGAGCAGAGGGAGAGACAGGAGAGGTCTGTTGCACCATTTAGGTATCTCCCCAGGTGGCCCGGATTGAACCCACACTGCAGAGGCTGCGGACAGCTTCACAGCGCTGTGCTCAACTGCCTGCACCAACAGGGAGGCCCAGGAGGCCATTTTTTTTAAGTGATCATTTTTTAAAAAAATCTACACAATTCAGCATTTAGATGTTTACTCAGAAAATGGTGGAGGTTTTTGCTTTTATATACAGCCTCACTTAGTGTCGTGTAAACCAAGACTGAAGCAACATTTGGAGCTCCTCAAAGTATAGTCCTTGGACAGCAGCATCAACATCACCTGGGAGCTTGGCTGAACTGCACAATCTATGGTTTCAGCCATATGGATGATTGAATTATTGTCTGTGGAGTGTGTCTCCAGAAATGTTTCAACATGCCCTCTAGGTGATTCTGATATCCATGCTATGGACTCTGACTCCAGAAACTGTTGGAAATTACAGAATCAAAACTTGAATCAAGAGGGAGAACCAAACACAGGGGCCAGAGAGCAGATGTGTTGTACGTGGCTGAAAGAAAGCACCAACGTGTTCAAGAGCACTGGGCAGATCTTATGTCAGTGAGAGTAAACATGTGTTCAGGAAACAAACCCATATGCCTTCTGTCCTTTGTTTGCATTACACCAAGACTTGGCATCCATGTGTCGACACATCCACAAGTTTCTTTTCATGATTTAAAGAACCTGTCCTCCTAGATTATTACAACACTCAGCCATAAGGAACTTGTCTGGCAAATATGGATCAAGGTGGAGACTTAAAATAAACAAGGAGTAATTATAGGATTATGATTTTAAGGGCAGTTCAAATTCTTAGCTTCACTTATCACACCACATCTTTTGAAATTCTAGAAGAACAGTGACATGCCTCAAGGTAAATACAATCTCAAGATACTGCACCACCATAAAGTATCTGAATCTAGAGCTCTGGGGACTAGTACCCCCAGATCCTCAGAGATTATCAACACCAACTTGAAATTTCAATTCCTAACATCCCCCTCCTGGACCACTTCATCTGATCCTTCTCACCCCTGCTCTTTAGTCTTCACTCTCTTATATTTATTTGACTTCTTTGCAACTTCCTATTGCAACCTGCCAATCTCTCACTTTCCATCAGTCTTCTCTTTTGACCTCTATCTTTGCCTAGCTTATGTCCATGATGTTATATTACAGTCACTGCCTCACAGACATCTTCAACCCAAATGTCTCATTTTCTGTTTTCTTGGCCAAAAAACTAAGTCCATTCTATCCATCTTTTATCACTGAACTTGAAGAAAACCACAGAGCTGGATTGCCGGCTTTAGTTTAAATTCAAAATTACAAGCTTCAAATGGATGTAAAAATGACTTTGGAACACATAAGCCTTTCTTGAAAGGTTCTGCACTTTTTGAAAGGACTGTTACTTGGCTTCTTCTTAAAGTCCTTCATTCCCCTTTATAGCCAATTACTGTGTTTCACTGCAAACAGAAAACCATTAGCTGGAAACTACTGCTTTCTTCTTAGTAAAGCATGTTTTCTCCCAAAAAAGTTTAATTCCCCTACCACTTCTGCTTCAGATTCAGTCCCTTGTCAGATCTCATCCTCTTTCATGTACATAAGGCTATTGGTACTTTATCACCAGCATTTTTCAGCTGTTGTTTTTTTTTTTTCTCTATTAGATCATTCTTACCAGCACACAAATATGCTCTAGTTCTGTCTACTTCTTTCATTTACTACCTCCTATCTTTGATCTTCTTCAGGACATGAGACCTTGAAAAGTTTGTCTATATTCAGTGTTTTCATTGCTTTGCTTCTATAATATCTTCATTTTTGACCAATTCCATCTGCTTTCCAAGTCCCATGATCCTCTGAAATTTTGCAGACTAGGTTCATCAATGACTTCATACCACCAAATACTGTGTGTGCACAAATTCCTTGTTCTCATCTGAGTTGATCTCTGAGTAGTTGACTACCTGCCTCCTCCTTAAAGTTCTCTCCAAGCTTAGTCATGGTGGTGTTCTATTCCTTCCATGAAAATACAATATGTTTCCAGGACTTGGTTCTAGGAATTCTCATTTCCACTGGGTTCCTCAATCTCCTTTAACCATATGACTTTAATATATTTATTTGATGATGACTCTTAAACATATAATGGTATCCCATCCTCTATGAGTTCCAAATTCAGACCTATATTCTCTATTTGACATTCACGTCCTTAACAGAATGGTTTATTTCCTATTCTCTCTCTATCACAAGTTCTTAGTTCAATAAGTGTTACTAGGTATCTACCCATTTGTTGAAATTAAGAGTTATCCCTGCTTTTCCTTATCATAGCCTTTCACCTTCATTAACCAGTGTCTTTCCATAGCATTTTCCAAACATCCATTTTACTCCACTGCAACCACAACTTTGGTCTAAACTATCAACGTCTCTTCCACAGAGTCCTTGTTTCATTTCTACTCTTTCTGCTCTCAGCAGTCAGGTTAACTCTTTAGATTCTTAATCAGTTACTAAAAGCATTAGATGAATTCCCAGGATATCTGGATAAAATCCCAGTGCCTTACTGTGGCCTAAAATGTCTTGCATAACCTGGGTCCTTCAGATCTCAAGTCACTTTTTGTTCTTTGTTTTCCCTGTTACAACCACCACCAGAACCCTTTTCCTTGAACCTGTTAAGATTTCTCTAGCCCTAGGATTTTGCTCCCGTAGTTCTTCCAGCGCAGAAGCCTTTTCCTACTGGCCTTGGCATAACAGGCTCCTTTTCATTCCACAGGCTTTGTTTTCATCATCCCTTCTTCAGAGAGGCCTCCTAATAGTTATCTCATTTTTATTCTCTTTTATGGTATTCCGCTATGTCCTCACTTACATCAATCTGTCTGCATTTCTTTGTTTATTGATTTATTCCAGAGCAGAGTATAACCTCCAGGAGTACAGTCTTTGAAACACTCTTGTTCACATTTGAGTTCCAAGTACCTAGCACATCAAAGATACCCAGAAACTAAATTCAAACAACATAAAATAAACAAATGACTTTTCATAAAATGCATTTTTGCAGTAGGCTATTATAGAGAACAAATTCACATGATGATACTCAAATTGAGAGCATTGTACCAAGTCCAGAATCCATCAGGTTCAGTGCTTGGAGGGATGCCATGGACCAATGTACAAATAAAAGGGCATCACATTTGGGCTTTCAGCCTGGCGGAAATGGGGTCCCTCTTTCTTAACTCATTAAGAGCTCATCTTAGAGGTTGAGTATGGTTTTGAGGTACCTCCTGGGAATCCCTATTGGAACTGGAGCTCCTGGACCTGAAGTTTGAATGCCATTACAAAGAAACTGTTTTCAAAATGAAACAAAAAATCCCAGCAAGGAGAAGAAAATAAGGCAGAATAGTAAAATAAATTCATAATAAAAGGTCACTTTCAGAAATGCTCCCTAGCAACAAAAGAAAAAAAAGAAAAAATATCACTTATCAGGTACTCATATAGTTCATACACAAAAACATGTCAGTTGCTAGGAGAGCCAGGGGACCTCAAAGGGGATGTCAGGGGACTCAAAGACTGATTAGAAAAATAATGTTCCCAATAAAGTCCACAATAAACTTATCAACTGTGGTTGGAAGATTCTCAGACCAAGTGTGTTCAAAGTACCCATGAAAATCAGAGAGCAAATTTGAAGGGTATGTAGCAATCAATGACAGCAACCAAAACATAATCTCTCTACCTCTAATAAACGGAACAACTTCACTCTCTGGTGAGTGAGGGTACACAATGTCTATTCTTTTCCCCCCAACAGCTGTTTTAAATTTCACACAAATACCTACTGACTAGCACTGGGGCTATGACCTTGTGATCAAACCGAGGCAATAATATTCTAAGTTCCATTGTGAGAAAAATTTTCCTCCAGACTTGGGCAGTTTCTCAAAGGAAACTGGTATCTTTTCCCTCGGCAAATCTTGTTTGTTTTGCAGTTAACAAAAGTAGGTAAGGAAACAAACCATAATAGAATTTCTTCAAGGCGGCTCAGAATTTCAACTCTCATATAACTCAGTTAAAATTCGTCACAGTCACACTTTACAACTGAGGGTTTAGTTAATTCATCCAGCCCAAACCAGCTCTTCACCACGGTTGCAGGGAGAGAAAGCATGAAAGGGAACTCCTTTTATGAAACTACAGACAAGTGGGGAGGGGGATTTTGTTTGAGAGAGGCAAGAGCAGCTTTTATTGGAATCACCATAGCTAGAGGTTATTTATTTATTTATATGTAGAACTGGAGCGTAGGCCAGAGGTGTGGGGGTGGGGGGGCTGAGAGGTCACAGTTGGTCAGCAACAGACCAAGGGTTCACACTGGTTTCTCTGATTTATGATCCCTGCCTACATCAGCCTTGACTGATCAGGTCCTCCTCAGCCTAAATTTCTGGATTTCCAGCAAAAGACACTCCCTAGGCCACCAGGGAGGCCCTAGCTAGAGGTTATTTAAAAGTTATTTCCGCTTCAAGGATTCTTGCTGGGATTGTGCCACTAGGTCTTGCAGATACTGCCCCATTCCATCAAGGATAGAGTGTATTTCTTTTTTTTTTTTTAAGATTTACTTATTTATGCATACAAGAACTGGGGTACAGGACAGAGGTGTTGGGGTGGGGGTTGAGTGGATTCACCAGAGACAGAGTGGGGAACAGAACAGGCAGACTGACTGAAATACACTGCTGAGAGGAGCAGCAGGTGAGTCAGGAGAGTCTGATGTGCCATGTGGGTCACCTCCCTGGTCAGGGATTGAACTCGTGCTGCAGTGGCTACAGATAGCTTCATAGTGCTGCAACTTAACCCCTTGTACCACCAGGGAGGCCCAAGAATTGAGTATATCTCAAAGTAGTGTCTTACATTTATTTTTAGTGTTTTTTCCTCTAACACATACTACTTCAATAATATTCAATTCCACAACCTATCTTTCAAAGATTCAACTTACTATGAAAATGACTTAAACTAAAAGTATTTTTCCTTTCTTTCAATTTTTAATGTTACTTGCTTAAATAGGATTCAATCCCATTTCTTCTGCTAAAGAATGGCAGAGAAGTCAACCAACCTACGGTAGGTTTCTAAATAATAGGTAGTTGATTTTAATTCTCATCCGTGATTATTTCTTACCCTTTCTCTCCTGGCCTCCCACTCACCATTGTTAACCACCGATACATTTCCACTGTGGGGTTTGCATCATCAAAAAAGTGAAGAATTGGGCCTCCCTGGTGGTGCTGCGGTTGAGCGCTGGGTTGCGAAGCTGCCCGCAGCCTCTGCAGCACCGGTTCGATCCCCGGCCAAAAGGCGAGGGTCCCACATGGCACGCAGACCTCTCCTGCCGCCCACTGCTCCCCTCAGCAGTGTGCTTCGGTCCTTCTGCCTGCTCTGCTCTCCTCTCTGGCTCTGGTGAATTATCTCACCCTCCCGCGCTTCTGACTGTACCCAATGCTTGTATAAATAAATAAATAAATCTTAAAAAAAAAAAAAAAGGGAAGAATCCAGGGGCCTCCTTGGCAGCGAAAGGTGTTAAGCACAGCACTGTGAAGCAATCCACAGCCTCTGTAGCACTAGTTTGATCCCTGGCTTGCCAGGGAACAACCCGCATGGCGCAGCAGACCTCTCCTGACTTGCCCACTGCTCCCCTCAGCAGTGTATTTCAGTCAATCTGCCTGTTCTGTTCCCCACTCTCTTTATGGTGAATCTTCTCAATCACCTGCCCCCCCCCCCCACACACACACCTCTGGCCTGTACCTCAGCTCTTGTATGCATAAAAATAAATAAATCTTAAAAAAAATAAAAGGGAACAGTCAAATCTTATTATCAGCTAAGGATAGCTATTTCAGGCAATCTTCAGCTTTTGATGGGATGAGTGGATCAGGATACAGAAGGGAGTGAAATGAGTGTGGACTTTTCATATTTCAGCACGAGTCCAGTGTTTTCTGAGAAAGAGGACCCTCTTGAGGTGGCAATGGAGCACAGACCTGGCTGTTTATAATTTCTGGGTTTGAATATAAGCTGCCTTGCCAGGCCCTGCAGCAGAATCTTGGTAGTAGTGTCACTTAACTTTGCCAAGCTTTAGTTTTCCCATCTGTAAATTGGGAAAATCAGCCCTACTTCATAGGGCTCTCAAAAATGAAAAATCTTAAGTATTGGGACAATCAACACTGTCCAAAAGATTTTCCCTGACGATGCAGCAATGCCAGGTGGCACAACCACACACAGTCATCACAAGAATCACATGGGACCATAAAGGGCTTGAAATGTGGCGAGTGCAACAGAGGCACAGAATTTACTATGTTAACAAATTTTCACTTTCACTTAAATAGCCACATGTGGTTAACAGCTTGAACAATGCAGTGTTAGAGAAAAAGGAAAAATGCTCAGAGGAGAGTAAGTTCTTTAAGGTCACAGTTGGTCAGCAACAGACCAGGGGCTCACACTGGTTTCTCTGATTTATGGTCCCTGCCTGCATCAGCCTTGACTGATCAGGTCCCCCTCAGCCTGACACCAATGAATTTTTGGATTTCCAGCAAAAGACACTGACTTGGTAGACTCAACCTTTAGGTAAACATGTGACTGAACCTCCTCATTTGATATTGAAGTGGGAGGAAGAGAGAAGGACCTTGTTAAAGTCATAGAGAGAAAAGTAAGGGTTGTATTAGGGAAAAGCCACTAAGGTCTTATCAAATTTAAGTAACATCCTAAACTATTACCCCCAAACAAATGATCCTGGGTGTGTCCTTAAGAGTGGAGCACAGGTGGCATCTGGATAGGGTTAACCAAGAAAGCCAAGAATTCCTGCTTCCCATCAGGTCCCGAAAGCTCAGAGCCACATGAGGCCTCACGACCTATTTGTCTCAGCTCTTTTTCCGGAGGAATTCCCCAAGCTCTGTATCTTTTTTGATTCTGCACAAACATATCTTCTCTCAAATAAAATCAATAAAATTAAAGCCCCTAGTGATGACAGACTGCTGTCAGAATGATTTATGGACTGCTGCAACAGATGGGCCTGGATCCTTAAGTTGTTTTTATACTCATGGATATGGTTTCCCCTTGGAAGGCTCCAGAAGGTTCATTCCATTTATTAATCTCCCTTCTAATTTGCAGACCCCATGAAGCAACTGACACTGGGCTTCTCAGCTCACATTCCATAGAGATAGGGAGGTTCTGGCGATGGCTGTTCCTTCGCAGACCCCTGCTATGTGCTGTCACCCTGTGAAGAAATCTCTCAGGCAACATAAGGCTATCCGAAGCTTTGGCATTCCTGTCTTTGGTCTTTGATTCTCTGACAGATGTCCCTGTTGGGTTACATTATTTACATTTCATCTAGACCTTCCCCACTATATCTGATTATCAGCTGAAACCCTAGAGAGGTACATAGTTGTAGTCTCCTGACAAACAAGCTGAAGTTCTGTGGCATCTGGAAACACAGAGAGAGCTACTTCTTACCACCACCCCTGCCACGGTGCCTAGTGACAGTACCATGCTTACTCAGCACCAGACAATGCTCCGAGTGCTGTGAACACAACATTACTCACCTCCTGAAGTTCCTACCGGGGAACACAATCACTATTCCCACTTTATAGAGGAGGATCTGAGACATGGAATTAAGCACTTTGGCCAGCATCACATGCAGGTAGCAGAGCTGTGACTGCTGCTATGCCAAAATGCACACTTCAGCCACACCAGCTTCGAGGTTAATGAGAGGAGAGTAGCATTGCTAGGGAGCGGGTCCAGGTAACCAGCCACACAAATTGAAAGTGAAGGAGGCTTTCTGCTCATGTTACTGAATGCCAGCAGCCAGCACTAGGGCTAGAGGAGCTTTGGAAATGTTTTCATTGTAATTACTACATTTCTTGAGGATTCCCTTGTGAATCCTGCCAACTATACTGGCTGTATTACCAGCTTGTTAAGGGGTTCGGGGGTGTTTTTCACTACCTTATGCATTGAGTCAGAATTTTTTCTGATCTGAGTACCAAGAAAAACTTTTTTCCTGATCTGTTGCTTTCCTTGCAAGCCAATGGACAAATCCTACAACTTGCAAAATTCTACAATTGCTTCTCTTTCCAAGTTTCTTTAGCCACCAGGAACTCCAGAAGTCAATGTGGTGCTCACTTCTTTAACTTTGTAGGGTAGTTTTGGTGTGCATAGTGTGTCTGATAATTATGCCTCTAGTTTGCTGTACTTTTGATGCTTGTTTTCTCCCTTCCACCTATATCCTATTCTATTCATTATATCTGGTACTACATATTTCTGCATCCCTACTTCTTTTGGGATGTGGGAGAAGCAGTATTAACACTTGTTTCAGAACCCCTTGGGCATTTTATATTGATATTGTTGAGACTGAAATGTGGCTGGACACTGGCAGGCTAATTCGAGCTTCTTTCTTCATCTCCAAAAAGGACAGTAACATCAACAATAAGAAAAGATTCCCCTGCTATCTAAAAGTAGAACATACATATCTGGTAAGAGTTGGTAGGTTATTTTTTGGATCTGGAAGAGCTACTACCATTAGTTTGGAAAAATCTTTAAGCATTCCCTTTTGGCATCTACCTTGTAATAGCTTATGATGTTATTTATACCTCTCCTTCAGGCTACCTCTGGGTATTAACTTGCTATATGCACAACTGGAACCCAGTAAAAAAGTATGGATCATTATTAGTAACATTATTATTAATGTTAATCACTCAAGAAACAAATGAGGTAAACACAAGGGTCCTTTCCTTATAGATAAGAAAGCTGCTCCTAAGTGAGGTTAGCGGGACACAGAGGACATGCAGCAGAGCTACATGTTTCTTTCCACTGAGTCCAAATGCAAACCTGGAATCTAAGCATGAGGGTAAACAAAGGGGATAAGTTACTGTTGAGCTGAACTCATTGAGAGTTTGGTTTCTGCACAGGTAGGTGAGCTTGTATTTGTTCTTCTCTGTCCAGTCAGCCTCAGTCTACACGAGGTATTGAGGACAAGAGTTCAAAACGCAAGTTTAGCTTTTTCCCTCTTCACAGAACTAGTTGCCAAAGGAAATAATTCCTGGGGAGAGGCCCCTGCCCTGCACCTGCCAGACATGGCAGACGGTGAGAGTACAATCGAGTGAGCTATTCAGCAAGTTTCATAGGTATGGGACCTGCTGTCTATCTTGGGTTCTAAATTCCATAGAACAAGAAAGAAAATGTCTCTATCAATATCCAACCGTGGGCATTTGAAGTGCCCATTTCAGCAATGATGAAAGATATAATGAACCCTTATTCTGGTATGAAGTAGAACATTTTAATCTACTCATTTCATTTTCTTCTTACCTTAGAAATGAAGACTTTATCAACTGTCCAAGTGAGCAGGCTCAGAAGAGTATATGAATGCTCTTCAAAGCCCCCAGACACTGCCAAGTATCTTTCTTAATTTTTCAAGCCCTGTTTTAGAAAAGAATTGAAGTTTGGCCTTATGGTGCTTATTAACAAGGTCTCTGACATGTCCTTGGCTCTGTGAGAATTTGGTCAGCTCAACTGGGATTTGAATTTGAGGGTAAGGAAGGAAGTGTTCTGGTGAGTCACCTAAGAGAGGTCAAACTTTATTTCTGACTGCTGACTTTATGCTCATAAATAGTTATGAATTCCTACTTTCTTTCCTACTTCCAGATCAAGATACTAAACCTTGGAGACTTAATTTTCAGCGTCTTCCAATGTGAGGGGCCAAACTCTTTACATCTGTCTTTCCTTGTCCCTCTCTCTCCCTGAAGCATCTCTGGGCATTCTGAAGCCAAATCTGAGTGTTCAGATTCTGAGAGGGTCTCAGGTTACAGCAGGACACTGAGACAGGTTCCAAGACTCTGCCAGTGAAAACCTGAAAAAAGTATTCTTAAGCAATTTGACAACTATCTCTCACATTACAGAAGGGAGAAGAAAGAACAGAAGATCAGTGGGTGGTCATTCAAAGTCCCTCTCCAGGGCAGAAAACCTGACTTGTTAGTCAAAATGATTGTCTTCAAAATGAAAATGAAGAAAATTTTTAAAAAGAGCAGTTTACTCAGAGCCAGGTATGATAATATTTTTATAATAAATAAATAAATATTAAAAATATAAGAAGGGCCTCCCCTGGTGGTACAGCAGTTGAGCGCTGGGCTGTGAAGCTGCCTGAAGCCTCTGCAGTGCTGGTTTGATCCCTGGCCGCCAGGCGAAGGTCCCACATGGTGCGCAGACCTCTCCTGCCGCCCGCTGCTCCCCTCAGCAGTGTATTTCGTCAGTCTGCCTGCTCTGCTCTCCCCTCTGGCTCTGGTGAATTCTCTCACCCTCCTGCACTTCTGACTGTACCCAGTGCTTGTAAAAATAAATAAACAAATCTTTAAAAAAAAAAAAAAAAAGAATGTTACCTCCTCCTTTCTCTGCTTCTTGATCTGTTGCCCACCACCCACAACCCTGCCTCCACCCAAAAAAAAGATTCTCTCCTTAGCAAACTTCAGTCAGGCTTCTCTGAATCTTCTTTGCTGCTAGGCCTTGACTTTTTCACTCTGAGTCTGTCTCTCCACAGCCCAATTTTAGTCAAAATCCTCCATCTCAGTATCTGAGCACTCTGAATCTCTGATCAGGTTCCTCAACTTCTGCTCCCCTCCAGGTGACGTTTACTAATCCTTGGCAGCTTTCAGCAAAGGTCTCACTGGGTTGGTTTCTCTAGAATCTCTTTCCCCTCATGTTTCTTCTTCCTCATGTTTCTTCCCCTCATAACTTCTTCAGCATCCACCTACATTCCAAAAAGATTCTAAAACACTGGGAAATGTGCTTTGTAGATGTGCTTAGAACATGATCACATGCTGGCAAATCCTTCTTTCCAGACAAACACTTCTAATGAAAACAAAATTAGCTCCAGAATAATAAATTACACTGAATGAGTGATTAGAAATATAATAATACAGGACATATTTATGAAGTACTTCCTTTATGCCTAGTCCTGTGCAAGGGAATCTGGAAGATAGGTAAATGAAACAAATGGGCCTCTGCTTTCAGAAACTACAAACTTGTTGATGGATAAGACTATCACTAATAAAATAATGAGTAATAAAAGTCAATATATTATTATAAAAAAGAAATATAGTAATACAGGGACAGATATCTGAAAAGACAGGTAAAGAAAAGAACACTTTTTAAAAAAAAAATTAGCTTTTTGGACTTTTTTTTTTTTTTTAAGATTTATTTATTTATTTATACACGCACTGGGTACAGTCAGAAGCGAGAGGGTGAGAGAATTCACCAGAGCCAGAGCGGGGAGCAGAGCAGGCAGAAGGACCGAAGCACACTGCTGAGGGGAGCAGCAGGTGGCAGGAGAGGTCTGCCACCATGTGGGACCCTCGCCTGTGGCCGGGGATCGAACCGGTGCTGCAGAGGCTGTGGGCAGCCTCGCAGCTCAGTGCTCAACCACTGTGCCACCAGGGAAGGCCCAAGAACACTTTTTTTTTTAAAGATTTATTTATTTATGCATATACAAATGGGGGTACAGGCCAGAGGTGTGGGCAGAAAGAGGATCCACCAGAGACAGAGTGGGGAACAGAACAGGCAGACTGACTGAAGTACACTGCTGAGGGGAGCCCCGGGCAAGTCAGGAGAGGTCTGCTGCGCCATGTGGGTTGCTCCCTGGCTGGGGATCAAACTCCTGCTGTGGTGGCTGCGGTTAGTTTCATAGATTGTATCTTAACCCCTTGAGCCACCAGGGAGGCCCAAGGAAGTAACACTTTAAACCATTGCTCTGTGTAGATGATAGATGATACTGAATAGTCATTCAAAGGAATCTCAAACAACTTCTAGGGACTTTCCCTTTGAATGCTGCCTTTCTCATTTAAATAATCCCAGCTTTTCAAATTGCTTTTCCTTACACTAGTGCCATGATAAGTCACTCTCTTCCCACTTCAGTCTTCTGAAGCAGGTTATATTTAGGCCTCAAAGACATAGTCCTTACTAGCACTCAGGGCCAATCCTAGCTCTGTGGCTTTTTATTGTTTCGACAAGAAGTGCAGAAATTACTGGAGCATGCACACTAGGGCCACTGCTACCACCTAGAGAATACTGTGGTGAGCACAGAGTTGGCTGAAGAAAATGGAAATCTCAAAGGTTGAGTGTGTGACTGCTCTACCTGGGGTTGGGGTGGGGAAGGGGGCCTGTTGCATCTCAGTTGGATCATCTAGGAAAAGATATCAAGATAGACTTGGAGCGTAAGAGATTCATCAGTGGAAATACAAATGAAAGAGGATGGGGTAAGAAGCAGGAAGAGGCAGGGAGAGACTTCAGACCAGTGGGTAGGACTAACAGTTGTGATAGGAAAGAACAAGTGAAAGATAAGACTTCAATGTTTAAAGGCCCTGAGGCTGAAGCATCCCTGTTATTTTCAGGGAACACTGATGGGGATAGTAAGGTGACTGGTCACTTAGGAGATCTGTAATGAGGACAGGAAAGACTCTAGAAATTATTTGAAATAAAGATTTAAACCAAAAGGGAAGTATACTCTGACTTACTTTCTATAAATATCCACCAAACTTGTTACTTATAATGGCCTTGAGGTACGTATTATCACCTGGTTAGAAAGTTAGGGCTGGGGCCTCCCCAGTGGCGCAGCGGTTGAGTGCTGGGTTGAGAGGCTGCCCGCAGCCTCTGTGGCACCGGTTCGATTCCGGCCGCCGGGCGAGGGTCCCACATGGCACGCAGACCTCTCCTGCTGCCCGCTGCTCCCCTCAGCAGTGTACTTCCTCGGTCTGCCTGCTCTGCTCCCTGCTCTGGCTCTGGTGAGTTCTCTTACCCTCCCGTGCTTCTGACTGTACCCAGTGCTTGTACAAATAAATAAATAAATCTTAAAAAAAAAAAAAAGAAAGTTAGGGCTTAGTGGGTTCAAGACTGGTTCATGATCTCTTGAGTAGCAAGGTGAAAATTAACCACATTTCTGTTTAATGACAAATCCATGCATGCCCTTAACCAACTATGTGTATCTCAAACTCTTCAAAAAACAGCTCTCTGGCAAAGACTTTACCCAAAATACTACTCAGTACAAAAAACCTTTTTTTGCAAACCATATCTTGGCAATTTGGTTTTAATGAGCATCCAAAAACTAGACACCTTTTAAGTATCTTGCCACAGTTAGGAGGATCCATGTCCTCTTCACTACATGGGAGAAGAAATCCAACCCAGAAGATCTGTGGAGGCCCCAGCAGAACTGTCTTTAGGGAAACTCTTTAGCAGAAACACTGTCAGTCTATATAGGCTTTGACCACATGCTTCATTGAAGGATTTTCTTGGCAGCTATTCAAACTGTTTACTATGTACAGCTTTAGGGATAAGCAGATTATAATCCACATGGTTCTTATTTAATTTATCAGAATTAATATGAAGTATAAGAAAGACACGCATACCTACTGGGGATGTTTTGTTTATTTCCTTTGTTTGAAAGAAAAATGTATTTTCTGAATATAGTATATTTTAGCTTTTTTTTTTCCCCAAAAAAATTAGAGATTAACAAGATCCTAGTTAGTATTTTCTTCCCTTCAAGGCTGAGTCCTATTGGCCATAAGATGCATGTTATGGTAATGTTCTTAGGGACACTCGTTCTCACAGGCAAATATATGAAAAATAAATTCCTTCCATCTTAATTTCCCTAAAAGAATCAAATGACAAACTCCTGGGTGTGGTACCATAATGATGATGATCAAAAATAAAATAGAAAGAAAACATTGTAAAAAGAAAAATGAACAAGGTTGTAAAATACATATAAATAAATTATTAAAAAAATAAAATAAAGGAAATCGGTGGGCCTCTCTGGTGGTGCAAGGGGTTAAGTCTCAGCACTATGAAGCTATGAGCAGCTACTGCAGCACTGAGTTCAATCCCCAGCCAAGCCGGCCAGGGAGCTAACACACATGGCATAGCAGACCTCCCCTGTGTCACTTGCTGCTCCCCTCAGCAGTGCATTTCAGTAGATCTGCCTGTTCTGCTCCCCACTGTCTCTGGTGAATCCTCTTACCTTCCTGGACTATACCTTTTGCACTTCTGGACTATACCCAAGCTCTTGTATGTATAAATAAATAAATCTTAAATAAAAAAGGGAATGGTGACTTAAAAGAACTAAAGTTTCCTAAAATTTTGAAAAGATTTTTAAGCTATATTTCTTACATCATATATATTTAAAAAATATATATATTCTTTTTGTAGGGGAGGAATATGCTTTCTTGCCTAGGTCTGGTAAGAGACAGATTAGCAGGAGAAAAGCATACTAATTCAGTTAAGCTTCATATGACATGGGAATCTTCGTAAGTAAACAAAGACTCAAAGAAAGCAAGACCTGAGGATTTTTGTGCAGGGTTTGATAAAAAGTAGGCAGGGTGAAGTAGGACAGGTCAAGGAGCATGAAGAAAGGGCAATAAACCAAGGGAGACTTAGCAAGGCTTGTTTTAGGATTTTCCCAGCACCGCTTCATCTTTGGAGATAAGATGCACCTTTCCTCCAGGTAGAGGGAAGACAACCCTCACATGTGGGTTTTAAATCTGTTTCAGGGAAGGGCTGGGGTAGGGAAGTCGAAGTGACATTTCTATTTCTGCTGTTTTCTCAGATTCCTTCAGCTCAAAGTATTCAATATGCCAAGGTGCCACATTTGGGGGCAGCATATCCTGAACCCCCTCCTTTGCATATGCGAACCACTGCAAATTATAAGACAGGCAGCTGAGACTCCTGTACATTCTGTTACCAACACAACACTTCGACAGAGCTCGATCAATCACGACATGTTGGATAGCAGGCAATTTCTTAACTGATTTAAGCTTCTCACTCTTCATCTGGATAACAAGGGAAATAATCGCATTTAATCCTCACAACCACCTGGGATGATTGATATCAAATGCTCAGCACTGTATCTGGCATGTAAAGGGCTCAATTTCTAATATAAAATAAAAGTCTTTTTTATTGAACAGCATCCCCCACTCCCTTCTCTGCATTACCTGTTTGAGGGAGTTTATCTGTAAAGAACCTTAATGGATTTAATTTTTTTTCCTTCTAAGTAAATCTAAGAAGCCTTACCTTGCCCTCTGCATAGTGGATCTCAACCTTGAACTATATCACCAGAAACATCAAGTGCTCTTAAACACAGATAGATGGAGCTTTCCCCAGTTTTTGATTCAAAGTCTGGGGTGGGGGCTGATAATTTGCATTTCTAGCAAGTCCTGAGGTGCTGCTTGTGCTGTTATAGGGGATCATCCGTTGAGGTCTATGACCAGCTATGTCACTTTGGACAAGGAAGGCGTTTAGCCATATTGTCTCTGTTTTGTGATCTGTAAAAGGTGGCTAAAAAAGACCTACCTAACAACAGGGTTCTCATGAGGCTTAAATGAAATAATGTTTCTTTAGCTTTTACACAGAAACATCACTGCAGAGCACCCAGTGAGTGCTTGGAGTGGCAGATATTCTGCCATAAGCACTAAAAAACATCCTTCCGAAAAACAATCCAAACTATTACCAAGAAAAACATTTCTTTGTGATTCTTAGGAGCAGGGAATTCACTCATATGAAATGCAGCTTAAAGTAATGCAATTTTATTACTCAAAAAGAAACTTCAACATGATTCATTCTAAAATATACTGTATGTTTCATTTGACTGCTAATTTCTTTGCACTTGGATGGACCCTTTAATTCAATGGCCAGGCCACATGCATTAACATAATGCAGTCCCCAAGAGAATGAGGCAAAAGAATGCAGGCAGGAAGTCCTCTGGGCCTTTCTACCATCAGGAGAGGCCCAGGAGTCTGTGAGCCTCAAAACGAATTAAAAGGTGCTCAGATACTATGAATATGTTAGTGGTCACTGTCACAGAAAATCTCCTCCTTCTGTATTTGTTTAATTCCAGAGGTGGGTCTTGTGGTCTCACAGATCGCCCACTGGGCTCCAAATTGCTGGATCCCCCTCTGGGCTCCGACCAGTGGCCAGATGGGGTCTGGCTTGTGGGGGCTTTTCAGCTCACCGCTGGCTGTGGGGGCAGCCCTTTCCCAGTTCCACACAGTCTAAATGGGTTCCAGACACAAAGATCCCTGGTCTAAAACGGCAAGTCAGAAGGGCACTTCCCTGCGCCCTGCAATCTCCCCCTATGGGCTCTGACTGGCAGCCAGATGGGCCTGGCTTGTGGGGACTTTTCATAGCAGCACTGTTTGCAATAGGTAAGCTATGGAAACAACCCAAATGCCCAAAAATAGATGACTGGATCAAGAAGATGTGGTACATATATACCATGGAATATTACTCAGCGATCAAAAAAGATAAATTCACACAATTTGCAGCAATATGGATGGAGCTGGAAAGGATCATGCTCTGTGAAATAAGCCAGAAAGAAAAAGAAAAACACCGAATAGTCTCATTCATAGCAGGAATTTAGAAAACCTAAATAAGGGACCAGGAGAAAGACTAATTATAATAAAGTAAAAATCAAAATCAACAAGTAACTATAAACCAGAGACACACTATGGTGGGGGGAGGGGAGGAGGGATTAGGGTCAAAATAGGGGGGCTGGGAATTGTATGAGGAATATAACCAAGATGAAAATGCGTACACTGGGCCTCCCCGGTGGCGCAGCGGTTGAGTGCTGCGTTGCGAAGCTGCCTGCAGCCTCTGCAGCCCCAGTTCGATCCCTGGCCATTGGGCGAGGGTCCCACATGGCGTGCAGACCTCTCCTGGTGCCCACTGCTCCCCTCAGCAGTGTATTTCATCACTCTGCCTGCTCTGCTCTCCCCTCTGGCTCTGGTGAATTCTCTCACCCTCCCGTGCTTCTGACTGTACCCAGTGCTTGTATAAATAAATAAAATAATCTTAAAAAAAAAAGAAGTCTTAAAAAAAAAAGAAAATGCATACACTGTGCAAAAATGAAAATAATGTAAAAATACATAAAATAAAAAAATAAAATAAAGCGCTCCTCCTGTTGTCACCTACATGACTTGAAGGAGCTGATGTTGAACATTTTCCTATTTATATCACTGATAGAAAAGAAGCAGTAAAGACATAGCACTGTTACTAAGCCACTGAATTTTAATTAAATTCTTTAGCATAACACAGTAATACTTCACAGACCTAACAGGCATCTCTGCTAGTTTTTGAAATTTTAATTTGATGCATTATTTACCCAATTTTTTCTTGTATTTTTTGTTTCCACAAGCTCCCTGTAAATCTAGTGCCATTCCAGATTTTCTTCTTTAGATTCCCAGTGGCTGTCAAATATCGTCCCATGAATACACAGTCCTTCCTTCACCCTTGAACAGCATGAATCTCAAGTATGAGAGATTTCCACAAGAGTGACTCAGACACTATTTCATGGGTGAGATGTTTTATTGCTCCAGGCAATAGAGTTATCTTCTACCTTTGTGAAGAAATGAAGAAAGCAAACCCAAAGAAACTTCAGAGGGGGAAAAACACAAGAATGAGAAGAGCAAGCAAAAACAAAGAAAAGTGGAGTTTCTTAGAAAAGCTGAGACAGACAAGAGTAGCTGGTTCTGCAGGAAAAGCTAATACAATTACAGAGAAAAGTTAAAGAAATGGAGACTGACTCATCACTTACAAGGGAAAATAAGCCAAAAGTAATTACTTGAAACTGAAAATATCATCAGCACCATCAAGACTAATTTGTTATTCATTTCAAAGTCACATTATTTGTCTTCTAAGCTAGATGTCTGCAAACCACAGACGTGGGTCAAATTCACTCTTTTCCTGTTTTTGAAAATAAATTTTATTAGACTACAGCCCATTTATTCATTTACAGATTGTCTACAACCTATGGCTTCTTTTGTGTTCAAAGACAAAGTTGAACACATGTGACAGATAGTGTATAATTATAAAGCCTAAAATAAGTAATATTTGTTCCTGTATAGAAAAAGTATGTTGACCCTGCTCTGAACCTTCTCAACATGAGAAGACTGCTACAAAAAGAGCACCCTTTACCTACACCTGCTGCATTGTGACTTGGTGGCTCCTGTGTGGTGGGCGAGCGTGGCCCTTACTCCTTGAGTCTGGGTTGGCCTTGTGACTTGTCTTGGTCTAGAGGAACTTTGGTGGCAGAAACTTGGCTGTGCCCAAGGGAGAGCAAATCCTGTCTCCTTGCAGGAAGATCACAGACCAGGTCGTATGGAGTTAAGATGGCCCTGCTAAGGCTGTCTTAAATCAGTCAGCCCCTCATTGATCAAGCAAACACTGAGTGTGCACAATTGAGCCCAAACTGGATGACTGAGCCCCAGAATCATGGACTATATACCTGGTTGCCGAATTAAGCCACTGAAAGACATTAGATGATGCTACCCTAATCTATGCCACTTTGGCATATAAGTTATTTGGACCTGAAGGCAATTGAGAATCAACAGATGCAGAAAGAAGTCTTCTTATGTGATTAAGAGCAGAAACTTCAGACATGAAGACTGCCACAATCCCCTCTAGGGAGCTTCATGACCTCGAAGAAGACAGGAAGTCAGCAGCAAGGTGTGCCTGCACAGACAAACCTCAGTAATAATCCTTCTCTTCCATGAGCTTCCCCTTATATTTATGGCCCTAGAAACCCCAAACCCCTTTTCCTTTGTAAAGTCAATACTCTATAGTTATCATCTTTTACTAAAATGGTATTAAGCTGTTTAGTTGAACCACTTCTTTGGCTTTTTGCTTTTTGCCTATGAAGTTCTTATATACCTAAATTAGCATCCATAAAGTATATGTCTTTTCTCTCATTAATCTATTTCCCATAAGACTGTCACAAATCCCAACCCAGTGAACTAAGAGGCCAGAGGGAGAAATGTTTCCCCCTCCACCATTAAGTTTTGGAGTGGTGCATTATATAGTGAAAATTGATACGATTATTGACTAATTGATTCTTCGAAATCCTTGTCTCTTCACCTTTGTAACTCATGCCCATCCCTCCTTTTCAGAGCCCATTTCTTCACTTCAGATTTAAAAAAAATTCTTTATTTATGCATACAAGAACTGGGGTGTAAGCCAGAGGAGTGGGGGGGGGGTGAGAGGATTCACCAGAGACAGTGGGGAGCAGAACAGGCAGATCTACTGAAATACACTGCTGAGGGGAGCAGTGGGGGAGACAGGAGAGGTCTTCTACACTATGTGGGTTGCTCCCTGGCCAGCCAGAGAGATCGAACTCCATGCTGCAGTGGCTGGCGATAGCTTGATAGCGCTGTCTTTAACCCCTGCACCACCAGGGGAGCCCCCTTCACTTCAGATTTGAGGTCTCATCTCCTAGTAGGAATCAAACCAGGCTCACTCTTTTACTCTCTGCCTCCCTGTAACTTCACCTGCCAGTCAGTTGTACCTGAGGTCTGGTAATGCCACCTTGGGGAAAATGTCTCCAATTCTTTTGGCACTTTTAAGATTTCTCTATTCTCCTGATCCTTGAATATTTGTACAACTTAGTTGTCTTGGATACATATCTCATTGAATATAAATGCTTCCATTGCTCCAATCAAAGCACAGCCTCTTTCTCATTAAAGGCAGTGTCTCCTTTCTCCAGCTCATTCACTCAGAGGCTGGGGACAAAAAGGGTGGGTCAGAAAGCTTTTGATTTGAAATTGCTCTTCTAACCAGACCTACAAGTAAAAGAGCAAAGGTGAACTAGGGATATGCATAGTGAAAATCCAGAATTATCCTGAACTTCTGTTACTCAATCCCTTACTCTGAGTCAAGGCAGAGAATGGAAGGCAGGAGCCAGAAGACATTAATTGGCAGAAACTTTACGAGTTTGATTATTAATAGTAGGAGCTGACTTATAACAGCTTTTTAAAGTTTGTAACAGTGCTTGTTGAGTTATTTGATGGACATTTTGCAAATCAGACATGGTTTCAACAGCAGTGGCGCCTTCACTTTGAAGAGGCAGCCACGCACCCTGGCCACCTTGTCCACTCCTACTGGGAGTCTCTGCAACACGTATACTGTTCTCCCCATCTGAGGAAGGGCAGATGCTCACACAGACAGGTGCAAGGACTTGCCTGAAGTTGCAACTTGTAAATGTCAAGGTCAGGGCTCAAAGCAGAGTCTTTGTCTTCAAGTCAACTTACTTTCTAGAACTTTCCAAACCATACAGACCTTTCCTTAAATGTCTCATGATTGGATGATAATGAACTCTAGGCTTTGTGGGGTTGAGCGTACAAACAACATTATCAGCAGTGTTATTTCAGAGACTGATCCACAGGAAAGAATGGACTTTTTTTTTTTTTTTTTCCAAAAACCTGGCTGATGTCAGCTCTTGCAGTTTGGTGTTGTTTCAGCATTCAGGCCAATTGATTAAATGTCCAGGCACCTCCCACGGCTTTCTCATGTGAGGAATCGTGAGGAATCACTCACCTGGCTATAATGACAAGAAAGATAACTAAAGGACGAGGGTATAGAATCATAGAACCTTAGGTCAAAATCATATTCTTCAGACCCATCCTCCTTAACAACTCTTCTTTCCTAGTATAGAGATGTTTGAAAAATTGCTTATGGAGATCTAATCAGTAAAAGGAAGAAGTAAGATCCAGCTCACCTTCCTTAAACTCCTGGTGTTCTCCAAACACTCTCTTATCTCCTGCACACACTTTGCCCAATCTGCCTACCAACTATTCTCCACATAGTTACCAAAACAGCTGTCTGCAAAATGTAAATTAGATCAGAGTCCCTACTGAAATGAGGAAAACATCCAGTCTCCTTGTCCTGGTTCTACACCACTGATTCTCCTACTGGAATGTGCATCAGTGCCCCTAAAGGGTTGGTTAAAACTTATATCCCTGTATTATTCTTCAGTTTCTAATCTAGCAGGTCTATGGGATGGGCTTGAGACTGTGCCTTTACAGTAAGGTTCCAAATGAGGCTGATATGAGGATGATACTTTGAGAACTACGGTTCTACAAGATAGTGCCTCTCCTTACTTCTGAGACTTCTGTTCTAACCATGTCCCACTCATGATGTCAACTAGGATAACGGCAGTGTCTCTGGGAGGCGAGGATAGAGAAAGGAGGAAAATGCATCCATTTTATTCCTAGACATTTTACTCTATTTTCCAATTTCCTTTTTGCTCATTTTATTTTTAACTAAACCTTATGTGATTTTAATCATATGCACTGTTCCTTCAACAACTCATGAGATAGAACTGTCATTTCAGGCAGAAGAATAACATGAGAACATTCACAAATATTCCCCTTTCTCAGATATTCTCTCTGTCTTGCATCAGAGCCCACCGAGGTTCCAGTGCTGGAAACGTCATCCTCATTTTATACTCTTCACTCTCTCCACCTTCTACATCCACCTGGTTAGAAAATCCTCTAATTTATCCACATACTTAACATCTCCCTTGATACCCATGTATCTGATCCACTGCCTTTGGGGTTCCTCAACCCCCCTGGGACCCTCCCAGTCTATCCAGACAAAAAATTCAGCCATCTCTATTCATACCCCATTAACTAAGTACCAACATCACCTCCCACTGAGAACATTAACCCTCTGGAATGTCCTCTATGCATGGAATCTTTTCTAGTTTCTAAAATCTCTGTGCACTCTTACCTGCACAGATAATTTTTTTTATTCTTTTTTTGTCAATAATAATGAAATTTTTTTTCTACCTTTAGAATGACTCTAAAAGTTGAAAACTAATAACTATTATGATTATCATTGCAATGAACATGACTCCCTAACTACCCTTCACTGTAAACACAAGTTATATGATAAAATTCCACTTTATATTCTTAGAGCCCATTGTCCTGACCCTGCAGGTACAATTTAATTTAAATTACCCAAATCTTGGGAATAAGACAAAATGTTGACTCTATCTCCTTTCAGTGTTTTATAGGAGTGCTCTAGTATCTACCCCATAAAGATTCAATTTTGAAGAAGTATGTATCTTTGCCTGACTTACCACTTACTATTTTGTTTAGGGCCAGATCTTTCAAATTAGCTAGACAAATTACAAATGTTTCCTGTTCATTGAGATGCTGTAGGTCAGTTTCATTGCCTTAACTACCAGTTTTGTATCAAACTGAGAAAAGTTTTTAGTTTCTTTTCCCGACTATATAAAACTACCTTCCTTGAACATACTTAGAATTAGCCTTATCTTCCTTTGGGTTTCCTGACTGAGAAGTTTAATAAATTTTTAAGTCAAAAATGCTAAGAGAATAATGTTTTCATTTTTTTTAAAAATTATATTTGGGAAATTCTTTGTTTCACTGATGAAACGGGATTGTGTAGGCTGTCTGGGCTTCTTCCTAGTGTACCTCCAAGCTGATGTCAGAACCACTTTGAAAAAGGTCAGATGTGGCTTGTCTCACTAGGGGACATTTATGTGTGTTGGGGGGGTGGCAGCAAAGAGATGGGAGTTGAGAGAGGCTAGGGCAAATATCAAGGCTTTGTTAGAAAAAGAAGCCCCATTTGGGGAGCTTCTCATCAATACAATCAAGTCCAGAGGCAAAATTAGGGGTGGCTCAAGCTGTGGTTTGTGATGTGGGGAGAGTGGGAGGGGCCAGTGTTAGCTGAGATGATTCATCTATAAAACATTTAAATCTCTGTTCCAGCTGCCACCAAGGAGCAATGGCCAATGAAAAATTTAGAATCCAATTAAGTGAACTGAGAATTCTTTCTTTGGTGTTTGGAAAGGAAGAAGGTATTTTTAAATCTGGTTGTAGATTGAACTAGCTATCTAGACCTGTGTTGTCCAATGAAACGGTCACCATCCACATGAAGCTATGTAACTTTAAGTTAAAATTGATATAAACAAAACACACTTGAAAGTAGTAAGATATTATATATCAATTATATCTCAAAAATTATACAAAATTAAAAACTGAGTTCCTCAATTCCACCAGCCACATCTGAGCCTCTGAATAGCCACTTGTAGTTTCCATTACTGCTGAGTTAGGGAAGGCTTGGGTATAAGAATAGCAACAATCTTCCTAAAGATAACGCTCTTTCTAAATTTTGTGCATTTTATATATATATATGTTACATAATATATATAATATATACATAATATATATAATATTCATATATAATATTCATATATAATATAGATGTATATATAATATACAATATACATAATATATGTATATATAATATACAATATACATAATATAATATATAATATATAATATACATTATATAATATATACATAATATATATATATTATGTACACACACACACACACACACACACACACACACACACTGGCCTCTAAAGTGCACAAAATGGAAAGTCTTGGGAGAGTTCAGATGGAAGAGTTTGAAGTTAGAAGGAAGTCATACCTCTCAGGATGAGAAAGAAATAGAATTTCCCATATTTCCTCTTTGACTTAAGAGGGAGAATTATTTTGGAAAAGGACTTGGGGGACATTATAAAAGAAAAGAAATATAAACTTACAATTTGGTGGCAGAGGGGGGCAAAAGGAGAAGCAATGAGAGATGTCAGACAATCCTTTGGATGGATTGGATAATGACATTTATTCAGCATGAACTCTGACTTTTAATCTTAAAGTGTGTCCTATTGTGTAGTGCAATTACCCTCTGATATCACCAAATCTTCAGAGAAGGTCCACTGCATACAACATCTTGATGGGATATGATGATATAGTAGGCTTTAGGCAGAGAAAGAAAGTAGAGTAGGAAACACATCTTGGGAGCAGATGGCTCAGAAGAATTGGAGGATGTGGGTGATCACCAAGAGGAGGGTGACCATCTCCTCTTGGTGACCCTACATTATGGAGTCACAGAAATATTTGAAATAGAGAAAGAACAGGTTCTGATTTATATTTTCAAATGATAACTCTATGATCACAACTTTGGAAGAGTAAATGAAAAAAAAATAGAAAAAAGATTAGAAGAAAAAACAGTCAAAGAATTAACAGTGGTTGCCTCTGAGTGGTGAAATATTATTTTTCATTTTTTCATATAGCATAATGCAGTTAGCTGTCCTTTCTGTGAAGCAGTAATCTAGGAAAGGCTGGGGAGGGCTGCTGAGTGTCCAGGGAATGGAGAGTCCTGTATTATGAATGTTAAAGGAAAGTCAGCAGATTGGTTGACTTAGAGATATTTGGGCTGCCTG
The DNA here is from genome assembly GCF_964194135.1 of Talpa europaea. Taxonomy (NCBI): domain Eukaryota; kingdom Metazoa; phylum Chordata; class Mammalia; order Eulipotyphla; family Talpidae; genus Talpa; species Talpa europaea. The sequence goes on along the minus strand of NC_140078.1, from coordinate 26,609,453 downwards.
TGTTTTAAAAGCACTGCTGTTTCTCTCCTCTGCAATAGAAAAATCTCTATTTTCAAGATTTAATAAAAAGCATCACTTAGGAAATAAAATATAGTTTGCATTTAAGTAACATTTAGTCAAGTTAGAAAAATAACAGCTTTACAAGTGGCATGGAATACAATCACAGGCTGCTATTATACAGTTTCTGAAATTTTAACTGCCTCAAAAGAAATCCCTCAGTAATGTAGAAATAGTAAAATAATGCTTTAATGCAGTTGTACTTATCACATTTATTGACAAAATAATACATATATTTTTAAAAAGTGGCTAGTTAATACTTTTATTTTCTAATCTAGTGAGTGTTTGCCCATTGCTTAATACTTCCTTGCTGTCTTTAGACCAAAACATGGAACAAAGAAAATAATTTAATGTGCCTGAACTCCACCCGTGGTGTCCAAGTGGGACACACAGAGCCAGTAGACCGCTGGGATGGGGGTGGAGAAGAGCAGTCATTTTGGGGATCCCTTATAAAAGGAAGAGGGTGCTCACTGATTTTTTTTTATCTGAGTGGATTCTGATGACAGTTGCCTCAATATTAATACTGAAAGCTGGCCTCAGTTTCCCTCAGCTAATAAAAGGAAACGGAGCTTGAGGAGAAGGAAAATAGTTTAATTTGTCGACACTGTCCTGCTCTTTGGCAGAGTGCTGAGGTATTTACACAAAGGAGTGAAAAAAGTGGGGGACGGGGAGATGGGCAAAGGTCTGCAAAGGGGAGATAGAAAGGGTTGGCATGTCCTTCTATGCTGGTATATGGCGATTCCTGGTGGGTGTCAGCTTGCTTTGTTAACACCTGTTTAACTTCCTCATTATCTTCTTAAAAATGTCCTTCCTTTTCCTTAGATTGTGAGAAGACAAACTTGTTAAGTACCACAGATAGGAATGCTTATCTGATGGGAAGGAAGAGAGACCTGTCACTGCATCAAAATAACGGAAGAAGGGGCCAGACCCTTCCCATCCCAGCTCCTCCATCAGCAGTAGTAGTTTCTGCCACATCCAGACAGCTCCTGTAGCAGCAGGACTTGATTAGACTTTGCTCCAGGCCCAAACCTAGGTGCACACAGGCCCAGGTACATCTTCACTGCACCATCATTTAGTAACTAGAAGCTCTCCCTCTCCCCTGTAGTTCTCTATCTTGCTAAAATAAATTGCTTTTCTGTTTTGCTGCACCAAAGCTCCTTTTTTGTTTATAGTAGTGACAGCGAGTACACAGACCCAGAAGTGGTGAGAGAGGTTCTAACCCAGTGCTGGTTTTTAGACCCTTTGCCCTGCAACATTACCATTTCGACTATGAAGAAATTGAACATGATCCCTTCTAGCTCTATCCATGTTGCTGTAAACTGCATGAGTTTATTTTTTTTGATTGCTGAGTAACATTCTATTGTGTATATGTACCACATCTTCGTGATCCAGTCATCTTTTTTTTAGGCATTTGGGTTGTTTCCATAGCTTATCTATTGTAAATAGTGCTGCAATAAACATAGGGGTGCAGGCGCCCTTTGGAATTAATGTTTCTGTGTCATTTGGGTAAATACCGAGGAGTGGAATTGCTGGATCATATGGAAGCTCTATCTTTAGTAGGTTGAGAAATCTCCACACAGCTCTCCATAGTTTTTGGTTGGACCAGTTTGCACTCCCACCAGCTGTGCAGTAAAAATTAAAATCAACAAGCAACTATAAACCAGAGACACTACAGGGGGTTGGGGGAGGAGAGGGGAGAGGAAGAATTAGGGTCAAAATAAGGGGGGGATGCAATTGTATGGGGAATATAACCAAAATGAAAATGCATACATTGTACAAAAATGAAAAATGATGTAAGAATTTTATAAAATAAAATATTTTAAAAAATTAAAAAAAATTGAACAAACCAGATTGAGTTGGAACCAATTGTCTGTGGGTCAAGGAAGATATCAAAGTAGTGAGATTTCTCATCTGGGTTCTGAAGGACAAGTAGTAGCTCACCAGTTGAACAAGGAGTAACATGCATCAGAGAGAGTGCATAGCACAAAGTATGTGTGAGGATAGTTCATTGGGGGAAATATGTGGACTGTCATGGCTAAAGCAGAGAGTGGGAAGGGGAAAAGATGCTGTAGAATTAAGTAGGAGGCACATTATAGAAGATTTTGTATTTCATTTTGAGGAGTTTCCTTGATCTTACATTGTGGAGTCACAGAAGTATTTTAAATAGAGAACGAACAGCTTCTGATTTATATTTTCAAAAGATAACTCTGTGATCACAACTATGGAAGAGCAAATAAAACAAAAAAACAGAAAAAAATTAGAAGAAAACAGCCTCTGGGTGGTGTAATATTATTTTCCATTTTTTTATATACCAGAATGCAGTTAGCTGTTCTTTCTGCAAAGTATTAAAGTTTCAGTCTTACAAATAACAGTCACTTCAATATTTTAACCAATGCAAAAGACCCACCCTTTGCCTTTCCCAATTTTGTTTACTTAAAAGCAACTATGGTATAAATCTAGAGAGCACTGTGATACACAAGTTTAGAAAAAACAAGTCAACAGTATTGATTCATGTCAGTCCACAGAACTAATGAAACCATCTGAGAATCTGAGCCTCGCAAGGGCCTCCACAAAATAGCTGCCACATATGTTCCATTGAGTTTAATAAACTCTGACTCAAAATTAATTCTTAACAAGTTTTATATTTTTACTTTGTCTTAAAGGCAACATAATATCAGAACATACCTCGCCCAAAGTCACCTTGAATTCAAACACAACCTAAGAAAAACAATGTATTTACAATGCTAACTGGGCTTCAACTCATCTACCAAAACTTTCTGAACACAATGGTGGCCCCAAGCTTCTGCTGTTTAGATAGTCTGGGGCTACTGTCACCTAGAAAGGCCAGAAGCAATAAATAGCCACGTGCAAAACTGGTTAAAATGGTCTGTATAAGACAAAGGTAAGGCAAATGACTAGCACAAAGTCTAGTCATTACTACATTCATAGCATGTAGGCAGTTTTATATAGAAATTTTGCCGAATAACAAGGAAACATTGTTACTACATGAAATCCATCTGTAAAACAAGAATGCTAATAGTAACAGCCTTCTAAGGTTGTTGTGAGGAATTAAACAAATAATATATGCAAAGCACTTAGAAGGTGGCTTGGTTACACATTGAGCAGTCAGTCATTAATAGCATTATCATTCTTACTCTATCTGGCAAATGGGAGTGCTGAACAAATTATAGTATCTAGTATCATTATCATTATTATATCTCATAATTTGCCCATAACCAACTGTACCAAATTATAAATTCCAAAGATACTCTTACTTATGTGAGACTATTTACTTATACTGTAATTAAAATGATATAATTATTAGAATGTGTTGAGGGAAAAGATTAATAACATTTATTTACCTCTTCATATCTATCAAAAACTGCTCCTTCTTGCAAAAAGGAAGGAACTTCTTTCTGCCAATTAAATTCATAAGGTTTGGCCATGATTATATTCAAGACCTAAAAATGGAAAAGAATATCTCATTAGTATGCAAAAGTAAAAATAAAGTGAAACTCAAAGGTTAATCACTACATTTATGTGTTTGCAAAAGTTGTTCTTTAAACATATAGAATAAGCCCATAAATTGGTTTTTTTCTTCTTTTCATCTGATCCCAACTTTCCCTCTTGTTTCTAAACCTAGAGAAATAATATCATCAAGATGCGATCATTTAGAAAGCATTCCCTTCTCTTCAAACCTTATAAAATAGAAGTTCAAGTATGTTAAAATTTTAAGAATTTTGTATGGCATAGTAACCAAAGTTAACAATTTGAAAGTTGCTAAAAGAACTCATCACAAGGAAAGAAATTTCTAACTCTTATGAGCTGACAGATGTTAATTAGACTTACTGTGGTAATCATTTCAATATATATAATATATATAATATATAATATATATAATATATAATATATAACATTATATATAATATATAACGTATGTAACATATATGGTGAAATGATATATGTATAATATATACATATTCCCTATATTGTATCCCTAAAACTAACTGAATATTTGTATTAATTATATCACAATCGAATGGGGAATATATCATCTATCAAAGTAAGTTAAGAACTTTACTATGGAAAATTCAAAATGGAAAATATGACTTCTGAATGAGATTGGGGGAAGGATTTGGAACAAAGAAATGTGAGCCCCATATTTAAAAAAAAACAGATAAAAGGAAAGGTGAGAACATGATAAGTGCAAAACACAAAGTAAAAATCATAGTAAAACTGAATTGTTTAAATTCACTTATAAAAGACAGACATTTTCTTTTTTTTTTAAGATTTATTTATTTATTTATACAAGCACTGGGTACACTCAGAAGCGCAGGAGGGTGAGAGAATTCACCAGAGCCAGAGCAGGAAACAGAACAGGCAGACTGACTGAAATACACTGCTGAGGGGAGCAGCGGGCGGCAGGAGAGCTCTGCACGCCATGTGGGACACTCGTCTGGCAGCCGGGGATCGAACCGGCACTGCAGAAGCTGCGGGCAGCTCCGCAACCCAGCGCCCAACCGCTGCACCACCGGGGAAGCCCAAAAGACAGACATTTTCATATTAGTAATATTATGATTGCTTACCATGAACAATTATACTACACTTGGTCTAAATCAAAAGGCCGAGAAACAATTCCAGAAATATTTACAAAATAAACCCTATATAGGAAGCTTGAGAATGAAGGGGTGAAAAAATAAGACTAGACTATATATAACTAGACTATATATAACTAGACTAAAAAGGGATAGAAGCATGTATTACAAAATTTTTAAACAAAACAGACTTCAAGGAAGAAATAAAAAGCAGAGTAAAAAAAATTATTTAATAGTCACAAACATTTAAGCATGTGGCATAAAGCATCAAAATACACACTGAAAAACTATGTAGCATCAAAATACATTTTGAACAAATGATAAAGCACAATATATTGGCAAAAATCACAAACACTTTAGGAGACAATGATTCTCATAAACTAATAGAATAATTAGACAAACAAGTAAGCAAATTAAAGATTTGATATCACAATTTAATGAAACAATTTAAATGATCAAGTTAACATAATTTAAATGATATTAAATCACATTGTTTAATGAGTTTAATTCCTTCCCATGTGCAAGTAGAGGTGTGTGTGTGTGTAACTGTATTCTTTGTGCTTCTCCAGCTACCCCACATGAATATAAAAATTTCAAAATATATGGAGAAAATCTCAAAATTTTCAGAAGACAGAAACCAGAAATTATGCTGGCTATGCTCATGGACCACAACTAGGCAGGCCAACATATAAATTAATGAGCACATAAAATCTATGAACATGGGAATTATGCACAATTATATAGAGACACTTCAAAATATTTCTTGAATTAATCAGTATAATCAAAGCAAATTATAAGCTTTCTAGAAACAAAAGATGGGGGAATTATATATCAAAACCTAGATATATATAATACTAGCCAAAAATAACAGTAAATAATGATAAGTAAAAGTTAACTGTTTTCTGACTATTCATGTTGGCAAATTTGGCAAGTTTTCTAGGAAAGGAAGACATTGTGGGGGAAGGAAAATGAGAAGGAAGGATAAACTCACAATATTCAGGATAAAAAGTGGGGTACAATTACAAAGAGGAGAGAGTGAAAATTCTAAGAGAATATTATGTCCAATTTTAACCAAAATATTTCAAAGTGGACTTTTTAAACAAGATAAATTTGGCTGTAAAAATGAACAGAATATTTAAACAGACTAGAGACCTTGGAAGAAGTGAAAAAATAATAAAAGATGAGAACCAGATGGCTTTACAGGTGAGTTCTACCAAATCTTCAATGAAGAGGTTAAAAAAAAAAAAGAGGTGATTACTCCCTGATTAATTTCACAAGCCCCACTGTCAGATCCTGATAGGACATCACAAAGAGGGTTAACAAGAAGCCAATCAGCTTAAGAGCTCATTCTCATAGAGAAAAAGTTCTGGCTAAAATATAAACAAATCTATTCCAGAAGGCTATTAAAGGAATAATTTGGGATGTTTCAACACTGAAAACAAACCAATGTAATTTATTACCTTCAGAGATTAGGGAGAAAAATCTAGTACATGCATATCTTGGCACACCTTAGAGGAGTGTGAAAGGTGTCATGTGAAAGTGTCAAAAGTATATTTTAAAATATACTTTTGAATGAAAACAGGAAGCCACTGCGGAGGTTTCTCAAAAGACTAAAAATGGATCTGCCATATGACCCAGCAATCCCACTCCTAGGTCGCTATCCAAAAAATATAAAAGCACTTACTCAAAGGAAATCTGCACTTCCATGTTTATTGTAGCACTGGATATGCACAATAGCCAAGATATGGAAGCAACATAAATATCCCAAAACAAATGAGTGTGTGTATGCACCTACACACGCACACACAAAGGAATACTACTCAACAATCAAGAAAAGATGAACTCATGCCATTTACAGCAACATGTTTGGAGCTAAAAGGGATTATACTAAGTGAAACAAGCCAGAAGGAGAAACAGAAGTATCAGATGGTCTCACTTATATGTGGAATACAGAGAAACCAAACAAAGGGTCCAAGGCAAACTTTAAAAGTAACCTGTGACAATTGAACAGTGATCTTGGGCTTTCGAAGGAGGAGGAGTAGGGAGAAGGGTTATGGTGGAGGACTTTGGGTGCTTTGGTGGAGGGAGGGATACAATGACTATGCCAGAGGGTGTGTGTGTGTGTGAAATCCAATATTGTTAAAACCCTAGCAAAGATGTAAAATAATGATACTTCAAGAACAATAAAATTAAATAAATAAAAATGAAAAGAGAAAACAGAAGCCACAGAATGATCTGAACAGCATAACACCATTTACATACATACACACTTACAGACACACACACAGACATGAGCACATAAAAAGCTTATACATTTCTAATGGTACACGTATGTCGACATATATAAAATATTTAAAACCTTGGAAAAAACCTTCCAAATTTATCACCCTGATTACTTCTGAAGAGAGAACAAGCATAAGAGTTAAAAATCAAGGTAGTTTTAGTGGTATCTCTGTTGGACATTTATTTGTATCATAGAAATACATTCCCGTGTTTATGTCCTGCATGTATAAATAAAAAAGGACACAAACTTCAAAAAGGAAAAAAATGTTTGTATACAGATAAAGCTGATGCATTATTCCTTAGTCCCAAATAATGTAAAGCAGATGAAAATCATATTAGTTTTGCAAAGAGCGTGTTAGCTTCCTCAACTGTTGCTATCTGGAATACCAACATCTAACAAAAGGAGGAACTACTACTCCAGTGAAAAGCTGGTGAATGCATGAAGGAGATTCTAACTAGCCCCAGTGGAAGTGGGAAGCAGTGCTCTATTAATCAGCCCCTCCAGCGGAAAGCCAAGAAGGCAAGTCCTGCTGCAGACAGTGGGAGAGGAGATGTCTTCCTCCTGGTCCATGCATAGGTTGGTTCATGTGTCTGTAATTCCCATCACGATTGTAATTACCTCTCTTCCTATCTCTCTGTCATTCTGTTCCTCTCAATTTGTCTTCTGTTTCTCAGTACACACACACACACACACACACACACACACACTTGTCCTCAGCAGAACGGTATGTGTATTAAGATCTTTTTACTCCTGCCACACATTCCTTTCAGTATATCCCTTTGGTTTTATTTTAAAGGGAAAAGAGAATTTGAACATAAAATGATCACATCAAAAGTGAAAACAGAAAAGAAAGTTTATATCTATTTGCACTGTCTTTCATTAGCTTAACTATGGTTCTCTCAGGATTTTCCTTAGAGAAAAAAACACATGACTTAAGTCCTCAGTACATGATCCTTCTCAGATTTCGCTGCTATCCTTACTACTAAAATATTCATATCTATCTTGGGTATTAATTTCATCATAATGGTTTCATTATGTGAAGGACTATGGAATGGGGGGAGGGGGACCTAATGGAAGGAGGGAGGCAATTTTGACTTTAATCTTTAAAGAGATTAAAGCAGAGAAAGGGGCTCATTTCATTGCTTACTTTTTCAAAGCTTTGGGTACGAGGCATTTTTGCACAACGACATTGGTGTACCCTACATCTTTCTCATTTTAAACTTGGTTGGGGGTAGGGCCAGCATTAGGGGCAGTGGCTGACTGGTTTTTGTAGATGGTACAACTATGACCTACAGACAAGAAAATGTTGACCCAACCAGTCATGTTTAACAGCCATTTGATCCAGGTAATTGGTTTTAAAATGGAACAAATCAAAGTACATGTTGCAGTCCAAATGACTCCAGAGAAAGTTAAAGGGACAGTTACTTCCTATAAAAAGCATGCAGGAGGGAACTGGACCACTTGATTAAACCTCCATTTGTGCAATCATCTCAACATCCCACCCACAGCTCACTGATAAAAACACTTTTATGGTGCCATACAAAAGGCTCTAGCTTGACTTCTAAAGTCTCGCTTACAAGATACTTCAAGATTCAGTTGCCTCCTCAACCTCCTGGAACAGCCCCACCTCAAAGTACAGAGACCACAGGGAAGGGTCTGCCTTCTCTAGGAGGAGCACAGGAAGTGAAGAAGAACTTACACAAAGAATGGATACACCTTTTCCAGCATAAACACCTTGAACAGTCACTGGAAGGAGGCCAGTTGGCTTTTAAATAGTCTCATTGTTCCTGAATTCTTATGCAACTAGAATAGATTAGCACTTACACTGGCTGCAGAGGAAAGAACTCCCTGCACTGCACAGCCTGGTAGGGACAGGATTAGAGAGAGTGGAGACCTGGAAGGCCTTTTCACAACAGTTAGCAAAAATCTCCTTTTAAGAAGATGAGACACTGAAATAGTTAGTAAGAGGACCACAGGGAGCTCAGGTAGACTGCCTGGGAAAACTCAAGGAGGGCATGTATATCACCCATCAAGATGGCTTTCCATTCATTTCATCCATTTCATTGAGGTGAACCAAGGAAGGGCTGCTGCTTGTTAGTTGGTCTGCTCTGCACTGCATCTTTAAGCTGCTATCTTGTGTGCCCGGCTAGACCCATGCAGGGGTCTTCAAGACTTACCAGATTACCTAATCCAGACACTCTGGTCAATTATGTCCTGAGAGTGGACTTCATCTGAGAACAGAAGAGTTAAAACTATGGCAAATAATTTTTGTTTCTAAACTTATAACTCATGTTCTGCTATAGAGTGGACAAAGAGAAATATAAGAAGTCAGGTATAAGTAAGCTCCTGAACATGGTAGGCTAAAGAATAATAGTCCCCACATGAAACCCACATGAAATCTGAGCATAATACCTACCATGGCAAAAAAGGATTTTGTGGATATAAATAAGATAAGGATCTTGAGATGTCAAGCTACCTTGGATTATCTCAGTAGCCCCTAAATGCCATCACAAGTGTCCTTACTAAAAGGAGGCAGGGGTGTTCTGACATAAGCAGGAGAGGAGGCAACGGGGCCACAGAGGAAGAGATTGCAGTGATATGACAAGAGACAAGGACCAGATTCTGTCCTAGAACCTGGAGGGAGCCTAGCCTTACAGAAATCTTGATTTCTGACTTCTGGCCTGCATAACTCTGAGAGAAGACATTTCAGTTTTGCACAGTCACTGGTTGGTGGCAATTTTTTAAATAAACAACTCAAGGAAAAAACACACTGGGTTACTGAACCTGGACATCTTTCCTAAAAGGCCTAACAAGTTGCCAAATCGATCTGAAAAGCAATAGGTATAGTTCTGCCTCAAGGGGATCTGCAATATATTCGTTCAGCTGGATCAAAGAAAGAAATTGTGCACGCTGAAAACTTTCTAGAGATCTGTGGTACAAAACGTGCTTATAGAAATTAACAATGCTGTACACTTAAAAGTTTGTCAAGAGGGTAGATTGCATATTGCATGCTTTTTAAAACTGAAATTTAAAAGCTAAGAAAGAGCCTTAAAGCATTAACACTGAAGGTTATCAGCTAACTCATTCCATAGAGCTGAAAGGTAAGCTTGTTCTTGAATATAACTCCATGGCTACTGCATCTTTTCCTGCTCAACAATTTTTGTAGAAGTGACTAAGACAGAATGATAGATAGTGATCTATCTGCAGCTGACTCATACTGTGAAGATAGCTTTTATAATAGGCAACTAAATTGAGTTAGAAAACTAGCTCAATAGCTGGGACAAACTGTAGTGAATCCAACAAGATGAAATCCTCCAAGGATTAAAAAATCTTCCACTTAGGTTATGAAAACTATATTTCATATGTAAGTGCTAGTGGTAAAAATATTTTTCCATTTACAAGCACAGATCTGAAAGTTTTATGATTACAAGACTAAACATGGGGGTGGAGGCAACTTAAAAAGTCAGAGAAGAATGTGGCCACTATAGTAAAAGTCTGGTGTTTAGAGCAAGGGGAGCTAGGTACCATCTGAAGCAAGTGTTCCCTTCTGGGCATCGGTATTTAGGAAGGACACTGACAAATTAGACAGCATTCAGAGGAAGGTGACAAGGCTTTTGAAATGCTAAAGTAACCATATAATATGAAGAATAGAGAACAGTACTTGTATCCTTGTACTCTTTAGTTTTCCTGTGAGGGATTACTATGACACTGTAAAATAAATAATTTTTAGTCATTAGAAACAAACAGGAAAGTACAGAATAGAATGTCACCTAGAAATGAATGCAGATAATCCCTATCCTTCTATTACAATGCTTCTTTAAGGAATAAAGATACTTCTGTAGTATGATTTCCCCCAGGATCCAAATGTCTTAACAATTTTGCACCTCAGCAATAGATACAAGCTTTAAATAAACCCTGTAGATTCCTCCAATCAAATTAAGACATTCTGCCTTTTTAAATTTCTTTGTGAACAAAAGAATTTGTTTGAAAAATAACAATTGCTTCTACTTGATAACATACAGCTTTCAAGTAAACCAGAATGCATGGCTTAGTTGTGAATTTTAAGTGCTAACTTTTATCTTTTATCTTCCTATTACAAAATAGTTACATAAATTATTAATCCCTTTCCTATTCAACCATACAAATCCCATTAAGCCAAATAACCCATGACCTTCAGTGACCCCATCATGAGAATAACCATAGTTGTTTTCTAGAATGCAGAGTTAGGACAAAATTTCCACTGACAATTAGTTGACTTCATCAAGCATATTTCAATGCCTTGCTCTTCAATCTTTAAATAAGATATCTTTCTATTTCTAAAAACAGATCGACAGCTATCACCAGATCTTCCAGAGCTTTTACATAAATGGCTTTAAGGAGGAATTGAATTTGACAATGATATATTGCATCATTAATGATAATTTTCCCCATTTTCCAAAAATAGCTCCATTTTTCATCAAGCCATTAAATATCCTACTCAAGAAGCATCTAAAGCATGCAGGACAAAAAAAAAAAAAAAGCTATGTTATAGGTTGGGGGTAAGAACATCCTATATAGTTTGATGAAAAATAATGTTGCAATAAATTTATATAGCCTGTAATGAATACATTTGATCTAGTAGTTTTATTAGTAGGATTTATACTAATTAAGAACATATAAAATCTATGTATGAAGATGCTAACTGTTGTGCTGTTTATGGTGGAAAAATGTCAGCCTTAGGAGGAATTGAATTTGACAATGATATATTGCATCATTAATGATAATTTTCCCCATTTTCCAAAAATAGCTCCATTTTTCATCAAGCTATTAAACATCCTACTCAAGAAGCATCTAAAGCATGCAGGACAAATAAAAAAAAAAGCTATGTTATGGGTTGGGGGTAAGAACATCCTATATAATTTGATGAAAAATAATGCTGCAGTAAATTTATATAGCCTGAAATGAATACATTTGATCTAGTAGTTTTACTAGTAAGATTTATACTAATTAAATACATATAAAATCTATGTATGAAGATGCTAACTGTTGTGCTGTTTATGGTGGAAAAATGTCAGCCTTACAGGAACATCACCAAGCAATTGGTTCAGCACACTATAGATATTTAAATATTCTGCACCCATAATTAAAAACAATACTTTAAATAAATAGTTATTTGCTGAGCAAATACAAATTTAGAAGAGTTTCTAAAAATATTTACAACTTTTGTCAGGGAAATGTAAATGTTTTCAAAATATTATTATTAAAGCAAAAAGGCTGATTACAAAATTGTATGTAACTATTATCCCAATTTTTATATTATATACATGTTTCTTATATTAACATGTTTCTTATATTAACACAAACACACACCTTTCTTTTTTTTTAACCAGGGAAGAAGACTTGCAAGACTAGCAGACTACAAGCAGTAGTTTACATAAGGGTGATGGAATTTGGTGTGATTTTTATTTGTTTATTACTTTCCAATATTTTAAAATATTCACATTGGCTATAATTGTTATATTCAGGAAACTGTTTTCTAAAGTAAAGAGTGGATGCCATTAAAAGTGTGATTTGATTTTATTTTTCATATATATCGATGTTCAAACAATGTCCAGAATTCCTGGCAATAACAAATGGCAGGAAAAGACTAATAAATAAAATTGTAAACATTCTTTTCTTTTCCAGATTTAAAGTCTTGAATGTACACTGGGAGCCTTCACACACACCAGTTATAACAGATTCTTAGGAAGGAGTTACTTAATAATATTGACTAAAATGAAGCTATGAACTCTGAAACCTTTACTATACTTGTAGTTGGGACACAAAGAGATTATGGTGGTGCTGGACTTAATCCTTAATGTCATCTGAACTGTCAAAAAAAATTTTTGGCCTTTACCATGATAAATATATATATATATCATAAATATGTATGATAAATATATCATAAATATGTAATAAACATTTATCAATAAAGAATCACTTGATTCAAAATAATTTCCTGGAGTTCATAAAAAACAGAAATTGAACAGAAATAAATGAAAACAGAATATCTGAAATTCTGTTTTCTAATAAATTCTAATAAAAGAAAACAGAAAACAAAATATCTGCTATGTATCTCTATCTGCACCATCTCAACATTAATCATAACTGAGAGGAAGATGACGCTTTCTCAAAATTTAATAATTATAAAGTAGAGTAATAAAAACATTAAAATGAATTGCTTTTATAAATTTATTAGGTGATACTTAGGATGATATTATAGACTTCCTTATATCAATATCGGAATTTTAGAAAACAGGTCTGAAAGATGCTTGATCATCTTGAATAAATAGCATCAACTTAATTTGAATGCAATAAATAACTGTTAACATATAATTCACTCTCAGTGATCACTTTCAAGGAAATTAGAAAGTGAGGGAAGTATATAGTTACCCAACTGAAGAACTAACTTGTCTGAAAAGATTGTTTGGGGATGTTGTTTGTCTGCATCAGTTCCCTTGAAATGACATCTGAGTTCCCATGCTGGTCCTTTAAGATCCTCTTGAACACTTTAAGTGGCTGAAATTGAATTCAAAGTAGTTGTCTGTGGCTGGTGCTGTCTGACCTGATAATCCCCCCGGCTGGTGAGCACCTCTTTCTCCCCTCTGAGGGACTCAGCCCGCAGCCAGGTTTAGCAGGCAGTTCCGGGGAAGGAAGGCTCAGTGGCACAGGTTGAGAAACGACAGCATAACCATGTGTGATGTCTTCGAAGTGTCATATTTCTAAATGTTCAGTAAGCCAAGCCTCTGGCTTTCCAGCATTTTGATCTTTCGGATATAAAAGATATCATTTACATAGTAATGATTTTTATAGTAGTGAATTATAGACCTGACTGCTAAAAAGAAATTTTTGTTTGAGGGGGTGCAAGACAAATCAACCTTTAGATTATGAAAATATATATAGTGTGTGGTAGGAGCCAGAGAAAAGGAATATACCATTTACTGGGTTTTTCTCTGACTTCTTGTAATAATGAAACTGTTTCAGTAAGATTTTCCTTTACATATAAAAATTCTGTAAAGTTAATGGCATCTTCTTTCTTTTATGCCTCTGAAATAAAGTACTGTTGTTCTTACTGACAAAGGGGGTTACAGCAAACAGCAAAAGATATTTCATTATTACAGAGTATTTAAGATAAACCAAGTTAAACTCAACATTCCAGAAAAATATAATAGTCCTGAGAAATAAGTCAATTTGGCAATACTGAGATTCCAGTAAAAAGGACCGTGTGGTTGTTCTTTCTCTAAAGTAGAAAAGACCAGACTAACGGGGATAAGCAGTAGGCAAATCAGCTAAAAAGGACCAAAAAAAGTATGCAGAAGATGTTTTTAGTGATGAACATATGTGATATAGACAGACACCTAAAACCTATGTAATGACACCAAACCAGTATTATTTCAATGATTTTTTTGTGTAGAATTACTCACTGATTTTAAGACCAGACTAAGAATATATTGTGGATGTGTATAGTTTGCCATGCAAAGAAAAACAACTCCCTGAGAAGTAGGTGTCAGCTGTACATAATAAGTCCTTCTCACTCTCACACTAGGGGTTCCAACAAGGTCTGGCAAACAGAAAACTAGGTGGCAACAGGACATATTAAGTACAGTTTTATGCAGAGGTCATAAATAGATTATAGAAACAACTCTCTTCAATCTTGCATCATGGTGTTATCAACTATGAGCTAAAATAAACTGTGAGACATTGTCCTTGGAGAGTCTGGGGGCATCTAGGGTAGGTAACAAGAATGGGGGGGACTGAGTCAGACCTCTCTTCAGCCTTAGTTTCTTTTTTATTAGAACACCCTTTGAATTTTGAAGACATGATCTGGACAGCCAAGGTGGGGACTCAGGCCAGGAGCTCAGAGGAAGGGCTAGTGAAGGTATACTTCTTAGGTTTGCCTTAGATCAGTGGTTCTCCAAATATGGTATCCAGACAGCAAACACCATCTGGGAACCTGTTGGAAATGCAAAATCTCAAGCCCTAACTAGACCTTCTGAATCAGAAATTTATGATGTAGCCATCTGGCTAGGTGATTTTGATGTCAGCTAAAGTTTGAGAACAACTGTTTTGCTTTAAGGCTTCATCAAAAAAGTCAACAGAGGGGAAAAGAGACGAAAGGAAAAAGGGTCTTTTGATCTTTATCTAAGGCCCAGATGACCTTGTCAGGAAAAGAGACCTGCTAGGCATTTGAACTGCTTGGTAAAGTAATAAAGACAGGCTGCTTGTCTAGAATGCATATTTTTTCAAGAAGGCCGTGGAGGCCTTAATCAAGGATAGGGAGTATCTGGGTTCTGGTACTTGCGTGGCAAATGAGACCAAGAATAAATACTGAGGCCCTAAAGGAAATGGATGATTTCTTCTCTATCTCTCACCCCTACCCACCCTCCCTGCTTTGGAAAGCAACTTTTAAGTTAGAACAGTGTGCATTTTTTTAGAGGGGAAAATCTAACTAGACAATTTGGGGAGTGAATTTATAGCTTGAAAAAGATGCTGAATGGAACAAAGCCTTCTTGCACGTCAGCATTAAGGTCATCTTCTTTTTCTTTTCTTTTTATTGGATAATTTGACACATAATATTATATAAATTTAAAGTATACAGCATATTACTTTTATACATTTATATAGTTACCGTCAGCATTTCTTTCAAGTTCCATCCTCAAATCTGAAGAAACCAACTATGGGTGATGGGCAACTTAAAAGCAACGGACTTAACCACTCAGTCAATATAACACCTACTTAATAGACTAAGTATTTTTTACTTCGTTTTTCATTTTTGCACAATGTATACATTTTCATCTTATAGTCCACATACAATCCCCCCCCATTTTGACTCTAATCCCTCCCCCCTCCCTGCCCCCAGCCCCGTAGTGTGTCTCTGGTTTATAGTTGCTTGTTGCTTGTTGATTTTTACTTTATCATAGTTAGTCTTTTTCCTGGTCCCTTATTTAGGTTTTCTAAAAAAAAAAAAATTGCATACATTGTGCAAAAATGAAAAATGATGTAAAAAGTATATAAAATAAAATAAATATTTCTCTAATGGAAAAGATTCTTTGATAATTGGATATTTACACATTAGAGAATTCCTATTTCTTTGGAATAACTCTTTGAATTAACTATCATTCTAATAAGTTTTGACAAGAGGCAACATAACATGATTCCTTGTTGAGCTGTCTGATTTTGACCATCCTAGCTAATTCTCAAAAAAAAAAAAAAATAGACAAAGTAGGTAATTGCAGTTCCTTAACAAGTAACTTTAAGCATTTCCTTCTTTTGTTCTAACCCCTTAGGTTATGAAGAAGCTACAGATGTGAATATTTCTCCTAAAACCTCACAAAGAAAAGATTGTGTAAATGAAAATTCAACCAGCAAATTCAGTCTTTAAGGAGCTAAAATGATCAAAGAAGCTGGAAAGGAGTTATGGTGAAACATGAGGGCTCCAGAAAAATACCCTCAATAGCATGAAAAAGCAGCATCCTCTCTTTCAAAACTTCCTTTTTAAAAAAGATTTATTTATTTATGCATACAAGAACTGGGGTACAGGCCAGAAGTGTGGGGGGTGAGAGGAGTCATCAGACACAGAGTGGGGAATAGAACAGGCAGATCTACTGAAATACACTGCTTAGGAGAGCAGTGGGTGAGTCAGGAGAGGTCTGCCACACCATGTGAGTAGCTCCCTGGCCAGAGATCGAACTCCTGCTTCAGTGGCTTCGGACAGCTTCATAGGTTGCGTCTTAACCCCTTGTGCCACCAGGGAGGCCTTCAAAACTTCCTTTTATATATCATTTGCATTCCTCTCTGGGCTCAGTCTTGATTCATTGTCCCTGATACACTGAGCCTTCAGCATATTTCTCTCCCCTTTCTTGCTAAAGAAGCTCTCTTCTGGTCAGTTCTAGTTATCCTTTAGGTATTAGCAACAGAAATTAGTAGGTATCACTGCTTTATTTTCACGGAAGCATCCTGTGTGTCTCTCTCTGTACACCTCACTATACCACATTGTGAACAATTGTTCATCCGCATCTTCACTGTAAGGGGTATTCTTCAAAGTCCAGTTTTGCTTGCTATTCTAGTGCCCATCATTTAGGTGACAAATTCACTTAACAATGAATGAATGACAGGATGACTAATGAATAGCTTAGTCTGTAGGACTAAGTCTTACCAAGTCTAAAACAACCAAGGGAGAAGACACTGAACTTTTCTCCAGTTATCCAAATGCATTTTTACATGTAGCCATTCTCTCCTCCAGGATCTTGAAAGCCTGTTCCCAGTCTCTTGTCTCCAACTTATACTCTACGAGCTACTACTGTGCCTGACTGGATCCAGCCTGCAGAATGAGTTTCCATTCTTTACTAATTCCCAGTCTAACTGGATCTATGAATACATTCTTGGCTCTACATCCCAATGTCACCTGTTCTGGGTCTCCTCCTAAACTCAGACCTCTGACCACCAATATACTGCGAGGTCTGCTCAAATTGGCATCTGGGTCTTTGAAGGTGGGGCCACACACCGGACCTGTCCTCATCGGGCATGTGTGTTTCTTATCCATAGAGACTGCCTCTTTATTTTTTTTTTAATTTATTTATTTATACAAGAACTGGGGTACAGGTCAGAGGTGCGGTAGGGTGAGAGGATTCACCAGAGACAGAGTGGGGAACAGAGCAGGCAGACAGATCAAAGACACTGCTGAGGGGGGCAGCGGGCAAGGCAGGAGACATCTGCTGTGCCATGTGGGTTTCTCCCTGGCTGGCTGGGAATCGAACCCGCACTGCAGAGGCTGCAGACAGCTTCACAGCGTGGAGCTCAACCCGCTGCGCCACCGGGAGGCCTGAGACTGCCTCTTTAGAGGAGAAACCTTGGGCCGCTTATAAGGTCTCCATCTCTCTTATTGCCAAACACCGTGCCCTTCATCTGCCCTTGGACTGGTTGGCTGCATTATTTGGCAAAACATCACCAGCACAAATCACACTTGTCAAGAGAGAAAGCTCTCTTCAGAGAGCTTATTTTGCCTTAATTATCTGTATGCTTCGAAGGAAAGATTTTCATTTTATCTGTGCTTGAAGAAATGTTGCCTCAGGCATGTGAATAGGAAAAGTCTGAGGACTGCAAAAGGGACTTCATAAAAACAGGACAACTGCTTTGGACTAGGGGCAGACACAAATCCAAGGGCTTGAGGCTACCCTGGTGGCGCAAGGGGTTAAGATGCAGCACAATGAAGCTATCCGCAGCCACTGGAGCACGGAGTTCGATCTCCAGCCAGCGAGGTGACCCACATGGCGCAGCAGACCTCTGCTGCCTTGCCTGCTGCTCCCCCTCACCAGTGTATTTCAGTCAATCTGCCTGTCTCTGGTGAATCCTCTCCCCCACCGCTCCTCTGCCCCGCACCCCAGCTCTTGAATGCATAAATAAATAAATCTTAAAAAAAAAAATCCAAGGGCTTGAAGAATCCTTTATTTTAAAACTATTCATTATTCAAATAAACACACACAGGCGGTAGGCTCTTAAATTTAATAAAAATTCCTAGCATTTAAACATTCTCCAAGTTATTTGACAAATAGAACTTTGCTATTATTACATATGAGTACTAAAATGAGGATAAAGTATAAAACCATGTATATTGTGAGTCTAGACCAAAAAAGGAGAAAACAAAATATTTTCCCATAGGCTTTCAGCTAAACAGTATCCAGAATTAACACTCTTTATACACTCAAACACATAGCCTATGATCAAAAAGTTGCAACTTAAACTTCAAATCTCACAAGATCCCCTTACATATGTGTTCAAAATTGTTCTACCACAATTCTTCAAAAGCTTAAACTAAAAACAGATAGAGCAAATAAAATAGAGGGGGAAATGACATGGAATTTAAGGGGTGCAGAATTTTATTTGTTTATATTCATGTTAATTGTTGCAAAAATTCTTATACTTTTCTCTTTGCATTTTTATACAGTAAGTCTGAAAGGAAAAAGGAAGCAAAATCTTAAACCTCAGTTCATCTATGGAAGAAGTGTTATCTTTTCAGGTTTTAGTATCATTTAGTATCATTTTTTTTCTAGGTGTGGCATCACATAATTAACCTTTATTTACAATGAGGCAGAAATATTACTATAAGCATTGACCTATATGTTAGTGCAACATAAATACTGGGTGTACACATCAACAGAATGTATGCTGCTTGGTCTTTGTCTGATACACCAGCAGTGTCTGATAGACACTGACCATTTCAACAGATTTGCCTAAGAATTATCAGTTCCAATGTTTACACAATTAAAATAGGTATTCTAATATGACATTAGAAAATTGAATTAGAATGATCTAAATTTTATGGTCCTATAAGTAATCTAGCCACACTCTAAAAATAGGTCTGATTTTAATTATATATTACATTGTTTCCACGATTAATATTAAATTAATGACCTATACAGCCTGCTGGAATGGAAACAGCAGGGCAATCAGAGATGGATGACCTGGATTTCAGTCCCAACTCTGTCTTAACTAGCTGTGTGACCTTGAGGATGTCCTTCAACACCTACAGCCTTAGCTCCCTTGCATACAAAATTCAGAGGCTGATAAAGTCAATTTACTGATTCCTTCTCGCTCAAACTAGTTTGATCAAACATTACTTGAGTTCTAAATAAATGTAGATGTTATTTGAGAACAATTAATGTCTTCCCTGAGATATATTTTATTTTCTAACATGAAGCCACACTCAGATGACTCCAAGTAAGATTAAAAACAATGCATAACTATTGTGAATTGAAAAACAACTCACAGGGGAATGACATGGCGACATTTCTAAAGCAGCTCTTTAGACTCAAAGCAGATTTTCAAGATGCCAAATGCTTGCCCAATTCTGGTAAGGTCAACAGTCTTCAAATAATTGTTCCTTTCATAAGATGTGTGCTTTTACTGGATTATTTTAAAACCTATTTGCTTCCACTGCTTATATAGAAACTGAAAAACATCCCTCACATGAACAAGGCCCAGCAGCAATGGGAAGAAGGAGGTCAGAGGTCAGAGAGTCGGATATGAAGTGGTTCCCAAGAGTTCACACCGTATTTTATTTTAGCAAATGCCACTGACTTCTAATTCAAACCGTATCAGCCGGCTGGGAAGAAAGACAGAAAAAAACGGAGCTTCTTTAACTAAATTCCCTCCCTGGCATTAGATAAGTCCTTGCTTCCCCATGTCCACACTAATAAGCAAGATTACTGAAAAATGCTTCAGTCCTTGTATCTGCAATCAATTATTGTGTTTCTTAAGGGGTAAAGTTTGGCCAGGCATATTCTCCAGTGCTGCAAGATTGCAGGCAAGTTTCAAAGACACAAGAGAGAAGTCAAAAGGTTTGACCTCGGAATGAGGAGGCAGACATTCTCTTCAGGCAAGAGAGGCTGGACTTCCTGCAGTAATGAGAAATGAAAGCGGCTCCTGTCACCACTTAGCTCTCAGGGCAGAGTACCCAGCTCCCCACCGCTTTCATAACAAGGGCACCCTATCCCTATATAAGGGTTTACTTGTACCCAGTGAAATGGGTCTTCTCATTAAGTTAGCCATCATAACCCAACTGCGAAATGTGGAAAACAAACCTAGGAGGAAAGCCTAGACTCTCTCATATTATGGGAGAATTAGAACTTAAACCTCACTTTGACAGAAATTCTTTCAATTCAGGAAAACACTCTGAAGATCATGGTTTCTGATCAAAATGAGGAAAAGTCATCTTTTCCAGGGATTTTAAACTGTTTTAATGAGAGGGAGCTAAGCTAAAAATAAGGATTGCCTTCATAGAAAAGATGCCTTTGTAATTATCACTATGCAGTTTCCCACTTTAAAATTACCTAAGGACAGAGATCCTGGTATCTCAGCTTCAAAATCAGGAAATATTTTATATTATCCCAAGGAAAAAGGAATTCAAGGTTCTCGGTTTTCTTTTCTTTTCTTTTTTTTTTTTTTTAAAAGATTTATGTATTCATGCATACAAGAGCTGTGGCACAGGCCAGAGATGCAGGGGGTGAGAGGATTCACCAGCGACAGAGTGGGAAACAGAACAGGCAGAGTGACCGAAACACACTGCTGAGGGAGCAGCGGGCGAGACAGGAGAGGTCTGCTGCACCATGTGGGTTGCTCCCTGGCCAGCCGGGGATTGAACTTGTGCTGCAGAGGCTGTGGGTTGCTTCACAGAGCGGTGCTTAGCCTATTGTGCCACCAGGGAGGCCCGATTCTCTTTTTTTTTTAATGTGCTCATGAAATACTTTTTCCCTTGAAATGATCACTGTCTTTGATTCCTAGCTTTATTTGTAGAGTATTCTAAATATGATTGAGAAAATCTAGTTTTATCAAAACACCATGATCTAGCTACTTGGTCCATGACATTAGTTGACCCACAATGTTATTTTGGCATATCAGTGGTGGACATTTTAACAAAATTAATGTGGTTACCTATATTTAACTCAGATGAAATCACAAGTGTGAGTAAGCCAACATATATTTCTTTATTTTTATTTTTATTCTGCCCTAATTGAAATGAACCCCTAAGGTAACAGAGGAAAGGAAATGGGATTCAATTATGACCAATATAAGAAAGAAAAGCTAAATCAGGTTTTGTGGACAAGATCTATTATAGTTTCAAAGTGGGGAAGGCCTATAATGAAGGTATATTCTGACCACCTATGTCATACCCTTCCATGACAAATTTAAATAATAGAAACAAGTTTCCATAATGTCACCATTTCCAAATTGTCACTGTAAATGTCTAAAGTATAAATTCTAGCCCATATTTTGTCCAAAATGTTATTGTTGTTGTTTTTTGAGTAGCTGGACTTATTAGTCTTCAAACTCAAGTCCAAGGCTTTGATCTTTCTTAACCTCTCTAGAATTTAACTCCCACCTTTATAATCTACCGATCTTCTTTCCAGCTGTGTCTCTGCCATCATCCTACCTTAGGCCCTTTTTGTTCTCAATGTTCATCTTCCCACAACAGTCCTATAGCATCAACATGCTTTTTTCACCTTCAAACTCCACCTTCATATTCAGTTACCTCCTAAGATGTCTCCACAAGTGCTTTTTCTAGAACTCAGAAGTCCAAATATGTTCTAAGCTGAGCTCACTACTATAAAAGGTCTGCTGGGAAGAACTGATCAAATCATTATGATCCATAGGAAACTGATCAACACAAAGATCTTTGGGAAGGTCTGCCAAAAAAGGCAACTACAGGATGATGGAAATTGGGTTTTGTATATGAAAAATACCTGAACTTTTGGTGGACTCTAACCTTAATGAAATAATGAAGAGGTAGTTGTTAAAACAATTGCTTAAAGGAAATAACAATCTCAGCAAACTCAGATGTCTCCATTTAGAAGTATATCAACAGAGTGAACAGAGAGCTGCTAAAGGAAGTTATATCAATTATGTGACAATTAATAAAAGAAGAGGGCCTCCCTGGTGGCACAGGGGGTTAAAGACACAGCGCTATCAAGCTACTGCCAGCCACAGCAGCACAGAGTTCGATTTCCGGCAGACCAGGGAGCTAACCCACATGGCACAGCAGACCTCTTCTGTCTCACCTGCGCTCCCCTTAACAATGTATTTCAGTAGATCTGCCTGTTGTGCTCCCCACTCTTTCTCAGTGAATCCTCTCACACACCCTTACCCACACTTCTGGCCTATACCACAGTTCTTGTTTGCATAAATAAATCTTTTTTTAAAAAGAGAAGATTCCAGGAATTTTAGATTTAGCCTAAGCTCCTGCTATAACTGAGTGGGAACAGAGGCCAACAACTGGTGAACTGGACAGGGTAACACAGCCACGTAGGGGGTGCTGTGAAAATCATATTCTTGAATTATAGTTTCAGTACCCCTCCCCTTTCCATTCCGATTCATGGCATGTACTGAAAATCACACACTTGAAAGAGGAAGCAATACAGACATTCTATGTTCATTCAGAGGAAAATCTATGCACTAAAGAATAGTGCTCTTGGGAATGTAGATTTTAAGTTATTATCAGGAAAATAAGACATTTTTACAATGAGGTAAACAGTTTTACAGAGTAGATACTTGTAGTCACTTAAGGATTTAGATGTTTCTCTGTTATTAGAGGTTACAAAGGGATTGATGCACTTGGTTAGATGAAATAAATACTCTCCTAGCATCTTTCCAAAAAATAAAGCTGTGTTAGTTCATGTCTCTAGGACTTATCAGTCTGTTTTCAAATTACTTTGACCCAAAGGAGTCTAAATACCTTCTTACTTTAAGTATGCAGTGAAAAAAATTTTGAAGTTGATTCTATACAAGAATATTGATAAAAATTCAAGCGGTAAAATGTTAGATGCAGGGCCTCCCTGGTGGTGCAGCGGTTGAGCACTGGGTTGCGAAGCTGCCTGCAGCCTCTGCAGTGCCGGTTCGATCCCCAGCCACCGTGCGAGGGTCCCACATGGTGCGCAGACCTCTCCTGCCGCCGGCTGCTCCCCTCAGCAGTGTACTTCGTCAGTCTGCCTGTTCTGCTATCCGCTCTGGCTCTGGTGAATTCTCTCACCCTCCCGCGCTTCTGACTGTACCCAGTGCTTGTACAAATAAATAAATAAATCTTTAAAAAAAAAAAAGTTAGATGCAGAGTGACTGATTGGGGAATAATTGCTTGATTTTTGCATTTGCAAACAGTTTTGGAGTTAATAAAAAAACACATCTTTCTATTTCCTTAAGAGCCTTCATCTTGTCCTTGACTCAAAAGAGACTCTGGATAGAG
The DNA here is from genome assembly GCF_964194135.1 of Talpa europaea. NCBI lineage: Eukaryota > Metazoa > Chordata > Mammalia > Eulipotyphla > Talpidae > Talpa > Talpa europaea. Next base: position 26,585,767 of record NC_140078.1, on the reverse strand, counting down.
TCCAGCCAGCAAGGAGACCACAAAAGGCAATTTAGAAAACAATGATTCAGACTGACTATACTTAAAGACTTTTTCCACCCTGAACTCAAACTGACAAAAATACTATGAAATCAAAACTCTGGGCTTCAAATTTTGGTCATTTTTGGTCATCTGTAAGCCAGTCTCTGAGAAACAAAGAATTTCAATTTCAGGATATAAGCCAATTTTAATGTTGGAAATTTGCAGTTTGTTTGCCATTCATCATTTTAATCTTATAAATTGGATACTGTATCCAATTTATGACTAATGACATTATACACTAGTTTACTGCTAAACAGCTGTTATGACACCTCCAAATGGAATTTTTAATATTAAATATTAAATTATATATATTAAATGTTAAATATTAAACATTAAATTTTAATATTAAATATTAAATTTTCTACATATTAAATAACTTCTTTTAATAGTAAAGAGGCTATTAGAATGATCCAGACAACAGGCAACTCAGTAGCAGTTAAGTAACAGTGGTACAAAAAGAAAACATATCCTTAAAAGTTCTGTGTCTGTTCTTTCGCTTAAATTATGGAAATTACTGTTGTTTGGTTTAAGGGAAAGAAAACCACAAGAGATCTAAAGAAATGAGATATAAGATAAACCATGAAAAGCAGATAAATCACACATACTCTCATTCAAGAAAGTTCCCATTTCTTCCGCTGCTTATATCACAAAGTAATTTTATTAAGGTTTCATAGAAAGGTCACTATTGCATTTCTGTAATATTAAAATCTATCTTAGCATACAGAAATCCCCCATGAGCCTGAAATATTAGTTCAAGACTAAGTTTATTAAGGTTTTGGCATGACTCCATATTAACTTTCTCCAAACATTACAACCATTTTCAAATTAGATAAGCAGTGGGATATAAAGCTTAGCTCATAAAAATAAAATCAAGAAAACAGCATCATTGCATATGGGTTCTTAGAGATTAAATTTAAATATATTCTAAAATTGTAACACAGCTCCAAAACAATTCATTCTGTACTGGTACCTTCATTTCCAAAGGAATCAGATTAAAAATATGGTTAAGGTCTATGTAGCATGTACCAAAGTAAACTGATATTTTTAAGGAAAATTCTAATTCAAGTGCCAATAATAATGTTTGTTATCACCACAATCCATTCTGTCTTCTAATATCTTCATTTATCAGTTGAATGACAGAGAAATTTTTGGTATGATCATACCTGAGACTGCTGAGTCTGCTGTCTAGATTTACACATTCTAGGAGAAATAGAAAGCTCAGTGGTATCATCAGTGAGCATTCCTTGGCAACGTGTGAAATTACTGTCATGGTTTTAAAAAAGTAAAATCTCACTGATAACAAACATGTTAGATATTTACACTGTTTCTTGATGAATGGAAAGCACTGCCTGAAGTTTACAGAGCACTCAGACTTTCGCCAGATCCTCCCTAAATTGAAACATTCTAGATTCATAGACTGGAGACCTAACAAGAAATTGAAGACACTGTTGGCCCACAGCCCCATGCCCAGGAAGATGCCCTGGAAATTTTCCTGATTAGATGACCACACGTGCCAGGGGATGGAAAGGCTACAGGCAGAGGCTGACAGCTCTTGAAGATTCCCTTCACTGGTCCTCAGGCCTGCTCTTCCTCATTCAGTTACATGCAGATTTTAACAGCTGAGTCATGCATGACTCACCAAGTCATAACTCGTGGTGACCTCCTTGGCATGACTGTAATGCCTTTGACTCCTGTTGCATTTTGTGGTTGTTTAATGTAGCACCTCAAGATACATTCTTAGTGCTCTGCAAAGTAGCAGGTCACATTCCAAAGTTGAAATGAGAACTGCAGAAATGGCATTTCCTCTCAGCATACACTCTACGTATGTTCACTCACAATTATATAACAAACGTGGACTCAAACTAGTGTACAAAAGTGCACTCAAACTGGGAAGGCGTAATTTCATAAGCCAATTCAACCAAAATTATTGAGAAATCACAAGAGAAAACCAGGCATCCCTGGTTGTCTGGGGATTAAGTCTCAGTGCTATCACTGCTATGGCCTGGGTTCCATCACCCAGCAAGGAGTTAATCATTTATGGGGCAACAGACCTCTCCTGTCTTGCCCACTGCTCCCCTTAGCAGTGTATTTCAGTAAATCCACCTGTTCTGCTCCCCACTCTGTCTCTGTTAAAGCCTCTCATATCCTGCACCCGGCCTATACCCTAGTTCTTTTACAAAAGAGAGAGAGAGAGAGAGAGAGAGAGAGAGAGAGAGAGAGAGAGAGAGAGAAACCCAGGCATGATATTGCAAGGGTTTTCCCATCTGAAAATGAGCATGGCTATCATCTTATTTTGAGGTAGGCTCCTGAAGTAAAAGAGATAACATATGTAGAATGCTCTTGGGATAATGCAGCTCCCTGCACATTTAAGGGGTTGTTCAATTTCATTGACACTATTAACAATAGCAGGGCATTCTAACTTCTGATAACCTCTAGATTTTCTATGAATTTATACTAGGAGGACTACATTATGCAAAAAGGGTCAGGGATCAGGCTTTATTTACTGAAGGCAACAGCAAGTAATAAGGATAATTCAATTTTTTTTTTGAACAAAGCACACAACAGTCCAGTGTTAGTCCAATAACTCAGCTATAAATAAATTATCTTGGAAATGAATGTATTCATAGCAAGCATAGCTTGGTTTGGTTAAAATAATGCCATTTCTAAAGCCATGTACATATCTAAAAGCTCTAAAAACTTACATATTGTTAAGTTCATTACAAATTACTTTGTAATAATTTGAAAAAATATTCTACCACCTTTATATGAAAGGTTTTTCTTTTTTGAAAATAGTTTGTGGGGGAAAAATCTTCATGGAGGTGGTTTTTTCATGCACAAAATCAAAGCTCACCTCTCTGTCTTATGATTTTTATTGCCATCATATATCAAGGATATTTTAAGCTAAAAAAGTGCTATTTCTATTTATTTATATCATATAGTCACTGGGTTTTACTCAAACTACTGATGCAGATCTATCTAGACTTACCCTAGAAACTAATTTTTCAATAATCCATTTTAAGTAATTAAAGTACTATGTAAATATGGAACTTATTTTTCAATAGATAATATCTGGTGAAATGACAAGAGTTTGCAAAAACTGTAGCCTATTTGTCTTTGATCTATTTCTGATGGGAGAAGGTGTTTTTACACTTGTCTGAATATTATTGCGTATATTTCCCAGCTACTGATGATTTCTTATTCATAGTCAATCTTGGAAGCAGGTTTTTCACAAGAGGAAAAGGTGAAAAATCTGTTTAAAGTTGGAGGAGAGGGAGAAAAAATACTTTAGGATAGAGACAAATATTTCCTCTCCTATCTCTTTCCTCAAGTCCATATAATTCTAGATATCTTTGGTTCTTTTTGCCTTATTTAACAGACCCCCTCAGAATATGAGTCATGCTATAAAACAGAAATCCTACAATATTTAATGTCATGTCTCTTTCCTCCCATGTCCTATTGCTTCCCTAGGCTCACTCAAATCCAACCACAAGAACTTTCTTCCTATTCCTCATAGAGGCCATTTGAAATTCTGCCTCAGGGCCTTTGCATATCCCATTCTTTTGGCTATGCTTCCTAAATATTTGCATGATTCTTTACCTGAAATCACTGTTCTTGTGTCCCCATAATTAAGAGGCCCCTTCTTGCCATTCATAAAATAGCAAACCTCAAACAACTAGGATCTCTCTGCTCACCTGCTTGATTTTTCTACTTAAAGCACATCAGTATCTGATATAATACATCTTATATGTTTTTGTTTGTTTTCTCTATCTTTCCACTGGAATAACAACTTTACGTATTTTATGTTCTGCTCTGTCTCTGTCATATCATACTTGTGTAACAGAGTGTTGGTACTCAATATAAACTTGTGTAGAAGAAATAAATGCCTCCCACTTCTGACTTTTCTGCATGAGGGAATTAACAGAATACTCTGTACATGAGGAACTGAAAAGGCATCTGGATTTTGCAATAGCATTTTATAGCAGTGACTATTCAATAGCCATTTACAACATTAAGCTGGATTTTTCACTTCTGGATGTTGTACTTTCTGTTTAACTCAGGCTGACATTGTTTGTAAACTGATATCAGCTAAATAAAGCAGTCATGTAATGTTTATTGAAATTTTAAAGTGTGTTTAATGCCACAAAGCCTACATTTTAAAAAAATTAAACTAAATAAGAAGAAACATCAGTCATCACACTATGGACAGTACTCTTTGGAAGCTAAAATTTATCTCATTCATGATTTAAAATCATTCAGCTCTGCATCTCAAACTAAATACAGACTACCATTTTAAATATAAAAACTTACATTTGGAGTAAATTGAGGAAATAAAATATTATGTGATAAACTTAAGAGTAAAATATGTTAGGATTCAGTTATATTTACATATCTATTGAGCTTCAAAGTTCACTTGAATTAATTTGAAACTCTTCTAATCTGGTGGTTTCATTCCATCATTGTAACCTAATAAACCATAAATCATTTTAAATATGTTAATATGCTAGTTTAGAGATACGACTCAAAGTAAGAAAATTCTGTTATAAAATTTTACTTTAAATGCATAATATCATTTTTGTAATTGAGTTCAGAGATTATTAATGGTCACACTACTAAGTAAATTTATTTCCAGCATTGCATTCCTAAATGTGCTCTCACATCTAATCTATATAGTATGTGTGATGGGTGCTTTTTGCATCTGTTTTGCAGATAGGGAAACTAAGATCTCAAGCAACTAAATCACTTTTCAAGACAACAAAGTTTTTAAAAGATGGAGCCAATCTTTGAATAAAGACAATTTCATCTCAGAGTACAGCTGAATTTTAAGAAATTCTCTCAAAAAATTAATAGAGTGGTTCTGTAAAATGTGACATGCCTATGTAAAAGTTTGCAGCATGATTTAATATGGGAAATTAATACCAGAGGAACTCTGTAAACAGCACCATTATGTAAAATGTAGTATATCTCTTTTTTTTTTTTGGTCTTTTTGTCTCATGGAGCAGATGTTTCTTTGCCTTAAGCGAACAGTCTCCTTCCTGTCTCCTTCCTTTGCTGAACCATAACATGAGTTGGCCTCCAGGCACTGTTATGAACACATATTCAGTATACAGAACTACATTTCTGATACACCACTGTCTGCTGGGATTTGATAGTTGGATTCACTCCAGCATGCTTGGTGAGGACCTGTGTTTCCTTCCAAGTCCATTATTTCGTTTTAGAGTGAAATTTCATTAAGAAAGCCAGTGAAGAGCAGGTCAGGCTCACAATATGCAACGAGTGAGTTGCAAACATAGGTATTTGGCAACATTAAATATCTTAGCAAAGCAGGCAAGAGCTTTCTCGACACTCTTCTTCCTAAGGAGAATGCTTTTCTGATTACTAACTCCAACCAACAGGGGATGAGAAACCCACTGAAAGTGGACAGACTCCAACCTCCTTCCCACCCTTCTCATCTCCTACTTCAGTCCATCTTTCTGGTTAAAGAAGGGAACAGAAAACTCTTATTCTTTGATAGATCTTCCTGCCTCCTCTTTCCAAATTGGAAAATCAGTGTGAAGAACAGACAGTGTTTTGGTCCTTTACAAACAATCTGAACTCTCCTGAAAAAATGAGACGAATAACCATAGGGCTTTAAAATTAGAAATCAATGGGTTTCCTTCCTGGGGGCCAGCAGGTCAGAGGTCTGCTCCGAGGTCCAACTCCTCAGGGGACATGACCTAAATAGCTAATTCATCTTTATTTCAGAAACTCAGCAGCCCCCTTTTCTAGTCAGAGGGCTGGTATTTGTGTACATGAGTTTCTAGCAACTGAGGAAGTTAGTCCCCATCTCAGCTTATTACAAATGCCTTAGCTTTATCACCTGCAAAATACATAAGGCACTAGCTAGCCAACAGTCAATCTTTGTAGTGGAAACACAGTACATCCTGACTCTCCAACAACAGGATGGGGTAAAGTCAACTGTGACCATGACACATTATGAATGCAACAACACAAGGGCATTAAACATGATGGTTTCAGAGCTTTTCATAACGTGTGCTATGAATGAAAAGGTAGAATGTCATACATCCTGCAGATGCACAGAAACTAAATGCGAAAGGTTGGGAGGAAAATATTCAAATGTCAGGCAGTGGTTTCATTTGGGTTAAGATTTCTTGCTGAGTATTTTCTTTTTATAATTTATGTACTTGCTAATTTTTTGAAGATATTATCCTACTTAAAATTTAAAAACACTCCAATCTTCGTAAGAGTTCATCAAAATAATAATGAAATCTTGAGACGTTCCTTCGTAAGTCAATCATTGACACTTCTGAAGTACCTTTCATATCTTAAAGTTCAGCTGAATTTCTTGCTAGTCATTTTTCTCTGTACTATTCTCCCTATTTTTCTGTCTGGCTAAAAAATAAACACCACCATCCCTACGCCCCCCACCCCACACTTAGCCTTCTTACAATCCTGGCTATCCTTTGAAATCTGATTGAAATGTCATTTCCCCCTCAAAGTTTTTTCAAGTTCTCCATTGAATCCCATAGTCCTTTATACATAACTCTCCAAGACAATGAAACTTTCCATCTAGCACTATAGTTATTTCACATTCATATCCAAATCTAAAAAAAATTTTAGTTGCACAGAAAAAAGATTCATCTCTGTATACCTTGCACAATATATGCAGGAAGCATTCAAAAATACTTACAGATAAAACAATACAGGTGAAACACAGGGGTGAAGCAATATGCTAGAAGGTAAATTATTAAAATTTTGGTTTAAATTTGTAATTTGTCCTTAGAGATTTTTCTGATTCTCTAGCCAAAAGCCCAAATCCCAAATGTTCCTGCCCACAGTTTCATCAATTGATTAGTCCTCTTGCTTAATTGAGGTTGTACAGCAAATAACATATCTGTGTTACCTAAAGGCAATCACCAAAGAAAATATAGTAAAATCTTTGATAAAGTATTAGATGGGGATTTCCAGGAGGGCAGAACCTTTGAATCTTTTTCATTTTTGTGTTCTCCTAGTGCATGTTAAGTTCTCAATACACATTTGTTAAATAAAGAAAAATAAATGCATGAGTGAACAAAGAGGTATTTACAAGTGAAGTGACTCACTAGTCATGGCTAGGGACTCTATCCATTTCTCATGTCAGTTGTCCTTGGGAACTCACAGCTCTGACTATACTAGACAACCTTGGCTCTACACTGTAACCTTGGCTCTCATGTCTGCTAGCTGTGCCATCCTAGGCAGCTGCCACAAGCTGTGTATTGAAGATAATGACCTCTACCCAATAAGGTGTAGGTATCATCACCTTGCTAGGGTGATATTAGTCAAGCACATACATACAGCTGAGCACCAGCTCAGGACCCAGCAATGAGTAAAGCATGGCGTACAAGACAGTTATAATTGTCCTGAGAGAGCCAGTGGAAGTAACCATCGATCAATTATTAAGCTTTTCCTAAAAATGCATTTTTATAAAGACAGTTTCTTTGTTTCTCTTGAGTAAAACTTCTTGAAAATAGACACAGTAATTCAGTTTCTGGATATTTTGTGTACGTAATATGCACTCTCATGCATGACACTCTTCTTACAAATCAAATCCTGCCTGCAAACCTTGCCAATGGAAAATCAATACCACCTCTTTCCAATTTGACTGCAATGAAAGACACTAGTATGAGACTAACAAACACTTCCTTTGATTTACAGAGCACTTAAGTTTAAAGGTCACTGATATGTATTAAAGTCTTGCAGTCACCCCTCCCAACCACCATGATTGATAAACAGAACTGTAAATGGAAAGTCCATACAACTGGAATTCTTGCTTTGACCTTAAGCAATTTTCTGTCCACAATGTCCATATCGCCAAGAAACCAAGATAGAAATACCTGTTCTGAGTGGGTTGTGAAATGTAATTGTATAAAAACAGCTTAAAGTCACGTTCTAAGACAACAGGCATGGTGCAGTGGCAACATTCAGTCACGGAAGGGGGAGGTGGTACTGTTCCCAATTCTTCTAAGCAAAATCACATAGAAGGAATGAAACTATCAAGAGAGCAAAATTTCAAAAAACAGTTTTATTAGCTCAAAACAGTGGTGCTTGGTTTGCATGTCCCTCGAGTGGTAGGCTTCAAGCTCTTTCCCCCCTAAGTAGGAAGGTTGTCAGTGGAAAAATGCTATAGCATTTGGGACTTAGGTGATTATTCCCCTTCCCTTCCTGTGCAGTGAATCATACTCTAAAATAAATGTTATCATAAGACTCACTGGGAACTGGTCTCACCCTAAGAAAGACCCTCCCTGATACTCACTCTTTTGTAACTGTAGTGCCAGGTTAACAGTTGATAAGCTGGTGATTGGACTATTACAGGAAATTTGGAATCAGAGGTCAGATGGCTTGACAGAGTGCTTCTTTCATCTGTTTTTGCCTTAAATATAAATGGAGCAAGGGAACTGTAGGGCTGAGACTAGGGTCTTCGTATTCATAGGTTCTCAGGAAAACAAAACAAAGCTGCTCTTTTTAAAAAACTAAAACACGGTACATAAACCGAAACAGCAAAGTGCTCCTTTTCTTCTGTTCTGCTTGGATCTGTTTGGGTTATCTATGGAAACAGCTCAGGCTTTTCAAAAATTGGGCTCAGTGGTCATTCAATATTATGTTGCTAAGTAGTTCTTTCTAGGTTAAACATGTTTACTCTGCATAAAGGCCGAAGTTTTACTCTACTGGTTATATCTTGTGGCCTACAGAGTGGATCCATTTCTTCTCATGCATGAAAGAAAGATGACAGTCACACAACAGGATCAAGTTATATATGTAAGAGAATATTACTCAGCAATCAAAAAGGAAATTCATGCCATTTGCGGCAACATGGATGGAGCTGGAAGGAATAATGCTAAGTGAAATAAGTCAGAAGGATAAAGATATTTATCTTATTTATTGGTATTTACCTATGTATCATTAATATCTGGAATATAGAGAAACCAAACTAAGTGTCCCTGGTAATATTAATGCTGCTGGCCTGCAGACCCCATTCTGGATAGCATAGAATTGACATTTGAATTTTACTTTCTGGAATTGCTTCTTATACAAGGACCAGACTGTGGCAGTGTGCAAGAGACAGGAATAATGTGTATGGTATGATGGCAAAAGAGCAGGTCTTAGGAATAAAACAGAGTGAGGCTGGAGTTTCAGCTCTACCACTGAATAGCCACATGACCTTGAGCAACTTCCTGGATCTCAATTCTTTAATTTGTAAAGTGAGATAAATGAACTCTTTTTCACAAAGCATGGGAAAACAAAAAATTATAAATGTCTCCAGAGACTTGATTCTAATAGGCACTTACGAGCTATTGATTCTGAATAGATCAACAAAATCTGTGCATCCCTCCTCCTCCAGGGCCCATACCTGGCTATGTAATTCCTGAATAACTGAAAACATACGGCAACAACTTCACCTGCCCATTATATATTTGTGACCTCCTTGTTATAGCAGCTAGTCTACCTATACAGTACCTTTCCTATCCTTTTCCTTTCCTCCTTCCTCTTTCCTACCTCTTTATTGCTCTCCCCAAACACCCTGTGCATGCTAAATTACACTGCATTGGTTAAAAACATAAACTTTGTTATTGGAACATCTAGGTCCAAATTCATCTCTAGTCTTTTCTTTGTACAGCACTGGATTACTATTCCTAGATAAATTCCCAAATTCACTGACCTCAACTGTGGAAGAAATAATCATCACTGCTTACCTCCTGTGAAGTTCACATAAGCTAATGCAGGTAAAGTGGTTAGCACTTTACCTGGACAAAGCACTCTTTTAATAAGTAGCTATATTTCTTCTGTTTTCATGGCCTCATGTGAATGGTGTTGAATTTGATAATATGTCACTGCTAAGCAATGCTATTTCATAAGGAATATCATAAATCATTTTTCATGTGATTGTTGAAACTAGCATTTGCCACTGCATGGTAAAATTCTAAAGAGGCTCCACTACATTCAAAGAGTTCCAAACAAGATAATTTTTTTCAATCACCTTCATCATGATTCTATCTTTCTCACACTTTTCTTAGCCAGAAGACAAACACTCAAAAGAAACACCACTTCTATTACCCATGTATTCCATATCAGAAATAACAGAGGAAAAACTCAGGCATGGTTTTCATAGGAAGGATAATATTTTTCTCTTTAACACTATGGTATATTTAAGGACAGAATTTCCCATTTAAAAATGCATTACCCAAGGTTGATGGAAATAACTGTTGTTCTCAACCACATACATGAAGACTCATATGTATGTGTTTAATTTAAACATGTATTTACAGGTATAAAATAGAATAGGGTAAGAATCTGATTATTTGGGTGTAAAAAACATGTACAGTCTTAAAACCATGGATGGAGCCAACAGCCAGAGAAGGCTAGTATCATTCCTTCCATCCTACTTTTGTATTTCATTCTCTTTCTCATGGCAAATTTTGTTCTAAAGAGGATGGATGCATGAAAAGTTTACTGAAAAAATCTGCAACAAGTGACTTTAAAGAAACTGTGGCATTCTAAAGGAAAGCTAAATAGGCCACAAGTCTATAGAAAACTAAATACATCCCCTCCTCTGACATTTACCTTGTTCTTCCCTTCCCTGATAGGGAAATGAATGGTGTGAACAACAAAATTCTGGCCTGGAGAATTAACCACAAAATTCACATTTTATTCCTTGAAAAACTCTAAATGCAACCTTCCCACTAACTGCTCTTTTCTGTCCATCCAAGCAGTTACAAAGTCCTGCTGATTCTACCCATGGAGCTCTCTCTCAACTTGGTGCCTTTTTCACCCCAACCCTAAGCTGAGTTTCCATCACTCCTTTGCCGGGCTGCTGCAAAGGCTCCCAGTTAATCTTTCTGCCTCACTTCCTCCTTGCCCTTCCCTCCCTCCATTCTCTACACAGAAACCCAACAAACTTTTTTTTTAAGATTTATTTATTCATGCATACAAGAGCTGGGGTACAGTCCAGAGGTGTTGGGGGTGAGAGGATTCACCAGAGACAGAGTGGGGAACAGAACAGGCAGACTGACCAAAGAACACTGCTGAGGGGAGCAGCGGGCAAGGCAGGAGAGGTCTGCTGCGCTATGTGGATATCTCTCTGGCTGGGGATTGAACTCATGCTGCAGTGGCTGCAGATAGCTTCATAGGCTGCGTCTTAACCCCTTGCGCCACCAGGGAGGCCCCAACTATCTTTTCTGAAAATACAAGTTTTATCATGGTACCTTCAATGGCTCACCACCATCCATAAGAGAGAATCCATTTAGTAACAGAAGTCAACAATGATATATAATCTGGCTCTTGTATCACCCCTTCCACCTCAAGCACAGACACAAACACAAACCATTTATATTCCCAACCACAATGACCAAGTCTGCATATGATATTCCATCTGAACAAAACACTCTTACACATGCTTTCTCTTCTAGTTGGATAATTGCTACCCATCATCCATGACTTAACACAGATGTCAGCAACTCCAGGAAAGCTGTCCCAAACCTACAACTGTGGTGTATGGGGTCTCATAAGAAATCCTCTTCTCCCATCTGACCAGTAGATTCTAATGCATACAAGTATGATCTCTAGAATCAGACTGTCTGAATTCAAATCCCCGGCACACTTTCTAGAGCTGTGTGATCTTTAGCAGGTTACTTAACCTCTCTGTGCTTCAGCTTCCTCATTTGTAAAATGGAGATAATTATTGTGCTTACTTCAATAGGACTACTTTGAGGATTAAATGGTTAATATAGAAATGACTTAGAAGAGAGTCTGAGATTTAGTTATTGTTTGGCGTTAGGAGTAATAATAAAAGTAGTAGTCAAACCATCCTATATGCCATCTTTAGCCCTTTCACCCTTGATTGGGCCTTCTGCAAAAGCAGATGTACAAATTACCTTCCTGCAAGTTTTTAAAGCTATGTCAAACAATTAATACATTGTTCTTTAATAAATACATACTGAGGATTCAAACCAATCAAATATTTCCATCTTCTGTAAGAATTTTAAATTCCTCTGAATTACTTGGGTAGATTTCCTTTCCTGTAACATTAAAGTGTTTAACACACACACACACACACACACACACTCACTACAGATAGATAAATGGTTGGTAGGTAGGTAGATAGATAGAACTTGCTTAGAGTAAGAAAGGCAAAACTAAATAAGAAAAATAACTCCTGTAACCAGAACTTCACAAGGTAAGTCCAGTTCACCTCTATCAGCAAACACTGTGAGAACCTTTTCATTAGATTAAAGTGCAAACTTAACCTTGCTTGATATCAACCAAGACTGTCCTTTTACTTTAAGGATATACTCACTATGAAACACATGACACCTACTTACCTTGGGAGCAGAATGCTCTCCAAAAAAATTTGGAAAGTATATGTATATGCAAGTATATGCTACAATGAAACATACTTAGAAAGTGCTAGAAATGATGTTGTCCAGGCTTACATTTAATGGTGGCTTAGAGAGGGAGAGAAGAGAGCAGAGGGAGGCTCTGACAGTTTAAGTTGGAGGAGCTGCAGTCCTTTGTAAGCACTTTATGGTGATAAGCATAACAGCGTGTAAAGCATTAGTAATGCTCCATCTGGAAATTCCTATTGCCAATCAGCATCTTCATTAGTGGAGCATTTTATCATGTCTGCTAATAAGACACCTGTAATGTTTTAGGTACATGATCCTCAAGTGATTTAGCGCCACCAAATTATTCTAATGATATAGCAGAACCCTACTATAAGTTCTGTTATTCAGAAGATTTTTATACATCAGGTCAAAATATGTTTCTCTGAAATCCAATAAGCACAACTCTAAAAGCTCCGACTAATGCAGCTAGCCTGGACATTAAATGGGACTTCTGACTCCAGGCACAGTGCTAAAGAGAATTCCACTACAATTTGTATTTGGTCAACTGTTCTTGGAAGAAGCTCAATGTTTCTGATTAGTCATCCTACTGGTCCACAAACATTTTAAGCAGGATGTATTATCTACATACCTCACTCTGTGCAGAAACAATTTACAGAGGAAAATAATCAGGATAAGCTGGTATCAGCTGAATTATATATAACTAGATGCATATAAGAGCAGTAACAGAGTCAATGTCTCCTAAATGACATCAAGCTTAAATGCCAGGGAAAAACTAAAACTTAGTGGCAAGAAGCAAGGTCTTTGTTGAGGAAATCCACACGGCCAACAGGTATATGAAAAAATGCTCAACAGCACTTATAATCAGGGCAATGGAAATCAAAACCACAACAAGATATCACCTGACTCTGGTGAGAATGACCCATATTAAATAAACTGGCAACAATAAATACCTACCAAAAATGTAGAGATGACTAACAAATGCCATTGCTAAAAATGGGTCTGCCATATGACCCAGCAACTCCCTCCTAGTTATCTACCCAAAGGACACAAAAACATTAATTAGAAAGGAAACCTGCATTCTTATATTTATTGCAGCACTATTTACAATAGGTAAGATATGGAAACAATCTAAATGCCCAAAAATATATAACCAGATCAAGAAGATATTATACACACACACACATACATAATGGAATACTATTTAGCAATCAAAAAAGATAAAATCATGCCATTCACAGCAACATGGATGGAGCTAGAAGGGATTATACTGAATGAAATAAGTCAGAAGGAAAAAGAAAAATATCAGATGGTTTCACTCATAGGAGGAATATAGGGAAACTGAATAAAGGATGAAAAAAAAGACAAAACTTGCAGGCAAAATATAGATCTAAGGCCTACAGCAGGGGAGGGAGGGAGAGAGGTCAAAACAGGGGAGGGAAGAGCACAAGGGATGAAGGGATGATGGTGATGTGGTGGTAGGAGACTTATGGGGATTTATTCATTTACTGCACAAATTGAATAACAATGTAAGAAAAATAAATTTAAAAAAATAAAAATAAAGCAAGGTCTCTGTTACCAGGCACCCATGGGTTGAAGTTCTTGATGAGTTATGCGAATCTTAAGAAAGGTACCTAATATCTATCAACCTCCAGTTTCTTTACTGCTAAATGTTACTATCAGTACTACCTACCTGATGAGTCTGTGAGACAACAATTGTAATTAACAGGATGTCTGGATGTGAGGGGTATAAGAAAAACCTTTTGGTCTCTTCACTGACTGTTCAGCTGAGTCAAAGGAAGTACAGTGTTGTCAGGTTCTGCTTCTCAAATAAGAGATACAATGGACCAAAAGAATTGGAGATAATGATGACAACAGAACCCTTCGGAAAAGAGATGGGGACAAGTCCTCAAACTGAATGAATCCTAAGCTGGTGACCTGCATTCTTCCCAGTAAGACCTTTGGAAACCAGAAACTGGATGATGTAATTTTTTTCTTTTTCTTAGCTGCTGGCTAGTGGTGCTTTCTCCTACTGTAAATGATAAACCAATTTCTACTATGAATCATCAAAACATGCTGAAATCTGTCTAGAAAGAAGGCTTTCTGTGAATAGAGCCAAAAGTGATTCCACTTCTTCAAACGAAAATATAGGTTGTCTTTACCAGCCTTTTGGATCTAATCTGGCACTGATCAAGAATTCATTTCTTGAAATAATGCTTTTAAAAGTATTCCATTTTTTGGAAAACACACTGAAGTGGTATGAATAGACATTTGCTATATTCTGGGTACATGTTCTAAAGCTTAGAATGAAAAAAGTTCCATTTACTGGGATATGTCTAATTCTCCTGCTCCTATTCAGGAATCATAATATGACTACATAATCTGATTAATCATCAATAAAGAAGACAGAGTTTAAAGTCACGCAAGAAAGGAAAGACATTTACCTTCTTCATTTCTTATCATGATTAAGAGGCAAAGTGGGGTTCACAATATTCATAATATTGTTAAAATGGAAATTTTGAATACAAGTATGTGATATTCTGAAAATGAAAGTGATGAATGGTATATACAGACAAAGGAATACTATTCAGCAATAAAAAATGTATTATCTGTACAAATAACAACATAGATGAAATTCAAATACATCATGTGAGGTTAGATTCATTCAGTACATCGATTCCATGTATCTGCCATTCTGGAAAAGGGAAAGTTACTAATGACAGAGAACAGACCAGTGATTGTCAGGGTTTAAGGATGGAGAAAGGGTTTGACTACACATAGGCATCTCTGTGTTTGACTACACAGAGATATTTTGGGAGTGACGAAACTGTTCCATATCCTAATTATGTCAGTGATTACATGAATCAATGCATCTGTCAAAACTCCCATAACATTATACCAAAAATATGAATTTTACTGTCTGAAATTTAAATAAAAATTTATTTAAAGAATGTATGCAATCAGCTATTTACAGAGATTTAATATAACACTACTTAAAATTGCAGTAAATGGGAGGTTTATCTTAAACAAATGGCACTTCACTAATAAAATCCCAGGACAACCATTTTCCCTAACTTTAGTGAGGCATAATTGACAAATAAAAGTTACATATATTTAACGTGTATAACAAGATGTTTTGATATATGAATATACTGTAAAATGATTGCCAGTCAAGCTAATTAACAAATCTATCATCTTGCAAAGTTATTTTTTTTGCATGTGTTTAGAATACTTAAGATCTACTCTCAGCAAATTTCAATATAGTATTATTAACTATCGTTGCTATGCTATATTTTACACATCCAGAATTTAATCACCATATAACTGATTCTCTGTACCCTTCGAAAGTCATCTCTCCACTTCTCTCTTCCCCATTTCCTGGCAACCACCATTTTATACCCCACATTTAGGAG
The DNA here is from genome assembly GCF_964194135.1 of Talpa europaea. Classification (NCBI taxonomy): domain Eukaryota; kingdom Metazoa; phylum Chordata; class Mammalia; order Eulipotyphla; family Talpidae; genus Talpa; species Talpa europaea. The sequence continues at coordinate 26,569,920 of NC_140078.1, read as the reverse complement.
CTGGTTTTTTTAGATTCCACACATATTTAGATCATGCAGCATTTGTCTTTCTGTATCTGGTTTATTTCACTTGGCATGCTGTCTTCTAGGTTCATCCATGTTGCTACAAATGGAAATTTCCTTCTCTGTGTGTGTTTGTGTGTATGTATACATGCATACTTATTCATACACTGCATGTTCTTTATTCATTCATCCACTGATGCACATTCAGGTTATATCTATATCTTGGCTATTCTAAGTAACACTGCAAGGAACATAGGAATGCAGATAACACTTTGAGATACTTATTTTATTTCCTTTGGATATATACCCAAAAGTGGGATTGCTGAATCATATAGTAGTTCTATTTTTAATTTTTTTAGGAACAAGAAAAGCCATTTTTTTACAACTGCACTATGTTTTGTAGCTGTCTCTGCACACCTGCAATTCACCCATCCTCAGTTGGGGAGACCAGAAAGCCAAACTCTAAATTTCCAAGACTCTTTAAAATTAGAACCAATTAGAAACACTTCGATATTTGTAGGATGGTGGTCATCTTCCTTCCTTCCAGTTCTTCTCCTGGCAAGTAAGGAGATACAGGTTTGAAAGACAAGGTTCTAGAGGGATTGGTGGCAACAGCAAGGGTAGCAGGCCCTTGAACTTAAAGATCCAGTGATGATCACATTCCTCATTCTTTACCCTTTAATATCCTTTTATAAGCACCTAATCACTTGTATCAAATGCTTTCTGGTTGAAATACCTAGAGTGGGGTTCTTTTTCCTGTCTTGATCTCTATTGATATAAAAGTTTATCTCCAACATGGCTCCATGTCATGGTCCCTAGATAATAGGATTGTTTGGATGTTTCAGAAAAATTCCATTTGAATTTAGCCAAAGTGACACTACCTTCTGGTTTCTAAAATTATCAGTGCCACCCAGTTCGTGTTCACTGTATTGAAATGATGATATGTGATAGTTTAACTTATCTCTTAGAAGTGACTCCCAAGTCACTCAAGGCACCAAGAAATGAAAGCAAATATAAAGCTTTTTACTCACTGATTGACCATCAACATGTTCTTCGTAGGTTTTCTGTTGTTCATTACTTGTGGGTTTTCAATGTATCTTTCACTTTGTTAACAATTAACCACATTAGTTAAACCTCAAGTGCTACAGACTTGTTTAAAGAACAACTTCCCAAGAGACTTGGCAAACATAGCCTGAAGTATTAGGAATAAGTCTAGTTTTTGGCTGTCTAGGGACTGAGCTACCTGCAACTGTTATAACTCTTGGGAGAACACTTGAGCAAATTCAGTGTGAGTACTGACATTGCTCAAATGCTAACACAGGCATAGTATTTGGACAAAGTATGTGATGACAAGGTTCAGTGGAGAGATGCCACAATGAAGATGAGGGTCATGGATGTGTGGCTGAAAATACTTTGTACAGAAGGCCTACAGTATATTTTTATTAAGGGAATGAGTAGCATGTGAATGTAGTTTGCACTCTATAGGATTAAAAACACGTTGGCTGAGCTAGTTAGACTGTTCTTTCGCTCCAGAGCAGAGGCTTCTTAAGTCATTCTGCCATTGATAAGAATGGCCTTATGTTCATCTCAAGGCTCTCCCTTCTGCTGCTCTCATTCCTGAGGTTCCAGTGATACTGATTCTAGAGAGGAAGCTTTTGAGTGTGCTATGACCTCAACAGCTAGGAATATGGAGTGCTTCCGATTCAGGAATGGATCTGATCAGACAAAATTAATAAACTCAATTCTGAGACTATATGAGATACCTTGAAGCAGAATTTCTTTCATTAGATTTATATTATGGGATATCAGTCTGGAGCTATCAATGACTGTCATGTGAAGCCAGTGTACTTTCCAACTACAGCAGAAGATGCATTAGAAAGACAGGGAAAAAAAATTAAAAGTATGATCAAATTGATAGAGACTCTGGAACCAGCTATGCCTGAAGTACCTTTTCAGTTACATGAACCAAAACATTATTTTCTTGCTTAAAACTCCTAAAGTCAATATATTAGTGAGTTTTATTTGTTGGATTATTTTATTATCTTCTTTATCATCAGAAAAAAACTTTACTGATACACTAACCTTCAGCTAAAACATTATATTTTGGGGCATATTTTCAAATGTCTAGAGCACTGATTCTTTAGCTTTCATGAGATTTTCAAATGAGTTTGCAATCCCTCAAAAGGTCAAGAACCACTTTTCTACAGAGAAGAAATACCTCAAAAATTGGTTAATAATTGTCATTTTCATGGCACATTTTTATTATTATAAATAGAAAAAATAACCAATTCTGTTTCAAAATAGGAAGTGAACATAGAAGAAAAAAGAAGGAAGTAAGTAACTATGGAAGGTCAGGGATTTAAGATCTTTACAGCCTTAGGAATTCTTATTTATTAGCAGCACCACCTCAAATCATAACAAACATACTGAATGGCACCCAAAGTACAGGAATTTTATACATAAGTACATGAGAATGATTTCAGTTATATAATCTCATAGTTGATAAAATAGTTGATGAAATGCGCTATTTGGAAGATATTTAATGAAAGTCATAATGTTGTACTTTCCATCTTATATATTGGAATCAGTAAAATTTATTCAGAACACGTGTATTTTTTTGAGAAGACTGGTAATGTTCTGGAATCCAGAAACTGTGACTAGAATGCCTAAGGAATAAAATGATCAAAGGGATTATTTTTTAAAATTGGTACATAAAAATATACACACTTTGCATTATGCTCCATTTTCATCTATTTCATACTAAATGTGCCCTGTTCTGGGGCCTCCCCAGCGGCGCAGCGGTTGAGCGCTGGGTTGTGAAGCTGCCCACAGTCTCTGCAGCACCAGTTCAATTCCCAGCTGCATCCCGGCCACCGGAGGAGGGTCCCACATGGCGCGCAGACCTCTCCTGCCGCCCGCTGCTCCCCTCAGCAGTGTACTTAAGTCTGCCTGCTCTGCTCCCTGCTCTGGCTCGGTGAATTCTCTCACCCTCCCACGCTTCTGACTGTACCCAGTGCTTGTATAAATAAATAAATAAATAAATAAATAAATAAATAAATAAATAAATCTTAAAAAAAAAAAGCTAATAAGGCTTAAAAAAAAAAAAATGTGCCCTGTTCTGATTGTGTAATCTCAAGACACCTACCCTAAGGTGGCCATACACAGCCTAGTTATTCTTTATTGCTAATAAGAAGGTTCTACCGCTGGATTTAATGAATCTTTAACAAATTTTTCTCTTTAAAAGGGAAAAAATGTGATTTAATGTTAATCTTCTGATTTATAATTTGTTGCACTCTAATGTTAACCTTCTAATCTGAAATTTTATTAAGACTGATCCAACCACAGCAATGAAAAAACAAACAAAATACCAAAACCAAAACCCACCCACCACTAGATACTAGAAGAATGAGTTTAAAAAATATTTCCAAGTAATATCAGGTGTCAGAATAAGACAGTCACTTCAAAAGAGAATAAAAGGAAGAAGGTAAAAGTGTTATTATCTCAAGGAAGAGAAGGAAGGCCTTAAAAGCCTCAATTAGTTAAAAGTACAAGGAAACAACAGCTACCAACTACTGAATTGATATAAGAGGCAACTTAAAGGAAAACAATTTTTTTTTTCTGGCTCTGACTACAGATATATGGGTGGAACAGATTGTTGAAAGTTTATAATTAATATCATGAAGATAAGAGAAAGCTGACATAATGGTCTTAACTTTATCTGGAGCAGAGCTTGAACACAGGAATGAAATACCAGGAGATTTTGTTAAGCAAAATTTATAGATACGACTCAGTGTATCTGGGGTGGGTTAGAGATTCTGTAGTTCTTAAAAATTCTCAAGAGATGTTGATGTTAATGATCAGGAGATCCCATTTTCTGTAGCAAGACTCCTCAGTATTTTTTTCTATTCCCTTTCAATTTGAATCAACTTGCTAACATAAATATTGTCATATTGTAAGGGCAGGAATGGACACAGTGCAGGTTTTCTATGATCTAGCAGACCGGGTAAAGGAGAAGTCAGAGTCCTCAGTGGTTTTTGCAGGTCTTTTATTGGAATTTACCCGGTAGATAGCAGGCAGGAGTGCTGGGGGGCCGGGAGGCTAGCAGGCCTCCCAGCCCCCAGCAAATCCTTAGTCTATCTGGGCTCTCCGGTGATCTCTGCTTCTGCTTCTGCTTCTGCTTCTGCTTCTGCTTCTGCTTCTGCTTCTGCTTCTACTGGCGTCCCCGTGACGCCGCCCAGTCTCAGCCCAGGTGAATCCCATCTACCTATGCGCACACCCTACTCCAGGTGCCCGCCATCAGGCATGCATTCAGGACCTCAAGGATCCATCATCTATCCTGATGGCAGGAGGGCAGAAAAGCCTGACATTTTTCCTTACCCTACACATATTTTGCCATGTCATATTGTCATTTTGCCATATTTTATAATATAGTAATGTTAAAAGTTTCTACTTCCAGAGGTGATTTCCCTTGACTATTTGTAAGAAGAAATCTTATCATCTTCTTTCCCAAGTTTTATTTTTATTTTACTTTTTTTGTACGTACTGTGTACTGGTGATTTTTTTTTTTCCCATGATGTGCCAATTTAATGAAAAGATGAACAAAGTTACTGGGCAATAGATACCAAGGACATAATTTTATTTTTCAATCATTTTTATTCAGGTAACATTGATTTACAACATGTATATGATTTAGGGGTATAGAGTCACACCTCTTCAGATATATGTTACCACCAAAGCACCAAATAATCCTCTACCACAGTACACTGGATCTCCACACTTTGCTCCCCACCCTCTTGTCCTGTGAATCTCCAAGTTTTATTTTCAGAACAGTGGCCCCAGTCCCAAAGAATTAACCTGAGTAAGTTTGAGACAGGGTAGAAGAATGTGTCTTTCTTACAGGTGCCCAGGTAATGGGCAAGCTGCTGTGCCAGAAGCCATGCTTATGACCCACTGATGGGTCCTGATGGAATTTCTGTAAGATCGAAGACAACAGAAAATCTTTAGTCTTAGTAACTGGAGCTTCTAAAGTCTTGAGATTACTCTTTCCCTAGGTCCTCATTTAAAGGCAAAGAGCTTGAATACCAGAGTTTGAGGCCACAGTGTTGGTTAGAGAAGCAATATGCGTCAAAGCTCTGCTCTTTTACTGCGTGCCCAAGAATCCTGTCTAGATGCCACATTATTGCTTTTTCAAATCACTTAGTATGGATCCCTAGCACTCTATATAGTACTGCACATATTTTAGTTCTATCCATCATTTTGTTTTTAGAATTAATCTCCAGGAAAGTACTTCGAAGTGTGGCCCAAGGACTTCCTCTATTATAGAATCCCTTCAGGGGTAGGGCTCGTTGGAAGATTCTTAGTTGTCCTAAAACTACTGAATTTGATTCTCTTGGGCTGGTGCCTGGAAATCTGCATTTTGACTAGCACACCCACCCAAGCCCACCCTTATGGTACTGTTTGATAAACAGGTCAATGAGATGATGGTTTCAACCCTGTTTATATAACAGAATACCAGGGGGGTTATATAATAGAATATCAGAGGGGTTTCAGAATAGAATGCCAGGGGGAGGAAGAGGGGAGCCCCAAACTTAGGTTTCATGCACAGAATATCAATGGAGTCACTGGATCCAGTGATGCTTAGCCATCAGTATTTGTCCAGGTACCCCGGGTATTTCCAGTGTGCAGCCAAGGATGAGAAACAAAGATTTCATCAGAGACATTCTGCAAGGGAGGAAGAGGGAGAAGGATCAAAACAGGGGTGGGAAGAGCACAAGGGACTATGGTGATGGTGAACGGATGAACTGGTGGTGGAAATTTCATGGGGACTACACCTGAGAGGAGAAAGCACACATTGTACAAAAATGATGTAAAAAAAATACATATAAAATTTTAAAAATTAAATAAAAAGATTTAGGAAGGTTTCTGTATCTTCATGCAATAAGATGTTAAATCTCCAGGCAAAACGATCCTTTGTTTTAATGTATACAGAAATGTTGTCTCCTGGAATACCAAAGGTCTTAGAGTAGTTGGCTTCAACAATTCCAGTCTAACCCAGCGACACCATACATTTCTATTCCAACAAAATAATCACTGATGGGAGTTCTAAAGTCACGTCTGAAGGGTTCCACTGAGGTAGGTCCTCCTTCATAGCCATGGCATTAAGAATCCTCATCTGCATCTAGTCACTTCTGGCAGTTAGAAGGTAAGGATTTTTGTAAGAAAATAATTTTACAGGTTTTCTGATGGAGTTACTAAATAGTAAATGCCTCTCTGCAAATGAGCAGATTGATTTAAGAGTATTGGTAGGTTATAGTGACCCACATTACAAGAGAAATGACAAAACAGAAATCTTACAAAGCAGAGTATATATTTTTTTAAAATTTTTTTTTTTTTTATAGAGGCATGCTTTATTTATTTATTTGTTTGTTTGTCTGTTTTGTTTATACAAGCACTGGGTACAGTCAGAAGTGCGGGAGGGTGAGAGAATTCACCAGAGCCAGAGCGGGGAGCAGAGCAGGCAGAAGGACCGAAGTACACTGCTGAGGGGAGCAGCGGGCGGCAGGAGAGGTCTGCGCGCCATGTGGGATCCTCCTGTGGTGGCCGGGGAGCAGCCGGGGATCGAACTGGCACTGCAGAGGCCGCGGGCAGCTTCGCAACCCAGCGCTCAACCGCTGCGCCACCGGGGAGGCCCCCAAAGCAGAGTATATAAATTTATCTTTTGGACTTCAAAATTCAAAACACTAATTTCTGAATTACTGCCAAGGATGTGCTATGTTCAGTTTATTGAGGGGTTCAATATTCTAAACAAGCAACCTACTAATTTCTCTTTAATCAAAAGTTGTCAATTTAATTTACAAAAAGTTAAATTTATTAAAATATGCCTTTTTAGAAACTTTCTAAAAATGCAGAGCTGGACATAAAAACAGACACAGGATAATGGTTTAATGTATATGACACTGATTAACCTCAAGATAATGACTACCTAATTAAAATTAAGCTTGCTGATATTTCTATTTTGCAAATGATTTTAACTCCTTTATTGCTTTTTCTTCCCTTTTTTTAAACCCTCAGATGACCACTCAGGTGCCAACACAGATGAGGATGAATTATGGTTCATACCTCAGACACAGACTGATTTTTTTCTCAAGCACAGGTATCTCTCCTCATCCTTATCCTGAGTCTTGATTTTCCAGGAGAAATACCTGGAAGGGGTCATGGTGAGGGCAGGGGAAGGTACTCAGCAGAAGCTTAGTCAAGTCGATTTAACCAGCAGAGGAAAATTTACCTACCAGGCCCTTGTGGAAGAAGTCATCCCAATAACCCTAATCTGTGGCTGACTCCTAACTCCTCTGATGTAACCAGCATTTCCCAAACATTAATGTCACACAATCACTGAAGGATCTTGTAAACTGCCAGATTCTGATTCACGAGTCTAGGGTAAAACCCAAGATTCTCATTTTCTGCCAAGCTTCTAAGTGATGCTAATACTTCAAATCCATGGACCCAACTTTCAATAACAAGAAACACAATAGTAGTCTTGATGGAAAACACAGAGATGGTGGAAGACTATGTCCCCTGTTTAACACCTGCTAAGACTGTAGTAGAAGTAGTCAATTTGGAGAGCTCACGGAGTCCACAACTCCCTTCCTTGAGAATTATTATCAGACCCAAATTTGGATGCCAATAGCCGTATTTGTGCTGGGACTTTGCCCCTGGTCAGAGTTGACTGGAACAAAAATGGATATGTGCTCAAACTGGAGCCATTCAGCTTCTTCCCATCTTGAGAGTTATGGTTGGTCTTCAGGGATACCAGTCATGAGTTACTCCAATTCGAGGATGTAAGCAGTGGAGGCAGTTATTGTAGTGTCAACAGACAAACAGGGACAGAGGAAAACAGCATTGGAAGAGTTGAGATCAGAGAGCACTTGAAAATCAATTGCTGCTTGGATTCTTGACAGCTTTTTAGTTTATATTTCAGGCCCCTCCCTTCAGCATAATCTGAAGTTCCTAAAAACAACCCTATATCCATTCAATAAATTCCCCCCTTTATTACTCAAACAAGCTCTAGAGAGAGCCTGCAAATTTCGGTGCAAAGGAAATGCAGTTTCACTTTTCATCAGAGAATACAACACATTAGTCCAGAAGTTCTAGAAAATGCCCAAGTTCTGTCCCAGATGTCAGGATTTTAGAGGAATAAGTAGTTCATGTCCATATTCAGCAGGCAGTTTCCCTGGGCTACCTATGAAAACTGCATGACCTTCTTCAAGTAATTTAAAAAGAGCTTCATGGAATGTCAGAGTGTCAACAGTTCAAATTCCCTAAATAATTAAAACTATTTATTTCAACCAACTTCCTTCCCATCTTCTTTAGCCTAATGTGCCAAGTAGAGAGAAAACATGCCTGACTTTCTATGCCTCCTCCTTACCCAGGTGACTCCCATCCTAGCCCAAGGGAGAAAAGTAACTGGTCAAGAAAAGGCATCAGAGAGAATTTTTATCAATTCATCTCTTCACATTTGCATTTATCTACTTGATCTTCTCGTCTTGCCTTATCATACTTTCTTTCCATAATCTTTGCAAATGTTTCTGATCTTCTACTTATGTAAGAAAAATCAGTGGTTCTCAGCACATGTCACCAGCTCACATATTCCTATCTACCCTAAAGATCATCTCAACCCCCACACACCACTTCTTGCAACCTGCCTCATTCATCCATTTCATCACCAAAGACAATTACACACACACACACCCCTCTCCATAACTACCACCACATCCCATCTTTCATGGCATGTGCTAATTTGGCACAGATAATGCTTGTTTATGCCAAATGAGTCAGTAGTTACAGGCAAACAACCTGGCAAAGATGCATGTGCAACCTTCTTCCTCCTTGAGACAAGGACAGAAACTAGAATCATTTTTGTCCTAAGACACAAGGTTATAGCTCCATGCCGATTTGCATTAATGAAGTTTCTGCTTTTTCAGCTATTGATGGGCACAAAAGGACACAACCTGTCTCCTTGTATTAAAGATATGCCCTTGGGCATGTCTTCCACATCCCACAGGGAAGACTTCTATTCAGCCAGTATTAACAACTAAGAAAATCACTATTGATTATGACACAGTAAATATGTCATTATTTTTTTACTTATCCTATCAATTACATACTCAAACTTAAGTAGATGAATAAATATGTTGAATTCTAAACACATTAAAAATGTATTATACTAATTCCCAATGTAAACTCTTCGAATGTTTCTGACTTCACAAAAATGACCTATTTCAAAGTCATTAAAACTCTGCTTATGTCTGGAATTACTACAAATAAATACAACAAATATCATTAGTGGCTATGTCCAGAAAACAGGAATGCAGCAAATATTTAATTTCTTCTTCGTAACTCTCTGAATTTTAAAATATCTTTTCAATGCACACAAACATCTGTGCATTGTATTCTATATACTAGGAAAAAAGTAAACATTACAAAAAATACAGATATATGGTTTACATTCAGTACATTTAAATGATTCCCATATCTGTTCGGTTTTGATTGTCCTGCTGGAAGCACAGTTATTACATTAGTGTGATTTTCTCCCATGCTTCTTAAATTATGTGTTAGAAATGAAGCACACTCACTGGAGGAAGACAGCTGCCTTCTTTCTAAGTGCCTTAGACTGAAAGGGTGAGATAAGAAATCAGTTTTAGGGTTGGTTTGAAAGTGGTAACACTTGCCTCTTGGACTAAGACATTTGGAATGGAGGAGAAGAAAAATGATGGTTTTAATTTTTTGGTATAACTTGCCTCTACTTTATTTCTAAGAAAATTGCTTCCTACTTTCTAAGGCGATGTGTTCTATTCTAAAGAAAGCCTTGTCTGTAGGAACATATTTAAATATTTTATTTCTTCAAGGTATTTCTTTTGGAAAGTAAATGATCAAAACTAAGTCAATAAAGTCATAATTCCATGATCATCATTCTCTGAAAGTTTATAAAACAAAAAAATATAAAGCCCCTCCTTTGTTGTTCAAATCAGGTTTCTGAGAGATAAGCAATTTGACAGTATAAGCTTATGTTCATGTATATAATCTATATGTTAGGAATGTCAATGGCAGCATATACCCATATATATGTGCACATGCAAAATTATAAAATAGGTAATCAAAACATAATGTTCTCTTTTAAAAACTAAAATGAGATTAAGTTATACAAAGTTCTCTGTAGTTTGCATTTTTGAGAACACCTAAAACATGGTTCTCAAAGGGGACCCTTGACTCTAATACACAAATTAAAAATTTTTATTACCCAATTACATAAAATTAAGCACCAAATTAAATTACCAAGCAAATAACCACCAAATTACCCAAACAAAAATCGAACTATATAAGATATTGACTAAAGGGTCGTGTTGATGACCTATAGTGGCTACACTGTAACAGATTCTAGAAATAATTCAGTATTACAAAATTTGAGTGCAAAAAACTAATTTTGCTTACATTTATTATAAACTCTAAATAAATCAAACAAAAATGTATTATTTTCATATTATTTCCATGTATACCATTTTAGAATATCCTGCTAAAGCTATAAAATAAACAAACACATTTAAAGTGTTTGACGATCTTCACCTTTCTTTATTACGGTAGTTGATGTCAAAGAAATAGTGGCTGAGTGCATTTTTTCCCGAAAGAAAAATGCTACCTCACAGAAGAAGACAGTATCTCAATACAGAGGTAAAAACAGAAATGCGTGCCTATTTTTGTTTTTCTCTCAAACTTATTTGTATCAGAGCAATATTTTTTAGAAAGTTACTGAGTGACTGTTCTCTCTTAAAAGTACTGAGTTTGGGCCTCCCTGGTGGTGCAGCAGTTGAGCGCTGGGCTGCGAGGCTGCCCACCAGCCTCTGCAGCGCCAGTTCAATCCCCAGCCACCGTTGAGGGTCCCACAAAAAAAAAAAACAAAACAAAACAAACAAACAAAAAAGTACTGAGTTCACTATAGCTTTGCAATGAAAGTTTTGCTCCAAGGGGCAAAACAACTCCATCAGAACAAAGGCTTGCTTACTTACAAAACTGAAGGTGCAAACTGCCCTCCACTGATTTCAACTTCACTCTTTTCTTCATATCCAGGAATAAAGAATAAAGGTCACATCTAAACAAAGCTCTCCAAAATAAAACCCGCCAGGGAAATACATTTCTGAAGAAGTTCATTCTCAAGTAATTAGCCATGCCTATTACACAGCATTTACATAAAAATGTGAGTAATGCTATTTAATTTTCCAACTCAGATGGAAAACACTAAACTGGGGATACTTAAAAAGAAATGCTGCCCAGGGGAGAAGACTATATAATGTTAAATATCTGTAATGAAATATAACAGCCACCAAAATAAGACCAGATGCATTAGTAAGCAGTGCAACTTGCCTACCCACAGCCTTTTTCCTGATTTCAGGGGGTGATGAAAATGAACCCAACTGAAAATACAGCCTTCTGAGGCTGCCTTACAATTTGTGGTAGCCTGTGTCCCTGTTTAGTCCAATGAGAAGTATGATTTGGGAGGGGGTAAGTTTCTGTTTTTCTAATATAGACACATAATTCCTGCCCACTTCCATCTTTTGATTTCTGCTGGGGGAACACATATGATACCTGGATGTTCAGCACCCATCTTGCAACCAGAGAAAATGAGCATCAGGATAGAGACACATCAATGAAAGATGGTGGAGAACAAACAAGGCCAAAGGCTAAATCTCTGAACCAGTTCTGGACTAGCTACTGCTGAACTTCTTGTTACATGGGACAAATATAGACTTATGTGTTTAAATACATTCAGGTTCACAAAACTCATTCCTGACTAATACCTGAACTTTAGCTGGCACTCTGATCATCTTTTCTTTTTTAAAAAAAAACATTATTTATTTATTTATTATTTATGCAATAGCTAGGGTACAGGACAGAGGCGTGGGAGGGTGAGAGGATTCACCAGAGACAGAGTGGGGAGCAGAACAGGCAGACAGACTGAAAGCCTGCTGAGGGGAGCAGCGGGCACAACATGAGAGGTCTGCCGCACCATATGGGAATATCCCTGGCCGGGCTGGGAATCAAACCCACGTTGCAGAGGCTGCAGACAGCTTCACAGCACTGTGCTCAACCCGCTGTACCAGCGGGGAGGCCCACTCTAATCATCTTTACACAAGGACTTTAATGCTGATTTCTGCATTAAAGTTTGAGAGGAAAACAAAAAAAGGCACATAGAAACCAATTTTAAAGCTGGCTGCAGAAAAACAAATTTCACTTACATTTAAACTCTAAACAAATCAATAAATGTATTTATTTTCATATTATTCTCATGTATACCATTTTAGAATATCCTGCTAAAGGTAAAAAATGGAATAACTTTCTCCTCTATAAATTTTTATTTAAGAGTAGATACAGGGCCTCCCCGGTGGCGCAGCAGTTGAGTGCTGGGCTGCGAAGCTGTCCTCAGCCTCTGCAGTGCCAGTTTGATCCCTGGGAGCCATGGAGGGTCCCACATGGCGCGCAGACCTCTCCTGCCGCGCCCACTGCTCCCCTCAGCAGTGTACTTCATCACTCTGCCTGTTCTGCTCCCCACTCTAGCTCTGATGAATTCTCTTCGCCCTCCCGCGCTTCTAACTGTACCCAGTGCTTGTATAAATAAATAAAAGAAAAAAAAAAGAGTAGATACAAGCCCAAAATCCTTACCATAAACACTTGAGATCTGATATGTTTCAAATTCAGGTAGGTAATATGGCGTCTATATTGTGTACTATACAATATCCCCAAATTGATCTAGGACTCACCCATTAATCCAAGGGATGACTATGGTCAGTGAATCAAGTCCAGCCTGCCACCTATTTTTGTAAACGAAGTTCTATTGGAATACAGCCACGCTTTCATTTACATAGTGCCTATGGCTACTTTCCTGTTAGCTAGGAGGGCAGAATTAATTGGCTGCTGCAGTGACAGTGTCAGGGTACAGGGGGACATTTCCCCATTTTTCTGGGTCTTCTCAGGTTGGAAGAGCAAAAAAAAAATCAGGCAGAGTAGTAGGATAAAGCCCAAATTTAACTACATATGCACAGAAAATTTACATGTCTGTAATTCTAAAGTAAATAGTATAAACCAGGGGCTTATATCTTGTGCTAAGGAAAGGGCTAGGAGTCAGGAGCATCAAAGAGAGAGAAAGAGGGGGATGAAAATCATATGACAAACTCTGCCTCTAGCCTGGACTCATGATAGGCTTTTCCTATAAAAAGTTTTTTTTCTGGCGATGTCCCTAAATCCAGGTAATCTATGTTCTTTAAGGTTATGGTAAATCTTTTCTTTGGTCTTTAGTTCCACATACCGTGGTGATACTTACTAGAAAAAATGAGCACTGGACATCTCGGGAAAAGTCTGAACATTTGGGGCAGGGGGAGAGGCGGAGACCTACAGCATGGTTCACAAAGCCCAAAATATTTACTATCTGGCCCCTTATAGAAAGTTTGCTGATCCATAGCAAATCTACTGGTACTTATGCAGTGAAACCTAGGACTACACACTCAAAGTAGAAGAAAGACTATATGTATCCTTTTGTTGGTCCAAGCATAGTTTAGCCACTAAATCTATGTTGAACATAAGAAGAAAACAAGTTTTCAAAGCTCTAATGCTTTAAGAATTACAGATAAAAACACTGAGGTTCTCTTCTTAGAGGAGAGAGTAACAGTTCACCAGACTGACCTAGTCCACATGGAGTGTTCAACTCGTGGGTTAATTGTTTAGTACCTACAAGTCCAGAATGTTGACCAAGGGTCTTGTGAAATAAAGCAGCAGCATTTGCAGGGAAAAGAATACCAGTTGATGAGTAAGAATGATTTCTAATCAATCCTATGTTCTTCTGACTTGGATATACTTTGCTCCTCTGTGAGTCTCTGTTTTCATGAAAGGGGACTGAAGTATTACCAGCTCTGCCATGATTAAGGCAAGGCATGGCACACCCATGTGTTAAATGTACATTAGAGGGTAAATTAGATGTGCTTCAGTACATATGCATAAGTATGTATTTTACTAGTCACAATGTCTAATTATGAGCTTCCTCTCTTTTACTGAATAAAGTGTTTGACTATAGCAAAGTCAGAATTTCTCTGGCCCTCCAAAATGTTTGGCGGTTCCTCCTAATAATTCTTAACTGTAAGAGCAGGAGGTTAACATAACATTTTTAATGTGCTACTCTCCACATAATTCAATCTTGTAGACCATACCGCCCAGGGAGCAATTCTTAAAACCATTAGTTTAATTCTAACAAATATCCAGCAGTCATAGGAAATTTACCATACTCACACTTTATTGCAACATAAGTATTAAAGAAAATTATGTAAATGTAGCACATTTTTCAATAAGACTCTTAATAATATCTGAATCCCATATTATAACTGTGAATTTCAAAAATTAGATTTTTCTAAGATATTTCAAAATCATAGGATGTATTCAGTTTCAATACCAGGAAACAAGTTATATTTCAAAAGGTTGTTCATTGGTCCCTCTGTTCTGAAGTCCAATGGGCCATTAGCAGCATCTCTTAGAGTTGGGTAGACTGAACATGCTTTTTTTTTTTAATAAGTGACTTTTTAAAGATTTATTTATTTATACAAGAGCTAGGGTACAGGCCAGAGACGCAGGAAGGCAAGAGAACTCACCAAAGACAGAACAGAGAGAAGAACAAGCAGACAACTGAACTACACTGCTGAGGGGAGCAGTGGGCGAGACAGGAGAGGTCTGTCCCGCCATATGGGTCCCTCCCCTGCTGGCTGGGAACCAAAGATGTTCTGCAGAAGCTGTGGACTGCTTCATAGCACTGCATTTAACATGCTGCGCCACCAGGGAGGCCCTGAACGTGCTTTTTTAACATGGCTCTGTTTGTACTGATGAGAGCCTCTCAGGTTATGATCCCAGGGGAGGAACATCTATTTTTTTTCCCAACTATGTCCTGCCAAAGTTCCCTCCTCAGAAGATAAACTCAGTAAGTCTAGTTTGCAAAAAGAGCTATGTAAATGCACAAGCCTATGTTTTGAGGTATATGCACATTTTGAGCCTCCAGGAATCCAGAGACATGCACGATGTACCCAAATATGGTCATAAAATCACATCTCCATCTGGGCTCATAGGTTCAGGGCTGCTTCAAATGAGCAGACTTCATGCCCACCTCATTTGAGCTTATCATCAAGGAAGAGGTAAAACAGAATAAGCAAGAGAAAGGCAAAATTATGAGCACCTGAAGGAAATTAATTCTGGAAATGTGTAAGGTGTCATCTGGGAAGTGTAAGAACTAAAAAAAGGAGACTGTCTATGAAACACGATGCAGAGCCAGTGACTCACAAGACAACAAAGAAGTGAGATGCAATTTTATTGGAGCTAGAGAGGGGTTGAGGAGCAAGAAAGAATAGGCAGTTGTTGCTGGTTTTCCAGGTCAAGGTTGGAGATGTATCAACTCACAGCAAGTGACAGCCTACTGAGGAGACTAAGGTAAGCAATGATGAAACTGTTGATAGGAATTAGAAAAAAAACAGCCAGTGATTAAATGACAAAAGAAGACCAAGAATGTGTGATCTGAACAAGTATAATAGATTCAAGCCAAAAAGAACAGAGAAAAACAAGTATGGAAAATACTGTTATTTACTCAAGAGCCTCTATTCTAGTAATGCAATGCATATTTGAGAAGAATAAGGGTTAATCTAGACCACTGGATCTCAAAATTGGCTGCATGTCAGAATAACCTGCAACACTACAATAAAATATCCATTCCAGGATTCCACCATAGAAAGTCTGATTCCAAGGTTCTGCGGTGGGGCTTAAACCCCAGAATTTTCTCAAGTTGCCACAGTTATTCTAAATCTAAAGTTGATAAAAGTTTTGACTAGCTGTTCCAACTTTAACATGCACTCAATTCAAATGTAGATTTTAATTGAAAAGATCTTGAGTGGGTCTCAAGATTCAGTAGTTCTTATTTCTTATTAAAGATTTAATTAATTATTTATTTATGCACACAAGAACTGGGGTGTACGCCAGAAGTGGGGGGGTGAGAGGATTCACCAGAGATAGAGTGGGGAGCAGAACGGGCAGATCTACTGAAATACACTGCTGAGGGGGAGCAGTGAGTGCGACAGGAGAGGTCTGCTGTGCCATGTGGCTTAGTTCCCTAGCTGGGGATCCAACTCATGCTATAGTGGCTGGCAATAGCTTGATAGTGCTGAGACATAACCCATGTGCCAGCAGGGAAGTAGAATCAGTAGTTCTCAATGATGGTGTTACTGCTGGTGCAGGAACGTCACCTTGAGTAGTGAGACACAGTCCTGCATTGTCCATTAGCACAGTAACTGTGTACACAGGGCTACTAAGCACATGAAACATGACTAGTGACCCCGAGGAACTGAATTTTTATTGATTTAAATTTTGGAATCTGAAACTTGGTTTGAGTATTAGAAAACACCTAATTACATTTAGATTATATTTATATTTAGATATATTTAGATATATCTAATTATATTTAGACATACAGATATTTTTTCTTTTTTGTGACTTTTATAAGATCTAAATATAGATCAAGTATTTCTCATGAAAATGTAGCCACTGAATTAAAATTTTGTGTAAGTAAAAAACAAATATTTGCTTTCAAAGACTTAATATGAAATAAAGAAGATAAAATACCTCACTGGCAATTTTTATGTATTGATCACATGTGAAAATTATAATAGTCTAGAAATACTGGGCTAAATAAAATATGTAATTAAAAGTAATTTCACCATTTTTTTAAAAAAATGTGGTTTCTAGAAAAAAATTTATTATAGTTGTGGCTAGCATTTATTTCCTTTGGTCAAGACCAGAAGCAATTGAAACTTCTTTTTCCATCTTGCCTGTAATTGTTCTAATAGGTAGGTATGTAACCAAGAGCTAACAAATGAACACTAAGGGGAAGCCTGTGAGAGGCTTTCAGAGAGAGAAATTATTACTGAGTAATAAACAAAAGTCACATAAGAAAACACTCCTGTGCCTTTGCCTCTTTCCAGCTATATTTAAATGCAGCTTGGAGAGTACAAAATGCATCGAGCTCTAGCAGCCATCTTATCACCATGAGGAAGCAAGACCCCAACTGTAAATCAAAATAGTTAATTGCACTTCTGGAAAAAAAAGTCCTTATGAGATACCAGTGCGTCCTATATTTTACTATGAAAATGTATACCTGAGGCTATTTTTAAAATGCAGATTCTCTTACTGCCAGTTTAGGATGGGATGTGAAATTCTGAATTTCTAATAAGATCCCAGGTGATATATATGTAGCAATAATCTATGATATATGACCACACTTTCATTAGCAAGTGCTCAAACCAAAATTAATACTCTAGTACTTAATTAAATGACATTGAGAACTAAAAGCAGGCCCAATGGACAAGGAAGGTGAAGCCAACCTCAACCTCTTTCCATTGTCAACAGCTCCATTTGCACACAGTGGCTCATGCTCATGACTGACCAGCTGGGGGGGTCCAGGATCTAGGAATCTGTTCCCTTTGCAAAAAGCTAATAGTTATTATGGAAACAAAAAGGCAGAAGGCAAGTGAGTTTGGAAAATGCTGGGGTAAAAGAAGTTATTACACATTCTCCGCTGTTGAAGTTTGCATGCATAGTCATAACTATCTAGAGTCAGAGGTGCTTTAGAAATGCTTTGATTTTGTAAGTATTGTTCATTACAGACTTGATTACAAGATACTTTCTTTTCACAGAGAATAATATGCCATGGAACACATTTCATGAAACGCTGCATTACTTAGATCATGAGATAACAGAGAACATCAAGGCCTACAAGCTACACTACCTGAGAAAATGCAGTATGTGTTGTACTAAATCTATCAGAAGGACAGAGTTTGAGGGAAAGCAATCTAGATTCAAATCAATGGCTCTGCTGTGTACATACATACCAGTTGTGTGATATCAGGTGGACAAGACACTTAGAGTCTACAAGCCAAGTTCCTCACCTGCAAGACAGGAAAAAGACATCTGCCTATATTACAGAACTATGGTAAGAATAATATGTGTTCATACTCTCAAAATGACACTTCTCAGATATGGAACAGAGATAAGACTTTTTATACATATGTATTACTACATAAACACATCATGGAGAAGAATATGTAACTCACATACAGTCTAAAGATAATACCTGGCAGAAAATCTTGGCTTCCTGAACATCTTGGGGAAATCATTCCCTTTCCTCTGCTCTTAAATGTACTTCATGGAAAAGCTGCACATTAGATCCAAGCAGCTCTTAGAACTTGAGGAAGGCTGGTGGGTACAAATTGGCAGACCCCCAGGGCATCTCCCACACAATGTGGCTAATACTTCCCAGAGTCTGCGAGTTTGGATATGAGAGGGCAGGATGTCGAGAGTTCATAAAGCTTCAAGGAACTGATTCATGTTTAAAAAGCCAAGACACTGAAGATGTTCGTATTGTTAAAACATTAATTTATATTGAGAAAAATTCTAATAACTCTTATGTGGATCATGTTCTTCATCCAGTGAATTACGCACATGAAGAAACTATTCTTGTGCGGCAAGTTCTGATGACCTGGAATCCCTACCTTTCCTCTCTTCTCTTTCCTTTCCCTCCTCTCCTTCTCTACCATGTGAACAGGCCTGTGCTATCTTTCCAGATGATGAGAGAAATGTGGTTCAGAACCCCATCCTCAGTTTACAGCTGGTCAGCTCCCAGAGGTGTGGGGGAGGCAGTCCTTGACCATAAAGGCACCAGCTGACACATCATCTGAGGCAGACACATGCGTGAGAGGCCAGCTGAGATCAACCAAACCTGAACCCCTTCCTCAGAACTGCCCAACACACCCACAGGCTCAAGAATAACAAGTGTTATAAGTACTTTAGTGCATTTTCCTTATTGAAAGAAAAATAGCAACTGGTATCATTTACTGTCAGAATTCAAAAACAGCAAGACCGAGTGCATGTGATTTTGCATATGTATAGGGAATTTCTTAAAGATCAAATTTAAATTTTTCAGTAAAGCAACAACAAAAAATGTTTAACTCTACCTAGATACTCCTTATTTTATTGATCATCAAGTAAATACAGTAGAACTCTAAGTAGACTTACAAAACTTCTTTCAACAGAATTTAGTGATTATCATCTTGTGCTTCAAGAACATGTAGACTGAATTTATGCCATGTGTGTGACTCGTATTACCTATGTGTTTTTTCCTTCTGGAGTTAAGAAAGAAGATCAACTGATCTTCTTTCCAAAATTAAGCTTCTAAAAGTAACTAATCTCAATTGGATCCATAATTCCGACAAAAGCGAGTCGTCAGATTAAAATTTTTCCATGACTAACTCTTTGTCCTTATGGGCAGAACTAAACAATTTAGAGTTCAAGTTTCTCAAAAATATTTTGGAAATGTCATTATGTTCTCTGTGACATTATATGGCATTTTTTTTTACCGCTTTCTAATTGAATTCAACTTGCAATGGGAAATGAAACCTAATTCTCTTAGGGGTTTCTGGAAGATGTGGGAAAGTTCATCTGGGTAAAGAAAGAGACATGAATCATGACTAAGATGCAGTGATACCACAGAATTCCTTCCCTGACAGCCTAAGCTGACACCTCAACAGGAGGGGTCACAGAGAAAAACAAGACATCGCTACTCACCAGGGGCAATTCCTCTTCTACCCATGACAATGTACTGACCATTCTGCACCAGCTTTAGGCTAAAATATCCTCTGTCCAGAACACAGAGACATTCAAGTCTTTAACAGCGTAAAATAAAATTTAAGTAGGACTCGCTATGTTCCATGCACAGTTCTTATGCTTTACATAAATAAACTTAATTAAGACTCACAACAAGCCATGATTATAATAATCATTAATTATATGTATGCATATATTAATTCATAATTATTCCCATTTTATAATTGAGAAAACTGAGGCACAAAGTAACTTGTGTATGGTTGCACAGTTAGGAAGTGACCCTGGCATAGTCTGGTTCTAAGCATCCTCTTAACAACTCTGCTTTCCTGCCACTCCTTCATATCTATGTTCTGAAAACCCCACCTTCCTTATAAGTTCAAATTCAAAAAACAATCAAGACTGAACTTTTTGTAAAACATGCAAAGACAGTCTTAGCGAAATCATAAAGGACCTTGAGAAATGATCTGGTCCAGCCCCCTGTTGGTTAATGCTTCTCTAAACTGTTCCTTCACAAACACAGGTTGGAGGACTGGCTGCACCGCAATCACATGAAATTTCCAAATGCTTCTCACTACCGTTGAGAGTCACAAAATCACTCAGAACCCCCTACTGAAGTCATTTATTGACAGGAAGTCTTGCCTCTTCCTAAAAGCAATTTCTTCTGGGTTAATTTGAGCAACCATAAAGAACAGATCAGCAGCACTACCTTTAAATAAAATCCTCCAAATTCTTCATCCCACCAGTGTCCTCCCCTCTGGGTTCACTAAGTCAATTTCATTAACCTTCTTTCTAGAATCCCTAACTTGCTAATGATCTTTCTTCTTCAAACTCTCTAGCATTTTTTTTTATTCCTATTTTAGGATCGCCGGATAAAACACAGCACACCCAGTTCAATTTGATTTTCAGATCAATAACAAATAATGTCTTAGCATAAGTCGGCCTTATACAAACATTCCATGGAGCATACTTATAATACTGAAAAATAACTGGTTAGTGAATTGGGATTCAAATATGGCTGAATGCCCTATATTTTTATTTGGTAAGCTTGGCTCTTCCAAATCTGATAAAACCACATCCAATTCTCTAATTCAGCTGTCTCGAACTTGGACATGAGGTAGAATTACCTGGAAAACTGTTACAATATAGACTACTGGGTCCCCAGCCCAGAGTGCCAGGTTCAGTGGATCTGGCTTGGGGGATGTGCATTTCTCTCAGGTTGCCACATGATGCAGAGGCTGCTAAGCTAGGGACCACACACTGAGGACTGCTACTCAACTTTCCCGAATTAGGGAGGATATCTGTAAATGTAACTCCAAATCTATAAAAGTCTCAGATAAACTGCATGAGGCCCCAGGAAGAGCATGAGAGTCTCAATAAGCACTCAAGTCCCAACCTCAATGCTACTAGGAATCAAAAAGTGCCTCAACATCAGAAGGCCCAGCGCTGTTCATATTGGATAATAAGCCCCAGACATAAAGGGTCTTTTTAAGGCTAAATGAATTATCATCCTGAGGCAAGCTTGTCAAAGGACCCATGAGTCATCCCTTGATTTTCATTTTCCCGAGAGAGCTTGTTTTTTGTCCTCAGGGAGCAGCATGAAGGGGGGCCCATTCCAATTCCCATTTGTAAAAATTAATCTCCCCTTAATGACTGTTCGTGTTTTATGTTCTGACTTTCTCCAACTGGTGAGCTCTGGTGGGTCTCCCGGACCCATGAGTCTAACCAAACAATCGCCCTGTCTTCCAGGCACAATATTTAGTACAAGAGTTTGTGACAAATTGATGCCTGCAATTAACAGCTCAGTGTATTCCTTTCCTTTGCCCCATAACTTTGAAGTTTCTTTCCATTCTGATTCTGGGGTTGGCCTTGGGACTTGTTTTGGCCAAAAGAATAAAGCAGAAGGGGCATGTGCCAGTTCTAAAACTAGGTTTCTGAAGAGCTTTGCACATTTATGTTCCTTCTCTGGATGCCTTGCTCAGCTGCCATGAACATCCTGACAGCACACGAGAGACCACAGGAACAGAGCTGAGTCATCTCAAGGGGGGTCATTAGTGATTGGCCAGCCCCCAGCTGACACTAGCTGATGATAAATTCATGAGAAAGTAAAAAATGCCCAGCTAGTTTATACATTTGTGACCAAAAACAAGTTTATTATTATGGAGGTTCTGGGCGGATGATTATGCAGCGTGACTACGGTTACAGGTAACTGATAAAGTGCCTAATGTTCTGGTCATGCGTGAGCTCAACTCTGATCCTGAAGACTTTGTCAAAAGTCCTCCCTGCTCTCTAGGGAAGGGGTTGTGCTCACTTTGGCATCTCTGGGTATGCCCTTGGCTTAAGTCTCCCATTGCCAATGGTTCTAGTCCTGGAATGTATCTGCTGACTCATGGCAGAAGTAGCCTAAATTAGACAATCATACTCAGTGTTGGTCAACACTAATCACAGTTCTTTCATTTCCTTTCTTTTATGCTTGGCCAATTTTGTCTCCATTCTGCTTTTGGCACACTGGTTTCTCTGATAGGCTTTTGGGCGTGGTACTGTTTTGCCATGAGATGAATAACAGTGACTGACAGACTGATTTGCCAATCCCTACTTTTCTGAGACATTCAAGGGAGGTGTATGAATGGGCAAGATAAATAGAGACAAGGGAATAAAGGAATCAGTATTTACCCTGCCCATAAAATCATTACCAGTATCAAAGAAATCAGAGAAGCCTTCCCCTACGAAGTGAGCCATTCCTTGTTCCTCTGTGGTTATACACTAAAACTAATCCCGCTGGAAACTTCTTTCTACTTATTTTTAATGTACTTCTCATTTTGCTAATATTTCAAAGAAAACTATGACTAAATATTTCTTCCACAGGTATCACCTTTCATTTCATAACCTTAAGAAAAGGAGGAAAAAGGAAGAAGAAATGCAAATAACTCAATGGACTAGATAAGATTTCTGTGACTCAAAGAAGTGAATTCTTTGCTAACACAGGAAATGCAGTAGCAGGTCTGATGTGTACGTAGCTGGGCCACCGGAGCAGAAGACCAAGTGTAACTTACATGCTAGGTCTTTGGGACTAAACTCATGTTTGTCTCCTCTCCTTCCATTTCTCCTTTTCCCTCTAGACTCTCTAGAGCTCCCCCAAGAAAAGTAAATGAATAACGAAGAGAATTCACTGATAACTAAAAAGAACAGAAAGTGTCAGCAGCAAACAAGATTAGAAGATATAAAAAGAAGCAGGCCCAACAATGCTGAGATAAAGGCAGGGAACCCTTTCAGTCCAGAATGTGGCAGGAGGGGCTTAAAGTCAGCATGGCTGGCAGCTAGCTGGCACAGAAGAGGGGGAAAAGAATCAAACTTAGACATAGCACAGATTTAAAATGGTTACATAAAAAAGCAAATGCTAAAAAACTAAGGCTATAAAGTTATTTACAATGAACTGGTGCTACATAGATAATGGAAGGGAAAACAGCAGACGGTGAAGAGGGATATAATATGGTTAGGGAAATTATGAGACATCCATTAAAATCCAGTTTGTGATGACTACATAACAGCATGGGAAAACTATCATGATACAAGAGGTGAAAAAAAGAACAGAGAAATGCTTTAATATCTGCCAATGCAAAAGCAGTGGGAGTAAAAGAAAGTTGCAGAGGACAGTGGATTAAAGATTACCACCTTACATGGTGTGGGAGTAGAAAAAGACTTTCAAAGGAATAAAGCAGAGAGATTCAAGAATGCTTGCACAGGGCATTAACAGAAGAACTATACATAGTCATGTGATTTTAAAAAAAAAGTAAAATAAAACAACCAAAGATGTCATATATATGAGTTAACTCCTTATTCAATAAATTAGTCAATAATTAATATCCAAAACTGATCAACTGAGTACTGAGGGATTTATTTTATAAAAAAAACAACCAGCAGGACATTTGAAAACATGTGTTTACAGTGATTGTCTCCAAGGAATTGGGTGGAGGTACAGGAAAGGACCCATTTCAGTCTGTCTTTCTCCACTATTTTTCTTTTGCAACACATGCATACATTACTTTCATTAAAAATAAATCCAACATGTTATACTTTCCCAACTGAATAAATATTCAACATCGATGACCCAGTTGGCAATCCACAGGCACTGGAGGATATTTTTTGAGATAAATCAGAAAGGCTTTCGAATATAATCTGATTGCTTTGAGCACCATCACTTATAGCATGGCAAGCTGCACTAAAAGCCTCAATAATGAGGACCTGCTGATCGCTTCCACTTTTCTTTTGCCCTGGAAAGTCAGGGAGACAGGTATTGTGGTATCAAAAGCGGTCAAGGCAGCACCCAGAAATGTGGTGTTGCCCAGCGACAGAGTCATCTGTAAAAAGGACTGGATGGTAAGGATGCAGCTGGGAATCCAAGATCACGCTGTTTCCTGTACTCCTACTCTGCCCCAAAGGACAACTGTGCCACATACAAACTAGGTGTCAAGTTCACTTCCTCCTCCAAGGTGCATACACAGCAGCCACAGTATCTACCTGGCGGACCCTCCAGCTGTTAGAACAGGACTAGTCCTATTTTTTTGGAAACTTTTGTGGGCCAGGAGCTGTTTGCTTGTAGTGAAGTGACAGTAGAATGCTTTCACAGTTGAAGGTAAAAATAATGTATGCTGGTGCTACATTCAGAAGCTCCAAGTTCTTCCTACACGCTCAGCACCCCCACGCCTCCCATCATCACCATTCTAATCCATCTGTTCTTGAGCTTCACCTAGACTCCTTCAGGAGGCCCCTTATTGCAGTGCAAGCTCACTGTTTCCTCTTTCCACAATCCCCAGCCCCTGCCTGAAGCCCTCCTACTTTCCTATCCTCCAACTAACCCAACTGTTTCAACATGCACACTTCCACATGCTTATTCATCATGGCCCACAGCAGTGTATCTGAAGAGTGTTGCAAGCAATATGAATGCCTCCATAAATTCTTATATAAATACTGAGAACAGAAAGGAGCCCATGGAAAATACCACATACTGTAACTCCCATTGGGAGATTCATTATCTACATCAGAATACTTTGGTTTCTGGGAGTCCCATGGTAAAGAGAAGTGTCTGGCTTTGTTTAATTCAGTATTTCACTTTTCAATAAACTATTAAAACAACTAATTGAACAAACTTTGGCAATGCTCCTGGGTTTGTGTTATCCAGAGCTGTGGTATGATGTGGAGCGTCTCAAACTTAAGCGTGCATGAGCCTGGAGGGTTTGTGAAAACTCAAACTACTAAATCTTTTTTTTTAATTTATTTATTTATTTATACAAACACTGGGTATAGTCAGAAGCGTGGGAGGGTGAGAGAATTCACCAGAGCCAGAGCAAGGAGCAGAAGAGGCAGACTGACGATACACAATGCTGAGGAGAGCAGCGAGCGCGGCAGGAGAGGTCTGCGTGCCATGTGGGACCCTTGCCGGGCGGCTGGGGATTGAACCAGTGCTGCAGAGGCTGCGGGCAGCTTCGCAGCCCAGTGCTCAACTGCTGGGCCACCTGGGAGGCCCCTAAATCTTTTTTTTTTTTTTTTTTAGGGAAGAACGGAAACACAATCCCCCACTACCACAAATTATGCAGTCGAGTTTCCCACATTTGGGGAAATCACAGGGGTCAGCACACCTGGAGTGCAATGGATAAGACTTGCCCTGGGAAAACCACCTTTGTGATCAGGGTATCTTCTCTGCCAGGTTACATATCAAACTACTAAATCTTATTCCAGAAATTGTGAGGCAGAAAATGGGGTGGGGTCCGAGATTCTGCATTTCTAACAAACTCCCAAGGTGATGATTCAAGTTCCCGAAGATAATAAGTTACAAGTTCTTACAGGAAAAAGTCCAAACTTCCCAAAAGTTCAAACATTCAGTCTCCTTACTTTAGTCATTATCCTTCCTTTTGCCCATAATTTCTCTTTGATGTCTTATGCTACAGTCCCTTTTTCTTGTATCCCTAGTTAACCTTTCCTACCTCCATTATCTTCTACTCAAACCCTTCTATCCTCAAGATCCAGAACAGATGTTTGGCAGTCTTTTCTTTATTTACATACCTTAGAACTTCCTACCCTGATTTGTAATTGCTTATTTGCATTACTTAACTTCTGTAGCCTACAAGCTGTAGGAAGGCATATTCTGTGTCTGACTTATGTTTGTAGATGACAATATCTGGCAGAATGCATTATAAATAGAAAGGGCTCAATGAGCATTTGATGAGTAAATGAATTCATGGTTAGCAATAGCAGCTGATCTGAATTAGGGGAGATCCTTATTAACTCTAAATTGCAAGGTAGCTATGCAAACCCATTCTGTTTAAGTGAATTCTGGTAAATTCAAATTCAGTTCAGTAAAAATGTAAGCATTTCTGAGAGCTAAAAATTAGGCTACCCAAATGGCTTCATAGGTTGTTTGCTGCAAAACATAACTGCATAGGGTAGTCAAGGTCAGGGCTAGAAATATGATCCCTAAGCAGATGGAGCTAATAAAGGTTATGAGGGCACAGTGGGGAAAAGCAGGGGAAAATAAAGCATGTAGTACAGAAAATATTGTGTTTTAAAGTTCTTTTGTTGTTTTTTTTTTTTTTTCAATCATACACTCTCAAGATGTATGCGAGTGGCCCATTATTTCACATTCTATATTTTTGGTGGCACAGTAAATATATCATTGAGGAATGATTTGGGGCAGTTACTAGAATAAAAGCTGCCTAAGATGCATAAGACAATCGTAATAAGAACAATCCGTTTGCTGTTGGGAAATAAACCATTTCCATAGTTCTTTCCCCTGAAAGAAAGGATTTTGTTTTTTTGTTTCTTCTAGGCCAAGTTTTATCCAAAACCATATAACCTAAGTCTCCTTTAGAGGAACAGCACTCAGCCGTTGATCTCATCTGACATAGTTAGTTTCCATAGAAACTCGTGTAGAATGCTGCCGCTTGTCTGAACTAAGTGCTTCTCCCATCAATTCAAAATGAGTCCAGGAAAACCCTGCCTGGGAGTCTGACATCTCCCAGCCCTGCTCTGTTGCAGGACACAAGTGCACTTAAGTCTGCATCTGTTACCTTTATCAGAAGAGCTATCTCCATTACAGACACACAAATAAAAGATTAAACACTGTCTTGTCCAATTAGGTTTGGTCTAAATAGGTTGTTCCCTGCAGGACTCTCATTAAAAAAAAAAAAAAAAAAATGTTACTGAGGTTCATAGTTGGAAAAAAAGTCAACAACACAAAAACAAAACCAAAAGGAAAAGCCTGGCTACTGAAAAAAAAACCTTGTGTCCTATCAATTTATATCATTACATAATTACCAGCAGCCTTGAGGGTGATGTAGTTCTTTGAGCTGGAAGGCCTTTCTTCTATGCTCTGGGAGGGGGAGGGGAAGAACAGCAAAATTTCAGGACTTGGAAGGAAGCATCAACCTAAAAATGTTCTTAGTTATATCTAGCATAACTGCTCACCACAACCAGCTTTTCCTGTACAAATATCAAGACATTAAGAGACAAAATTAGATTGTAGCACCAGGAAGGCACAGGGCAGGATCTCTATGACCTGAGCAGATGGGTAAAGGAGAGAGTCCTGGAGCCCGCGGTGGCTTTTGCAGGCTTTTATTGGGATTTACCAGGTACACGGCAGGCAGGCAGGGGTCCTGGGGGAGCTGGGAGGCTGGCAGGCCTCCCAGCCCCAAGCGAGGCTTTACTCTTTCTGGGCTCTCTAGCGTTCTCTAGTGGTCCCTGCTCTCTCTTCTTGTTTCTCCTGTTGTTCTGCTGTTCCTTTCGTTCTGCTCTTTTTGCTCTACTCTCTTTCACACTCGGCTGGCATCCCCGTGATGCCACCCTTATAAGCCCAGTCTCTCAGCCCAGGTGCACCTACCTATGCATGCCCACACCCCACTGCAGGTGCCCGCCATCAGGCATGCATTCAGGACCACAGGGTTCCATCATCAATCCTAATGGTGGGAGGGCAGAAAAGACTGATAACTTTATTTACCCTACAATGATATAAAAAATCAGGAGGGGAATACCCATAGGGAATGAATAGTGACTGGAAGGGGCAAAAGGGGGGATCTGAGGTGCTGAGAATATCCTATTTCATTATCAGGTCACCTGGCACTCACTTTATTAAAATCCAATGATTTTTGCACTTTTCTACCGGTATGTTAGTTATATGTCAATAAAGAGATCTTATAAACAAATAACAGGCAAGTCAAAGCATCTAAGCACCAGAGATATTTGGCCTGGAACAGATAAAGGCAATCACAGCTTGCTAGGTTTCCTGCTTAACTAAACCGGAAAGGTAAGTTAATAATAAGATCCAGACCACTCATGAAAAATGCCAAAAACAGTGACTGTGGACTCTAAATTAAATTCTTTCTTCTTCAATAAGAGTTTGTCTATGAAGTATGTCTAGTCTGAGCTTTTCTTACTGATTGAATAATGTAAATCACTGATGTTTGTAGGAGGCATTTATGGGATTACCTGCTGTAGGGTCAGGACAGGACACCGGCAGGTTTTCTAATATCCAACATGCCGGGTAAAGGAGGAGTCAGAGTCCTCAGTGGTTTTTGCAGGTCTTTTATTGGGATTTACCCGGTACACAGCAGGCAGGGGTGCTGGCAGTCCTCCCAGCCCCCAGCAAATCCTCACTCTATCTGGGCTCTCCGGTGATCTCTGCTTCTCTCTCGACTTCTCTTTCAGCTTCTACTGGTGTCCCCGTGATGCCTCCCTTAAAAAGCACAGTCTCAGCCCAGGTGAATCCCATCTACCTATGCCCACACCCTACTCCAGGTGCCCGCCATCAGGCATGCATTCAGGACCACAGGGCTCTGTCATCTATCCTGAGGGAGGCAGAAAAGCCTGACATTTTTCCTTACCCTACAGTCCACCCCCTCAGGGTTTTCTGCCATATAGTCTTCATATATACAATTTTCTTAGCAAACATAAACAATGCAGCCATGGCCCACAAAAGCAAATACATCACAATATAACAAAATACAACAGAACACAAATAAGTCCAGGCAGAGCCCCTACCTAGTGGCAAAAGACAATTATTGGTACCAGCAGATGAGCCACCAAATCTGCTGCCGAAGGCACTGCTCCTACGAGGGAGGGGAACCACTCACAGCATCTACTGTAACACACCAGGAGCCGTCAGGCTTCCTGGCCTTCTCTGGCTGTAGCCTCTGCCACAAGCCACACACCGCATCCACCCCCAGGATGCACTCACTCTGGGATTGGTGATTCTATACTGTTGGGGGTAATCGCCAACCCTCAGGGTTTCTGTCTGCAGTCGCTCCAACATTCCGCTTTCATAGCCACCAATGCGACTCGCAGACCCCTGCACTCAGGCCAACCCACTGCACGAGCACATGGGTCAGGGATCCTTGGATACAAACTCTACATTCGGCTTGGGCTCCACCCCAAGCCACGTTCCCCACCCGTCCCCCAAGGACGGGTTCCTCCGCTCCTCACCCTCATTCAAGAGTGAGCAGGGCATCACCCACAGGTGATTTTAAGAGACTCACAGGTCTTCAGCATAGTTAGGCTGCTTAACAGCCGCTCAGGGCTTCTCAAACTTAGCATCAGTACCAGATTTTGCCTTCTCAGTTGGCTTTTCTCTTCTGCCTGGCTGCTGGGCATACACAGGCTGCTTTTGGCCATCAAGGCCCACTGGCCACCCCCAGATTCTCAAAAAAGAAAACATAACCTGCCAAGGTCCTCCGCCTTCTGGCGGGATTGTCAGTCCAAGCCCATTAGTCCAAGTCCGTTAGCCTCTCCCTGCATCAGCACTGGCGAGCTCCGAATCGTGATCCTCTCTTCCCTGACGATTCTTGCTGCCTCAGGGGTCGTTGGCTGGTCCTCTCGGGCATCTCCTCCTCCAGCTAAGGTCTCGTCCTGTAGCTCCCGGACCGTGTCCACCTTCCGTGCCACCATGGCGCCTCTAGCGTCGTCACAGGCAAACACAGTCTATTACAACTCCTTGGTCCCTCCAGGTCTTCGGAGGGCTCCATACCTGTCTGCGTGGATCATCTTGCCGACTTACGCCAAATGTAGGGTCAGGACAGGACACGGGCAGGTTTTCTAATATCCAGCAGACCAGGTAAAGGAGGAGTCAGAGCCCTCAGTGGTTTTTGCAGGCTTTTATTGGGATTTACCCGGTACACAGCAGGAAAGGGTGCTGGGGGGCTGGGAGGCTGGCAGTCCTCCCAGCCCCCAGCAAATCCTCACTTTGTCTGGGCTCTCCAGTGATCTCTGATTCTCTCTCGGCTTCTCTTTCGGCTTCTACCGGCATCCCCGTGATGCCACCCTTAAAAGCACAGTCTTAGCCCAGGTGAATCCCATCTACCTACGCCCACACCCTATTCCAGGTGCCCGCCATCAGGCATGCATTCAGGACCGCAAGGATCCATCATCTATCCTGATGGCAGGAGGGCAGAAAAGCCTGACATTTTTCCTTACTCTACACCTGCCCAGCAACCTGCCTTTACATCTGGGAATTTTGCCAGCCAAGCTTGACTGGTCTTACAAAGTCCCTGATCAATATCTGGCCATTCACTGTCTTTCCAGGGATTTTTAAAAACACAATTTAGAATATAGTCTTATCATTTCGGATGCCTATGGCTATAATATGTATAGTTCATTGGTTGTTGGAAGTTATGGTTTCTACTAAATGGAGAACTCAGGTTTGTAGAAATAGCTTACATCAGCTGCAGTCAAAGAAGTCTTAGACACAATTATATAGTTTTCCATAAAATAGGAATTAATATACTGGAACATTTAAGGCCAAACAGACTCAAAGGGAAGGTCAAGACCCTTGACTTTTTTGGAACTGTATTTTTTTTGAGGTACTGTTAGTTTACAACACTATGATTTAGAAGGATAGGTCCACACCTCTATTGATCTAAATGAAAAGAATAGCTATAAGAAAGTAAAAATCAAAATCAACAACTATGAACCAGAGACACTCTATGGGGGGTGGGGGGGTGGGAAGGGGAGGGATTGGGGTCAAAATAAGGGGGTCACAATTGTATGGGGAATATAAAAATAAAATTTATAATAAAAAAATGAAAAGCTTCTGCACAGTGAAATAAATTATCATTAAAACAAAAAAGACAGCCTTTAATTATCATTAAAACAAAAAGAAAGTATTTACACATCATTTGACAGGGGTTAATATCCAAGACCTATAAAGAACTCATACAACTCAACAAAAAGAAAACAAATAATCCAATCAAAAATGAGCAGAAGAGGGCCTCCCCTGGTGGCGCAGGCGGTTGAGCGCTGGGCTGCGGGGGGCTGCCCGCAGCCTCTGCAGCACCAGTTAGATCCCCGGCCACAGGGTGAGGGTCCCACATGACGCGCAGACCTCTCCTGCCGTGCCGATGCTCCTCTTCAGTCTGTCTGTTCTGTTCCCCACTCTGGCTCTTGTGAATTCTCTCACCCTCCTGCGCTTCTAACTGTACCCAGTGCTTGTATGAATAAATAAATAAATCTTTAAAAAAATTTTAAAAAAATGGGCAGAAGAGCTAAACAGACACTTTTTCATAGAAGACATACAGATGCTGACACAGGAAAAATTGCTCACCATCACTAATTATCTGGGAAATGCAACACAAGACCCAAAGCAGGAAAAAGACCAGAAACAAGTGTGGGTGAGAGTGTGGGGAAAAAGGAGACCTCATATACCGTTGGTGGAAGCCAGATTGGTCCAACTCGCATGGAAAACTGTATGTAAGTGTCTCAAAATGTTAAAAATAGAACTGTCAAATAACTCAGCAATTCCACTCTTTGGTATCTACCCAAAGATTCAAAACACTAATTTGAAGGATAATACCAATATATACACTGCAGCACTATTTATAATAGCCAAGTAAAGGAAACAACCAAAGTGCCCAGGGACAGATGAGTGGATAAAAAGATGTGGGATATAAACCACAATGGAATACTACTTGGCTATAAAAAAAAAAAAAAGAAACCATGGATAAACATAAAGGGATGATGCTAAATAAAATAAGTAAAATGATGAAAGACAAGTAATGGATGATTTCAATTGTATGTAAAATATAAAGAAGTAAAACAAAGGAAAATACAAAACTGAACCAAAACAAGTCCTAGAAACCTGACTGCAGATTTGAGACTTCCAGAGTGAGAGGGAATAAAGGATCTAACAGACTATTGTGGAGGCTTATGGGTAATTTGATGGTGGGTGTGGTATGGTAACATATTTGATTCTTGGCTTTTAAACCTCCAAAAATATATTTGTCCATCCAACTTCATCATCCATGATATGGGCAGCTGCTTTGCCTTGAAATATCGACAGCCTTGCTTCACTCTGCACTGTACTTACTTTGCTAATTCCCCAATTAGGTATGGTTATACCTAATTCTCTGTCTACTAAGCAAGTGTGGTCATGGAATTGAATAAGAGAAACTACAGCCAAACTGACCAGACTTTAAATGCATCACCACAAATCTCAAATGAACACTCAAGGATTATCCAATGATCCTTTAATGTTTTATCATCTGCTCTCTAAAATAATTATCTCATTATCCTTAAACCTCCAGCATCTCATTCCTGTATCCCTCTTTCAACCCAACTTCTTAAAAGTATCAACATTAACAGACTTAGTCTCTCCCTCTTTCTTCTCAGACCACTCCAATTAGAATTCTCCCTTCTTGTCAAGATACTCAGTGATTTCCCTATTGTGAAAGTTAATGGACATCTTTTTACCCCCATCAAACATCTCAACAATTTTGATGCAATCAACAATTTTTCCTTCTGGAAATAGTCTCTTCTCTGGGTGACAGCAATTACAGAAGCTCCTACATTTCCTTGATCTCCCCAGTCACTTGTCTTTAATCATGTCCTCTTTTATTTTCCTTAACCTCTTCATGTTGAAGTGACCCAAAGCTCTTCTACATTTATTCTCTCTTGCTAAGTAATCTCATATGGTCCCCCAAACTTTAAATGTCATTTATATTTCCATTACTTGCATTTTTATTCCTAGCTCTCATATATCCAACTGCTCCAGATTCATATTTCCAATTGTTTACTTGACATTTCCACTTGAGTTCTTAGTAAGCATATTAAACTTTAAAATTTAAAGCAGAACATTTGATTTTTTCACAAAAACAAAATCTGTATTTTTTCTCTAGTTTTTAACATATCAGTAAATTACCCACATATTATTCAACCTGGAACCCTAGGAGTCATTTCCAATGCATCCTTTACCTTCACTATCTATGTCCAATTCATTTGTGGCTAGAATGGTTTCCAAATAGCTTCTAAGTCTGCCTACTTCTCTCCATCACCATCCCTGAATTTGGGTCTAAGCTACCATACTCTTTTTTTTCCTTTGGTTAATCCACTATTTGCAATCTTTCCTCCAACTCTATACCCCCAATTCATTTTCCACTGCAGAAGTGATTGTCCAAAAATATGAATCAAAGCATATCTGCTAATGACTTCCCACTATTAAAAACAGCAACAAAAATAAACAGGTAAACAAAAAACATAAAAAAAAATCTCCAAAAATGGTCTAAAGGGGGGTTATACTGCCCTCAACTCTAATTTCTTTTACCATTCACTTCCCTCTAAGTGCTGTTATTTGAAATCACCAAGTTCATTTCTCTCTTAGAACTTACTGCTCCTTCTTTCTAGAAATTTGCACCCCTAGTTGTTCACATAGCTGGCTCCTTTTTCTCTTTTGTTTTCCAGCTCAAAAGTCACTTTCACAGTACAACCTTCCTCGACTGTAAATCCAAATGAATCACCAATCCTGTCTCTCTCATATAATCCATACAGAGAACATGAAACCATCAACAACAAAAACTACATGCTCTACAATGTTTCCTACAACAGTATTTACAAGATCTTAGGACATGGAAGCAGTCTAAATGGTTATCAATGGACAACTGGATCAAGAAATTTTGGTATTTCCACACCACAGTGGGATACTATTTAGCCATAAGGAAAGGTGAAAAGTAGTCATTTATAGCAAAACGGAGGGAATTCAAAGGAATTAGGCATAGTAAAGCAAGGAAGAATGATAAGAACAAATACTGCACATTACTCTCAGATGATGTGACAAAATAAAATAGTTACAAAACCTACCAGACATTAATGAATGCAGTGAGGGCTCTGAAGTTAAGAGGGAAAGGAAAAAAGGAAAAGACAAGAGGGTATAGGAAATAGTGATGGGGAAAAAGAAAATGTAATTAAAATAATATAAGTAATACCATAGGAAACTTGGAAAATATAGACAAGAATAAAAAAAGAAAAGAAAAATGCAAATATGAGAGAGAGAGAGCGCGAGAGTGAGAGCGAGAGCGAGAGAGAGAGAGAGAGAGAGAACAGGAAATATGGGTATGAGTTAGAAGGAGAGGTCTAGATTGGGAAAATGAACATGTAAATTACTGACATATAGACAGTTGCTGAGGTTAGAGCACATGCAAAAAAAAAATCTAATGAAAAGGAACTATAAGGCTTTTAGGATCAGCAGCACCATTTAATATTACAGCATTAACAAGATGTTATCTAAAACTCATTTCTGAATTATCAAAACAAATCTAAAATGAAATGCATTTTAGTCACTCAAGCAGACTGTAATTTGACTAAGAAGCAAAACAAAATCTGCTTCCATTTTAGCATTACCAGTCTTTGACAAAATAAATCACTGTCACTAGCACTCTGGGGCATGAATGACATCTGGGAATTAATAAACCCTTTGATGCTAAAAGAAATGAAGTTGCTCTTACTAAGTTACATTTAGTATTGAATCCAAGTAAACATGTGAGAAACATATTTTTCTCTCCCTTATCTTTGAAACCATTAGAGAATGAACAGGCAAAAACAGGATTTTAGCAGCAGGTTTGGCCCGATTAATTTGGACACTTTCAAATAATTTTAAAGGACTATTATTCTAATGTTTTTATTTACTTCTGTCCCCTCCAAAACTTTTGGAGTAATCATAAGACCTTTATCCACTTTTTTTAAAAATATTTATTTATTTATGAATACGAGAACTGGGGTACAGGCCAGAGGTGCAGGGGACGGGGTGAGAGGATTCACAAGAAACAGAGTGGGGAACAGAACAGGCAGATCTACTGAAATATACTGCTGAGGAGAGCAGCGGGTAAGACAGGGGAGGTCTGCGTACCATATGGGTAGCTCCCTGGCCCGGGATTGAACTCGTGTTGCAGTGGCTGTGGATAGCTTCATAATGCTCAGTCTTAATCCTTTGCATCACCAACAAGGTCCTGACCTTTATTCACTTTTAAAACACTCTAGATGTTCATGAATAAAAGCCAATTGAAGTGAACATTATGACCTTTGAATCATAAACCAGATCTGTACTCCTGTGCATTGCATCAAATATTGAAAAGACCTACTAACTTTACCCTGCTACTACTACCACAGTGCAACTATACAAGTGACGACTCCATAACTTTGTAAAAGCATTTCCAAAATTTGGTTTTAATTCAAAAGATTTCAACTTAGTTACAAAGCCAGGTCTCCAACAGGATGAGATAAACAGTTTAGGTGTTTGTTCTTGTCTGCTCTTTCTAACAATGGACAATTCAGAGACAAATAAGGTTAAGAAACAAGCCTAGCCAAATGGTAGCTCCTATAAAGTTTCAATCTTCTCATACCTAGGTCCCCTTTTAATGGTGCTAAAACTTTTACATTGCCCTAATGTAATGTTTGTTTTATGTGCGACACAGACAATTCAACCCAATTGCCAAATTTATTGAGCTATAAGTTATAAGTAATAATAAGATGCCCCATGTAACTTGCACCACAATCAAGATACTGGGACTTTTTCCACTAACCCCAAAGTTCCTGCAGGTTTCTGGGCCAGGTCTCCCCAAGGGTCCTTATTTCAACCAATCACTGCCCTGTCAGTAAAGATTAGATTTGCCTGTTCTGAAATAATACAGCATGAAATGAATAAATGAAACAATACAGCATGTCCCTTTTATGGATGGCTTCTATCATTCAGAAGAATGTTTTTGAGGTTCAGCTAAATGGTCAGTAATTTGTTCCTTTTTTATTGCTAAGTAGGATTCCACTGCATGCATATATGATTTGTCTATGCATCACCTGCTAATGGTCATTTTCAGTTTTTTGCTCTTCAG
This sequence comes from Talpa europaea, assembly GCF_964194135.1. Taxonomy (NCBI): domain Eukaryota; kingdom Metazoa; phylum Chordata; class Mammalia; order Eulipotyphla; family Talpidae; genus Talpa; species Talpa europaea. The sequence goes on along the minus strand of NC_140078.1, from coordinate 26,534,056 downwards.
ACTAAAGCTGCCATTACTACTCCTTTACAAGTATTTCTGTGGACATAAATTTTAATTCTATTGGGAAGAAAACATAGGAGGGAAATTAATGGAATCATACAGTCAGTATACATTTAACTTTATAAGGCTCTATCAAATAATTCTAGGAAAATATACTAAAATAATTGGATTACTTTTGTGTTCCCCATATAAAACTTTAATGCTGAAGCTTTCAGACCCTACATATCAATTTCCTTTCTCTGCCCCACAAAATGCTAACATATTCTTACCATCTCCATGGAAAGATGGTACATTGGAGCCATGTCAAAGTGGGGCTAAGGAGCAGTCACTTTTTAATATGAAATACTTAACTTATAAGAGGGAGGGTTCCCTTAAAAGAGCTCCATGTGGGAGCAAATCTGGAGGCAATTATTTTCTAAGATAGTTTATATGAAGTATATTCTCTCATAGGAGTTATTAGGGTTGAATTTTCTCTACATCTTTCATTCCTACACCAGGTCCCAGGACCTCATTCTCCTGTTACAGCTTTGTGAGACTGGACTTCCCATAAGATAATGGTTGGAGGTTCCATGAAGCTACCCTATTTCTAGAGACCACATTCTTAGTAGGATAAGAAAAGGAAACTGAAGTATCACTCAGCATTCCTCCTATAGGATGCTCCCAGTGATCTGTATAGACCTGACCATGCGGGAAAGATACCCTTGGTTGACATAAACATTCTTATGAAACTATTCATCCCAATTTAAGAATAAAGAACCATTAATCATAAATAATGCACCTATAATTCCATTCCAGATTGATATTTTCTGATTCATGAGCACAAAGTCAGTTATAAATATAAATAATTATAATAGGTCTCAGGACTCTCACAGTCAAATAATCCTTGTCTCAAAACCTTGGGGAGGAGAGAGAGAGAGAGAAAGAGAGAGAGAGAGAAAGAGAGAGAGAAAGCAAGCACAACAGAACCATCCCAGCCAAGGACATCCTAGACAAGCCAGGCCTCAGCACACTCAGAAGTTTATCAGAGATACATAACTGAGCCCAGTGGAGAGGAACAGAACTTACCAGCATAGGTCAGCCCAAACTGCCAACACACTGATTTGTGAGGTAAAAAATAAGATTGTTTTAGTTCTTCCATTTTTGGGGTAGTCCCTTATATAGCAAATGCTACCTGACACATCGATTTGCTAGGAAATTAGTTTCTTTTCCATTAGCAGTACATAGAAGCCCTTTGAGAACTTTCCTTATTCCTGGTGGCCCTGTGGCCTGACCCACTGACTGGCTCTCATCTACTTTACCTGTGCTCTCCTTTAATCCTATGTTGCCAGTTATGGGATGAATTGTGTCCCCCAGAAATCCATATGTTGACGCCTTCACCCCCCACCCCACCCACACAACCAGCACCCCACACTGTGATTATATTAGGAGACAGGGACTTTAAAGATGTGACTAAATTAGAATGAGGCGATTAACATGGGCCCTCATCTAGGAAGAAGAGGAAGTTCAGATACACAGACACGAGGAATGTGCCTGCACAGAGGAAAGACGGTGCCTTCCCTCCTGTGAGGGAAAGTCGCAGGAGAAACCATACCTGACGACCACTTGATCTTGGATGCACATCCTTCATAACTGTGAGAAAATAAGTTTCTGTTGTGTGAACTGCCCAGGCTGTGACATTATGTTACGGCAGCTCTAACACACTATGAGTTACCCCAACTTTTCCCCTGGTAATCATTGTGGTAAGTCCTTGCTTAATTTTCAAAAAAGTTTTAAACACAAAGAATCCACATTTGTTGCCAAAAATAAACAAACAAACAAACAAATAAATAAATAAATAAATAACCTTAAGTGTGTTAAAGGTACCAAAGAAAGTAAAACATATAGCCACCACGTTTTGGAAAAAGAAAGATAGCTCGTACACCCTCATAGATGGCCCTGGGTTTTTTGCCCTAACTCATTTCTCACTACCTTCTTAAATCTGAATGATCTAATCAGTTCTCCCCATACAAATACCCATCTGGGTTTTTCACACAGTCCTCTAAGTTCACAAGTGTTTAATGCACACACACCATACACATGTATGTAGCTACTTCTGTTCTATTAAAGGTCAGGCAAAAAAGGCACAAGCATTTTACTCACAGCTTCCCATTGTCAAAGTCTTTAGAATTTGAAGTCGTTTTCTCCTGTCCTTGCAGGAGCAATCTTTCAGCTTCTATTACATGAGAACTGAAGGGCCATCTGGAAATGCTTAAAGAGTAGTTGCTGAAGATTCACAAATAAGAGTTATTTTTCAAAAGGAAAATCCCACACTGTCCCAATTATGCTCAGAAGGATGGGCCAGAGGTCCAATACGCTGGAAACAAATGTGACGCATCCCAGCAACCTATCCCAGCAAAACCACCTGCCTTCCTTCCTCCTCGTTCTATCTCCCTACCTTCTGACTTCTTCCTGATTTGGATGCCTATGTCACAACTTTCTTTTATATAAGAGTGCTTTTAAACAAATTGTTTATATAATTGAATGACTAATACAGCAAACATATGCATTAACCACAGACGAGTATTGCATTATCCCAGTGAACAGAAAATCTGTACATTTGCTTTTTTCCTAAAATGTTTTTGGAATATGATCCCTTGGAATCCTAATTAGCAGATTTAACCCAACAGCCTATGCACTAGTTTTTCTCTGAATACCACCAACTCAGGTTTCTCATCAAGGTTCCTAGGCAGTAACCCAAAGCCTTTGGGTTCTAAAGCACCTATAAACTCCCCCCCGCCCATGTAACTATATAATGACTCACAGGCTTTCTCCTGAGGTATAATGCCACACTTTAAGACAATCATTACAGGACAAATAATCATTACAAGACAAATAATTCAAAAATTTTAAGAAAGCAAAGAGAGGAGAAGTCTTGAATATCCAAAATAATACTGGAAAAGAAAAGTTGAAAGACTCACATTTGTTGGTTCTTTATTATAGAGACACAGTAATCAAAACCATGTGATGCTGGGATAAGGATTGAGAACAGTGGAACAGAACTGAAAGTCAACAATTAAGCCCATATACCATAGCCAATTAGTTACTGACAAGGATGCCAACATCACTCAATCAGAAAAGAACTGCCCCTTTAATAAATAGTAGCAGATTCTCAAAAGAATGACGTTGGACCCTTATCTCATAGAATATTCAAAAATTAGCTCAAAATAGATTTTGTGGCAAGTATAAGAGATAAAACCACAAAACTCTTAGAAAAAACATGGAGGCAAATCTTCATAACGTTGGGTTTGGTAAGAACTTGTTAAATATGACAATGAAAGCAAGGGCAACAACAAAAATAGATGTTATGCTTCATCAAAATTAAAAACTTTTGTGCATCAAAAGATATTATCTAGAAAGTGGAAAGACACACTACACAATGAAAGTATCTGTACATCACATATCTGGTAAGTAGCAAGTATCCAGAATGCATCAATGTCTTTAAATTTTAACAAATAAAAGGCAATCAACCCACTTTAAAAATGGGTAAATGACTTGAGTAGACATTTTTTTCCCAAAGAAGATACACAAATGGCCATTAAGTATCATGAAAAAGTGGTCAAAGTTATTAGGCATCAGAGAGTACAATCAAAACCACATTTCACAAGCACTATCACGGCTATGATTTTCAAAAAGGACAGGGATAGTGTTGGTGAAGGTGTCAAAAAATTGGAACTCTTACACACTGCTAGTGAGAATTAAAAGTTGTGCAGTTATTGTGAAAAATGATATATTATTTCACAGAGAGTTAAAAATAGAATTACTCTATGATCCAGCCAATCCACTCACAGTTACAAACTCAAAACAATTGCAAACATGGACTTAAATACAGGTACATGGACTTTCATAGCAGCACTATTCATATAGCCAAAAGATGGAAACAGCCCAGATATCCATTCATGGATGAATACATAAACAAGGTGAACATATTCATATTTATACAATGGGCATTATCATTCAGTTGTGAAGAGAAATGAAGTGCTGAAACAAATAATATGGATGAATCTTAAAAACACCATATCTAGTGAAAAAAGCCAGACACAAAAGGTCATAAAAGATATGATATGAAATATCTAAAATAGGTAAATCCATAGAGACAGAAAGCATATTGCCAGTTGCCAGGCTCTGGGAAGAGGAAACTGGGGAGCAACTATGTAATGGGACATTTTGGGGTAAAGAAAATAATTTGGAACTAAATAGATGTGGTTGCACAAGACTTTGAATATGGGCCTCCCTGGTGGTGCAAGGGGTTAAGATGCAACCTATGAAGATATATGCAGCCACTGCAACACAAGTTCGAGCCCTCTCCGGGAGCTACCCCCACAAGGCGCAGCAGACCTCTCCTGTTTCGCCCGCTGCTCCCCTCAGCAGTGTATTTCAGTGGATCTGCCTGTTCTGTTCCCCACTTGGTCTCTGGTGAATCCTCTCATCCCCACCCCCGCCACCTCTGGCCTATACCCCAGTTCTTGTATACATAAATAAATCTTTAAAAAAAAAGACTGTGAATGTACCAAATGACACTGAATTGAGCACTTTGAAATGGTTGATTTTTGTCATGTGAATTTCACTTTTTTTTTTTTTAAGCAGAAATAAAAAAGACAAAGCAAACAAAGAAGCCCAAGTTTTAAGGACGTGGAAGCTCTTGGGCATAGAAGACATGAGTGTCGGGGGCGGCTGATGAATGTGGATGGAGGGAAGAATTAAAAATAGTGTGAACACATGAAAGGGAGGTGGTTCAATACAGGCATGCTCATCCTAACAGAAGGGTGGCAGTCTAGAATTCACAGAAATGTCACTTTGTAAAGTCCCAAAGCACCAGTAGGTAGGAGAAGGTCCTTATAGTGAGTAAGTGGTAGCCTGAGTTCCTATGTGCCAGTCCTTTGTAGACCCTTTATTTCTTCACATTTTTTACAGAAGAAAGAGAAGCCCACAGAATAGAAATAACTAGACATTATTCTGAGCCTTGGGAACAGATCTTTCCTTCGTGGGGAAGGGAAATGGAAATTAAGACACTGGGTACTTAGAAGACAGCCTCTCCTTATAAATTCTTCCCCCAAAACAATGACATAGGTGATATTGTGCTTATTTTACTAATGGGAAACCAAGGTCCAGGCATCAGTGCTCACATCTTCCTACAACGCCGTAATACATCCAACCAGGGGGGAAATTATAAAGGTCACTGGCGCCTCATCCACTTTTCCATTAAACTTCTAATAGCTGGAGGGAAGTGGATTTGATGTCTGTTTTTCTATTAGCTCATTAGTGGCCTTTAACATATCTCCAATGAGAAAATGGATGGCTTCTAGCCAAATTCTAGACCGCTGTATTATTATTGAAGTGTAAAAAAAATTCTATCATCGCATCAGTTTCTTGCTGCTTATCTTTGATGAGAGTAGAGTCCTCTCAAAGCTACCTCAATGTCCACTGTAAGATCATGAGTACTCCAGGGCCTCCCTGGTGGTGCAGGGGTTAAAGTCTCAGTGCTATCCAGCTATCTCCAGCCACTGTGGCATGAGTTTGATCCCTGGCCAGGGAGCTAACTCACATGACACAGCAGACCTCTCCTGTCTTGCCCGCTGCTCCCCTCAGCTGTGTATTTCAGTAGATCCACCTGCTCTGCTCCCTACTCTCTCTTGTGAATCCACTCACCACCTGCACCTCTGGCCTATACCCCAGTTCTTGTATGCATAAATAGATCTTTAAAAAAAAAAAAGAACACTAGTCCTCAGCCATATAGGAAGGATCATGAGATCATGTCAGCACTTTTGCCAGCAGAACCATGGAGGCCTCCTCAAACTGCTCTCTTCCTAATTTGTGAAACTTGATTGCCCTAACAGGCCACAAAATATGGCCAGGAATAAAGCAGCTGTCTGAGAAAGGTGGTTAGGGCCCAAGGTCACTGGCTGATTTCTCTCCTGGGAAGTTTTATTTTAGTCCTCAGGCTTTAGCAAGCTGTCCTTGCTCACCTGAGGACAGCAAAGCAGAAAAGCTACTCTTTTTTTTTTTTTCATTTTAAAAATGTAGGTAAGGGGCCTCCCTGCTGGCGCAAGGGGTTAAGCACGGCACCATGAAGCAATCCGCAGCCTCTGCAACATGAGTTCCATCCCTGGCTGGTCAGGGAGCAACCCACATGGCGCAGCAGACCTCTCCTGTCTCGCTCGTTGCTCCCCTCAGCAGTGTACTTCAGTCAGTCTGCCTGTTCTGTTCCCCACTCTGTCTCTGGTGAATCCTCTCACTCCCTGCAGCTCTGGCCTGTACCCCAGCTCTTGTATGCATAAATAAACAAATATTTAAAAAAATAAATAAATGTAGGTAAGGACTTTTCAATGCAACAATTTCCCAAAACTTTACATTATATTGATAAATCATAAAAATAAAAAGGACCAGAGAGCTGGGTTTATTTTTTCCTCATTCTCAAGAACAGGACAAACCTAAGTAAATACTTTCACCACAGGAGCTGCAAGATGAATCCATATTTCAGATCCAGATGCCCAATTCAAAATGAGAGGAGGCAAGAAATTCTGCCTTTAGAATGAGAAGTTCTTGCTGTCACGACCACAAGGTCCCTCAGGAAATGACTCGCGAAAGCAACTTTAATGTCATGCTGACTTCAATAGTATCACGTGTGAATTTCACAAGCAACATGTGAAAAGCCCAGCTGAAGAAACTAAGAAATATAAGAACAGCAGTCAAAAGTTTCTATGCTAGACTTTTAGGTCTTTTCCAGTTTCTTTAAATCTTTCGGGAAATAAGTTAGAACAAATAACATTGTCAATGCAAACTTAAGTTTGGACTGAAACTTTCTGAACTGAAAAAGAGGGTAAGCTTTAAGCAACTGCTAGAGAACACTGCCATTGCTCCCCCCAAAATGTACCCACTATAATTTTATGGTTAACGCTTTTCTTCTCTAATATCTTTTCTTACAGTGAACAACCACATTCCCTTTATCCAACCCTCTTATCCATCCATCCAATGGATCTTATTTAAAAAATGTATTTCACAGCAAAGAAGTTGCAGAATTCAATTTACTTCACCTCTGAATTCTTTTATCACTGGCATTTTAATCTTTGCTAGTTGAAAGCTATGACTTTGCAAGAAAGAAAGGGAAAGGAAAGCAAGTAAAAGAACTTTATGTACTTAGTTTTGGTATCCAAGTTGAGGTAAAGATGAGATTCTGGCAAAGGATAGAGATCTTTCTATGAAAGCCAGGAAGAACAGGATTTGACAGAATGCTGACCTTAGAAAATTTTAGGAATATTATCTTAATAAAGTAAGACAATAAAGTTGGTCCCATATCCATCCATCTCCTCCTAATAACTTTGGTGGGTGGTGAGGGTGGTCATGAAGGCCAAGAAATAGATCAAAACAGAGCAACCCTTGAAATGGAAATACGGTGAGAAATGGCCAAGGTAGAGAATGGTTTCTTCTGAAGAAGACATCCCTACATGGTCAGAGGAGCGAAGGGTTAGAAGATTCTTTCTTCTCTTTGTTTTTGTACTTTTGTCTCTCAATTCTCAATTCCTGAACTAATCCAGAAAGGGAGCAGAATATTGGAGACGGGGGATGCCTCTAATAGTAAAGACAAAGTGAAGATAAGTCCATGTAAGCAGACCAGTGCCCTGAAGCTGCTCTGCTGTGAGCAGTCCACATTTGCCAGCGAGGAGAAATCACATAAGGAAATCCTAGATTACAGGGAGAGGGAGTGATCCCGAGGCAGCCACCAGCTCTTCCAGCCTCTTGACATTCAGCTTCAGCTGCTATCTGAATGCAACTGCATGAAACACCCCAATGGAGCCCTTCCCAAATGCCCTGACCCACAGAAAAAGTGAGACACATAAGGTGACTGCTGGTGTTTTAAGTCACTACTATTTGGAGCTTTTTTTTTTTTTTTTGGTAAGTTAAAGAACTTTTATTTATTTATTTATTTTATAGGTTAACAAAAGGTTTATTTACAAGGGAAGGGGAATGCGGAAATGTACAACTCAGGGAGACAAGAGGGAGATAAATTCTTAAATGTGTCCTAACCGTTAAGCCGACCTGGAATCCCAAATGACCCGCCAAGACCAAACCTGCCTGGCCAAGAGCACGAGTCAAGTATGCCCGACCCCACTAACATGGCTGTTTTTTATTTACAAACAGAGAAAATGGCTGCTTAGCTCTGCCCTTAGGTCCTTGCAACTTCCCTTTGGGGATCCTGGGATTTGTAGTTCCCAGTGTCTTGATGGAGTGGGGGTGGCATCCACAAAGCCTTTATGGAATTAGCTCAGGACATCTTTTCCCCCTAGCAATTCCCCCCTTTTACTTTTTGCCACCATTTCCATGGTGTTGAAGATCAAATGCATGGATGCTGGGGTACAGTCTCAGATGAAAATTTTTCTCAGGGTTCCCACTAGAAAGCAAACCAGTCTCACTTTGGAGTTATTATTATTTTTTTTTAACAAACAATAAATAAACCTCAGCATATACACTGAATCATGATGAAACTTCACTTCAAATTCTGCAAACTCCAAATATTTGAATTTGGTGTCAATCTAGACACTACCTTCCTCTCTTTTTTTTTATTTAGCACTCTGGCCTCATCAATTTCCATACACATACGCACATGTTTCTAGAACCTTTTCCTACAACACACAGTTTATACATATGAATAATTTTCCCCATTGCCAAATACATGCTCCTATTCTCTTTAAAATGCTCTAGATTCCACCCTTCATTTAAAACTCATTTTCTTTCCAAAAGCAACCCAAGAATTCTATACTCCTAAAGGTTAGGGGTGACATCTCAGCTGCCAAAACCAATTATTTAATCATAATTATGTCCACAGAGAATTAAGCCTGAAATGGAATTAGCAATGGCTCATTGTAAGAGATCAGTTCATTTTCTTTTCAACAATAGAGTTATGTTATTTCTTTTTTGACTAGGATAACCAAGCTGAGAGATTCAGGGGTATTGACAAAAAGTCTTAGCTCAATGGAAGTAAGTCTTTTATTAGAGCTTTTCTGTTAATTTCCTGAAGTTGTACTGTCTAGTACCATAGAACTAACCAAATATGGGTTCCGAGTGCTTGAAATATGACTAGTCTGGATTGACACTTGTTTCACATATAAGATCTATATCAGATGGAAAATAGGTAAAGTCTAATTAATAATGTTTGTATTAGCTGAATGTTGAAATGATAAATATTTGGATATGCTGGGCTAAATAAATTATTAAATAAATTATATCTTGGATATTCCAGTCTTCTGCTCAGACTACTGTAACAATTGTTTTTTTACTTTTTTAGTTAGGTTCTAGGAAAATTTAAAATTACTTACGCTGCTCACATGATACTTCTATTTGACTACACTTTCATGTTATACTGATTTGAGGAAACCACAAAACATCATATATTTTCCTAAAGGCCTATGAAAAGAAAATACTGTTATGGGCAATGGTGGAATATTAGGAAATAAAAATTAAAAGGATAGTTCAAAGAGACAAGAATGAAAAATAAAAATGTTTGCTTAGAAATGCTTCTGATAAGAATAATTGACAAACATACAATCATACAACATCCTTGTCTCTTTTTTCAGCATACGAAAATCATTATCTATGATGACACTCATATAAGAAAAGCTTTGAAATTTCAAATTTTATTTTCTTAACTCTAATATATGTAGAAATAATACTCACTGAAAATTACCTGAGTGTCTCTCAAGACAGCCATCACTTTAGAACTTAGCTATTTGAAGCAGCAACTTATTACCTTCTCAAGGAAAGAAAATGAATTCATACAGCTTTGAAAGTGTTTAACTTGTATCAGAAAATGGCCTAAGGGATGAAAACTATGGTGCAGGAGTGAGGAAACCAGTGAGATGGTATGTGTCCAGACAGAACAGGCACTCCAAGCACCCTGTCCAGATACCACGGGGTCCCTTTTAACTGTCCTGTGGCCCATCTTCAAGCTGTTGCATGTTTGGCTTCTAAGAGACAGCAATTGCCAATTCCACCTTTAGCTGCAAAGAGCCAATGTGCTCCCAAGTTTATAGCCCCCTCATGGCAGTCCAGTCAACAGCTGAGGCAGGAATGAGGAAGCCCGGATCCCTTGCCTTGAGCCGAAGAAATGAGCTCTTGGGAGATATTGTGCTCCAGAAAGGGATCAGACTGAGTTATGGACACATCTCAAATCATCTCCTTGACTTGTTTCTTCTCTTACTCTTTCCTTCATCAATTCACTAGTTTCTCCTGGGAGCACTGACCCATGAAATGCCCATGCAGAAATATCATCACAGAAAGGCTTCTGGGATGCTCAACCTAGATGCTTGTCATACATGAAGAGGCTCTAAGAATTATGAGAACCAATTGTTGTTGTTACACCATAGAGAAAAAATTTCTGTTAACACCTAAGAATTTATTTATTTATTTTTTAAATCTCTCATTTTTATTTATTTTTTTACATCATTGTTCATTTTTAAACAATATTTGGTTTGCCCCATCCCCTTAGGTGTAGTTTGCTTCACCAGTGCACACATGCACCATCACCTCAGTCCCCTGTGTTCCTCCCTCCCTCCCTCTGATCCCTCTCCCTCCTCCTCCCCTGCAGGATGTCTCTGTTTTATAATTGTCCAACACCTAAGAATTTAAAATGACAACACTATGCACAGTTTACATAAGCAAGAAGTATCTTTGTTCCCAAAGAGTACTGACGTGGTCATAGAGAAAGAACAAAGCTGGCACAGCATATGTCTTCAGGTAGGAGAGAAGTCAGAATAGGCAAGGCTCCAAAGTAGAGGTAAAAAGAAAAACAAGTCAACATTAATTTTGGTGGAACTTCAAATGTGACACTAAAGTCCTGAATTCTGCACATGAGCAATATTTAATAAAAACAATGTGAAATCATTCAGAACAGAATAAAGTGCACACAAAATTATGTCATTTTTTTGCAAAAGAACAGGATATTTCTAAACTGAAACACTATAGGGGAGAAGGTATTGATGGTTGTTTGCTTTCTTTCATGAAACTTGAAGATGGTGTTTGGCTTAATCAGACTAATAAATTCCTCTTTACCAACAGTCATTCCAAAACTTGAAATCAAGTTGAGGATAACACACCTCCAAATAGTCATTTTGTTCTCCATATAAATATTTACTATTGTAGGAAGGAGTTTATGCCTAACACTGACAAGAAGCTAAGTTGAATATGACATAAATAAACAAGATCTAAAGTATACCTTAAACCAGTACAGGAATTAAAATATATTCTGAATGCCTGTTGTAGATATAATAGGTCTTTTAATAAAGCACTTTGTGCTGTTCACAGTGGGGAAACAGCAGGCATTGAAAATAAAACCTAGTTCTAAGACACAGGTGTTTCCAATTTTGAGTATGGCAAGATATTATAAAAGAATCAGATTTTAGTTCAATGTAAAAAAGAAAAAACTCACAATAAAAGATATCTAATAATTGAATGTTGTTAGAATAAAATGCTCTAATTTTAGGAAAGGAAGGTGAGAAACATAGAATTCTTTCTCATTTTGGGAGAAGGACAAAACGAACGGCAGGATATCAATCAACAACTTGGTAAGTTCTATCAGTTTTGGGGATGGAAGGAGCCCATACACCATGTAAGCTGTCCCACGACCCAAACGATCCACCAAAGTTTCTATCTAAAAACTTAAATGCACAGTACTTATACCACTTAATAAAGAGAAATTTCTTCTTGGAACTTAAAATATCTAAAAACGACTTCTAAATTGTGATTTTCATTTAGTACTTTTTGTTGGACTCTTGAATCAAGTGCTTATTTTCACTAAGCATATAATATTTCATAAGAACCACTTACAATGTAGTTGATAAAAAGTGAACTAGAAAGAACAACATAACAATTATGCATAGTGGAGAACCCAGAGAAAATATAATAGAGAACAAAATGTAATAAAGACCCTAGAGAATTATTCACCACTTTCCATCCCCAAACTCTGGTTTGCCTGCTACAATATGGTTTATGAGTCATTCTTGGGGAGCAGCAAAATATAATGCACTTGGCTAAAAATAGGTGGGATATGCAAAAATAAGTCTACTTTCTTGATATTCATGTGTCATCATTAAGTACTGATCACTTGGAAAAGTGTCAGGTTGCAAAGTTCTTCCTTCCCTTCACAGAAAAGCAGAAGAAAATCAGCCACAGGCTTTGCCAGAGGATAATGTAGGGTCTGACCTGACATGCAACACGATGAAGAAAATGACAGTGAATTTAAATGCCTGGAAGCTGGTGCTCCCCTGAGCATGAGCAATAAAGTTGCTGGTTGTCTTTTGCATGTGATCATTCCAAAATGATCTCTTTTCCTTTGAAGTAAGAAATGATACATAGTCCAAATGTTTTACTTATAACAACAATAAGAAGACAGCAATTTGATTAAGGGTTTAAAAAGAGCAACCTCCTATTCACTAGGATTCTGACTCGAGAAGAAAGCATGGGCAAGTTACAGTGCATAAATAACTGATCATATAAAGATATATTAGATCATATAAAGATATAACTCATCATATAAAGATATATTTGATTCCCATTTCAGTATCTCTTAAAAGGTTTATAAAATGGAACTTTGGTGCAGCATTGGAATAAATTATTTATATTCTCTCTATAAGTAGTTCCCACAAAATAGAAGGTGGAATCCAGCTGACAATAAGCACAGTTGTGATTTTTCACATCTGTGAGAATCTTGAATCTGCATAGGGTTGAAAACAAGTTATATGCCTTTCTCCTCAGAAAAAATTGCAGAGAAAAATAAATAATATCAGACACTTACTAAAGGCAGGGCTACGGCTGGCAGACAGAAAATCTTAGAAAAGGTGAAGAGCCCAAAGTTCATGGAATGAATAAATTCAAACTTAGAAAATGCCAGGAGACTAAAGCTTTGCTGCATCAAGGAAAAGGTCTCTGAGTCTATTATGAGAGACATTTCAGATAGGACATCAGTGTGAATAAAGGGATTATTTAACAGGCCAAAAGCTCTAGAATGGCACAACCAGCAACTCTTTACCAGAGCGTGCAGAGTACTCACCCAGCAGCCCTGGACCCAATGCAAGGGAAGTCCACTAAGTGAAACTCAGCGTCGTCCCTGTAAAGCGAGCACAGAGCAGAGAAAAATCAATGCAAAGCACTTACATAATCCTCATGGAAAGAAACAGCTCTCTGCACTTTAAAATCAGAATCTATAATTAAAAAAATATATCAGAAAATGCACTAATAAATAATTGGCATTAGTTTCTACATGGATGAGAGATACCTCCATCAAATAAAAAATAGTACTGCTATACTCTGCCTACAGGTTATATATGCCCTCTCTGTTAAGCTGCCAATGCACTATTTAATGCATCAAAACAAACAGCAATTGGACAAGAAGTCTATCTAAAATTTTCTAGAATACAATGCTCTTTTCCTGATTAATAGCAAAATGTCCTTAGACGAACCGTAATTGTCAGAAACCTCCCAAAGTAGAGCAGAACTGAACAGAAAAGATTCACCACAGACTTGCATCTGCCTATAAAAAGAGCCATTATTTTTGATTTGTGTTTATGCATTGTCTTTGGTAGGAGGAAGCTTATTTGCATTTGGGAAGAAGGTAAAGGCAGAAAATTAGTAATTTTTAAGGCATGTGAAGATGATGTCTGCAAAATCTGATTGGGACTTCATGAACATTATCAGCTACGAATAGAGCTGTCTAACGTAAGGTCCCACGTAGGATAACATTCACACCATGCTAGACTAGGCCATTAAAAGGAAAGAAACAAACCTGAATCTATATGGACAGACATGGAAAAAAATTTTGTCACATTAACATTTAAGAACTCAAGTAGTGAAATAATACGTGTAATAAATATCCTTTGTGTTAAAACAGACCTCACTAATCCATGGTAGACACACAGATAAGAGCACTATTGTGTGCACAGAACTAATAAGGAGTGATAACAAGACACTCTCTGGTGTGACTGTCCATGGAGGCCTGGGCATTGACGGGAAGTAAAAAAAGGGGCATCTGCAGTATTTACCATGTAACATTTTGCATTTGTAATTGAAAAATAATCTAATTCATCTCATACTCTGTACAGAAAGAAACACTCCATATTAAATGTTTAGAATTGAAGAATATACAGGATCATACATATACTTTACTGATTTGGTGAATATTTACTATGAACCAGGCTCTAAGCTTTGGAGTGCATCATCATACTTAGTACATATAAAAACCTCTTTAATTTATATCCTATGATTATTTCTGTCTCATAGAAGAGAAAACTGGGAAGTTAGGTGACTATTTGAGAATCACGAAGTGCTGGCATTAAAATCCAGGCACCCTGACTCATGTTTAGCCTCTGTGCTGCTGCCTCCTCCCTGGCACCTACCCTATTTTTCACATTACATTTGTATCTATAATGGCGTGTTAATGTGAGATGTAAATTCCATGATGACAGGGATTATTTGTGCACTGAAAACCATTATGTACGTCCCTAGGACCTAGTATAGTCCCTAGCACAAAGCAGGTGTTCAATAAATCTTTGTCCAACGGATGAATAATTAAGTGGCCTGGGAAGTTAAACTACATAACTGTATTATTCCTCTTGGGGCTGTGAAACAAAATGAGTTCCAAAATATCCCAGTGATTAATAACCTTGCCATACCATGCTACTCATTTTGAGAACCACTTGTTGCCCAAGTCTTTCTGTAACTAAATACTTAAAGACTGGACACATGTCTTCTCTTTCCTTCTCTCATTCCCTACTGGCTATTCAGCATTAAGAGGATGTCTTATTTCATAAACCATTCCCATTCACCACATGGCTAGGACACTGAAGCATCTGGGAAAGCCAATGTTGAAATACTTAACTGAAAAAGAAGTGAAGAGTATAAACAGTGTGTCATGAACTATTTAGCTACTGGCATATGGTAGGCAAACTACTGAAAGTGACTTGGGTATTGAGTCACATGTGAATCAAAGCCCCAACCAACCAACCTTTCTACTGTAATATAATTTTAGGTGTTGAAAGGTACAGAGGGCCTCTTTGGTAAAGGAAAGACTGTGCGGACAAGTGTGGATATAGATTACTGTGAATCTCTGTTTATGCTTATGCATTTGATCTGTCTAAAAAGGAAAATACAGAACATAAAACATAGAAAGGAAACCTACTAGACAAAATCCCCAAACCTACTAGACAAAATCCCCAAATACTATTAGTGCTGGTGTAAACAAAAGCTGTTTTTTTTAATTCAATAAGGGGGCCAAGACTATTGGACAGGGAAAGATAGTCTATTCAACAAATAGTAACGAGACAATTGGATACGGATATTCAAAAGAACAAAGGTGAACTCTTACCTTTTCTCTTACACAGAAAATTAGCTCCTAATGGATAATAGGTATAAAATATGAGCAAAATTATAGTCTTCAGAGTAAATATAATATAGAAGCAAATCTTTGTGGGGACTGACTGCTTAAGGATGCAAGATTTCTCTCTAAGAGGCACAGGATTTAGATTGTGATGGTTGCAAAACTTCGCGAATATACTAAAAACCATGGTATCACACGTAGTGTGTGAATTTCATGACATATAAATTATATTTCATTAAAGTGCTTAAGAAGGAAGGCTGCATTTCAGTGAGTTTGCCAGTCTATCAAAATGACAAAACACTTATTCACACTCTTCGTTCAAAATGACAAAACACTTAGTCACACTCTTCAAGGAAACACAGTAAGTGGTGAATATTTACATTTTTTAAAGACTTACTATTGTAATTCTTCCTGGGATTCCTTGTGATGGGAAGTGCAGTTATATTTTACCCTCATTAAGGAAGAATACATGCATGGGACTGCCTCAAATCAAAACAAACCACCACCTTACTGCAAACCTCCACTAAGGACAGACGCCACAGTGCTGGGAGCTTCAGCCAAGGGTGAAGTTTCATTTCTCAGTGGAGGAAACCTACATTGCCAGATTTTCTGTTACTCTACATACTGACTACAAAATGGCTAGCATTCAATGTCCTCCACAAAATATTCAATATTGAGATTTTGTTTTTAGTAAATAATAACTGGGCAAAGACTCAGTTCAAACAGATCATTTCACTCTGATCTGTTACTGACCATAGAAATTACTGTTCTGCAAATGAACAGAAGAATGTTAGAAGATGGTTATGGTGGTGAATCTGTGCAGCATAACAAACCACTTCCAACTACTGTGGCTTAAATCAATAACCATTTATCAGTTTGCATGGGAGTCTCAAATTTCTAAGAGTACGAGGGTAGTCCCACTGCACCAGCACTGTTCAGCCCTCTACTGTGTCTCATTTGCTAGCATGGCATTGAGCAAAGCAAGTCACATGGTGAAGCACAGATTCAAAAGATGGAGACAGCCCCACCTCTTGATATGACATTGCCCATCAAGAAGGCATGGAAGGGGCCTTCCCTGGTGGCACAGCGGCTGAGCGCTTGGCTATGAAGCTGCCGGTAGCCTCTGCTGCGCCGGTTGGATACACAGCCGCAGGACGAGGGTCCCACATGGCCTGCAGACCTCTCCTGCCGCCCGCTGCTCCCCCCAGCAGTGTACTTCGGTCCTTCTGCCCGTTCTGCTCCCCGCTCTGGCTCTGGTAAATTCTCTCACCATCCCGCGTTTCTGACTGAATCAGTGCTTGTATAAATAAATAAATCTTGTTTTTTTTTTTTTTTTTTTTTAAAAAAAGGAAGGCATGGACGCAGGATGGGGAAGATTTTGTAGCCATTTTTACAACCTACCATAGCATCGCTTCCCAAAGGGGAACACACACCTACTCGTGGTGCATAGAGATTTTACAGTTTATTGTTGTTTATTATTAATGGTGTAGATTTCATATTAAATATGATGGTATGTGGAAAAACAATGGATAGTCTATGTACATTAACACTTAACTTCTATTTATAAAAATGATGTCATTTTTCTATTGCACTTCAGTATATTGCTATATAGTTATCTGTAGCTATTTACCATAGTCATGTTACCAAATAGGCTTACTTATCTTTAGTTAATTTTCTTTCTGAGCAAACATGAATGACAAGTAATAAATTCAGATGAAAGACAGACTTGGCCAAATCTATAAAAGAGGCTCATGAATAACCTGTTATTATATATAAAACTCAGTGCGGTAAGATGGTGTTTCTCATACTATACCATGCATATAAATGATCAAGGTATTTGGTTTAAAATGCAAATTCTATTTGAGATAGTTCTGAAGTAGGAGTGGAGATGATAATGCTACAGTATTTTTTAACTTGTTTTTTGTTTTAAAGATTTATTTTTATTTATTTAGGCATACAAGAACTGGGGTCTAGACCAGAGGTGCAAGGGGGACAGGATTCACCAGAGACAGTGGGAGCAGAACAGGTGGATCTACTGAAATACCCTGCTGAGGGGAGCAGCGGGTGAGACAGGAGAGGTCTGCTGTACCATATGGGTCAGCTCCCTGGCCGAGACTAGAATTCAGGCTGCAGTGGTTGGCCATAGCTTGGGAGGCCCTGATGCCACCGTTTTAACAAGTTCTCTGAGACTGGTGATGATGCGGCTGGTCGCAGAGGGCAGCCCAAGAAACAAGCACACCGCAGGGCAAGAGCCCAGCAATCAGACAAGCCTCTGGCAGCTGGGCAGCCGTTCACCAGCCGTGTGGTCTCAAGCAACTGGCTTCGCCCTCTGAAACTATCTATTCATTGGTGAAATGCTGGTGATGATGAGGCTGATCTCAGAAGTCTGGGTCAAGGTGAAATGAGAGAGAAGCAAGGCACCCAGGGCAGGGCCAGTCAAGACAGATGGACTTAATCCCCTTTGATCTTTCTCAAACCACACCAAATTAGCTCAGAGGGTGCCATGTCGCGACATTAAAAGTAATAGGATCTTAGAAACATGTTTCACCAGAATAACCACATTTGATATTTTTCATATAGGGTATGATTATATTTATGTCTCCTCAGAGCCACTCAATGAATATTTATGGAGCACCCACTGGGTATCAGACACTGGTCTCAGCTCTGTGGCTATGATGTGAACAAAGCAAACTGAAGTCCAGGTTCTATCGCTTCTCGGCCTTTTGGCTAAGATCAAGTGAAGTCCAGGTTCTCCTGGCCCTCACACCCTCCAGTTCTCTCACTCTCCCGGGCTGCCTACATACACTCACTCCCTGAGGTTGTAGCAGAGAGGCAGCCGAGGCCTGGTCTGGCCACAATTGTGTTTCACAGGTCCCCATATCGAGCTCTTAAAATGGGAGATTTTATATAAATTGCTGGAACTCCAGCCTTGCTTCAAAATCTGGAAGATTTAGCAACATGCACCTAGAGTACTCACAGATAAGAGGGTCCTTGAGAGAGAGGGTGCCCCACGGTCCCCACCTCCACCCAGACACCTCCTCACCTAAGTTCTCCTGTCTCCCCAACACCCACTGAGTTAGTAAGCCCTAAGTTGAAGGCATAGTCCGCAACATTTACAAACCTGGAATGAAAGGAATTTCACCTTCCGTTTCTATGTAATTGTTCCTTTATCATCATGCAATAAATGTCAGGCAAGAGAGCAATTTAGCCATTTCTTTGCCTCTCCCTAAGCCTAAAACTGCCAGTTTGTGAAATGCCCTAAATTCTACCCAGAAGTTATAGCTCCTGTATCTGTCACTTACAGTAGCTAACCATCTCTAACATGTACAACTGGGGCTTTTAACAGGAGCTTATTGTGAGTTATTTTACAGATGATATTATTTGGCGTCATTTTAAATAATGGTGATGACTTTGCAATTACCCACCCACCTTCTTATGGCTGGTTTCCCACCCACATTGGCTTTCTACGGCTGCAAAACAAACTGCACAAGCTCAATGATTTAACACAACACACACTTATTAGCTCACAGTGCTGAGGTCAGAAGTCTGGGCACAGTTGCTGGGTTCTCTGGTTAGTGTCTGACAGGGCTCAAATTAAGGTGTCTGCTGGGATTCCTTCATTTCTAAAGACTCTGAGGAATAATTGCTTCCCCATTCAGGCAGGCTGGTGGCCAACTTCACCTCCTTTCATTGACAGGACTGGGGAACCACTTCCTTGCAGGCTGTCACTTGGAGGCCACTCTTTGTTCCTAGATGCCACCCATACTTCTTGTAACATAGCCCCAACATCTTCAAAGCAAGAGATTCAGGATCCCTCTCTCTGTGCATCTCTTCCTTCAGTCTCTTTTAGGGGCTTAGCTAATTAGGACAAGCACACCAAGGAAAGTTTTCATTCTTTGTCGCCCCAAATCCAGGGGCGACAGTCCATCATAGTCACAGTCCTTGGGGTTACACAGGGTGTGTACACTGGGCAGGAGTCTTGGGTACATCTTAGAATTCTGCCTCCCACACCCAGTAATTGTTAGCATGCATCTGTGATCTAGATACATTTTTCTTCTCAGGCTAGCAGCTAAGGTCATGTCACAGTTCTCTCACTTATCACTAATGGTCTTAGTTTTCCATTGTCTGGCCCTAAGAACATGGGTATTCTGTCAGATTCCAAAACCATATGTTTCTCTCCTTTAATGTAAACTGAACTTATGAAACTAAATGTCTAGAAAAACTGATATTCTAGGAGAAAGGAATGAAGAGGTAAACTAAACACACACATAGTACCTAGAAAGATAGAAGAAGAAAAAAAATGTATTTCAAGACAAGTGTCCAAATAACACCATAACTGAAAAATTTTTGAACAAATTATGCTGTGTATTCTACGTGACATCATCCAATTTAATTGCTTTTTTCACTAAACTCACTTGGTTATTTGAAAGTTACATAGAGGATATGTCTGTTTGTCTCCATACTATTATTTGAAGGAACAGGTAAAGATCATTAAAGTCTGCTTAATTTATCTATACATGCATATTGGTTAAGTAATATTTTTACAGGGAAAAAAAGGATGAAAATCTTTAAATAATCTCCCTTCGAAATCATGTTTGGCTAGCTTGCAAAAATGTCTTACAGGTTCAGAAGAAGCACAGTAAATAATAAAAATAATAATTACCAATTAATGAGAAATGATTATGTCCAGGTGCTACTCTCAGTGTTTTATTGAATCTCAGTGAACTTGTGCATCTCAGAATGAGCAGTTACACAGAAGGGTTACGGCACTGATCCAGAGCCTCAAGGCAAGCAAGCAAAGGAGAATGAATTCAACACCAGTGGAGAGGGTCCTTCTACTTGGGAAGGGCATAGGCCTATGCACCCAAATGTGCTTCCCGTGTTGTGATCAGGGGCATTTTCTGTTCCTATTATATGGCACAAGGTGATGGCCAAGTGCATACGCATTACACTCAAACTGAGCTGACATGAGCTGACTCATGTCCAAGGCCAAGGGCTGAGTGGGTGCTGCAGGCCTGCCAAGAGGTATGTTTGTATAATTTGCATAAAGACACCCTAAGTGGCAGTGGCAGCCTCGTTCCTCTTATGAAGTCCTCTTAACAAAGAAAATAATCTAGGCACTCCCCTACCGCCTATGTCTCTATTTGAAAGAAGAGAAAGCAAAACTGTAATTGAGCCTCTTTTTTTTTACTCCTTCAACACCCTTTCCCTTTATCCTTCATTAAGAAATTGATTATAAAAAAGACGGGAACAAAGCTAGTGCTAACACCAGAAGCAAAGAAAACCCACTGGCTTTCCTTTTGTAGAGAAGAAAGTGAGCCTTCCTCTTGGGAACAAGAAGGGAAAATCTGTAGTTTTATCACTGCAAACCTTTTCTTTTAGTTCCACCCGGCCACAGCAGGGTGCATGGCCCCAGCACTGCCACCACCAGCTGGACCCTGTTAGCAGCTGCAGTGACAGCTAATTGCAGGTAGAGTTGGGGGAGGAGCAGAGTATTATAAGGGGTATTTCAGTAAAGGCACCTTTCTTTCAATGATTCATTTCCACAACTAGGTCAGATGAACCCAAGGTGTTAGGTGGAATTCACTCTTTGTGATCTCCTATGGTTCCATGTCAGTTTCAGTGGCCACACAGCAGAAATTACAGAAATACGCATCATTAACACTGTATTTATATTTTAACCAACTATATGTTATGAAGCATTTAGAGTCCTAATATTTTATACACCGTATATTTTACCTTATATTCATCTATTATATTTATAATATATATTTTATCTTATATTTATCTATATTATATTTATAATATGCTATCTATTTATAAATAGAAATAGAAATTTTGTCAGAGAGCCTCCCTTTATTATGAGGCCTTGTAGTGTCTCCTTTCAGGTCTTGGTTTTTAAAGTTTTGTCAGAATTTCTCATCCTACATAATTTGACTTAAAATGACCATGCACTGCAGCCAGAACATTCAAATATACTCCAGATCAGACATAGTCCTCAAGGTCCTTTGCTGCGTGTGGTCATCTGCAGTCCTTCAAAAGAGTCAAGCAGGGTCTTCATTTCAGAAACTTGGACATAGGCCAACCCAGGTAATTATTCTCTGCCTACCTGATTTCCCCAGGCAATTTTAATTGAAAATGGTATTATCTTTACCTCAGTTCTAATCTGCTCTGAGATGTCCCTGTGTCCTGCTTCTTCTCTCCATCACTGAGCTGGTTTCTTTTTGAAGTTGAAAAAAAATATTTCTGAATCTCCCAAGGGGGAAAATATCAGATAAATATGAGCCATTTAATTAGTCTCAAGCCAGTGTACTGAACACCACTGGAAACAGTTGCAAGACACCCCTCTTGACTGCCTAACTTTATGAAAAGTTTCTTTTGTGGAGAGAAATACAAAGGTTTTCTTGCTGAAAAATGATCAAGAGGGGGTGGGTAGGGAATGAAAGTTAAAATGATTTTACTGTCCTGAAATGATTCAGAAAGGTAATGCTACCCTGCTCATTTACAAATAACCTGACTTAGAGTTAACAGATAAAAAGCACCATTTTAGTTTGAACTAGCCCATGAGCTTAATGGCCACATATAGGTGTGGCTCCCAGAATTAGGGAGCGAAAATACCTTAAGCCAAATATTCCTCAATCCCTATCAGAGGCACACACATTCTCTCTCATATGAAACATCTTTGCTTTCTGGAAGTTTCTTACAGAACGGGTTCATATGAAACCCTTACAGCTTGGACAGTCACTGGAAGATACTATCTGGCTGGCAAAGAAATACCAATCCGAATCTTTTTAGGACCACAGTCCCAATACAAAATTAATAACTAATTTCTATTACAGAGACGAAGAAATACCAAAGAAAAGTTTCCAAGTTATAGTATATAGAGTGGGCTCAAAGATTACAATTTTTAAGTATTTTTGAATCTTCGTTACTTTTTCTGTTCTCTCTTGCTCATAAGAACATGCTTTCTCTTTCTCTCTCTCCCCCCTCTCCCTCCCTCCCCACATCCCTCTCTCTCTCTTTCTCTCTCTCTCTCTTTCTCTTCCCCCTTCCCTCTGCTTTACTATTTTCCCATGGTGTCTAGAAGTAGAATTATTAAAGTAAGAACCCTCTTTTTTGTGGGTTTGCCATTCCGAGCCAAGAAACCGTGAGACTTAATTTTCCTCTACAAGCAGTCATGGAGGAGATACAAGTGATAAGTGTGATGGCAGTTTTGAAAAATACATAAAATTAGGACAAATCTCTTGAGTCTATGAAAAGTAAAACAGGGA
Organism: Talpa europaea; assembly: GCF_964194135.1. NCBI lineage: Eukaryota > Metazoa > Chordata > Mammalia > Eulipotyphla > Talpidae > Talpa > Talpa europaea. The sequence continues at coordinate 26,511,385 of NC_140078.1, read as the reverse complement.
GCAGACCAGGTCTAACAAGAGGCCTAGGGCTCAATCTCAGAAGGCCAGTGCAATCTCCACCCCCCACAGAAAGTGGGAACGAGATGCAAAAACCCTATTCTCAAATGGAGCCTTGGGGAGTATAAAGAGAGCGGGTTTTGGAGTGAGAGAGACCTATCTTTGAGAATAAAAGTCAATTAACCTCTCTTGGACCTAGTTTCCTTGTTTGTAAAGCAGCAAAATTATCTTCCTCATTCATTGTTGTGAAGTTAAGTGGAATCATACACAAATATGCCCATCACATTCCTGCAATCCGAAGAGGATGTTCAACTACCATCCTCTCCCACTCCTTTATCTTTGCACTCAAATGCATATATAGAGAAAATTGGGTCTGTGCAAATTAAACTAAGAATAGTAACACCAGAAACTCAAGGGCTTCTGCTCTAGAGTAATGCCAGAGAAAAAAATATTTCATTTTAATCTGTGGTGATTCAGCTGGTTTCATGATCAGTCTAGGTTTATGGTACTCGAGACAGTTGTAGAGAAGCAGGGTTATACACCTACGGGAAAGGACCCAAAATAGCTTAGAAAAATGGAAACAGCTGGTTTCACTGGAGAATTACAACTTTGAGAACCTTTCCATATTCACATTTTTCACAAAAATAAAATGTAACTTCCCATCAGCGAGTGAGAATCGGGAAAAAAAAAAAGCTTGCAAAAATCACTCAATGCCTGAAGTTGTCTTGTTGTGAATTATATAAAGTTTAAGACTCAAATTTATGTTTGTCAGATAGTTTTTTGGCCACAGACAACTGGTCAACCATCTGCTCCATGAGAAATTATATCCTGAGCTGGCTCCACAGGACTGAATACACTGGGGTACAGCAATAACTTAGTTTTTATTGATGAAACAGAACTCTGCAAATTCTTCAAGGTCCAGAAACAGCTGCTGATGCCAAGGGCTCGAGACAGGTACCATATTGAATAGAAGGGATCCAAACGCACAGGATTCTGGTGTAATTTTATATCCACAACAGCCAGCTTTGATTCTGTACCCTGTTTATCTCTATTTGCTTTTATGAAGAAACTGAAATGCTACTTTATTTACAACTCAACTTATGGAACAAGTTCCTGGTCATTGCCAGCAACATCAGCAGCAAGTCAGGCTAGTCAGCTGGAGGGTCTCTCTGAGCATATGAAACAGCTTCTGGGGGAACATGGAGAGGTTTTCTGTTACTGTTACTTCTGTTTCATCAGTCAAAATCCACTCACAGGGGTTGTGAGTAGGCCCTGAAGTTGGACAAAGTCTCTGGAGGAAACCACAGCAACTAAAGTAAAATGAAATGGGAAAGAGACCCAGATGTTTTTTCCCACTGAGAACACTCAGGCCTCCCCAATTGCTGGAAGCAGAGACATAAATGGTTTTAATAAGCAATGAATTGATTTTCTGTTTGTATTAATTTTTAATAATTTTATTCACATATATTAAAATTTACCCTTTTGAATATGTGGTTCTGTGAGTTATGACTCAACCATACAGTCATGTAACCACCACATAATTAAAACGTAAAATAGCACCATTACCCCCAAAACTCTCATGCTGACCCTTTGTAGTTAGTCACTTCCCAATCCTTCTCAACCACTGATCTGTTTTCTGTTTCTATAATGTTACCCTGTGTATGGAATCACACATTATATAATATTTTCAGTGTGACTCTTATTTCTTTCACTTAGCATAATGCATCTTGTGATTCATAAATATTAATATGTTCATTACTAGTTCATTCCCTTTCACTGCTGAGTAGTTATTTCATTGTATGGGTATACCACAGATTATTTTTTAATTCCCTAGTTGAAGGATATTTGAGTTCTTCCTGTTTCAGGGAATTATACCACTATAAATAGTAGTGGATAGGTTCTGATCTGAACATAAGTTTCATTTCGCTTAAGTAAACACCCAGGTGTGGAATTGCTAGGTGATAGGTTAGTGTATATTTAACACTATAGGAAACTACCATGCACTCTCCTAAAGTGATTGCAACAATTTGCTTTCCCATTGCATCCCCATCAGCAATGTATAATAATCCCAGATCATCTATATCTGCATCCATTTGGTACTACCCAGTTTTTTCTTATTATTTTAGCCATTCTAATGGGTATATTTTATTGCAGTTTTATAATTATGAATTGCTAAGATTGATCAGAATTCAGATAACATATATTCAGAATTCAGAGTAACACATATTTTTACCTTTAAGTCAGTTGTATAATATCTTCCTTTTGGAGATAAGGAAATAAGCCCAAACAATTAAGAAAAAGTATGCAGTTACAACATGCAAAAGAGTTTGGTTCTAGAAGAAATGTTCCTCAACACGTTTGCATGAATATATCTAATCCAATAATAGTAATAAATCATTAATCACCACTGTCTTAACATATTCCTGCTTAATAGGAAATATCTCTTTAACATATCATGACTTTCATTAGGGTGAAAAGCCAAAAGTTATTGATAATTAAAACATCTATAAGTATGCACACACACACATATATACATAAATGGCATATACTACATACATACACATACAGTTTATTGTAAAAGGCAGTATGTCAAACACATTGACAGTTTTTTGATCAGAAAAGGGGGGGGATCTAATAATTTAGAAAAATGATATTCAAAATTAACCAACACTACATATTTGCATAAATTAATGATCCGATTACAAATATTAGCTCTTCCAAGGAAGACTTCCCTTTGACTCTCTGTTCTGTTACTATTTGTACTTTGAGAAAACTAAACATATTGTTTAGAATTTTTACCATGCCTAATTTTTAAGCACTTTGCTGTAATATTTACCTGCCTTCAGTTGCTAAGGATCATTTTATGCGTTCCTTATCTATTTCCATAGACAGAACAGGAAATTAAATGTCTTCCATGAAAAATTGTTTCACTCATTCAACAAATATTTATTGCATTCCTAGCAAAATGGGGAGAGTAATTGTTTCTATTTTAGATAGGAGCCTCTTTAATGAGGTGACATATGGACATATGAGGGGAAAAAAAGAAAAGGCCCAAGAGAAAGTAGGGAGTAAGTCTTGTGAAGACTGGGCAGAAGCAGATTCCGGGAAGTGGGACTAGCAGGTGCAAAGACTCTAGAGAAATGTATGTTTCGCAAGGTTGAAGAAATCAACCTAGCTGTGAACCAGGGGTCACTAACAGGCCATGAAAGTTAAAAGGGAGCTAGATCATGCAAATACATAGCTTGGATCTGATTCTCAGTGAAAAAGGAAATAACTAGGCCACTTTAAACAGCAGTTACGTCGTCTGACCTAAGTTTTAAAAGAACACTTTGCTGTTTGGATAACCAACTGTAGCAGGGCAAGAGTGAAGCAGAAAAAGCAGTTAGTGGGCTATTATAAGAGCCCACATGAGGATAGCAGTGGCTTGTCTGATGCTGATAGCAGCTGACATTGAGAAAAACAGTCAGTTTCAATATACATTTTGGGGGCAAACGGAATGGTTGATGGATTATATGTGGAATGTAAGAAAAGAAAATGACTTCAAAGTGGAAAACTAGCATCAAAAAGGTTAAAGAAATCAAATCACCTAATCTGAAAAACAATGAATAGTTTCATTCTAATAAGGATCTTCTATAAACTGAAAGGCAGCGATTGTATTGAGAAGCTGGCATCCAATTTTTGAGAGTCAAGAGTGAAGATAAGAAACTGGAACTGCCATTTCTAATAACAAACTTTTGGAACACTAGCTGCTGTCAGTCACTGAAGGAGAGTCACCGAGAACTCTGAATTCAAAGATCAAAATCAGAATACCATTCTTTCTCTTTTGCCCTTAATGACTTTTATGTAATATATTCCCTATCAGCTACTGTAGCTGAGTTTGACAGGAATTATCCAGATGAATGGATTAACAACATATAAACAAGATGATTGAAATGTAAATAGATGAAGATTAATGAAGTGGAGAGCATGAACCAACATGCAGGAAGAGATAAGATTCAAAATAGCAAATTATAATTTCAAATGTTTCATATAGCAATTGTCTGCAATAATAAAAGTTGGGATGACATGGAGTTCAGAATAAAAAATTTTCATTTCTGATGTACCAATACATTTTCATCTCTTTCAGGAAGTTAAAGATGCTATCAAGATTAAACCATTTGTGATGAAGATAACCAGTTTCAAGACTGAGAAAAATTATTTGAAAGCAATTCAAGATGGTTTTGGATGACCAGAGGGATTGAAATTTAAAATACTGGACACATTACCCTTGACTTCGGAGTCCCCACTTTCCGAGATCGAAGGGTAAGGGAACCTGCCAATGCAGGGCTCACATGTTTCTTAGAACTCCATCAGTGATGGAGACAACGAAAAATCAAATTTGGATCCAAGCACTCAACATATTTCCATTCAAGTTTATTCTTACTACCTTATACAGTGCTTCCTCACCTTCAGTGTTTAATAAAGGCTTACTGAATGAATGAATGAATGAATGAAACATTCCATCCCCATTACCCCAGAAAAATCTTAAGATAGGGGTTAACAAGATCACTGGGCAGGCTAGGAAGCTAAACACACCTCTATTTTCACAATCCTTTGTCCTAATGGACTTCCCTAGTTATGATTCTGTAGCTTTGTTAAAGTAACTTGGCCTTTATAATTCTGAAATTTTTAACACTGAAAGAAGGAAAAAAGAGCAGAGACTCTCTAAGAATTTCTTTAAAAAGTTAAAGTACTTCAACATGTAGTGACACATATTAATAGAGTCCCCCTGGGTAATGTATCTTCCTGTCCCCGCAGCACATAAAAGTGTCAACCAACATCACTTAAGCACCTTTGAAATCCTAAAGTTCTCCTGTGAAATCATAGGCCACAAGATGCCCTTTTTACCTCTAAGGATTTACCAAAGGTTGAAGGAAGATTCAAAAAAAAAAAAAAGGTCATTTACTATTTTCATAAATGTTCTTCAAGAAGGAGAAACAAAATGCTAAATCAAAATTCAAGAACAAGATCGCTGAATGATAGATGCTGGTGAAAGAATTCAGAGGCTGTTCTTCAATTTCAATTTATCAACATGCCATCGCCTCTATTTCTCAGGATTAGAGGGCAATGTTAATCAATCCGTCTCTAGCTCTGCGACAATCTAAGAACAAATGAGTGACCAAAAATATCCCATTAATATGACTACTCTGCCACATCACAGTTTTCATTCTAAGTTGAAAGCCATAACTCTATTTAATAGGACAAAGCCCTCCATTTATTTGTACCTCATGAGCAATCATTCAGAAGACTGAAGCAGCTGGCTAAATCATCTTGCCCTTATTTAATTTACCATTCTCTCACATTCGTTCTGCTACAGATAGGACTGCGGTTCTCTTTCAATAACTCCCTGACAACTTAAAAAGAGAAGGAATAAATTTACTTTGCTGATTCCTTGTATTCCATGAAGCTAGAGAACCAGTAATTGTAATACCACTTAATCAATGCAAACTTAACTCCTCTTTCTTCGGTTTTGCGGTAGATAAATATTGACCCCAAAGTTTAATTTTATCCCTTTGTTTCAATGTTCTTTATTGTGTTTGTTTTGTGAGAGGATATGTTTTAGAGACAGACACCCTTAAATTAAACATTGCCTTTTGAATAACAGTTGTACAATTTGAACTTAGAATAGCACTAAGAAAAATATGAATATAGATGATGTGAAAACTTTCAGACTACGCCTGGAGAGTCCTTGAGAATATAATTTACTTGTATAACTACAGTTCCTTTTACTGAGAAAGGACAACAGAACTGAGGTCATGAAGTTTCCATAAGCCAGTAGAGGGTTTGGTTTGGTTTTTTGGGGGGACAGGAGAGTTTCATGATTTAAATCTCTCCAGAAAACACCCAGTGCAGTCTAGACCAGCAGAGTCCAATTAAAATGCATAATTTAGTTGCTACATGAACAAAGTAAAAACAGGTCAAATTACAAATTACTTTTAATGACATTTTCTTTATACTAATGTATCCAAAAATATAATCATCTTAAGAAGTATCCCACATACACAAATTATTAATGATATAGTTTGCATTCTTTTTTTTCCATAATAAGTTTTTGAAACTCCATATATATTTCACTCTTGCAAGTACATCTCATCTTGAACTGGCCACAGGTCGAGTGCTCAGTAGGCAAATACAGAGCAGCTCCCATACTGCACAGCACAAGTCCCAGGGTGGATCTTAGAGAGAATCTGTAGAATTGATTAATGGATAGTCAATGAATTTTGAGTTGGAAATAGCAAAGTCTCTCTGTTACAAAGTGATTATAAGGGAAAAACTGCAGAGGCTCATATAGTCCTTGGCCTGGAAGCATCAGGAACTCTTAAGTTCTTAAAATAATCAGAACATAACTTTCCTCCCGATCATTACAGTTCCAGGTTTTCACCCATTACCTCATTGTGCTGAGAGTTCTGTAAGTAAATTATTTTGTCACATTTTGTGAAAAACATTAAGTTGCCAATTGTCCTACTACTCTGAACACCTTACTTTCCTGGCATCTTGTATTCTTTGTTGCTGTACCCAACTGATGAAATTCAATTCAGAAACCAGTTCTCATCTGGAAATCTAATCAGGAGCCATGTCTCAAGATATCTTTTTAAAATAACTCCTCACTCACCTATTTTCCAAATATTCTGTTAGGCACTTTATGAATGTCATCTCCAACTCCCCAAAGTGGGTATTATTACTGTCTTTGCAGTAAACTTATATGTCAGAAGAAGATAAGCACCTGTTCAAGGTCAAGAAGTTAGTCTGTCTAGTCCTCACCTCCAAGACTTTCTACAACTCTTCTTTGCCTTGGTTTAATAATAGTAGTCAAGGTCCTTTTATTCCTAAATTGCCTACAGGGAGGAATGCAAACATCTTTGCATAGGCTGAAATCTGAACGCAATTACTACTTTATTTCTCTGGAAACAGAAACCAGCAAGAAAATAACATCCATCTGTCACTACTGAGCCTTAAGAAGCAGAGGAAAAACTTTTCTCCATCCTAAGTCCAAGTTTAAAAAATTCACTAAATACCACACACATTATACAATCCTCCCACCTAGGTGTCCATTTACATGCCCAACAGTCATTTAAATTGCAAATTAGAGGTCACCCCTGATAATAAGGCCCTCCTCTTCCATTCTCAGGGCACTTTGGTCCCCAAAGTCATTATTGTAAACTTGTTTCAATTGCTTCTGAATCTGCACACAGATTTCTCTGTAGGGACCACTGCTATTCCCAGCTTCTACCCGCCTTGCATAGGCTGCTGCTAAGGACAGGGAAGTTCGGCCTTTGTATCAGAAATTCCTATGCAATCTCTACCAGTCCTTTCCTTAACACTGAGAACCCCTTATTGCTCAAAATTGTAACCTCTGGTTTTTGCACCCCTGAACAAGGTTCTTACAGCTTCCATTTGAAGTCATAAAAAATTGATGCCCCCTTCTACAACTGCAAATTAAGTTATTTCAGGGGTCTCCGAGTTTCCAGAAATCCCCCCTGGATAACTATCGGTTTGGGCAGGGAAGCAGCAGTTAAAATGTTTTCAAATCAGACTACAAAAAGCCAAGAAGTTCTTCCTTCATCACAACTCTCCATTTTATCTGATTCTGGGAAGACAGCCCCCTCAGTAGTCCTATCAGTCTGAAAACTGTTTTTTGCATCAGAAAATTTTTCAGGAAAACTTTTTAATTCTAAAATCTCCTTTGTCCAAAGAACTCAATCCTTCTCCAGGCATGGTTCTGCCCCATAGTCAAGATGAATCCTGAACAAGTCCTCAAGGTCTGTTTGCTCAAAGGGCGCTGGTGGGCCAGCAGCATCAGCACCATCTGGAAGTTTCCAAGAAATGCAGAATCTGCACTTAAACAAGATGCCAGGTGATTCATATACACATAAAAGTGGAGAGCCAGTCTAAGACGCAGATAAACAGAATCTGACTTATGATTTCATAAACTAACCGGACAGTAGATATAAACCACAATTTTTCATTTAATTCCAATATGCTAGTAATTGTTGGGCTTTGTTTTTCGACTACTTTTATAACATGAAAGTGGAACATAATAAATGAAAATAAATGATTCCAGAGTAAAACCAACATTTTTACTGTGGCCCTAGAATTCTATCATGTCTTCACTTACCTAAGTGAAAGTTTACACTCTGTGACCCTGTCGTTTACACAATCAGAGAAAAACAGTAACTATGGAAAGATTTTTGTAAATGAGCTTGAGGACAATGCATGAGATAAATGCTAAGTGAGCGAGCTAGCAAATGTGTTCGCATAATTAACACATCCTATGAATTTTCCTTTCGTGATCACTGCAAATTCTATTAGGATGACTTATGAAAGAGATAGTTTTATGAAATAACTGCATCAATTTGAATTAAAGGAAGGAAATGAGAAAATGTTGGTTTTAAAAGTGTAAGAAGTTATATTTTACCAAAAAATGTAGCTAAAGTTTCTTGAGTTCACCCTTTGGAGTTTTTGTGGAGGAAGCTACATTTGTAAAATATAAACATTTTAATAACAATGTCTATATATCAATTAGACAAAGTGAATCATTTTAAAATCACTTTATCATAAACATTTACTCATCAATAGCATTCTTTGCCTTGTCATAGAATCATATTTTCTAATATCAAAATTGATATTTTACTTGATATTTCTATTTAAAAGAAGTTATTCTTCCATGGATAGTCATTCAGGTGTTTAAAAATATGAAGAAATACCAAGTCAACATATGTAAAAAGAGTAATATATAGTTTCTAGTTTAAAGAGAAACATAAGGTCACTATTTTTCCATACTTTAACAATGTAATGATTTTGCTTTTGGAAATTTTAATATTCTGATTATTAAAGGTCTATGACTGAGGAAACAGACTTCAGATGAAGAGACTATTAAGAATCCCAGCAACCACATGATCAAATGCAATCTCAAAATTAAAAGGTTTTCACAAAGAAAACATCTTCCTAAGATCACAATATATTTTCAGATTTTATCTACTATGTATCCTATCTTACAGAATTCTGCCTTTTGGATGGATGCTTCCCACTCTTGAAAGAAGAAGAAAAAGACAAATTCCCCACTGTTTTTTATTTTAAAAGACTGTACAAAACCAAAACCTCCAACCTATTCTGGTTCTATTTTCTCTTTGGTCTCTCATTGAATTTCCTGTTGAAAGCCATCACCTCATTTTCCAGTAGCTGGCATTTTATCACACTTGAATAACAATGGGGTGGAAGTTTCCCCTTATTGCTGCTGCTATAAACAGGTCAGTGGTCTCCAGGACTTTCCTTCCTCTCTCCACGGAGAGAAGAAATAGAAAAACTGAACTGTGGGCCCTTCAGATCCACCCAGCTGGATCAGTGACTATCAGCAAGATGGGTGACCGGGGCTTAAACTCCACACGGTCAGGGGTCACATGTGTAGACTCCCTAGTGCCTGGCATGGCCACGCAAGCCCTCCCAGGTCCTCCCCTGGTGGCATTTCATGCAACTCAGCTCCACCGAAGCCCATTTGCTCCCTCTCAGCCAAGCTGGAAGGATTATGGGTAAGGCTGGCCAAGCAGGAGAGCCATCAGAAGCGCCTCAGCCTGTGTGAATGATGCTCCTAAGTCAGAAGTTCCTAACTTGCAACCTCCACAGTCTGTGATGCACTTGCCAATAAAGCAAAGCTTCCCTGAAACGAGGATCAGGAATTTATTTGTATAAATCCTTTGGTTACAAATAAAAAAGAAAACAAATGCTCAGCTGCCATACACCGAGGGAGAAAAGTGAGAACAGCAGCTCAAATGTAAATGTTACTGGGATATCAGGAATGCCCTTTGGGCACTGCCCCCTACAGCTCATGCAGAGTCTGTGCCCAGGCCTGGCAAGGGGGAAAGCCAGTGTGCCAGACAAAGCACTGAAAAGGCAGTGGTGCTGGAAAGGGACTGTAGACTGCAGTATAGATGGAGGTGATGGGAGGAACTCAGGTTAAATGGTCCTGAAAAGGGAGAAGGGGGCACAAAAAACCCGTTAGGAACAGGAGCTGAGAAGCAAGCGAGGAAAATCGGTAGCTGCGGCCTTAACAGTGGAACCATATCTCGCTGAGGCTGCTTGGGCTGAGGATACATACAGTTGTCCTAATAAAGAATGTTCAGCTTGTCCTCCTTTCAAGAAACTAGAGTCTTCAAACTCAAAATTCCACTTGAAATTAGAATTCTGAAACTCAAATATCTGCCCCCCTCCCAGTCTTTTCTCCTTCCGGAAGCAGGGATTAGCCTTTTTAAAATATAAATCTAACAATATAACTTCCCTGCTTGAATTCTCCAACAGATTCCTGATATACTATAAACCCAATCCAGAGTCCTTACCCCAGACCCCCAGTACTCTGTTTACCTCATTTCCTACTTCCATCCAATTGACCTCTTTGCTCTTTCTTCCAAAACAACTCCCCCTCCCAAGGTACCTCCTACCCCATCGCCCAACACTGCTATCTAGGATTTTTGCACGTACTGTTCTCTCTGCCTGAGAATGTCTATATGGCTCTTTGATTTCGTTCAGGTCTCTATTCAAAGTCACCTCTTCAGAAAGACTCCTCTACCAATCTATCCAAAATGGCAGCCTCAACATCTATCATTCTCCTTTCCCTGCTCTTAACACTCACAAAACTCACACTCATCCACAGCTTTCTACTCAGGCTTATGATTCTTTGTCTAATATCTTTCTCTGGTCCTAGAGTTATATATTCATCCTTGTAGAGGGGCAGGCAGAAATGTACCCTGGAACAGCACTCAAGCAAAGACCGAGGTGAGTTAGTGGCTAAATGACCAACCTTTGCATCCTTCTACGGGCTAATTCTAAGGCCTGTTGTACATTGTCATCCAGAGGTTCCCAGTGGGATTGCACCCCAGTTGCCCACAAATGGTAGCCATCTTGATAAGACACTTTTTATGGGTTTCCTTTATTTCTTTGTTTCACTTCCCTATTCCCCTGCCTATTTCCTGGGATCATTCCCCAACAAATCACTTGCACTCAGGTCTTTGTCATGGGATCTGCTCTGAGGAAATTCAAGTTAAGATTCCATACATCCCTTTTGTGTCTCATCCCAAAGCGTGTTCTACATACATACCATGAGCCCTTATTTCAGCTAGAGCTTACACTCTCAGAAGGGCCTGGGACCCACACAGCATTTTGAGCTACAGCACAACTTAGGAGAGCCATTCCTCCACTGACATGCAAGAACGGGTCCTCTATCTAGACATATGGCTCTTGTCTTAAATCAATGGATAGATGAACTCCTGAAGGCTAAAGAGTAGCATGAAAAGAATGAGCATGAGAGTATCATTAAAGTTACGTCTAAATGCCCTCCAGATATAAAATCTTATACTGTGGCGTCCCCTAAAAGTTCTGAAGACAAGAACCAGGTCCAGTTCTTAGGGTTTGTACTTTTTATTTGCAGATCCACTGCCAAAGGAATACACGGGGTCCTTTGTTATTAAGCATTTCAAGATGGTGACAGCATAGCATTAAATCAATCAGAGTCCTTGTGATTCCAGGGAAGTGCATAACTGCGTGGATTATGTGCCCATAAAACTGGCCTGCCAGGAACTCATCAAGGAGAAGCATTAGCGACCTCTCAAGACAGCTCCCTGGGCACCAATTATTTTCCGAAATAAGAGAGACAGCCGTGTTCTCCTATATTTTAGGCTAAGTCACTAGAAGACTATACAACTCATAACAGCAAAGGCTGGTGGGTAGCTCTCAGAGCAGCCTGGCTCCCATCACCTTCAGACTTCCCAGACACCCACAGAATCAATCACGGGGCACCGCTCCCTGCTGCTTGCTCAATGGTTCAAACTGCTGGCAACTCGGGGACTGCAATTACCCTGTTGAGTCCCACAGTTTAAACACACAATTATATAACTGTAAGAGAGAACCTGCTTTTAGATGCCAGAGGATGTAAAAGGTCTCAGGATCCATTTCAAGAAAGATCCATTAAGATTCTTTGCTCGGGGGTATAGCTAAAAGGTCAGAAGGGTTTGGTAGAAAAATAAAAGAACAAAATGGCCTGCTACTGTCATCCACAGGCTTCAGGGACTTGGCCATTTGAGGGAAATAAAGCTCACAGTGATGGCAGGACACAGCCGTGACTACAGCAGACCTGGAAAAAATTAAGTCCAAGATGGGAACGTGGTTTAACAATACACCTGTGAGTGGCTTAATACATTTTAGTGGGAGGAAGAAAAGCAGTCTGTTAATGTGCATTAGCAAAAGAGTCCCAGGATGTGTTTCTAGGCACCACTGAATGCAGAACTTTTTATGGGCTGGGCAACTGGTAGGGCTAGATATGGCTCAACAGGACAAACTTGGAGAAATGGTGACTCAGAGCACATTTTAAATCTAATTAACCACAAACCCTAGTTCCTGATATGCCAGGTAACTTGTTTTACCACGCAGAATCCTTTCTAAGGTTTCTGTTTGTTTTTTCAGTGTTGTTCTAAAATACAAAAGAAATGACTCTCCGCTTGAAATATTAGCATTTGCCAGAATTTCATTTCATGAAAAAGCAGTCTGCAGAATTAACCTCCACAGGATACCTGACACTTCCACCACCTCATGGTGGGGACTTCTGGAACCATACAAAATCACTTTCAAGTGTATCAAGAAACAGAGGGTTCATAGTCAGACATTTCTGGAATAAAATCCTGGGTCTGTTCTGTGCAAGTTTTGTGACTTTGTGAATTCATAACCTCCATATGCTCTAGCGTCCTTTTATGGTAAAAGTAGAATGTCCCCATCTTCCAAGGATATTGTGAGGGAGAAATCAGAGAACAGTCTGCATTCTCAAATATAACAGGCTCAACTCAAACTCAAGACCCAGAATTCTGGGTCTTGCCTGCAAACTGCTTCCTGTAGCTATTTTTTACTTTCTTTTTGTGACATCAGCCTGTCACAAATCTGATGACTTCTTATTTAAAATATCCCAAATCTGATCACTGGTCATCACCAACCCCTTCCCCATCTGTAAGGCAACCCCCAGGCACTCTCACCTCCCACCTGGACTTCTGTCAGTTTCCTCCTAGCTTCAATTTACTCTCAGCACAGCAATCAGGGAAGTCTTGTTAAAATGAAAGAACCACTCTGTGTAAGGAAGTTCTAATTTTGCTTTAAAGCAGGGGTTCTCAACTAGTGAGACTTTGCACCCAAGAGGACATGTGACACTATCTGGAGACAGTTTTAGTTGTCACAACTTGAAGGGCTTACTACTAGCAGTGGGCAGAGGACTGGGTGCTGCTAAACACCCTACAATGCACAGGTAACTGTCTTCTTCCACCCCCTATTACATAAGCCCCATGAAGGTGGGGACTTATATTTGATTTGTTCATATCCTGCATCTGTCACAAAGTAGCAGGGACTTAATAAATATTTGCTGAAATGAAAGAACAAATTGTCCAGCCCAAAGTGGAGAAAGGGAAGAGGTCGGAACTCTTACCTGTGAATTCATTCGGTTCTCTATCCCCCCACCGCCCCTATATTGTGCAATATCGTCCTTGCTATTCCTCACCCATAAGGATTCACTCCCATCCACATCACTGTTCCCTCTAGCTAGAATGTACTTCCTGGAGAAATCCACAGGCCTTATTTTTTACAGCCTCTGCCAATCACCTTATTATAAATTACAATTCCCCTCATTTCTGCCTTGACAATCTCCATTCCCAGTCTGCTGCTTAATTTTCACCATAACACCCATCACAACCTTGCACATCTGTCATTTTAAGTATTTTTTGTCTTCTTCCACTCCCTATTACATAAGCCCTATGAAGGTGGGGACTTAATATTTGATTTGTTCATATTATGTATCTGTCACAAAGTAGCAGGGACCTAATAAATATTTGCTGCAATGAAAGAACAAATGTAGGAATATTACCTAGTAGATGTCCCTGAATTGTGGCCAGGGGAAAAACTTCCAGTTTGAGTGATTGTGAGGAGTATGTGCTTAGATTTATTACCAAGGCTGTATTCATAACCTGTTTTGTATCACACCAGAGAGAGAGCTATAAGAATAATTCCCAAATGGACTCTACAACACTGTCATGGCAAATGCAGGGAATGTAGTGAAGGAAGCCTACCTTTGAAATTTCCTTTGTCAGGGGAGGTGCCACATACCTGACCCCCAGCCTTGGACTGGCTAATGAGAATGAGGGGCTTAGACTAGCAGCCAGATGAAGTTATATAACGTGGAAGGCAGGTGGGCTAAGAAGAAAGCTCTCTTGCATCTGTGGCCCAACTGCATCCTGGGGCTGTGAAAAGGGGACTTGGAGGCGATGCATGGAGGCGTCACATGAAGAGGTACTTGCAAGAGGCACATGGGGGAGACTGCCTGGGAAGGCCATTATCTTGATGTGCATTTTTGCATCTTTCCTTTTGTCTGAGTCCTGCCTGGGCCCTTTTGTCTTCTTTTTGTGCCCTGCCAAAAGGTGCCTTAAACTTGTGGCAAGATTTTGAGTCTAAACAGTCCATATTTGGGCCAACCCTTTTGGCTGGGCATTTGCCCATAAGGAGATGGGTTACCTGGGGAATTTTAATGGAAAATTATTATAGGAATATTCCCTTCTCTATAGACACACTCTATTAAAGATCAATCACACTAAGAAAGGTTCTCTGCCTTTATGTGCACAGATGGCTGGATTTCTTTACAGCATTCAAGTTTGGGGATCCCTGGGTGCCCTCAGATATATTCTACCACTTTCAATCATAATTATTTCACATGAAGAGGTAAACTACTGGGTGACATTTGTCTATAGTGAGTGTAGTTTTTCAAACTAAAAATTGGTGTAATGTGGACAAATACAACTCTTTGGAAGATAAAGGAGGTCAATATTTAAAAATCAGGTCTGTTCTAGAAACTTCAGACTAAACTTTTTTTATTTATTATTTCCCCATCCCCCAGTCGTAACAGTCTATGATTCTATGAAATACTTACTGAGTGCCTATACGGCACTGTCTTACACACAGCATGGGAAAGTTCAATGAAGAACACACAGCCCTTGCCCTCAGAGGGTTTACAGTACAGCACAGAGATTAAGATGGTTGTGTTGCTGAACTGAACCAAAGCAAACCATGACAACACAGACCCGACTTGTTTTAGGGTTAAAAGAGGAATACAGGGCCTCCCCGGTGGCGCAGCGGTTGAGCGCTGGGTTGTGAAGCTGCCCGCAGCCTCTGCAGCGCCGGTTCGATCCCCGGCTGCTCCCCGGCCACTGGAGGAGGGTCCCGCATGGCGCGCAGATCTCTCCTGCCGCCCGCTGCTCCCCTCAGCAGTGTACTTCGGTCCTTCTGCCTGTTCTGCTCCCTGCTCTGACTCTGGTGAATTCTCTCACCCTCCCGCGCTTCTGACTGTACCCAGAGCATGTATAAACAAAACAAACAAACAAACAAATAAATAAAACATGCCTCTATTAAAAAAAAAAAAAAGAGGAACACAGAAAATGTAGTTGGAATTGCTAGAAGATGGGAAGGCAGGGTAGGCTTGGAGAGTGAGGTGCTTTGGTGTTTCTTGAAGAGAGAGAATGGGGAGGGCGAGTCTTCCCATTTGGAAGTAGCAGGAAACAGGTAAAAGTGTCACTGTGGCCAGAGCACAGAGAGCTAAGTGCCTGAGGTAATTGGCTTGGATTCAATTTGAAAGAACTGACAGAAGGTTGAAACACAAAGCTCAGAGGCAGGAGAGATGATTTTCTTCCTCTGGGTTTCCCTATACTGTCCCAGAAGCAGATTTTCTGGAAGGAAAGGAACTGATTTAGATATGCAGGCTGGGAAGAGAAGCATAAGATAACTGAATAATTCCTGTTAGATGAGTAGAAACCTGATGAGAGAGAAGAAAGTCAGGTAGGTGCAAAGGGGAAGCAGGAGAGAGGCAGCTGCTAAATCAAAAGAGGTTCTGTGCCTAAAAGGCACAGAAATGGTCAGACAAGAGAGCCAGAAAAGTGAAGTCAGCGCAAGCCATGACCTCATGGACTATCAAGCCATTTCACAAAATTACAATAGCCAATGTTTATATTTGGTTTATCAGTCATTTTCAGAGAAGTGGACTCAAAGGTTCAAGGTTATTTTGTGCAGCTGTTAACGCAGACTTTTCCAGAAAGGAGCCTCACCCTAAACAAAAGCTTCTGAAAATCAGATGGAAGTTTCTAGATCATGTTGGCAGAGGCTAATCTGTTATTAACAGTACAAAACAGTCAGAAAAGGTGGTAACAAATACTACTTCTAAAAAATGGCCTTTTGAATAATCTCACTATTGAATATATAAAATGTGACGTCTGAAACCAATCCATATAAAATACCTTTAATATTTGTCAAATCTGATTTTTCAAAAGAAGCACCTGTGGTCAAGGGTCGATATGGTCTATCCATCATCCATACGTGAGCATCCATTTATGTGACAAGTATTTTCTGTGCTCCTACTCTGTGTCACCAGACTCTTCTAGGAACTTTGGATATATGAGTAAACAAAACAAAACCCACTCCCTCTTCTTATCTCCCACCATGGCACATACAGAAAGGGGAGAAAGTAACTTGAAATATAATGAACAGTTAAGTTATATACATCCAATAAGGCACTAATATCCAAACTATACAAACAACTGGTATATCGCAACAATAACAAAAACCTAAATTAAAAAATGGGCAGTGGATTTAATTAGACTTCATCAAAGAAGATGTACAAATGGCCAACAGACTCATGAAAAGATGTATCATCACTTATTATTAGGGAAATCAAAGCAAAACTACAAAGACTACCACCTTATACCTGTTTAAAATGGCTATTATCAAAAGGATGAGAAACAGTGCTGATGACAGTGTGGAGAAAGCAGAACTCTTCATACAATGTTGAAAGGAATCTAAATTGGTGCAGCCACTATATAAATAGTATGAACAATCATATAAACAATATGAAGAATCTTCAAATATTAAGAATGTCACATGATCCAGATACTCCACTTCTGAGTATTTATCTAAAAAACAAAAATGGTCATTCAAAACATCTGCATCCCTATATTCACTGCAGCATTTTTCACAGTAGCCAAGATTCGGAAACAAACTCAGTGCCCATGGACAGATGAGTAGATAAAGAAGATGTGTCTACATACCCAATGAAATACTATTCAACTATATATAAAAAAAAAAAATGAAATCTTGCCCTTTGTACCAACATGGATGGAACCAGAGGGGTTAATACTAAACAGAGACAGTCAGAGGAAAGCAAATACTTTATGTTTTCACTTACATATGGATAAAGAAACAAAACAAATGAACAAACAAAATAAACCCTTAAAGTCTGACAATAGAATGATTCTTACCAAAGGGAAAGGGTGTTGATGGGGGAATGGATAAAATGGTCAAGGGCCTCCCTGGTGGCGCAAGGGGTTAAGCACCGCAATATGAAGCAATTTGCAGCCTCTGCAGCACGAGTTCGATCCCCAGCCAGCCAGGGAGCAACCCACATGGCACAGCAGACCTCTCCTGACTCTCCCGCTGCTCCCCTCAGCAGTGTGTTTCAGTCAGTCTGCCTGTTCTGTTCCCCACTCTGTCTCTGGTGGATCCTCTCACCCCACGCATCTCTGGCCTGTACCCCAGCTCTTGATGCATAAATAAATAAATCTTTTAAAAAATGGGGGTCAACTCTTTGGTAGTGGATGGAAACCGGCTCTGGGTGCTAATCATAATTGTCTGCCTGAGTATTTTAAAATAAAGCTGCACACCTGAAAAAAAATGATGTAATAATTTGAAATGTGAAAAGGAAACAGAAAAGGAAAAAAGTGAACAGGGTGAGGGTTAGTAAGAAGAGAAAATTTATATTTAAGCAAGCACTTGAGGAAGGTGAGGGGATTAGTCACCTTGTTAAGTGAGGAAAGAAAGAGCAGGACTGAGAGGAAACAGGTGAAGCAAAGACCCTCAGATGAGAGCATGTCTGTATGTGCAAGGCACAGCCAGGCAGTCAGAGCAGCTAACAGAGCGAGTTAGGAATGGAGATAATAAGGGACCAGATCATGCAGGAGTAGGAAGCCACGGTCAAAACTCTGGCTTAGACTTGGAGTGAGGTGTGGGTCCACTGGAGGATTATTGGTGGGCAGTGACAAGATCTGACCTGAGATTAACAGTCTGCGGTGGCTGCTGCATGGTGAACAGACTTAGGCTGGTGGAAGGAGACAGTGGCACAGACCAGGGTGGCAGCAATGCAAGTGATGAAAAGAAGGTGGGTACATTCCAAGGGTAAAGCAGACAGGATATGCCAAACCATGATGTGTGGGTGTGAGAGAAAGAAAGGAGTCAAGGATGGCTTAAGAACAAGACTGAATAATATGTCCTTGGTAAATTTCAGTATAAATACCAAAAAGTTCTCTAGAGTAAGTTATTCCATAGGACACTAGATTTCAACTTAGCACCTGCTATTTAATAGGGGATTCCATTCCAGTAGTTTAGCCACAAAGAAGCAAGTTATTCATAGTCAGTAAGTTTCACTTATGTGTGGTTCTGTCCCAACAAAAAAACAAGAGTGGCTTGCAGTAGGGCAGGCATGACATAAGTTAACACGTGTAATTGTCAAGCTACTGTCATTCTAATACAATTAGGGTCTAGAGGTATATATGGACACATATATATATATATATATAGATATGCACATATATATACACACATACATATACAATACATATAGCCCATAAATTAGGCCATTTTGATAATGTATTCATTAAGAGTCAGCTACTTAATTAAAAATATTGTTTCCTAACCACAAAAATCTTTTTTTTTTTTTTGAGACAGGATGTTAGATAATGATCCTAAAGTGGTGTTCTTTTTATGCCGATTTAAATTTTATAACATGAAGCCATTGGCCATAGTAATCAATCTGGATCATTTTTAGAACTAAAGAAATTTTGGATGGTTACCCAAATATAGTACATTCAAAGACATCGCACATGGTATCTACCATGCTGGGAGCATTTCACTGAGAACTGGGAAGTAGAGCTTTCTTAGTAGAGAAAACATTCACTTTGATCTTATTCTGAGCAATAGGGCAATCTACTGCGATGAACTAGGAAAACCCAAACTGAAATAAAGCCAACAAACAAGATAAAGGGTGTTGCTCTCTTTTCCATTTTTCTCCATCACCACAATACTTTATGATCATCGTTGATCTTGTCCTCTCAATCCCTGCAGAAGATGCTGGGAGTTGCAGCTCCTGCCTGGAACGGGATGCCTCCTGCCTTCAACTTCATTTCCTTTTTGGATGGTCCTGTATTCTACATTCTGGCTGCTTTAGATTTTAAAATAAATTTTGCCTCCTTTAAAGGAAACTCAGGAGAAGAAAATCTGAAATTATAAAAAATGATGGTGTAGGGAAGGAAGGTAGTAACAGAATGGATTCTTCAGTTTACTAGTACATGTCCTACAGAGTAATAATTTCTAGATACAAAGATCTAGTTAGAAAGATCAAGATAGAAAGATCAAGATAGAAAGATCAAGGGTATACATATATTAGGATAAAACATATGAAATTATTAACACTCCATCACTTTGACCAACAAAAACATCAATTTCCTGGGGTTCAGCCTAAGATTTATCAGTAATTTATCAGGATGTCCAAATTAAGACAATGTTTTTTGAAGAACACATATGAAAAACAAAGTGAGATTTTATTTTCCTGTTCAATTTGCATACAACTTTAAATATCTATATACAATATTTCCAAATCCATAAGAAATACTTAAAACATCACTCATTATTCTCAAAGCACAATTCCAAATAGGAGAACTTAAAAATAATGATAAATTAGATTAATCTACTATTCTTATCTAAATAAATATTTCTGATTGGATGGTCCCTTTCAATACTGCACCAAAATTTAATTCTGAAAAATCTAGCAGATATTTCTTCTCTTACCTGTAGTCACAGGAAAGAATTCCTCCCTCATATGGGGGAATGACAGCCCATGCTACCTGTTCTACCTTGATTTAAGAATTGCTTCACTTAACGAATTCTGGAGGAACCCACCAGCCCATTTATTATTTTATCCTTCATAGCACTCATTGAAGGAGGAAGGGATATGTGGCCTAGAAAAACACTTCCAGCCATTGTGTATTTGGAATTGAACTTCATGATTCAATCTGGAGTCACCCCGTTAGGCTCATGGGCATCTTGGACAGGACACAAATAACAGCATGATACACTCTCATGGCATGGGTGAGCCTCCAGCTCCACCAGGCTGTAAGAGGCACCTGGATTGAAGAGTAAAGAAAACTTGGAAGACCACCTGTGTTTGGACAACATCCTCCAAGGACAGGAGATGTTTTGAACCCTGTTCTCATTGCAATTTAACACCCACAGAGATTCTTCCTCATTTTGTGGATAGTTGTAGTCATTTGACTTGTGATCCCTAACGGAAGGCAATTGGAGTCCTGAAATCCCTACTGAATGAAAATTTCAGGTTCCATCAAAACTAATAATCATCCTTAAATAGGATTTAAAATAAGAAACTAAAAATGACTAAAACTGAGTAGTTATTTTTTAACTTCTTCATATTACCCCCAAACTGTTGCCCCTGAAGATGCCTCAGAGTCATCTGAGATGCCTCAGGTCTTAGGAGAGAGCTGAGCAAGGGAGGGGATCAGGCCAGTCCCTTACCATCTCCAGAGAGGCAGCAGTTTCTGCACTAGGTCACCAACTAGAAAAGTGAAAATCCCATGTTCTGGGACCTTCCTGGTCTAAGTACACTGGAATTGTCAGTCACCCTATGTATAATCAGTGCTCATTCACCATCTACAACAGGAGAATTCCATGCCTCTCATTTCTACCTCTGCCAGAAGCTTCGTGTCATTCATTATTTCAGCCAAGGCAGTAAATCTCCCATCATGAATTCACTAAAAATCATAGATGCATCTGTACAACAACTCATGAGTTGCAGAAACACACTCTTGGGTTGGGCCCACAGATGACTGGGGAAATTCCTACTGGCCCTTCTAGATGAAAAAGGAAGAGCAAGTATCTCTTAGGTGCTTCAGCCTGACCTAATTGGTAGTTTCCAGGCTAGCCGATTTTAAGGAGCCCTTTAACTGTGAGAGTTTCAGGTAACTGATATCAAAAGAATGAGTAGGAACCCTTAACCCTTCATTCATAAAAAGTGGGGACAAAGCAAGAGTTGGCAGCCAGGTCAAAGTATAGAGTCCATAGCAGAATGACTCTGAAAGACAAGGAAGAGGCAACTCTTGAACAAGTTATTTCTGTTGGTATAAAATTACTCCAGCAAATGATTGATCTATGTATACAAAATGTGGTTTTTCACTACGGGCAAGGAGAGAGTGGAGGGACATAGTCAACAGACTCCAAGAAAACAGATGCCAACCAAGAATACTCTATCCCGCAAAGCTCTCCTTCCTCTTTGAAGAAAGAATATGGACCTTCCCAGACAAACAGAAACTCCGGAATTTCATTGCAACTAAACCCCCACTCCAAAAAATACTACAAGGAGTCCTAAAGCCAGAACCTCAGAGCGACGAATAACAATGAAAGAAGGCCAAAAAAAAAAAAGTTATTAAAAGAATAAATAAATAAAATCAAAGGAAAGACAAACACAATGGCAAATACAGATGTTAACATATCAATATTAACTCTAAATGTAAATGGACTAAACTCTTCAATAAAAAGACACAGAGTTGCAGCCTGGATTAAGAAACAAAACCCAACCTTTTGCTGTCTCCAGGAAACACATTTAGCTACAAAAGATAAAAATAGGCTCAAAGTCAAAGGATGGAAAACAATCCTACAAGCAAATGGACCAAAAAAGAAAGCAGGAACAGCTATACTTATATCAGATAAAACAGATTTCAAACTCAAAAAGATAAAAAGAGACCCCAATGGTCACTACATTATGATCAAGGGGACAATACTTCAAGAAGAAATAACACTCATTAACATATACTCACCAAACGAAGGAGCACCAAAATATATCAGACAACTGTTGTCCTCTCTGAAAACAGACATCAGAGAAAACACATACGTAGTGGGAGACTTCAACACACCACTATCAACAATGGATAGATCAACAAGACAAAAAATAAGTAAAGAAACCAAAGCTCTAAATAAAGACCTAGAGCAATTGGGCTTAACAGACATCTATAGAACACTAAACCCCAAAAAAACGGAGTACACATTTTTCTCAAGCGCACATGGATCATTCTCCAGGATCGATCACATACTGGGGCACAAGACAAACATCAACAGATACACCAAGATTGAAATCATATCAACCATCTTTTCTGACCATGAAGGCATCAAACTAGAAATAAACCATAAAAAGAAGGCAAGGAACTTTCCTACCTCATGGAGATTAAAAACCACACTACTGGAAGACCATTGGACTAATGAGGAGATCAAAGAAGAAATTAAAAAATTTTTTGAATTGAACGACAAGGAGGACACCAATATCCTAAATGTATGGGATGCAGCAAAAGCAGTAATAAGAGGAAAATATATAGCAATAGAAGCTCACATCAAGAAACAAGAAAGAACGCAAAGAAACAACCTAATCTCGAAGCTCAAAGATCTAGAAAAAGAACAACAAGAAAACCCCAAAACCAGTAGAAGAAAAGAAATAATAAAAACCAAAGCAGAAATAAATGAAATTGAAACTAAAAAAACAATCCAAAAGATCAATGAAACCAAGAGCTGGTTCTTTGAAAAAATAAATAAAATAGACAAACCCCTAGCCAGGCTCACAAAGGAAAAAAGGGAGAAAGCACAAATAAACAGGATCATCAATGAAAGAGGAGAAATCACAACGGACACAGCAGAAATCAAAAGAATAATCAGTAACTACTATGAACAGTTATATGGAAACAAGTTTAACAATCTAGAGGAGATGGACAAATTCCTACAACTCTACAATCACCCAAAGCTAGATAAAGAAGAAATAGAACACCTAAACAGACCAATTACAATTAGCGAAATTGAAATGGTAATCAAAAACCTCCCCAAAAACAAAAGCCCAGGACCTGATGGATTTACAAATGAATTCTACCAAACATTCAGAGACGAATTAGTGCCTATCCTTCACAAACTCTTCCAAAAAATTGAGAAGGAAGGGACAATACCAAACACGTTCTATGAAGCCAACATTACACTAATACCAAAACCGAACAAGGACAACACAAAAAAGGAAAACTACAGGCCAATCTCCCTAATGAACACTGATGCAAAAATCCTCAATAAAATTTTAGCTATCAGAATCCAACAATGTATCCATAAGATAATTCACCACGACCAAGTTGGATTCATTCCAGGGGCACAAGGATGGTTTAACATCCGAAAATCAATCAACGTTATCCAACACATCAACAAAAAGAAATATAAAAACCATATGATAATATCAATAGATGCTGAGAAAGCTTTCGACAAAGTGCAACACCCATTCATGATAAAAGCCCTTGAAGTTCTTGGGATACAAGGAACATACCTCAACATCATAAAGGCCATCTATGACAAGCCAACAGCCAGTATCATTCTCAATGGTGAAAAGCTGAAAGCTATTCCATTAAGATCTGGAACAAGACAAGGATGTCCACTCTCACCATTGCTTTTCAATATAATACTGGAAGTCCTAGCCAGGGCAATAAGACAAGAGAAAGACATCCAAGGAATCCAAATAGGAAAAGAAGAAGTCAAACTATCACTATTTGCAGACGATATGATATTATACATAGAGAACCCCAAAAACTCCACAGAAAAGCTAATTCAACTCATCAATCAGTTCAGTAAAGTGGCAGGATACAAAATCAACACGCAAAAGTCAGTAGCCTTCCTATACACAAACAATAAATCTGAAGAAGAAGAAATCAAAAAGACCATCCCTTTTGTTATTGAAACAAAAAAAATCAAATATTTGGGAATAAATCTAACAAAAGAGGTAAAGGACCTATACAAAGAAAACTATAAAACACTGTTAAAAGAAATAGAAGAAGACACAAAGAAATGGAGAGACATCCCCTGCTCATGGATTGGAAGAATAAACATTATTAAAATGGCCATCCTTCCAAAAGCAATATACAGATTCAATGCTATTCCAATCAAAATTTCAATGTCATTCTTCAAAGAAATAGAACAATTATTGATGAAATTCATATGGAATCACAAAAAACCCCAAATAGCCAAAGCTCTCCTGAAAAAAAAAGAAGGGAATGGAGGCATCAGACTCCCAGACTTCAAACTATACTACAAAGCCATAATCATCAAAACTGCATGGTATTGGAACAAGAACAGACATACAGACCAATGGAATCGAATAGAAAATCCAGAAATAAACCCACAGATTTATGGTCAACTAATCTTTGACAAAGGAGCAAAGACTATGCATTGGAGCAAAGAAAGTTTGTTCAATAAATGGTGCTGGGAAAACTGGGTCGCTACATGCAAAAGAATGAAGCTTGACCACCATCTCACACCATACACAAAAATCAACTCAAAATGGATTAAAGAACTAGACATAAGACCTGAAACCATAAAATATATAGAAGGAAATATAGGCAAAACACTACGTGATTTGCACATCAAAGACATCTTTACAGACACATCACCCAAAGCAGTGATAGTGAAGGCAAAGATAAACAGCTGGGACTATATCAAATTAAAGAGCTTTTGCACAGCAAAAGAGACAATAACAAAAACAAAGAGAAACCCCACCAACTGGGAGAACATTTTTGCACCCAACACTAATGATAAAGGACTGATCACAAAAATCTGCAAAGAGCTGATGAGACTCAACAACAACAAAGAAAATAATCCAGTCAAAAAATGGGCAGAAGAGCTTAAAAGAAACTTCTCTGAAGAGGAAATGCAAATGGCCAACAGGCATATGAAAAAATGTTCAACATCACTTGTCATCAGGGAAATGCAAATCAAAACTACCATGAGATACCATCTTACACCAGTGAGAATGGCACATATTAAAAAAACTAGCAACAACAAATGTTGGCGAGGGTGTGGAGAAAAAGGAACTCTTCTGCACTGTTGGTGGGAGTGCAAACTGGTCCAACCACTGTGGAAAGCTGTGTGGAGATTTCTGGACCTACTAAACATAGAGCTTCCATATGACCCAGCAATTCCACTCCTAGGTATATACCCAAGGGACACAGAAACATCAATTCCAAAGAACACCTGCACCCCTATGTTTATAGCAGCACTGTTTACAATAGCTAAGCTTTGGAAACAACCCAAATGCCCAAAAATAGATGACTGGATCTAGAAGATGTGGTACATATATACCATGGAATATTACTCAGCATTCAAAAAAGATAAACACATGCAATTTGCTGCAACATGGATGGCGCTGGAAGGGATCATGCTCAGCGAAATAAGCCAAAAAGAAAAAGAAAAATACCGGATGGTCTCACTCATAGCAGGAATCTAGAAAACTTAAATAATGGACCAGTAAAATGAATAACTATAAGAAAGTGAAAATCAAAATCAACAAAAAACTATGAACCAGAGACACTTTTAGGGGGGCGGGGGCGGGAGGGGAGGGATTGGGGTCAGAATGGGGGGCTGCAATTGTATGGGGAATATAACAATAAAATTTATAAAAAAAAAAAAAAAATGTGGTTTTTGAACATTTACCCTGGCAAAATGTTGTGGGGAAAAACAACAAAACAGACAAAGACCACTCCTTGCCTTCTATACAAATACTGCTCTTATGACAGTTCTTAAAAGTGATCACTTGTTCTGTCCTTCCTCCGTCAAAATCACTTCAGGACATGAGCCCAATAAGTAAAAATCATTCCTAAGTATCACTAATATTGATCTTAATCGCCTTTCATTAGAGGAAAAAACAATCAATGAATGGTGGTCTTCTCAGATACTGTATTCATATTATTCTAAGAAGCTCCACAGAAGAATTATTATCTCATTTTGTTGTCCTAATGAGACTGCTAAGGACTATTTATTTGTCTTCCCCAAAATTCATGTTGAAGGCCTAATATCCAAGGTGATGGTTGTAGAGACAGGAGTTCAGGAAGGTAGTAATTTGGGTTTAGATTAGGTCATGTGGGTGGGGAACTCAGGATGGAATTAATGCTTTCATAAAGAGGAAGAGATGCAAAATCTCTCTCCCTCTTCACTTTCATGCTCCATATAAGGACAGAGGAAGAGAGCTCTCATTAGATGTCAAATCTGCTGGAACCTTCGTCTTGGACTACCCAGCCTCCAGAACTGTGAGAAATTAATGCCTGTTGTTTAAGTGACCCAGTCGGTAGTGTTTTGTCAAAACAGTCCAAAATGACTGATAGTACACAGACCCAGAAGGTGTAGGGAAAAAAAAACATAAAACCAAATTGTCTATAACAAAACCCTCTGATTGTTAGGAATCAGTAAGATATGCTCTGAGATACACCTGGAAGGGTGATCCACAGGTAAAGAGAAAACAGTGTTCATCACCCTGAGTGAACTGTGACTGACATACATGACACTGGCAGTTTGTTTGCAGAAATTATGTTGGTCAATGTCAGTCTTCTTTTAAAAGACTAATATCATGAACACCCTTGCAACAGGAAGAGCTGAGCACAGTATATGAGGCCAAATATGACTGATGGCCCTTGCTAAGTGGCAACCTCTTGGACATCTTTGGTGGCCACATTTTAAACAGGTATTCAAAGTTTGATCATGGTCATAACTTCCAAATAACTTCGCCCAACAACACAATCAAGTGCAACATATGGGCCCTGCAGCTTATCTGCCTCATTCACAGAGGACTTATCATCTTCACAAGTCTCACCATAGCATTTGGCAAGCCCATGTCTGGATGACAATGTCAAGGACATTTGTTCAATTATTGCTCAAGTGCTTAAATAATCCCTTTAGAAAGAACAAAGTTTTCCAGGATATGAGAGTATCCGCTGACCCAGATGGACTCACATTGCAAGATCCCTCTCGATAGAATTCTTAGGGAATATAAACCTTTTGTTTCTGAAGAAGTTGCTCCCGGAGTCCTTGAATGGGTGCAAATGGATATGAATGTGATCCTCATTGAAGCAAAGAGCTCAATCCGGACTTGATCTGTATAACCCTCATGTGACCCTTGACTTCAGTCAACCCTTCACTTAACAAGAGTATCCAGTTTTGTCTTAAAGACAGAGGGTATATTAGAAATCACACTTCTCCCTCACCCCACACCCCCATGCAGAAGGGGGTTTTCAGCTGAAACACTATTCATGCTAAACTAAGTTTAGGCAAGAGGACTGACTTCAGAGTGTATTCTTCCCGATAGCAATCCTATACAATTACTGCCTAACAAATCCCACAGCTTGCAGAATCCAGTTTTGTAAAGGAAAATTTCTCCATCAAGATGCTGACAGTATTTTTGAGATTTCAATCTCTGAACAGTGAATGCTGGTGTTCATGAGAAGAATGCTATCAACTACACCCAGATTAACTAACATGACAGACCACAGTGATGCCAGGCCCAGGGAGATTTTTATGATGATGAATATTTAACCCACAAGATTCTTAGGAGAACCCAAGTTTCTGTTCAGAAACTTCTAATTCACTTACCTGATGCAAAATGAAGAATTTCATCACAGAAATTCTTAGGCATGTGTTGATTTACATCTTACATTTAGGAACATTACATTACTAACAAAGCAAGGCACTGGATGGGGAGCTTACACCCATATTTTACAATGAATAACCCTATGATCACAACAATTCTCGCATGTATTTCTTCATATTTTTTTTTTTTACTTCACCAGAGAAGAGACTATATTGGGTAGTAAAATGATTTTTTTTGTTGTTATATCTAAGGGAAATAATTTCAGAATTTTAAAGCTGAAAGGAACCTGAGACTATTCCAACTCTTGAAGGAGTAAGACAATGGAAGCATAGAGACTTGAAACAAGTAAGTTTCAAATAAAGTGCTCTTTCATAACTACTTTCCCTCATTTGCTAAAAAACAATATACTTACAAAGAGTTTAAAATGCCCACAGCACTAGACTGCTAACCTTTTGCATATCTAATTCCACATGGATTGAAGAAATTCATCTCCTTCCTCAGTGAAAAATGCAGGCAAGCTTGCTATATTAATTTTCTATTACTCCCATAACAAAACCCTCAAACCTCATAGTTCAAAACATAAACTCATTATTATCCGGGATAATCTAGCCATCTGAAGGTCCTCAACCTTATTCACACCCCCAGTGTGCTTTTTCCCATATAACATTTACAAATCTGGAAATTAGGACTTTAGCATCTTTAGGGAAGCCATTATTCTGCCTACTGCATCAGCCCACCCTTCTGATCCTCACCTCATTACAAAGCCCTGCAATTCATCTGGTGACAAAGTCAGAAGCCAGGGACACTTATCTGGATTAATACCATCTATTACATTCCACATCCAGATAATGGTCAAATCCCATGAACTCCTAATCCTAACTCTGCCACATACTGGAGTCCACTTTTCTATGTTCTTTGCAACATCTAAGATTGGAGTCTATTTTATTTTCCCTTCTTTTCTTTCTTATGGTGTCAGCTTCAACTTTGTCCTTCCTAGGCCCTGCACTTCATGTGCTCTACTTCCATTCATAGGCAAGGTCTTGACTGGTCTAAGTCAATAATGGTGGTCCCTGTGCCCTTTGCCAGTCATTTTTTGACATGAGGATACACAGTCTGTAATGAATTCATTGAGTCACTGGATTAACCAACCCTGCAGTCACTTCACTTCGGGTTTCTTGTTAGGAACATGAATTATTTTATTTATAAACCTTGTTATTTAGCTATACTGCGATGCATGTTTCTGTTATTTGTTGTTATAAACATCCCAATTGGTATACTGTTCATTAAAATGACTGAAGTTCTATTCATTGTTCTACTTGCTGCCCCATCATCTCCAACATCTATGCTACATACGCTGCCCATCTTATACTTGAAGCAGAATACCTTTTAAAAACCACCAATCATAGCAGATATTATCCTACTCAACATGTTTCAGTGACATCCCATTTTTATAATACTTGTTCTCAAAAACCTGTGTTCATATTCCTCTAAAAGAATCTAAGAAAAACTATGTAACAAAAGTCAATTTTAAGTTGATATCTTAATTTCTTTCTTTTTTTTAAATTTATGTTTATTTATTTATGTACATAAGGACTGGGGTGTAGGCCAGAGGTGCAGGGCAGGGGGCAGTGAAAGGATTCATCAGAGACAGAGTGGGGAACAGAGCAAGCAGATCTACTGAAATACACTGCTGAGGGGAGCAGCAGGCAAGACAGGAGAGGCCTGCTGTGCCATTTGGATCAGCTACCTGGCCAAGGATTGAACTCATGCCACAGTGGCTGGCGATAACTTGATAGCACTGAGACTTTAACCCTGCACCACCAGAGAGGCTCTCTTAATTTCTTTAATCATATACTCAGACTTTAACCCTGCACCACCAGGGAGGCCCTCTTAATTTCTTTAATCATGTACTCAAGAGTTATTAAAGATGTAATTTCTGAATCTAAACAAGACAGTGATTTGTTATCAATGATTGTTTTAAAATAAGTTATTCCTTAATATTTACATTTTATCATTCTTTTCTTGTATGTCTATTCTTTTCTCCCTGCAAAATTTTTTCCTAATATATTTTTATGATATGAAGTATTTTATTGATTGACATATCATACATCCCTACACATACACACAAGTGTTATAATTTAAGCATTAATTTATTTTGAATTTAGTCCCTAAGGTGAAATAATTTCTTTTGAATTATATAACATTAGCAGCTAAACAATTGAGAAAAACTACATAATAATATTTCTGCTCAATAATTATTAAATATAGCAAGTAAAGCTATTAAAAATATATCTCTTGATAAGATGGATAGGGCTTTTTATTTTGATTTTTTTACATTATAAAAGGATAAGATTATTAGAAAAAGTAAAGAAGATGATGCTTGCACAAACACAAGTGGGCAGAAAGAGCAACTGCTTCTACTTTGCAAAGGGAAATGGCTTGTGAGGAGAAACATCTGCATAAACACAGGCAGGCAGGAGAGCTGCCTGGATAGAGCTTTTAAAAAAAGTAATCCGCAATTTATGGATGATAGTTCTTAATGCTAAAATAATAAAGGTTTAGAATCAATTTTACCCATTTTTTTTTCCTATGCATAAGAGCTGTTAATCCCTTTTGGCCAAAATAAGTAGATGAATGTAAAAGAGTTTGCCTGTAGCCACACCACTCAAATCTCTAAATTCCTTTTGAGTTGTAGGCCACAAAGACAGTGATCCATCACTAAAATTATTTTGAATGACCTATCAGCTGATGATCTGAATGTGTCTTCCATTTTGTTACAAATGAAGGCTCCTTTTTTTCAGCATTTGGAATGTTTTTATACCACAGGGCAATGTACCATTTTAAAGTCCCAGAAAAGAAAGGACTGCCTTCCTGCAGTACAATGGAGAAAGTGAGAGCAGGTGTGTGTGCTCTCAGGCAGACCAATTTTAGGAAATAATACATTTAAAAGTTGGAAACCTGGATAGTTATTCCCTTAAGAGTCTCTGAACCTTTGCATGTACCCTATTAGAATACCTTCATTTGTTCTCAAAGGCATGCCTAAAGTCACATTGAAAATGGATGACATATAGGCTAAAATCAAGATCTTTTGGCAAAATCTTTTGCCTTTCATGCTGTCGACTCCTGCCCCCCCTTCCCACCCTTTTTCCTCACATACACTGCTTCTAACTTTGCTTTCAAGAGGAACATGTGTCAAGAAGACTTCCTTCCTTGACTGCACTTTGACTCCTAGCTTGTGTCTATTTTAGACACCAGAGATGAGTCACTGAAATTTATACCAGCACCTTGCGCCTGGCTCAATCTATTCGCAGGGACTCTGCTTTGCTGTATGACATAAATTAACGACAGCAGTTTAACTAGGTATCATATCTTTAGGATAAAATTCTATATTACAAACCAGCCAACCATATATTCTAGTCCCAAATGTCTAGGAACACAATTCAACAATTTCAGCATTCTGGTATAAATGAGATTCTGCTCTCCTGTGCCTACAGGCTGCTTTTTCTAAAGCTTTCCCAATTTTCTCCTCCCCACCCCAGGTATAGAATTAGTCACCCTCTTCCTTTACAGCATCTTGCTCTACTTCTATTGGATATTTTTTACATTCTGCTCGGTGTCATGATGATGTGTGTTTAAGTCTTGTCGCCATGGCAGCCACATCCATTGGCTCCATTCTATTTTGATCCCTGGGTCACCTTTGCTTGTAAATTTCTCTTCCCTCACTGTCAGTCCACTCCTTTTGCTCCCTAATGAGCTTTCTTCGTTATTTCCTGCATTTGTACCCCTTTTGCCCACGACTTATCTCAGAGTTCTTACACTTTGCAAGGTACAAGATCAGAGGTCTCAGGCTATATGTACCAAAATGAGCTAACACCAAAATCAAATGACAGTTACCTTTTCCCAACTTGGAGGGAGAAAAATTAATAACAATTTCTTCATCTCAGCATTTCTATTATTTTTGTTAAAAATTTCCTTCTTGACTATTAGTAGTGACTAGTCAGTTCCTTTTCTGACCTGCTGCAGTACACAAATCTTAAGGAACAACAGAAATCAATCACATATATGTACTTTAAAGGTTGTAAGCAGATGTTCATAGATTTGAATCTTACATGTGAAAAATAAGTTCTCCTACTTCATGAGCAAATTTGGTGCTGTGCCTCTTCATATGACCTAATGAAATATTTTTTACCATTCTATGTGCGTCTGTGATTATACATACACTTAGATGTGTGTGTATGTGTATGTGACATAAATTACACACATTGAAAATCAACATAAAATTAAGTTTTTTTCTATTGTCTGACAATACATAAAAATAGCCCAGAGAAAATTTCAGGCAGTGGTGAGAATTTAAAATAGTGGTGAGAATATAAAATAGTTCAATCATTTTGGAAACCAACCTGACAGTTTCTTATGAAGCACAGCATGCACTTGATCCAGTCATTCCATCCTTAGATATTTACTCAAGAGAAACAAAAATATGTCCACATAAACACTTACACAAGGTGCACGGCAATTTTAATAGCTTGAAAGTGGAAAAATTTGCATGTCCATGAACCAGTGAGTAAACTGTGATAAATCCATACAACTGGTTACTAGTCAGCAATTTTTAAAAAGCCTACATACATGCATAACATGGAGGAATCATTAAAATATGATGTTGTGAGAAAAAGCTAGGCAAAAGAATACATGAGTCTTTTTTGAAGA
The DNA here is from genome assembly GCF_964194135.1 of Talpa europaea. Lineage (NCBI taxonomy): Eukaryota > Metazoa > Chordata > Mammalia > Eulipotyphla > Talpidae > Talpa > Talpa europaea. The sequence goes on along the minus strand of NC_140078.1, from coordinate 26,479,092 downwards.
AAATCTGTAGAAAAAAAAAAACAAAACTATAGTGATAGAAAGCAGATTATTGGCTTCCTGGGATCAAAGGGGTGGAATGTACAAGAGCTAGAACAAGCTAGAAAGGTTGTCTATCCAGATTCTGGTAATGGTGACGATTATGTACAGTTCTTTCAAGATTCACTGAAACTCAAGATGGACACTGATAATAGATATATATTATGGCATATAAATTATAGTTCAATAGTCCAATGTCCTTTTCACCAACTTTGGAGACTATGCTGGGGATGACCTGATTGGTTGTGAATACAGGCTTATGTGGTAGGGACAAAATTTACTTTGAAAGACTTTGCAGAGGACACATGGGGGAGAGAGTAGAACTTTCTCTTTCACATGGAGTATGTTGGTGATGGTTCTTGAACTGCCACACTTTCATGAATGGAAAGTAATCCTATCAAAGATAGAAGCAAGCTGGGTAAGTTGCAGAAATCAAGATTTGTATTTATTTTGTATAACTTAAACTTTTTAAGTAGTATTCAACTAAAAATGTATTTCTTCTTAATGTCAATCTTAATGTCAATCTATTTCTGAGGTAAACCAATGTAACTTTAGATAGTTCCCTGGAACTGAAAATACTTGGAGAAAACAGTTTATTAAAGTGATATCTCTGGAGAATGAAAAAGCTGGTAAATGCATAAAATGATCTAGAGATGAGCCCAAGAAAGGTTATTAACACTACTCCCCCCCAGCCCCCTATTGTGACAATACAATACACTAATGATTTTGAACCTTGTCTGTCCCTCAGAATCTCCTAGGGAGCTTGTGAAGACATCGATTTCTGGGCCCCATTCCAAAAGCTTCTGATCCAGTAGGTCTGGGGCAGGATATGGTAATTTGCATTTCTAGCAATTCCCAGGTCATGACTCTGCTACTGATCTGGGGACCACACTTTGAGAACCATTTCTGTATACCCTAGTCCTCTGGACTAGCACCATTCAATAGTTCTATAACAGCCTTAGCCATGAATTAAGCAAAAAAGAGGTCTAATCAATGTATTTCACTAGTCACATTATCGGCACTAACAACAAAAAAGGTCAAAAGAAAAATATTCATGATTCTTGGAAAAGAAGAGCAAATTTTTCCTGTTTCAAATGCTGTTGTGTATAAATGAGTGCTTCTTGATTCTCAGGTTAAAAGTAGTTTCTGTATTGCTGACATTAATTTTGCTACTCTCTTATCAGTAAAAATGGATATTATACTACATTGTACCAACAAATGACAGTGTCACAGGTTCAAAATGTACATCATTTTCTATTGTAAAACGAAAAAGCAAAGAGAATTGTGAGGGAAGGACTAGGGGGTGAAGAGAAGAAATCATATTAAGAATTGGAGAAATAAAAACACAAATTATGATAGAAACAAAAATTCTCTAGGGGAAGAAGAACTAGGATTTTGAGAGATTAACAGTCAAGGCACCAAGAACGAGAGATATGGCTTAATGAGTGGGAGGTTTACTCTGCAGCTGAGAAAAAAATGATATAAAAAGTACTAGAAATACAGGATGTCATTTAAAATTTAAAAAAGGAGAAAAGCTAATTCAAGCAAGAGGGAAGAATGGCTTATTTTTAAAATTATTTAATATAGCATTTAGAAAACAATATATACTAATACATAGTGATTTGTGAAGGGGGAAGAGTCAGTTTTTTTCAATAGTCCCAGCTTATGTGTTGGATATGTATCTAATAGCAGGGAAGAAGAAATCAGTTTCAGTTGTTCACAGTCTGAAGGGGTCAGTCACATCACCAGAGGAAGGGGAGTGAATCTGCAACGTGGTGGGCAGAGTAATCCACTCTCCAGACCCCCCAAAAAGATTTTCACCTGATGCCAAGAACTGCGAATGTTACCTGAAATAGCAAAAGGGACTTTGTAGAATGATCAAATTGAGGATCTTCAGGGTGTATGTGTGTATTATCTAGGTGGGCCCAATGTAATCACAAGTGTCCTCACAAAATGGAAGAGGGAGGTAGAAGATCAAAGAAAGAGAAATGATCATGAAAAGAAAGGTAAGAGGGTGCAGCCTCAGGAGTGCAGAACGTGGACAGTTTCCAGAAGCTGGATAAGGCAAGGAACAGATTCTCCTCTATGATCTCCAGGAAAACACATCCGTGCAGACTATTTTATAATTCTGACCTCCAAAAGTGTAATATGATAGATTGGTTTTGTTTTAAGTCTCTAAGTTTAAGGCAATTTGTTATAGCAGCAACAGGAAACTAATAAAGGGATTTTGAGGAGGCACAGCTGAATGGGAAGAAAATAGGTTTTGTCAGATCTCCCAATTTGTTAGACGAGTAAAAAATTATTATTTTTCTTGCATAAAGTTAGCAAATAGATGAACTGTACAGGGTAAATAAGATCACAATATATTTGCTCTTTCTTTTCTTTACTGGATTAGTCCAGTCATGTGATGCTGCTTTACTAAAGACAAAAGACAGAGCAATGGGACAGACATTCTGGCTCCTTGATTCCCTCCAAACTACTAGCCAATCAAAGCTTGCCAGGGAAAAGAGCTCAGCTGTTAATAGCACTCCCTTATTTTCCACCAGGATACACCAAAAGCAAAGTACGTCTATTTCCTGTTTCTTAGTCATTCAGAAGTGAAATTTCAGTATTAGATCTTTCTTATGTTGTAGATAATCAACAAGGTCAACCAACTTTGTTGTCACTCTGGAAAATGAAATGATTCTAGAAAAAAAAAACAAAACTTTGGTCTTTGCAGATAAAATAAATTTTTAAGTGTTAAATGCTGAGTGTTACTAAAACATAGCCAGAAACATGGTAAAAACTTAAAAATGAAGATAAAAAGAAGCATACAACTCCAAATTATTTTGCCTCAAAGGAATCCTTCTGTGAATTCTATTCTGAGGGCAAGCTGACAGGAGAGAGAGAAAAAATATAGTCAATCTTGTTCGCAAAAACAACGGGCCTCTCTTAATACCCAATCCCTCAACAATATTTATTCAATGAAGGCTTTTCAAAACACTAAACTAGAAGAGGCAGGAAATGCAAAAAAAAAAAAAAATGTAAGACAGAGTTCTAGCAAAGAGGAATTTATAATGTAATTGCGAAGAAAAGGTTAATATACAAAATAATATACAAAATAATTAGAGACTAACAGTCTCCACCCATTTTGAAGAATGACAAAAAGGATTTATAAGTTTACACCATAGGTACTGAAGCGAAAGATGGGCAGAGTTGGCCTACAGCAGTCAGGAAAACCTCAGCAGGCCAGTGTTTATGCCAAACCTTCAAGGACAGGTAGCCTGCATGCAGGAAAAGTGCTCAATAATCCAGCTGACAGAACTGGCTTGGTGACTTCTCTCCTGTGGCAGAATCTGAAGTTGAAAATATAATAAGACCTGTCTGTATAAGAGGCGGCTCTTGCTATTTACAGCAAATACAAGCACTCTGCAAACTATGGAAGAAGACAGCTGCTATCTCTATTCCAGTGGGGCTTGAAATTAGAGGAGGAAGAAGTTGGGCCTCCCCAGCGGTTGAGCGCTGGGCTGCGAGGTTGCCCACAGCCTCTGCAGCGCCAGTTTGTTCCCCAGCCACCGGCAAGGATCCCACAAAAAAAAAAAAAAAAAAAAGACGTTGTTACCATTTCCCACAATTCTCTAGTTTATGCTACGTAATAATACAGCATACAATATAATGCAGCTATGTGCTTCTGGGGGATCCCGTTACATCAGAACTTGTAATATTTAAATAAGTAGAAGTCTCATACTGCTGTGACCCAGTAGAAAATTACTTAGATTTATGACCTGAATTTATTTTTCTTAAAACATGATTCTTTGAGGTATTTTATTCTGTCATTTCATCTCAAAGAAAACTAACTATAAGTTAAGTAGTAAACAAGAATAAATATATATATATAGGTGTTGTGTTTTGTTTTGTTTTGTTTTTTCCTGGCCCATGTAGTTAACAATATACTCCCCCTAACAAGTGACAACTTGTCTCTAGTTTTAATTTTTGAATAGATAACTGTTGAATTTTTGTTTAGTTTGGTTCCAAGGCTTTCAAAAACTGCTGGATTATTTCTTTACATTCTTTCACAAGCAATAAAACATAAATTTGCTATGGAATATATGCCTTTAAAAATTACCAGAAATTTCTTTGCAGTGTTCTGCCGGGAGATCATACAAGAAGCTTCTGAGCACCTACCATATAACATCTGAGTCTAACTCTGAGTTATAGAATATGGATTTTTCTTACTGAAAATAACTGGATACACCAACTTCTCGTAATTCAGTACTTGCTGAAAAAGCAAAATATGTCTAGAACACATCAGGAGTCATGTAGGTTTTCAGAGATGAGCCTCCAAGTCCATGAATGTGTGCTGGAGTGACTAGTGAATGAGCACATAAAAACTGGGAGTTTTACAGCACTTTTGAAACACTCAATTTGAGTACTTTATAGCCCCTGAACAACTTCATAAACTTGTCCATTCTGACCATACATTTCTACTTTCTTGCTAGATATTAAAAACTGCTTCTTTTTAACCAGAGACATAGTGGGACAAATTTACCTTCCAGCTGCATGTCATTCTAAGCACCTGGGTTTTCAAAGTGCTATCTGGACAGTGGGAGCCTTACCAGCTCTATGTATCAACAAAATGGAACACCAGGAATTAAGATTATCACATAAACAGAGCTTTATATTTCAGGCTAAATGAGGAGGTGAATGCATCCTCAAATAAAATCTTCAGAGGAGACATCTAGCCTGAGAGATGGATTTTTGTTCTTGCTAAAAACAGAGAAGCCAGATGTGTAGTCCCAATGAACCTCTTAAGACATGGTTACCTCCCAACTTCTCCATCTCTGTATGGTCTCACCAACCATCACCCAATGCTGTGACAACTATCCAGTCACTGGCAAGTAATCTGCCAAGTAAAAACCAGGTAATCCAAGTAACTGTTGTTGAAAAAAGTTTCGCTGGGGCAAAGCAGACCTCTCCTGTCTCACCTGCTGTTCCCCTCAGCAGTGTATTTCAGTCAGTCTGCCTGTTCTGCTCCCTACTCTGCCTCTGGTGAATCCTCTCACCTCCCGTACCTCTCACCTGTATCCCAGCTCTTGTATGCATAAATAAATAAATCTTAAAAAAAAAAAAAGTTTCATTGGTCAGAAGCAAGTATATCATGAGTCAGCCCTCTTAATATTAATGCTTGTTAGAAAGTGGGGTACAATCTGTGCTTCTAAGTACAAAAGAAACTTGCATGAAATAAAATTAATCAGTGTGTAATTAGAAGTAATTTCATGATCATAATCACTTATTTGCGAGCAAGGCGTCTGCAAGGGAAGATTCACAAAAGGATAAAAGGGAAGGGGCAGGAGGGAAATTTCTCAGGTGATGGCAATGTTTCTGCATCCTTCTGTCAAAGCTCAACTTAGGTAGAATTAAGAAAGTGTTCATTTCATTGTGTGTACATTTTATATGAAAAACTATCAATAAATAGTGAACTCTCATTAATACCTATCATGTGGACATATGCAAACTGATGCCTATGGCTCATTAAAGATGCATCAAAAATGAGATTGTGAGAGCTGGACAAAGGGACAGGTGGATAGACAGACACGGGAGGAAGTAAACTATTAAAGTGGAATCTAAGTGATGACTATAGTTGTTCACTGTAAAACTCTTCCCAATTAGGGGCCTCCCTGGTGGCGCAAGGGGTTGAAACGCAGCACTATGAAGCTGTCCGTAGCCACTGCAGCATGAGCTCGATCCCCGGCCAGGGGGGCGACCCAAATGGTGCAGCGGACCTCTCCTGTCTTGCCTGCTGCTCCCCTTAGCAGTGTATTTCAGTCAGTCTGCCTGTTCTGCTCCCCACTCTGCCTCTGGTAAATCCTCTCACCCCCCAGCATCTCTAGCCTGCACCCCAGCTCTTGTATGCATAAATAAATAAACAAATCTTTAAAAAAAGTCTTTCCAATTACTAAAGGTATGAAATCTTCCTACAACCTGTTAGGAAAGAAAATAATCATACTGCTAAGCCCCCCACTGCCAGCCCACTTCCTGCTCCTCAGAATCTCTGCTAGGAACCTGGCAGAATATTTATGATGAAAACTTTAAGCACAAATCTAACAAGCTGAGACATAGAAAGGTTAAAAAAAAAAAATCAACTGCCCAAAGCTGGTTGTTTATATTGGGAAATTGTATGTTAAGTGGGAAGAACAGAAGTAGCTCCCCACAGATAGAGTTTCTGTATTTAAATTCCCAGTGAGCTTAAGTGGGGCCCCTGACAGCCAGGTTGGGCAAGAGCGACAGTTAGAAGACTCAGGTGCAGGACATAATCAAACCCACGCACATCCAAGGGCCCTGATGGGTAGGAAGTGACAGCAGGTGTCAGGAGTGGATGAGTGCTTGCTGTCTGTGGCAATGAGGAGACTATCCTGAAAGGCAAGGTGCAGGTCTGCCGATGATAATGAGTCCCGGAAGCTTGTCAGAGGTTACAATGCCGCACATTCCTTCCAGAGAAAACAGCAGCTCCCACATCATCAGTTACCTCATCCGTGAAAGGGCCAGTGTCTACAGCTGGTCAATTCATCTCAATCACATTCTCAGTCATCTGCTTGGCAAACCCATGGCTTCATATTGATTAGACAATGTCCTTTAAGTTAAAAATCATTGTCTAGGTAGTTATTTAACACTGTGTTGTTTCTTGCTAGTCAAAATGTAGTACCCATACATAAAGGCATGAGCAGCACTTGGGCACCTGTTAGAAATGTTAGAATCTCAGGCTTTTACCCCACACCCACTGTGTTAAAATTTGCTTAACCAAACCATGAATGAATGATCTACATATGCATTAAACTGTTAAAAGCAATGGAGTGACTTTACAATAAACCTGTAGACAGTGTCAAATACTTAACTTTCCCCATAGACAGACACAGAGTGAAAAATCAAGCAAAAGAAAGCCGTGGGCACCTTATCTCCTGTAAACATCTTCCCCAGACAACAGCTACCGTTTTTGCTTCAGACCTCACCTCCTCGTGTGGGAGAGAATTCTATCTACCCTTGAAGTCCCCTGGAAAATCTATAAAAATAAAACACATCTTGAACCCATTTTGAACATTTTGGTAAGTTTCTTATTCTCCAGTGGATCTAGAAATATTCCACATATTTTTGGAGAATGGATCACCTTGCATGCAACTGTTCTTTAGTGTAAAAAACATGAAATGTTTTCTCCCCCGGGGTAACTATCGAAGGAGTTCTTGGGTCACTGTTGCCATCTAGGTTGTAAGAGACGATGTGAAAATTCTTCACTTCTTTAAAAACAGCCACAGAATGCTGCATTTTATTCAGGTACGTCTGTCTAAAATAAAATGATTTAAGGATCATGTTTTGTTTATTTCAGTTGTTATAACAAAGACGGTTTTGTGCTCAAATAGCTGTGGCTAGTCAGGTTCATACAAAACTAAGGGTTTTTTACCTTTTCTTTCACAATAACATGTCATGACTCTCTCAAGATACTAAGATATTCCTGACAAAATGAAGTTCACAAATATGAACTATTTTTCTGAAGCCAATTATTCTTACTAACTGCAAGATTCATACTTCAGCATCACTTTTTTGTCTACAAACATGTAATTACATGGAAAACGTTATAAAAATATGATTACCAAACACATGAACTAACTTCCGAGGTTATTAATTTCCACTCTCTTATTTCAGGAAGGGATTTGACATAATATCTGATTAACTTTCCAAGCAATAAGGACATTTCCAAGACAATAAGTACCAAATACCTCTTAGAAAAAAAGACTTAAAAATAATCATTTTGCCTATCTTGAAAAGTAGCAATCAAAACATGAAATACTAAAATATGTCCCATGCTAACTATAAGCAAATAAATTACTTTTTGTAATAATTCATGTAGGATGGATTGTTTAATACACTGTTCTCAATTAAATCATATTTAGGTATTTGCAGAAAGTACTTTCAAGAAACTGCCTAATTTTTTTAAGGACTTTGTTTTAGAGTAGCTCTGGTTCACAACAAAATTTAGCATAAAGTACAAATATTTTTCAAATATCCCTTGCCCCCATACATATGGTTAAATTTTTAAAAATGGAAAATGCTAAATGATACAAAAATTCTACCAATAAAATCCCACTGATAATGTCTCATTGAAAATTCTACTGGAGTTACAGTTCGTTGTAAGGAAGTTTTTTAAAAAAGAGTTATTAAAATAAAGCTGTATCTAATCAATGCCAGATTGATTGGCATTGCACAAAATCATCTTATACAATCTGTTGACAAGTTTTTCTTGGGCTTCTCACTTATTTAAAAACAATCTAAAGAAAAAAGTCAAAAGTAAATAAAACAATCTTCATGAAAACTTTGAATGGTCTAGGAAATTTAAAGACAGAGACGTATTTTCTACCAATACATAAGCGTATCCTGTTTTCCTTCTGGGGCCATGAAAATAAAATTGTGATCGTCCAGCTACATGCTATAAAACCATAAATTTATCAAAACTGCTCTCCCTTTTGTAAATCTTAACTTCTACCCATAAAGCCATTTTTCAATATGATCTCTTACCTGAAGAAGAGTGAGTAGGACTTAAGCTTCACCAGTCAGTAACAGTCTCTTAACAGCATGCCTGACGCAGACCGAGAACTGCAGGGCAATCGCAGGTCTTGAATAAGCTCCCTTCTTCCAGAATGGGAGTGGGGGGCAGAACCCTCAGGACAAACAAACCCACAAGGCCAACAAAGGCAACAAGCATGTCCTCTCACAAGGTACCACCCCTCAGCCACAAAATGAAGGTTGGACAAACAGTTCCCACAGATACAACAAAATAGCTAAAGTGGCTGAGAAAGTCTCTTTTCACCATTCTAAGAAAGGCAACAAATGTAGTGAATGCTTTTCACAGGCATCTTGCCGAGGAGCTGCCTGCGGATGAGCAAGAGGACCATAACCTAACAAGTGTGACTTGATCAGAGGCTTGCGTTTATCACAGGAAGCCTGTACCCGCACCCTTCCTTAAGATAAATCCTTGGGTTTCCCATAAGAAAGACTACAGAAAATTTAAGATAGAAACCTAGAGGTAAGCCCAACTGATTTCCCATTGTTCAGGAAAATGTACTAACTTGGTTGTTAGATTTCCCTATCTGGCAGACACCTTTTGCCTATTTTCCTCCTTTATAATACCTTCAGGGTTCAAGAAAGAAAACAAAACTTTAAACTTTTAAATCACAAACATTACCGGTTTATAAAAAGAAATAAGAACTAGTATCTAAAGTGAGGTCTGGAGATTATCACTCTCACAGAGACAGGAAAATGTGGAGAATTTTGTCTTGCAACTAGATCTCAGGAGGATTTTAACTATATCAAATTAAAATGTTAAAACACACACACACACACACACACATGTTCACTCTCTCTCTCTCTCACACACATTTATACTAAAGTTCCCAGTTTTCATCCATGAATGTTAGCATGACTAAATAAATAAAATTCCGTTTTCCCCAAATTGTGCCAGATTAATGTAAAATGTTCTGCAAAGCTAGGTTCTCAGGTGAAGTTTTTAGCATGGCCAATCTACTCTAATGTCAACAGAATCCAATACTACAGGATATCTCTTAGTTTTTAACATGCACATATCCAAATCAAGCTATGAAAAGAATTAATGTATTGTTTCCCAAATGTATATAACCACAGAACCCTTTATTTGACCGGCAGCCAAAGGGAATTGTGATTTGGGAAATGCTGATAACTCTACATTCCACGCATCAATTTTTCATCAGCAAACCTAACATTGCGATGTTTTCACAAAACTTGGAAAATTAAGTCTTCCTATCTGTTCAATTTATACTACCATCTCTGAAATTACAGTGTGATCAGTTTCTAGGTTTCTCAGTACATTGAGTCAAACCAGTTTTCCAAATGGAAGCAAGTGGAACAGGAGCACACTGTATAGATAGTTAATGGATACCGCTATAATCCCCACATTATGATAGAATATACAGGGACAGCATGGTGCCCACTGTCAAGCAGCAGGATGTTTTGTTTGAAACTCTGTGATAGCCATGCAGGTATGTGTCTGTATCACAGTGACCCCTTTACCGGCAAAAGTTGAATGTCAGACCTCAGAGATCAACATCCTGTGCATCCCACAGAATGGGCATCCCAAGTATAATACTAGATGCCAAGCCAAGGATGAGCATTAAAAACAAAGTCTAAAGACTGCCATTTGCATCCATATGTGTACATTTTTACCACATAAATTTAAGAGGAAGAATTTGAGTCGTAGTCTTCCAGCAAGCCATGTGTAAACCCCTCATGCCCTTCGGAATGCTTCAATTTATCTCAGATGTAGAGTCCTGCAATCCCAGCATAGCCCCAACAATTCCTGCACAGTCAATCATTTTATTTAAAGAAGTGGGTTTTCAGGACAGAAGCAGGAAAGGCTGGGGGTTCACAGCTGTTGTACAGAGATTGAAGTCAAAACTGAATCCCCACCATCCACCGCGACTACTACAGAACAAACTACTCCACAAAAGTTACGTTTCCAAATCATGTTGCTTTAAACAACAAAATCTTTCTAAGATGAATTACAGTCCTCTAATCCTTCTAAAAAGAAGAGAGTTAATAAAATTTTTAAATTATGTCTTTATTTCCTAAATATAGATTGCTGAATAAACATAATGACTCATAAGTATAACACATTATTAAAGAGACCACTATGTTATGAAAAAACATTTTTCTTTTTTTTTTTTTTTGTAAGATGGTATATCATTGTAGTTTTGATTTGCATTCCCCTGATTACAAGTGATGTTTTTTCATATGCTTGTTGGCCATTTGCATTTCCTCTTTGGAGAAGTTTCTTTCTAGTGCTTCTGCCCATTTTTCAACTGGATTATTTACTTTGTTTTTGTTGAGTCTCATCAGCTCTTTGTAGATTTTTTTAAAAGATTTATTTATTTATTTATTTATTTATTTATTTATTTTTTAAATAATGAATTTTATTTTTATATTCCCATGCAATTGCAGCCCCCCATTCTGACCCCAATCCCAGGGGAGGGGAAAAATATTTTTCTTAAAAAAATGATTGAGGAGGGGCTCCCTGGTGGCTCAAGGAGTTAAGTGCTGCACTATGAAATAATCTGCAGCCTCTGCAGCACAAGTTATATCCCCAGCTGGCCAGGGAGCTACCCACATGGTGAAGCAGACCTCTCCTGTCTCACCCGCTGCTCCCCTCAGCAATGTATTTCAGTCAGTCTGCCTGTTCGGCTCCCTACTCTGTGTCTGGTGAGTCCTCTCACCCCCTGCACATCTGGCCTGTACATGCATAAATAAATGAGGGCACATCTGGCCTCTTGCATGCATAAATAAATAAATCCTCAAAAAAAATGATTGAGGAGACATTAAGCAAGCAACTTAATTTCCCAGAACCTTAGTTTCTTCTTCTGAAAAAATAGCAATAAAATCACTTATTAATAACAATAACCTCACAAGACTGCATAAGAATCAAAAGAGAAAACTACAAACTCCAAAGTTCAAGACAAATGCAAAATATGTATCATAATATTATGGTGTATTGAGGAACTGTTCTTTCAGCCACTATTTACATAGAGTCCACCACAACAGAAAACAGGGAGCCTACAGTCCTGTTTGCCATGAATCTGTGTCTCATTATAATAAATGGATATAGGCTGGAATGCTTTAAAAATCAACTAACACAAGTTTATTTTAAAAGTTCATTATTTTAGAGGTTTATTTTAAAAAGCCACAGAAGGCATAAAGTAAAAATTCCTTCCATCTTTCATATTACTTACAACCACTGCCGTGTTTCAGTTTACATTTGCTGACAACCACTTTGTTTTAGATGATTCACATTCAAAATATGGTTTCTTTCTAATGCATGAGTATATCTCATTTACATGAAGGTTTCTAATAACCAGGTGGTTCACCTCAATTTTATTATTGCATTTGGTTAGGCTTCCTGGTTTGACATTTCTTTGTTCTAGTTATTTCTACATAATTTATTTGAATATAAAATGGAAGCCAAACGATTATGGTATATAGAATGCAATGAAAATGTTATAAATCGTCTCACTACATACACACAACAACCGCAGCTTTATGAGGTGATAGATGTGATAGCAAACCTTAATGTGGTAATCATTTCGCAATTTATACATAATCAAATCATCATATATGCAAACTTATATGTTATATTTCAATTATATCTCTCAATAAAGCTGGTAAATAAACACAGGTACAGTAACTTTAAAAAAGAAAATATTATAAATCTTCATAAAATAAAAATAACAAGGACTAGTGGGAGGAAATAAGAATTCACTAGCTTTTAAATTTTCATAACTAGGAGTCATTAGATGCTATCTAAAGTTTATAAATCTGCAAACATAGGCCTTCATTATATTATTCACATTTGTAACCATGCATTACCACAAAAAGTAAACAAAAAGGAATGTAAAGTTAAATTGCGGGGAAAAAAAGAAAACATGGAGGATCTTGAATAATCTAAGAAGCAAAGGAAATATCAGACGAGGAACCAGCCCTGCTTCTCCTCGGAGACCTACCTGCTCCTCCACCCTCTCTTTTCCAACTGAGTGAGGCTCTCCCTTTAGTCATGCAGAGCCTCTGTTGCTGCGGCTCTCAGAGAAACATACTTTGGTTTTCCTTGGATTTGCTCCAAATATCACCAAATTTGGCAGACACTTCAGAGTCTTGACATTTGGGCTTTAACCATTTCCTACTTTGAGTAGAGCTTTTTTGCCCTTACTTTTAGTAATTTTTTTCATCTCCACAGTTTCAGGGACAAGAATAGACACTTTACTCAAGTTCCTGTGACAGAAACCCCCACCTTCCAAATTACTCTAAGTTTCTTATTATCTACATTCTTTAATTTTTCTGTCTCTCCACTGCCTCCCTCTAATTGCTTCTTTCCCTTCTTGTTTCTTGGTGCTAAAATCAAGCACTGAGCCAATTTAATACTGCCTGCAATTGTGTGTTTCTCTTTCCATCTTCAGTAGTGGTGGGAGTATTTACACCATAGAAATTGGCAGACAATACAAACAAAGCCTCTCCCTTCTCCTTTTCAGAGTCGGTGGCTAAACATTTACGCCATGGGAAAGGTCTGTGAATTTATGGAGTGTGTATAAAGTAAGGATAAAAAATTTTTCTAACTCAGAACAAGAACAACCTTCCATTTTGGCTTTTTTTAAATTAGTTCATATAAATGTCTTTATATATTTGACAGTGTCAGATAAGCAACCTCGATAACATCACTGATATTACCATAATTAAATAATATAGGATGAAGAACATTAAAGTTGTTTCTAGAATAAATGTTATTCTTTCTAATTCTATTTACTTATATAGCATTGTTACTCTAATAGGTTTAAATAGTATATTAAATCTATTTTTTGATTCTCATTATCAAGGAATTTAATGAAATATAAGCATATTCATGTAATGTGACAATATAAATAAGAAAACTTTTAGATTCTGTATTTTCTCTTTCTCCTTTCTCTCCCCAAATCCCAAAACCACAAAATCACCACACTTTTTGCTTCCTTGTCCCCCCAAGTCTATGGATTAGATACCAAAATAATTATTTAATAGTGCCCTGATCCTGCCAACCTTGCTAAAGATTGATTTTAAAGCTGACAACCCAGTAAGCTCAGGGTAAAGTCAACTTTTGGAATCAGGGAACAAAGGAAAAACTAGCTCAGAACATTATTTTAAAGCATGGTACTGACATTCCAATAAACACTGCTAATTCAATTCACCTAGATCATCCAGCTAGTGAATCATGAAACATAAATACTTATTTAAAAAAAAATCAAAAAAAGAACACTGTGGAGAAAAAAACAATGAAAGTGAAATATCATGAATTGATATGTTCACCAATGTGTCTAACTCTTCATGTCAGCTACACTGTACATATTTTATTGTGTCAATAATTATCATTATCAATGCATTCTGTAAATGCCATCAGTGTTACTGAGTGACATTCTATAAATAATTATCATTAGAAAGTGAAAAAGGTAGTTACCTTTATAGTTACAAAATCCCTAGAATAAAAATGCTTCCTAAGTTCCTCTAAGTATTTTACTCATTTTTTAGAAAAACAATATACAAAGCATGATACAAACAATGCCAGGTACTACTCAAGAACAGTAACTTTATTTTTGCCTCACCATTGTGAGCCAATAAAATAAAATTCATTTCACAGAACACACTTTATAAACTGACAGTGCTCTGTGCTGTATGTCAAACCTTCCTGTCACCTGGGTATTGGCAATCAACAACTCCTGGTTTGTAAGAAGCTGAACAGCGTGAGATGATAGGTTAGACATCAGGTGGGAATCAGACACACCAGGGTTGACATGAGAGCTATATTATTTTGGGTAAGTTATTTAACCTCGTTATAGTTCCATTTCCTCATCTCTAAAACAGGCATAACAACCTACCTCCCATGGATAAGGAAACCTACATACACAGAACATATCTCAAACTTAGTAAGTACTCAATAAACTGAGATCATCACTTACTGTTATATCTAGTGTTACCACTTTTACACAATAAGTCAACTATTTCAAGGGCTGCCATAAAAATCACGGCAGTTTAGACCAGAGCCTCTCAAAGGTTACCATGCACAAGCAAAATGGGATTCAGGAAGTTAGCTGGAGGCCTGAGACTCTGTGCTACTAACAAGAACCCCACTCATGCCAATGCTGGTCCAAGAACCACATTCTGAGTATGAAGGATCTGGACCACCAGATTCCTGTCACTACCCAGACCCGCCCCTCAAGCACATCCAGGCACAGCTAGCCACAATTCAAAGCACTGAGTCCAAATCCAACATTAACTTCCCTGTAAAAATAGAACTCTTTTTAAAAAATGGTAAAAAATCCAGAACCACCTGGGATAATGGCTAAATATAGAATACAATTATAAGAAAAGCACTGCTTAACTGTGCGAACTGCTTAACCTGTGCAAAGAACTTGGGCTTTCAAGTCAGAAAGGGCTGGGCTCAAATCTTAGCCCTATTATATGTGCTAACTGCTTAGTTGACTTTGGATTAATTACAGACCTCCTGGTAAACTTTCGTTTCCTTATTTGTAAAATAGGATAATAATACTATCAAAAAATTATGAGATACTGCAAACAACAGCCCTTTCAAAAGCAATTAACTTTATCTGTATACCCCACAGCCTGACACATAGTAGGTGCTAAGAAAACATTGGCTACTTTTCTGCTCCAGACATCACTGCTCTAATGTAAACTCTGAATTTCTTTCTACTCGCATTCAACAACATGTACCCTTCTCCTCTCTAGCAAACCATCCGAAGACCTGCCACAGCTAAAAAGTCTTTTTCATGCTATTTCAAGCTGCCGGCATTCATAATTTCCCAAGAGAAAGAACCTTATTTCCTAGTATGTTCTACTAATCCTTGAGACCTAAAGTCTGGAAGAAAACTATCGTTTTCCACATGGCTTCTCTCTAAATTAAACCCTTGCAGAGTCCTTCTTCTTACACAGACACCAAAAGGAAAGGAAGAGAAGTCACGGCCATCTTTTTGTCCTTCTCTGAAAGAACCTGTAACTATCATTTTCAGTCAGAAAAACTGTTATCATTGGGAGCCAGCCACTCATTCCAAGATAATGCTGTAATTCTTTAGTTCCAGAAACTTAAATTGATACTATTTCTAAAGGAAACTAACACACACACACACACACACACACACACACACACACCCCCCAGTTTTGTTTGGTTTCCTGTCACCAAGTAAAAATGATACAGTGCCCAAAATATCAGTTGGCAATCAAACTCTGCCCCTTCATTGATTCTACATGGTTTTTACTGAGTTCCTGACAAAACCCAGCATTGTATCAGAAGCCAGGTATATGCTGGTGAATAAAACAGACCTGGTCCACATCCTTGAGGATCTAACTATCCCGACCTTGCTAATCTTACTTCCAAAACCAGGACACACTTCCAGAAACAATTCTGTTTCCAAAACACAGGGTAGAGAAGGACAACCACAGGCTGCATCTAAATGAGCAGAACAAAACCATTAGCCTTCAACTCTGGCCACATACTAAACAGATGAACCCCTTCATGCACTGCTAGATGAAACCTACAAATAAAGGTGGTCTCTCTTATTTAGATGGATACTAACAGGCCCAAACAGTGACCCATCCAGTCCACCACAGTGACCTGGCTGCAGTGGAACAGTCGTTCCTTGGAGACACAGATTCTACATCAGCTTTGGTGTGGACAGATGTTTAAATGTCTACCAGAATGTGCCTATTCCT
Organism: Talpa europaea; assembly: GCF_964194135.1. Lineage (NCBI taxonomy): Eukaryota > Metazoa > Chordata > Mammalia > Eulipotyphla > Talpidae > Talpa > Talpa europaea. The sequence goes on along the minus strand of NC_140078.1, from coordinate 26,462,760 downwards.
TCTCCCCAATTATAAGCAACTAAAGACACCTAAAATCTATTAACAAGCTTTCTGAATTTCACCAGCACACCTGAAAGCAAACACATATAATGTTTTACCAGCCATACAAGTCATATTTAATATCTTTCTATCTCTTGGCACCTGCAATATTACATTTAAATATTTAGTATTTAACTATAATATTTAAAAATAGAAACAAGGATACTGAACAAAATAAAAGTTTCATTTACCATCTTTAGTCTATTAAAACTTTCATCAAGCTGAGCTCTCTCCATTACAAGGCTTTCTGTATATAGAAGAGGCACTGCTAATAGAATCATTTTGATTAAGAATTCATATAATATAAAAGGCATCAGAAAAATGTAATCAGAATGTGTGGAAATTATGTCATCAGATAATCAGTAAAACCTTCAGATGCAGATTAATTTATTGTTCACATTGATGAGTCTTAATTATGTCCATGAATTGCTTTTATAGAGGCCTCTGAATTAAAAGGAATATCCCTCTTCATTACATGAAAACACAGTCTCACCACTTATATTAAACTGGAAGCTAAAAAGACACCTTTTACTTTTCTCACTGTAATCAAAATATAATAATCATATATTAATCATGGAGAGTACATAAAGAGAATATCATCTTGCTAACAAAATTATCATTATTCCCAATGATCTCCAACTTGTACTTGAAAGAGGTTTTAAAGCATCTCTGATGTTTCAACCAATTGGTATGTGTCGAGAATACAGCAAGGTTCAATTTGAAGCCATTGTTTTAAGTAGCCTGGTTTGAAATTCAGAGATAACCATACTGTCTTCATTACATAATAACTTGGCTAAAAATTACTCACAGTCCTTTTCACAACGCAATCTGGAAGTGACTCCGCCATGAATCAGTGAGTGACTTAGAGTTAATAAATCAGACAAGAACTTCACTTGGGTTGGTTGAACTAACATAGGTCTGAATTCATTTAAACAGTCTTCTGTTTTATTTTCACTAAGATAATTCTGAAGATATATTAGACAAGTGATTCTTAGAGGGTGAAGTCACTGTCATATATGATATATGATAAACTGCAGAATGATTTTATGTGGGATACAAACTGAGCAGAGTATAACAAAGACTCCCCCAGGAGGAAAGTTGAACATGTCCCTCCTTCTGTCTATCTTTCTCCCAAATCTCCCCAGCCTTGCCTGCATCTGAGCATAAAAGGAGGAGGCCTCTGGCAGAGGGTTTTTGGTAGACACTGGTATCTACTTAGGATTAAAAAACACTCTGGTTTTTATTTTTACAGGATATCTACTATGTGTGGTACATGATAGTTTTTGTTTAAGGCAGTGACTTAAGGTTTCCTTTTTAAATTCATTTATTTATTGTAAAAATATGAAAAGCATTCGTCTAACAGAAGTGTAATACAATCATGGCAAAGAGCACAAAAGTGAATGACTGATAATTGGGAAACACCATAGTATAGCAAATACATCAGCCTGAGTTTGAATATTGTAGGTCCCTAGCTGTGTGACTTTAGGCAAGTTACTTAAGATCTCTGTGCCTCAGTTTCTTCATGTGTAAATAAAGATAATGAAGGAGTCAACTTCAAAGGGTAACATTGATTGCAAAAGGTTACAGGCAAAGCACTAAAATAGTACCTGGCATATATTAAGAATTCCACACAAATTAGTTATTATTATTAAGAGTACTAGTATTTTATAAATATATCTAGAAACATATAATATATATTCAGTATATATTGAATAATATTATTAAACTCATTGTCCTGGCCTGTGAATTATAAGATTAGGTAAAGAGACTTCTTCATAAGCTTTTCTATGAGTAAAAAGAAAAAATGTGTTTTTCTTTAGATTAAAATTAAGGAGTATTTTAAAACTATACAGTCCTCTGAAAGCCAGGAAATCAAGTTCACTATTTTGAATTTCATTAACATTTCCCTTCCTTCCTACTTAAACATCTCAATATTTCAATTACTAAGAATTAAAAATAAGGTTGCTATTCTTTATCCATAGGGCATCAGCCAAAATGTATTTTACATCGGGGAATATGGTTCTTCCAACATGTTAACATTCTGCCCAATTCATGCAGCATCACAATTGCTGTTTTCTTGAATATTGCTCCAGCAAACAACTTTTTATTTAAATTATAGTCACTTTTCATGCAATGACCTTTTAAAAATCTGCTTGAATATTGCCATGGTCTGAGTGTTTGTGTACCCCTCCAAAATCATGAAAGCCTCAACTCCAAAGATGAAGAATAAGAGTTGAGGTGTTTGGGAGGTGCTGAGGTCACATGGGTGGAGTTCTCGTGAATCGAATTAAAGCTTTTATAAGAACAAGCTCCAGATAAATCCCTAGCTTCTTCCACCAAGCAAAGTCACAAGGAGAAATCTGCAGCCCAGAAGAGGTCCTTCACCCAACCACAGGTATACCCTAATATCTGACTTCCAGTCTCCAAACAGTGAAAAGTAAATGTTTGTGGTTCATAAGCCACCCAGTCTATGGTATTCTGTTATAACAGCTTAAACAGATTAAGACAAAAATAAAAGACAACAGCACATCACTTATTTATCTTTTTCTTTATCTTATTTTCTCTACCAGTGACTTCCAAGAGAATTCCCCTTTGTTCATGTAGCTTATTATAACTTCCTCCATAAAATAAAAAATCAGATGATCATAATAAATCATAAAATGCAGTGAAAAGTCAGTCCCTATTAAAGTCATATGCCTTCTTCACCCCATTCCAGTTTAATATGCATTTTGGACTAAAATGGGGAAGGACAGACAACATGTCTCAGTCAAACTGGGTCAGCACTCCACAAGGTTCAACCAAGCTCTAAATTTAATATGGCTAATATGGCTTCCTGAACAATGAACTTGAGTTATCCATCTAATCTCACAAGCTTTCTCCACTAGAACCCAACTAAAGTAAAAAACAAAGTTTAGAAAGAAAGAAAAGAAACTACCCTGTAACTAATGTGAAGCAAAATGGTTAACAATGAAATTAATGCTGATTGCAAATGTAACCTTCAAGATGCACAGAGCCCAGTAATCCCTCAAAGAATAGATAATACAATCTGATTGCTTTTGAATGTCAAATGTACCTGCAAGAAATAGCTATGTAAATTGTCTGCGCAGGCTCTGTATTGAGAGTCCAAAGTTAATTTTTTAAATCTAAATCATTGTCCCCATCATGCTTAATTCTGTCAAAATCAGACCTTTACTTGCCTCATTTCTTTCAACCATGTACTCACAATCACAGAGGCAGTTCTTCAGCCTTTGAGATAAATCTAAGCAACAGGTACCTGGATGCAAACCACAAGTCTGTAAAGTGCTGGCATGTTACTTAAACTTCCTGTGTTTTAATTGCATCATCAAAGAATGGAATTTGTTGGTTGAGATCTATACCCAACACATGGTTAATACTAACTCAATGGTCATATGCAATCTTTACATGACATCTCAATTACAGTGAAAACAGGTATCAGCATATGCCCATTTTATGGATGAGGAGAATGCATATCTCAGAGGGCTGTACAATAGTCAACGTGAAAGTGTTATAAGTCATGCTATACATCACATCTGCTCCTTTGTGCCACCTGACACAAACCAAACACTAAGAACAAAAGTACCCATGGTAATTTTGATAATTTTGATAAGGCACTATGATAATTTTTTAAAGTGTTAATTTATTCTAACATTCCATCCTGTGTATGAATAGAATGACTTAATAGCCCAAGATAAGGGGAATCGACTGATAAACAGTCTCCATTTATTTGTGACTCCTTGTCCATGTTACACTTTATTAGTCTTACGTGTTTAGGAGACGCTTGACAATGGTGAGAAAAGCAAGTGGACAAAACTGAGTCATAGTCTAGTAGGTTACACTTGTGTCATATGTCTTTCTCCCTGGGAGTTTAGCTACAGAGTACACAGGAAATGTTTCAAAATTATTCTCAAAGAACAAGTGACAATACAGAGTCCACCGATTCAAAAGTCTTACCCATCCGCTGGGGATTACAACCAACTAAGGTGGGTTAAAAACACCCACCCTTTAACTCTACCAATATAACTGCCCACATGTTCATTAGTAAGAATTTTGACTGGGTGGAAAGAGAACGGAGAAAAGGAACTGAAAGAATGAGGCTTTCCTAGAAATAAACTTTTCCTCCCTGGTACACTGCTGTAGACTGCTAAACTGACCCCAGTTCCCCACATCTTCAGCTTTCCACACCCTTTTCAATGACACTTTGTAGTTCCTTTCAACAAAAGAGTGAACCAGTATCCCCAACTTAATCTGGGTTGATTCTATGACTTGCTTTTGTAGAAGTCAGACTGTGTTAATTCTGAGCCGTGGCCTCAGGAGGTCACGCTTTTTCTTAAACCATGTGACCACCATGAGAAACTAGCCAACCAGAGAAGAGGCCGCCTGGAGAAAATCCAGAGCCCCAAATGATGTCATCCTAGACCAGCCAGCCCCCAGGTGCACCCAAGCAAGTGAAGATATTCAGTTAAGCACAGCAGTGCTACCTCCTAAGCCACAACTGATCATAGATGGGCTTACAGGGACCCCAGTCAAGGCCAGAAGAGGCTAACCCATGAACTTATGAGCAACAATAAGTTTATTGTTTTAAGGTATTGAATTTTGAGATGGCTTTTATGTAGCAATAGATAACTGACAGACACATTTCTCTTTTGATAGCTTTGCTATATATGCCTGGTTTCTCCTAATAATGAGCACTTCCAGGTTAACATCAAACTAGGTTCCTTGTGACACTACTTACTTGAAGTGTTAAATAGGATTTACACAGGGAAGCAAAGGAGGTGGTCAAATAAACTTGGGAAATGTTCCAGCTCCTAGACCCTGTTGTGATGTGATACAGTAGCTGATCAACACTTGCTGAATGGCATGACCGGTACTTCTGTGAATAGTGTATTCTCCAGGGGAGGGGGCCAGAGTGAAGCATGTTCAAGGTTTTCTGCATGTGCTGAGGCACATGAGCCTGCTGTAGAATCTGAGGATTATGAGGGTAACATACCAACAAAATTCACCTTTGAACTAAGTTAACTCCAATGGTTCTGAATTTTCAGTCAAGGCATTAGAATCACAGTCCCAAATGTAGTACGCCCAGTATCAATTCTCTTCTTCATCAGTAAGACAGCCTCAAGCTTACTAGTGACAGCTTCCAAGCTTACTAGTGACCAGGTATGACCAGGTGACCAAATACTGGCTAATAAAACAGAAGTAGAGTGAGACAGGGAATTTCCAGGAAGGCCACAGAAATCCAGGCTGCCGCCTTAACTAAGAGGACCTCTTTCTTCTAATTCCTTCCTGCTGTATAGCTGGACTGTGGCCATATGGCCTGAACCAAACTAGCCCCTGAATGACCTTGGAAATGGAAAGTACAGGAACACGGAAGGCACAGAAAGGTAGGAAACTGGGCTCCTGCTCTTACTGAAGCATGGAATCACCTAACACGGAATTTCTTCTCCCTGAACTTCCATCTTGTTTACATCCTGTTATTTTAGATATTTCTGTTAAAAGTAGTCAAAACGACATCCAAAAAATAGGGCTAATCAATATACTTTTAAGAATCCCTGGCCTTACAGTTTTTAGACTTATCACAATATACCCAAATTTGAAAAATAATTTTTCCACAGAAAAGCAGGCATTGTTTTTATTTAGATACCCAAAAAAGTGGCCTAATTTGCTGTTCTTCAGCACCAATGATGAATACCCACTTATCTAACCACCCCCTTGCTTGTGGGACATTAGTTGACTATAAAAATAATTTCCTGACGATGAACAGAGCAAACATTAGGAAGTGAAACTACTGAGAGAATTCGATGTTCTTCTGCTTCCCCTTACTGCATCACTCAGGAACGAAATGTTACCTGGCTTCCCATTCTGACTTTTCTGAGTGTCTCCTCTTTAAACATCCAATTATAAAGAAATTTATTTGTTAAGGTTTTTTTCCTCAGGGAAACCCAGAAATGAAATCACTTTGCCAGCAAGGCCAGGAAAACAAATCATTTATGTTGTGGCTGAGCCATAAGGCTCCCATCATAAACACGGGCAGGATCTGCACAGCTTTGCTCGCACAAAGCCATTTGGGAGAAGATTTTTATGGCAGCAGCTGAAATGTTTCTACCAAAACAACACCTACACATTGCTAGAGTTATTTTCAGAGGAGAAGGTTTCCCCTACTGCTGTTTAAACCATTAAAATGTGTGCTTAAAAGCGCAGGCTGCTGGGAGTCTGGGGCTGCAACCCCCATGAGAGAAATCAGCTGCCACTCCTTGGCTGGATGACCTCGGGCAGATCATTTAGCCTCACTGACCTCAGGTGTGACCATAAAAACGGGAATCACAGTACCTTTGAGAGGCATACTGAGAACTGATACAACAATGCAAGCTTCGCACCGTGGCTACATAGTAAGCAAACAAGGAGAACAGTGTTCTTCAAGCTCAATGCTAGATACCTTGCAGAATAAAGATATAAGAACCTAAGGGTAAGTGATATTTAAAAATACCACATTAACATTAATATAAAAGTATAAGTGTACTTAACAGTGTATGTGTAGAAACCACAGAACGTAATTTACCCACAAACCACTTACCCAGTTTCTCCTGCACTGTCTAGGACAGGGGCATGAACAGGAAGTTATTAAAGACTCTCTGAATAGCTAATCCAGACATCCAGACCATTTACCGAAGAACATTCACTGATCATGAGGCACCAAGCAGCACACTTCTCAAGGGTTAACTATTCATCTTTCACAACTACACTCTTGGATATGTGTCATGACATGGTAGATGGTCAGCATCGGTGCATAAACACTTAACTTGCTTTTGAGCTTCCTGGGGTTTGACAAGTCTCCAGTTAAGACTTTATCACACTCGGGCTTCCCTGGTGGCGCAGCGGTTGAGCACTGGGCTGCAAAGTTGCCTGCAGCCTCTACAGCGCCAGTTCGATCCCTGGCCACCAGTGAGGGTACCACATGGTGTGCTGACCTCTCCTGCCGAGCCCGCTGCTCCCCTCAGCAGTGTATTTCGTCAGTCTGCCTGTTCTGCTCCCCGCTCTGGCTCCGGTGAATTCTCTCACCCTCCCGCTCTTCTGACTGTACCCACTGCTTGTATAAATAAATAAATCTTTAAAAAAAAAAACGACTTTATCACACTCAACTTTTCCTTCTGCCCAGCCCCTTCCTGTCCTCTCCACAGAGGACATCTTAACAGCATAATAAAAAGTGATTCTCAGGGAGGTTGAGAAATTTGGCCAGTCACTCAGTCGATGACTGATACACTGGGATTAGAACATAAGCATTCTGACACCAAAGCCCAGGCTCTAAATCACTCTGCTCTACTGCTCAGTTAAGTTTGCATTTTTATGTCCAATAAAATAAGCTAGTAAAATGAATGAATGAACGAGCAAATGAATAAATTGAGTAAGCTGGCTGTTGTCATCACAAGAAGCAAATTAGAATGAGAGAAAGAGTTTTGAGACAAAGAGTTTTAAGAGAAGGCAACCTCACCAGTTACCAGTCAAAACAATTGTTTGTTTGTGAGATCTGATTGTTACCAGTCAAAACAATCAGAGGGCAAATACTACTCTAGATCTTTCCAATCAAGGAACTGGTTACAGTGTGATGGAGGGGCTGAGATACTGCAGAGGGAATGGAGCTGCTTAGAGTCTAGCAGTCATGGGAAGTTGCTAGCTTGTCTGGGGATACTCAAGCCAACTGGCCGAGAGGACAACAGCACAGGTTGCTGGGGGGGAAAAGTGAGTCTGGTGGTAACAGCAGCTATGGAAGATACATAAGTGTCCTAGAGATGCCTAGATCTCCCTGCAAGAGAAGCAGGTAGAGATGCCCTGCAGCCCCTCTCTTCCACCTCCCATACTTCTACCAGTGCCTTTCCTTGCCCAAACCTGCCTGGAGGCTAGAGGGCAAGAGTATAGCTGGGAACTGTAGTTTTCTATAACATAAAATAGAACAGAAGGTGATGGAATGGATGGAAAAACTACTGTGTTTGAACAGCCCCAGGAACTGATAATGAGGAAATATAAATATGTTGAAAATAAAACAAAAGATTTAAAGAAGCATATCTATTAGTTAAACAGCAAATAGTACTACATACTCCAGAGGCCCCTAAGCAAAGAATCACAACAATAATACCTTTCACTTACATGGCTCTTTGCAGGACATGCTGCTGTGTTACTGCACAGCTCAATAAATGATGTCCAAAAAGATAAGGGTGAGAAGTTTCAATTATTCTGTGTTTAGTAAATCAGGGGGCTATATGCAATATTTCAGAAGCATTTCCAACACAAAAATAACAAAGTAAATTTCATGATCAAAATTTTACTTATGAAGAACAAATTGTTCCCAGCACTATCAGGTCAATTAGGTGTTAATGTAGCTCCTATTCCGGAAGGCTGAACCTGCCTTCACGATTTTATCTGCTGTTTGACAAGATAGGAACAAGAAAACAAATTCTTTGCTCTAGTCTCAGAAGTCCTATGCAAATTTCTCTGATGCAGCAGAAATTTTTGAGGGTATGGATAGGACTGAGCTGAGAAAAACTGTGAAAACAAAAATACATCACTGAAGATCTACAGAGTCAGTGCTCCTTCTAGCCACAGAGACACTAAAATTGGCATAACAAAAACATTGTGACCCTGCATAAGGCTGACACAAACATTCATATAGCATTCTTTATTTGCTTTTCTTTTGTAATAATCACAAGTGGAAAACAGGTTTTGATAGCAAGCTAATTACCCAATTGAGGGCCCTTCCTCCTTTCTACCCCCTCCCTAACTTCTGTTCAAAAGAATACACACACACACACACACACACATCCAGCCACAATATTCAGCACCACTCAATGTTTAACTATACACTTTGCCCTTCCAAAGACATCTACCATCCATTTAAAAAGTTATTAAACTCTTCTCAGAAGGATGTGAATTGTTCATAAATAAAAACTGCTGATACATTTCATTCCCTCCCACCAGCACCACCACCACACCCCAACAAATCTTCTTAGAGGTAACTAAAATCCAAGTGGCTTAATAAATGATCTGGGTTGAGAAAAGGCTTTGCTTCTAGCTAACTGTGGACTTAGGCTAGCCAGTTAACCTCTCTGTGACTCTATTTCCTCACTTCTAACATGATGCAACTGGAATTAGCTGATATCCTTTCAGTGCTGAGATGATTTCTATACAAAGATAATGAAAGTCCTGCAGGAACCAGATGAACTCTCTCTCAGTGGACAATACCCAGGCACGTCTATTTATGATATTGCTTATCAGAATTAAAAGCACATTCTGTGGCTATGGTATAATGTCCAACTGCATTCCCAGCTCTGTGATCTCATCTAGCAATTCTCAAGTTAGGTTTTAGGGTAATCTGCTTACACAAAAGAGCCTGATTCTTCTTCCTCCCTCTATTCTACTCCCTCTGTCATGTAACCTTGTGTGACCTCTTACTCTGGACCCTCCTTTGGACAATGGGATGTTAGCTGATGTGATATAAGCAGATGCTAAAAAGTGCATACTATTGGACTTGCCCTCCTTCTTATTCCTTTGCCAGGGCTGGGAGAACATGCTCTCTGTAAAACACAGAAGGAGGAGACATGTATAGCAGAGATCATCATCCCAGTCTTCCCAGCTAGAGCCATCCTAGACAAGCCAACAGCCAGCTGAGCTCCAACTAAGGTCAGAAAAGCTGCCTACCCAACTCATAGTTGACCACAGACACATGAAGAGGTCAGCTAAGGATCTTGTAAAGTGAATAAATTTTATGATTGTATTCCACTGAGGTTTTGTGGTTACTTGTTAATAGCCTTAGCGTGGCAACAGATAACTGGTACACATTCCTTGGAATATGAGTCCTCAGCCACACTATAATGACTATTTCCAGAATAAAGATACCTAAGTGGTGAAATAAGCTGGGGACATACTGCATACTTCAATTTAACTTAGAGGTTCACAACACATTAATGCTTCTAAGGCTTTAAGAATTCCCAGAAATAAGAAATCTACTTGATTTCATCTAATTCCTGTTTCTCTCCAGCATATTTTATTACAGACACCCAAAATGATTTTCTTTTTTTTTTTTAATTTTTTTAAAAGATTTATTTATTTATTTATACAAGCACTGGGTATAGTCAGAAGCGCGGGAGGGTGAGGGAGGGTGAGGGAGGGTGAGAGAATTCATCAGAGCCAGAGCGGGGAACAGAACAGGCAGACTGACAAAATACACTGCTGAGGGGAGCAATGGACGTGGCAGGAGAGGTTTGTCCGCCATGTGGGACCGTCACCAGTGGCTGGGGATAGAACCAGCGCTGCAGAGGCTGCGGGCAGCTTCATAGCCCGGCGTTCAACCGCTGCCCTACCAAGGGAGGCCCCCAAAATGATTTTCTAATCAAATCTTCCTCCAGTTTTACATGTCAAGTCTAAGTTGAGTCTGTATCTGACTTTTTTGGCCATGTATTTTATTGTCTCTTCCAAGACAGTTAGTGAACACTTCAAAAACAAACATAATAAACAAAAAAAAAAAATCTTAAAAGTACTTTGAAATTATGAAAGCTCATATTGTTTGTAATAAAGCTTAATTACTAATGAAAGGGAGTGTTCCAGATATTTGAAACCCATTTATAAACTCAGTCTAATTTCAACTCATCTATTAAAGCCTAATGCTGACCCTGCCATTCCCTCCTTCATGTTTTTAGCAGGTCTTCATTGCCTTTTTCTACTCGTGGCTCATAAGCTAATGATCAGGGTCCTAGTTCCTTGTTCAATTCCTCTCCCACCACTCTTGCTACCCTCTATCTCTTCCCTGGCTTACTCCTACTCTTACATGTACATGCTGAACTACCTGCAATTCTGTCAAATGGACGAGGAATGTTCAAAGAGTGAATACTCTGAAGCTCTCCTAAGTGTGGTACTATTTGATGTGAACCTGAATTATGCAGCATTGAAATAATACATAAAAATATTAATAATAATGTCTCGCATTAAGTTAATTAGTGTTAAACACACACAAAACATTAAAATTCTTCAAGAATTGTTTCAATGCTGCCTAGGTTAAGGTTTACTGCTAAACTGTTTACAGAGTGACCACAGGGTGGCGCCATATCAGCTGATTAATGGAAATACCATCTTTCGTCAGAATTTTTCTTGAATTATGGGAGTTCTGAATTTACAAGGACTTCAGTAACAGAACTTCACATAAAATGTGAATTCTAAAATAAGGAGTCTCTTTTAGAAACTCTTCCTCACCCCATAACCACACCCAAGCCCAAATGCAAAGTTCATCCTGTAACTACAATTCACCCTTCTTACATCTGCTTCTTCCTGGAAACTTCCTGTCTACAACCCCTAGATTTCCAACCCCTAAGAATGGGTTGCATGTCCCTCCCATGAAAGAATGTAAATAATTTTTACATGTTTACATTATGAAAGCTTCTTTCATAGGAGGGAACCTACTTTATTCCATCTTAAGTCCCAAACCAGTATGACGCCTGATTACAAGCAGATGATCAGAGAAAATTAGATGTGTTCACGGATGGATGGATGGATGGATGGATGGATGGATGGATGGATGGACAGATGGACAGATGGATACAGAAATGAACAAGCAGGATGAGCCACTGAATACAACATGACTGATTTTCATCGTATATTCTCTACTTATCCTTTCCCTTGCTTAACCTCAAGAAGAGATAGTTCCAAACTCTAGGCGAGGCAACAGCGTAAGAAAGAAGATAAGAAAAAATAATACTGGTAATCACCCATCGGCTAGATAAAAGTGATTATTATATATTTAGAAGAAATGTAGCCCACATTTCTTGAAGTGAGAACACTTGTCTAAACCATAAAAGACAAATATGGACAAAAATGGAAAAAGAAGCAGTAGTGTCTAATGAGAGAAAATCTGCCAAACATAAATCTTGTATTCTTTAGATATAAACATTTTAACTCATTTGTTGAAGGATTCACTCCAAGAACTGTGCTATGTAATGAATGTGACCTCTATTGAGCAGCAAACAAAGATATAGGATGGCTTTGTTTAGAGTTCCAGGGTGTTGGATTTCCTGCTTCTCATCACAAAATTCATCAGGCAATATTTTTGTTTCTCACTCACCTTCACTTAGACATCAAGTTCATACTCATGGTTACCCCATGAGTTTGTCCCCTTTAAGGAGGATGAAAATAAGTGCCATCCAGATAAGACATTTTAAAACTAAAAAAGCCTTATCTCTGATGTTTCTTCTCACATGCCTTTTGACCCCACATCTAACATCCTCTGTGTTGTTCTAGCACTTTTTGGCAGAGCAAGGAAAATAGCTCTGCCACTGATTCAAACATCCTGCCAAATGACACCACGCAGTAGCCTCAGGGAATGTCACATGGATGGTCTTTGGCTATGCATGTGTACAGCGCTGTTCTTTCATGTAAACGGTCTTTTAACTCCTTAGGCATTATAGTTGAAAACAGCAGCTTTACAATATGTTCACCAGCTAGAAAAAAATTAAAAATAATTTCCTCTGCATTGTTTTATTTTTAAGATTTATTTATTTATACATACAAGAACTGGGGTACAGGCCAGACGTGAGGGGGCGTGTGTGAGAAGACTCACCAGAGACAGAGCGGGGAAACAGAACAGGCAGATTAACCGAAATACATTGCTAAGGGGAGCAGTGGGCGTGTCAGGAGATGTCTGCTATGCCATATGGGTCACCTCCCTGGCCAGGGACCGAACTTGTGCTGCAGAGGCTGTGGAGAGCTTTACGTGCTGTGCTTAACCCCTTCAGCCACCAGGGAGGCCCCTCCTCTGCATTGTTTTAATATGAAAGTTAAGTGAAGGCATAGTCAGCCACTGGCTCCTTGGTGTCATATCTCCCTACTATCTGAACTCCTTTAAAAAGCCCCACCTAAAAATATTAATAAGAATCTGATCATTTAATTGTGCCATGCAAACAACATAACAGGGACCACCCTAGTTGATTCTCCCAAATCTCCACCTCAAAAGATGTGAACAGTCAAGCTTCTTGGAGCAACTCTGACTTTCGGAAGCTGGTTAAACTTTATTTTTTTTTTCCTCCAAAGATTTGTTTTATTTATACAATAGCTGGGGTATAGGCCAGAGGCACAGGAGGGTGAGAGTATTCAGCAGAGACAGAGCGGGAAGCAGAACAGCAAACAGACCAAAAACACTGCTGAGGGGAGCAGCAGGTAAGACAGGAGAGGTCTGCCGTGCCATGTGGGTAGCTCCCCTGGCCGGCTGGGAATCGAACCTGCGCAGCACTGTATTCAACCCGCTGCGCCACTGGGGAGGCCCCAAGAAGTTGGTTAAACTTTAAAGAATTCGTTTCTGCCTCTTAAAGTCTGTTTTTTTCTGCATGCATTCTTTCAAAAGACATCTGCATCCCCTGGGAAAAAATAAAAGTGATACCAAATAAAACCAAAAGCAAACCTCAGAAGGCTTCTCAAGTAAATGCTCCCAGATAAAGAACAATTTCTTCACTTTGCTCTTTCCTTTCTTTGAGTCTCCTACAAAGTAAAATCACTCAAGGATGTTAATACCGCCAAGTAACCCGTTCAAGACCCTCTGCAGAAGGGAACCCAAGCAGCTATTTCTCAGATACCATGAACCTTCGCAACCAGGACTCCACAAGCACAACTGAATCCACCCTGTGTTTCTTGCCAATTCTGTTCCTTAATTGGCCATGAATAGTTACAGTCAGCCCCAGCAATTTCTGCACCCTGTATAGTATAATCTCCTAAAACATCAGTAGAGAGTTTAGGGGCCAAATTTTTAAATAGCATCCAATTAATAATTGTAGTGATAACGAAAGAATTGCCAAATGGCCGTGTGAATTCTGAAGCCCAAAGTGGAAGCTCAGCTAAATGAAGCAAAACTATTCCTCGGCAACCCCACCGTCATCCCCGGCCACCATCACTTTTTAAATGTCCCACTTAGTGATGGAAATTTCTGGAATTTATATTCCAGGCTCACTTATTCAACATTTCTTAAGTGTTATCATCCCTGGATATAGAAATAGAAATTACTGACCGCTGCTATAAGACACTGTAATTCAACTTAGAAAGAAACTTCATTAAATGTATTCATTCACTCAATAAATGATTCTCAGTACCTGGTGTTGCTTCAGACAGGATGCCACAGTGGACAATAGAAATAGATATCTCCACTGTCGTGGAACTTCCATTCTGGAGGGGAGACTGACAACACAAATAAGTAAATGGTCTGGATAGTAGAAGATCCTAAAGGCAATGGAGGAAAAAGGATAAGCAGGGACAGGGGACAGGAATATGAGCCAGGCAATGACAATGTTAAACAAGAGTAAGGGAAAGCCTCAGTTGGCAAAATCTGGAAGGAGGGGAGGGAACAAGATCTACAGAAAATAGGAAGAAGAGCTCTCCAGGTAGACGAACATAAAGGTCCAGGGAGAGGCATGTCTAGAGTGTGTGAGTAACAGCAGTTGGCAAGGGCAGGCAGCATGGAATGAACAAGGCAGGGTAGTAAGAGATGAAGTGAGAGATAAAGAAAGGGATGATGCCAGCACCTACAGGCCTTGTAAGGGTTTCAGCTTATGCCATGAATGAGGTGAGACGTCGTTGGAGGCTAAGGACAGAGCAACATGATCTTATATGAAAAGTATCTCAGGGTTCAGAATAGACTGTCAGTGGGTGAGAACATTAACAGGGAGACCAGCTAGAAGGCAATTAGAGAATCCAGGTGAAGGACTAGACCAAAAGGTAAGGATGAAGGTAATATAAAAGACATGAGATAAGACAGGAGTAACGATAATGGTAAATTTGGGATACAATTTGAGTGCAGAATAAATAGAATTTGCAAATGAACTGGATGTCATATTTGAAGCAAAGGTTCTTCTTTTTATTATTCTACTTGAAATGCCCAGTAAAACTCCAAAATTGTATTCACTGGATTTATTTAATCCAGTGGGTTCTAATAATGTGCTCATTTCCAACTCCAGCCTTTATCTTTCAAAAGACCCTTACTATCTGCAATTGCTACTAAGATATGCCATTTCTCTGATCCGTTCAACCTCAGTATGACTATCCCCCAACCTGATACTGATGGTCTAATTTTCCATTTATCCAGGATCAAGAATCCCTTTGTTTCTTGCTTCTTTGTCTTCCCCACTGTGAATCCAGTTCTTCCTTAGAATCTATTTTCTGCACACTCCTTCCTCTCAGCTTCAACAGCCATCCCTGTGATGCCGACCACAACAATAGCTCAGGTAGTGTCACCGGCTCTGACCTCTCCTTTATCAAACCCACTGTGCCGGGGCCTCCCTGGTGCTGCAGGGATTAAGTCTCAGTGTTATCAAGTTATCTCCAGCCACTGTGGCATGAGCTGGATCCCTGGCCAGGGAGCTACCCACATGGCACAGCAGACCTCTCCTGTCTTACCCACTGCTCTCCTCAACAGTGTGTTTCAGAAATCTCCCTGTTTTGCCCCCCCCCCATTCTGTCTCTGGTGAATCCTCTTACCCTACTCCCCGCACCTCTGGCCTAACCCCAGTTTTTGTATGCATAAGTAAATAAAAATAAATCTTAAAAAAAAAACACACACTTTGACAACTGCCATTAAAATAATGCTCTGATTGCACAAGTTATATGATGTTACTTCTGCTGCTTGCAGGCATTCAGCCCTGCACCCTGGCTTCCAAGGGTCTCACCTAACAGCTATGGGTTTCTGCAGAGCCATTTACTCCCAAACTTCTCATCCTTACTGCACAGGCATTCACTGACTCTGGGCCGTAAAAGGACATTCCTGCTCTTCTCTCTCTGTCTCTCGCCTTTCCTAAATCCACTCATCCAAGGAGAATCACCTCAAGTTCTGCCCCCCTCTATAAAAACTCCCCTGACGACTCCAGCTCCTATTCTGGTCCTAATATGGCCCACTTTATCTGACCCTTTCTTTAGCACCTCCTTTCACAGGTACATGACATATTTCCCAGTTAGGTATAAACCTCAAAGTCACATACCAACTTGAATTTATTTTTACAGCCTCCATGGAGACACATATAGAGTGTTCAATAGGCACTTACTGAATTAAACTACTTCAGTGAGATAAATTAATGAAAACAATATTGCCCAAGATCTTGATTTCAATTTCTGAAGTTGGGAACTATACCCTAGAATTCAGATGATACAGGATCTTTCATTTCTGACTCTTTCTGTTTCTTTTCTACCATCTTGATTCTTCCACTAACTTCTTTTGGACATTGTGCCACAGAAGCTCTGGACACAAAGAAGTAGTCGGGGTGATCTCGTGGCAATTATGCTCATAGGTACACTATATCCCAAGCTGTATCTAACTGATCAAGATACTGGCTTCATGGGATAGTAAACAGGAACGGAATGAACAGTTCAGGTCCCAGAGTCACCAGTCTGGTCATCACTGAGAGTACTGGGTATAGAACTGGAGCCACATGTGATGGCAAGAAACAGAAAAAAATGTTGGCTTTTAATCAGACATTTAAGGTCTGTCTCCAGACAAAAGTATCTGCTACATCTCAGAAACTAACATGCAGCCTCCACCAGAATGTTCCTAAAGTTAGGTCTTCATGGACTGAAAAGGCAATTGCTATTGCAGAAGGTTTCCCCAAGAAAGCATGTCCTTACAGTTGCTGACACAGGCTACTCTCCACTTCTCTCATCAGGATAAGTACTCTTCCCAGGAATCCTTACTTCTTCAAGGCAACAACCTTCAGTTTTCAACTACCTCCAACTTCCAGCTGTCCAAGTTGGCTTTGGGCAATAAGTATTTGCCAGTGCATAACAAGCGCCATGAATAGTCACTACTGCCCTAAGGAAGATAGATACATTCTTTTGCCTTCTAGAGGCCACCGTGGGAGGCAGAGAGCAGTCAAGCAGCCACAGGGGTAAGAAATTGTGAACAGTTATAGGTATTAGTATGAAGAAACAAGTAGACATGGAACAGGGATGTAACTTTAAAATAGCTGTAACTTTAAAAGCCCAAAGGGTTCCATGAACCTTTGAGGAAGATATACTTGAGCTGAGCTCTGGAGAATAAGAAGTTAATGACAGAAAGAGATAAAGAGACTTCTTGTCACTGCGACATGGAAGGACACACAGTAACACAGAGAGTGGTACCCTAGAGTAACAAACAACAACAAAGCAAGCAGGAAGAGAATGCTTCAAGAAGTTAGAAGGCTGAAAGGAGGTCAGGGCTTTGTGGAACATGGAAAAGAATTCTCTAGACTCAGAGGAATGGGCAGGCCTGAGAGTTCCTTCAAATAAACTTAGTGAACTAATGTTCTCTGACATTAGTTCTCTGACTAATGATATCTGCCATTGCCAATTCATTTTTTAAAAGATTTATTTATTTATGCATACAAGAACTGGGGTACAGGCCAGAGGTGCGGGGAGGGGGGGATGAGAGGATTGACCAGAGACGGAGTGGAGAGCAGAACAGGCGGATTGACTGAAATACACTGCTGCAGGGAGCAGCGAGTGAGACAGGAGAGGTCTGCTGCGCCATGTGGGTCACCTCCCTGGCTAGGGATTGAACTCATGCTGCAGGAGTTGCGGATAGCTTCATTGTGCTGAGGCTTAACCCCTGAGCCACAAGGGAGGCCCCTGCCTTTGTCTATTCTGACTATGGCTCCTTGAGACAACCTATCCCAACTCAGTCCCTCATAGACAATCCTTAGCAGCACAAGACTTGGGGCTCTCAACCACACTGATCGGACAGCTAGCAACCAATATAAATATCTCTTGAGAGATCTGAACTTGAGAACATCAAGAGGCACAGAGGTTATAGCTAAATGGTGATTAACATTAACTAAAATATTTGCATAAACAGTGGGGCCAGAGGGCCATGTTAAACATACCTATTCAAGATAGAGGGACGGAGGGAAGAAAGAAGGAAATATGGTATTGCTAAATGTATTCCCAAATTACTTGTCTTAGGAAGATTATGGATCCCTAAAGCTTTAGGGACAAAAGAACTAGAAAGAATAAGGCTCAAGTATCTCTTGGGGTCACAGTAACAGGTAAGGTCTACTGATAAGGTGACGGTGAAATAGGATACAAACACAGTCATCAGTAATTAAAAAGGCAATTTACCATATTTCCAAGCAACCCATCATATTTCTAAATTTTAGGTAATTCTAAAGTAATGCAAGGTAATTCTGTAGTGATAAATTTGGTGTAAGTACACATATATCTGAGCAAAGGCAGGTTTTGAGGAAGATATCAATCGATCTGTCTCCCTACTTGGAGATGTTCATGAATTGAAAGCATGCCTTGTTCAGCATTTAGAACAAGTGCTCCATCAGTTCTGGCAATTTGTTAAATGTCTATAAGATTCTAAAAGATATTGGTTTTTATTTTATATAGCCTTCATGCCTAACATTTTTAGTATATGTGCTGTCTGTATTATTTTGAGTGATAATTATTAGGATGAGATTGCTTTTCTATCCCTTGGGCTCAAGTCCAAGCATTCCTCCAAAGGCCACCAGCATTTTGGGCCAAATAATCATATGCCTCACTGATTCTCCACCCACCAGGAAATTCCACACCTTCCTTCATGTCACTCCACCTTTTCTCTCCCTTGTAAGCTCATTATCACCTTCAAGATCCAACTCAATGTCACTTGCTCTATGAAAGATTATCTGTCCCTCACCAACCTCTCTGCCTTTTCTTGGCAGACTTAACAACAAGCTCATTTAGGTATACAAAATACTCTGTATATACCTATCATACTTAAAATATCATAATTATTTGTTTGAACATCTATTTGCCAACTACATTGTGATTTCCTTAATAGCAGTGATCAAATCCTGCTCATTATTGAATAATCCATGGCATTCAGTAAAGTGCCTGAATCACAAGGAGCCCTCGGTAAACAGGACAGAATAAGTGCTTCTGTTGTTATAGTGCCTTATTTTAAGCAGCACGAAATGCCTTTCACACCAGCTATAAAGAAAACAAAAACCTAAAATAAATATAATCGATTAGAAGGATGAGAAATACAAGGAATTAAGATAAAAATGTTCACCTATATAAAATTACAATTCATGAGAGAAATTCTGGAAATTTCCAGATGGATAAAATTTCCAGATGGATACATTTTACCCCTGTTTCTCTGAATTATATATTATGTCACCTTATAGAATCAAATATGCTATAATTAACTACATACATGGTCATAATAGGATCGAGATTCTAATTTCAAGTTACTCTTCAAACAGAGCTACCCAGAGAGTAGAAAAATCATCCCTACCAGGCCTCCCCGGTGGCGCAGCTGTTGAGCGCTAGGCTGCGAAGCTGCCCGCAGCCTCTGTAGTGCCGGTTCAATGCCCGGCTGCAGGGCAAAGGTCCCACATGGCGCACAGACCTCTCCTGCCACACCCGCTACTCCCCTCAGCAGTGTACTTCGACAGTCTGCCTGCTCTGCTCTCCCCTCTGGCTCTGGTGAATTCTCTCACCCTCCTGTGCTTCTGACTGTACCCAGTGCTTGTATAAATAAATACATAAATCTTTAAAAAAAAAAAATCCCTACCAATTCCAACCAACGGCACCCTCCAAAAAGTCTTTCTTAATATACACCCACCCTTTTGTTATTGTATCCTACATATCGAGTATCCTGAGGGCTAAGTATAATTTACACTTCATTATCTTACATCTTCATAATGTCTTTCTAGCTGTTTCTGTCTATAGAGCAAACTCCTCAAAGATGGTGTCCCAGTCAGGGACTCTGTGGGAAACAGATGGGACACTCCTGTGAAGCAACTGAGGGGGGCTAATAAGGGATTATTTATCAGTGTGGGATGGACTTGGAGAACTCATCCAGAGAATGTGAAGTGCCCTAGGTCTGAAGGCACCAGAGGACAGCCTGGGAAGCCAAAAAAAAATAGTTGTAACTTTAATAAAAGGCCTCTGACAAACTCTGTGGCTTCCAGGTGGGGGACAGAGAACACCATCAGCTGGTGGCCAAAGACACTTGGGAGCACAAGTGGGCTGATCTCATGGTTCTCCTTCCTCCAATCTCAGACTAAGGCTTCCTAATGCCTGAATCCTCGCAGAAGTCAGAGGGCAGGGACGGCTACCCATACAGCATGTAATACCCAGCTCATGGGACAAAAGCTAGCTGGATAAAGCAAAAGACTGGATCCAGGGGCCAAAAGAGAGCACCCAACATCAATGGCTTGGTCTCCAGTACTTATTTCTTTTCTTTTTTTTTAAAAGATTTATTTATTTATGCATACAAGAACTGGGGGACAGGCCAGAGGTGTGGGGGGTGAGAGGATTCACCAGAGACAGAGTGGGTAACAGAATAGGCAGATTGACTGAAATACACTGCTGAGGGGAGCAACGGGCGAATCAGGAGAGGTCTGCTGCACCATGTGGGTAGCTCCCTGGCTGGGGATTGAACTCATGCTGCAGTGGTTGCAGATAGCTTCATAGGTTGTGTCTTAACCCCTTGTACCACCAGGGAGGCCCCTCCAGTACTTATTTCTCAGTGCCATCCTATACATATTAGAACCCTAAGTCTGCAGATGAGATGAAAAGAATGAGTCAAGACCCAGTGTTTGTTAGAATCACACTGTGTGAGCACTCCACTTACATCAACTTTATTTCCTCCTGAACATGCAGAAGTTGTTACTCCACATCCCTGTACACTGAGTTCCTAAGCATGCTGACTCGGCCTATTCAGGAACGCAGCCTCTCTGAATGTGACCAACAGCAAATGCCTGTTGGAGGAAGGCTTCCAGAAGCTCTCAGGAGTTGTTTAATAGCCCAGCTTCCCACCACTACAATGGGCAACTCTGAAGTACATTAGCTACAAGGTCTCCAAAAGGCAGTGCTCCAATGTAGGTTCCGTGATAGGAACCTAATCTTCCCTCTTGAAATGCTCATAGTGGGATCTGTTATGCTGGCTGCCTTTCCTTCCTTATCTCATTTCCCCATGTGCCTACCGGGGCTTCCTGGGGAACCTCCCATGTTAGCTTCTTGCACTCTACTCTGATCCTTGTCTCAGGTCAGCTTTGGGAGAAGCCAACCTAAAACAATGCATGAGTAATCACCAAACCTCTGAAAATAGACTCATATAGAACACATGAGCACAGGGGTACAGAGCGTGTAGTGTTTACTCGGCACCAAGGTAAAAATGTGCTGAACTTGAAGTCAACAACTTTGACTCCTAGCCTCTAAGTTGGCT
Source organism: Talpa europaea (assembly GCF_964194135.1). NCBI lineage: Eukaryota > Metazoa > Chordata > Mammalia > Eulipotyphla > Talpidae > Talpa > Talpa europaea. The sequence goes on along the minus strand of NC_140078.1, from coordinate 26,441,507 downwards.
TCGTACAAGTTCTGTTAACTAGAGCAAATATCCTAGCTAAGACCTCCATTTCTTCATCTGTCAAATGAACTTAGGTAAGAGAATGTCTAAGTCTCTTGTCCAACTTTAGAGTTTACTAAAGATTTACAGCAAGTAAAAGGGACCTCAGTCATTCAGCAGAGTCCCTGGACTGTCATGAAACCCCATTCCTTGCAATATTTTCTTAAACTTAGGTATTTCTAAAAAAGCAAAAAGCACTTTCATATCAGCAAAAGGAAAATAACTTTTAAAAGAATGTATCCTATCAACCAAATAGCTATTGCGTGTTATTTTAAATTAAATTTCCCAGATTTGACAGCACATATATAATCAAGTATTTTAAAACTCGTAATTCTGGTATAAACAATTACTGACTACTCTCTTAACTCTTTATAAGATACACCTATATGAAAATCAAGACTACACATTATAAATTGTTATCTCAGGAGGTAAAGACCTGTTTCACAGTGCTAATTCTGTCTCCCTTAGACATCTCTTTGGGCAAATCATTTCACTTCTTCATGTCCCTCACTCAGCAGCACATGCAAGAGGGATGAGGCTAGAATATTCCACATGCCCATGTACAACTGATGAATTAAAGTATGGCCAAGCCTTAGTTTTATTAAACAGAAGTAGGAGCATCGTACAGTCTCTATCATCTTGACAATCTCTTCCTACTCTAACATTGCCTTTTGAAATAAAACAGAATATATTGACCTAAAATTCTGCAGCTCAAAATGATTATCTTCCTCTCTTGAAAACTATTGCCTCTGCCAAAGCAGCCATCCCACAATAGTGCTTACCTGCATCCTACAACTGTGCAAAAGTGGAAAAAGTCACCAGAACTTTTGTAAGCTGATTTTTTTTGAAGTATTTAGTTCTCATATTTAAAATAATGGCAAGAGTCATTCTAACACCACTCATGAGCAAGATTTTTCTGACAAGTGATCAAGAGCTCCTCTCAGTCTTTCAAAACATGATAAGCAAATTAAAAGCTTGTGGAAGGAGGGTAAGAGTTAGCAGAACATGGAAGGGTACAAATGATTAGAAGGGATTCAAAAGTTCTTTCATTTATCTTTCATAATTAGCACATTCATACAAATATACCATATGTGATAAAATGACAAAATGAAAGTAACAATGAAAGTCTTAGAAGGTCTACGTGGAGCCATGGAGGCCCTTCCTCCTAAATTTTCTCTTGAGCACAAAGAATTCAGAGTTGGTGAGTATGGAAAACGGGAGAGGCAGAGCGGGCACCAAGAGAAAAATTCTAATTTTGTATCTTTGTGGGCATACTATCTAAACAATGGTTTCCTTCCAATTTCCTCCAACATGAATAATGGTCAGCTGCTTCTCTATGATATTTCTTCTGAGTTTCAGGGTCAAGTGGGTGGAAGAAAGGGAAAAAAATGAGAGCTCATTTACTAGAGGTAAATACAATGTCATTGTTATTAATTAAATTAATAGTTTTTGCAAAATCCTTTTGAAGTAGGACATGGTTTCAGTTATCCATTGCTGTGTAACTAATCATTTTAAAACTTAGTGACTTAAACACAAATCATTTATTATTTCCCACAATTCACTCTAGACTGTGACTAGATTCAAGCGGGCAGTTCCTCCGTTCCATACAGTCTAACTGAGGTGACTGAATAGGCTACATACAAGCGGAGACCGTGATTGGGTTGCAATATGCAAGATGCTCTCTCATTCTTCAGGATCCTTTTACATGTGGCTGATCATTTAATATTCTCACTTATACCTTTATAAGCACCAACGTTGGCTTCAAAGAGGATAATTCCAAGAAGAAAGTATTAATGTGCCAGTGCCTGTCAAGTCTCTGCTAGCCTATATCCACTGACCAAACAATTTTTTTTAAAGATTTATTTTATTTATTTCTGCATACTGGCGTGTAAGCCAGAAATACAAGTGGTGAGAAGATTCACCAGAGACAGAATGGGGAGCAGAACAGGCTGATCTACTGAAATACACTGCTGAGGGGAGCAGGGGACGAGACAGGAGAGGTTTGCTGTGCCATGTGGGTTAGCTCCCTGGCCAAGGATTTAACTCATGCCACAGTGGCTGGTGATAGACTTACCCTCTGTGCCACCAGGGAGGCCAAACAAATTTTATGCCCAAACATGGATTCAGTGAGGAGGATGCTATACAAGATGAGTGACAGGCAGTTCACTGGAGCCACCAAAAGTGACAGTCTACCACAGTTGGACATACAGTACCATGGAGATGACCTTTTGCCCATACCTTTTATACTGGGTCAACAGATTTACTAAAAAACAGTGAGTATAGATATGAAACTGTACATACAAAACTAAAACTGAAACTACCACACACCTCCATAACTTCTTTAGTCAATGCTCAGAAATAGAAATAATTCTATCTCATCATATCCTAATAAAAAAAGGTATTATAGAGAAATACTCCACTTTTTTCTCCAAAGGAGAGAAATAGCAATGATGAAAACTTCCTTACTAAAGCTAACATACTATTTTTTAGATAAATTTGAAGTTTTAATGATTAAATATACTCACTGGATTAAAACAAACACCTGAATCTACTGTCAATTGACTTCTCAATGTCTTCTTAGAAGAATGAATCTCCTTTGAAGAATCTTAGCAAATTGTGCTTTTAGTGTTCATGCATTGAAAACTAAAAAAAAAAAGCATCGAATATAAAATAATTACAATTATCATATGTAAAATAATCTGCTTTAATTAAATAGTGGATGCTCATTTCAAGACAGTTTTAATACAAAATATTTGTTCCTAGAGCGCAGACCTCTCCTGCCGCACCTGCTGCTCCCTTCAGCAGTGTTTCATCGGTCTGCCTGCTCTGTTCCCTGCTGTCTCTGGTGAATTCTCTCACCCTCCGGTGCTTCTGACTGTACCCCGTACTTGTATAAAATAAATAAATAAATCTTAAAAAAAAATTTGTTCCTTTACTATTATTACACATGTGTAAATACATTCTCCAGAAGAGGAAGGCATCTCCATTATGAGAGCGTACCAGCAAACTAGTGCACCCAGCTGCCAGAGTGACAGGGATGCCCAGGAAAATACTGGGTGTTCATTTGGATGGTTTGTCTTGTGGATGATGTAGTCTTTTGCAACTGAACTGCTTTAAGACACGACCAATGGAGGGCCTCCCCGGTGGTGCAGTGGTTGAGCGCTGGGTTGCGAAGCTGCCTGCAGCCTCTACAGCACCGGTTCAATCCCCGGCCACTGGGTGAGGGTCCCACATGGCACGCAGACCTCTCTTGCCTCCCGCTGCTCCCTTCAGAAGTGTAATTCGTCGGTCTGACTGTTCTGTTCTCCACTCTGGCTCTGATGAATTCTCTCACCCTCCCGCGCTTCTGACTGTACCCACTGCTTGTATATATTAATTAATTAATTAATTAATCTTTAAATAAATCTTTAAAAAAAAAAGACATGACCAATGGAGAGGACATTCCTGGCACCAATCTCCTAGGTGAAGGATGACCTGACCAAGGTGAATGAAGCCTGGGATGAGCTATGAAGTGAATCCTACATGTTTAAAATAACAGTGAGTTTAAAAGAGCAACTAGGACCACTCAATATTAAAGATAGGTCAGAAGATATGAAACTAGCCAGAAAACCTTTTTAATAAAAATTAAGAAATAAAAATGTTGTTGGAGGCCACTTGCAAACATTTCTAATCCATTATTCTGGTGTACTTGGTACAAGAACAACATGTCGAATTGTTCCAGGTTCAATAAATTATTTTTCAAATCAATAATATATACCTAATGGAGAAATAGCCTTGAAAATACAGCCTAATGGTTTTCTATAAGTTCTTGGTATAACTGCTGAAAGGGAAGGCAGTAAGCCGACTGCTGCTTTATACCTTGAGCTTTCACATGAAAGAAAGTTAATTGTGCCACTTTAAAGAAATCTGCTCCTGATCTATCCTAGCATCCTTGTTTTATGAATAAAAAAACAGAGAGCCAAAGTAGTTCTACAATTGAACCAAGGTCAGACATGAAGTGTATGTGTGTCACAACTAGACCTCAGCTCCAGAGAAAAATATGACCTATACAGTCAATCCTCATTGTTTGTGGATTTCCCTATTTGTAAATTAACCTACTTAGCAAAATTTACTTGCAACTATAAAATCAATACAAAATTTACTTGTAACCACAAAATCAACACTGGCTGTCTTTGGTGTATGCAGAGAGAGGCACAAATTTGGAGCTAATGATGCACGAGTTCATAACTGAGGTCAAAGAAGGCTCCCCTCTCTTCTTGCCTCAGTTTCATTGTAAACCAGTGTCTCTTGCACGGTATTTGCAATTCTGTACTTTTTGTTGATCATTTCACTATTTAAAATGGTCTCCAAACTAGTCTTGAAGTGCTGTCTAGTATTCCTAAGAACAAGGAGGTCACCACATGCCTTAGGAGACAATACATGTGTTAAATAGCCTTTGTTCTGGCACAAGTTGTAGTAGTTAGCAGTGAGTTTAATATTAATGAATCAACAATGAACATTAAATAAGATTTTTTTTTTAAACAGAAGCATACACCAAAAAAGACTATTAGTCATTGATGAAAATTGATACCAGAGACCATAGGAACTTAACCCCGTATGATTCGTTAGTTGCTAAATTAGTGTCCATGGAGACTTTTCAGAAAAGATCTAGTGTAAATAACGAGATCAACTGTACATCATTTTTTACCACTAAAGTTGTTGTTAGTAAGGACTGCGAACGTTGACTGCTGGCACTCTTAAATAAGACTCTACCAGAATTTCTTGGACAAAAGAGTCTCTTATGACCCCTGAGCATCTTGGTTTTTCTCAAAGTCAGTGATGTGAGTTTTCCAATTAATTATGTAGTGATTTTTAGCATTCTTCATTTATTTGAAAATATGCTAGTACTATGGGGATTTTTACCATAGTACCAATTTGATAACCAGAGAATCAGAAGAGGAAATACCCTCATCACTCAAGGACAACTTGTAGGATGTTACTTTTGTTGATAGAGGCAGGGGTGGGGAAGAAGATAGATAAAGGATACCAAGTCACCTGTATCTGCAGCACAAAGCAGACCTGGCTCACAGAAGATAATCAGTCACTGCTCTTTGAGTCATGGAAAAATGTCAAGATATGCTATTAATACCACCCTCAGCGGCTTCTAATTTAATGTAATTTCACAGGATGCTCTTATGTGCAAGTATAACACACCACAGTCGGAGAAAAGGAAAGAGACTTGGAAAGAGTGAGCTGCCTTGCCAGGAATCCAGAAATTCCTCTTACAAAGAAGTTTTGACTTCATTTTTAGCATCTACATTAGCATTTAGCATCTACATCCTATATTCTGACAGACATAATAAATACAATGTCCTGTGTTAATAAAGTGAAACAAGGACTAAGTTTGCTTTGCTAGGACTTTATTTTCATTTCTTACTTTCCTGATGACAACTTCAATTTACCCTACTATGAAAAAAGATGATTTCTTTCCAAAATAGTTGTCATTGTGCAAAGTCAACAAGGAAGATTTCCAACCTCTGACATGAGATCAGATAAGTCTGCTCCCAACTTAGGGAACTAAACAATCATGTGCAAACATCATTCATGGGATTCATGGGAAAACATTTCAGACACAGAAAACATCTGCTGTGATACACTTTCAATGACTTTAAGGGGCGGGGGAACCCTTACACAGGAATTACCGTCTATTTTCTATAGCTGAAACTGCTTTCTACGTTGAAAGTTATTCATTTTCTATAAACTGGCTAGATGAGACTTCAATTAAAGTAATTTATCATTTTAAATGGGAGAAAAGGAAGAAATAAGATGTTTTTGAAGTATGCATGCATCTTCCACTAAATCGAATGCATTGTCATAGAGTTAGTCAAAAATTTGTTGTTGGGTGGGTGTTAGTTTGCAGTTTTCAGAAAGATAAACAATTTATCCTTGAATGGCATGTGTAGGATTTACTCTGTGATTGTGTGGGTTGGCCAGTAAATGCTGTAGCTAGGTGTGACCGTAACAACTCCAGAAGATCAATAGAAGTCCATACCTTGCCAGAAGCAAGCCTCCCAGATGCTAAAACAGAGCTCTGACTTACACTCTTGGCTGCACTTTGATTTTGAGCAAAAACTTGGTACAAGAAACTATTTCCAAGCTGACTGCTAAATACAAAATTTTATATTAAAAATACAATACACTGAGAACATTGAAATGAGCCAAAAACAACAAACTAGATACAACCATGAAGAGTTCCAGAGGCTAAACATGGTAGCAAGCAAGAAACAGCATCTATATATAGAAAACGACTATCTTAACCAGAGAAATCTACTGCTTGTAGAAACTGTTTTTTTCTTTCTTTGGAATCTAGCTCCATGTATGGTAATTAAATTAAGAGACTATGTCCTCAAACAAAGAAGCAAAAGAAAGCTTTGAAAATATAGTTTATGTTCAAAATGTTACAGCAACAAGGTTCAAATGTTGATGTTTCTTCTTGAACACCTAGTTAGATTTTTTCCTGAACATTTGCACACAACTAAAGATCCACCTCAAATATCTAAATCTCAGTGTTGGTCTCTGACATTAGAATATAGGTGTAAACAGGTATTCACCTTCCCAACTTTAGTTTGGTTTCTGTCTGAAACATACCCTCAAGGATATGAGAATAACAGTATATCTGGGCTGCTATCCAGGAAACACCTATAGGAGAGCTGGGAAATGTGATGGGAAGGAAACCAGAGTAGAGAGTGATATCAAGCAAGTTACCTATATGGTCAACTGGGAGAGTTCCCATTAAAGAATTCTGGAAGATGGTGTAGACATAGCACTCCAGTTAACTCATTAGAGAGTCAAGAGCTGCAGCATTTGAACTCTAATTCCTAACTCAGTGGAGAGGGAGGGAACTAACTTCAGAGCCTACACATGGGCAGAGGAAGGGGCCAGAGAAAGCTTTCATCCAGGCACATATGCAGGCAGCTGGATATTGCACATAAAAATGAAAGTGCCACAGAGTGGTTCAAAGAGATATCTGCACATCTACATTCACAGAACCATTACTCACAGTAGCCAAAACTTGGAGTCAAGCCAAGTATCCATCAAGGGATGATGACTAGATATACAAAATATGGTATATGCACATGGTGGAATATTATACAGCACTTAAAAAGAAAGGGAATTTGATACATGCTACAACATGGATGAATCTTGAGGACATGATGCTAGAAGAAATAAGCAAAAAATACAAAGGGACAAATATTCTATGATTAGAACTATATGAGAAACCAAGAGTAGTCAATTTCACAAAGGAAATAGATTGGCAGATGCCAGAAGAAATATGGTAAGTTATAGTTTACTGGGTACAGAGTTTCAGTTTCACAAAAATAAAACTTCTGGGCATGAATAATGACGACGTTTGTACACAGTGTGAATGAACTTAATGTCACTGACCTACAATTGAAAAAGTTTAAATGGTAAATTTATTTCATATGCATTTTACCACAATACTTTTTTTTTTAAAGTGCTAAGAGTAATGAAGGCAGGGCACCCAAAGTGTTACTCTAACAACTCGAAGATAAACCTCAATAATCTGCAAGGATCCATAAGAACAATCCTTAACAGGGGTTTGGGGAAGAGGACTATTCCAGTTGAAAAATAAGTTGATCTACTTTTTTTCATGATCACTGATGCAAACTTAAACATACTTAAAAGTACAAAGAAAATCTAAGTAATCTTCAATCTCATCCCAGGGGTGGTTCTCATAGGATGAGCAGCATGGAGACTTAAGTGCAAAAAAGTCACGATTGGAGATCTGACAGCTGCCAACCACTGTTGCCAGGGGGCTTGTGTGGCTTCCTGAACTAGGCACCTCCAGATATCACTCTTCTCACATGTACACAGCAAGTTTTATGCCAATGTCATTGAATATCCTGCTGCTAGAATCCATGGACCAGCAGCATCCACATTGCCTGGGGTCTCCTTATAAATAGACTCACAGGCCTCACCTTAGACTTGCTGAATCATAATCTGCATTTTAATCAGATGCCCAGGTGAGATTGAGACTCAGCCCTTCTCTATGATTTCTGAAAATAAGTAGAGATGTTAAACTTCTAGTGCCTTGGTGTTAAAATTTCTACTTCCTCTTACAGAAAACAATCCTTCATCTAGCTTTAAAGGGAGGTAATCCAGTACCTGGTAAACAGCATACTATGTGAGTGTGTGCCAACAGGGTCAGCATTAGTATGACCTAGAATGTCATGCAAGAAAATTAGTGGACAGTGACAGCAAATTAAGAATTTTTCACCTAAAATAATACATTTTTATTGAGCTGGAATAGAAAATCTATCACATGGCAAGCAGAACAGAATGAATGGTTTCCTCCCAAGACTGAATGCTTCTTTTGTAGTACAGTTCAATATTCTTAGATTTTTTTCAGACCTTAAAGAAAAGCAACTGAAATGACAAGTTGAAACTTGCACGGACCCTCTCACATTTCCAAGACTGCGGGTTTGTTGTGCTTAATGTCTTTTTTCTTTGTTTCATACCAACTTTGCAAGCAACAAACAGGACTTTGTTAGCTTGTGCCATGATGCAATTATAAGTGCTTTAGCCCTTTCGCCCACAGTGAGAATCTGATTTCAGAAACAAAAAAAATGAAATTCACCAGGAAAGTAAAATATTATCACAGCAAAGATTTCGTTAAATTTGGGCACTACTAACCTACTTTTGCTTGAATTGGAAACTGAAAATACAGGGTTCTGGGAAAGGAAAACAAATTGAGCAATGAAATTGCCATATAATACTTTTTATCTTACCAGCATTTATCTAAAGCTTTAACACATATTATTCTTTAATCCAATAGTTCTGATTCTAGAAATACATGCTAAGGATATCCAAAAGGATATATCTTCAAGAATATTCTTCAGCCTTGCTCAAAATAGCAATTTTTTTAAAACAAAAAATATTTAGTTTGTGATAATGAACAACTAGTTAAATAAATATTATTCATTCAGAATAATGCTTGTTCATAAATATGTTTAATAACACAGAAAATGTTCATGCTATATTTTCTAAGTTAAAAAATGCAAGTTACAAAAGAATGTGGGGAGCATAGCCCTTACTATCTTGACCCTTACACACAGAGTCCACATACCACACACACACTCATGCACATGCCACAAACATACACCATCTACCACACACACAGCACATGCAAGTCCCACACACACCAGAGATCACGTACACCACACACATACACACAGAGACCTCATTTACCATATCTACAAACACACACACACACACAACTTTCTTTGTCCACTTTCCTCTCCTTCATTTTCTTCACAGGACTAACCACCACCAAATACAGTGACCTGTGGCTACTGCCAATCTCCTTCCACTAGAACAAAGTGCACTTCAGAGGAAGCACAAATGGCTCTGTTCCTCTCTATATCCTCAGTGCTTCATTCTGTGCCAGGCTCATAGCAGATAAATAATTAACACAGGCTGAAGAAAAATTTTAGGGATGTATATGTACATAGAGACAGACATAAGACAATGAAAGAAATTCCCAAAATTATTACTAATTGTTATGGCTGGGTAGTAAATACATACATGCTTATATTTTCTTCTTTATGCTGATCTATAGTTTTTAAATTTTATACCATGAAATTTTTCAAAAAAGAATAAAAGATATAAGCCCTTTTCATATGTGTGTGTGGAGAATGTCATATTAATGCTGTGCTTCAAAAACAGGATCAGGAATACTTCTCCCTGGGGAAATGCTCAGGGAATTTGTAAATCAGTCATAACACTAAAACTTCCTCTGACCTGCAGTTCACTCTCAACCGTTTTTCTCTCAGATTTGCTTGTTTATTAAATATTTCCTTTCACTATCTATAAAATGTCAAATGTCTATTCCATAAAAGAAGTGTTTTCTTTGTTTATGGGTCTTAATTCACCAATCCCACTGCGATATTTAACTCTGAAAAAATTATGACTTTTTTTTAACTAGAGGTTGGCAAATGATCTAGCCCATGGATCAAATCCAACCTTGTCATTTATCTGCTTTTTTTATAGCCCATGAGCTAAGATTGGTTTTTACTTATTCGAAGGGTTGGAAAAAGTCAAAAGAAGAATAACATTTCATGATACAAGATAATCATGAAATTCAAATGTGATTGTTCATGAATACAATTTTATTGGAACACAACCACACCCATTCATTTAGGCTGTTTCTTGCTACAACAATGATAGTCATAATAGAAAGCATAGAGCCTGCAATGTTAAAAATACTTCTGGTCTTTTTCAGAAAATGTTTGCTGATTCCTGCTCTAGCCTATATGATAGCAACATATCCCAGAGTTGGAGATTCCTGTGCTATTTGTAAACAATTTGAAAGAAATGGGGTAATTTATACAAAAAAATCTATATATCAGCTGTGCAACATCCTCACCTTAGCTATTTACATAACTATCTTTGTAAATAGTTAGATGAAAGATCTGGAACAATACTCTCCAAACTGCTAATGATTATTACCTTTAACACAGAAAATGAGATTGAAATGAGGCAGGGAGCTGGGGATTGAATAAAATCTTTTCTTTTTACTCACCTATTATTTTATAACATCAAGTAGGTACTACTTTTGTTGATGGTTCAGTTCCTGTGGAAAACACTAAAGAGGTTTCTCAAAAGATTAAAAATGGAGCTACCATATGCCCCAGAAATTCTATCCTACGTATCTACCAGAAAAATACAAAAACACAAATTTGAAAGGAAATATGCACTCCTGTGTTCATGGCAGCACTATTTACAATAACCATACTATGGAAGCTAGTGCCCCAAAACAGAAAATTGGGGCAGGATGATGTAGTCTGTATACACAAAGGAATACTACTCAGTTATTTAAGAAAATAAACTTGCCATTTGTGACAATATGGATGGAGCTGAAGGGGATTATGCTATGCAAAATAAGTCAGAAGGTGAAAGACAAATATCAGATGGTGACACTTATATGTAGAATGCAGAAAGACAAAGCAAAGTGTCACATAAAGGGAAACTAATAACAAACCCCAGCAATGTGATGGTGGAAATGAGGCAACCAGAGGGAGAGAGACAAGAACAAAATGAGGAGGGAGAACAAAATGAGGAGGGAGTACAATGGCCTTTGATGGTAGAGTATGGGTGCTTTGGTGGTGGGTGGGGTATAGATCCTATACTTCTAAAGAGCAATGTGAAATGTAAAAAAAAATATATATATATATATATATATGGATTTCCCAGTTTCTTAATTGTAATTATTTAGATTGGCATGTTCAAAGCAAAGGGCTTTACCCATGAAAACTGTAACCAAGCTATGCTATTTTAATTAAAAAGCCATAGTAAATATTTTAATATTAAACGGATTTGGAAGTAGAAGACACTGTTCAGAAATTAGTGATTAATAGATAATACAGATTATACAATCTGAGAGATAGTAGCTTCATACTATAAAGAGAAAGCATACTTAAGTATCTCCAATTTCCATTCTTTTCCTCATTGCAAAGTATCAGCTGAAACTAATCTAAACTAAACTAACCATTGCATGCTTAAATAAGAAATTCTGATCTGTAACTCTTGGTTTTAGAAAATATTTTCCCCAAAAGTTATTGTAGGGAACATAAAAATTGCGTAGTCATACATGTACAACACTTTTGCTGTTTCTTCTTTTTAAATGAAGACTAAAATCTTCCAGAGAACTGATGGTGCATCAAGACAAGGGCATGATGCAGTAGAGTCTCATCGAACCACCACATTTATAATTCAATTCCTGCACATTTATAAATGCTGGCTTTTAAACGGCAAGCCCAATGGTCCCTTTAACTACACTTAGATGCACAATAATTGACAGCTCATTACGACAAGTGGTCTCAAGAGAGATGTCTTAGAGCTAATGGGCTGTAAATGCTTTAGTCTCCAAAGTTGGGCCAACATTAAGGCAAGAAAAACTGGGTCTTCCCTTAAATGCATTTGATTTTTAGATGTGTACATGATGTAACATTACTCAAAATTAATCTCCTTATCTCTAATATCTAAAATATTGCAAATTTAAATCAAGAGTACAAACCTAACTTATCTGTTTTTTTAAATGAAATATACTATAACAATCTGTAAGTGTCCAACATCTTGAACAGGAATGGAAATAATTTTAAAAGCAATGGTGCAAACCACCTACATATCCAAAAATAAAATATTCTTGAATGTTCTATTCCTTCATGATTTGAAACCACTAAAAGTCACATTTAAAACAAAATTATATGCAAAATAATCATAGTACAATGCTAAGAGAAAAGAAGCAGGATAAAATTTGTTCAATATGATCTTAATTTTTGAAGAAAACAACACATACTACATGTGATGTATATAATGGTAAGTTACAGAGATTATTCATTTTGTGGGTAGTGGAACAATAGTGATCTTTATTTTTACATTTTCCCAAATTTTCAATATAATATAATAATTTTCAAAGTTATCTATTATAAGTGCCATTTTTACCATTAGAATGAAAATTTTTCAACAAAATGTTTCTTAGTCTTGATTCCTTAGGTGTGTATCAAAAAAAAAAAATGCCATGAAATATTGTTAGGTAGTCTTGTCCATAATCAGGGAGACCAAAGAACATGTGTCATTTAAAATTTTATCTCTATGTTCAAACATTGGCTAAAAAAAGGGAAATATTAAATAAATAGCATTTCTATACAAGTCCTAGAAAGAACAAATTGATAAAAAAAAAAGTAAAATTAAACACTGTGATATTGTGTAACTATTATCCTCAGTTTTTAGAACATTAAGGACATAATCCAGAATCAGTAATAAACCTTAAATATGGTCAACTGAGGAAGAAAAATTGAAATAATTAACAGAAAATATTGATTTTCTAAGACTGATGTCCTTTATCCACATTTATCAGACCTGCCTTTATTGGCACATTACTGGATATAAGTGCTTCTTCCACTTAAGTTTCATCTTTGCCTTTCACAGGAAAATAAAACAACTCCCACAAAAGAATTTCAGAATATTTCATAGTACACTTTATACCAGTGTGTTCAGTGATTGGACTACTTGTCCTAAAAAATTACGATACAAACAAGACAGTTCGTACATTTAGCCCAGACATAAGCAGGCCCAGGCCTCGGGACAAGCATCATCACCAACATCACTGGAAGTAAAGGAAAGTGAAGAGTTCATGGAAAGGATGAGAAACTAAGGCGAACAATAGGGAGTGGGTGGATCAACACCTAAGAGAAGCCTGAACCTTTCCAAGAAGTCAGGAGAGAAGATGCTGATCACAGTGGGTGGTGGCTAATAAGCAAAAACAAACAAAGACCTCAATAAAAGTAAAGGGCTATTGTAAATAGTGCTGCTATAAACATAGGAGTGCAGGTGCTCTTTTGAATTAATGATTCTGTATCCTTTGGAGTGGAATTGCTGGACATATGGAAGCTCCATCTTTAGCAGGTTGAGGAACCTCCACAAAGCTTTCCATAGTGGTTGGACCAGTTTGCACTCCCACCAGCAGGGCAGGAGAATTCCTTTTTCTCCACATCCTCACCAACATTTGTTGTTGCTATGGAAAAAACCCAAATGCCCAAAAATAGATGACTGGATCAAGAAGCCGTGGTACATATACACAATAGAATATTACTCAGCAATCAAAAAAGATAAACTCATGCAATTTGCAGCAACACGGATGCAGCTAGAAGGGATCATGCTCAGCGAAATAAGCCAGAAAGAAAAAGAAAAATACCGGATGGTCTCACTCATAGCAGGAATTTAGAAAACCTAAATAAGAGGCCAGGAAAAAGACTAATTATAATAAAGTAAAAATCAAAATCAACAAGCAACTATAAACCAGAGACACACTGGAGGGGGGAGGGATTATGGTCAAAATAAAGGGGGTGTGAATTGTATGGGAACTATAACCAAGATGAAAATGCATACATTGTGCAAAAATGAAAAATGATGTAAAAATATATAAAATAAAAAAAATTTTTAAATTCAAGGGAAAAAAAGTAAAGGGCAGTTAAGGAAAAAAAGGAGGAACAAACAGAGCTGGAGACTATGGAAGTAAAAGAAGCATCTGTCCACACATTGGGAGCATATGAAATGCTCATTAGACATTGTAAGAGAACAAAAAAGTGGGCTAATGCACACTACCTTCTGGGAAATGAAGGGCAGGGTCTCTCAGATGGATGTATGGATGAATCACTAAAAAGAAAAAAGCTTTGAGGGTTTCCCAAGTGGTGTAAAGAGCCAGTAGACTGTCGAGACAGGCAGGCGAGGCCAGAGCATGAGCATAGGACTGAGAGATGGGCGTGAGCCAGGATTCAGGGAGGCAGCGCTGGTGACAGTAGCACAGGGCTACTGACAGTGGGAAGACAGGTGTGACAGGGAAGCCGACAGTAACAGAACAGCTCATACTGTTTAGGGACCACCAGTTTTGGGGAAACAGCTAAGAGTAGGAGGGATGTGGAGGCAGCACAGAATGCAGGAGCCTGCCTGCTCCGTTAGGAATTCCAACTTCATTGCCCAGGCAAGGGGCAAACACAGAAGCTGGTGGGCACAGGAATGGCTGTGGGGAGGAATGGTGGGTGTCTGAAGGTGAGTGGGGATGAGGGACAGCAGGGAAAATACAGGAAACCAGTTGGGAGGCAAATGAAACTCTGAAGGTAAGAAAAATACTGATCACAACAATGCAGCCAAGAGGACGGAGGTGAGAGGAATTTTGTAAGTGGATTGTGGAACAATCGGCAATTACTGGCTATGGGGAGTGAGAAAGGCAGATGGCAAGAGGCTGGAGAGAGCGGGACAGGTTTAGAAAAGAAAGGAACTCACCAAAGGAGTGCAAATGAAATGGGATTTGGTTGAGACTCTCAAAGACATCCTTGAACCCCTCAGTAAGTCCTTTTTAAAATACAGGATGGTTATGTGCATTATGACCTATAACCGAAGTCGCACACAGTAGGCACTCAGGCAAGCACTGTGTTCAGGTAGCTTGCTCGCTTTCGAAACACCCATCAGCCTTCACGTAAGGAGAGCCGGGAGGCAGCCTTCTCAGGCAGCACCACCAGCTCTGTTGCTGGGCCAGAATAATTAGCACAGATGCCAGGGGCAGGCAGCCTTCCAAAGCAGATTGCTGAAGGGAAAGAGAACGACCAGGTCATGTGTCTGAGCGGCTGGCATCACCACACTCTCCACACTGTCTGTAAACACACCCTGGGCTTCTTAGAGGCACATCATCTGATCTCCCTAATAAGCTGTCATGTGCTGAAAGATTAAGAAAAAGAATTCTTACATTGCCTAAGGCAGCAGTGTGGTTTGTGCTTTAAAAATTGGTGCCGTGGCAAAGAAATCTCCTCAGGAAACATTACAGGAAAGCTGTAAAACTTTCTACACTGAGTAAACACTAGCAGATGGATACCAAGGAATCTTTAATTATCTTCAACTCATTATGCAGACATTAACCTTGACAAATTAATAAAGGTGAACTAATAAACTTGGGGGCTTACATAATTTAAATAACTACAAATCACAGAGAACGTATATAGAAACATGTTGGTAAAAAGCATTTCAACGGACTCCTTTTTATCCTTCTTAAAACTATATGGTAAAATAGCTATTGAGTGACTAGAGTTTTTCTTTAATTCCTTTCTCTTTTTACTCTATAAGGGAGACTAAGAAAGGTTCCAAGCTATTAAATTATTTGTGATGTACAAGCCATCATCATAATTGGGGGCACACTTTCTTTTGACCTCTACAAAACTTTCATTTCCCAAATGTGACAGATAAGAAGTGCTTTTATAGCACCAATAATGATTTTTTCCTAGGGGAACTTGCCAATTATAAGTTGAAAAGGAAAGAAAGACCATATTGGATATACATTTAGAATCTCAATGCACCTAAAATATAGCTAAAATATTTTAGAAGCATGCTCAGAGGATAATTCAGGTGAGTAAAGAATCTCAACCTAGAGAAAAACATTAAAATAGTGCTAGGGCAAATCTGTGCTCTCCTTAGCACTTGAGCATAATGCTTGGTACCCAGGAAATGTCTTCAATAAAAACCAAGTGGGTGGTCCATGGTTGCATCTGCAACTACTAGCCTGAATTTAAGCTTTTAAACATTAATAAAAGCTGGACTGGGGAAATTTAATCCATGAGACACATAACTTTTAATAACATGCACAATCTGCAATCCAGTTAGACATCAAGGGGTCATCAACTCAGTAGACACCAGACATCCTGAGGACCTGTCTTATTTTTCCCAGGCTCTCATTGCCCCGTATGATGCTTAGCACACAAGGGTCTTCATAATATCTTTCAGATATCAGAATAGTGTTGCAGTAAAAAGGGTATGTAACTTCCTCCCTTTTTTCCAACAGTAAATCACCCTTTATGGAAACCTGATTTTACTCCTAATTTGACTGAGGTTTTCATTACTAATACATGCTCCAAAGTTAAATTTATTTGTTCATTTACTTATTCATCCATTCAGCAACTATTAATTAATTTCTTCTTATGAGCCAGGTATTGTTCTAGGCCTCCACTATCCCATATGGTAGCCACTTGTCACAGGTGGCCAGTGTGCATTTGAAATGGGGCTACTCCAAACTGAGATGTGTCTCCGCACAAACTACATACCGGATTTTCAAGACTTAATAAAAAAGAATGTAAAAAAAAAAAAAAGAATGTAAATTATCTCATTACTACATGTGGAAATAATATTTTAGATATTGGGTTAAAATGCATTATTAATCTAAATGTTGCTTCCGCTTTTTTTAATACGCTACTAGAAAATTTGGTACATGGTATTAACCAAGGCTTTAGGCAAAGTCCTAGTTTCAAAAACCTGGCAATCTAGTATATGAAACCTACGGTAAACAAAGAAGTAAATGATGGGTAATATTATATAATTTCACATGAAAAGAATGTGAAGAAAATAAAGCAGGTAAGAAAGGAATGTTTTAATAGAGTAGCCATGGAACTCTTCTCTGTGAAGGTAAAATCTATGCAAAAACACAAATGAAAAGGAGAGGTACTCATATAGAGTCTGGAGAAAACTCTAGGGGAGGGAACAGCAAGTGTAAAGGCCCTGAGGTGGGCATGAGGTGTGCAAGTTTGAACAACAGTACAAACATCAATGTGGCACTGTAGCAACAACAGGAAAGGAGGTTAGAAGGCAGGAAAGACAGAATATATGTTCTGGTGAGAAGTTTAGGTCCATTGAACCTATAAATTTCATAAAATTCAAGTCGAATTCCCTTGAGATTTTCCATAGAACCTGACAAGCTGTTTCTTTAAATTCATTTGAGGGGCTCCCTGGTGTCGCAGCGGTTGAGCGCTGGGTTGCAAAGCTGCCCCGCAGCCTCTGCAGCGCCGGTTCCATCTCCGGCTGCTCCCCGGCCACCGGAGGAGGGTCCCACATGGCGCGCAGACCTCTCCTGCGCCCGCTGCTCCCCTCAGCAATGTACTTCGGTCCTTCTGCCTGCTCTGCTCCCCGCTCTGGCTCTGGTGAATTCTCTCACCCTCCCGCACTTCTGACTGTACCCAGTGCTTGTATAAATAAATAAGTAAATCTTTTTTAAAAATAAATAAATAAATAAATTCATTTGGTAGGTAAAGGGACCTAGAAGAGCCAAGATTTTGAAATTCTAAAAACCAAAAGTTACCGGGCCTCCCTGGTGGCACAAGGGATTATGCACCACACTATGAAGCAGTCGCAGCTTCTGCAGCATGAGTTTGATTCTCAGCCGGCTAGGGAGCAACCCACATGGCGCAGCAGACCTCTCCTGTCTCACCCGCTGCTCCCCTCAGCAGCGTGTTTCAGTCAGTCTGCCAGTTCTGTTCCCCACTCTGTCTCTGGTGAGTCCTCTCCCCTCCTCCCCCCACATCTCTGGCCTGTATCCCAGCTCTTGTATACATAAATAAATAAATCTTAAAAAAAAAAAAAGTTACTGTGAAGCTGCTGTCAGGGCTGAGATGAGGGGAGGCAAGTGAGGCTCCCAGTGTCTAAGGATAAATGCCTCAGTAAAGGCTGTATCTTGGGCACCTCATCTGCCTCGCTCTAGGCTGAGCAATGTGGTCCTGCTGACTTAAGGACTCATAAGCAAAACCAATGGAGCAGCCAACAGGTTATGGACATTTAGAATACACAAGTGTGTGTTTGTATATATGCATGTATATGTACATATATGTTTCTGCATGTGTACATGTACATGTGAATATGCACATGTGGCATGTGGAGTTGTATTGCATACATGTATATACAACAGATCTCTCATAAACATGGGTATAAAGGACACATTCATGAGGCAACAGTTCAAAAATTTGAGCATAAAAAAAAACAACATCCTATGGAGAGGGGTTTTACCTCTAGGGGATGAGAGAAACAGAGCAGAGGGAAGGGAATTGGGCATGAATGCCCTCATAATTTTTAATGATCTTTCATAAAAGATTTGAAGCCATACACAAACACACATGCAGGCAAGTGGATCACAACATCAGAAATGCAAATTTTATAATTATAAGTGAAAAATGAAACAAAATTGCTTATGATATATTCATATTTTAATATTCTAATCACCCACATGGGGGATTAGAAATATACAAAAATGATATTAGTTATTATATTCCAAACTCCTATTACATTATTTAGTGTATTTAGTGTATTTAGTAAATAAAACAATATAAACCAGAAGACAAAACACAGAGTCTAACATTATACTTAAGATGTAATTCAGGATCAAGTTTGTCAATGCAAATAGCAAGATGTTCTGCTATTCAGTAACATTAAAAAGAATCAAACCTTTCGGGGCCTCCCCTGATGGCTCAGCAGTTGAGCGCTGGGTTGCGAGGCTGCCCGTAGCCTCTGCAGTGCCAGTTCGATCCCCGGCCACCGCTAAGGGTCCCACAAAAAATAAAAAAAAATATATAAAAAGAATCAAACATTTCAATAATTAAAATAACTAAATTCACATGAATTTAATAAATTATACTAAATTTATTTTTTAATTATGCTATATGGAGCTTCTTAAGTCTATTATTCATGGTATACTAGAATGTGGTAGTATTTTTATTATTAATAAGATCAAATTTGGGGGGGTAGTTCGATATGTATTACACCTCTAAATGCCATATTTACCTAAATGAAAAACTATTAGTACCTCTTTGAGAACAATCAACACTTATGGCTTCAATTTATTACTTGAGGATTAAAAAAAAATGGACAAATAGATATATAAATGTTTTTTATATATTTATATATTCATTGTATTAATGTTGAGTTACTAATTGACATTATATAGTTGTATTAATGTATTAACATTTATATTTATGTTATATCTAATGTGTTTCTACATTATATTTAAATATGGGTATTTTATAAGTATATGTATAATTCTATAATTTCAAATAAAATTCATAAACATTTTAAAAAATGTAAAATGTATGACTCATTTCTCAGCATAGAAATTAACCCTTAAAGTTCACTACCTAACATGAGGAAGTCACCAGAGAGGAAAAAAGAGAAAGTCAGGCCTCCCGGGTGGCGCACTGGGTTGAGCGCAGCACTGTGAAGCTCCGAAGCCTCTACAGCACGGATTCGATTCCCAGTCGGCAGGGGAGATAGCCACATGGGCAGACCTCTCCTGTCTCACCTGCCGCTCCCTTTAGCAGAGTTTTCTGTCGTCTGCCTGTTCTGTTCCCTGCTCTGTCTCTGGTGAATTCTCTCACCCTCCTGTGCCTCTGGCCTGTACTCCAGTTCTTGTATAAATAAATAAATCTTTAAAAAAGAAAAAAAAGAGAAAGTCCTTCACTTTTGTAAAAAAGAAAAAAGAGAGAAAATCCTTCACTTTTGGTCAAGCAAGTGAGGTCCACCAAGGATACTATTTGCATAACTAAGGCTTCAGCAAGTGGGACAGTGAGGGAGGGATACTGTGGCGAGTTATTCTGTGAAGTTCACAGTCATGGGATGGATTCACCACCGAGCATTAGAAGCCAAAGGCTGGTATCACAGCTCACCTTGAGGCAACAAAACTAACTATACAGGCTTTGAAATGCGAGGTTGATCAAGGCCACCAGAGGAAGCATATCCTTTTACAGCAGTATGCTTGGACAGGAGGAAATGTCATTACTCAGGCATCTTAGGAAGCTATGTTAATTCTCTCCGGGTGCCACAAAACAGCTCCAGAAAGCTGACTTTGGTGAAGGAAGCAGGCAGTGAATACAAACTGGGAGGTTTCCAGGTGACATAAGGCAAAGACCCTGACCTGGACATGGCCTTCGCCACCCAAGGCTGTGAAAATCTCATTAGTGCACTCCTCTAAGCTGCTTCCCTTCTGATGCACAAACAGAACTTGATATTGTTCCTCCCCTGATTATTCTGGCTTAGAGTCCTCACTGATTTCCTTGCTGGGGTAGCAGAAGGAGAAAGAGAAAGGCGAAACATTTGTTATAAGCTTTAACTTTGGTAGTTAACATTTACTTTTTTTTTTGTATTTTTTTTTTAAGATTTATTTATTTATGCAAGCACTGGGTACAGTCAGAAGCGTGGGAGGGTGAGAGAATTCACCAGAGCCAGAGCAGGGAACAGAACAGGCAGAGTGACGAAGTACACTGCTGAAGGGAGTAGTGGGTGGCAGGAGAGGTCTGCGCACCATGTGGGACCCTCACCGGTGGCCGGGGATTGAACCGGTGCTGCAGAGGCTGCGGGCAGCTTCGCAACCCAGCGCTCAACCGCTGCACCACGGGGGAGGCCCAGTTAACATTTACTCTTAAGCAGAGAGCTCAGACTATCTCTCATGACACTGCCTGGCATATTCAATATCTACTCTCACCTCTAATCCTCTACTTTGTGCTGTTTCTTTCCTTTTGTGACTTCTTCCAATGATCACAGCGTGGCTCAAAATTCAACAATGCAGTAATCCCCCCTTTTCTTCTCTGCTCCAAACATCTGCATTACCCATCTGAAATTATTAATTATGGTTCTATGCCAATCCCTAATTATCTTGTTAGAAACTCAGTGCCTCCAACAGAAGTAAGTCCCTCCAGATTAGACATCATATCTTGAATAAAATCACATTGTGAGTTTGATTCAGCTCCTTCTTGTCTACCCTGCAACAAACCACACCATTCGAGATCTACGGGCCTCACTTTGTTTGTTTGGCATTCTATAAACAGAGACATCCTGCCATCAGGATTCCACTTTAATGCAATATTAATAATGATCTGGGACATTGAAAGTTGTTCAGAATCAAATGGAAGTTTAATTATGTTTGGTATTATTTTACAATTTGGTGTATTAGATTATTTAGCAATTGAGCAACTTGGGTTATCTGAAAACAAATAAAGGGGCCTCCTTGGTGGCACAAGGAGTTAAGTCTCAGCAGCACAAGTTCAATCCCCAACCAGGGAGGTGACCCACATGGCGCTGTCTCACCCGCTGCTCCCCTCAGCAGTGTATCTCAGTAGATCGTCTGTTCTGCTCTCCACTCTGTCTCTGGTGAGTCCTGTCAACTCCCGCACCTCTGGCCTGCACCCCAGCTTTTGTATGCACAGATAAATAAATCTTTAAAAATAAATGAAATGTAGTAGTTAAACAATGTTGGTTATTAGAAAATTAATAATTGGGGCCTCCCTGGTGGCGCAAGGGATTAAGCACCGCACTATGAGGCAATTCGCAGCCACTGCAGCACCAGTTCAATCCCTGGCCAGGGAGGTTACTCACATGGCACAGCAGACCTCTCCTGACTCACCAGGTGCTCCCCTCAGCAGTGTACTTGGTCAATCTGCCTGTTCTGTTCCCCACTCTGTCTCTGGTGAGTTCTCTCACCTCCCACACCTCTGGCCTGTACCCCAGCTCTTGTATGCATAAATAAATAAATCTTTTTAAAAAAAGGAAACTAATAATCAGTGAAGGTAATTAAATTATCTCTAGTAATATATGATTTACCCCAGTACACCAACTCCCTGTATTTCCTGATCAAGATAAAACTGTTTATTTTGATGTTCCACGTATCAGATAGAGCGAAAAAAACACACTTTCCAGGGAAGACAACAAACAGCTTCAGAATGCAGTCAGCACTGGGCACAGATTGTGAAGTTCCCTTTCCTAATTTCCAGTGAGGCCCTCAAAGAACATTCTCTTGGTGGTGCCAGTGTTTGTGTTGCTATCTAAGGAAGCATTCTGAAAGGCAGTCATGAGTGAAACGCAGCAGAGGTAAAACAATTCGGGCATTTTCATTTTTATTACAACTTAAACTATGTATGCAGCACTCTGAGACAAAGGAAACCTGACTAGCAAACTGTTTTTTTCTTTTTCTTTAATGAGTTCATTAATTTTGCTTTTCAGTGTAAGCCATTGGATAGCACCTTGCATCTCTTATAAATGATGGCTGTTCTGGGCATCCAGGACCACCACTCCCCGCCCCGCCCCCCACTCCACTGCATTTCAAGCCTCATCATGTCTCCTTTTTAGCTGCTTGAGGGAGCAGGGATGAGGTTTTTCAGCAGTCAATTTCTTCAGCGAGGCCTGTCTTGGTAAAAAGGGGAAAACCTTATACTTAGCATAGTGAGAAGCTGAATTAAAAAAAAAAAAAGAGTAAATTGTTATAATTATAGTGAGAGCTTGTACATGCAAATTCAGTTTTCCTTGAAGAAATTTGCATACTCTCTATAAGGAATCCCCATGCCAAAAGTACACATTATGCTTTTCAGCTCCAGTCTTTAAAAGCAATGTATTTACCCAGGAGTCTATGAATATATTTCAGGCCTGGCCCAGATATGCTGTTTATAGAAGAAAGGACTTTATAACGTAGTTTATATTTAGAAGGTATGGCATCTATGCCAGAGGAACTAAAGGTAATCAATCAGGTTTAGCCACACAATAAAGAGTAGGGTGTTTGTTTCAACAGGTCTCCAAAACTGATCTAAAGCCTTGATCATAAAGATAAACACTTTTGAAAAAAATCAATACATTTCTCCTCAGAAAAATGTTGTCAAATGCTTGTTGTTGTCAAATGCTCACATGTGTCAAAAATAGTTGTTGTCAAATGCTCACATGTGAGATAAAGAGTATAATGGAAGAGCAAAGAGAATTCCCAACATGAAGACCTATTCTAAATTTGGTCTAAATTTGACACAAATGCATCTGCCTTTAATTGTAGAAAAACATTTTAGATAATCAACCATGAAGGGAAGGTGCTGGTAATACTTCCAATAGTGTTGAAAACATTAAGCACACATTTCTACTTCACAGTAGAAAAAACACTTTGGGAAGGCAATATACTATTCTAGATCAAAGTATTTCTATATGGAAGAAAATGCAATTTTGAGAGTTACTTGGAGCAGGCCATTCTCCTCGAGAGGCTATTTTTACAATACAACAAATAAAACACTATTCTTAAATGAACTACCCACCAACAGGAGAAAATTAGCCATTTGCATTAAAACAGCCTATTTTTGTCAGGTCTTTCCAAAGCAAACAAGTTAGTGTTGGTTTTGAGAACTGTGAATCCACAAGCTTCAACAGCAGTTGTCCAAAATTAAAGGTTTGTGGGAATGGGTGGGAGAAAGGCAGAAACAAAATGAGTATAAACATTTTATACCCCAAGACCTTTCAAGATGATCACCGACAGTTGAAATGATCTGTCATATGGGTTAGGTCACAGCTTTCTGCATGGAACCCTTATAAATGGAATACATTAAAAATAAACGAGCAATTTTTAGAAAAATATTTTGTAAAGTACAAAATGTGCATTTTGTTACAAAAGCATGAGATCTCGATTTTATAAAACAAACAAAAACAAGATGCAATCTGCATTGCCATCTGCAGACATTCCTGCAGAATGTTAGGGACAACCACCAAGGGGTCTCTGTTGTCCACTGTTCTGGGTGGTGTTCCACATTCCTCCCAGGTGGAGGAGAATCCTGGGGAGGTTCTGCCCTGTAACATTATTCAGGTTGGTACTTCCAAACATGTGACCATGGAAAGCTATTTCTTTCTGTTGGAACACCTATTACGGTTTTCACTAGCTCCCCTTGGAAAGTTTGCCAAACATAAAATGACAAATTACATAATGAATACAGATAGATCTGGAGAGGATGACACCAAAATACCAATAGTGGTGATCTGTGGGTTGTGGGATTTCACATAAGAATTTTCCAAATTTTTCTACAATAAATGTGTATTACTTTCATCATTTGGAAAAACAAAAAATGCAACGTTTAAGGATGATGAAAGTGCCCCACTGCTCAATTTTCTTTATTTGAAACCATTCACTGATGAAAAGTATACGACTGGTACTTCCAATGCCAATAGACCGATTTGGAGAACAGTAGAAAGATCGAGTAATCTGTAAACTGCCACATGTAGACCAGCTATAAAAGATAGGTGGTCAGCTTGAAAACTCTTCTCAGATTTCTGGTGTCCTATGAAATGAAATGAAGCGAGGAGTCCAGCCTTGGCAAAAGATGAAGAAAAACCTCTGCCTCTCTAATTTCCTGTTTATTCTTCCAAATGCCAACCATTACATGCAGCCTTTGCAGAAATTTTAAACGTGTAGAGATAATCTAAACACTGTTCTGTCTCTTTATTATCCCCCACAAAAGACAGTGTAAATAGAGGAGAAATCATAGGCAGGGAGACATTTCTATGTACATGAGAAAATAAGGACTGTACCAACTTGCTAAAGCCTATGTTTTAAAGATCCAATGTTTTTTGAAATAAATGCTAATCAACATAAGTATTCTTTTCAATCAAAAATATATTTTTGAATATCTTCAAGTTTAATTTGTAATGTAATTTTTTTTTCAAACAACAATTTCAAATAAAATAGCTGCAGAGGGTGCAACCTCATTGACAGTGTGTTCATTTTTCTTTTATTTTTTTTCTTTTTTTTGTGGGACCCTCTCCAGTGGCCAGGGAACGAACCAGCGCTGCAGAGGCTGCGGGGAGCCTCGCAGCCCAGCGCTCAACCACTGCACCACCAGGGGCGGCCCGACAGTGTGTTCATTTTCTACGCTGGGTTTCAGCATATTGTACAAATTAACACACTGCAAAAAAAAAAAAAAAAAAAAAAAAAAGTTGAGTACTTTGAGTAAAATACTCTGTGGCAACTCTGTGTCCATAAACTTGAATAATGGATGCACAGAACATGTCACCTGGGAGAAAGGTGAACCTGAGTCCCCCCAAGCCGATCACTCCCAACACCGAGGCCTACATGGCTAAATGGTCCACTGAAGGTCGGGAAACACAGAGTCGATGATGGTTTCCAGAGGACTAAGGTTCTGGAGTTATAACTGAAAACTCCTGAGTTAATTAAGACAATGGCTGCATCTTGGCTCTGGCAAGAACAAAGAGATAAGATTTATGTGAGAATGAACTTACTCCATCTGTGCCTGGCCCATAAATCTTTCTCTTTACTGTATTATGCTTGCACTTTAACTTGTTCTGCCTGTTTTGCAAATAACTCTTGGCTGATGCCAAAAAAAAAAAAAAAAAAAACAACAAAAGCCCTCCTGTTATGTTATCTGAACCCAGCTCTTTTAATTCAATAAGCATTACTGTATATGTTGGGGTGTGTGTGTGTGTGTGTGTGTGTATGAAAGAAGCATAATGCACTGTAAGTGGGGGGTGGGATTAAAAATGTTTATTAAATCAAGAAGTAATCATTTAGCCCACCGCAAAAATAATAATAAATAAAACACAATCATTTTATTTCCCAATATTGGACATTCAGATCACACATGAATTCACTATTGAAAAATGGTGAGATATTCCAAGTAAAGAAACTACTAAGACTGTATCTTTAAGTTTTATTTTAATTTTAATATTTTTATCAACATTTTCCAGAGAAAGCACCAACAATGTGATCAATTTTTATCAGATCAACTGTCTAAAAAAGAAACCCTGGCATGACTATTGTCATACTTTTAGCAGCACCCATTTTAAGGATATTTATTGTATTAGGCTTCAGAAGCATGAATTTACACCTTGGAGAGAGGATCACTCTATGTTGTTTTAAGTATGAGGAAGACTATTTTTTTAATTTATTTTATTTATTTTTGCATAGAAAAACTGGAGTGTAGGCCAGAGGTGTCTCTGATGAAAGGATTCACCAGAGACAGAGTGAGGAGCAGATTGACTGAAATACACTGCTGAGAGGAGCAGTGGGCAAATCAGGAGAGGTCTGTGTCCCAGGTGTGGGTTAGCTCCCTGGCTGGGTATCGAACTCAGGTTGTAGGGTGACAGCACTGAGACTTAACCCCTATGCCACCAGTGAGGTCCTCAGGAAGGCTATTCATCCAAGAAAAATGTCTGCATTTTCAAGTCCATTCAGACTACAGCTTTTATTAAAAGCAGCTAACATTTCTTTGATATCATATATTGTTAGAGATTCAAGAAAGCAGATCAGGCTCCTGGTTCCGTATGTCCTCTACTAGCCTGACAGTCAAAAGCATCAAGCTCCACTGGGTTTTCCATTTCTTCTTCCTCTTTTCCTTCTCTCCCCTCTCCTTCCATTTTCTCCACTTTCTTAAGAGGCTTTTCCCCCACGGATGTTCCCTGCTAATATGCAATTCAAGTTTGGGCAGCTGCATCTGTATCCACCAGCTTTATAATTAATTAAAACCATCTGACAGGACAAGGAAAAATTGTCTTTCAGTAATTTTAGTTTATTTTTCTTTCTTTCTTTTTTGGCTGCTATATCCAATTTTAATGGTAGGGTATATATTTGACATTCCTGACAAAGAAAGAAGAAGACACTGTTCCTTTTGAATTCTTAAAATAACAATAATTAGCATCAGCATCTCCAAGCTTCACAATTCACACATCAATAAGGAATTCCAGCTGATGTATCCTGTTGGTCAGACTTTTGTCTCAGCACCCTATTTGGTCAAGTCCCAGTTTCTTTCCTGACAGCCCTCTGATTACCGCTCCCTCCTTGCAATATTTGTCAGCTGGCTTCCAACACCCCCTA
Source organism: Talpa europaea (assembly GCF_964194135.1). NCBI lineage: Eukaryota > Metazoa > Chordata > Mammalia > Eulipotyphla > Talpidae > Talpa > Talpa europaea. The sequence goes on along the minus strand of NC_140078.1, from coordinate 26,414,485 downwards.
CATCTTTGGTTTTCCTCCTATATATCATCAGCTCCCTCTTGTTTCTCTAATACTGATTCTTCCTTATCCTATGTCCATTAAGAGTGAGTATCCTTGAGTTTAGTCTTAAAATCTCTGAACTTCCCTTCTACATTCAATTCCTTAGTAACCTAGCCCAGTCTCACAATTCCTACATTTACACATATTCAGCTCAGACTTCTCCCTGAATTCCAAATCCTTATATCCAACCATGTACTGAACATCTTCCTACAGCTATCTCATTGGGAATCTCAACATTCATACATACAAAGTCAATGGCTCACGTTGCCCCATTCAAATATCTTTTGTAATATATTCTTCCCCATCCAGGTAAATAGCAATTCCATCCTTCTAGGTGCCCAAGTCCAAAATATTGGAATCATCCTCACCACCTCTCCTTTTCTCATACCCCAGATGGAATCCATGAATAAAACTATTAATTCTCCCTTCAAAATAAATAGATCAAGAATTTGATGCCTTTGAATCACCTCTATCTCTGTCTAAATTAATGTCATCTATCTCTTTGCTGGATATCAGGATAATCTGCTATGTGATTTGAATTCAGCAGCCAAGTGAGTTTCCTAAGGAATGTCATACCACGCATGGGTTCAAGTCCTTCCAGTGGCTCCACATTTCACTCAGAGGAAGAGCCAACATTGTTAGCTATTAAGTGGCCTATTAAGATCCTCACTGTCTGCCCTCCCACCTCTGCTCTCATGTCCTAATACTTTGTCCTGTTGCTCAATCCAGCAAAATCTCCTTGTTTTTCTGTAGACACACTAGACTCACCTCTGCCTTAGGGTGCTTGCATGTGGCACTCCCACACCCTCACAGCATCTTAGAGTCAAAATTCAAAAATCAAGGCCTCCCCGGTGGCTCAGTAGTTGAGAGCTGGGCTGCAAATCTGCCTGCAGCCTCTGCAGCACCGGCTCGATCCCCAGCCAAGGACGAGGGTTCCACATGGCACGCAGACCTCTCCTGCCGCACCTGCTGCTACCCTCAGCAGTGTATTTCGTTAAGTCTGCCTGTTCTGTTCCCCGCTCTGGGTCTGGTGAATTCTCTCACCCTCCTGCGCTTCTGACTGTACCCAGTGCTTGTATAAATAAATAAATAAATCTTTAAAAAAATAATAAAAAACCATTATCACCTTCTCAGAGAGGCCGAGCGGGCCATCCCTGTCCATCCTTTCTAAAATGATAATTCCCCCTGCTTTTCCCTATTCACTACATTGCTTCATTCTTCTCTGTGATAATTTCCAGTGACCATATAATGTGGATTGTTTATTGTTCTCTCTTCCCCACTAAAATATAAACATCAAGCCGAGTTTTTAATTTTTTTTTATGGACTTCTCCAAAAACAATCATGCCTGAGGTAAGAGAAAACAATTTATTGTTAGGTGGGTGAATAAATGCTCCTTTATAATCTATTTCTTTATTTACAAAAGGTCATGATCATTTTTTCACATAAAATAAAAAAAAATCGAATACAAAGGGATAAGGGGAAATTTGGTGATGAGTGGGCAATTAGTTGAAGCTGGGTTTTCTTTTTTTTTTCTTTTTTTTTTTTGTGGGACCCTCGCAGGCGGCTGGGGAATGAACCGGCTCTGCAGAGGCTGCAGGCAGCCTGGCAGCCCAGCGCTCAACCGCAGCGCCACCAGTGGAGGCCCAATAGAGGTTTTCTTTTATACTATTTTTCCTACTTTTGTGTATATTTTGGGCCCATTTATAATGACTACATAGTATTCTGCAATCTTAATCTACCCTAACTAATTAGCCATTATTGTATGGACAAATATTTGAGTTTCATCTTTTTCTCTATCACAAGAAATGCTAGAATAATCTTACACAACCAATGATAGCCTTGCAATAAATTCCTAGACCTAGAAGAATTTGCACTTTAGTATCTTAAACATACTACTAATCTTGCCTTCAGAAATTTTGAACCAAAATACATTCCCAAAATAAGCTCCCAGTAGCGCTACTCAAAGCTGGTCCTTAGTATGGTATCAGATCTCAGGCCTCCCTGGTGGCACAGGGGTTAGTCTCAGCACTATCACTACAATAGCCTGAGCTTGGTCCCTGGCCAGGGAGCTAATCCACATGGCACAGCAGACCTCTCCTGTCTCACCCAATGTTCCCCTCAGCAGATTTCAGCAAATCTAACTGTTCTGCTCCCCATTCTGTCTCTAGTGAATCCTTTCTCTCTCTCCTTCACATACGTGCACACACACACATACACACACACACACCTCTATAACTCTCGCCTACACCCCAGTTCTTCTATGCAAAAATAAATAGCTCTTAGGGGAAAAAAAAGGAATCAGTTCGCAAGTTATTTGTTACTCAAGTCTAGCTGACTGAACTTATTTCAATGGGGATATCTGCCCTTTGCTGATCATGTATCATGCAAATATTTTTCCAGAATATCATCCTTCAAACAAGTGTAGTTTTCTACTACATCAAAAACAAAATTTTAAGAATTTAAAATACTGATTTTTTTTAACTCCCCTTCATGGTTTCTCATTAGAAATGTCTTTTTCCCACCACAATACTGTAAAAAAAAAAATCCATTCACATGTTATGCTCATCTTTATAGTTATTACATTTATAATTATCATTTTTGCATGAGGTATATGATAAGGATTCTGCTTTATTTTTTACATATGAGTAGGCAGATGTCTCAACACCTTTTATTGAATAATTCATCTTTTTCTTACCAATCTGAAATGACAAACTTATCACATACTAAATTACCATATATACTTATCTTAAAGTAGACTATATTTTATTCATTGATTTATTGTTATATCAATATCACTGTCAATCATCAATGACTTATAATATTCTTTAACATTTGGGATGACAAGTACTCTGATAAATATTACTTATAATTCTGGACACATTGTACAGGGTCATTCTTCCAGATGAATTTCAGAATCATTTTTGGCAAGTTCCCCAGCTTTGACAGAGATTGTATCATGTCGTAGTTTAACTGATCAACGTGGTATTTCTGTATTAGTGTTGCAAATCTTACTTTCCAAGAACAACACACCTCTCTCTACTTACTTGAAATGTATTTTATGTCCTACAATTGAGTTTTATAGCTCTCCTCACTTAGTTTCCAATCATTTCTAGGTAAGTTATTGGCAACTTTTATATTGCCAACTTTTATATAGTTATAATGTTATGGTAAATAAAATCTTTTAAAATAATATATTCTAACATTCATGTTGGTAGTTAAGTGATCTATTTTTAATTATTCTGTAGCTAATCCACAACCATAGTCAATAATCACTTCTAATAGGTTTTCAAGTGAATCTAAACATTCTCTGTTAATTCCATTCATACATTAATTCATTTAGTAAAGAAAAATCAAGCACTTCGTACATATATCTCAAAATATCAGTGCAAATGAAGATCAATATTATATAAAAATGTAGACCTACTGCAAGGAACATAAAGTCTACTAGGGTATATAAAGCACACAGACATGCATATATTATTGTATGAGATAGATACTGCATGGTCTTTAAAAGGGATACAGTTAAATGTACTATAGATTACAGAAGGACACACTGCAGAAGGATGGAAAATGAGCACTTACTTTGAGCACAGAATGTCAGGATATGAAAAGATCAGAGGGATAATATTATAGAAAGAAGGGGGAAAACAATCACAGGGGAAAACATAGAAAAGGACCAAAGTTTGGTTGGATCACAGGAAATGCTAAAGAGGGATTACAGTAAATTGATAAATGGATCACTCTGAAGGTAAGAGTAATGTGCTTCTCATTTGACAGAAAATGGGAAGTTATAAAATGAACTAAATTGCACTCCAAGAAGAGGAATAAGGGAACAGGATACAAATGTGAGGTGAATTTGCCATGAGAGAACTGAGGCAGAGGAAGTAAAGTGTTTTTACAACATGGACCCAACATTCTACACCCCTCCCACTGAGTAGTGGGATCTCTGCTTCCTCCCCTTGAATCTAAACTTTGAGACTGGGTGACTGATAGAATCCATGGGACAAGGCACTGCACTAGTGCCTAAGTTCAAACCTGAAGAAACTGGTGCATTTCACATCCAATCTCTTGGGACACTCATTCCTGCAACTCAGCCATCATGCTCTGAGGAAGCTCAAGCAGTCGCTGAAGATTCCATGAGAAGATAAACTGCAGGTCCTTGTCCTAGTTCCCAACTGATAGTTGGCACCAACATTCCAGACATATGAGTGAATCATCTCAGAAGCAGATCATCTGGTCTCCAGTGAAAGTATCTGCTGATGCCACAAGTAGCAGAGACTAGCTCTTTCTATTGAACTATGGAGATTCAAAATTACTATTGTTTTTTAAGAAAGTAATTTTGGGTGGTCTATTGCCTAGCAGTAGAAACTAGCACAGAGGCCAACTTAGAAGCTCTCGCAAGAGTACAGATCAACAGAATGAGGGGACAACTTGAATAATGGCAGTGAGAAAGGGTTAAATTCCAGTGATATTCTGAACATATAATCAATAGGAAGACTGCAGCCTAAAATTAAAATTTAGCCCCTTAGTTATTTTTCTGAACAAGAATTACAGACACCTTGTTTTACTGTACTTTTCAAATACTGTATTTTTTATAAGTTGAAGGTTTATGGCAATCCAGCAACAACCAAGTCTATCAACATCGTTTTTTCCCAATAGTATGTTTCATTTTTTGTCCCTGTGGCACATTTTTTAGCAATAAAATATTTTTAATTAAGGTATGTACATTTGTTTAGACATAATGCTACTGCATACCTAAGAGACGACAGTACGGTGTTACAACATAACTTTTATATACACTGGGAAACCAAACAATTTGTGTGACTCATTTTAGTGTGATTTCAGATGTGCCTGAAATTAGTTAAAATTAGTTACTTACTAATATTTTGAAATTGCATCTTGTGGTAGGTTAGAATATTATAAAGTTGACAACTACTCCCACTGCCTACCCATTCCATCCTGTCCATGAAAAATGAGTATTTTCCTGCCACGGTGGTAATGAGCTTGCCCATGTGACCTGCTTTATCAGTAACAGCTGAAAACATGATGGATCAGCTCCAAGTATAAGCTTTAAGAGACAATGAAAGTTTCTGCCTGGTCTGTACATTTCTGCTATCACAGATCATGATCCAGGTAAGTCTCAGGGGAGAAATTCATGGAGCAATCCTGAACCCAACCCACAGCTTCGAGTCAAGCCCAGGGGAAACCATCCTAGGTAAAGTAAATCAAATTCCAGTCCACATACAGGTGCACAGGGAGAAAAACTTATTGTACTACATATGTAACAAGTAAAAGCATAAATAAATACTCATGGTCACATGCCACTGTTTTGGTTTTTTTTTTTTTTTAAAGATTTATTTATTTATTTATACAAGCACTCGGTACAGTCAGAAGTGCGGGAGGGTGAGAGAATTCACCAGAGCCAGAGTGGGGAGCAGAACAGGCAAAAGGACCGAAGTACACTGCTGAGGGGTGCAGTGGGCGCAGCAGGAGAGGTCTGCGCGCCATGTGGGACCCTCGCCGGTGGCCGGGGATCGAACCGGCGCTGCAGAGGCTGCGGGCAGCTTCACAGCCCAGAGCTCAACCACTGCACCACCTGGGAGACCCGCCACTGGTTTTTACTTTTTCAAGCTGCTACACGTGATCTTACAAAATGCTCTGGCACTATTTTAAAAAGTGGAGGTAAACTGTCAGCATAAGTACTTATTTGTATTTATATTTTATTATTTGAGTCCTTTATTACCAAATGACTCAAAACATTCCAAATATATTACTATATATAAAACTTTTGTTAATAACCTCAGAAGTACACAGTTTCTCTTTCCATATTTCAGAAGAGGAAAATATTATTAGCTAATTAATACAGAATAAACTACAAAGTAGGAACACTGAATCCCTAACACCTCATTACTGCCATGCAACCGTTTACACATCACACCAAATACAAAGTAAATAATTTCTTGGTCCACCACTACTGAAACTTCTGAAAAAATATCATGTTTCTTCCTGTTTTAAGCTAAATTGACTTCAGAGCATCCTTTATACCTTCATTGTCTGCCTAGACAGCTTGCACAAAATCCTTAATCCTCTAAGATATTTTCTAAAAAGACTATCAAAGACTTACTATGCAGGGCCTCCCCGGTGGCGTGGGGGTTGAGCGCTGGGTTGCAAAGCTCCCCGCAGCCTCTGCAGTGCCGGTTCAATCCCCGGCTGCTCCCCAGCCACCGGAGGAGGGTCCCGCATGGCGCACAGACCTCTCCTGCCGCCCACTGCTCCCCTCAGCAGTGTACTTCGGTCCTTCTGCCTGCTCTGCTCCACGCTCTGGCTCTGGTGAATTCTCTCACCCTTCCGCGCTTCTGACTGTACCCAGTGCTTGTATAAATAAATAAATAAATAAACAAACAAACAAACAAACAAATAAATCTTTTAAAAAAAAAGACTTACTATGCAAAAAAATGTCACTAAACCTAGATATTCAGGTACCACAATCTATACAATGACCCAAGAGCATTAAAAAGTCTACTCAAAAGGCTGAATCTACATCTTACAAAACTGGCAAAAAAAATTTCCAACGAAAAGTAAGCTCTCCTCTAATACTTAGGTCTATTGTAAGCAATACGAGGCAATATAAGGAAATATGTCCCCTACTTCTCCAATAGTCTTCATATATCTACATATAATCCATGCTACTATTCATTGTAGAGCAAAGTTCAAAAAAATGGGCAACTAAATAAGGAAAAAAGTTAGCTAACAACTGATGAGAAGAAATGATGAGATTTATGTGGCTGAATGAGGGTTACAAAGCTTCTATAACAAACATCCAAAAATACATAAAGGCTCAACATAATGGAAATCAGTGTCTCTCTCTCTCTCTCTCTTTCTCTCTCTCTCTCTCTCTCTCACACACAAAATTTATGCTCCTTCCATTTTGTAGTTACTATTGGAAGGTGCTACAAATATGACCATCACAGATTTTCTATTCAGAAACATAACCAGGTGTCCCCAGTTTGTGAAGAGCTCCCCTCCCCCATGCCACAATTTAGGTTTACATCCCTTTAATCCTGTCTCCTCACCATCCACTGCGTCTTTATGGCCATCAGCATTCAAATAGAGAAAGAAGGAAGACATAGCATGGGGTTTGGAAGTTTTGTCCCAGATTTGACGCACATGACGACACAGATGGTCACACAGCTGCTGTGTGTGCCCACGTGGGAGGCAGCACACAGGAAGAAAAGATAATATGCTTAAACAGAATGTAAAACAATATGCCACAGTCTATTTGTTCTGGAAACAAATAAAACAGGCCAATCGACCTAGGCAAAACAGGCCTACTGAGCGGGAATCAGAAATGATGTGATTGTTCACAAGCAGTGGTCTCAATTAGATTCTGAGTGTCAACAATAGAACTGTAAACACCAACCTATACAAAAAAAAATTGTTCCATTACTAGACCAAAGTGGGATGTATTTTAATATATGTATACTTTCATTAAAGAATAATGAAAGGATTCCTTTCCATAAAAGAATATCAGGGTATTTCACTTGTGTTATGACTAATTTAAGAAATTACTGAAATTTGGTTCTCTTGCTGTTTCTTAAAATTATCCTGTTATTATTATTCCATCTGGAGGTGGGTGTCAGTTGGAATGAAGCTAGTCCAGGCCACTTACATATGCAGAAAAGCTATTTTTATTAGTATTTCTCTTTTGTTCTCAATAGTGGACTAAAAACTACTACCACAGCCACGCCACTGACCTTGGCCACCAAGGCTGGCTGTGTACACAGCCACTCATGCTTCTGCTTGCACTGGTGATGGCAGGATTCTAAACCATCTCCTCCAACTCTGGTATTCGCTCCAGAGGCACAAACCCATGTTCACAGTCCTTAATTCCTATGCCCATAGAAGTGGGCATTTCTCTTGAGAAATTAAGGGGAACAGTAAACTCTCACTTACTCAGGTTCATACAATAAATAATGGAATGCCCCAAATCCAAGAAAAAAATCAGTTGCTAGTGATTCCACATTGAGACAAACGTCTACTATGGACTATGGACAAGATAAAATGTTAATAACTCAAAATGGCATGTGATCCCAACTGCTTGTCATGAGATGAGTCATGAGGAGGAGAACAGGAAGATGATTATGGGGAAAAGCAATTTTTTCTTCACATATGCAGTAAGGATTCAAGTCCACAAGAAAGTCCATGTCCATATAGACCAAGTTTCCACAAGGAAACCCGACTTTGTCTTCTCCATTCAATGCCATGACCTCAGGGACAAAGCAACTGAGATGGTATGGAGGAGTCCTAGTAAAAGCAATCATTCCCAGCCTCTTTAAAAGACTTTCTGTGACAAGGGAATGGCCTATCTATGTGCTGGCTAGTTTGTAGCCTTTAGCTACATGTGGCCATTGAGTACATGAATTCAGATAGAGTGGAGGACAAACTCCATTTTTAATTTTCTCAATTTAAATTTAAATAACCACATACAGCTCCTGAATATTATGGACAGCACAGATCTTGTCTTTCTGATGGTGTTTTACCAATCCAATGCATAAGAAAATAGACTATTTAAAATCTTTTAGGATGTAATTTCCTCTGTGACCCAGTTCACATATATATCATATATATTATATGTATACATATATTATATCTACAAACAAAAACCTAACTTAGATGGCTTCAATATGTTCTACAGCAACAGCACCCCAACTCTCTGGTTATAAGGATCCATTTTTAATTTAAAAATGTATTATTAACCATTTACAACAGCTATGCCTTAACTACTGTTATGAGGCCATATTATAACAAAAAAAAAAAACCCTACTCCTAATTAAGTAACAGTTTATATTCATGTATATTTCCTCAAACCAGCAGAGCTATATGGAATTGTCAAACAGTCATAAACTTAAACATGCGGGACAATGTTTACTTAATATGTTAGCAATCCCTGTGGATTTCAGGACTCCTTACAACATCATAATAAAGCGTGAGTTTTATACAGTTCCTGGGCTCTGTGCCCCACACAGGTTTGAAGCCCTCCTCCAAAGACCATGTTCCTAAGTGCACAGCAAATATGTTACAGAGATAAGAGGCTTTGGATTAGTGCTTAGAGAAAAGAGAAAAAAATCAACTTCCCTAATGACTGGAAGTCAAAATTTTTTAATAGAGATCTGGCAGTATGTGTGATTTCTACAGTTAAGAGCAATTTTCATTCTAGCTTCAAAGATATCAAGATCTAGCGATTTAGATTTCCTAAAAGTATATTTTTATAACTCAACATTTATATGATGGTCATCAGCTCTCTTGCTAACATCATTTTATCAAAAAGTATTTTTGCTCTCTGTCTGTGATTAACACATGTTTCTCTGTGTCATTTTTGAAATCAATAATTTGAGGGGAACAAATAAGGCTAACGTTTACTTAAAAGTTTTGCAGCCATTTCACACTGTAAGTAATCTGCATAGATTTTGAAGTCCCTTTTTCTCAGCAAAATAGCTACAAGTTGTCCATTTGTTGTCTCTATTGTATTCACGTCCAAATGCTTCAATTTGTCTTAAGTAGACCAAATATTTCATCTCAATTTCAATTCTACCATTTTCAATTCAGAGATTAAAAAGCATGTTTGTTCTCCACACTAGAGTTCCAATGACATAAACATGTCATAATTCTATTTTTACTATTTAGAAGTAAGAGATGTTTTCTAAGTAATTGTTAACAAACTTTGGGAGCTGTGTCAGAGAAGAACTAAGTCATTCCCAGGCTAGAGTTGGCCATGAGCATATCATAATTCTCACGCTTTATTATGTGGAGATAAGTGATGCTTTATAAGTAACATATGGGTAACTTGGGGACTTGTGTTAGAGAACTGAGTCATTCCAGGATGGAGCTGACCACTAGTTAGACAAACCAGATTAAGCTGGAGGTGAGTAGTCACTTTTGTGAAGCTGACAGAAGGATGAAGAAAGATCCCATAAGCACCACAGATCTACTATTATAAATATGGGAAGGATTGTTTCCATATCATAATTTCTCTGCCTGGAAATGATTGAAAAGCTAAAATCTTACAACCTGAGCAGAGAACAGAGGACAATATTAATGGTTATTTTGGCACAAGGTCTGGTTTGACCACTGTGATCTTGGCACAGCCTAAAATCTCTAAAGAGATCCAGTGTTTGAGGTGATGCCCTGTCGGGTTCACCATAGCACTAGTGTGGAGCATTTTCCTGGTTCTGCAGGGACCTCTCTGGACATGCCCCTCTCATCAGAATCAAAGTTCCCAAGGACACCTTTCAAAGCAGGAGAACTGGCAGATGTTGCTCAATATTACAGAGTAAAAGCTATCAGGTAAAAATAAAAGCAAGCTGTACAGATTACAAAAAGGATCGACAAATCTAAGAAACTCCAAAACTGCATTATAGTTGATAAAAGTACTAAATAAATCATAATTCACTACCTGAAAACGAAATCTCATAGAAAAACCCCAAGATATTTTAAATTCTCTGGACTTCCTAGAATGGTATCACCCACTGAAAAAAGGAGGACATTATTTATCAAGATAAACTCAAATGAATCTTTCAATTAAAAAAAAATGTATCTACTGGTAGACATTAGCTTATTACACATCACCTACACTGACTGTTATAAACCAACTATTCACTCAAAAGAGTCATTCTTTAAAATGTCTGGCAAACTCAATATTAAATTTAGAAAGCTGGGCCTCCCCGGTGGCACAGCGGTTGAGCGCTGGGTTGCGAAGCTGCCCACGGCCTCTGCGGCGCCGGTTCGATCCCCGGCTGCTCCCCGGCCACCTGAGGAGGGTCCCACATGGCGCGCAGACCTCTCCTGCTGCCTGCTGCTCCCCTCAGCAGTGTACTTCGGTCCTTCTGCCTGCTCTGCTCCCCACTCTGGCTCTGGTGAATTCTCTCACCCTCCCGCGCTTCTAACTGTACCCAGTGCATGTATAAACAAAACAAACAAACAAACCAGCAAACAAATAAATAAAGCATGCCTCTATAAAAAAAAAAAAATTAAAAAAAATAAAATAAATTTAGAAAGCTGAAGTGAGGTTTTAATTCAATCCGAAATGGCATGCATTAGCAGCATAAAAATTGCTTCTTGGTTAAATAGTCTGAGTTGCAATTTATTCAAGATAACAAAAATTTTTTAATGTCATAAATTAATTTTTAAAGCACATACACTTACCTTTTAAGGAAGATCACATTTCAGGATTCTGTATCATAGAGAAACTGTCTTTTCCTGTGGAGAAAAAAAAAGAAGAAATTCTATCCACTAATAACAAAAAGTGGTAAACGTGAATTTTTTAAACCTGCTATAGAGATTTCATGCTCTGGCTTTACTCACTAAGATAAACAATGGAAAGCATTAAAATATTTCTTCACTTACACCTAAATGAAATATGTTCAATATTTTGAGTCCAATCATTTGTCTTCTAAGAAGCAAGTGGATGAAATCGAATGGAAGCATATAAAAATAAATGGGAAATTGTCAAAAGTAGAATTAAAACATTTACTTCACAACTATACCAATGACATATACACAAACTTTTTGTTCAGTTTCATGAAGTAAATGTATAAATGAAAGAAAACGCTTTTACATTTTTTCCAGCAGGAAAATGAGAAGAGATTGTAATAGTGTTTGCAGGTAATGAACATAACAAACTATAAGTTCTTTCCTGTTGAATACTTCTTATTGTCCAGGCTCCATTTTTCTTTTTTTTTTATATTTATTTTTTATTTTTTTTAATAGAGGCATGTTTTATCTATTTATTTATTTGTTTGTTTGTTTTGTTTATACAAGCACTGGGTACAGTCAGAAGCGCGGGAGGGCCAGAGAATTCACCAGAGCCAGAGCGGGGAGCAGAGCAGGCAGAAGGACCGAAGTACACTGCTGAGGGGAGCAGCGGGCGGCAGGAGAGGTCTGCGCGCCATGTGGGACCCTCCTCTGGTGGCCGGGGAGCAGCTGGGGATGGAACCGGCGCCACAGAGGCCGCGGGCAGCCTCGCAACCCAGCGCTCAACTGCTGCGCCACCAGGGAGGCCCGAGGCTCCATTTTTCTTACCTAAGACTTTTAGATCAAGAAATATATATATTAAAAAAGCAAATCAAAATAGAGTATCTCTGGTTTTATTTTATTTATTACTTTCAATAAATGACAAAAAACTTCCTAGTCACAAATAAATACTAAATATGACATTTCTATTCAAAATTGCTTCATGTAAGTGAAATTATTCTACTATTTTAACATACATTCTCAAACCCAAGTAAGGAAGTAAATGGTTTAGTTTAATATTAGTTAATCATTACTATTATAAACTTCTTCTGTGAAATCTAATTAAAGCAGCCAATGCAAAAATATCCGCAAGAATAATTCTGACTGATCCTGGTGTATCAGGTGTTATAGATAATTTAACTTCCAGTGGGGATTATGTGTAGATTCAGAAACAATCACCACAATCCAGAGGATTCTCACACACACAATGCACACACCCACACACATCACACACTGCACATCAGATGGGATTATTGGACTAGATAATGAATGTTTCAGTTGCCCACCTTTTCAGGCAATAAAAATCCTTTTTAAGCTTTAAATAAGTAATTCTCCCAACATCTTACTAAAAGGAGGATGACTCCTGTAACCACATCCAAGCCTGCAAACAGCCATGGTAGAGTCCGACCCTCCCTGGCCACCGTTAACTCCAGACTTCTTTCCTTCAAAACAACACCAATCCTCCGCATGAACTCCCCAAAGCCAGCCAGCACGTGGGACCTTTTCTCTGCATTTGTTTGCTTCTAGTTTCAGTCAACATTACGTTGGCCCTCTCACTGCCAATATAGTCGAGTTAAGCTAATAGGCTGCCCATTCTATTTTCTGAATTACAGCTGCAGGTGAACTCTGTTAACAAAAGGAAACCGAGCAAGATTGATGACTGAATCATGGATCAACCTCACACACAGAGGCAAACCATAATCTGTGGCATACTGACAGCTAGGATGGGGCTCTTTGTAGAGCTTCAATTCATAACTAGAAGTTCAGAAATAATATATCTAGGATTTGCTGCAGAACAATATAGTTGGACTGTTGGTGGGAAGGGTAATATATGGAAAAAAAAGACTAAGTCTGTTGTAGTTTAGTGAGGGATATGTGGATAATCATTACAATATTCATTTTACTTTTATATTTAAAATTTTTCATAAAACAAGTTAAAATTATGAGTGAAAATGAGGCAGAGAAAAATACATAGATCATAATATCACAACTTTCCTATTTTCCAAGCAGCCCTCACCTAAAAGGAAAAAGAAAATCGGAAATAAGCAATTTTAAAAAATTACATATCACACTAGGAAAAATGAACAGTCTGTAGTTATAATTTTATAAATGAAGTAATAATGGCCTTGAAGCTTTATTTTAATATTTCCAAAGCCAAACTAACAAATTTACATTTACCTGTAGTAGAGCTTCTTTATTGACTGTTCTTTTTATATCAGTATTATTTATTCTTATTATATCACACATCTCTTCTTTGAATTATAACAAAAAACACTGGTTTTCACTTGCTTGTCAGAAAGAGCTAGTAAATATATTTTTGATTAATATAAGTAGGAAAATGGATGACCTATAATTAATATCAATATGATGTGTTTCATGGACAAACTTTTCTAAACAACAGATCCTAGAAGGAATCATTTAGGGGGAAAAACCCTTTATTGCTGCAAATTTGGGGACCACAGATACAAATGATCAGATCTGCAGCCCACTTATGCCACCCAATTTGTCACTGGAAAAGAGAAAAACAATGGATACTCCATAGATTATACTGCTGACTTGTCTAGCATCTTTAAGAGACTAGAACTGGTCACAAGAGGCCAGAGTTCAGCTTTCACAATAAGCAGGGAAAGTCACACATCAAGTAAAATCATCCTCACGGCCTCAAAACTGGAATCACTCACCCTGCCAAACAGTCCTGAAAATCTGATCCTCGACATAAATTAAAAGGCAGGATTTATGACATGGTTTGGGGAAAGACACGGTTAGAGGAAAGCTGTGCCAGCCTGCTTCAAAGATGAGCCAGGGATAAGAACAAACATTGGTTCCCTCTGAACAGAAAATGTACAAGAACCAACACTCAATCCTAATGTGAGATTTGATGATTATAACAAAAAAAGTAGCTGGTGGTTTTTATTTTCTTTTTCAACTTTTCCTGGACTAAAACAATCTGTTTCCTTTCCAATAAAGAAACAATGCCAAATTTTGAAAAGGAAATTGGTCTGACTTAATGGATAAGCACATAAAAGCTGGAAAGGGGAGTATTATGGGAAAACCAGAGCAACTCGGCCTTATGAGGCAAGCTACCAAATTTACCACTGAAAGGATCCTGGATCAGGAAGGGAATGTGTGGATAATTATGAACAAGTGGCATGATGGAGGTCAGCTAAACAAGATTTAGTTGTTTTCACTTTGAAAATTACAGTTCCAGCAATTTATACTACATGAGTTAAGAAGAAATTCCACTAGCTTACATCTATACTGAAATATTTTTCATACAAGTCATCATAATTGGGGGTCTAGTTTTATTAAAGTAGGAATATGATATACAGGATCCCCCCACTATCTGAAAGTAGAGCATTCCTATGAACACTTTTATAAGCTGAAATGGTATAAAGACAAGCAGCTGAATGGTATTTTCACTTTTTACCATACAAGCTAAGTTCTTCCTTGGATTTCCTTCAGTTTGCAAAAGCAGTTACTGAGGTAGGCCTTTCATAAAAGCTAGTGGCATGATGTGAGCTTTTAAAAAGTGGGGGGATACCTGTATTACAAGGTCTGGTGCATTTAATAAATATTTGTCAAATTAATACTTGAATACGGTGGCAGCTAATACCAAATCATGAAATCTAAACCTCAGGTCATTAGAATTGAGAAAAATAAAATAGCCAGGTACAGCAGTCATGGCGCTTTGCCTAACCAACATTCACAGCCTTGATTTTCTTCCTAGAGGTAATATGCCAAACTAACATGGCTTGTTCCCCCAGACTCCCTGGCAGATAGGGGGGACATAGTTTCAACCAATGAGACTTAGTCATAGCAAGAGAGCGGGTTATGAGTAAGTCTGTTCTCATGATATGAACTCATCTCCTTCCCACTTTTCTGGGAACAGCTGCTGGGAGGTCCAGAGTCATCTCATAACCATGAAGGGAAAGCCAGACATGATGGAAAAAAGACAAAAAGAACCGGGTTCTCCTGGGATATTGCTGAGTTGATGCACATGCCCGAAAGGCTTAGATTCCAAAACCTTAGATTCCAAAACCTGTTTGATGCAATGAAATTCTGCGAGTTTAGTCTGTTCTGTTCTATAATTCAGAGCCAAAATCACAAACACCAGATATAATTTATCTTTTTCTGTCTGTGTTCTCCAAAGCTGTTTCTATTTCCACTAACTGTGATTCTCCATAATACTGTCTAATAGTAAAGTCACAGTTACCTCATCAACATCACTCAAAACATCAACAGTTTCCACTTGTCAAGAGGGTGCCTTAACACTCAAAGGGAAATCAGCTTAAGGGAGATCAGTCATCAATCAAAAGCAGCAGGCCACATTGTTCTGCCATGTGACCTACAGACAACTACACATTCATGGTAGGGATATAAAAGAAAATGATGCGCCAAAAGAAAGGAATGCTACCCCTCCAAGAATCAAGGAATGGAGAATTTTCTAACTCAAGATAATCTTAAAACTTGACCTCAGCAAAGAAAAGTAAATAATTATATGTGTGGCTAAATTAAACATTAGAGGGCCTCCCTGGTGGTGCAAGGGGTTAAGACGCAACCTGTGAAGCTATCCACAAGCCACTGCAGCATGAGTGGCTTGCAGGGAGCAAGCCACATGGCACAGCAGACCTCTCCTTACTCGCCCACTGCTCCCCTCAGCAGTGTATTTCAGTCAGTCTGCCTGTTCTGTTCCCCACTTTATCTCTGTGAATCATCTCCCCCCCCCCCCCGTACTTCTGGCCTGGACCCCAGTTCTCATATGCATAAATAAATAAATCTTTAAAAATTAATTAATTAAACATTAGAAATGAAATCTCTCTAAAGACAGCAAATAAGAACAAGCACCTTTTAAACAGCTGAGAGACTGCCCTGGTCCAGAAGCTCCTACTTTGCTCCTACAGGGCTTCAGGAATGACCTTCCGTGCAACTAAAAAGCCTGCAGTCACTTTCCTCTTATATTTTGACCTCTCTGGATATAACATAAACTAGAACTCAGAACACTGGCGTGGAACAAGCACTGATGAAGACCAAATAAATGAGTGAACAAAACGACATACAGATAACTTTTCCAAAAACTTTATGAAAAGTGTGCAATCCTCAAAAAGAAAAAGAAAAAAATCTGTGAATATTATTCCTAGGAAATATAGTCACGAGTTGTTCAACTGAACCCCCATGACATATTTAACTGCAAAATATCTATAGAAAGAATAACAACTATTTCTCAGGAGCAGTTATTTCATTTTAGAAGCCAGGTGATGCATTAGGCACTTTACACCCAGATTTCATTAACCTTCACAATCCTCCACTTAGTCACAAGGGTCTCCCCTTTCAGATGACGACAAGCTCAGAGAGAGCCAAGAAGCCACATATCTGGTTTTTTAAAAAAAGAAAAAAGGCCTGGATATTCAAACCCAGGAACGTCAGCTCTCACTTTTCTCTCAAGCATTCAGCTTCCTCACTTTGGTCTTAATGAAAATATTGTTTATAAACCCCACATGTACTATATAGCTGAGATGACAGACGTAAAAACCAGTTTATGGTCTCCAAATATATGCAGGATGAGAGTCCACTGAAGCCTCAAGCACAGTGACCGTTTGCCAGTGTCAGAAACCGGAGGGTGGTCTTCTCTATGTCATCTCCAAGCTGCAAGATACTGCAAAGACCTACACATCCATAGCATGTGTTTTTTTTTTTTTCCAGTTTTAAAGCTACCATGTAATTATGTGACCTAGAAATGATGCAAAATAAACCCAGGAATCTACAGCTTCCATTTCTCTCAAAAATCAACAGCTCTCTCCTGATATAGACAGTACAGTAAGCACTATTGCTTATATGCCATGTTTACAGAACAGGTAGAACCAAGACATGAGAAACCCTGGTCAGAAGGTAGGTGTATAAAGAAGACCCACTGCTTCTATACAAACAAGATTCTCAATCTATTTTTTAAAAATATTTATTTATTTATGCATACAAGAGCTGGGGTACAGGCCAGAGGCGCGGGAGGGTGAGAGGATTCACCAGAGACAGAGTGGGGAACAGAACAGGCAGATTGACCAAAGTACACTGCTGAGAGGAGCAGCGGGGTGAGTCAGGAGAGGTCTGCTGCGCCATGTGGATAGCTCCCTGGCCTGCCGGGGATGGAACTCATGCTGCAGTGGCTGCGAACAGCTTAATGTCTTAAACCTTGCACCACCAGGGAGGCCCCAAGATATTCAATCTATTGAAGCAGTTAAAAATATTAAACTTATTTCAACCAAAAGGCGATTATGTCACTATGGAAGGAAAAAAATGGGTGCATTTGCAATAGACTCCTTACACTTTTCATTGAATAAATAATGACTCTTTGAAGTTGATGAAAAATTAGTGAAAATATTTTTCAGTAAACAGCTTAATGAAATAAACTGTTATGACTCCAAAGAAAACTAACAACTTCATAAATTCTCATGGAGAAGAAACAGACTCACCACCCCCGAAACATTTGGCAATTAATTTTACACAATATGTGCACAGTCTATGATGTACGTGAATAAATGGAAAAGTTACCAACAGTGTATTAGCCTAAACATGAGCTTCTTTGCTCTGATGTTCCAGGGTAACCTTTCTAGCAATGTTTAAATAATACAGAGCTCTTTGCAAGTCATTTCTATGAGGACAGCTATTGAATTTCCCATTTTTTGTTTAAGCCTGAAAGTGCTTGAAACCCAACTTATTTGGGAATACTTACGGGATAAAGCATGTTTCACCTTTTTTTCTTCCTCTCTCTATTAATTAGTTATTATTTTTAGACTGCCCATATAAAAGTGAATCATTATTTAGTATAAGAATGTTGAATCTTTTTCCAAAAATGGGCTAAATTATCTTTAAGAAGATAAACATTTCTTTCAGCTAACCCATATCAATGTTTTGCCATGATATAGAAAAAAGAGTTTCAATTAAATAATGCTATAGCACTCATAGTTTTTCTCCTATAAAGCTATTTTTCAAAGTGATAAATCTGCACTAAAGGCTAATGATTTTAAAAGATGGGCTTCATACTGAAAGAGACAGATGACAATGCTTTAACAAAGACAATGATAATACATAAAGTAGAACTCTCTACACAACTTTTAAATTTCTGGTTCAAAAACTCCAAGCTTTCTAGCTAATTAGGACTCCTCATGAATGCTTACAGTGATTAAAGTATACCCCCAAAAATAAGACAAAATTTCCCCTTGATTTTGACCCCACAATCAGAAAGTAACTGTCCCATTTACAAAATGAAATACTGAGGTCCACCTTAAATTAACTGTCATAAGCAGTTCCAGAGCTAAAACTAAAAACAGGTTGCAGTTTAAAATAGCTCTTTTCTTATGCATCAGCTCACTTATTTCTTTTTCTGCATCTTAATGTAATTCTTAACAAGTGACCAAGACTCAAAAAAAATTTCACAAAACTCTACTCGACAAATAAGGTTTGATAAGTTAAATTTAGCAGATTTCTGGTTATACTAAATACAATATTTTTACAGGAACCTACCCATAAAGTCTAGCAATGAAAGGCATTCTTACTAGTTTTTAACAAAAAATTATGAGCCGATTAAATATAGATTAGAGGAAGTCCTGCTATAAAAAGATAAATTTTTATAATTCATGGAAAAATGTGTCATTCTAGTCTATAATGATTAACTATTTATTATTAAACCAGGAGGATATTTCTACCTTTTTTATGCTTTCAGTTATTCTTCAATATTTTTAGGGTGATCATGTATTACTTTTAAAAATGCAAAATTGATCTTTAAAATCTTAGATATAATTGTTCTATTCATAAATATTACTACTGGGTAATAAATAATACGTGCAAATATATTTTGAGAGTATATATTGATAACCTCAGTGAAAATAAAATTTAAACATTAAAATGAATTCTTATCTAATTAATCCCTGTAGATTCTGGTACAAAATCCTATGACATATTCTAAGTCATTTTCTATTTCAAAGTAAACTAACCATTGAACTGATATATACATTATATACTCATCTATATTTGTTCAAAAATAGGGAAATTCCCTGATTTTTATTCCAATCATTCTTCTTTATCTTGCTATTCATTTTTTGCTAATTATTAAAATATAGTTGAAGTACCCCATCATTTTCTCTTTCTTTGACAGTAATATTGGAAATACAAAAAAATATTCTTGCATGTATATATGCTAGTATATGTACATATATATTATATAACACATGCATATATAAACATACACACAGTACATAAATATCCACATATAAATATCTATATTATCTCCACTATTTAGATATTTCCACTAGAGGTGTGGTCAACCCAGTTTCAGGTTTTACCTTACTTGGACCATCTGGTCAACCAGTTTGACTAGGCTAACAAGCTGTGAGTTTTATTTTGTTTCGTTTTTTTTTTTTTCACTTAAATGACCAACTGTTTAAATTAATAAAGAGTGTTAAAGATTAGAAACTTCATTCCTCTAATTACATTGGTCACTGTTTACTTTCCCAAAAGACCATATCCTATAGTCACCACAGCTGCTTCATTATGCATTAATTTACACCTAATATTTCTCATTACCATGAAGCTAGAAGATTATAAAGTGTGGTAGTTCACAAGTTATAAATGTAGTTGAAGGTATAACAATGATCTGTGCATCTTGCTATTGAGCCAATTATTTCTAAATACTTTCAATGGAAGTAGAATGGGAAGTTTACTATTGTTTCAAATTTTCAGCTGAAGTCTCAAAGCTATAGATAATAAGTGATGAGTTCCCTTCACATGACACAGGATTTTCTGCAAATGGCCAAACTTTACAAAGGTTATGCTCCAGAGTCTAAGGATGAGAAAAGCCTGCACTTCTTCAAAGAGAATTCTCGGAAGCACAATGTGGTTCTTCCTCCTTTTCCCTCAACCAGCTCAGATCAACTACCCAAAACAACCATTCATACAATGGGACTATCTACAAAGAGGGAGTCTGATATTCTATTCCATGGCTTGGTGCTTGCCATCGTACAAAACTCACAGCCTTCTCTGTGTGGCAAGTGTGAGGTTTGAGGCCTCAAGGCCAGCTGATGCTGCCTGAAGAATAGCACAAGACCACAGTGCCTCAGTAAAAGTGTCAGCGGGCAACGCTTCAGAGTTCATTGGCATTAACACGTGATTTTTCTGTGACCATTGCCGTTTGATTCTACGTTTTTCCAGTATGTGAAAATAGATTGCTCCAGTATTTTATTTTTTCCCCAGTAAGATTTTGTTTATTTATTATTTTTTAATTTTTTACATCGTTGTACATTTTTAAACAACATTTGCTTAGCCCTACCCCTTCAGTTGCAGTCCCCATGGAATTTCCTTCCCCAATGCCCCAGTGCACCATCACTTCAGTCCCATGTTCTCCTCCCTCCTCCCTCTGACCCCTCTCTCTCCTACTCCCCTGCAGTATGTCTCTGATCCATAATTATCTGCCTTTACTCTGCTGTACTGCCTTTAGCTATTTACAATGATGACCCATTTGGTTCCCCCATATTCCTGCCAGAAGTGAAACCATCCAATACCCTTCCTTTTCCTTATGGCTTACCTCACTGAGCACAGTGAGGTAACAACTTTCCAGTTGTGTGATCCTCAACAAATTATGTAAATGGGACTCAATTTCCTTGTCTGTAGAATGTGGAGGCCCCTATTTCACCTTCTAGCCCCATCCACGTTGCTGGGAATGGCATGAGTTTATCTTTTTTGATTGCTGAATAATATTCCCTTATGGATAGATACACTGCATCTTCTTGATCCGGTCATCTAATTTTGGGCATTTGAGTTGTTTCCAGGTTTTACCTATTATAAATAGTGCTGCAATAAGCACAGGGGCGCAGGTGATCTTTTGAATCAATGTTTTTGTGTCCTTTGGATAGATCCCTAGGAGTGGAATTGCTGGGTCATATGGTAACTCCATTTTTAGTAGACTGAGGACCCTCCAAACAACTTTCCATAGTGGTTGGACCAGTTTGCACTCCCACCAGCAATGTAGGAGAGCTCCTTTTTCACCACATCCTTGCCAACATTTGTTTCAATATTTTAAAATGACTCACAACCTATAGGATTGGCTGAAAATATCCTCCAAATTAGAGGTGGGAGAATAAAGCTACTTTTAAGTTTGTGTCTCACTCGGCATGACCCACTCAACAAACCAGTTTATACCCACTCAACCATTAAAGATTATCTTTCATAAAGTTACACCAGAAAGAAAACTGAGATGATACAGAAAACCAACATGCAAATTTAATATACTTCTTAAAACTGTAGTTCCAGAATAGAACCAAATTAAGAGCTACATTAAATGTAAATGAGTTAAACATTCTATTCAAATGGCAAAGACTGTCACAATGGATATAACAATGATGCTAATAATAATAATAAAGCTAAATCAATTATATGTGCTACAAAAAGACAAAATGTAAATACAAACACATGAATATGTTCAGTAATAGGAAAAAATTATAACATGCAAACAGTAAGCATACAACAGCTGAACTTGTTATATCAATTTAATACAAACAGAGTTCATCACTGTTTTTATTACTGGAGACAAAGAAGACTTGTTGTTAATAAAAGGGTAAATCTACAAGAGGTCTACAAGCTTTAAGCCCTTCACCTAAGAGATAAACAGAGAGAGATGACTTGCTGAAAAACATCTAGTCAGCTAGGGCAATGGACAACTATAAGTCATTTCTCTCAATTCCCCTCTCTGGGCTTTTTTCCCCCAATTAGCTATGACCCTAACCTGAGCTCATTCAACGGGAAAGCAACAAGTCTACTTGGTCAAAAACATCAATTCAGTAATTATGCAAAGACTCAGCATCTGATAGGGAACCACACAAAATGAGAGAGAGAACAGGTTCTTGAACAGGATCTGACTTCAGATTCAAAAGCTGCAACTTTCTAGTTGTGTGATCCTCAACAAATAACGTAAATGGGACTCAATTTCCTTGTCTGTAGAATGTGGAGGGCCCCTATCTCACAGAATTGGTGAAAGAAAAAATAAAATAAAAATGGGAAGATGAATTTAGTAACTTGCCCAAGGTCATTTCAGTTAGTCAGTGACAGAGGATCCTACAGAACACTCTCACAAACATTCTGTTAAACTGTCTCCCAGGTGAGTTACATCCAAAAGTAAGTACCTTGTAAAATGTCTGACCTTTAGTTGGCATGTGAACAATACTATTTTTCTTCCCAATACTCTGATGCTATTCTTGAGAGTAACTTTAGACAGGTATCTTCTATATTAGAACCTCAGCTATAAAACATATCCTTTTCAATCTAGATGAAATGAGTTTCAGATAATTGCTTTTGTTTTTCTCATGCTAGGTTTGTCTGACCTCTTGTAAGGTCATATGAACTGAGCAAATAAAGCAGGTGAGGTAAAAATTTCAATAATAATTAAATTTTTAACACCAGGTTTACACCAAAGTGGATAACGCAATGGGCATATTTTTTTATAACATCTCTGCAAAAAAAAAAAAAAAAAAAGTTTAAACATATCATTTTATTCAAAGGAAGAAACAAACATTCCTCCAGATGTTGTGGTTATAGTAACCAGAGTCACAGCCTCAGGCCTATAAGCCCAACCTTCCGTGTGGTGAAGGAATCTTCAAAAAAATGAACTCTATCACCCGGGCTTTCTCATAAGCCTAGGCGGCAGTATAAAGGTAATCCCAGTAAAAAATGTTCAAGTATCTTGACAATTTTCTGGATTATTTTTATTATGTAACTGAGGATGTTACAGGAACAACTTTTATAATTACAATGGGCTTTATGTTTTCAGAGTCTACTCAACTATCCTAAATGCCAAGGTTATAGTCAAGGTCAATATATTTTAAGCCACAGGAAATTGGGTGTCAGCAAGGTATAGATCCCCTTTGTGCCATCTCATATGACCACATGAATTTCAGAGTAAGACAAACTTGATAATTAATGCTAAAAAATACATTGTTTAGCTACCAATTTTAGAAACAGCAGATTACATACAAATCCAAAATAGGATATACAAAACCATAAAATAAAGAAGTAGAAAAACAACATCTGGTCAGTGTTGCTATCTTATACACTCATTTTGGGACACATTTAAGAGCCTTCTGTATGAGGGCTTTTGTATAAAGCTTAAAAATCTTGACTTAAAAATCAAGAATGAGTTATGACTGCTTAAGAGTCACATAGCTCAAAACTAGTTTATTCAAATGAATCCATGCAGTCACTGAAATTTCATGAACATACATAAAGGAGAGAAGACACTTTATTAACTTGACGTCATTCTATGTTGTAGCTATGTCAGGTTCTGGGTTGAATATTTTTAACAAAATGTATCTAAATGTCCAATTTCTGTGTCATTTGAAAGATAGATATGCACCGTTTAAAAAAATAAATCAAGCAAAACACAAGATTTTCACTTAATAAAATTCCACACAATTTATTTTCCATGTAAAAGATGACGAAGAGAAATGTAACTATTCCCTGGACTTCTTAAATGTTAAGTTAGAAGTAAAGAGTTAACTTGGTTCTTCTTTTTGAACCAAGAACCATGTTTACTTTGCTTTTAAAAAAAAAATCTACCCCATGACTTAGATTGATGGCAGAGAAATTCAATAAGTACCCATTACTTATCAAATTACAAATTCAAGTCCCTAATTATGGAAATTAATTTTAGCTGACATAAATTCAGTTCTAAAACTCCTTAAAGGAGGATACAATATTCACAGAAAAAAAAATAAACAGACTAAAGGAAACACATGACTGACAGAAACTCTGAAAGTTCAGTGAAAGCAGGCACCCTGTAAACTAAGTCAACTGGGGATAAAAATCATGTCTTGAAATTAGGAATACATTCAAATACCAAAATTATTCTTTTGAAATAATAAAAGAGCACAATTGTTTTTCATCATTATTCAAATTTGGCCACTCTGTTTTCCTAAATATCTCCAGGTATTTCTTCAATAGAACAATTATAAAGCACAGAAAATGCTGGGGCCTCCCTGGTGGCGCAGCGGTTGAGCGCTGGGTTGCGAAGCTGCCCACAGCCTCTGCGGCGCTGGTTCGATCCCCGGCTGCTCCCCATCCACCAGAGGAGGGTCCCACATGGCACGCAGACCTCTCCTGCCGCCCGCTGCTCCCCTCAGCAGTGTACTTCGGTCCTTCTGCCTGCTCTGCTCCCCGCTCTGGCTCTGGTGAATTCTCTCACCCTTCCGCGCTTCTGACTGTACCCAGTGCTTGTATAAATAAATAAATAAATAAATAAATAAATAAATCTTTAAAAAAAAATTATTAAAAAAAAAAAGCACAGAAAATGCTGATAAGACTGGCTGTAGGGCTACATCTAAATATTGTGCTAGGTGAATGAGCAAACAGAAATAGGAAACCTCAGGTTAAGGAAGCAAAGAGCTGGAGAGAAGGATGAAGCGAGATGAGAAAGGAAAGGAGAACAAGGGGGTGTGAGTGTGTGTGTGCGTGTGTGTGAGTGAGTGAGAGAGAGAGAGAGAGAGAGAGAGAACAGGACACCAGAGGTTAAACAGACAAAGCATAGTGTCATATGTGCTATGGAAACAGCATTCATTAAAAAAGAACTAATAAATCAAATCATTGACTTTACTTTGGTCTGCAATATTTTCCATTTGTTTTGGTTCCTCTATTAGTAGGACTGCTTTCAGCTGCATGTAAAAGAAACCCCACTTTATTAGTTTGTTAGGGTTGCCATAACAAAATACCACAGATTAGGTAGCTTAAACAACAGAAATTTATTTTCTCTTACTTCTGGAGGCTAGTAGTCCAAGAACCAGGTGCCTAACGAGATTGTTTTCTGGGAATTTTCCTTGGTATGAAGAGAGCCACCTTCACCCTGTGTCCTCACGTGGCCTTTCCGCTACAGGCACACACATCCCTCCTGCGTGTCACGCATTTCTCTCCCGTGTCCTAACATCCTCTTCTTATAAGACTAATCTGTTTGAATTAAGTCCCACCCTAACAGCCTCATTTGAAACTTCTTGATCTTGTTAAAGGTCTTCTCTCCAAATACAGTCACATTCTGAGGCAGTAAGCCCTTAAACCAAGGGGATGAGGCCTTCAAATTAAGAATTTTGAAGGGACGCCGTTCAGGCCATAATGCCCATCAAAGCAAATTAATCAAATACTCACTTATTTTTCTCAATTAACAAGAAATTAATAGTTTAGTTGACTTATGCTGGTGAAATGACTCAAGCCAAGAAATGGGGCACCCTCTGCTTCCTCTTCCCGCCATCTTTGGTGTAGCACATGGTGGCTGCAAGTATGAACACCGCGTCCTGGTTCCAGAAGGGAAAGGAAGAAAAAGCCACAGAGATGTCTATCTACATCTCGCTGACCAGAACTGGGTCGCATGAGCACTCCAGGCTACAGGCTATGCTAAGAAAGGAAATTTTTTTTTCTCATTTCAGGATTTGCTTAAGTTTACTATTTTTTTTAAATATGCATGGAGTTGTTGCATTTGTCTGTCCTTAAGGGGAAAAAACTACAGAAGTAAAATCATGCCCTGCCTCTTGTTTCTGTCTTGTTTTTGGTTTATGGTTTTTTGGCAGGCTGACTCTCAAACTCAGTAGTTAGTTCCAGGTCCAGGAGCCACACACACTGTTTTCTCCAGTGTTGATTCTTAGATCTGCTTTGTTGTTTCTGTCCACTTTCACCACCACCCGTTTTCCCTTTGACCCTACCTTCTCTCCCTCCCCTTAACCTCAAAAGCCTCACTTCATTTATTAGTGTCTACTAGTTTCATAATATTTTGCTTTGTTGGAATGTCTACTATGTAAATGTCCAATATGTTGTCTTTGTCATTCTTACTTGCTTTACTATCTACATAATTGCTTCGAAGTCCTTCCGTTTTGCTATAAATGGCAAGAAGAAGAGGAGTATCTTTAAGTGGATACGTTGCTACCCTGAACAGGAATCACAGCTCCATCAGAAAGAAGGCAGGGATAACTGCAGCCCACAGATGGAGTGGTGAAAATCCAGAACAACCTCAGCTGCAAGCCTGTCCATGCCACTGAACAACCATATGACCTTGATCCAATGCATTAATCACTCAGTTTTCTGAGTATCAAATTGGTGGTAATTTTATCTAACCTGCAGAATCATGGAGAGAATTAAATAGAGTTGCATTCATTTGTAAGGCCTAGGATATACTGTTGTTTTTTTTTTTTTTAATTTTCTAGAGGCATGTCTTATTTATTTATTTATTTGTTTGTTTGTTTGTTTGTTTGGTTTATACATGCACTGGGTACAGTCAGAAGCGCGGGAGGGTGAGAGAATTCACCAGAGCCAGAGCGGGGAGCAGAGCAGGCAGAAGGACCGAAGTACACTGCTGAGGGGAGCAGCAGGCGGCAGGAGAGGTCTGCGCGCCATGTGGGACCCTCCTTCGGTGGCCGGGGAGCAGCCGGGGATCGAACCGGCGCCGCAGAGGCTGTGGGCAGCTTCGCAACCCAGCACTCAACCACTGCGCCACCGGGGAGGCCCCTAGGATATACTGTTGAAGCCTGAAAGACTCTAGGCTTGGGTCAGATCTTAAAGTATCCTGGGGAATTATGACATTATGAAATATCACCAAGTCACCTATAAAGATTCAAAAATATCAAAGAATTGATTCCATTTCTTTATAGTGTGACTTTTCACATATCCCATTCATTCCATAGAATGACCTGAAAGCATATAGCCGTGTGTGTGTGTGTGTGTTTGTGAAAGTTATATATATATATATATATATATATATATATATATAGAGAGAGAGAGAGAGAGAGAGAGAGACAGAGAGACAGAGAGACACACAGACAGACAGACTGACTGACTTCCTTTTTGATGGGCTTATACCTCACACAAGGGTAGGAAGCACTGAATCACCAACACTTATGATACTTGCATCAGATTCCTTCTGCAATAAAAAGGCCACTGCCACTTTACCTCCAGGAGGAAATAGGTAGAAATTTCTCTTGAGATATTTTACACCAGAAACCCTATTTAGAAGTGAGGTATACCTTCCAAGTAACACATGCCTTCACCTCTCCAACAGGGCTAGGAGAGCCTCAGTTTGATAAAAAGTGGCTCATTTCCACAAGGCTTCTAAAAGGCATTTGCAGTTCTTAATAGAGGAGTAGGTTCCTCCTGGTTATCAATCTTATGTAAAACCTGTTTGTTGGGTAGGTTTACAAATTCAGGCTGAAAAAATAAAAATTAACATGTAACAGAACAATTCAGGAGAGCTTGGTTGCAGCAAAGTCACTTTCAGGACAGGTAATAATACCCAAATCATCTGTAATTTTAAATTCCCTCCTTTGCCACTGTTATTTGTACAAGAAACCTCAGTGTTACTTATGACAGATGGGAGAGGAACTTTACCCAGTTACTTTGAAATTCTTTTAAAGGGAATGAAAAATGGACAGAATGAGGCCAGACTTTAGATTCCCAAAGGGCCTCACAGGTCGAAAACAGCTCTAAATCAAAGGAAATATTCTCTATCCATAATTCCAAAGTGTTTTCATAAACTATTTTCTTAGCAACTGCAATAACTAAACTGGAATCCTTCTAAATGTTCTCTCCATTCAAAGCTGAACAATGATATAGATATCTAATCATTAACATACTCTGAAGCACTTTTTCAACATAATGCTAAATATAAATTTGCTAAATCAAAATATCCCAATTGCAAAGGAATCTCTTAAAACACAACTGACACTCCAAGCTTAGGAAGTACGTGGTTAGATAGTCAATGACACTATTTTTTCTAAGATTCAAACAAACATCATAAATAAAATGCTCCCTCTTGATTTGTGAACTACAAAAGATGCTTTTCTAAAACAATATTTAGTAAAATACATCCCTTCAATTAATTAATAGCTTTCTCTTTGGCACTGATATATTCTCAGGCCACTTTGAAAATAAAATGCTACAAGACAATAAATAAAAGCATTTTAGATTACCGAGACTTCCACTTAATAAAAATAATCTGATTAAATAAATGTTTTTCACCAAATTTCCAGCCAAGTATGAAATAAGAAAACTTCTCCAATGTTCTAACACACTGTAAGAAAAATTAGCATAACTTGATTAAAAATGAACTTTTAAAATAGAAAAACAATGTAAGAGTGTGTCCACCAGGAATAAATGATAAGCTATCTTCAAGGAAAGGTCTCTTCTGCTTCTAATGTACTAACATGTTATAATATTAGAATTTATGTTAGTAGAAATAATGAATATAGAGTTTTCTGATCACTGATCATTTTTCCAAATTGATCACTGGGCTACTTCTCAGTGAGCAGTGTAAATAATCTTGGAGTAATTTTTCCCTGTGTAATACGCCTGCAGATGGCTTCAATTTATTAAATATGGCACCTATTCTGCTTATTCATCAGATTGTTTTCTTAATTTGCCCAATCTGCAGAATTTGCAATAAAGGCATTTAGTTAAGAGACATTGATTTAGTCTGTAATATGCACCAGCTTCTTCCCTTTCCCCAGAAAGTCATGTTGCAGCTAAAATTTGCAAACCATTTAAAGGAAAACTAGGTTGGGGTACTCAACCTGGAGTGGAAATCAAAGGCTTTGCTGAGAAGATGACAACTGTATGATATCCATTGAAGGGCTATAGAATTCACTCACTTGAAGAAGGGGGTTAGTACAAAATAAGTAAAGACATTATAGTCACCGAATCATGTTCTTAGAATTTTAACACACTTTAATGCAGGTGATGCAAATAAAGGAGTTAAAACTTTGTTGTAAAGGTCTGGCCATAGATGGTTTCGAAAATGAGTAGAAAGAATAAAGTCCTGAATACAAAAGGGAGCTGTTCAAATAATTTAGAAGTAATGCTATAATAAGATTTATTTTGTGCAAATTATTTCAGCTGAATATGAACAAGGTAGTAAACAGGCAAAGTTGTAAACTTACAAAGTAACTGACTGTCAGTCTCCTCCAGTTAACTATAAAACTGAGGGTAAGAGCTGCAAATCATGGTACTTGTTACTTAATTGAAAAGAACATAAAAGAATAATAAAATGAATGAGAAAGAGCAAGCAATAGGGAAACTGAAAAGTTTATTAGAACAATCAAGGCATGAAATGTTGAAGACATCAACTTAGGGCAGCAGCAAGAAGAATGGAGAAGAGTAGATGGAATGCAAGTTATTAATAGGGTAGACTCAACAAATTGGTGATTTGCTTCAAGAAAATTTAGAACCCAGGATAAGACATGGGTTTGGAGAGGAATTGAGGGCTTCTGTTTCAGACACACTTATTTGAAAGCACCCCTGGACTTCAACATCAAGATCTGCAGCAGACAATGGGCTATGACTGGCTCTCAGACAAGAGTTCAGGTATAGAGGAGTCACCAGCAACTAGGTGACTGGAAAAGTGGAAAAGTGGATGAGTTGTTTTGTACAGAATTTGTAAGTGAGAGGAGTTAAGAGCAATGTAGAGACCTCCATAGGATGGCGTGGGAAAAGAGGGGTTCATAAAAGCCTGCCTATAATAATTGAAACAATACAGAATTAATGGGAAGTTCTGGAAACAAGGACTTCAGGAGACTATAAGATAAGAGCAGAAATGAATATATGCAATTTAATTCCTTCATGTTGAAAAGTGATGTGACTTGGCCAGAGTCACCAACTTAGGGAATTTGCACAGCAGCAGTTGCTAATAACGAGTGCCTTGATTTCTTACACCATAAAATTCAGAGATAAGAAGAGATGGCTCTGATATTCCTTCCAGAAGTATGATTTTATGATTCCAATCAAGTTTCATTGCTTGTTCATTCAGGACGAGTACAGAAACCAAACAGAGCAGTCTTCACCTTTTCAAACAACAGGGCCAAGAGAACCAAAGGATAAATAAGCCTGAATCTTAGAGTCTCACTGCCCTGATGAACAAATGAGAAAATACAGCTTGTTCATTTCTATTCAGTGATGCTAATGATTCTGTTAAATTGACTTCTTTGAAGGAAAATTACTGTTAATAACCTTAATTTCCTCTTAGTCTCTTCCCCCAGGTACCTGACATTTTAGATAAAATATTTTCATAAAATATTAAAAGCAAAGGAATTATTGCTTAGGTACCCACACCACGTTGTCAGACTTTATGAGTCCCTTCTCTCTTGTCTATAGACTACACTTTTGTTTCGTCAGAAAAGTACATAAAGTTTCCCATTCTAGGCATTTCCCAAGAAACAGTATCCACTCCAAATGAATTAAAAACATGTTTTTTAAATGTTTCTCTAAGGCCCACCACAATTCTTACTGATAGCAGTAATATGGCACCACAGAACATTCCCAACTTCAATTTAAATTTAAACATGATAGCTGGAGTTTTCTTTTATTTATTCACAAAAATCATACCATAGATTTCCCACCCTATCCTGACATTTCACCCATGCACACCTCTGCTCTGGAATGGACAATGGGTAGAGTCTGCCATGTCTTCCCTAGACGCATTCGTCAGCCTTCTCCACCCACACCTCTTCTCCCTTGCCCTCTGGCTTCTGTCTGGGTTCCATTAACAGAAAGCAGTAGGTAAAGGTTGGAGGCAAGAGGAGACTGGGGTAGACAAATTAGCCCCCGCTCCAATGCTCTTAAAATGGTGTTCTTGGGAGATCTCTACATTGTTCTCGACTATTCTCCCTTACAAACTCATTCTGCATAACATCCACTTTTACCATTTTTACAGCCACCTATTCAGTCATAACTCCAATACTTCTGACCCCGTCTTGTCTGAGCTCCAGTCACAGCCCACTGTCTACTGGAGATGTCAATGGTGAAGTTCAATGGCTATTTTCAAATCAATGTGTCCAAAAAGAAGTCCTCAATGTCACTCCAAACCCAAGTCTCAGGGAGACAACAAAGTTGCTTGTGTCCTTCTCCAAAAGATCACAGCACTGGTGGGACAGCCCTTCTTGCCTCTTTTCTTGGAATAGGAGCTTCCCATGGCTGCTAACACCCTCTGTAGCACCCCCAGGTTGTGTTCCCTACATGTGCCCACACCTTCAAAAAAGGGGCCCTTTATTAAGCCCTCCCCCAAGGATTCCGTTGACACATGCCATCTGTTCCCCAGTAAGCCCTGAATAACACAGGATTAAAGAGTGACCAGGTGTGGCCCTCCACTGTGGCTTTCAGATATTATCAAAGGAAATGGACTGTAAACTGTAAAAATGCTGTAACATTTCCATAAGCAAAACCCTTTACATACTTTCTTAATACGCAAGGTTTCAATGCCAAGGAACACGATTAAATTCTATCATATTTCTACAATTCACAGTGTGCTGTAAAAATAAACAGCAGAAGGCATACAATCAGAATCTGAATGTCACTGTCAACCTAGCCAGAATATTTTTTTAAAAATGGGTATCTGGAGAAACAGATGAAAGAAGCAAATTCATCTCTGAAAACAGAATCAACATTTCATTTTCTACTGTTTGTCCACATTAAGATTTGCTAACTCTGATATCATGATACCAAGTCTTTCGAGGGATATCATGAAACTCTAAAAATTAATAATTCACCTCATATTATTGATAACAATTATAGTTACTGGAGTGTTCACTTGTTAAAAAAAAAAAGAAAAAGAAAAAAACTTGGGAATCACTGACCTAGATTTCTGACCCTTCTAATTCTTTAAGTAGACTATCAAAAAAGATTTTTAAATAATTAAATATTTGAATATCTAAAGATATCAATATGCCTACACAGAATTTTTAGCAATGAAATTAACTTTATTTTCCCAGATCAATATCAACCTCTGCTAGCTAATGCTTCATTTCTTTGACCATATAATCCAGGGTGTTTATACAGGTCTGTGGTCTCAGGGTTCTAGACTTTCACAGCCAACAAATCAACCATAATACAGACTTTAAACTCTGATTTTACAAGATTCTCTTTATTAAAGAGTTTTGTTTTAATTAGCCTCTAAACTGGAAATTTCTTTTTTACTAAGTCTCATATTTTCAATGAATTCTGAGGACATCAACTATTTGGCAAGTCATTTCCTGGTGTGCTCTATATCACTGAAATATGACTGAATGACTGAAGCAATGTAGAAATGTGGGACATGCTTCAGTTAGAGGATATGTTCTTCATTAGAGGCTTCAAAGCTAGAAAATCTGTGGGGAACAGATTTTTAAAAGACAATATAGCCACGTTTTTCAAAATGTAAAATGTGCATAACCTTTTGACCAAATAGAACTATTTGTAGGAATTTAGCTATGAGTAATTCTCACTGAAGTTCATGAAGACCTATGTACAAAGAGCTTCAATCTTTCTATTTATAGAGGTGAAACCAGGAGAACAGTGAATGAAATATGGTGTGTCCACGTCACCCAAGGAAGAAAAAGATAACTACTATATGAAATGTAAAGATTTCATGTCATACACTTGAGTGGACAACAGCACATCACAGAAAATGTACATTATGTGTTCCAGTTTATGTAATAAGGGAAAAATACATATATAACTGTATATGTAAATGCATAAAAAAAGAAAAGGCAAGAGGCATTCTAAGCTGTTGCCAACAGCTATATCTGGGGATGGATGTAGGTGGGAGAGATTATTTTACATTTTGCTTCTGTATTTCTGCATCACCATTTCAACTGGAACATATTAATGCCTCACATACATCACTGTGAAAACCAACAAATACAAAAAATCAACAAATTCTAGAGGGGGTTCTTGTGATCTGTCCAATGGCAGTGCCTCAGCAGACATGAGGGAAGCCCATCTGAAAGGAATTTTGCTTTCATTTGATCCAGTGGGACTCTCATATAAGAGCCAAAAGTAAAATGATAGTCGTGAAGCACACTACACATTTGAAACACTAACCTGCAGAGACAGATCTACTTTCTGCATGTCAAATATACAGCAAGGGGGATATTTTGTGACTTGTCAGAGTTCAAATCAATGACATGAGCAAGAGAACCTCAGTGTCCCCATTAAGTGCTGTCACCAGTTTCTCCACACTTAGGTGTTGTTCTTTAAATAGGAGAGAAAACTATGGTCTGCCTCCCTCAACTCTGTGTATTTACGAACGTCTTAGAAAAATAAGAAGAGGGAAACCAGGCAGAAGCTCAGAATCTGAAATGTATGTGCACTGGAAATAAATGACCATAACAACCTTTCTAAAGAATTTAACAGGAATTTTTTTAAAAGCCAGAATAAAGAAGATATCGCTCTTACTTAAAGACAAAACAACTGACATTTTCTGGTATATGTTTCCAAGCTCTTATAGTTAACAAAAGCATCACAATGGTAGGTCACAGGCTGAATGCCTTCTATAAATGTGTTTCATTTGGCCACCCCCAGACTGACATATATATTTTTATTTTTATTTATTTCTACACATTTTTGATGAAATCTCTTCATCAAAACAAGTCTGGATATCATGTGTCTCTTAAAACTATAGAAGCATTGGCAGCCCTGAGCTCTGTGACCGCCTGGCAGAGATCTATCAGACCCGCCTGGCAGCTGGTGCCCTAAGAGGCAGGTCAGAGCTCCCCATGGAGCAAGGTCCCCACTTCTTCCTAAGGTCTCTGACACTGGGGCACCCATATGTGTTTCCCAGGTCTCAGAGGAAACAGTGTGTCACATCCTAGCAGGCCATGAGGCATGTCACCAGGCAAAAATTGACTCTCAAAAAAAACTAAACTTATTTCTTTAG
Organism: Talpa europaea; assembly: GCF_964194135.1. Taxonomy (NCBI): domain Eukaryota; kingdom Metazoa; phylum Chordata; class Mammalia; order Eulipotyphla; family Talpidae; genus Talpa; species Talpa europaea. The sequence continues at coordinate 26,380,467 of NC_140078.1, read as the reverse complement.
GCTACCCCCAAAGGATCATTCAGTACAAATCTTTCAACAGCACGTGCCTTAGTGGCAGTAGCATGGACAGAAGTTGGAATTCTGGTGTCTGCTTTTCCGGGTTCAAATCCCATCTCTAACTGAGATTCCCTGAAGAAAGTAACTTAACGTTTCCATGCCTCAGTTCCCTCCAATGTAAAGTGATTATCAGTAATCACCAAGAGGGTGTTGGGAAGAGTAAATGACCTGGTACAGTTTAAGTGTCTAAAAATGTCTGCTGTTTTTCTATTGAAAAAGAGATGTTCAATGCTCCCACTAAAGCCACATGGGAAAACAGGGGCCAGAAGTCTCCCTCTAATCATTAGGGATCCCCAAATTATTCTAATGGATGCCTCTCTCCTTTCAGGCCTAAATGGCTTAATATGGTCTTTTTTAAAAGCCTGCCTAGAAGATAGCATCTGGTCACTGAGTTATATTTCAAAACTCTACAGTCTCAGAATTTGAGGTCACAAAGGGTAAGTTAATATTAGGTCCCTCTGTCTAGCTGCAGTCACAAAGTCAGGCAAATCCAGAGGAAGACCTGGCACTTGAGAGTGAATTTAAAGGGTAACCACAACTTTCTGCATGTGGCGAGGGGGAGAAGGGGTTTTGGGGAAGGGTAGAGGAAGTGTCTTTTACTAGAAGTTTTATAGGAGCTCACTTAGCTTGCTTTGTGTGGATAAGTCAACGGCATCTACTCCTATGTGGAAGAACAAGCGGGTGAGCGGTAACTTACTGCTATTAGTAGGAGAAATAATAGCAGTTGTATCAGCAGTAGTAGTAACACAATACACAGAATCATTCTTAGAGCAATGACTGGCACTTTTGACTTTATAAGGTTTAGTCTCTTCATCATAAAGATGGGGCACCTGACCCGGGGTATATGTCCAGGCTCACACAGCTAACACATGACAGAATCAGGATTTGAACTCAGGTCTGGCGTGATTCCAACAACTGAAGGACTCTGCAACTTTACGTTGCTGAAAGCAAACCCACCATGCAATTCCCTATTTACCCATCAGCTGGCTTCCAAGTGTTTCTAGAGCTGTTGTCCTTTACCTCGAATGGGTCGTACACATCATTTCCATCTGGTGAATCCCGGACCCTTCTCAGTATAATATTTTTTTTTTAAGATTTATTTATTTATTTATGCAAGCACTGGGTACAGTCAGAAGCGCGGGAGGGTAAGAGAACTCACCAGAGCCAGAGCGGGGAACAGAACAGGCAGATGGACCGAAATACACTGTTGAGGGGAACAGCGGGCGCGGCAGGAGAGGTCTGTGCACCATGTGGGACCCTCTCTGGTGGCCGGGGATCGAACCGGCGCTGCAGAGGCTGCAGGCAGCTTCGCAGCCCAGGGCTCAACCGCTGCGCCACCAGGGGAGGCCTTCAGTATAATATTTTTATGCATAAATTTAAGTACAAAGGAAACCAATTTTATTGAAATATACACATGAAAACAATAAAAACTGAACACACATAGTAATATATGTGATTTTTTTATCAAGCCAATAACATCAGCTAACATCAGCACTGATGCTAATACCTTCCATAACTGTCATTTTGAGTACGTTAAAAGAAAGTTGTAATTCACTTGCCAAATATATTCATGGACCCAGTAAATTCCAAACTCAGACCACTTCAGGATGGACTCAAGGTGAAGGTGAAGGACTCCAGTTCTGGGAAAGGGAGAGCTTAAGATATCAAATGTAAATCGAATGGTCTGTGATCTCCTCTCTGAATGAGCTGCTTATAATTACTTTTGTCGTCCCATTCTAAGGAAATGATTACTTCACTCATGTCAGGAGCCAAAAACATCCTTTAATTGTTCAAGAGGAAAAGAATGCTTTCAGAAGGGCAATTTATCTTAAGGTAATGATTTGCCTGGCCCAAGAGTGGCTCAGTGGCTAAAGGCAGAATTTTCAGTCCTCAGCTCACCAAAGGAACATGGACTAAGAGCTGGAAGGAGACTCCCAGTCAAGGGGCTAAGATAATACGATCATGAGGTCAGATTTTCAACTTTCTCTTTGAAGGTTTTATAGTTAGTAGGCAAGAGAGGTATTCAGAGAAAAACCTTCTTCTGATTTATGTTCCTTTCAACTATTTTGATTCCACCAAAAAAAGGGGGGAGGGAGAAAAAGTAGTTGGAGTTCACACAGAGAAAAGAGAAAATAAAATCCGGCTGGTCATTCATCCTCTTGAACATAGGGCTCCCTGAGCTGAAATTTGGAAGGCAGGGCATTACGGCTTTTATCTCTTCTATGAACTTGGGTTACAGCATATGAAAAACATGCAAAGGCATGAGCTTACAGACAAGACTTTTAGAAAGTGGGATTTAGGGGTGGTTGTTGCAATTGAGTGAAAATGCATTCTGAGATGGTATTTTGAAAGCAGGCTTCATTCTGAAAACAGCAATGCAAACTCCTCACACTTCTCAGTAATGCATTATCGCACAACTCAACTTGCACTGGGGATGAAGTAAACCCATCTTTACCTTCAGTTAGTGAGACAATCACAGTCTCTAAATATGGGAAACCTTCCTATTATTCTAAGGTACAACTAGGTAAATAATATTACACCTTGAGGAAGTATTTCTACTTCAAAGAGAGAGACTTTATCATAAGAGAAACTATGAAAGAGAAAAACAAATACTGAGGAATGGAAGAAATATCTACACAAGGTTAGTTCATTTCCTGAATACTACAGGGAAACAGAAAATGTGGAGTGGACAGCAATGAGAATTAAACAGTGTCCTCTCCAACAAGGTTAACATTTGAACACTAAAAGCAAAACAATAGAAAGTTGCTGCAGCCAACCATGAGCAATGAAAAGTATATTTTGTCTTGACACACACTAACATGCCGAGAAGCTCATATTATGAGGTGGAAATCAACTATGTTTGAGATTTCAGTCTGGACATGAAATACCAAATGTGATCATGGAAACGTCGCCATTAGTCCTTGACCTCATTCTGCATCTCAAATACATTAGTTCTTGGTTTTACAGAATTCTATGATTGACAGTTTATTAAAAACCTGGGTCATCAGAGCTAATAAACATGTTGTTTGATCCTTGCTCTGTAAGTGGTCACAAAAGACAATAATTTAGTACTAGCTGCTAAATAATTTAAAGTTTCAAAGAATATTTTTGCTTTTCAAAAAGTATCTGAGTTGACTATGAAGGGCATCTCAATGGAGATGCTGGAGAACATGAGAAATACATCATCTTTCTCTCTGATCACTCTATTACCCAAGTGCTCTGATTCAAAAAGATAAAATTTATTCCCAACATAAAAATTTAAAATTAAAAAATATTAAATCAACTCAGCAGCTAACATGTATTTTACTAATTCACAAAAAAAATTATTCTTTAATTCTGATACTTAAGTTTGCCGGCTACATCTGAAACTTTGGGGATGAAAATGCAGACACACAATCTAGAAGGTGACTTCCCTGATATTACATCCTTTCACAAGTTAACATGCCAATATGACAGATGAAAGGAAAACAACACAACAGCTCTGGAGCTCACTTCTACCTGGATTTTAACTTGGAGCCTGGGGTAGAATGAATTCTAAGCAAGCAATTCGCCAGTATTTCGGTTCTTGATAAATCAACCCCCAAAATGGATTTAGTACAATAGCATCTTAGGAAAATACCATCATCATTTGGATTGCCAAATATTACTGTCCAATGCTGCCAAAATCAACAGCATACATTAACTAAAGAGGGTTGGATATGTTCTTGGGAAAGACAAAATAGCAGGACTAAAGGCACTGGTCAGGTCTCTGTTGCAGATGAAATATTTCAAAGAGGTGATACAGATTTTTAAAATGCATTTGTGCAAGAGCATTTTGGTAACCCTTACCACTTTTTAAGCTTGCTTATTTCACTACCTCATAAGGCAAAAACACACTACCTCGAGATTTCAGGGCATATAAGCAGTTCAACATCACTCACATTTCAGGCACAAAAATATAAAACTTAGAAGAGTATTTCAGAACAAAGGTCTTCTGAATGGATGTGCATTTGTAAAATAAAGGTAGCATTAGCCTGACAGATGTAAATGTGTATCCACCGATCAAATGAAGTCTTAGAAATTCTGTTTTGACAATTTCTTGTAGGAGAGCATTTTCACTAGCAATTAATTCAGAGTTTGGTACTGATATCATCAAAGCTAAATCAAAACTAAGTTCAGATGGTTGAGTAATAATATAGTTGGAGGGAATTGTTACCAGATACAGAGTAGTACCTTAGATATGTGATGTTACATGCAAAGGGTTACTAATTCTGGCAGCAAAAGTGATAAAAATGCCAATAAAAAATGAATTCTTATGAAAACAGGTGTTCTACCAAGATGGCAATCATTTATTAAACTTCTACAGTTCAAGAAGAAGATCACAATAGATCAAAACACCAGCCGAAAAATACGCAGGACTGTCCTATGAAAAATAGCAGTCTAGATTACATAACAGGATAATGGGAGATTAAATCACATGCCTGCCCGGCTAGATTTTTGTTCTTCTACATGAATTTATAACTTAGGCCACGTTAGTTTGAAGAGTATGTAATAAATTTTGCACACACACACCATTTTTCTTTTCTGAAGAACACAGTTCCTCAGACACTTCTTAACCTCCTAGTGGACTGCCCTATAAAGTCACCAGTTGCTTTTCCTGGTCGTTTACTTTATGAATCTGATTTCTCTTCAAAGGAGAAACTCAATTCTATCTGCCTATGCCTGGATGATATTATGTCCTACCAAACACATTTATTAAACATCTATCTCCACACGCTCTTAATGTAGAGTCCATCATACGTCATATTTCCATTTAAAAATCGGTGACCTTCCATGAAGGTTTCGGTCACAATTAAATTTCAAACACGTGTTTTAGAACAATAGCTGGAATCAAAAATGTATGAAAGGGACTAGAAGGTCAGCTCTCAAATACATGTGCATTTATGAAAATATAATGGGCATTATTCTCTGGAAAAAATGCTAGTTGTATGACAGTGTTATAATTCTAAAGTTACACTTTAGATACACTTGGAAATTGGAAATTCCTTATTTCCACATTTCTTACAGTACTGCCTGCGAAGTCTATAATCAGAAGTATTGTACTATATAGTCAAGATCTAATTAGTTAAGGAAAAGATAACTTTAATGAAATTCTGAAAATACGATCACCTTTAGTCTCCATCATTTATATTCTTACGGGGGGGGGTTGGGGGGGGGCACGCACTGCCCCCAAGGAGCGCTAAAGCTGTTAGTGTTGTTTGAAGTGGAAATGGTCAATCATTTCTTTTATTTTCCCTGAAGAGGGAAGACCCACGCGCACACACATTACATGCGTTGCACCGTGCCAACTACTTCCAACCAAAGAAATCGTATACACGTCGAGCCGTGCTATTTCTAGCCAGAAGCGGTGAACGTCTGGACAGAGTCTGAGGAAACCCAGCAGGCAAGGATTACAGGGGAAGTGAGAGGCGGCGGGGACCCCAGTCTCCAGCGCGCGGAGGCGCCAGGCTCCCCGCACCTGCACCGGCTCCCGGGCAGGGCATGCGGGAGCGCGCGCGCGCGTCCTGGACGCACCCGCCGGGAGCAAACAAGCCCCGCGGGCTCGGGCCGGCGAGGGGGCGGGAGCATCCACCGGTGGGACCCGAATTGCTTTCTCCTACCTGTCACTCTGCCTGGAGCTGCTGCCCGGGATGCGGCCACGGCCGCCGCCTGGAGACCCAGAGTGTGCGCGCGCGTGTGTGCGCGCGTGTGTGTGAGAGAGAGATCTTGTTTGCGGTGCAGCTCACTTACTGCTCGCCCAGCGCCACCAACCCCCACCCCCCATAAAGCGCCAGTCGCCAAGACCCTCCCGGCGCCCTGGTCCCGCCCTCCCGCCGGCCCCCGCCCCCCCACCGCCTCCCTGGCGCGCGGTCCTCACCTCGCGGAGGGCGGGGGTCTCCGCGGGCGCTCCTCGCGAACCCCGCGGGCAGCGCCGGCCCGCTCCGCCCGCCCGCCGGGCTCGGCGCGTCCGAGGCTCCAGGCCCGCCGCCCGTCTGTGGCCGGCCGCTGCTCCTCTCCAGCCCGGAGTCTCCCCCTCCGATCTCGCCTCCCGGCTTCAGAGCCCGAGCTGTCGCCTCGCAGCCCCAACCTGCCCAGGCTACGGAGCATGCCCAGTGCGGCTCGCCCGGGCTGGGCTGGGGGTGGGCAGGGGCCGGGCCGGCCGCCCGGCGGCTGCGAGCCGGCGGGGCGGGAAGGGGGCGCCGCGAGGACCCGGGGTGCACCCGCGTAGCCCCGCGCTGGGCGGCTGGGGGGTGGAGGGCCGCGCTGGAAGAAGGTGGGTTGGGGCGTCCGGGGAAGCCGCCCCACCGCGCGATCCTCGGGGGTCTCCCCCACGCCCCCAGCGCTGCCTGGTGTCTGGGGGTCCGGGTGCGCTCCGCGTGGCGCCTGGCGAACCGCGGGGGCAAGGGGGAGTGGCACCCTCCTCCCGGGGGAACCCCGCTGCGGTCGGTGGGCAGGGGGCGGGGGCGGTGTAAAAAGTGGAGGGAGGCGAAGACTGCAGAAAACTGATGCCCCAAAGCCGCTGGTGGGGGCCGGGACAGTGTTTATTTAGATATATTTTTAATAAACATAAAGCGCTTACAATGCTCCCGTCATTGCTCCAAACGCCTTTTATTCACGTGATTCTAAAAACAACCTTCCAAAGCAAGTAACTACTATTATCTCTTTTTCTGCACGCTTCAACGGAGCCGCAGAAAGATTTCAGTGGTTCCAAAAAGTCTTTTCCCAAGTGCAACCACAGAGAAGCAAACCCCCCAGACTTCGGTCCCTGGGATGCTGGGGCGCTGCTCCACCCAGTGACCAGTTCACCCCTGTCCTACAGTGACCCCCCCCCCCCCGGGTGACTCCAAGGCACCGTCGCCCATAAACCCCTAGCGTGCTCCAGCCAGCATCAACCTTTGTGTGGACCCTCACAAAGTGCAGCTCCAGGATTCCCGGGAGGGCTCCTCCTCCCCCGAGTCACTCCGCCTTCTGCTCCCCGCCGGCGGTCACCAAAACCCGGAGACGTGGCACCTGCGCGTTGGGGACTGGGGCCACGTTCACATCTGAACTGGGCATGCTCAGCCGCTGCAGTGGGACCGTCTGGCCGGGAGTGCTGAACGCGCCTGGCCCTCGTGGGGAATGGAGGGACAATTTGTGTGCAAACAGTACTCGTGGTTTGAGGAGCAGAGACAGTAGTGGATGCAAAAGGCTTGTTCCCCTGGCTTTATCCTTTCACGCAAAAGGCTGGGGTGGGGGGTGTAAGTGGGGGGAAACAGTGATTGAAAGTTTCCCCACTGGGCATCCTTAAGCAGAAGGGAGCTGAGGGCTGGCTACCAACTCCCCAGAAAAACTGCTAAGCAGCAATTTCAGCCCTGAGAAAAAGCTCCTAAGCACCTGAGCCGGTCCGCTGAAGAGGAAGCCAAGAAAAAATTGTCTAGATCAAGTTTCCCTGCCGGATCCTGGATGGGGCATTCTTAAGTGTTGCCAGGTGTTAGGTCAGCACCTTTCAAAATGTGTTCTGCACACTAGTTAAAGTGCAGGTTCTGATTCAGCAGGTCAGGGGCCTGAGATTCTGCCTTCGGAGTCAGTTATAAATAGCATGTGCAAGCAGAGTGCTGAGAATTGTGGTAAAAAGGTTAACGAAGAGTCGTGGCGGTGGGATGCAGGGATGCCTATTGTAAATAGAGGTCAAAGTAGGCTTCTCAAAGCATGCATCATTCAAAAAGAGACTGGAATGAAGAGAGCCAGACGAATATCCAGGAAGTTTTTCCAGCAGAGGGAACAGCAAAAGCCTTGACATGAGGATTTACTTGGCATGTTCAAGAAATACAAAGGAGACCAGAGTGGCAGAGCAAGGCACAGAGTAGATGACAACACTGGGGTCACAGAGGCTTCAGGGTGACCAAATGTGTAAGAACACAGAAGGGAATTGAAACTTTAGTCTAAGTGTGATATGAACCCATTGGAAGCTAGTGAGCAGGGTGGGAGAACCACCTGGAGCGTTTAGAGCACACCCACTGAGAACACCTGTAGGCTTATGAGTACAGAGAGAGCCCATTCAAAGGACATAGAGGTGGTTCCACTTGATAAGGTTTTATTATTTTCAGTGTTAAAACTCAGACTATGGTAAATCTTCAACTTCAAAATCAATGAAAATCCAGTCTTCTCCCTATCCTCTTGCAGATCCCAACTTAACCCCTCCCTCAAAGAAGTAGAGAACCGGTGGCACAGGACCTGACCTTTAAACACTTCCTTTCCTGCCTCCTGTCCCAGCCACCTGCCCTTCAAGGCTTAGTCCATCAGGCTTGTTAGAAGGAAGAAAGAAAAGGCCAAGTGTCTCTACCCTTGAACTACAGTCACCACGGTCCTAGCTCAGTTCACTGGTCCATGGTCCTAGCTCAGTTCACTGGTGACTGTTTCTCTGGCTAGGAGACCAATGGCACTTTATGGCGATGTCCCAATGCAAGCTCTCTACTATGGAAGACATGGTGAGAGCCTTGAAGTTGCCTTTCGGAAAGCCCACCCCAGCTCTGCTTCTTTATCCCAAGTCCTCTCCATGGTGGTCCAGATCAGTGCATCTTGCTGCTGGGGTCACATGCCAGGCAAGCCACACTATTGGGTGGGCGATTCACAAGAAAATGAAGCTCATCAGCCTTCCACAGTGTCCACTGGAAACAGAAAATTTCCAATCCTGTCAGGCTTAAAAGATGGTAGGGATGAAAAACTGTGGAAACTGCTTCTGCCACAAAAGGATGCCTGGACCCAATTACGGAAACTTTGTCTAGAATGTGAGTCCCTGAACACCTTTGTGATCAATCACAGACTTTAGAAATAAGGTCTCATTTATTATTGTTGCCTTCCATGGAAGGAGGATAGTGACAATGAGGACCTTTAGGTTAACAGTTGCAACTATATTTACAAAAGATCACATTGCATTATTTTTAGAGAAAGGGCAGTACATCTTTTGTCCTGATTTAAAGTGATACATTAATCACAGTTTCTACCTAGTTCTTTAAGTGTTGTTCTTTGTAAATGAAAAGATCACCAGTGGCCCATTTGTCCAGTTTGCCTTAATTAGGGACATATATCTTTTAGAAGTTGGCAGTTCACAGATCAGCCTGACATGGGCTGTCTTGGCCCTAGGGTATTTCCTCCCTAACCTTCTGTCTGGTTCCACTGTGTGATGAGGAATTAAGCTTGTTAGTGACACTGAGACCCAAAGAAAATGATATTGAAGATAATTGCCTAAGCATTGAGTTTATGAAGAATTTAATGGCAGTTGTAAAACAAATGTAAGATTTCTTCTAAATCAATTGTTGATGGGAGTATAAAGGAATAAGAGGAAAAGTGAAACAAAAAAAAGAGGGTTTAATTCCATTCCAAACAATTTTGCTCAAAAATAGAATCTTCTGGGTACGAGCCATATTTAGGTTATGAGTAGATTGCAGAGTTCAGATGTGCTAAGTGATTATGACGATGATGATGTTATTGACCACAAGATCTCTTACTACAGAGGGATGACAGAGACACATTGAAACATGAAAATATCAAATGAGAGCCTGGGGAGTTTTCACTTACATAAACATTTGTGTGACCCCATCTGGCCACAGAACATTTTCAGCACCCCAAAACGTTCCTCATCTCAGTCAATGCACACATAGCACAGGTTAACCCATTCTAACACCTTATAATTGCTTTCTTTGTTTTTGAACTGCAAGTGGACCTTGCATGATGTAAGCTTTCATGCCTGCCTTCCTTTAGTACTCGTTTTATCTGTGAGACGGGTCCACGTTGTAGCTTGTACATATAGTTTCTTTTTATTGTTAGGTGGTATATCCTTGTAATACTACATTCCAGGTATTTATCTGATCTATTACCTAAAAACTCCATAAACTTTGTCTTTTTTTTTTTAAGAGCACTTTAGGAATGGTTTTTAAAAACCTTTCCTAAACTCCCTCATACTACTTGTTTATATATTCCCTCTTACTAGTATAATACAATATTCTAATGCTCAATACTTGTGTTAACATGCTGTTCTGTGGAAGTAAAGGTTATTCTGTATCATGGTTAAATGTTTTATGCTTTATGCAAAAAGCACAAATAAAACTATGACATATTACTGCATTAAAAAAAAAGGATTCTCCTTCTCAAATAAATCAAAAGGCAATTCAATTATTTTTTTCCAATGCCAAAACCTCTGTAATCATTGCCTTGAAATGTCAGGAATATGTGTTGTTAGATGTAAATTAGAAAACCTCAAACGTGGATGTCAGCATTCAACCTACGGGATTTGATTTACAAGTGAGTGCACTGTTCCTACTTACCTGATGTTTATGGCAAGATTACATAAAATGAAATGAGAACATATGGAAAATATACACGCTACTTAATGAGGCTGCTAAACTGCTGGCCTAATTGCATGGCTTTATGTTTCCTTCATTCTTTAAATATGAACAAATCATTTTTGTAAATACAATGATTTGTTACTACCATCTCTGTTATGCTGCAACAAGATAAGAAAAATACATTAACTGACAATAAAAATATCAATTGCACATTCAACAAGACTCGATGTTCTTTTCTTTCCTTCACTGACTCCATGTGGTTGGAATCATAACAAAAGTACAATTCAGTTAAATTTATTGTTCCTCTATGTCTCAGGAAGCTCAAAATGTTCACCCACACACAAAAATGGATTTCTCTGGCCTTCCTCTTTCAGTGATTCTTGCCATCATAACATGTGCTGGCTAAGATAAAAGCAATAGATTCTGCAAGTTTCCACCTAGAAATGACTGAGAGAACCATGTGATACAATCATTTCCACTGATAAGCATTTCAAGTCTCAGAGAGGCTGTGTGAGTTGCTCAGGTTATATGCCCAATTATAATGCTGGACCTCAACTTCCACTTCAGAAGTTACAGATACATCAGTACAAGAAAATCCAGTCACAGAACAAAGACAAGTTTAATTAAATATTGATAGAACTCCATAAAATCTAGACTTTGATCTTTTGTTAAAACTTTTCTCTTTGTATTTTATAGGTATTTCCTCCAAAACGTTTTCTTTTCGTGGCTTTATAAAAGGGGCTGACAAATGTACTAGCACTTCATCAATGTGAAGATTGAGTTTCTGGCACCCACATGAACTTCTGACATTTAAAGAGTCCTATGTAGGATTTAAGCAGAGCTACACCCTGTGGTGAAAAAGGTTGTCCACTGCTTAAGGACAAGTACAGCCAGCTGACATGTGTCCCTTGCTGCATCTGTCCCCACAAAGGGATAGTTTTCTAATTTGCACAAAGTTATGACATAAGCCTGACTATGGAGCACATCCACTCATTAGGATCCCCTCATATATATTTTGTTAATTTTAGCAAATATGCAGACAAATAATTAGCTGCAAAATATTTGTGTGATGTTTATGCTTCCCCTCCACACCTTTCAAAATAATGTAATGTGACCAGAAACGAATGTGTCTGCCTTGGTTCACACTAGGCGTTATTCCATCTCAATTAATTGGCAATGGCAGAAGCACAAGGGCCAATGCACACCCATTTCACACCCATGCTGTATGAAGTCTCCTAACATCTTATTGCCCCAAGTAAGTCACTGGTTTCAGCCAGTGTTTAGGTAGAGGGTAGTGTGACCTGTCCTTATTGGGAGGATGCTATAGAAGGGAGTGATGAATAATTGAGGCCATCATTACCATCTACCACAATGCAAGATTAGATTTCACATTCCTTGAGAGCAAGGAATATTTTTTTTTTAATTTTCTAATTTCCAGGGCTTAGCATGGTGCTTAGAACATAATGAGAGAGTAACAAATGTTTGCTAAACTAAAAAATGAACGATCCTAAAATCCTCCCAGTGTCTGAAATCCAAACCAGTGAGACATTTTGACTTCTCTTACAGCTTCACATGATACCCGGAACAATCATTAAGAATTGATTGACTCTGTTTTATAAATATCTCTTAAATCATTCTTCTTTCTGTTCTAAATGCAGCTTCTCTAACCCCTCCAGTAGGAGTTAAGTTTCTTATGTTTCCCCAAAGCACCTTGTACATTTCTATGTTATAGCACTTGCTTCATTGTTTTACCTTTAAGGAATGTGAAACCCTGGAGGGCAAAATCAGAATTCTAACTTATTTTTTCTTGAAAAGGAAATATAGGTATTTATTTTAAATTGGGTAATACATGCCCAAGGTACAAAATTCAAAAGGTAAAACAGCACATATAATTAGAAGTAGGGACTGTCCCCCAAGTCCAAGCATGAGATTGTCATTATAGTCTTCTGCCGTTTTTTCCTACCAGTGAGTCTTTATCATACCAACTTATAACATATATTCTTCCATCTTCTTGCACACCACACTGCTTTTAAAATTTAATTGATTTTGAAAATAGCTTCAATTTTTTAATAGCATCACATTATTCCATTTTAAGGATATGCCAAAATTTATTACTTCTTATGTAAATGTGTGACTGAGGAGAACCCAAACTGTTAAGTGGTGCATGTTCTAAGATTCCAGGCATCTGTGTGAACAAAGGCAAGAAAGCAGACCTTAGTGGGAAAAATTTTTAATAGATTTGATTGGAGGGGGGAGAGAGAGAGAAGAATTTCCTAGTAAAATTTGAAAATTACCCATCTTCTCATGGGTAAATGTCCATACAAACAGGTTCAACCCAAAATGGAGTGGTTGAGGCTAGAAAGCTTGCCACAAGTCTAAGGCATCTTCTGGTGGGGGACCACAAGAGAGCTGGAACAGAAGGAAAAACTCCAAATTCACAATTCACCACATAATCCACCTCAAGGTCAGGATAACAGCTGCCACTATCTTTGTCAAAACACTGAAGTCCCAGGAGCAGCCTCTCCAAGTATCTCCCACTCATGTGTCTCTCCAAGTGCCTTCCTTCCATATATTTCCCCTCTTCCTTCAGCTCACTTCCAATATATATCCCCCTCACTCCTTTGCAGGAGTGAAGTACTATGCCATTCAGGAGGGCATGCTGGGAACTGTAGTCCAAGGCAGATATATTTAATAGCGGGAGAGGAGAGAAAGGGAAAATGGCACCCATTTGCTACGCTGTGGTGTTCCCCCACCTTTACAGAGATGCAGTTGTAAACTTGCTCTGAGCAATATTGAAATGATATATTTCATTTCCTTTCCACTCCTCTATACCACCCAAAATTTTAGTTGCTTACATTATTTTTCTTAGTGTTTGTAGCTTTGGATTTATCTTCACTTATATCTCTTGTTTTATTTGTAAGATAAGTATAATCATATCTTTGGCACCTGGTTCTAAAGGTTATCCATATACTATTACTACTACCCACTTTTATTCTTCCTTCTTTTCCTTAATGTTACTTATATTATTCCTGCATTTCCAGGGTTTGATGAGTATTTGATTTAGTCTTAGTCTACAATGAAATGGATTCAATAGCTGTCTATTTACTCTATTTTCTCCATTCATAAGCATTTGTGGACATAAGTTGGTTTGTGGATATTCAGCCTCTAATAATTTCTTTTTAAGGGGATTATGGGAACTTTATCTCTTCAGAATTTTATGTCAGGTGCCTGCCATTCACTGTATACATATGATTGCTTAGCTTTGTGTACAAATCTTGGTTTATCTGTTCTTTCCTTGATGACTTTGTGTGTCTTACTTTGAGCATCTAATTCACTGTGAGGAAGACTGAGTCGGCCTCATTTTTTCCCCTGTAAAGCAATTCATTTCTGCACTTGGATTTCCAAATGATTATTTTTTGCAGTAAAATAATATCAGTTAAGTATTTTTTCATCAATGCTAATATTTAGGAGTGATAGCATGCCTTCTCAAGTTTTAGAGTCAAAGTTAGATTCAAAGTTATTGGCAGTTCTAGAACATTTTCTTGAATTGTATCTTCACATATCTTGTGTTTTATTATTTCAATCCTCCAATTTATAAACTATATATACATTATATTGCAGTGTTTGGTTATCCATTAATAATTTTTTCCTAATCTTTCTTAACTCTTTGATTTTTTTTTACTTTTATTTTGCTCTTTTCTCAGTCCCATCTCCATGCTTGTTTCTGTTTTGTTCAACAAGACTTTTGTCTGTGTTTCTTACCATGGCCTTCACTTTTGTGATTTTATTTTTCTCTTCCATTCTTTCCCTTACTTATACTAACTTATTTTGTTGAGTTCTTTGTGAAACAGGTTTGTATTTCTCTCTTTTTAGCCCACAAAAAGGCAGCTTTGGGACTGTCGCCAAAGTGGTCTCTCTCCTCTGCTCCACTGAACTAGGAGACTGTTTCCTACAAACCTTGATTTCTCTGTTAAATCTTCATTTGCCCTACTAATAACAAACTTGGCCCAAAGAAGTTCTTACTACCAGAAATCCTTCCTATTGTTCAAAACAAAAACTACACATAAATTATATTTCAATTACAAAAATCCTGAAGATGAGCCATCTGTTTGGAGAACTGTAGTGTAATGTCTCAGTCTTAGATCTTCTATGAGTATATTTTCTCCCATGCAGTGGGATGTCCCTTTAATCTGTTTATACTTTCTTTTGCTCTGTAAAAGCTACTTAATCTGAGGTAATCCCAATTGTTTATTTTTGCTTTTATTTCTCTTGCCATAGGATTTGAGTCTCCAAAAATATCTTTATCATTGATATCATGAAATGTATTGCCAGCAGTTTTTTAAAAGTTATTTTTTAAGTTATTTATTATTTATGCATACAAGAACTGGGGTGTAGGCCACAGGTGCAGTGGGTGAGGGGATTCACCAGAGACAGAGTGGGGAGCAGAACAGTTGTATCTACTGAAATACACTGCTGAGAGGAGCAACAGGAAATACAGGAGAGGTCTGTTGTGCCATATGGGCTATCTCCCAGGTTGGGGAATGAACTCATTGGGACTGACGACAGCTTGATAGCACTGGGACTTTAACTGCTGCACCACCAGGAAGGATTCAGTGTTTTCTTATATGTGTGCTATTGGTGCAGGCCTTATACCTAAGTTCTTAATCAATTTTAATATATATATTTTGTGTGATTAAAGAGTGATCTAACTTCTCATACTTACATGTTTCATCATCATTTCCCATAGTATGGTTTTGACTCCTTTATCATGAATTAAGTATTGATAGATACATAGATTTATTTCTGGAATTTTGATGATTCTGTTCAATTGATCCATGTGACTATTTTTTATGCCAATATCATATATTATTTTAATTACTGTTGCTTTATAGTATAATATCAGATAACACAATGCCTCCATTTCTCTCTTTTTTTCTCAGAATTGCTTCTGCTATTCAAAGTCTTTTGTGGTTCCATGTAATTTTTTGTTGTTGTTGTTCAATTTCTTTGAAGAACATCATTGGTATTTTGATGGTGATTACATTACATCTATGTATCACTTTTGCTAGAATAGTCATTTGGTATATATTGATTCTCCCCATTCATGAGCTTGGAATGTCTTTCCATCTCTTTATTTCATGATCTAAATCCTTTAATAATATCTTGTATGTTTGATTGCACAGAACCTTCATCCCCTTGGTTAACTTAATTCCTAGCTATTTAATTATTTTTAAGTGATTATGAATGGAATCATTGTCATAATTTGTCTTCTCATTCATTGTTTGTATATAAACATGCAACAGACCTTTATGTGTTGATTTTGTACTCTTAACCTTTGCTGTATTCATTTGTTTCTTATAGCTTTTTGGTGGTCTTTAGGGCTTTCTATATATAGTATCATATTGCCTACCAATGATAGTTTTACTCTTTATCCAATCTGAATTTCTTTTATTTCCTGTTGTCTGATTGCTCTAGCCAAAACTCCTAATGCTAAATTAAACAGAAGAGGTGACAGTGGGCATCCTTGCTTTGTTCCTAATCTTAAAGGAAACACACTCACTTTTTGCCATTAAGCATTATAGTTTTACATATATGGCCTTTATTATGTTAAGGTAGGTTCTTCTATTCCCATCTCATTTAGAGTTTTTATCAAGAACAGGTACTGAATCTTATCAAATGCTTTCTCTGCATCTGTTGATATTATCGTATGACTTATATTTACTTTTGTTGATGTAATATATTACATTAGTTGATTTATATATATTAAATCATTGGGATGTACATATATTCAGTTGGGATGAGTCCCAATTGATTATATAATCCTTCTAATGTATTGTTGAATTCAATTTGCTAGTATTTTGCTGGCATCAATATTCATCAGGGATCTTGGTCTGCAGTTTTCTTTTCCCTGCAAATTTTATCTGGTTTGGTATTAGGTTAATGATGGCATGGTAAACTGTATTAGAGAGCATTTCCTCTTGGACTTTTAGAAATAATTAGAGCAAGTGATTAAAAATTATTCTTTAAAAGTTTGTAAAATTTGTTTGTAAAACTGTCTCTGTTGGGGATATTTTCAATTACTGTCTTTATTTCCACATTTATGAGTTGTTTATTCAACTCTTTTTTTCCTTCTGGTTTAGTCTTGGTAAACTATATTCTAGAAATTTGTTTATTTCTTCGAGGTTATTGGATTTATTGCCATATACTTGATCATAGTAATCTTTTATGGTGCTTTGTAGTTCTATGCCATCTGTGGTAATTTTTCCTCTTTTATTTCTAACTGTTTACTAATGTTCTCTCTCTTCTTTGTTAACTTAGAGTCTTACCAATTTTATTTAATCTTCTCAAAGAAGTAATTGAACTTCATTGATGTTTTATATGATCTTTTTGATTTCCGCTTCTTATTTCTGATCTTACTTTTATTATTTCTTAGCTTTTAGTAACTTTGGTGTTGTTTTTTCCTCCTTTTTAGGTGGCACATTTCTTAATTTAATTACATGTATAAAGTCCCTTTTGCTATGTAAGAAAACATATGCAAATGTTTTGCAAATTAAGATATGGGATATGACACCATGGAATATTACTCAGCATTCAAAAAAGATAAACACATGCAATTTCCAGCAACATGGATGGAGCTGGAAGGGATCATGCTCAGCGAAATAAGCCAGAAAGAAAAAGAAAAATACTGGATGGTCTCACTCATAGCAGGAATCTAGAAAACTTAAATAAGGGACCAGGAAAAAGAATAACTATAAGAAAGAAAATATCAAAATCAACAAACAACTATGAACCAGAGACACTCTATGGGGGGTGGGGAGAGGGGAAAGGAGGACTTGGGGTCAAAATAAGGGTGTTGTAATTGTATGGGGAATATAAAAATAAAATTTAAATTACATTCAAGAACAAATTTAAAAAAAAGATATGGGATATAAACAAATGTTGTGGGTTTCTCTGAGGGGTGGGATGGGAAGGTGAAGCATTATTCTGTTTACCAAAGAGGGAGAATGGAAGTGAAGGAAAAGGTAAGCTTCCTGTTCTTATGCAAATTTAATTATATAATATAATAGTAAGTTGATTTGACATTAATAGGACTTTAAATTTTCACAGTGCTCAAGCACTTGACCTATCTATAAGATAAGGGAAAATGTTATGTCTTCTAGGAGGAGGTTGAAAATTATACTGTGGCTCATATAAACAAATGTCTTGATTAATACTGTTTCTTGGACAAAGAAAATATATGATTTAAAACACATTATTTCAAAGTCTGTTAAAGCATTTCCTAGATGTACTGGTTGGCAGTTAGTAAATCATATAAGAGGTCAAATGTTAATATTAAATTAAATATAAATTTAAAATAGCACATATGTTCTAGGTATAAATAGGAAATATATTAAAATATACCATGTAGTAGATAGAAAGGCAGATATATTTAAAAAAAGATGAACAGTAAACAGTGAGAATAAATGTGGAAATATTTCAAATTTATGATGGTGAGAAAAGGCATTTCTTTTTCTATTTATTTATTTATTTTTTTAAATTTTGTATATTTTTTACATCATTTTTCACTTTTGTACAATGTATGAAAAAAGGCATTTCTAAAAGTAAGTTTTGAAATCTGAATTTATGATGGGAAATAGGATGGAATATACAGGAAACTTCTGATGACGAGAGACTGTACAAAAACTATTAACACAAGTGACATTCAGAAATTATGAAAATGAAAACATCTAGAATGTGGTTATAAAATTTAAAAAGTTTAAGTATTGATTACAACTTGGAATAATGCTCTGACACCTAAAATAATAAATAAAGCCATCTTTTTTTAAAAAAAAGAATGAAGAATAATTCTGGGAATCCATCTGTAGTTTACTGAACATCCCAAGGCATATAATTTCCTTGAGACTGTTTACAGTGTATGGTAAGGTTTTTATTTTTATTTAAATTCTATTTGAAATGCAATAGCTCTGTGCTGCTTCTGAAGGTGGTCCATTTTGCTCCCAGACCTCCCAGTGGAAATACAGAACCTTAGGAGAGGCATCCAGGAAAGAAAACATCATTTGGCCACTACTCATCACTGTTCTTAACACTGCAATGGGTTTCCAAGGAAGCATGACTCTAGTTTCATCTGCTTAATGGCCTGAGCTGATTTGCATACATTTCTCTCTCTCTCTCTTTTTTTTTTTTTTACTTTAATGTCATTTCCATGAGGGCACAGCAACACTTTTCAGTGAGCCAGACCTAACTCATTTTTTTTTTTTTTTTTTTGTGGGACCCTCGCTGGTGGCCAGGGAACGAACCGGCGCTGCAGAGGCTGCGGGCAGCCTGGCAGCACAGCACTCAACCGCTGCGCCACCAGGGGAGGCCCAGACCTAATTCATTATGGGCATTAAGGTTGGGTTGTCTCAGACTTTGGGCTAAATTTAGAAAAATAATAATAAAAAGAAGCAGAAATAAATTATGGAGAATTAAATGTAGGTTCACAGGAGGGTCTCATTAGCGCAATGGAGTTTTCCAGCTGCTGTCTGGTGAATTTAGGTAATGACCATGAAGGTAACTTTTGTCACTCCAGTTTCTCTACAATTTTTTTTTTGACACCAGGAAAAATATTGACTTATGTTTAGATGCCAGTCTGATATTAAACTATGTAGAGGCTGTGTAGAACATGCCTCCACAAGATTTTATCCCCAAGAGCACTTTTATTTACATTTACTATTGCTTCACTTATTTTTCCTTCTTGTAATCACTGCAAAAGATAGCAGTTTTGTTTTGTGTCTCACACAAGATTTCCCCCAGCAAGCTTCATTATATGCTCCATATAGAACTTAGGCAAGGAAGTGTCCTAGAATCCTTGGTCCACAGAGTGTTTACCTTCACCCCATTATGTTAAGAGTCTCTCAAGTACATGTCCTCTCCCCTCCCACCTGCCCATTCACAATTCTTTCAAGTCTTTTTGCTTATTTCACAACCAGAGGCTGCTGGCTGGGTGGCTCTAGGGACAGTGTCACCTAGGATAAACACCTAGGCTTCTTTTTATCCTAGTGACTTAAACCTCATTTGTCAAAACGGGCATAGTGAAATCATATTACTCATTGGGTTGGTTAAGTATTAAATGAAATATAGTATTATATTAGCTAGGATTTTCAGAGAAACAGAACCACTAGGAGAGATAGATAGATAGATAGATAGATAGATAGATAGATAGATAGATAGATTGGCTCACATACGTATAAAGATTGAGAAATCCCACAATTTGCAGTCAGTAAGCTGGAGATTCAGGAGAGCCAATGTACAGATTCTGCTGAAGGTCAAAGACCTAAGCGCAAGGAGAGCTACTGGTATAAGTTCTGCTTTAAAATATAGCAGACTTGAGACCCAGGCTGATGTTTCAGTTCTGAGTCCTAAAGCCAGAAAAAACAAATGTCAGTTCAATCAGGCATGAGGAGTTTCCTCTTAATCGACCTTTTTGTCCTATGCACTTCTTCAATTTATTAGATGAGGCCTATCCACATTAGTGAGGGCAATCTGATTTAATCAATCATTCAAATGTTAATCTCTTCCAGAAATATCTTCACTGACATACCCAGAATAATATTTGGCCAAATGACTGTGCACTCCATGGCCTAGTCCAGTTGACACATAAAATTAATCATCACAAGTACTTAGCACAGTACCTGGCAACCACAAGAATTCAATGAACACTAAATTAGGGCAATTTTTGAGAATTTCTAATTCTCATAATCTCCTTCTTCCTCTGAACTTCTGTAACATTTTAATGGTTGTGACTTCATCTAGCATAGATAGCACCGTAATGTGCTTGATTGATTGCTTATGTCCATTTTGTTTTCCCAGTTAGGGAAGGAAAAAAGAAAGAAATCATTGGCATTTTCAGTTGTTGAATTAGTAAGGAGAACTGTGACTTTCCCCTTCCTGCCTGTGAGAGAAATGAGAGAGGTATTTGTCCCAGTTAAGGAAAGGAAGATGCTCTGACTAACTCATTCCATTTGATTTGGATTTGCCCATGAAAAGAGATTTTGTTGGGCATCTAATTGGGGAAAAGCTAAGTTACATACTTGGAGACTCTGATTGTGCTCCCACAGATGAGTGGGTGCTGGCTAAGAAGATATTGGGAGAACTTGAGTTGTAGCCCCAGAGTTTGGGAGACTGAATGAATATTAAGTGGAGTCCCTGATTCTCATGTAGCGATAAATGCCAATGATGAGAACTTGGATCTGGGGGAGAGGGTCTGTGTAGAAAGGAACTGTATTTTGGTATGCTGGTAGAGAGGGAGGGGCAGTATGCCCCATTTGCCATTTCACTGAGACTTTTTTTTTTGTTTATTTGTTTGGTTTATACATGTACTGGGTACAGTCAGAAGCGTGGAGGGTGAGAGAATTCACCAGAGCCAGAGCGGGGAGCAGAGCAGGCAGAAGGACCAAAGTACACTGCTGAGGGGAGCAGCGGGCAGCAGGAGAGGTCTGCACGCCGTGTGGGACCCTCCTCCGGTGGCTGGGGAACAGCCCGGGATTGAACCGGCACTACAGAGGCTGCCGGCACAACCCAGTGCTCAACCGCTGAGCCACCAGGGAGGCCCTCACTGAGACTTTTAAAGAACTTAAAAGAGGTCTTTAGAAATATCCATGGCTCAGCATGAAGTAGCAAAAGAATAGAAAAGGAATCAAACCAAGTGGCCTCTACAAGCATTGCAAATCAGTACAGGGACTGAAGACAAAGGAAACTTGGATGCTATTATCCTAGGGGTACTTACTAGGGCAGAGGTAGAATGATGTATAATTAAAATAATAACTTAATTAAAATAATGAAGTATAGTAAAATATCAGTAGTGACCACTAATATTGAGTTCTCACCTTCTGGGAACACAAAACTCTGCCTTTCTTATCCATCTAAGAGTTATGCAGAGCTGTGTTCTAGTTCTGGTCAATTGACTAAGAGCAAAAGTGACAAATGTCATTTCTGATCTGAGAAAATTAAAATCTATGAAGATCCCCAGTCGTTCTTTTGTAAACTGTGGTGCCTAAAATCTACACAATGAATAGTCATATGATATAAAGAGGCTAGATCTCTGAACCACTCACCTCTTAGGAAAGAGATGCCCTGCATTTTCTTGGACTCTGAACAGATTTTCCATGAGTAAGAAAAAAGCTTTGTTGGTGTCACTGAGGTTCCTGGTTAATTTGTTACCACAGGATAACATAACCTATTCTAACCAATGTAGAAGGTGATACTAGCACACTTGGGGTACTGCCACAGCAAAATTAAAATATTTAGTAGAAGGTTGTTAGTTAAGTGGCGGACAATAAAATAACTTGTCTTTGAGTCTGGAAAGACAGCAATGCATGAATGCAGGAGCAAAATATTTCTTTAAAAATGCTTGTTAGAGAACCTCCCTGGTGGTGCAGGGACTAAAGACAGTGCTATCAAGCTATCGCCAGCCACTGCAGTACAAGTTCAATCCCCAGCCAGAGAGCAAGACACATTGTGCACCAGAACTCTCCTGCTTCTCCTGCAGTCCCATCAGCAGTGTATTTCAGTAGATCTGCCTGTTCTGCTCTCCACTCTCTCTCTGGTGAATCCTCTTACACCCCACACCTCTGGCTTACACCCCAGTTCTTGTATGCATAAATAAATAAATCTTAAAAAATGGTTGTTAGATATAACTTGGGGTAATTTATTTGATCTCTATTACTGCTATAACAAATTAACACAAATATAAGCTTAAAACAGTGCATATTTATTATTTTGAAGTTCTTTTTTTAAGATTTATTTATTTTTGCATACAAGAACGGGGGTACAGGCCAGAGGTATGGGAGATGAGAAGATTCACCAGAGACAGAGGGGAACAGAATAGGCAGACTAACTGAAATACACTGCTGAAGGGAGCAGCAGGCGAGTCAGGAGAGGTCTGCTGAGCCATGTGGGTTGCTCCTTGGCCAGGGATTGAACTCGCACTGCAGTGGCTGCGTTGGTTTCATAGGTTGCATCTTAACCCCTTTCGCCACTAAGGAGGCCTTATTTTGAAGTTCTGTAAGTCAAAAGTTTTACACAAATTTCACCAAACTATCAAAAAGGCAGCAGACTGCACTTCTTCTGGAGGCTCAAGAGGATAATCCAATTCCTTGCTAAGTTAGATTGTTGGCAAAACCCAGTTCCTTGCATACTGAACTGGACGTTGTTCCCAGCTTCTAGAGGCTAGCCCATTCCTTGACTTGTGGCTCCCTTTCCTCTGTCAACAAAGCCAACAAGGTCAGATATAGTTTTCATGTTGAATCTCTGACTATATCTTCTGATTTTAAATACTAAGTGATTAGATTAGAGCTACCTAGATATGCAGTATAATTTCTCTACGTTGAAGTCAAAGATTAATTATGGTTTTCCATCTGCAACCTTGGTTTCCCTTTGCCATGTAAAATAACATTTTCACAGGTTCTGAGAGTTAGGATGGAGACATCTTTCGGACTCACTAGTCTGACTGACACAGGAGGCATTTAAACCTAATGGATTTGAACTCCAGGAGAAGAGGTTGGTAACTAGGATTTTAGGTATTGGTCACTGTTGGCTGCATTTGGCAAAGATGTTAAAAGAAAAAGATGAACTCAGAAAATACTTGCCAACATGCAAATAGAAATGAGAGAAAATAGATTCCAGAATTTCAGGGTTTTAGGCTTTAGGAAAGTCATTTGCTTCCAGCTCCCACAGAGATGGACTCTAAAAATAAAGACCTTATGCATAAAGTACCAGGAGAAACTTCCAATTGATTAATGACCTTAGGTAAAGAGAAAACTAAGGCTAGAACCTGATAGAACTTTTCAGTTGGATAAAATGACTTAAGGCAAAAATAAGAGTAAACAAGGCAACATCCTTACTGAAGTCCTATACCCTCAAGTGCAGCCCCATTAAGTTGAAGATGAGGTTTGGCACTGAATCAGTGAAGTAAAATAGGCTTGGGAATCACAACCAAGAAAAATCTTGATTGTAGTCACTGATCATGTGGAACCAATCGCAGAAAACAGGTCATAAGTGGGCTAAGTTTCTGGGAGAAATATCTTGCAAGAAAACCCAGCTTTGACTATTTCCGTAATAAAGCAAACTTGAGCCCTTACAGAGAGTCTTCCTAAACACCCATATTAAATGTGGCTGAAAAGGGTGAGAGAAGAAGAAACTCCAGAGGTCAGAGCTCATGGTCACAGATCCCACAGACAGACTGCTACCGAAGGTTCATTCTCCAACCACAACAGGATTCGAACTAGGGTGAGAGAAGTAAGGCATTTGCCACAAGTATCACATTTAGAGGACAGTCAAAAATCAGGACTAGTGGGATATTTTTAATGAATAAAAATTGATAATATTAATATTTAAATTTTTAAGATATATTTAAAATAAAAATTAATACAAAGAAACCCATGATAAATAAAGTCTCCAAATTTTAAAGTAAGACAGAATCTATGAATTGGTATTAGGATGAGATGAATGAAGCACTCACTCTCGGAATTATGCAAGAGCAAATCTCCCTTCCCTGATGAAGCCATGGATTAAGATGTTAGCTGCAATGTGGAAGCAGGTGGATTTGTTAGTCACCCCTTGGGCTATGCTGCCTGGGTCACCAGATCCTCAATAGAATTTTCAAGAGTGAAAGATAGAACTCTGATGTACTAAGTAATGAGATTTTAAGGTTAATTTTTCACTTGAGCCTAAATAAGCCCATCTTGATTTAATTAGAAAATTTCCTATAAACACCAGTCTTCCTCGGAAAAAAAAAAAATCATTTCAAGTTTGTCCTTCTATTTGAAACTGTTCACCTACTCATACATACATTTTAAGAGACTCAAAGGAAAATCTTTATTAAAATGAACATCTGGATTTGTTATATAATGGTTAAGAAATACAGTGATGCTGAAGAAATAAAATGGAATCTAGAAGATGCCTTTCCTTATCAACCTCATGATTAAAATACAGTTTTTAAATTAGTTACAAAATGAACACTCTCTCTCTTGAAGAACCTTGGTTTGAGCAAAGTGACAACCTGTGAGTCCCAAAATATTATGTCATGGTGAGATGATTGAGAAGCAAAAGAGAAAAGCTGACTTTCCCCATTTCTCATAACTTTTCACTTTATAGATAATTATCACTTGTGATTTAATAATTAGTTATTAACCTCAGTGTGAAATGAACCTCTATCATCATCACCAAATTATATTAGGTATAATACAATCTATTCATTGTTATATTCTTGAAGTTTTAAACAATGTGAATTTTTTACTGTCAAATAATTTTAATTTATGTTCTAGAACTATTTTAGATTTTATTAATCTTAAAGCAGTAACATATTTCAAGCTAATAAATTTCTTTGGTCCCTGGTTAATCAGGTAAGGAGTTAGAATATCTAAATAACATTTAAATATACTAAGAGACTTCATCTTTATTATTTTCCCAGTTTTACTGAGATAAATGTGATAGGGCACTGTTTAAAGTACACAGCATAATGAAATGAGTTACATATCTTATGAAATGATCATATAGTAATATCTATCATCTCATATAAATAAAAAAAGAAAAAATGATATTTTCCTTGTAATAAGAACTCTTGGGATCTAATCTCAACAAGTTTTTGTTTTGTTTTTGCGTACAAGATCTGGGGTGTAGCCTAAAGGTGTGGGAAATGGAAGGATTTACCAGAGACAGAGTGGGGAGCAGAACAGGCCAATCTACTGAAATAGACTGCTGAGGGCTGCAGCAGGTGAGAGAGGAGAGGTCTGCAGTGCTCTTGTGAGTCAGAGAGCTAGGAACTATTGCATGCACCAGCAAACTGAATTTCAAAAAAAAAATGCACACTTAGGACCAGGCTCTAAAATGAAATGACCAAATAAGACCCTCATTGTACCACCAGAGCAGAGAGGTCAGACTCCCTAGAGAAACTCACTTTTGTGAATGGCTGTAGCTATAGTCAACACAGTAGCAGGTTTTGTGTTTCATTTATAATCCATTATCCTGTATGCTCAGTGTCTTTCAATGCTGACTGATTTCCATCATAAGGATGCATCTATATTTACCACTAATCTTTTTGTTTTCCAAATGCTTTACATTATTCCATCACAGAAATAACCCAGTGAGAATCAAATCTCAAACAGAACAAAGTAAAATTAAAAAAAAAAAACAAAACTTTACACATCAATATTAAAAGAAGCATCTGGAAGCATTATCCACACTGATTGCCCCGGATAAAACTATGGACCAAAATTTCCCCTCTTCTCTCCTCCCCCTGTCTTCATAGCCATCTTTTTGACCCTCTTACATTTCTACCACTCATCATGATTTCTCTACCTGTCCCTACCCCCATCAAAGATTGCTTTAAGGGGAAAAATCCAATAACCTCATTCACATTAAGATGTAAATTGGCAATTCCCTGTAATGCTTAATAGGGTCTCTCCCATAGCGAATTTATATTTTTATGTGAAGCAAAGGACCACATCTATCAAAGTATAATTTCAGTGATTAGAAAATTATGTAGAGAAGGTCACACAAGGAGGCTGAAGGCACTTCTCAAACCTACATAGGCATCAGCTCCTGAGCAGTGGGGCACAGCATGACCTGTGAGGAACAGTTGGTTGCTGAGGACCACTCAGAACATGGGGTTGCTCCTGAGTGAGTATGAGCAGAGGGGAAGATAGAGCATGGGAGGAGAAGGCTCAGAAGTCAAGGCAGACTTCTTTCAGGGGTCTACATAGGGGTTGCCCACCAAGGCCAAGCCAGTGGCGCTCTAGGCATGCAGGAGGGGAACTGGCAGTGGGCAAAAAGAAAACATGCAGACAAGGAAGCATCAGTGCCAGAAGCAGGGACTCTCCTGGGGGGTTAGGGTTTAATGCAGGTTCAGTGTTTCAGGATCAGGATGAGAAATTCTAGAGTCAAGTTTCAGCAGCATGGGGACACCAACCAGAAAACTGGAGTCAGGAGTCACCATCATCTTAGTAGCACCTGGGATTTTAGTGGCACATCCTCCCAAGTTCTTGGCACTAGGGCCCACTCAAAAGCATGTAGCAGCCTACCTAAAACATTTATAAAAAGTGGGCTATGGGGCCTCCCCCGTGGCGCAGTGGTTGAGCGCTGGGTTGCGAGGCTGCCTGCAAGCCTCTGCAGCACCGGTTCGATCCCCGGCCACCGGGCGAGGGTCCCACATGGCGCGCAGACCTCTCCTGCCGCCCGCTGCTCCCCTCAGCAGTGTACTTCGTCACTCTGCCTGTTCTGTTCCCCTCTCCGGCTCTGGGGAATTCTCTCACCCTCCCGCGCTTCTGACTGTACCCAGTGCTTGTATAAATGTATAAATAAATAAATAAATCTTAAAAAAAAATAAATAAATAAAAATAAAAAGTGGGCTATGACTTCGACCCTGCCCTTCTTTGTTACTTTTGCCACACCTTATCTTTTCTCCAAGATTGACCTCTACTCTTCTTTCAACTCTGGATTTTTTCCAGTGTGTGGATTTAGAGCATCTTGCTGCTCTTTTGACTGACCTTCATGTGCCTACTACACCTTTGCTTAGGTTTGTTCCTATCTTCCATTTCAGTTTTTCCACCAGCTGACTTTTCTTAAAAATAAAAAAAAAGATTTATTTATTCATGCATATAAGAGCTGGAGATGTGGGGCTAGAGATGCAGGGGATGAGAGGATTCGCCAGAGACAGAGTGGGGAACAGAACAGACAGATTGACTAAAATATCATTGCTGAGGGGAGCAGCGGCTGAGACATGAGAGGTCTGCTGTGCCATGTGGGTCACCTCCCTGGCGGGGTATCTTACGCTGCAGTAGATGAATTGCTTCATAGTGCTGCGTCTTAACCCCTTGAACCACCAGGAAGGGCCCTGACATGTAACTTTAGTTACACATGCAACTGTAGTACTAGCTTCTCAGATTTATTTTCTTTCATGTAATTTATGTTCCACACAAAATAATCAAGAGATAGCTCCAGCAGTGTCCAAACCATCTCCCTCCTGCCAAGCAAACCTGATACTCCTTGGTCTCAATCACCCTTTGTGGAGTCCTGAAGAAACTTGCTATAGGAAGAAATTGTGCTGTGCAAGGCAGTTCAAAGATGTGAGGAGGTGCTGGAGATCCAAAATCCACTGCTCTAGTTAGTCTCTCCACTCTTTGTCTCCCTAGACCACACAACAAATTTGAGAAAGATCATCTTATAACTAGACCAGTATCTTCCCCTCTTTAAACAACATCTCACTTCTTCATCTCTGGCCTCTGACAACCACCATTTTTCTCTCTGAGTTTGACTTTTTACGATTCTACATATAAATGAGATCATGGAGTATTTCTTCTCTCTCTCTCTCTCTCTCTCTCTCTCTCTCTGTCCAATTTATTTCACTTATCACAATGTCCTCAAGGTCCATTCATATTGCCATGTCCATTTCAGTGTATGTAAATCCCAGGGGAAAACTCTTGTTCCTTGGGTCACAGACCCACCTCTTGGGTCAGTCACTATTTGTGGAGTATATGGCACAGAGCAGTATGTATAGACAAATAGCTTAATTCTTTAATTTCCGGCACAAGGCCACACTTCCTTTCACAACCTCCCTTGCAGGTTGTGTGGCCATGTGACTATGTTCTGGACAATGGAATGTGGAAGGAAGTGATATATATAACTTCTAGATCTTGCTTTTAAACACCTCCACACCTCTCTTTCCCTGTGTGCTGAACAGATTCAGGGGACCACACCGAAGACTCTGAAACCAAAGGGATGGTGAAGGCACAAGAGGAAAGAGTACCTGAATGCCTGAATGACTGTGTGGAGGATGACCTGCTATCTAAAAGCATCTACCTTGGCTCTTTTATGAGCAAGAAAAAAGTTTTGTTTGTGGCGATGGCACTGAAATTTGGGAGTTTGATATTACAATCCTACTATTTCTTGCCCTACATGGTACAGAGAATAGTGAAGAGCCAGACTGGTTTTGTTCTCAGTATTGTAGATAGGTGAACATAAAACTATGGCCTTTGGTGCCAAAGTTACTGACTCTGATGGGATTCTAACTAGGCTTGAGTTATATATTCTTGCCCTTTGCTAATGTCACAGGGCCAGATTAGCAGATTCAGCTGGGCCTTAGTCATAGACATTCCTTGTAACCAAAGGCATGGGATTCTATGATTGACTGTACCCCTGGGACCATACAGAATAGCAAAAAACTTGAACTCCAAAGGAACTAGGAGTATGCTGCCATGACATCATCTAAAGTGAAACTATTAATGCCAACTTCATGCACAAAGACCACAGAAGAATAGGGTTGTCTACAAAGGAACTAAAATTCTTGCTTAAATATTCTGGGTCAGGAGAAACTCAGTATCTAAAAATATTCCCCTTAGCACACTAGTTGATGGCTGCTCTTTCAGTTTGATCTTATGTTATTTTACTACCAGCATGCATTCCTTTCCTCAAACAGATAACCTGCCACCTGCCATAATGACAGGGAAGGCCCATCCTTGAGGATGTGAAGCACTGGTTCTCCGACTCAGGGTGCATCGCACTCCCCTGGAGGGCACCGCAGCTAGAGGTTTTCATTCAGTAGAGGAAGCAGATACTGCTGGTCTGGGGACCAAATTCTGAGCATCACTAGACTAGGAAAAGTGGGGTAAATAAAAGTCAGCAACGTTTGTGTTAGCAACGGCAGATGGAATCTAACAAGACATTAGCTCACAATAGGTATAGATTGGAAATGGCTGACTTCACAGCAAATTTGAAAGGAAATCGAGAGAATCCCTGTTACACCATTGGACTCTCAAAGGTAAAAATTGAAAAGACTTTGACGAAGAAAGCTCTGGGCTGGCTCATAATTAAAGAAAATGATTCCACTGGAGATAAAGATCAGATAAATGGGCTTACCTGCTCCCTACCTGAGCCTATTGTTTCACATGTCCTCAAAGTAACTGCCATAGCCAAGAGAAAGACAAGGGGGCAAGGATGCCAACTAACAAAAACCAGATTTGAGATCTATGTTTAGGATCAAAACTATGTGATGACGTCAGTGTACTTAATTTTTGAAGCAATTACATTGCCAAAGAAACTGTGAGCCAGGACTGAAAAAGTTTGGATTGTTTGAACTTGAAAACAACCTTCAGTTTGTCTCCTTCACTAGATTGTAAGATACATGAAAATGGGAATTTTGCCTATGTTTTTAAACCACTATACCCAGAGCCAGCACAGGGCCTCACAAGAGTATAAACTTTAAGTAAGTGCCAGAACAAACAAACCTGAAAAGAACAACACAAACTTCAGAGACCTGAAAGTTGAACCAGCTAGAATCTGGCCATGAAAACTATGTATCCCCAAAAAAGGTATTAGAGTCTCTGTGCCCCCTGGATATGGCCATGGAGCTATATGGACAAAGAAATAGATTCCTCAAGGTCAGATCTGGGGACCTGGATAGGTCAGTTGCACCGAGAAAGCAGAAGCAGGGGCAAGTCAAGGAACTCCCTCCCCCTACCCTCAGGGTGCCCTAGAGGTGGTATGCTCACCATGTCTGCTTAGCAAGTGCCCCTAATTACTATGTGTATGCATGCCCATGATCCCTTTTATGAATAGGACTTTTATTCTGTTTCCACCAGATCAAAGTGTAATATGTGTTATGGAATTTGGCAGATAATTTGCCTTTTTAGATAATGAGTTGTTGGACTATGAGGAAGTCCAAACTGAATAGAGTGGTCTCTTCTATCACCTGCCATTCTGAAATGGAAGTGGATATATTAGCGATTAGATGGAACTTTGGTTGATTCCCTTGGGAAGAACATATTGGTGGGAAGAAAATATTTGCAAACCAAAACAATGACTATGTGTTCACCAATTCTGTTTCCTTTTTCTTTTTGATTGAGGGATGGCCAACATTTCCCAAACTCCCTTGAAGTTTGGTATGGCCATGTGACTGAAAAATGACTGTCTTCATCAGTTCAGCTGCTATAACAGGTCTAGACTGTGTGACTTATAAACAACAGATATTGCTATTGAAGTAAAGAGTTAGAAAGTGGGTTTAAGTAGTCAGTTAGGAACAGGGTGCCTTAGCCCCTAAGTCCATTTATCAGCCTGATGGAGAAACACTTGCTTGACAGGAACCAGGAGGGTAACTGTCTCTTCCTCTCTTCTGCAGGGCCCCACCCCCAGCCCAGGGGCCCTAGGTCCATTTATCAGCCTGATTGGAGATTTCAGAACACCAACACAAAAACACACTGCTAAAGTAACAGACCAAAGCTAGCTTTGGCAAGGTAGGCCAGGTAATGTGGGCCTCCCAAGAGCATGACACATACAAGAAACCACAGGTGGCTTCTGATACAATAGAAGCAGAGAATAAATGGGATGGAAGTTCATATGAAATGAGACTGGGTGGCAGGCAGGAAAATAGAGGCCAAACCATGAAAGGAGGTCCTCATAACCACTGTGACCATTGGGACAAAAGTGAAGGGGACAGCTAAAATATTTTAGACTGAAAACTAAATGATCAAATTGAAGCTTTGAAGACATCACTGTGATGTGGTTTAAAGCATGGCTAGAAATTAGGTCATTGTGGTCATAGGAAGAGCAGTAAGTAACTGTTAGCAAAGAAATGACAGTATGTGAGCTGGTATGAAGTAGTTTCAAGAATTTTTTATCCTTCCCTTCTAGTTTCTCCTATCTAGACACTCCCTGCCACGTTCAGTCTCCTGCTAAGCACAGTAAGTACAATACATTCTTTTATGATGGATCATCTTAACTATTCAAAAGCCTCCAAATTCCAGGGTAAATTTAGTCAATTTAAGCAAATTAGATTAGATATGCTAATCTCATTTATGGAGTCACCAGGGCACTATTTAAGTAGATTAATTACTATAATTAAAAAAAAAAACTAAAATATCAACATCTTACAATACAGGTTTCTTTTATCTTTTTTTTTTTTCATTTTTTTCTTTGGCTTTCTTTCTTTTTTAAATTATAGTTTTATTAAATAGTCCTGGGGTCTTCTATTGGATCCACTGCACTTGGCAGACAGTTGAGGGAAGATGGACAAGATTCACCTGTACTTTGCTACATTAGCCCAAAGCCTCATCACTCTGTTCACATTCCATTAGTGATAACCGGTCTCCTGGCTCCACCTAATTGCCTGGGGTTTGGGGAGGGTAGTGTGCCCAAGAAGAAGAGGAGAACATGGATACCAAGGAGTGACTGCTGAGATGACAGGTATTAAATAATGTAATTAATTATTATACTAATTAATCCACATATTTCTATTATTTTGAATATTTGTATTGAAGGGAGAAATCCTTATTTACTGTAAATTAATGATTCACCTCCCTGTAGTTATAAAAGTCACTGTCACTACAAATAAAGGTAATTCTAAATCAAAGATTTCTCCTTGATTAACATTATTTTCTACTCATTATCATTTGATGGATGACATTCAGTAATATGTAGATATAAGCAACTGCCAAGGGAAATTAAAAATTCTGTACAAGATAAATTTTATGATGTCGTAAATGTGATACTGATAAACTTTTTGAACTACTTCCTTCCAAATCTGATAAATGAGTTCAAAGGATTAACAAGTGATGAAGATAAATGAGAATAGGCTATTGATTAAATATACATTTTAGAGGTGATCGATTAAAATATTAAAAGTTAATAAAGTCACTGGGAAAATTGGTGAAGTCCTAAATTTAAAAAAAATTAGTCCTTTATGATCATGCTACAAAAAATTCAAATGCAACTTAAAGAACATTGTACCACACTCACATAATTCTTTATAAGTACACATACACAAAAGTTGACATTTGATTTATTCACTGGTCTAACAGTGAATACATGAAATAAATTTATTGTGATGAGTTTTCTCCTTTCATTTCTCAGGGTTGTTGCAATATCAAGCCCTTTATTTTGCATTTCTTATGAAAATTTGGTCATTAATTTTAGTGGAATTCAGTTTTTTCAGCACTAATTATTTTCTAGTAGCAAGGTTTTCAGTGAAGGAAAATCACTGACTTGCACTGAAAAGGCCCAGTTATGTGCTAGCCAATTACTGAGGATAGAGGGTAAATCAGTTACAGCTCACCTGGTTTAGACCATCCAGCAAATAGGTAGACAAACAAGTTCATGTAAAGTGTTTTTGAATGTTGTTATGCGTCACAGGGAAAGCAACCAAATAGGCTTAGATGCAGAGAGAGTGGAGGCTTACTAGGGAGAGAATGGGGAAAGGCTGCAAGCCAGGAACTGTTGACCTCAAACTAATCAGCTTAACAGTGGTTGTTAAGATAACAATATCAGGTAAGACTCACCACTGCAGCCTGAGTTCGATCCCCCATCAGGGAGCTAACCCCCATATGGGGCTACAGACCTCCCCTGTCTCACCTGCTGGTCCACTCAGCAGGTGTATTTCAGAAGATCTGCCTGTTCTGTTCCCCACTCTGTCTCTGGTGAATTCTCTCACCCTTGACCCCCGAACATCTGGCTTACACCCCAGTTTTTGTATGCATAAATAAATAAATAAACCTTTAAAAAAAGATAAAAATATAAGAATATAAGCAAAATATAGTGTTCTAAAGGCATAGGTGGGTTTTAATCATTGCTATTATCTAGGGTTTAATCTTAAAAGATTCTCCCATTTGAATTCCTTTAGATTTTACACTTTTCTCATTCAGTTTGAAATATTTTTTAATATCCTCTGTGAGACTTTTTTGACCTATGGGTTATTTATGTGTGTAATTTAATTTCCAGATATTAAAAGTTTTTCTAGATATGTGGTTATTGAGGTAATTCTATCAGATTAAGAGGCTCAATCTCTTGTAATTTATGTTTTTTTAAATGACCCAGCATTTGCTATATCTCAATAACCCTACTGTTTGAACTTAAAAAGAATGTTCATTTTTCAGTTATTGGGTAAAAAGGTCTATAAATATCAATTAGGTCAATGTGGTTGATATAGACTCTTTCATCTTAGGAAAAATTAAATGCCCAATCATTTGGGGAATAAAAATTAAATATGGTAAATTCATACATAGTACAAGACTATTTTATTCCTGTGAGCTCAGGAATTTTATTATGTGGACTTTCTCAAATTTAAAAAAGTTCTCTGACAGCTCACTTAATATTTCCTTAAGTCAAATTTCCTAAGTAGAAGGAAATGACTAATAGCTATTGATACTTAACTTTACATAAATCACAAAAATATATTTACCATCAGAATGTCTGAAGCATAATAGCACTTGAAAACTCAGTTTTCCTGGTATTTCTCTGAAGGACTTTCAAAGCTAGTGACCCCTGAATCTGGAAATGGTTACATTTTGCTCTTCTTAATCACTGAATGCACAATCAATTGAATCACCTAATTCCTCTAAAAGATGAGAAACTGCAGGATCTGAGCTGTCTCATTTCTACAGTTATGATGGCCTGATATTCTCAGTTCAGTATATACAAAAATACCAGGAAATGTTCATTTAAAATCTAATGAACTTTAATCTGATTGTGCATTTTGTTAGAGTTTTTCAGTGCAAGCAACAGAAATGAATGTTGGCTGATTTGAACTGAAAAAACATCTAGGAATAACAGCTTACCTAAATGGGGGGAAGAATAGGTAGTTGGGACATTAAAACAACTGTGAAACAAAGTGATTCCAAGGCTGAGGACTGTTCTACCACATTGCAGGGGGCCCAAGGGAATGGGTAGCTCCTGCAGTCCCTTTTGTCTCTCTAGCTCCCCATGTGAAATCCTGCGTAGGTACATGTGATTAATCAAGCTTGGTTGCAAATCCATCACTCCACCACCATAAAAAGAAGGGAAAATTATCCTTTTGATTTTTTTCAGCATCTAAAAAGTAGCTAGATTTTTCATTTTACCAAGCTTCATACAGTAGGAAATAGTTATCAGTTAGGAGAAGGGGGTCAAACAAAAGTAGGAAAATACTGGCAAATGCCTACTAAATAATCCTTTCTTTATTATTAAATATTTTCACAACATGTCTTGTGTTGTGAAAAAGAAGATTTTTACTTTGTTTTGTATTTGACTTGTCAAAAGAAGTAGACAGCACTCCAATATCAAGTTAATCTGCATTTGACCTGGGGAATCAGAAAAACTGGGTATAGTATTGGATTTTTGTGAAATATGTGACCTTTAGCAAATCACTATTTCCCAGAACCTGAGGTTTCTCACCTGTAAATGAGGGAATTACTTATGAAGAGGTAAAATCTCTAACAGCACTACCTA
This sequence comes from Talpa europaea, assembly GCF_964194135.1. Classification (NCBI taxonomy): domain Eukaryota; kingdom Metazoa; phylum Chordata; class Mammalia; order Eulipotyphla; family Talpidae; genus Talpa; species Talpa europaea. Next base: position 26,345,839 of record NC_140078.1, on the reverse strand, counting down.
ATTGAATATTCTATAATGAACTTTCTATAGTTCAAAAGGAAAGCCATTAACTATATGAGACTATTGAGCACTTGAAATGTGGCCAGTGTGATTGAAAACTAAATCTTTAATTCCATTTAACTTTAAAGTATGTAAGATTAAATAGCCACATTTGATTAGTGACTGTTAGAGGGTAGAATAAGGGGTACTCCAGGACCTGAAACTTGCATGCTTTAAAGGGATTCTGCCATCTGTCGCATAAAGACAAAGCAACTTAATGTGAAAGGTCTTTAATAGAATGATTGTGCATAGAAAGAGAAGTAGAGAAGGGGTATATTTTTCCAATGAAACACCCACAGTTACCATCCCCTATTGGGTAAATGTCCAGCGAGTGAGGGTAGGCCCAAAGGAGGGCTGCTGGGGTGCAAAGACTTGCCACAAGTCTCAGGCACTTTCTGATGGGGACCCATAGGAAAGGGGCAGAAGGGGCCAGGTTAAGTCTGGGCTCTCACTCCCATGCCTCTTCCATGTCCAAGTCCCTGGTGCAAGTCCAAAGCTGAGAAGCAAGCACGGCCCTCTTCACATGCCCTTCTGCCTCAGATATGTCTCCTCCTGGTGTCTCCCCAAGTGTACTGTATCTTTACCTAACTGCTCAGTTTGGCCCCTCATTGTGTGGGGCAGGGAATCTGGAACCTCTCCTTTTTATGGAGATTTATCTGTTACAGTATTAGGCAGCTCAAATCAAAATTACGAATCCTGTAAAGGAGGTCCATATCTGTCTAGCTGACATATTTACTCTCAAGGCCCAGCACAGGGACTGACGAAGGGCTCGACAAGCTGTGAGACTTACATATTTATGTATTATATAAGATTTATATATCTTTTGAGCCACAAATGTGTTAGGATCTGTGCAAGGTACTGGGCATCAGCTTGTAAATCCAACAGCTAGAAATTACTGGTGCTTACATTTTACCCGGAACAATAAATACACAATGAAAAAATGAGTAAAATTTTCAGTTGGATGTGATAAGAATTGAGGAAACAAACCAGAAGCATAGGGAGTGTGAGGGCTGGGACTGGGTTTGTTATTTAAATAGGGATGTCTGGCAATAAGAGTCTGACTACTTTTGAGTCAATACTTGCCTGAGGCTTGCAAATTAGCCAGGGGATATCAGAAGAGAAAACTCAAATATCTCATGGTGAGATCATGCCCGAAATGTTTCAGAAACTGAAAGAGGTCACTGTGACTTTGCCTAGGGAGGGAAGATAAATAAAGATGTTAAAACAACAGAAATGTGGCCTCTGTGTGTGTGGGGGGGGGGGCGTGGGCACAGGAGGAGGGTGGGGAATCATTGGAGGGTTTTGATCACAGGATGTGACAAGATCTGATTTATGTTTTAAAGGCTCACTCTGGCTACCTGGTTAAGAGGCTGCAGGACAAGGGCAAGTGTAGAAGAACCATAGAGGGAGATATTTCAGATCCAGGCAAGAGATGGTGGTGGTTTGGACCACAATAGCAGGTGGTGTGAACTATCAAGTTCTGGTTTTAGAGGTAATGCCAATAGCATTAGCTAATGGATTGGCCATGAGCTGTGAAAACAAGAGATGAGGCAAAGATAATTGAAATTTATTTTGACCTGGACAGCTGGAATAATGGAGTGGCAGTTCACTGAACTAGGCAGGACTACAGATGGGGCAGGTTAGAGAGTAGAACAGGAGTTTCATTTGGTATCGATGAAGTCCAAATATGGAATGAATGTGCTCTCTGGATTGCCCAGCATCAGCAATGTGGGAATCTGTCATTATAGCAATTGGTATGGACTGAAGACCTCTGGGGACCCAAAGAGTCATGGTATTCTGGAGCTTGCTTTATTGTCTGGCAAGTTGTGGAGATTCTCGCCAGCCCCCCTTGCCCTGCCCCAGGACCCCTCCCAACCCTCTCTAAATCCTCCCTCTACCAGTCCATACCCTTCACCAGCCCTCAGCTGCCAATATCTGCCCACTTCCCAAAGGGCAAGGCATCTAGCTGTGTTGACCACTCTTTATCCTGCCCTAAGGAAGCTCTCTAGGCAAGGTCTTTTTTTCACTTCTTGCTAATAGAGTTTTGCTTTTTTTACAAAAAAAAAATAATTTTAAGATGGTGACTAAATTGAATACATCAAGTTTGTTCCCCAAGGTATTTATATTCCAAGACTTGAAACCAATACATAGTTTAGCACAGAAAAGATTTTCAAAATGTCTATATCCTGGGGGGAAAACATTGCTTATTGTTAGAGTATTTCAAAATAAATTGGCCTTTATTTTACATAGGTTTGCTTTAAACCTGAAAGATATGTTACAGAAAATAAATTTAATTAATTTAGAAATGAATAGACATTTGAATAAAAAAAAAAAGAGTTTCCTTTCCTTTTTTTTTTTTCTTTTCAGCCCTGGATTTTCTAGGTTTTGGAATCTTTCATTTTTGAAAGACTGAAAATTTGGCATTTGCTCATTCTTGGTGTGGTGCCAAGATTATGAGATATTTTTCATCTGATAGGACAGAAGTCCTCTTTGATTTTCTAGGAGAACACAAACTTGGAGAATGTGAAGCCTGTGGAAAGGTGACTGGAAAGGAAACCCCCATAGAATGGCCACAGGTCAGCCTAGCTTTCTCTTGGGGAAGCTTTTGTCCAACAGGGACTACATTGTCAGGCTAACAAGCTAGCTACCCAGGACTTCTCCCAATCTGCCTCTGGGGAGTTCCTGGCTGGTGTTCCAGATTTGCTTCTGGGTCCTAAATGTCCCCATGTTTCTTCGGTCATGAACAGGGACTCAGACTAGTCCTTAGCTTCTCTCACATTCCCTGTCTGGATCTCTGGTTGTCTCTAACTTCAAAGATCCTTCTAAATGGCTTGCATGGAGAGGGCTTGTTTATCCACCCACAGCAAGAGAATCCTCATTTTAAGCAATGTGTGTCCACTGTTGTATTTATTCTCACCAGCAGTGGACACTTTTGGTTCTTTACTGGATCCCTTTTAACATCTTATACACTTGCCCCTGAACTTCTTTGTAGAATTGCCCTTGACTGATGTCTGTCACCTTCCTTGGAGACTGGTGTCTCAATGGGACAATGACTAATTGGGGAGCACAAATGCCTGGTCCCATCACTCCAAGGTCAGACAACTCTGCAGTGTGATTTAAACGGTGTCCCCACTGATTGGGTTAAAGCTTGCAATTGTAGAAACCACATTCTTGCTTGGTTCTCCACCCCCAACCCCCATCTTTCCACTCTACTTCCTGCTCTCTCACAGTTGTCCTTGGAGGGTACATCCTTAATAATATGTGCACAAGCATCCTTAATAATATGTGCACATGCATCCAGAGCCTGAGGGCTCTGCTTCTAGGGAAACTCAGACAATGAGGGGCAAACACTGTGTCTATAAGTGATAGAGCAACATGGTTAAAAAAAAAGCTGTAGTTGAAAGGAGAGAATTCTATTATCTAAAGATTTAACACAAAGGTTCTACCTCACAAGATGTGATCGCACCATTTATGGTGTACCTGGGACTTTGTTTTGAGATAGCAATCTTTGCAGGAAATGAAAAAAAAAAGGTCATGTTAAAAATTTAAGGTACTGCTATTGTTACATAAATATCTCTCCTAATAACTATTTGATTTTGTTCCAACAATATTTCCATAAATGTAAAATTTGATTTTTCCATACCTTTGTGCTTTTACTCATAACTTTATTATTTGTAATAAGAATTAATAAAACCACCCTTTTAACATTCATAAAAACTGCTATGGAATTCAGCCTAGGGGATACATTGACCTGCTACTGGTCACAGTTTTCTTTCTTTTTTTTTTTTTTTTAAGATTTATTTATTTATTTATACAAGCACTGGGTACAGTCAGAAACACAGGAGGGTGAGAGAATTCACCAGAGCCAGAGCGGGGAGCAGAGCAGGCAGAAGGACCGAAGTACACTGCTGAGGGGAGCAGCGGCGGCAGGAGAGGTCGTGCGCCATATGGGACCCTCCTCTGGTGGCCGGGGAGCAGCCGGGGATCAAACAGGTGCTGCAGAGGCTGCGGGCAGCTTCGCAACCCAGTGCTCAACCACTGTGCCACCGGGGAGGCCCTTCTTTCATTTTCTTAAATTTTTCTCATTTCTTTCTAGTGATTTATGTAGAGTGAGAGACTACGTAACCTGTTGCTCTGTCCAGTATGGAGCTAGGTAGAAATACTAAAATAAAACATGCAAATGTCCTTCAGAATGAAAAAATACAGGAGGATACATTAAAATGTTAACTATATCAGCATTATTCAGTAGTTGCATTGCTTGGTGCTTTATGTTTAAACTACTAAGCAGTAAAAATACCCTTATGTCTTACTGGCGGAAGCTAAAGTGTCTCCTTTAAATTCCACGGTTGAAGGGAATAAACTTATTTTAAGATAATCATGTTAATTCAAGGTAGACTGTTGCTAGGTTAGACAAACACTTACCACCCATGGGTGGGGAAGCCTGTACTTTTACCCCTTTTTAATGAAGCTCTGGAAGTTTCATCTAGTGTCTTGGCACCACTGACCTTATGCAGAGAGTCTAGCTTGATGACTCATACCAACTCTAGTATGTTTTAATTCTCCCTGGTACAGGTCTCTTTGCAACAGAAAAGACATGTTACATTTGATGTTCTTTGCAAAGCTTCAACAAGCTTTCTTTAAAAATTCACTAATGTTCTCTGCAGTTTTCCTATCAATGTGGACTTGTTAAAAAATTAATGTACTATGACTCTGATTTCACTAATTTAAATGAAAGAACTTCACCATACGCATACTTTTCATCACTGGAAAATGAATATTTTAATGCTATTCTCAAAGAGTTTACGAAGTACCAGAGGAAAATTCACTGCCCAAAGAACATGACACACGGAGAAAGCCAGCTTAGACGAAAATAATATCTAACAAAAAGTATGATGAGCATATATTATAGGAGGTTAATCCTCACTTTAGGATAACTTAGGCATCTGCAAAGCCCCATGCTTTATTTATGGAATGTTGTCTTCATGAGAGACGCTGAGTGAACTCCTTCATGAGTATGTCCCATGTCCAGAAGTCCATGGCCATTCCAATTAGCTGACTAGTTTGTATTTGCTCAGATGTAGATTGTCATTATAACAATAGCTAACGTTTACCCAGGCACTATTTTCCAAACAGTGGCTAAGATTATGCAAATTATTATTTTACACTTACTATGAAAGTTCTTTCAGAATTTCTGTTTTATGACAAATCTGAGAATTACATAGTACTGAGAATTACATTGTCTAGGGTCTTGCACTTAGGAAATAACAGAGCAAACTTTGAAATCAAGTTTCTGTCTCCAAAACCCCTGACCGTAACCAGTGGACTACATTGTCTCACACACATTAGTTTAAATCAAGTATGCAGAGCATTAAGCCAATTGTAGTTTATTTATAATAACTGGTGATTGCTCCTAAAGACATCTAATCCTAATATCATTTGTCTCATTTGATTGGTAGCTAGTATATGCTATGCTCTGTGATGGTGGTGGTATATAGTTTAAGATTTAAAATAAAATTGCCTTTTACTCACCACTTACTATGCTCCTCATTCCTCTGATTATCTGTAAATTATTCTATAGCAAACCAACTCAAGCTTAGTGCCGTAAAATAACAACTGTTTCCTATCACCATCTTTCCTGGTACCAGGGGTTGACTGGACTTAGTTGTTACTTAATTGTTGCCTCTCATGCAGCTGCATCCTGGCTGTGGCTGAACAGTCAGGCTGAGGACTGAGGACGTGACTGGAATCATCTTGAAAACTTCCTCAATCCTGTCTGGTGCCTGGGGCAGGAAGGTACGAATAGCTGAGGGCCAGCATGAGTGGGTCTCAATTTCATTCTGTCTCAGTCTCGTTATAGCATGGTAGCCTGAGCTAGTCAGACTTCTTGCATGCAGATTAGGGCTCCAGAGGTGTGCAACCAGAGAGAGCATTAGATCACCACCTTCTATTCATCAGAAGGGAATCACAGAGCTTATTTGAAGGGAGGGGCACTAATCTCCTTTACATAATAGGAAGTGACGAAGTATTTGCAGACATATTTTAAGAGCACCAAAGACACAGTTACTTGTATATTAAACTCATTTAATTATCAAATTATCAATGCAAAGTAGACATTTTGTTTATAGTATAATGAGGGAATCAAATCCTCTGGTAGAATGTGACAGAACTCAGATTCAAATTGTCATCTGCTTGTATCCACAGTGCAATTCTATTCTCTCACCCCAGTACTGCATTCTAGTATCCTAGACCAAAAAGATAAGATGTTTCCAACACAATAAAGATAGAAGTTTTAGGAATAAAAAGTAAGAGCAGTCCCAGGGAGTTGAGTACATCATCAATAGTAACAATTATTCATTCATCCATTTGTTCAACAAATGTATATTAAAAATCTACTATTAAGGTATTAAGGATATAGGGAGATACCAATAGGATCCAAGCAGAATAAGGATATAAGCTCCGAGTGCATGTATTAGTGTCAGAGCATTTTTTATGTGCCTGCTCTCATAGATATTAGTATGTAGAGGAGCTGGCATTTAACAGATAACCAGGACATCACAGTATTTCTTTTTTTTTTTTTAAGATTTATTTATTTATTTATACAAGCACTGGGAACAGTCAGAAGCACGGGAGGGTGAGAGAATTCACCAGAGTCAGAGCAGGGAGCAGATCAGGCAAACTGACGAAGCACACTGCTGAGGGGAACAGCAGGCGCGGCAGGAGAGGTCTGCGCGCCATGTGGGACCCTCACCCCGCGGCCGGGGATCGAACCGGTGCTGCAGAGGCTGCGGGCAGCTTCACTACCCAGAGCTCCACTGCTGCACCACCGGGGAGGCCCACATCACAATATTTCTTAAAGCCGTGATAAGCACTTGAATGGAGTAAAGGATATGGTGAAATCTGTGATGGATGTTCCTTATTCCAGGTGCTTCTTTGGAATTAACAGTCATATTACCTCACCCACCCTCATAAAGACAATAATACAGTTCAGGTCAGGCCAAAATACTGCTTCCCGGCTTGGCAACGGTGGTAGTTCAGAGCAATAGACAGGTAACTTTAGGAAGGGCTCATTAGAATGCTTCCTGGAATTCATACACACACAGAGGCCAAGAAGTTTCCTTTCTGCTAGAGTGTCCCTGCTGAGGGAATTGGTATAATGTGCATCAGATAGCCATATTGAGGAGGCATGTCTGGCCACAGATAAAATAATGATGATAGACATATAGGCAAGAAGATCTATGGGCTGGGGAAGAGAGAGAAGAAGATAGAAGAGGGAAGGAGAGGAGAAGAGATGGAAAAAGGGGAAAAAGAGAGTGATAGTGCCCCGTGAAGTAAGTCTATAGTATCTGCTATCAATGCATTCTCCAGATCTTTCTGTATTTACTATCACAGACACTCGCTACCATTATCAGTTACCCACTCAAGCACAAGACTGAAATAGGACTCTCTGGCCTATTTTATATATATCCCCTGGTACCACACATCTGGGATATACTTGGTGCTCATGAGTATTTACTGCATGAGTAAATATATGAAGAGATGGGAGGATGACCTAGTCAATGACTTGAGAAAGGAAAAAAAAAAGAGAACCACACAGAGAAATTTGCTTCCCTTTATCTGCCAGAAAGAACAAGTAACTAAGGTGACAAGTTGGGGAAATAATTTAGCATTTTTATATTTAAAAAAATTAACTAATGTGGTGGTTCCTTAAGGAATTGAAAGTAGAACTACTACATGGTCCAACAATCTCACTTCTGGGTACATATTTAAAGGAAATGAAAACAGGATATCAAAGAGATAACTGCACTCCCATATTTATTGTGACTTTATTCATCATAGCCTGAAAACAACCTAAGTGTCCACCATCAGATGAATGGGTACAGAAAATGTGGTAGATAGATGATGGATGGATGGATGGATGGATGGATGGATGGATGGATGGATGGATGGATGGACGGAAATGTATATGTATGACTGCACTTATATATAAAATATATAAGTGGAGGGTGGAGAAATAGGGAGAGCTGAACTACTCATAATTCTACCTTTTGAACATTATGGTCTTTAAACCTATAAAATTAAGGGAGCTTCCTTCAGAATCAAATAGCAACTGGAGTTAGTACAATCAGAGAATAAGGAAGCAAGGGCCACAGGACCAGAACATTATCAGATCGGTATAACTTCAAGAAACCTCAGAGGTATAATTTAAAAATTACTAGGTCAACTTACTTTTTTATAACAAGTAGTCCCTGAAAATGATGTATAATTTGTCACTCAAGCATGAGGATGAAAACTTCCTGGTGGGTGGCCAGGCCTCATCTGTTCTCATAAATTCTGTCATTGTGAGATTTTCTCCATTTTTGGCAAGGTGATGGACACAATAGGTTTCTACATTATCACCCTCCATTTGCAGTTCTAACAATGCAAGACTTGTTATTAAAAAGGAATCAAAACAAACATAAAAACCAATAACTATTCAGCCATAAAAACTCATAAAGAGTCCAGATAGGGGAAGGTCAGTGTTCATTGTTGTTGGCCATTACATTCTAAAGTCTTTCTTCCTGTGTTAGTACCTTCTAAACTAACTTTTGCTTATTCACATGAAAGAACAAATGTTTGTGAGAAACTAAAGGTATTTCTCTTCCAAAGTGCATTGGTGACTTAAGAGAGTAAAGCTTCACAATAGGAAAACGACTTCTGATGATGAAATCTCCAGGAGAGTGAGAAACACAAGTGAATTTTGGAGCCAGTGGGTTTTTCCAAATACTACTCTGGCACAATGGAAGAATATCAGCCCAGATAAAAGTTTTACTAGGTATTTATAAAATAGAGAATAATTTCTCTTCATTACTCCTTCATCCTTTCATATACTATTTTATCATATATTCAACAAATAACCTAGGGTTCATTGTGATTCCATTCCTTCCTAGTTGAATCAATGTCTTAATCACTTTATGTTCCAGTTTCATCTTCTATACTGTGGGGATAATAATAGTATTTACTCCACAGGTTAATGATGTGGAACAAGGGGTTGAGCACAGCACTGTGAGGCTGTCTGCAGCCTCTGTAGCATGAGTTTGATCCCCATCTGGCCAGGGAAGCTACCCACATGGCGCAGCAGACCTCTCCTGTCTCGCCTGCTGCTCCCCTCAGCAGTATATTTCAGTATATCTGCCTGTTCTGCTCCCCACTCTGTCTCTGGTGAGTCCTCTCACCCCCTCACATCTGGCCTGTATCCCAGTTCTTGTATGCATAAATAAATAAATCTTTTAAAATAAATTAATTAATGAAGTAAATAAACATAAAACTCTCCAACTTGTGCTTGATACCTGGCAATAAATGTTTTGGATTCACATTCATTGATTAGTTACTGTATCCAATGACTGTTAGGTATTGATACTAGGTATATAAAGAAGGAGAATGGCACTACCGTTCTCAAGAGTCTTCCTGTCTAGTGTGGAGACAGTCATGTTGACAATGACAAGAAATGCTTGAACATGCTAACACTTAAGGCTAGAAGCCAGTAAACCATGTGGAAGTGCATTGTGAGAGCCAAAGAAAGAAATACTACTGGTCTAAACTAAAGCTATGGATAAGAAAGTGAAGGCACAGTGAGATCCCAGAGAGGTGGATATATGATTCTTTTGGAAGTAGAATGAGACATGGAAACTGATTGAATGTAGGAAGAGAAAAAGGTAGATGTCTATGGGATGTCTTTAGGTTACTGCCTTGGACAACTGAGCAAATAGTGATTATTCCCTATAGATACACAAGACACAATAAAAGAGGAAGAGGGGATGGAGGTTGAGTCATGGATGCTTTGTGTCTGAGTCAGAGATATTACTAAGAAATTGGACATATACATCTGGCAAGGCTAATCTTGGTGTTTGAGATTGAAGAATTGTCAGCTAACAGGCAGGAAAGGAAAGCATTGAACCAGATGAGGTGGCCTAAGAACATGTCTCTCCTTTCATAGGTATACTATCTTTGTCATATAAATGCTCAACCAATCCTGTAAGTTAAAGTTATTAATTAGAATATAGTTTCAGTCATGTGTGACTGAGCCCAGAATAACATTGGAGTAAAGAAATACACCTTTATTTTTCTCTCACGTAAAAGTTGGAGTGGATGTCCAAACTCTGCTCTAGGTATGATGTCCAAGGTATGAAGTACCAAAGGTTCATCTCTTTCGTTGTTCTACCATTCCCAAACTCACTGCCATGCCTACACTCAGTTAGCAAAATGTGGAAAATGGAAAGGAGGCAAAGAGAAGAACATATCCATCCCCTTAAAGGTATGAATCAAAGTTGAATACATCACTTTCCCTTATACCTCATTGATAAGAAAGGCTAGACATTGTTCTGAATGGTCCTTGAGCACAATCTGTAAAAGCAACACTGGAAGAAGCAATAAGCATATCCACCAAGAGGGAATACTATGCAGCTCTAGAAAGGACTAATAAGTAGCTCCATACAGAAGAATCTCTGGGATGAACAGGAAAAAGTACAGTTGAAAAGAGTATGCTACCAGTTATCTAAGATATGAAAGAAGTACCATACACATATACTTTTGCTTTTTGAAGATTGAAAAATGAACTGTACAAATTAAAAATTAGTATCCTATAGAGGGAAAAAAGAAATAGGGTGGAAGGGCCTCCCTGGTGGCTCAAGTGGTTGAGCGCCGCACTGTGAAGCTGTCTGCAGCATCTGCAGTGCGGGTTCGATCTCCGCCGGCCGGTGAGAAGCCCATATGGCGCAGCAGACCTCTCCGGTCTCGCTCACTGCTCCCCTCAGCAGTGTATTTCATCAATCTGCCTGTTCTGTTCCCCACTCTGTCTCTGGTGAATCCTCTCACCCTCCCGCACACCTGGCCTGTACCCGGATTCTTGTATAAATAAATAAACCTTTAAAAATAAATACATAAATAAATAAAACAAGAGCTTTGTTAAAAAAAAGAAATAGGGTGGAAGACACTGAGACTGAAGTTGACTTTTCTGAACATAATATGTATTGATTTGGGATCTTGTAAATGTTTGATATTATAAAGAAAACAAAAATAAAAAAAATTCTTAAAAGTCAAAAGCTAAATGAAACAAATTAATGTGATCATCAATTCTTTTGGTCACATACCACCCTATTTTAAGTGATTTTAAAACACAGGAATTTGATATTATATCTCTAGTGACCTATACCTATGGACAAAAGACAAACTATTAAAAAAGTATTTCCACTAATGTGTATGTGGTGGTATTGATATTGTTATGTCAGATCTATTTGAGGACAGTGGACTAAAACAATGGGCTATTTTGCAGAATGTCTTTAAGAAAGAGGTTTCTTCAGAGAGAGAGAAAGGGCAATGGATGTGAAAATCAATAAAGACCAAAAAATCTGTAGTCCTGATTCAGAAGTTTCATTATGCCTTTATGACATTTTCTTTAAAAAAAAAAAAAAGATGGGGCCTCCCCTGGTGGCGCAGTGGTTGAGCTCTGGGTTGTGAGGCTGCCCGCAGCCTCTGCAGCACCAGTTCGATCCCCTGCCACCGGCGAGGGTCCCACAAAAAAAAAAAAAAAAAAAAAAAACAGATGTGTGTGCATACACACACATACACAAAATTTTAATTTTCTAGATCTCCTTACAGAAAGGGTCTGGATACAGCAACAAATTCAGTAATATAGTAATATAGTACCCCCAGTGTCAGAGTGTCACCTCTAAATACCCTCACTTCACCATATCCACACACAGGAAATTGAAATGATTTGTTCTGGATCAAGAGCAGGAAATGCCCATAATATGACTGTAATTGAGAAGGTAGCAGAATCACTAAGTTCATGTTACGTGGTCTTAGGAACAAACTCAGAGTCACTGACTAAAACATTGGACATTCAAAACATATATAAGGCTCATAACTGCATTAGATTGAAGCATATCAGTTCAAAGTAAAAAAAAGAAAGAACAGAATAAAGCATATCTTTGTTAATATTTGGAGGATGCTAGGGATCATGTTATTATTTTGAATATAGCTATATTTCAGGATCATTAAACAACTGATTCCAGAAAGTTTCTCCTTTTAGGAGTATTTATGCTAACATATTCTAGGTAAAAAATGATGAAGAAATAACAGAATCAGAATATTACCATTTGTAATCCTTAAAATTTAGGTACATTTTGATCTAGGCAATGATGATCAGTAACTGCTGACATCATAAAAAAATCAAAGTATACATGCTTCCTATTTACTATACACACCACCACTGTGAAATAATCTTTTTAAAAACTCAAACTAATTTTTATTTAGCCTTTAGCTCTAACTACCAATTCATAGGAAATACAGACAACAAAGAAACATAGTAAACAGAATCTAGGTGATAGTGATCACAGGTAACATGGAGGTGAGATTTGGGTTGGGAGTTAGGAGCTGTAGCCAAATGGTGAATATTTGCTCCAAATAAAGACACTTCATTTTTTTAAAGAATGAATTACTGTGCGTCCAATGGCAAAACTTGAGCTTAATACATGTGGATAATGTTGCTAGTCTTTATTTCCTTACATTCTTGGTCTTCTATACTCTTCATTATTACTGTCTTTCCCTATCCTGCTTAATTCCTCATCCATCTTTCCTGCCTCTCATCTCTCAGGGTTCATTCTCAATTAGGAAAATTCTTTTTATTCCTCGTAATACACCTGAATGTTTGATAAAGCTCAAATTCTGTCTGCTTTAGTTTTCAACTTATCATTGTTAATATATTTCAAGTTGTTAAATAAAAGACTAGTTCATTTAGAATTTGAGTGACAAATGAGATCTTAGGAATGCTGAAATCTAGTATTGTGATTTTATCTTGCAAAAAAAAAAATCTAATGGCCAGAGTTTGCATGACTCTCCAAAGTTCATACAGGTTTTCTGAGGTCATTTGGCTTTTTACTAACCAAATGCTAGAGTTAAGCATCTTCATTCTTGATGCAGAACAGTTTTTTCTATTCTTTAGTCAGTTACAAGAAAATTCCTGCCTTTTCATAACAATTAGGAAAAACAATTCAGGTAGCAAATATATAGGGCTAGGGAACACTACGCCAGGTTTTTATAGAGTTTCACAGTTTAAAATCATCTCATTTGCTCACCATAGTGAGCTTAGGAGATGGACAAAAAAAGATATTATTTCTACTTTACAGTGGACAAACTGAAACCGAGAGACTGGGAGTTACTTTTCTAACTTATAGCCTGAAAATGTAAGATGAGAAGTCCAGTCTCTGATTCTTAATTGATTGCCCTTTCCATCATGCCACACTGTTTCTTTTTCATTAAGAAATCAATACATTAGGGAGTTAATGTTGTTTTGGTTCTTTTACCTTTAATGTGCTATTTCTTGTTTTGTTTTAGGATCATAAAACTACCCGGTTTATATACTGCAGTATCACTCTTTCTTATGGGCCCCTGTGGTGTCATCAGTATGTAAACACATCCAGGCTAGCATACTGAGGAAGAGAGATCACATAGAACAGAGCTTATTTGACCCAGCTAAGGTCATCCTAGACCAGCTTTCAGCCAGACAACCCCTAATTAGGTCGAGAGCCCACCAAGCAGCAGATCTGCCTCCTCCATCTACAACTACCTTAAGAAGCATGAGTGTGCCCAACCAAGGCTATAATATACAGTTGACCTGGAGATTTGGAGCAATAATGAATGTTTATGACGTTCAAATACTGCATGTTGGGGTGGGTTGTTATGCAGCAGTAGCTTACTGACACAATACCTTATTTTATGGGCTGGTGGTACAGGTCTGATATAGACAAAATCACTATAGTTTCCAGAAATTTCTCAGTTGGTTTAGAGGATGGTAACTTTGAAATCTGGTTTCCAAACAACACTTTAAGCTAGTGTGTGTGTGTGTGTGTGTGTGTGTGTGTTTAAGATGCAAGATTGCTTGCTGACTATTGATGGTATATCTCTGTGTGCAATATAAAGAAATGTTGGTTGCTAGGTAAGGTGTGTCAATAGATAGAATATCATTAACATGAAATCTACCTGGCTGTTAATGTTTTAATGGAGAATAATGGGTTGTTTATAAAATATCTGGCAATTTTACAAAAGCACACTAAGTTGCTTCCTTGATTGTACATGCCAAGTCTCTTTATAGTAAATCCAAAAGGTCTGAAGAAAAGGACCCAAAATATAGAATGGAACATGTGTTATAGTTCTAAGTCATGCATTCCTGATAGGAGTAATACTGTCTTCAAAAGGGGAGAAACTTGGTTCTTGAAGGTTAAAATGATCTTAGACGTTACAATGGCTTCTGGCCATTGTTTCAAAGAATCACAGTACATAAGGAGACATACATTATATATCTGTGGTATTAGAATTTCCATGGGGAAAGGGGTATAAAATTACAATAAAAAATATCTTAAAAGTCTCTTTAGGAGAGACAATAAAATAAAAGTTTGAGAAATACTGTTCTAAGCAGAGGCCAGAACCAAATAGCCATCATCAATAATTTTTTCAATATATCCTCCCCCATTTTTAATTTTCTCTTAATTTATATCCCATAATGTTTCTGATTTCCATTTTTCATTTTCCATTTTCACTCAAAATATAATCCAGCTCTCCTCATTTTTAGAATAACTTGTGGGGTCAAATAACTACTGATATTTTCATCATCACCATTATTATTAATTATTTACTTTTTGTAAGATATCACTAGCAAACACTCTCTGGATAAATATATTCCATCTGCCACAGAGTTCTCTACCCTTGTTACCATGGAGAACCATAAGATACAATTCTCTTAGGTCTGGTTAGTTCAGCAGGTGTTAGAGAAAACAGCAGATTGTTATACCTTCACTAGGTAACAAGAGAGCATATTCACACTATGGTCAACAGAGAGGCAAAGATTCCCCACTAGAGAAAGTTTTCTGCTCTTTCTCCATCCCCTAACCCACTTTTGCCCTGGAGAAGCAAAGACTCAATTGATAGGTGAGTTCAGAAGAAGTTAAATGTACTTGGTTCCATTATTACTCTGAAGGATCGGTCTGTCATCAAAAAAGCATTCATTCTCATCTCCTGCATAATCTAAGTTATTGACTAACATGCCCCCATGGGAAGGCTGGTGTTTCCTCAATTACCTGTAACTCACGTAAGTTTCAGTTGAAGGATCCATATTGGATAGTAGATAGAAGACATTTACTTAAAGTAGCATTTTTCAGTCTTCGAGGTTAAATTTTGTTCTCTGAGTAATTGTTTCCAACTATCAGTTGTTTCCAAATTGGGGTGAGTGAAAAAAGATGCGTATGAAACATTAGCTTCCTTAAATCTCCATATGAATTTTTCTTTAGAAGTTTTCCTAATGCTGAGATAACTTTCTCAGGTTCAACCTCTATACACAGTTCTTCAAATAGACAACAGAATGGCTAGGATATAATAATTTATATAACTTATATGGTTAGCCTTATGTCACATAAAAAGTTAAATGCATGAATCTATGCATTAAGGTTGCCACAGTGAGCATGATAATCTTCTGGTTTAATACCTCTTTAGTGTTCAATGATGTAAGAGTTAAGAATACTTAAAGGAGGGGGGCTGCAATTGTATGGGGAATATAACAATAAAATTTATAAAAAAAAAAAAAAAAAAAGACCGTGAAAAAAAAAAAAAAATAGACAATCTTCCTAAACCTAAAAAAAAAAAAAAAGAAAAAAAAAAAAAAAAGAATACTTAAAGGAGAAGTCAATGCTATCTTTTTTTTATCTGAAATGAAATTCCCTCATGTATTTATTCAGCAAATGCCACCACATGTAGCTAGCAGTTTGCTACTCTTACAGCAAGGGATTCATGTAAAGTGGATTTCTAAATTCTGAGACCTAAACAGTCTAATGTTGGGCAACTTCTGGAAGACTTTTACTTTCACAGAAAAAAGTATTAACCTGGCTGTATTTCCTTTTCTGTTTTTCTTTTCTTTTTTAACTTAATTGTATACACGATACCTGGAAACACAGCATGCATCTTACACCCATAAGGGAATAATAATAATAATAATAATAATAATAATGAAACCAATTATTAGCTAAGCAGGCAGATAGAAAGAGCGATATTTCCTATTGGCAATTTAAACAATATGAATAAAAGGAACCAAGTTCTTTCTTCTAGAATGTCTTTTACTCTGAGAGGACAGGAAATAACCTTCATTAAGGTCCTGCAAGTCAGGTTTTTGTCACTTGCAGTGAAATGCTTTCCTAACATACAACATGCAACAAGGGACAAGACACACTTCTACTCTCAAGAGGTTCATAGGCTAGTGTCACCTCAATATAGAAGAAAACAGAGCAATTAAGGTAAATACAAAAAGGACAAGATTAGACTACTAACTTAGTCTAGGAAGAACTATTTGAAAGAGTGAAGTTCAAGAATAAAACCTAAATATAAGAAGGCATAGTTAAGGCTAAGGGGACAAGAGGTCCATCTAGAAACAAGGGCAAAATTGTAAACAAGACAATAGAATTATAAAGGAGCAGAAGAATATGAGGATAAGGAAATAACCAAGGGCAAGATGTAAGTCAAGTTAAACTACCTCACCCCACATGCTTTAGATAAAATACAGTCCTGCTTTTCTATGCTGCATGGAAGAAGAATATTTGACTCATCATACATTATAGACAAGGTGGCATGTTCAATCATTACTTATTTCCTATTACTCTGTTTTTGGTCAGGGAATACATCTCCTTACACATGCTGCAATCTTGTTTTGGTGATGGTTGAATATATAAATCTCATAACTTTTCTTAAATTCTGCTGAGGATAATCCAGAAATTAAGCTTTTTTTTTTCCCAGAAGTTTAATAACAAATAGTCTCATTTGAAATTGTTTTGGACTCAAATCTGTGTCATATCTTCTTTGGTGGCTTCCACCTCTTTATGCTTTCATAGTCCATTTCTCCTTTTGCCTTTATTGAGGGTTGAGTGAATCCAGAGACATGGAAAAGTTACTGGTAACTGAATATTTGTGTTTGAAAGGAGAGAAGGAAGCTCATAGTGGCTCAGTGAGCTGAGTTAAGCAACCCTAAAGCTAAGGGAGTCTAGAACAATCTCCTTGACTTGGGAATCTTTTTTCAGGAGTTAGAATTTCATTCATTGTGTTATCTTCCACCTGTCCATGATTACATAATAAAACTTCCCAAATTTTAATGACTTAAAGGAAAAATATTTATTTAGCTCATAAATAGGGCAGGCCAGTTCTTGGCTTGGGTTTGGCTAACTTAGCTGGACTGGCATCTGAATTTATAAGGTCAAAAAGTGGGTTGAAACTGGTTGCATTTTTGATAATTGTGGTTGTACAACTGAGACAACTAGGGCCTCTCCACAAGGTCTCTTTTCTTCCAAGCTGGTTTACATTTTTGTCTTAGGTTCCAAAAGAAACAAATGAGTAACCTCTAATGCGTAAGCACTTTCCAAGGCCCCGTGTCATATTTGCTACTATCCCATCGGTTATGGTCATAGACAAGGAAGAAGAAAACAAACTTTTAATGGGAGGAATGTCAAAGATGCATCACAAAGGATATGGATACCAGGATGGGCATAATTTGTGGCCATTATTGGCCATCAACCTCCCACAGCTGCAGATGAAAATCAGTTAAAGCTGATGCCTCATGTCTAGGCTGCACACCAAACCAATTACATCAGTGTTTATTTATTTTTACCTTTCTTTTTTTTTTTTTTTTTTTTTAAATCAGAGGTCTAGGACTTTATCTCCACCTACGGGGTTCCAGTTTATAGAAAAGATTTAGGCCCCTAAAAAACCTACTTTTCAGCTCGTAAACTTTTCAATAGTTTTTTTTATTATTCTTGTTTTTGATAAGCAAACTCTTATTTTGGTCTTGCTGACATGATCAATTCAGTTAAGACATTTAAAATCAATTGGTCTTACTCTATGGGGGGGTGGAGGGCGGGGAGGGGAGGGATAGGAGTCAAAATAAGGGGGTTGCAATTATATGGGGACTATAAAAATAAAATTTATTAAATAAATAAATAATTAAAAATGTTTTTTAAAAAATAAAATAAAATAAATTGGTCTTATTCATAGACCAACTTTGCTCAAATATTCATGTGCATCGGTGTCACCTATGATTCATGAAAATACATTACTGAACCCCACCCCTACAGATTCTGAATGAATAAGCTCTGGATAGGGCCTAAGAATGTGCCTTGCTGAGAAGTTCTCAGGTTCCGCTTTTGCTACTTCTTGGAGATGACATTTTGGGAAACCACTCATGTAGACACTACTTCAATTAAAGAGAGTGCATCACAATCTTGGTCTCATTTCCTGTAGAAGGGCTATTGTTAATACAGTAAGTGAAAGTGACTTTCATAGTAGTTCTCAAAATCTTTGAGTCCTGAGCATTTAGGTATAGCAGAGAGTAAGTAATCACTAGCACAGGGGAAGGTTCCTCTTCTGGGACAAGAGACTTTTCCAACTACCTCTATAGAACACTCAGTTGTCTAATAATCCAACTCCCTGCCTTCCCTCCCAACTTCTTATCAAATGATCAGAAAAGAGGAGGATTTGCTGTAGTTGCAGCAAGAAGCCTGAAATCTTCAGTACCCTATATGCAAGTCTGAGCTTTTGCAGTGAACTCACTCAAGCAGTTAACAATTATCAATCAGAACCCACAAAAGATCTCAGATGAATTTCTGGGGAGTCTATGAACCTGACCCTCTATTAACAGGGAGCTAGTTATAATAGGGAAAACCACCTACTCTTTTATAGATAAGAGCATCTACTCTTTAAGTATAGTATCTGCAGCCCATGCCTTGATCATAAGGAACAAAACACTCTGGTTTATCCTGATAAATGCAATATGAATGATAGGACTCTTATCAGCAGTGGACAGAAATGTATTTTCTATTCTTTAATGTAATCACCCATCAATTTATAAAATACACATTCCATTTAAATATTTCCGCCTAATTCTAGGTAACACAACTGCAACAATTAAACACACACATTATGGGACTCTCCAAAGGGAGAAGCACGGTTTTATATAAACTGTGGACTCTGTTCATTCTGCTCTTAGTCACATTCCAGCTCTGTCAGAGCTTGACACTTCAACTCTAACCCCAATGTAACCATCACTATCCTGAGCCACTAAGGTGGTGTCCCCTTACTCTTCTCCTGGGGGCTCCTGCTTTTCCTTGTTTCTCTCTTTGGCCTGTCAGAAAACACTTTCTCCATCTAAACTCCTATATTGAGACCAAGGTCCTGCAGCAGGGATATTTGGGCCTCAGTTAACAAGCTTATTTCCATTTGACCATATAGTTCACTCCTTCCATGCACGCATAGGAATGCCATAGGGGCGCCACGTCAATTATGTAACAACCATAATTATTATTAATGAGCAAAATGAAGCATCACTAATTACCTTGCTTTATATTGAATTAATTTGTTTTGTCTAATGTTAGATTTTTATTCCTATTTTTTATAGATGAGGAAACTGAAGCACTGAGGGACTCCAAATTTTCCAAATTTCCTGTTCACATAACCACTAAATCTACAGGGTATAGAAAAAACTGCCTTTTTCTATACTCTGAACCTGTTGCATATAGGCCATGGTCTCAGTCTCCTCCTTTATTGAAGAGTATTTCTTTTCAAGGTCTCTTGGACTTTATCACCTTATCATGATGTAACAGTGTTAAACTATTGGTAAGCTTATAGAAAGCTGCCAACAAGATCAATTAGAGGTTGGAATATTTCTTTAAAGACAAAGGATCTGGAAATACATGAAAGTAAAGATAAGAGAACTCCACAGTACTTCCAATCTATAGACACCGAGTTTCATTAGCAAAGTCAGTCTGTAGCTTGAATTTTGCACTTCCTCATCCTTTGCCTTCAAAGTACTCTATACTCTGTGCGTATATACACAATTCAATTGGGAGAGAAATAAATGAATTTAGGGCTTTGAGGCATTCTCCGATATAATTGGGGTCAACTCTGTGACCCCTCAAAGCTGTGGTTAGGTATCAATGACCTTATTGTGAAATAAAGACTGCACAAATTTTTACTTTACGGAGATCAATTATCTCATTAACTGATCCTAAGAAATCACCCATTTGTCAATAAAACTTAAGGTAATATGTAAAATTAAAATTATAACAAGAAAGTAAATTTGTGGATACTAAAATAAAAAAAAAATATTTACCTGCAAACTAGAATAAGATTGGCGACTATAGTTTGCATGAACAGATATATGGTAACCTACTTTTATATGATTTCCCTTTAGGACTAAAATCCCAGTTATGATGAAGAAAAAGGATATTACTTATTAAAAAATGTTCCAATATCCAAAGCACAGAAGGTAAAGCTACATTTATATATAGCAGGCCAGTTCCCTGAGCTTTGCCATTGAGTATGTTCCAGTTGAATCAAAGCTCATTTGTTGCAATGCCATTGAGGAACAATCTACAGAAGGATTTTCCCTTAAGAATGGTGATTTTCAGAACAAAAACCAAAGACAAGCATAAAACCAAAATGGATAAGGAGGGGCAAAGAGCTGCCTGGGGTGCTTAATCTCTGGACTCCTACCAGGTAATGGACCAGGAAGCAAGAATTGCTGCAAATGAGGGGAACAGGTAAGTTATATTTATTCTATCAGCCTTCAAGTGTGGAATTTCCTTATATTTTCTGTACGTATTTTGTATAAGTCCAGTATAATGTGCTAAGAATTGAGCATCCATTCCTTTTTTCAGTAATATTGAGCTTCATTGTACATTTTTAGACACAGGTGATATATGAACATTTTAAATACTTCTACTCTACTCCTTAGCCCATTGTACTCTCTTAATTGAAATATAATAATTGTATTACAATGTTGTTAACTTCAGTACATTTCTGCTTTTTAAAAAAATTATATTGATTAATCACTCAAGGTTCTGTATTGAGTACCTCAGAATTTGTTCCAATTGCTAGTACTAATGTCAGCAACTGAATTATCAAACTGTTTGTCAAAGTCAGAGACATGGAAGCTCTCTCAATACTCTACACAACATTCCAGATCAAGGAAGAGAAGGAAAATGCTGTGCATAGCCGTATCTCACCAAATTATTACTCATTTTGGACCGAAGCCATAGGAAGATACTACATAACATATTTATAGAATGTTTAACATGAAGTAGTGCCATAGAAAGGAAATTTAAAAGTTGTGTTTAGCTTGAGGTATTCTTTTGTCTTTTTCTTTTTCTTTTTACTGTTGTGCTGGCTCTCTAATAGGAAGATAGCATTGGTATTTTTTCATTTTTGATTTAAATGAAAAACAGTAAAATCATTCAAAACAATTTAACATTTTTATGTGTGACACATAGGAAGAGAGTGCAATGAAGTAAGTTGTTTTGGTCACATAAATGAATAATTCATTTGCTTACCACATTCCTCTCCTTCCCTTTTTTAATTGTAATGGAACTAAAATGTGACTTTTTATCCAGTGGATTTAGCGCCTTTGAGTGAACTAAAAATATATTATCTACAAAGTATTTTTGGTTTGTCTGTTTGAATGGAAGGATAAAGACAAGGGAGGAACTGAAATTGCCTTTTTTCTTGAGAGGCTGAGAGAGGAACTCAGAGACATTGTAGGCTTTTAGATACATTGCAAAAACATCGGTAATAGAAACCCCAAGGCCTCCCTTTATTTCTCATGAAATGTTCTTATTTTATTTTTGGACCCACTTTTCTTTGTTACAGAAGCAGCATATACTCAGAATAAGCTTTGCCAGAAGGCCTGAAAATTGAAGTTTTAGATGGTGTTCCCTAAGACTGAAACAGGGCCATGCAGGAAGAGGGCCTCCCTGGTGGTGTGCAAGGGGTTAAGCACAGCACTGTGAGGCTGTCCACAGCCTCTGCAGCATGAGTTCGATCCCCACCTGGCCAGGGAACAACAACCCTCATGTCTCAACAGATCTCCTATGTCTCTCCCTACTGCTCCTCTCAGCATTGTATTTCAGTCAGTCTGTTCTGTACCCCGCTCTATCTCTGGTGAATTCTCTCATTGCCCCCTGTACCTCTGGCCTGTACCCCGGTTTTGTGTACATGAATAGATAAATCTTAAAAAAAAAAAAATAAAGAGTAGGAAGAGGGCTGGAGGATGCAGGACACTGAAAAGTGTTCTCAAACCTTTTAGTTTGAGCCTGTCTTTGGTTAGTTAAAATACTTTCTTCCCTGTGTATGCACTGTCTTTTTTCTCTTAATCTCTCCTCCCTTCCTGTTCCCTTATATGCTGCCATATTGATAGCATTAGTGAGAAAACTAGACCCTGGTAAAGAGATGAACCTGTTAGATACTACATGGGGCTGGAATCCTGTGTAGACTAATAATGGAAAGTGAGATTTATAATCCTGCCTTCTCCCCATCTCCATAAACAGTTTGGCAAGCCACAGGGCTGAATTTGGCCCTCACCCTTTTTTGTAAATTTTTGGTAAGTAAACTTTTTATAGGATGCAGTCATACCCATTTATTTACATGTTGTTTGTGGTTGTTTTCAGGGTTCAGTGGCAAAGTTGAGTAGTGCTGAGAGAGTCCATATGGCCTGCAAAGCCTAAAATATTAATTATCTGGCCCATTACAGAAAACATTTGCTAACCTCTCCTAAAGCCAAAACATTATTTCTCAAAGGATGGTCCAAGACCAGAAAATTCAGCGTTATCTAGGAACTTGTTCTTCAGCCCATCCCAGACCTAAGCAATACAAATATCTGGGGATGAAGTCTCCAATCTGTGTTCTAGCAAACTCTTTGGGTAATTCTTATGCTTTCTCAAATTTAAGATCATCCCGACCAGAAATTGCCAATGGGTTGCAGGTGTGCCAAAGGTACCGGTGTCCAGACCATGGATGGCATTTTGCAGGATTGCAAAGGATTGCAATCTGTGTCAGAACATAATTTGAATTATATTTGAGAAGTTCATTTGGGCAGATCAGTGACGATTTTCATGGAGAAAAAATATCCTGTCACTCTCAGAGAGTATTTTATAAGATCAAAGCATATTTTGATAAACTTTATAAATTTGTTCTAGGTGTTCTCAAAAGGCATTTGCAGTTGAAATGTTAATTTAGGATGCAAAATACTTCTGGATAGCAGGCATTTGTCTATGTGTATATGCTTGTGTATATGTAATACTTTTTCATCACAAGTGATATGTGTGTTTAAGGTTAATGCCGTAGAGGGATATATAAATTTTTACAAAACAATGCTGATGCAACCCCATTGTTCCATACTTTAAGCAAACATTATATATGAAGATCTAGACTAGATAAGCTAGCCCAGGGGCCCAAGAAATTCAACAAGTCACTAAACTTGATAGTAACTCCCTACTTGCACCTAAATAAGTTTCCACTGACAAAAATTCATTGCAAGTAATGTCCTCAGAATATTTTTGTTGCTTTCAGCAAGGAATACCTGTAAGCTAAACTCTTAATAACCTTCTAACATTGGGTATTCAGATTGTTTTCTGCAAATTACTGCCTTAGAATTCGGCCATTCAGGATCCCAAGAGCAATGACAAACAACCTTTGGTCCATCCTGAGAGTCTCAGATACATCTCAGGAGAAATCCAGTGGTAGAACACTTGGGTCCAGGATGTTTTGAAAACTCCCTGTGGCTTTAGGATATCTGGGGATATCTGGAACACTCAGAGTCTTGCCCATTGGGCTGCTCTTGCTTTAGTTTTGCCTGAAACATACCTTGCTAACCCTGACCTTACTCCCTCCCCCTGCCCCCAACACACACACATCAATATAGAAGCACTTGGGCATTGGACCACCAAAGCCTGTGAGGTCATAAGTTGGTGTAGCAGGCCCTGCATCAGAGACTATTGATCATACCTATTTTGAAAAATTGCATAGTAAGGCCAAGATAACAAAGGAGTTAGCCCCCCACATTCCCTCCATCCTCATCCCAAGTTCTTCCTATCATTATGAGGGGTTATGCATGCATGTATGCCTTCCCTGCTAGCATGCCTCTTATTGGGCATAGGGGTACAGACACTACCAGACAGGTGTGGGAAGAGGCCATACTGACATATACAGGTATTTCTGGGCTCCTGGGTATGCAAGGTGTCATCTATAAGAGGAAGGTATGCAAGGTGTCTTCTATGTAGGTTCCAAATGGATTACTGTTTTGGCCTAGCCTTGTTGTTTTTGTGGAATAATTGGAAAAGGGCTTAAGCACGCCATCCAAAGCATAAGACCCAGGAGAGAGGTCCAAGCTGACCAAGTCTGAGTGGTTTTAGCATGCATCTTCAACTTTCTTTCTTTTTTTTTTGTCTTCAAATTTCTTACACTGTTTGGGACTGGATAATTCCTTGTTGTGGGCGGCTGTCCTGTGCATTGTAGGATATATGGGAGCACCCCTGGCCTCTACCCATTAACTATCAGTAACACCCCAGTTGTGACAGCCAGGTATCTCCAGTCAATGCCTGGCAGATTTAGCCAAATATTCCTGGAGAGCAAAATGGCCCATGGTTGAAAACCACTGTTCTTCTCCACTAAATACTACTTTGTTCCAGAATATGTGGAAATTGATGCAGAAATTGATGCAGAAGGGTAGAGTCCTGCACTAGGTTTTTTAAAAAGAGTGAAATGGAAAGTAGGGCAGCTCCTTTCTATGATATTATTGTGCAAAATGGTGGTTCTAACCTTGTGAGAATTATACATAATCACAGTGGAAGGTAAAGTCAGATATCTGTGTTCTCAAATTTTATCAGCTTGGTGTTTGGACCAAACCTACCATGCAGGTGGCTGCTATTTCAGAGTCAGACATCCAAGAAAAACTGTCTTCTCATGCTTGGATTCTATCAAATGCATACAATGAAAACAGATTCCATTAACTCAGAGGAAAATCTATTCGGTGTCATAAATCCAAAGTTGTGAACAGAATACAAATGATTGGAACAGAAATGCTCCTCATGAAAATATATCAAGAATAATGCACATTCCAGTCCATTTCAATTTGGACATGTGGCTAGCTCTCAGAAATTAGAGTCCACTTAAAGTCATGTTTCTATCATCCCTCCAAGGAAATCAGTATAAAAAAATTAAACAAACATTTATTTCAAACCAAACAATTTATATCATTGAAATTTGTTTGTCTTTTTTTGTGTGAAAATTTGTGTGAAAATTTGCATATTAAAAAAAAAAACTTTCATTTCAATTAGGCAGGAAAATACAGGAAATGACATAGGTCAGTGATTAGCAAACTATAGACTATGGGCCAAATCCCAGTAAACCCCCTGCTGTCCAAAAAAGTATAATTGGAACAGAGTCATGCTCATTTATTTACAAATTTTCTTTCACTGCTTTAATAGCACAATAGCTGACAAATAGTCAACTGAGACTCTATTGCCTACAAAACTGAAATTATTTCTCTGCCCTTTATGTCAAATATTTTTGACTCCTAATACAGGGTGCACAGGGATATATGGTACCACTTCAGAGGACTTCCAGATATATATTTTTATTTTTTTAAAGATTTATTTATTTATGCATATAAGAACTGGGGTATAAGCCAGAGGTGGGGGTGGGGGTGAGAGGATTCACCAGAGACAGAGTGGGAAACAGAACAGGCAGATTCACTGAAATACACTGCGGAGGGGAGCAGCAGTCAAGTCAGGAGAGGTCTGCTGTGCCATGTGGGTAGCTCCCTGCCTGGGGATTGAACTCATGCTGCAGTGGCTGTGGATAGCTCCATAGGTTGTGTCTTAACCCCTGTGCCACCAGGGAGGCCCGGACTTCCAAATATTTAAAAGCATGCTTAGGTGACTTCAGGACTCAGTTCTTTTTTCTCAATTGTACACTTAGTTTTAGTTTTCATGATGATTAGGGTTATCATAGTTATTTGGGGATCATTTTCAATATATGTCTTAATGTGAATGATCTGAATTTTGTTTCTGCTGCTTGGACACCAACCCATTGTTTGAGGAGGAGGACATTGTATTTCTCATGGATCAATTCAGGTTCTTTACTAAATCTTGGCTAAACTTACTGTTGCATTTTGATAAATTTATCTCACATCCAATTACACCTCCTTAAATAACATGTCAAAAAATATATCAAGTGTAGAAATGGACTTTGCAAAGAATTCTCTTTTATTTTTTTCCTTAAGAACCCTCGTGATATTTGCACACTGTTCATGCTTTCTACTTAGGACCAAAAAACACTATCAGAGAGATTCTTGACTGTGTTCATATAGAAAGGCAAGTGGTTATCTTGAGGTTTGTTTTTGCCACTAACATGATTATCCAATTATTTCATGGCATTTTATATTTTTATTTTTTGCATGTGATTCAAGGAAAGTTGGTGACAGAATTCTATTATGTTGCCTTGTGCACTTGTTTCTCTTTCAAGTCATCTAGAGTAGTTTGTAAATTCTGTGCTCAAGAGGACTAAAGAACTGTAAGTAACACTTCAACATGAAAACAATCTTAGCATCTAAAGTTACTTAATCATAAATATTACATAATCCTTTTATATCACAAGCATATGGCCCCATGATACTTATTATAAATATATCCCACTATAATATGTCATATAATTTTAAATAGACCTAGCATCCGTGTGTATGTATGTAAACTCTA
Source organism: Talpa europaea (assembly GCF_964194135.1). Classification (NCBI taxonomy): domain Eukaryota; kingdom Metazoa; phylum Chordata; class Mammalia; order Eulipotyphla; family Talpidae; genus Talpa; species Talpa europaea. The sequence continues at coordinate 26,319,209 of NC_140078.1, read as the reverse complement.
TGTGTTTTAGGTATGTAAGGGTTTGCCACACAGTGCGTAAAAAAACAGTAATCTACAAACAAAACTGAAGGTGAGACTTTGAAGCGGGAAACTGCTTGTCAAAGTCAGCGGTCTCTGGACATAACCAACTTGTTTACATTGACTTTGCTTTCTTTGCACAGCTTAGAAAATGCTGATTATGTAAAATGAAACATTCCTTAGTACTGCGTCTACTTTTAACTTTTGTAGAAAATTTTTTTCCTTTTCTTTTGCATTTTATTCTTCACTGGATTTTCTCCTTGACTAACTCCCCAGTATTGTTTATTGCCCCCAATCCCAACTGCTCCGTCTCACCGTTTTCAGTGGAGTCTCCTGCAAAGTCAGTCTTTGAGGAAGCATTCTGACCCTCTGGCTGAAGATGAAAGTAGTCATGCCTCCTGACAAACAGTTTCCTTAGGTCTTCATCCCTTCTATCTGCTGATTATACCTCAATAAATCACAGACAGCATGTCCTAGGTCCCAAGGAGGACAGCAAGCAGGATGAAAGCAGCTAGATCACCCCAGACTCACCTCTACTGAGAGAAAAGAGTTACCCAAAATCTGATGTCATCTTTGTTGCCCTTCTAAAGAAATCACCTCCCTTAGACCTCTAGCTTTTCACCTTGTGTATTTATCTCCTCCCTGACTCCCAGGCTGTGAGCTGCCTATGTAGAAGAACCGTCTCAATTATCTTTATATTTCCCAAAGGAATGTCTCTGCATACAATGATAAATAAATATTTATTGAATGAAAAAAATACAAACCAATCCTACTCTTAAGTAATTTATAACAGAGAGCATAAGTATGTCAACAGTGAATTCTGTTTCTTGCCAATTTAACTGACTCAGTCTCTTTGAAATATAGCAAAGGTCATAGAATTTCCAAGCTGGGGAAAAGAGTCAGTATATAATCTGGTGTTTCAATGACTGATGAAAAGAATGAGGCTCAGAGAAGAAAGGAGAAACTTTTATATATACATTACCAACTGTATCCTAAATCTGTTCTTTGCAAATATCTAATCTTCACAGCAACCCCTTTCTTACTCATTATTCACGATGAGAAATAAGAATATACTAAGCAACTTCAAGTGACGGCTCAAGTTCACAGAGCCTGAGACAAGCTGGTCCTGCTAAGCCTCAAAGCCAAGCTTAGTTCCTTGTACCCTGCTCAGGAAGCCCCGATATACTAGCATTTTGCCTCTCCTGATATTAACTTAAAACCACGATATCTAACTCACCGTTTAGATAAGACATACAGAAATAGAGAATTAGATTACAAGATAGATTATTTGCCTTAATCAGAACTGGGGAAGCAAAGGCAAATGGCCATGCTGTTTTTCACCAACAAGTGGCTGTAAAAGAAAAATCCAATATATAAGGAATTATTATATAAATAGACATTTACCAAATGTGACCTATGGCAACAGTAAAAAAAAAGATTGAGAAAATGGAGGAAACTGAACATGAACTGGTATTAGATGATACTAAGGACTATTGTGAATTCTTTTGGACATAAAATATTATTTTGGTTATGTTTATAAATTCCTTATGTGTTAGAGATTATGTATTTAAGCACTTAAGTAATACTTAAGTAATTATGGGTGAAAAGAAATGCTGTCTGAGGTTTACTTTAAAATACTCCAGGGCCTCCCTGGTGGCACAAGGGGTTAAGCACTGCACTATGAGGCAAAACACAGCCTCTGCAGCACAGTCCAGGGAGAAACCCACATGGCACAGCAGACCTCTCTGGGCTCACCCGCTGCTTCAGATTGACTGAAGTGTACTTCAGTTCTGTTCCCCCCTGTCTCTGGTAAGTTTTCTCAACCCCTCATCTCTAGCCTGTACCCACCTCTCGTGTGCATAAATAAATAAATCTTTAAATAAAGTAAAATAAAATAAAATACTCCAGATGCATCCATATGCCATTTTTACAAACAAAAAGTGTTTTTAACGGAAGGCTAATACTCAGAGTCATTAACTTGGTTGGGAGCTAAGATCAGATGTTAGTTCTACCCTGAAGTGTGAGAAGTGCCTCATATTACTCCATAGACAGCACGGAAGGTCATGAGAAGGGCAGAAAACAGGATGAATGCATTTAGACCAAATTTCTCTAAAATCAAGAGTGTGTGTGAACTAATAAGCTCAGGTATAATTGAACCTCTCTGCTCCTCCTTTGGGAGGAGACTACTAATGTGCAGTCTGGATGGCTCCCACTCTTTCCAAGGTCAACCCATGTGTTCCACTTGGAGGCAACTCTTAAAACCAAAGAAGGACATCTTTATCTTACAGTTCTCAGGGCTAGCAGTACTGAAGCAAGCAAAACCTACAGGCAAAATAACAGTTATTTTATTTTATTTTTAAAGATTTATTTATTTATACAAGAACCAGGGTACAAGCCAGATGCGTAGGAGGGTGAGAGGATTCAACAGAGTGGGGAGCAGAACAGGCAGACTAACGAAATACACTGCTGAGGGGAGCAGCGGGCAGGACAGGAGAAGTCTGCCGCGCCATGTGGGTTCTTGCCAGCTGGCCGGGATCGAACCCACGCTGCAGAGGCTGCAGACAGCTTCACAGTGTGGTGCTCAACCGCCTGCGCCACCAGGGAGGCCCAACAGTTATTTTAAAAGGTTTTTGAAAGACCTTCCTAACACAGCTGAGGAGTACTCAAATTCACAGCTCATTTACCCAAACGCTGCTGCAACCCCTAAGAAACCCCATCTCTTTCTCAAAAATCCTTTTGAAGACTCAATGGAGAAAGGAAAGAAAGAGCTCAGCTCCTGCTGACCTCTGCCCACACAAGTCCTCTAGCTGGCCAGTTCTTTGTTAGAATTTAAAGAGAGGCAGGACTTGGGGAAAGGGATATAAGACCTGACGCCTCTGACTATGAGGGGAGACCAGAACCTTCTTCTGTCAGGTTGAAGAAAGGGAATCCCCAGTTTCACACCCAAAACAACCTTTTGTAATCTAAAGACCAGCACTTCTCAATCTAATTGTGTATACAGAAAAACAAAACAACCTTGGACTTTTGTTAAAAAGCAGATTCTGATCGTCAGGTCTTGGGTGGGCCTGAGAGTCTGCATTCTGACTTCGCCCAGGATGTGCTGCTGGTGCATGGATTACAATTTGAGTGGGGGTCACATAGTCACATTCAGAGGTAAGATAGAATGTTCTGTTTGTCTCTTCTAGGGTCAGATCTTGAGCCTGCTAGTCCATATGAATGCTCTCCAAGAGTGAGGCTTATAAAGACTTATGTTAATAAATGGTGGCTAGCCAAGACCTAATAAATGATCAACCTCTGGAGAGGATTAAAAGAAGAAGTAGTGAGTAAGGGTTAGAGACAAACATTTATTATACACTGGGCTAGTTTTTTTTTTTTTATCTATTTTTCTCATTTAAGTCTAACAAAAACCCTCTGAGGTAAGCATTACTGTTTGCATTTTATAGTAAGAAGAGACTGAACCACAAGCTTACAACAATCCAAAGTGAGAGGGAAATGTTACAGGAAAAATGACCCACTTTCTTAAAAAATAAACAGCATGAAAAAGGAAGAAGGGCAAGAATTGCCATAGATGAAAAGAAACGTAAGAGATAAACAAAAAAACGCAATAGTGGGGTCTTGTTCAGAGCCTGATTTTATCTCATTAATAGATATTTTTTGAGATATTTGGTAAGATGATTTTATGGCCTGCGTGTTAGTTATTAAAGAATTGTTACTAATCTTGTTAGGCATGGTAATGTTATAGCAATTATGTTACAAAACAGAGTTTTCAATGGTAGATGGAATTATATCCTGTCTGGATTTTATTGAAAATACTCCAGCAAAAATGAAATAGTGCACGTGGGGGGCCTCCCCTGGTGGCACAGCGGTTGAGTGCTGGGCTGCAAGGCTGCTCGCAGCCTCTGCAGTGCCGGTTCAATCCCCGGCCACCAGAGGAGGGTCTCACATGGCGCGCAGACCTCTCCTGCCATGCCCGCTGCTCAGGAGAGCAGTGTACTTCGGTCCTTCTGCCTGCTCTGCTCCCTGCTCTGGCTCTGGTGAATTCTCTCACCCTCCTGCGCCTTTAACTGTACCCAGTGCTTGTACAAATAAATAAATAAATCTTAAAAAAAAAAAAAAGAAATAGTGCACGTGGGAGAGAGAAGTAGAAGAAATGAGTGGCAGAATATTGATTAATGTTATTAACTTATAATTTTATTTTGAAGCAATTTTAGAGTTAGAGAGAAGTTGTGCTTCTTTTTCCCTTGCACAGTTCTAAATACATATTGCCAGCTTCCCCATCTTATGTGACTATAGAACAATGATCAGACCCTGGAAATTAACACTGGTATTTCTCTGTTAACTAACTTGGAGTTTTTATTCTAATTTCTCCTCTTTTCTCCTTATTAATATCCTTTTTCTATTCAGGATCCCACCCAAGTTCCACTTTGTATTTGTCATATCACCTTAGTCTCCTTGAATTTATGACAGTACCTCCGTTTTTTCTGTGTTTCAATGCCTGACACTTTCAAAGACTACTGGTTAGTTGTTTTGTATGCTGTCCCTCAATTTGGGTCTGCCTCATACTTTCTCATAATTAGATTGAGGTTATATAAAAAAATATTGAAGATGGGTGATGTATATCTGGGCATTCATTATACTCTTTGCTCTGCTTTTTCTTTTGGGCACGTTTGAGCATTTCTGTGGTAAATATAAACTTATTAAAAAATAAGGCAAAGTAGGTTTAATAGCTTCTTTAAAATGACTTAGTTAGCAAGTGAACAGAAATTCAAAGTTGGGAGAATAGCAAGTTTCTTGCAGAAAAAGAACTGAGAAAAATTAAATTATAAAAATTCTCCCCTCTTGGGCCTCCCCAGCTGTGCAGTGGTTGAGCGCTGGGTTGCAAAGCTGCCAGCAGCCTTTGCAGCGCCGGTTCAATCCCCGGCTGCTCCCCGGCCACTGGAGGAGGGTCCCGCATGGCGCGCAGACCTCTCCTGACACCCGCTGCTTCCCTCAGCAGTGTACTTTGTCAGTCTGCCTGCTCTGCTCCCCACTCTGGCTCTGGTGAATTCTCTCACCCTCCCACGCTTCTGACTGTACCCAGTGCTTGTATAAATAAATAAATAAATAAATAAATAAATAATAAATCTTAAAAAAAAAAAATTCTCCCCTCTTGATGTCTCTTTCTCTGCCTCTTTCTAGATAGATAATAATGAAACAGGTGATTGCCTCTTTTTTTGTGTGTTTCATTGTTCTGCTTCTCTGGGTAATCATTCTTCACTGCATGTGGTCATAAAAAAGTAAATGGCTGCTTTATCTTGAATCTACATGAGCTTGGACACAGCTTATCACCAAGTGATTCTCAACTCCTAGACATCTTCATTCAAAAACTCTGAGTCATAAAATCAAACTTCCCTGTCTTGTAGGTTAAATGACCAGGAAGTCCAATAAGCTGTGGTCATTGAGGACTATATAGTACCTATAGTAACAGGAACATGCCTGGGTGGGTTGGGGAGGGTGGAGTCAGGCTAAATGAAGAAGCAACAACACCATAATTGAAGAAGCAACTAAATGAAGCAAAATGAAGAAGCAACAACCACACCTCGTTCCTGTAGAACTGACAATTTATGAGTTTTGTTCATTTTTTCCCTTGATTCTAAATCCTCAGAGAGGTTACAATAGCTGATTTCTGGTTTTTACTATTGAAGAGGGAAAGAATGATTTACTAACAGTAGGTGATGTGAAATACTTGAAAGTCCCATGACTTTAGAGTAAAGAACAGGCCTAACACTAAGTTCTTTGGGTAGGTTGGTACTATCTGCCCCTGAGGAGATCAGAGGCTAGTAGAAGAGACAGATATACAATTAAAATGAAAATTCTATATCATTAATACCTGAAATTTATAAAATATTATAAACCAATGTTACCTCAATACATTTTTATTTAAGTAAATACTAAGTTTCTGCAGCGAGGAGGAACTCTTCAAGGGCATCCCTGTTTATTTTAAGGTCATGTGAACAGGTTATCTGAGCAAGCTACATTTTCAGCGCAGGGGCAGGTGGTAGAGGTGAAGAAGACCCAATGGTGATCTGATCTCTCTGTTACATTGTGAAATTTAAATGTGTAGGATGAGAAGATTTCTCTCATAATTAGGTAGAGAAGCAGATGCAAGAAAATAATTGAATAAGGAAAAGTAAAATGAGTTTGCCTGAGCCCATGCGTTTCAAGAACCCGAATGGTTGACATGACTTCCCCATTGCGTCTCAAAGCATCCATTTTAAGCATTAGGTTGTTGAATTTCAGGGTGGAGAGTAGATTTGGTTACTTAGCAGGGATGATGAGTGGAGAAACTGTATGTGTGTGTGCCTAAGTATATACATGTATGCCTAGTGCTCTTACTGTCAACCAGTGTGTAACCAGAGTCACTATGTTTAGAGTAACAATATGGGTACAATACAGCTGGCTTTATTATAGAATAATAGACACATTTCCTCCTTATAATATGCACAAATGAGCCAGAAAAGTGCAAAACAAATTTAGTCAAAATTTTAAATGGGTATGTCCATTTACTATCCTAGGATCTATTGGCCATCTGGAACATACAATAAAAGGAAATTCATTACAAGGAAACTTCTGAAACATTCAAACATTGTAGTTCGGTTTTGGGAAACAAAAGAACAGGACAGTAGAACCAGTTCCTACTTGGATAGGGGTTTGTTTATTCTGCTTATTTGAAATCAGAGCCAAAGGCCCTAATGGCTCTAAGTGTTTCTTTGTTTCTGTAAGTTTGGGCTGGGCCAGTTTCTGAGCCTTTGCAGATAGCACAAGAGCTTTTGTCTCCAATTCCAAAGGCCTTCAACATTTCTGGGAAGTCACTCCTGAAACCATATCTTCTCCAAAATGCTGGCTCTGTGTCATGGCAGGGGTGGGGGGGAAGTATTATTTAATTTGTAACCATTTACTGAGTCCCTGCTGTATGAAGTGGGATGCTTGTGTTGTGGAGTGGGAAAGAGTAAGGTATAGGCACAGAGAGAAATAAACAAGAAAAGCTTATGTTCCCCTAGGGAGAGAAGTAGATACTTAAGTCATGAGTAGAATGTCTGTTTGAGGAAGGAACATTAGTGTCAAAAACAGTGAATGTTTTATATCACATCCCAGGGACGTGCTGTAGCACAGAGCATCTTCCCCAGCATGAGTGCTGATCATGCCAAAAGAACCAGCCATCCATTCCATCCCTTCTAAGTGCTCAGCCATGGAGACACTTAGCACTTAGGGCACTGGATGGGCTCTTGCCTGTGACGATGGGAGGATTCCAAGGTGGCTCTGCTATGAAATGGTAGTACAAGGATTAAAAATCCAGATATGGTTGACTTCAAATCTTATTGTTTGCCTTCTGGCACAGATGCAGATCAGCAAGGCATTTCCCCTCTACCGTAGATGTTCACTGGCAAAATAAGAGACTCAGAATCAGTAATTTCCAAACAATTTTTAAAAAGCAATGAAATATTTCTTTTAAATAAAATACTACTCAAGACCCAGGGTAGAAAACATATCAAAGTAAAATGACTTTGGTTAAATGCTGGGTAGGAGTCCAAGCGCTAACCTCCTTCTCACCCCACAGAGTCCTGTGTTTTATTACAGTGCCAGTCAACAAATATTGCCTCTCTCCTACTACTTTGCCACACGCCATTGGCATTTGACTTGTCTATCTGACTTGCCTAGGCCAATGGAATAATATCAAGCACAACATTCTTCACATTCCAAATGAGCTACCATAATCAAAATGGCTTGGCGTTTTGCATGTCTGGCTTTTGTTGTGAGAAAATCATGCCATAGGCAGTCAATACTCTTTCATCCTAGAAGGAATTATAGGAACACATGTATACTTTACTCTTAGCCTGGAGCAGAACCTTGATGGTCAAACTGCAAGCCCATGAGGAAGAAAGAAAGGTTTGCTTTTGAAGGCCAGTGAGATTTGGGAAATGCTTGTTACATAGTCTAATCATAGCAACGGTTGACTAATGTAAGGTCCCAAAACTGTGACTCAGATATAATTGATGGAAAGAGAATCTGAAACACTAAACAAAAATACCACTTCAACTACTTGCACAACAAAACCCCCACATTTATTCCCCTGCTATTGTCATACCAAGTACTTAAGTAGTTTTTGCTGTTTGGATGCCTAATGTTGCTTTGTTTCTCTGTCCTGTTTCATAGCTTGGTTCTCCAGAGTCCGGTCCAATCTGTGAGATTCCTTTATTCAGTCAAATGACTTTTTTTTAAAATAAGCCATGAATAATTTGTTTATATTGCTTGCAACCAAAGATCCCCTAATTGAGACATCTGTACCCACTACTTCGGTCAGTACTGTAGCTATATCTAGATGTCTCTATTATATAGAAATTAAGTTCAGAGATGGCAGTTGTATTCAAATTAGATCACCTAATAGGCAGTATTACATCAGCAAAACTTGAAACGCTCACTACTAGATATTTGGTGCTCTGCCAGTATCTCTATCACCTACTCTGCTATCCTCCCCCAGCTGCTGTGAGAGTTCCCTGTGGTTTCTCACAGCTGTCCCTTTGCTAGAGATTTGTTCTGGGCCTGACGGGAGTGGCCTAACTCCTCTTACCCACCCACACCTCCAGCACCTTTAGACAGTGACTAACACAGGGAGACATGAGCCTTTTGCCCAAAGTTGGCCAGCTGTGCGGTACAGTTCATGCTCCAGAGTTCCTGTGGGAGCAGGCTGACTGAACGCCAGCTGAGTCCACAACCCAGCTCAGCTCTTTCCTCTTCCTGGTATCGTGATCCACACCCTCCTTCTACTGAGAATGCTCCCTCAGTAAATCATAGGCTCCCGAACTCTTTCTTAGGATCTGATTATAGGGGAATAAAACTGACACTCACTTGCCCAAACTTCAACTCTGGCTCTCTTACCATTAGGTTTGCTGTCTCAGTGGCCACAGTAATCTTTCTGGTGAGTAAGTGCTCATTTCATACTGAAATTTTTGAGGCCACCACACTAAGTGACAGATGCCCTGTTATCATGCTGATGGCAGCATCCAGGTGAGGTGACTGAGGAAAGGTGACTTTTAGAAGAGGTCCTATGGCCAGAAGATAGCTAATGAAGGGTGCTTCGAGTGACTCCCAAGTCCAACTTTTAATCCTTTAAAAAAAAATCTACTTGGTATGAGTGTATGGTTGTTAATATTGAGTGCAGTGCTGAGGAAGGGGGAGGTCATGTTTTCTTTTTTTTCTTTTTTTCTTTCATTTAGTGAGCACTTTCACTTCAGCAAACTTGAATTGCGTCAGCCCTTCGTGGTTTTCTCAGTTTGAGAGCAAGAGGCCCCATCCATGGAGACAGAAACTATCTTGTTTCTATGAACTCAAGTTTTCTCAAGTATGTTTCAAAAACTAGTACCTTACTAGTATCTTCTTTACTATTTCCCAGAAATATTTATTAAGCATCTATTGAATGTATCACTAAGCTCAATGCTAGCGACATAGCTGTGAACCAAAACCAGCCTTGCTTTGTGAAACGTATGGTCTATTAAGGCCAAGATGTTTTTAACTTAAAAGTTATGAATTTAAAACATTGCAACAGAAAAATGTTTTCCTGTGAGAAACACCAGAGGAGGCATCCCGGAGAAGGTATATGGTTAACAATCTGTACCTGGGCCCATAGTACTCCATCTCCCCTGAAATGCCCACCTCTGACATACTGCAAAATTTTCCAAAGGATGGACACAAAGGAGTGAATACATATAAATACATTCTTTTCTATTTCACATTTTAAAATTGAATGCTGTAAGTGTACTCCGTCAGTTTGCCTGTTCTGCTCCCTGCTCTGGCTCTGGTGAATTCTCTCACTCTGCCGTGCTTCTGACTGTACCCAGTGCTTTAATAAATAAATAAATACATCTTAAAAAAAAAAAAAATTGAATGCTGTACTTGGAATTCTTATCAATGCATTCTCTTCCAAACTCCAGTGTTTGAATATGCATTCTACAAATGGGCATTTCTTTCCCGTTCTTTTCTGCCTTGTAAACTCTTACTCATCCTTTAAGACACTTTTCCAGACAATGCACGCTTTGAGAGTTGACCTAACTCAGCTTGGTGGATACACCACACTTTCTAGTGAACTTGTCACCTGGAGTTTTTTTTTCTTTTTGCCTCTCACCCTAAAAATATACTACAAGGTTCTTTAGGGCAAAGATCAGTGCAGCTGGGGAAGTTTAAATGAGAATATATAAAAGTTTTAGCACTTCCTACAGATCACATACTGTTCCAAGGATATTAAATTAACATTTAACCTTTTCAAACATTTTATCATCCTTATTTTGCAAATGAAGAAGAGGTCCTATGGCCAGGAGATAGCTAATGGAGGTTGCTTAGAGTGACTCCCAAGTCCAACTTTCAATCCTTGGGAAAAAAATCTACTTGGTATGAATGCATGGCTTTTAATATTGAAATTTCACTTAAAATCTTATCAGGACTTCCTTTCCTGGCATCTGCAGACCCCTGAGTTCATGGGTCTAATCCATGGGGCCCTTCCATAAGGATGGGAAAAACATCCCATTTTGAAATTTTTAACAGAATTGCGGCACTTCCTTCCATTGTGAATGCAGGCCACAAACTACAGTAGTGTTTGCAGAACCTTTGATTCTGTGACCAGCAGACAGTCACAGGTATTTTCTAATCATATGCCAGTGTGACTATGTCTTCCAAATCACGCTCGTGTTCTTTACTACTTAGTAATTACAGTAGTTACTACACCCACGCTACTACACCCACGCTACATGTTGCTGTTAAAGCATTAATAAAATACAAACTATAAATTAGTTTTAAAAGTATTTTAACTGTGTTTCGTTCAATTGTTTTCCTTGATAATCCTATGTTCTTTATTTGATGTATTTAAAACATCATTCGGAATGAAGTTACCCGCCAAGACATAGTGAAATCTCAGAAACATACTGTTAAATGGAAGAATCTAGTCATAGAGGACCAGATATTGTATGATCGACTGATGTGAAATAGGCAATCCATGGAGATAGAAAGGTAATTAGTGGTTTGCAGGGCTGAGGGAAGCAGAGAGAGACTACTAATGGGTATAGAATTTCTTGGGGGGGGGAGTGTGAGAAAATGTTCTAATATTAGATTCTGGTGAGGTTGTACTACTCTTTTCAAAAAATGATTGAATTGTATACTTTACATGCATAAACTTCATGGTATGGAAATTATATCTCAATTAAAACTGTTCAAAAATTAACAACTGTTGGAGAAGGGGTCAATACATGTCCCCAGACTGCTAGTGGGGCTCAGTGGCACAAATATTAAATTTAGAGGCACTGCCTGTGACGGGGCCTGATGAACCCATGGAAAGGTTCTGATTTTAAATTTTTAAAAATGTAACTCTCAACTATTTTGAGTTTATGTAGCTAAACTTATACCATGAAGGAACCAAGATGGAACTGACAGGATGCTACATGAAACTTTCCTGGGGAACTTTTAAGAGGACTGTGGCAAAAAAACAAAGGTGCTGGAGTCTCTTTGACCCACTTCTTATTTAGAGGTATCAAATTTCTCCCACACACTTCCAATTAAGGACTGTGCTTTTCAGGAACTAGCCCCACACAATTTGGGGGGACAGGAAACAGCAAGTTCCTGTTCTTTTAAGCCTACCCCCACTCTACAAAGATCATCAGTGTTGAGTATAAAGGAATTCCTCTTCTGTCCCTTCACTGTTTTTGTGGCTTGCCCCTTAGGACAGTTGATAAGCCCTGAATTTTTTTTTTTTTTTTTTTTAAGTTTTTTCTAGTGTTTGGGCTTTAGGCAGCCAGGGCCTGGCTTCTAAGAAGATTCTGTAAAGAGAAAGTTCAACCTGCCATAGCAAAAATGATAACTTTATTGAGCCTCTCTGGTGGCACAGGGGTTAAAGACAGTGCTATCAAGCTGTGGGCAGCAGACCTCTCCTGTCTCGCCCACTGCTCCCCTCAGCAGTGTATTTCAGTCAGTCTGCCTATTCTGCTCCCCACTCTGTCTCTGGTTAATCCTTTTACCACCCTTGTCCAGCACCACCTCTGGCTTATACCCCAGTTCTTGTATGCATAAATAAATAAATCTTAAAAAAAAAAAAGATACATTTCTCTCCTCTTTTAGTGCCCCTCTGATGGCTTGTCTGTGCTCCCCTCCCCCACTTGGCATTGCAGCAGATGTTGTTGGTGTCTTGTCTCAGGTCTACAGCAGATTTGGGGACACTGTCTCGACATGTGGATAGCCTCTTATCCCAAGCACCTGCTACATTATCATCCTGAAGGGTTCCCTTGCCCCCTGAAGTGTGCTCAAGGTGTCTGTGCCCATCCTGGGTGAACCAGGGTTTTAAGTGGCCCAGGAGCAATCTGCAACCAAGGAAGCACAGAAGCACAGGAGTTGATGAATAAATATCCATTTCCCTCACCCATTAGAGGGATTGTTCTGTGGGGTATTCCCAGAAGGATTAAATCCCAGGTGTCCCTGTGGTAACCTGCTCATGAATACATTATTTTTTTTCACTCCCTGTCTCACTTCACTGCCCTGTTATTGTGCCCGTTGAAATCCTCTCCCAAATAAACTGTACCCAAATAAACTCTCCCAAATAGGCCTGTACCCAGGTTGCATCAGACACGGTAACAAGAAAATGTTAAGAGAAGTGCAAGAATGATAGATTGCACAGGGTCATTGAGTTAACAAGTTCAGGGCAGGCAGATCCACAGAGCCTAAGACAAGGTTTTGGCTGGGTATGATTTATAGAGGGAGGCTCTGAGGACAAGGGGAGGGAAAGAGGCAGAGTGGGGCTAGGAGTGGAACAATGATGTAGCCTCAGGGAAAGCCCAGGCTCAGCCTGATGTGCAGGATGCTCTGGAGCATGAAACATCCCATAGAGGTGTTTCGCTTTGATGCAGGAACATCAGCATTTTGTACCCCAATTGGGCTGTTCCCAGAGGGGTTGGTGCAATTGGGCTATGTGAGTCCCAGTCATCCCAGGACAATTCTCTGGGCAAAGGGACTTCTCTGTTAGCAGCAAATCCATAGAGAACCGAGTAAACAGCAAAGACAAAGACACAAAGGAGGCAGACAACACCCACTACCTTCTTCATGATAGTGTCTAACACAAACATTCCCTTCAATATATATTAAATGTCATTTTCTTCTTTAAATTCTCACTGCACATGACTACTTGGCAGTCACTGGCTTCTGCTCTTGAAAACAAAATTCCCAAAGGATCCTGGTGATTCCCCCTGGTGCCTGGTTCTCTTGTCATACCATTCAGGTGAAGTTCCTAAGGCGGCTCCCTTCCTTCCCATTTTTGATTTTCATGTGGTTCTGCCCTGGCCACACCCATCAGACCTGGGGAGCTTTTTCCTAATCATCAAGTCCCAAGGAAATAACAAAAGGGCAGCCATGGCCTTATCGTTCCAGCTGATTATTTAAACAGCTGCCAGAGCTGCAGCTGCCTTGGCAAGAGTCCACAGTAAGGAAGGGAGTGATTTAACGAGCAGGTCACTCGTCACCATGCAGGGAGGCTCCCTTGATTCCAATTGTCCTGCAATTACCTTTGAGTTGGGAAAGGTGCCCTACTTTCAAAAAATCTGTACAAAATCTGGGTATGATTAAATTCATGCATAGGTTAATCAGGGTTCTTAGCTCAAAATTTTCTGAAAGCAGGTATGCTTTGCTTTTCTCTTACCCCCTTCTCTTCCTCCTATTTTCCTCTCTGCATCCTTTCCACTCTCTCCAGGCTGAGAATGCAGCACCCTGACCACTGTCCATGTTCCGTGAGTGGGACCTGAAATAGTCTAATCAGATCTCAGGAGTTCAGAAATAATTCTGGAGAATTTATAATAAAATTTACTCCCAATGAATCTATTTAGTTTTAATGTTCCTAGAACTTAGTCTAAGCAATAAACATGATGTTTATTATGTAGATGTTCTTTCTGGGAAGAGCAGCCTTTTTTTTTCCTTTTCTTTTTATTTTTTTTAATCTTAGCAAGTTCTGGGTTCTTGGCTGTATTGAATAGCACTTGACCAGAGGTTTTTTCCCATGGAGTATGTCATGTGATTTACTGCTGTGGGATGTATTTGGGAAGTCTTGGATTTTGTTTTATTATCGATTTTTTATATAAACAGAACCAAGGGGGAGAGAAAGAAAGGAGGTAGTGGGAGGGGTGGGAAGCCGGGGAAGAGAGAGGGACTGATTTATTATAAGGATTTGGCTGATATGATTATATTTCTGAGAAGTCCAACATGTTGCAACTGGCAAGCTGCAAACCCAGGAGAGCCAAAGGTGGAGTTCTAGTCTAAGTCTGAGCCTGAGAATCAGGAAAGTTGATGGCTACAGTTTGAGTCCAAGACTGAAGACAGCAAAAGACCAAGATCCCAGCTTGGAGACTGTCAAGCAAAGGGAGGACATTCTTTCTTACTCAGATTGTTATGCTATTCAGGCCTTTAACATATTTTACGATGCCCACTTACATCGGATTTTACTTACCAACTCCAATGTTAATTTCATGGAGAAGTATCCTCACAGACACCTCCAGAATAATGTTTAACCAAATACCTGGGCAACCTGTGTTTCAGTTAAACTATCACATAAATGACACATGGTTCATAAAATGGACCATGGTGGAGGGATTTCAGTCTCGCTCAGGTTCAAGTACCCCAGCTTTGCTCCTAACCAACTCTGTCCTCATGGACCGAAAATCTACCTCTTTGGGCCATGGTTTATTCATCTGTGAAATGAAAAGTTTGGATAAGATAATTAGTAAGGTTCCAAATATATGACTTAATTTTCTTTCATAAAATTCGTAGATGTGATCATAATATTTGATCTTTTCTTGACCTTGGATTATAAAATCTGGAATTGTGTGTATTTATTTTGAACTGTGGTGGTCAGAAAATTGCATTGTTTATTGATGATATATGTAATTTATTTCAAGCATAAGACAGTATTCCGGGCCTCCCTGGTGGCACAGCGGGTTGAGCACATCGCTGTGAAGTGGTCCGTAGCCTCTGCAGCATGAGTTCGATTCCTGGCCAGCTAGGGAGAAACCCACATGGTGTGGCAGACCTCTCCTGTCTTGCCCACTGCTCCCCTCAGCAGTGTATTTCGGTCCTTCTGCCTGTTCAAAGTATTCCCAAACCTCTCTAATAAGCTATTACTCGTCAAAACATATAAGTGGGTGGAATGTCAGGAAAAATTCCTTTACAGTGATAAAAACAGCTATAGTGGACCCTGCTTTCTCTCTTCTCTTGCCCCTTCATCCTGCCTCTTGCCTGACAAAGATGCAATATTTGGAGCTTCAGTAGCCACTTTGAACTTTGAAGGCATCTTGAGATTGGAGACCATATGCGAAAGATGGCACAGCAAAAATAAATCAGAAGAACCTATGTTTTATCTGACACCATAATCTTTACACTAGTCCTGAATATGTACCTCTGAACTTCTTTCATATATTAGAGAAATAAACTTCTACCTTGCATAAGTCACTGTTAATTTGAAAGTCTTTAATAGGACCTGATACTAGAGAGCCTTGCTTCGATCTTAAAACAGTACTTCTCATACTTTTTAGCATGTATCAGAAGAATTAAGACACAGATCATTGAATATATGCCCAGTGTTTCTGATTAAGTAGATCTAGGGTGGAACCAGGATTTTCAGTTCCAACATGCTCCCAGGTAATACTGAATGATGCTGGCCTAGGGACCACACTTTGAAAACCCTCAGAAAACCTGATACTGAATTTTGGCTCAGAAAATCTTCAAGTCATTTGGACAGGAGGAAAGAAATAATTGCCTCTTGTCAAAATAGTGTTATAATATAAGGTGTCAACAAAGTGCTGCCTTACAAATCACATTTAAACTTTACTTCCAAATACATGATGAATGACATCTTAAGAAGCTTTCATTTATACAAGTACATAGGACTTGATGGGTTCTGAGTTCTCAGAGTAGAGTGCTGAGAAGTTTCAGCTCTGAATACTTGGCTAAAGAACCTCTTTATGGAAGGTGGTGAATGTTGCCCTTTTCAAGGCGGTGCTGCTGTTTTCTGTTATGCCAAATGAACAATTATCAATGTTTATGATAATCTCAACTGCTATCTTTACTGATATCAAGATCCTGAGGGACAGGTTTTTTCCCAAGGAGAGCTGAAGATGATAAACAATCAGGCCTTTTAACCTAGTGTTTTTGGAAAGTGACCTCCTGATGTCATCCAATCTGAGGAAATGTCACTTTCCCAAATTTCCTCAGGGCAGCCCTTTGATCCTAGTTTTCTGAAGGGAACAGTGTGTCCAACAGGGTTTCCTTCTCCCTCTGCTCTAGTTGACCATTGACAGCCAGGAAACTCAGTAACCTGTGCTCTGGAACTACCAGCTGGGGGATGCAGGTGCCTGGACTAGCTTGGCTTGCTCACAAGGCAAAGGAAGTGATGCGACAGAGAGAACAGTCCCCAAGGAGCAGGATTTTACAATAACTTTATAAGTATGTGATGATGATATCCCATTGGCTGAAGCAAGTCCAAGGATAGAACAGGCAAGGACTGGAAACTTAAATAGCAAAGGGCCTGGACACAGGAAAGGATGTAATATTGAAACCACTAATGTACTCACTACAGTGCAATATGGCTATATCGAAGGCATTGAATCCACATCTTGTTTAATGAATAAATTATTATTTCATGAAGAACAAAAGAAAAAAAAAACTATGTTAAGCAAAATATCCTGGCACAAATAGTTGTAATATTACAGTCCAAATGAAGGATTCTTAATCTGAGGGTTTCTGAATGGATTTCAGATGGTTGGAGAAACTATGAAATAATATGTAAAATTAGGTAAAAACATGGGCAGACAGCAGCCCATGTTATGTTTAGATCACACCCACTCCCTTGATTGGGTGCCACTGGGAAGTACACAAATCCCCCAACTGTATGCAGCAGCTCTGGACACTCACATCTTAGGGAAAATGGGTACCTTTCTTTTCTGTTTTAAGTATAGTTTATTGCTTGAGTTGGGTTGTATCTAGGCATTCTTCCACTGTGAGTACTAATTCTCACAAGTCAATTATTTCTTGCCCTGTCTGTTAGAGGAAGAATGTGGAGATCATTCTGCCTGGAAATCACTCAGCCTAGTGGTGGGTCTCTTGGAGTAACTTCTTACCAGCTTCTTTTTTTTTTTCCCCAAAGATTGATTGATTGATTTATGCACAGAAGAACTGGGGTGTAGGCCAGAGGTGCAGGGGGTGAGAGGATTCACCAGAGTCAGAGTGGGGAACAGAACAGGCAGATCTACTGAAATACACTGCTGAGAGGAGCAGCAGGTAAAACAGGAGAGGTCTGCTGTGCCATGTGGGTTAGCTCCCTGGCTGGGGATCGAACTCAAGCTGCCACAGAAGGCCTTTGCAGTGGTTGTGCTGAGACTTAACCCCTAGGCCACCAGAAAGTTCCCCCTCTTCCCAACTTCTACCTGAAGCCACCTGCATCTTATTGCAGTCCTAAATGGAAGTTATTCCTGAAGGCCTGGGCAATGATCAATTTGCCTCATGCTGAGACGGCCTCTTTGGAGAATGGCAATCCCACATGAATTACCAAGAGAAATACAACTGAGGTTACCATATAGGTGACACCAATCCAACAAGATGGTGCACACTGGCCTCCTGACTACCCCATCTGTTTGCAACATTTGGGCTCATTCAAAAAGTCTCTGAAATGACTGATCCTTGTTTGGACTAAGGGATGTCTCATTTCTAGAGAGGTGGTTTCTAATATATTTCTATGGTCATCATAAATGATGTAAAGGATTATCTTCTCATTTATAATAAATGTAGCTTTGGAATCTCCTATTAATGTAGCTCTTTTAAGGGCTTCAAAGGGAAGGGAATTCAAACCATGATAATAATATAAAAAATTGGTGTTTCAATGAATATGACTGTATGCCTTTATTTTCATGGGGTTTTAAAATTTACATTATATAACATATTCCTTTTGAAACTATATTTAAAGTTTCTTTGACACTGATTTCTTTTAACCACAAATACTCTCCATATCACAAGGAAATATAAAAAAAGAAAATTATCACCAATAAACATACTAGTTAGATCTACCATCTGAATTTTATACTAATAAGAATAAAGTTCAACTTCAGAAAGGAACATTTTTTCAAATGGTTTTACTTTGTTTCATGGCCCTGGAATAATTATGGTTATTGATTATTCAGGAACAATGTGAGAAGTGACAGAAAATAACTGTTTAAAATGCAACATGAAGCAGCAAATGATGAACTGAGTTCTCTAGGGTCAAGTAGCGGATAACACATTTAAGGACAACTTCTCAAGAAGGACGACTAAGGGCTTGCTAAGATATGACTTCAAAGACACAGCAGCTCTATTAAAGTGTCCAGTGCTAATCCTGGAATTATCAACCAAAAACCTTTTAGATTATTGTAAGCATCTAGTAGCCTTGAATACCTTGGCTGGATTTCTAATGTTACTTATTATTGCAATTTATTAGAGAAGTAACTCAGAAATTATAAGGAAGAAATCAACAAGTTTCTACTTTATAGTTCACTTTTTAAAAAAGAGCTTTAAATTGTGCAGAAAAATACAGTTTTTGTGTCACTAAACGCTTCATCTCTACTTCATATCTCCAGAATTACAGGTCATTACCAACGACAAACTTTGGAAACACCTTTAGAATCTTATAGAAACATGTTGCCTGACAGCTATGATGTTTTATGAGATAATTTTTCTAAATTACATAAAGTAATGAAAAATTATCACAGGAAATCAATCTGTCCAGTTAACCTCACCTTTTCTAAATTCAGAAAAATCTTCATGACAACTTGTTTCTAACCATGTCATCAGCCAATAGGAGTAGATTCTTGTAGATTTGGAGCTGGCAAATATTTCTGTTAAGGATCTGAGAGTAAACAGTTTTGACTTTCTGAACCATGTGATCTCTGCGTTCATTACTAAAAGCTACTTTTGTAGCCCAAGTAGTCATGGATAATATGCATGAAGTGAATGATGTACTCTAATACAACTTTACAAAAACTGGAATGGCTTATAGATCATAGATCTGTTTTGTTTTTTTTTTTTTTTTTTTGGCCTAAAAATAAAATCCTTTTTTTTAGTCCTTCAATCAGCCAATAGTGGTTGGTTCTTTATGGGGGAAAGAGAGAACATCAAGGCTGGAAAAGAGAAAGGTGAAGTATTGGGGGGAGGGGGAGGAATCCAGTAACCAAAATAAGCAAATAAACAAAAATGACAAAAGCTGTGTTAGTTTTACTAGAAAAACAATGGGTTTGCATACATTTTTTTGAATTAAAAATTTTAAAATTTTTAATTAAAAAAAATTTTTTTCTGCCTCAGGTGAACATTGTAGGAAATCTCAGTGTGTAAAAAAAAATTATATAGAAAGTACCAATATTTGAAACTGAGGATCTCACTGTTCATCTTTCTTGTACTTCTTCAGCAAGTATCTAAAGTATCTCCAGAGAGTTCCAGGATCTCATGAATAGAATTTAAAATCCACTCCTCCAGTACAATAGAAGATAATCCTTGCCTTTAATTAAGGTTATGGGATTTAGCAAATAAAAAACCAGGATACCCTGTTAAATTTGAATTTTAGATCACAATAATGCATATTTTCAGTATAAGCATGTCATAATCATTATCTGGAATATGCATATACTAAAAAGCTACTTGTTTTTGACCTGCGTTTAAAATCTAATTGATCACCCTGCATTTAACTGGCAACTCTACCTCTACATTTTAGTCTACCTAGCCTCTTTGTGACTCAATTTCCTCATCTATAGAACAGGGAAAAATGATAGTACCTACATAAACAGGATAATTTGTTTAAAAGAATATAGTATTTGGGGCCTCCCTGGTGGCACAAGGGGTTAAGACACAATCTATGTAACTGTCTGCAGCCACTGAATCATGAGTTCGATCCCTGGCCAGGGAGATACCCACATCCTCTCACCCCACACACACTTCTGGCCTGTACCCCAATTCTTGTATGCATAAATAAATAAATCTTCAAAAATTATATAATATTTGTAGAGGTATAGAAAAGTTCTTAGCATATTGAGCACTATGTAGTGATATTGGTTGTATGTGCTTGCAATAATATTTACTGATTGATGTAATAATTACATTGATAGCCTAACTCCCAATATGATAGTATATAGAGACTGGGTCTTGAAAGAGGCAAGTAAGCATACATGAACTTGTTAGGTGGAATTCTAAGCAATAGGACAAGCATCCTTATAAGAAGAGGGAGAGAACACCACGGATAGAAGCACACAGAGAAAGAGCCATGTGAGTATACTGCAAAGCGGGGCCTATCTGCAAACTGAAGAGTGAGACCTCAAGAGAAACCAAACCAGCTGTCACCTTGATATTAGATATCTTGGCCCAGCACTGTGAGAAAAGAAGTTTGTGGTTTAAGTCACGCCATCTATGGCACTTTGTTTTGGCAGCCTTAGAAAACTAGTGCAGTAATCATACACATGACTTAAAAAATATACTTCTGCTCACCACTTAACTTGAAATGTTATTTTAAAGAAGTTAAAAAATTCAATAAATTGACCCGATGATTCCTCTTATTAAACACAAATTGAAATATTTCTTTTCCTGGGCCTCCCTGGTGGTGCAAGGGGTTAAAGACGCAACCTATGAAGCTATCAACAGCCACTGCAGCATGAGCTCGATCACCAGCCAGGGAGCTACCCACATGGTGCAGCAGACCTCTCCTGACTCACCCGCTGCTCCCCTCAGCAGTGTGTTTCAGTCAATCAGCCTGTTCTGCTCCCCACTCTGTCTCTGGTGAATCCTCTCACCCCTCACATGTCTGGCCTGTACCCCGGATCTTCTATGCATAAATAAATCAATTTTAAAAAAAGAAATATTTATTTTCTTTGTATTTGTTAAGTCTTGTTTTTCTTTGACATGACAATTTTATTTTTATAATGATCCATATTATAAAATGTTTCAATAGGTGAAAGTAAAATGTCTTGAGGAAATGAGGCTTTGGCCAAAAATGATACAATTCTAGCCTACAGATAAAGTAACCACGTTACTTTAAATTTCCTTTTCTTTTCCTTCCCCTTCTTCTGGAACTAGGATCAATGAGGCAGGCAAAGTGTAGGCGTTTACATTTAGTTTTTGGTGGTATTCATTATTCCAGTGAGGCCAGGCAGTTAAATATAATACTCATCAATATTCAATGTAAAGTGCCCTTGACAGCATCTTGGAATTTCTCTCCATGTTATTGAATGTATTCTTGTGCTTTATTTCACATCAAGCTAACTTATAGTAAATTCTATCTGCTGCTTTGTAAACTCTTTGTGGCCTAAAAAATATCCAATATCCTGCCAAAAAACAGATTCGCTTTCTTCCTTTAAAAGACTTTCATAATATCTGAGATTTGCTTCAAAATAATGAGGGAGTGAGGGAGAATGAAACAATACTCATGAGATAATCGCTATGGCTGTGTAATGGGTACATTGGTGATTATTATGATATTCTGTTGTCTTTCATGTATGTAAAAATTTCCATCTTGTGGTGGATTTCCAATTCTCCATCCCCTTAAGTAATAAAATTACAGATACACACCCTCTGCTATTTGACTATGCAGTGCCTCCCAGTCTATTAGGCAGAGAATATATTTTGAACATCAGATACTGGACTCAACCCAAGGACATTCTTTGACCAATGGAACATGAATAGATTTGACATGAGACATCCAAGCAGCGCCTTTAAGTGTGTGCTTGCTTGATTTGCCTTGACCTTTCACACTCCTGCCCTCTGCCACAAGGAGTGTGCCCAGGCCAGTTCTTGTTCCTTCAGCCTGAGTATTGGAAAGAAAAATGTAGAACAGATCCAAGCTTGACTTACAACTTGGGGTCCAGCCCAGCCCAGCTGAAAGTGGCCTAACTCTAGTCAATCAGCAGAACTGGAATAAGAAAAACATTTTTGTTGTTTCAAACCACTGAGATTTTTAGAATTGCTTGGTATGGTGCATTATCGCCAGAGGAACCTGAATAATGAACATAAATAGTTTTTTCAAATAAAGAAAAATACTGCTAAAATTCTATTTTACATTGTTAGGGTGGAAGGGAAATTTCTTCCACTCCCATCTGGGTTCTTCTGAGGCAGCACTGACAAATGAACATCAGACAGACTCAGGAGAAGAAAAAGATGTGACAGACAGGGGAGGGTCACCCTATCCTTACCCTTGAGTGAAGACAGGAGCCCTAGATAGAGAGGACCTGTACACTGTCAAACAAGCTAAGATTGCCCAACTCTATTCATCTAGGCCATAAAAGAGGGAACAGTCTGATTGCTTCTCCAATAAGGAAAAGGGTAAAAAGCTTAGGATTTGATGACCTCTTCTTCCATTAGATAGAAGTGAAGCATTTAGGCAAGGACAGGAGCCTCTTCTCAGTCTCAGGCAATTTTATGGTTTTTAGCTCAAAATACTTAGTGTTGCATCTTGAGACCATTTTGAGAAACTTGGGTTGGTCTGACTGGGAAACCTTCAACATTAAAAATCGTGTACTAGGGCCTCCCCGGTAGCGCAGCAGTTGAGCGCTGGGTTGCGAAGCTGCCCGCGGCCTCTGTGGCGCCGGTTCAATCCCCGGCTGCTCCCTGGCCACCAGAGGAGGGTCCCACATGGCGCGCAGACCTCTCCTGCCGCCCACTGCTCCCCTCAGCAGTGTACTTCGGTCCTTCTGCCTGCTCTGCTCCCCACTCTGACTCTGGTGAATTCTCTCACCCTCCCGCGCTTCTGACTGTACCCAGTGCATGTATGAACGAACAAACAAACAAACAAAATAAATAAATAAAAACATGCCTCTATTAAAAAAAAAATCGTGTACTATATAATTGCTTGATATCATTAAACTTGATCTAAGTTATTTAGCTGATATCTGTAGAGTTCATCAATATCCATTTAACACATTTCAAAGCTGGAACCTGATTCCACCATCTGCCCCTAGTGGCCTGCCCTATCTACAGTAATCAAGAAGGATGAATTAGGACTTTTTCCGTTATTGCTTTAAAGGCTAGAGATCCACTCAAGCTCTGTTGAAGAGAAAAAGACTGTTGTGGGGATTTTCACCATAACCCAAGGGCAAGAATCAACCCAGCTGATTCTTAAGGGAACAAGAATTTAAGGTGGAACCAAACTAAATTGTAATTATCAAAGTTGGTTGTGAAAGTTGGTGAAAGTTTAGTCTTTTACAGCCTAGATGGTACATTTTATTATTTATCATGAAAATTTTATAGCAGATGACAATGAAGTGTCTTGAGCAAGTGAATCCTCTTTGAACTTTATAAAGGGCACCACTTCAGCTCGTAGTGATTTTAGTAATTTGATTCTCCTCTGAGCTCATGTATCAACTGACTTTCTCAGAATTTTCTTCTTTCCTAATTTCAACTTGTGTTTAGTGCATTGTCTTAGCTAAGAGATAGGGGACTTTCAAAGAATGGTCATATTTTCCCACTTTATCATAAGTGTTTTAGTAAAAGTTCCCTTAAAGACAGATTCTAGGACAAGGACTTGGGTACAAGTTTATTTAGGAGGAAATTGCAGGAAGGTACGAATAAGTTAGGAAGAGATTCAGGGAAAGGAGGGAAGCCCAAAAGTCATGTCTGTGAGCAGATTACTGCTGTGGGCAACTAGCACTCACCTGTTAGGGACCCTCTGGGAAGTGTATAGAATTGCTTCAGGTTTGTTTCCTGTGTTATAGTTAATTTTATATGTCAACTTGATGGAGCTATCCCAGATACTTGGTTAAACATTACTATCAGATGTGTCTGTGATGGTTTTTTCTGGAAGTTCTTGTTAATGGCAAAGTCAGATTAGTCCCTTTGACAAATGGGAGCATTTGATCTACAGACTGAGGAAAGCAGACTGCCCTCCCCTGTGTGTGTGTCTTTGGGGGGCGGGGGGCTTACCTAATCTGTTAACTACCTGGATAGAACATAAGGCAGAGGGAGTCTTGGCGCTCTCTGTCTGACTGTGGAGTTGACCATTAGTCTTCTCCTTGAATTGAGACTACATTAGCAGCACTCCTGGTTTTCAGGTCTATAGACTCAGATGAGAAGTAAACCACTCACTGTTCTGAGTCTCCTCCTTCAGATATTGTGGAACTTCTGAGCCTTCATAATCACACAAAACAAGTCCTTATAATCTATCTTTTCCTTTCTTCTTTCTCTCTGTCTCCTTCCCCCGTCTTCTCTCATTCTATTTCTGCCACTTGTTGGTCCCCCTTCTAATAAAATATATACTCATATGCATATATGTGTATGTACATGTGTATGTGTGTATATGTATGTTTATGTGTGTGTATACATGTGAAATGAAGACACTGAAATACTTCTTTGCTGATTCCTGCTTTTCATTGGGTAAGGGTAATCCGAGGTATTAGATCCCCAACTTCCTGACTGCACTGTTGATGGGCCAAGCAAGTTTCTGAAGCACTGGAGAAAGCCCTCCAAGAGTGACGAAGAGAAAAGAAGGTGCTTCAGAGTGATCAGGAACTACCTGTCCCCAACACAACTGCAGATGACTCAGTCATGGGCTGGGGACCTGTGGGGTGGGCTACAGATACTGCAATAAAACATTATTTGATTATATCCAGAATGTGTGTAACTGGGGAAAATACTCTTGCACCCATGTTTTGTGGAATCACTTTCCTCAAAAGGGTCAGATAATGGCCTCCCTGGTGGCGCAAGGGGTTAAGCACAGCACCATGAAGCAATCCAAAGCCTCTGCAGCACGAGTTCGATCCCCCGCTGGCCAGGGAGCAACCCACATGGCGCAGCAGACCTCTCCTGACCCGCCCACTGCTTCCCTCAGCAGTGTATTTCAGTACATCTGCCTGTTCTGTTCCCCATTCTGTCTCTGGTGAGTCCTCTCACCCCCCGCATCTCTGGCCTGTACCCCAGCTCTTGTATGCATAAATAAATAAATCTTTAGAAAAAAAAAGGGTCAGATAGACTTTTCTCAATAGCCCCATGGTAGCCTTCTTGTTACCTTGGTTGGGGAAGTAGAGGTCAATCCAGGTCCTGTGAGCCTTGGGAGAAAGAAGGTGAGTGGGGTCTTTTACCATTGCTCAAAGAATGCAGATAGTTTTGGGTTGAGTGCAGAGAAGGCCCTGAAGGCTGGGAGAAGCTTCTGCTCTTGCCTAAGTCCTTAGTCCTTCCCTAATCAAGAAGAGATATGTAGGAGTGAGACACAGGGCAAGCTAGGAATTATGCAGTTTTAGGGACAGTGCAGGAGGGGACCTCTGAAGAATTTAGGGAGGCTTCAGAGATAAGGACAACCAAGGGAAAGTAACCCATTACACTAGGAAAAACAAACATCCCAGAACCAAGGACAACTTTGTTAATGCTAGTCCTGGTTTCCTTCAGGTGGTAAAGGGAGGCGGAGATTGGAGAAATGGAGAGTGGTTTAATTGATGGACACATTAGAAGGGCAGCTGTTTAACTTCAATGCAGGGATGTCCATCCAGAGGACTGGGCCATAAATTTAAAGATGCAACAAATGGGGAAAGAGAAAGCTGTTAGATAAGGAATGTGAAGATCCCCACTCAGTAGCAAATTAAGTGAGACAGATGAGAACTAACCAATCACAGAGACTGGTGGAGCTTTAGAATAATGAGGGGAAAAAGGTATATATTCCCTAAGACACAACTCCACTTTGGCTTCCTTGCCCCTCCCAGGCCTGGTTCCCTGGCCTGGGAGTCCCACTTTATTTCTGTTCTTTTTCTCCTCCATAAACTTTTTCTTCTAAACAAACCTGCCTCTTCTTGCTTGCTTGCCTGAGCGTCTGCGAAGTCCCTGCTGCGGCTTCGTGAGACACCAACCCGTGAGGGTCTAGTGGCCGGGGCTCAGCGCTGCCCTGCAGCCTGGGATCCATTCCTGGCTGAGAGACTAGGTAACAGGGTGGTCCCCAGGAAAGGGGGAGGTTCCAGGTTCCCTGCCCCACCCAAGGAAGGGTGGAGCTGAGCAGGAAGAGGAGAAGCTGCAGAAGAGACTGAGGAAGGAGGCGCATGGAGCCTAGAGACACCTGAAGAAACTGCGCTTGTCTTTTGGTCGTGGACTGGGTGACACAGATGTGGGTGAGACCCGTGGGGAGGTGACCATGGCAGCTTTTATCTTGATGTTGATTTTGCTCTTTTCCTTCCGGGCTTGTCCGGTTGTTTGTGACCCTTTTCTGTGGGTCCCCACTGGAAGATGCTTTAGACTTGTAGCAGGCTTTGGGGCCTTGTTCTGCGCTGATCCCATTTGGATGGAGTTTTACCCACGAGGGGACGGGTAACTTTGGGTGCTTCATTTAGAAACTAGACTCTTTGCCTTACCTGTATTGTTTCCTAGTTTTATTAAAGTTCCTTCCCATTAAAGTCTCATGTTCTGTGTTGATGCGGCGGATGGCAGAACCCATTTAGAATAGGCAGGTTTGCGGGGCTTGGGCTAACCCTCTTCCTGTCCTATAACAACTAGGCCTGACAATTCCGGTATCAGGAGGAGGTAGTTTGGAGGGTCTCATGCAGTTCTAGATTTGTCAGTGAACAGGTTCTCCCTTATGTAAGTATCTTATTTTTTTTTTTTTATAAATTTTATTGTTATATTCCCCATACAATTGCAGCCCCCCCATTCTGACCCCAATCCCTCCCCTCCCACCCCCGCCCCCCTAAAAGTGTCTCTGGTTCATAGTTTTTTGTTGATTTTGATTTTTACTTTCTTATAGTTATTCATTTTCCTGGTCCCTTATTTAAGTTTTCTAGATTCCTGCTATGAGTGAGACCATCTGGTATTTTTCTTTTTCTTTTTGGCTTATTTCGCTGAGCATGATCCCTTCCAGCGCCATCCATGTTGCAGCAAATTGCATGTGTTTATCTTTTTTGAATGCTGAGTAATATTCCATGGTATATATGTACCACATCTTCTTGATCCAGTCATCTATTTTTGGGCATTTGGGTTGTTTCCAAAGCTTAGCTATTGTAAACAGTGCTGCTATAAACATAGGGGTGCAGGTGTTCTTTGGAATTGATGTTTCTGTGTCCTTTGGGTAAATACCTAGGAGTGGAATTGCTGGATCATATGGAAGCTCTATGTTTAGTAGGTCCAGAAATCTCCATACAGCTTTCCACAGTGGTTGGACCAGTTTGCACTCCCACCAACAGTGCAGAAGAGTTCCTTTTTCTCCACACCCTCGCCAACATTTGTTGTTGCTAGCTTTTTTAATATGTGCCATTCTCACTGGTGTAAGATGGTATCTCATGGTAGTTTTGATTTGCATTTCCCTGATGACAAGTGATGTTGAACATTTTTTCATATGCCTGTTGGCCATTTGTATTTCCTCTTCAGAGAAGTTTCTTTTAAGCTCTTCTGCCCATTTTTTGACTGGATTATTTTCTTTGTTGTTGTTGAGTCTCATCAGCTCTTTGCAGATTTTTGTGATCAGTCCTTTATCATTAGTGTTGGGTGCAAAAATGTTCTCCCAGTTGGTGGGGTTTCTCTTTGTTTTTGTTATTGTCTCTTTTGCTGTGCAAAAGCTCTTTAATTTGATGTAGTCCCAGCTGTTTATCTTTGCCTTCACTATCACTGCTTTGGGTGATGTGTCTGTAAAGATGTCTTTGATGTGCAAATCACGTAGTGTTTCGCCTATATTTCCTTCTATATATTTTATGGTTTCAGGTCTTATGTCTAGTTCTTTAATCCATTTTGAGTTGATTTTTGTGTATGGTGTGAGGTGGTGGTCAAGCTTCATTCTTTTGCATGTAGCGACCCAGTTTTCCCAGCACCATTTATTGAACAAACTTTCTTTGCTCCAATGC
Organism: Talpa europaea; assembly: GCF_964194135.1. Lineage (NCBI taxonomy): Eukaryota > Metazoa > Chordata > Mammalia > Eulipotyphla > Talpidae > Talpa > Talpa europaea. Next base: position 26,291,328 of record NC_140078.1, on the reverse strand, counting down.
ATATTCTTTGCTCCTTTGTCAAAGATTAGTTGACCATAAATCTGTGGGTTTATTTCTGGATTTTCTCTTCGATTCCATTGGTCTGTATGTCTGTTCTTGTTCCAATACCATGCAGTTTTGATGATTATGGCTTTGTAGTATAGTTTGAAGTCTGGGAGTGTGATGCCTCCATTCCCTTCTTTTTTTTTCAGGAGAGCTTTGGCTATTCGGGGTTTTTTGTGATTCCATATGAATTTCATCAATAATTGTTCTATTTCTTTGAAGAATGACATTGAAATTTTGATTGGAATAGCATTGAATCTGTATATTGCTTTTGGAAGGATGGCCATTTTAATAATGTTTATTCTTCCAATCCATGAGCAGGGGATGTCTTTCAATTTCTTTGTGTCTTCTTCTATTTCTTTTAACAGTGTTTTATAGTTTTCTTTGTATAGGTCCTTTACCTCTTTTGTTAGATTTATTCCCAAATATTTGATTTTTTTTGTTTCAATAACAAAAGGGATGGTCTTTTTGATTTCTTCTTCTTCAGATTTATTGTTTGTGTATAGGAAGGCTACTGACTTTTGCGTGTTGATTTTGTATCCTGCCACTTTACTGAACTGATTGATGAGTTGAATTAGCTTTTCTGTGGAGTTTTTGGGGTTCTCTATGTATAATATCATATCGTCTGCAAATAGTGATATTTTGTCTTCTTCTTTTCCTATTTGGATTCCTTGGATGTCTTTCTCTTGTCTTATTGCCCTGGCTAGGACTTCCAGTATTATATTGAAAAGCAATGGTGAGAGTGGACATCCTTGTCTTGTTCCAGATCTTAATGGAATTGCTTTCAGCTTTTCACCATTGAGAATGATACTGGCTGTTGGCTTGTCATAGATGGCCTTTATGATGTTGAGGTATGTTCCTTGTATCCCAAGAATTTCAAGGGCTTTTATCATGAATGGGTGTTGCACTTTGTCGAAAGCTTTCTCAGCATCTATTGATATTATCATATGGTTTTTATATTTCTTTTTGTTGATGTGTTGGATAACGTTGATTGATTTTCGGATGTTAAACCATCCTTGTGCCCCTGGAATGAATCCAACTTGGTCGTGGTGAATTATCTTATGGATACATTGTTGGATTCTGATAGCTAAAATTTTATTGAGGATTTTTGCATCAGTGTTCATTAGGGAGATTGGCCTGTAGTTTTCCTTTTTTGTGTTGTCCTTGTTTGGTTTTGGTATTAGTGTAATGTTGGCTTCATAAAACGTGTTTGGTATTGTCCCTTCCTTCTCAATTTTTTGGAAGAGTTTGTGAAGGATAGGCACTAATTCATCTCTGAATGTTTGGTAGAATTCATTTGTAAATCCATCAGGTCCTGGGCTTTTGTTTTTGGGGAGGTTTTTTATTACCATTTCAATTTTGCTAATTGTAATTGGTCTGTTTAGGTGTTCTATTTCTTCTTTATCTAGCTTTGGGTGATTGTAGAGTTGTAGGAATTTGTCCATCTCCTCTAGATTGTTAAACTTGTTTCCATATAACTGTTCATAGTAGTTACTGATTATTCTTTTGATTTCTGCTGTGTCCGTTGTGATTTCTCCTCTTTCATTGATGATCCTGTTTATTTGTGCTTTCTCCCTTTTTTCCTTTGTGAGCCTGGCTAGGGGTTTGTCTATTTTATTGATTTTTTCAAAGAACCAGCTCTTGGTTTCATTGATCTTTTGGATTGTTTTTTTAGTTTCAATTTCATTTATTTCTGCTTTGGTTTTTATTATTTCTTTTCTTCTACTGGTTTTGGGTTTTTTTTGTTCTTTTTCTAGATCTTTGAGCTTCGAGATTAGGTTGTTTCTTTGCGTTCTTTCTTGTTTCTTGATGTGAGCTTCTATTGCTATATATTTTCCTCTTATTACTGCTTTTGCTGCATCCCATACATTTAGGATATTGGTGTCCTCCTTGTCGTTCAATTCAAAAAATTTTTTAATTTCTTCTTTGATCTCCTCATTAGTCCAATGGTCTTCCAGTAGTGTGGTTTTTAATCTCCATGAGGTAGGAAAGTTCCTTGCCTTCTTTTTATGGTTTATTTCTAGTTTGATGCCTTCGTGGTCAGAAAAGATGGTTGATATGATTTCAATCTTGGTGTATCTGTTGATGTTTGTCTTGTGCCCCAGTATGTGATCGATCCTGGAGAATGATCCGTGTGCGCTTGAGAAAAATGTGTACTCCGTTTTTTTGGGGTTTAGTGTTCTATAGATGTCTGTTAAGCCTAATTGCTCTAAGTCCTTATTTAGAGCTTTGGTTTCTTTACTTATTTTTTGTCTTGTTGATCTATCCATTGTTGATAGTGGTGTGTTGAAGTCTCCCACTACGTATGTGTTTTCTCTGATGTCTGTTTTCAGAGAGGACAACAGTTGTCTGATATATTTTGGTGCTCCTTCGTTTGGTGAGTATATGTTAATGAGTGTTATTTCTTCTTGAAGTATTGTCCCCTTGATCATAATGTAGTGACCATTGGGGTCTCTTTTTATCTTTTTGAGTTTGAAATCTGTTTTATCTGATATAAGTATAGCTGTTCCTGCTTTCTTTTTTGGTCCATTTGCTTGTAGGATTGTTTTCCATCCTTTGACTTTGAGCCTATTTTTATCTTTTGTAGCTAAATGTGTTTCCTGGAGACAGCAAAAGGTTGGGTTTTGTTTCTTAATCCAGGCTGCAACTCTGTGTCTTTTTATTGAAGAGTTTAGTCCATTTACATTTAGAGTTAATATTGATATGTTAGCATCTGTATTTGCCATTGTGTTTGTCTTTCCTTTGATTTTATTTATTTATTCTTTTAATAACTTTTTTTTTTTTTGGCCTTCTTTCATTGTTATTCGTCCCTCTGAGGTTCTGGCTTTAGGACTCCTTGTAGTATTTTTTGGAGTGGGGGTTTAGTTGCAATGAAATTCCGGAGTTTCTGTTTGTCTGGGAAGGTCCATATTCTTTCTTCAAAGAGGAAGGAGAGCTTTGCGGGATAGAGTATTCTTGGTTGGCATCTGTTTTCTTGGAGTCTGTTGACTATGTCCCTCCACTCTCTCCTTGCCCGTAGTGTTTCTTCGGAGAAGTCTGATGTCAGCCTGATTGGTTTTCCTTTGAATGTTATCTGTTTCTTCCCTCTTGCCAGCTTCATTATTTTTTCCTTGTCCTGGATTCTTGGGAGCTTTACTATTATGTGTCTTGCTGTATTTTTCCTTTCGTCGTGGAAGTTTGGTGTTCTTCTTGCTTCTTGTATATCAATTTTCAGCTCCTTCTTCACATTTGGGAAGTTCTCTTCAATTATCTCTTTGAATATTTTCTCTGTTCCTACATCTCTCTCCTCTCCTTCTGGTATTCCTATAACTCTTATATTTCCTTTCCTCATGGAGTCAGATAGTTCCCGAAGTCTTTCTTCGTTCTTTTTCCTTCGTACTTCTCTTTCCTTTTCTGTTTTGGTTCTTTTTATTTCTGTGTCTTCAAGATTACTTATTCGTTCTTCCATTTCATCTATTCTGCTTTCATTGCTTTTCCCAGAATTCTTTAGTTCTTCCATTAATTCTTTGATCTCCTGCATTTCTTTTACTTCCCTCTTTAGGGACTCAATTTCTTTCTTCTGACCATTGTTTTCCCTCTCTAGGGACTCAATTGCATTCTTCTGATCGTTGATTATTTTTCCCTTATCATTGTTTTCCTTTATGACTTCTGTCAGTTTTTTAATCACGGCAATTTTAAATTCTCTTTCTGGAAGGCTCAGAAATTCTTCCAAGTTATTGTCTTTGCAATCTGGGGGCTGGCTTTCTTTTTGTGGTGTGCTTTTTCTCTGGAGAGTTGCTAGGTTGCGTGTGGTTCTTCTCCTCCCTACTGTCTGTTTTCTAATTTGCCGTATGCGTTGGGACACTGTGTTGTTGGGACTGGCCGGCATCTTGGGTGGGCTTCTCTGTTCCCCTCTGGTTCTTCCAGGAGTCATCTGTCAGTTTCAAGTAGCCTTTACTGGAGAAGGGTCCCTGTTCTAAAATGCCGATGTGGGGACACACTCCCCTGTGTGCCTGGTCTGCCCCGGCGGTGGGTTCCTGCTCCCCTCTGGGCTTGGACTGCAGGCCAGAGGGGGTCTGGCGTGGGCGAACTTCCCCCGCTCACCTCTGGCTCCTGAGGAAGCCTTCTGCAGGTAGTCTTTACTGAAGAAATGTCCCTGTTCTAAAATGGTGATGTGGGACACACTCCCTGCGCGTCTGGTCTCAGGCACACTCTTTTGCGCGCCTGGTCTGCCCCGGCTGTGGGTGCTCGCTCTCCCTGTGGGCTCAGACTACTTGTTCGGAAGGGGCCCGGTGTGGGCTAACTCCCCAGCTGGCCACTAGCTCCTTCAGTAGCCTGTGCTGGGGTCAAGTCGCTAGGTGGCGCCAGAGATCTCTCCTAGAGCCCTTGGGGAGCTGATTTTCCACCCCGTGGGACAGGGAGCCAAGCGGGGATGGTAGGGTACACCTCAACGGCTTTGGGGTGCTGTGTCTGCCTTGTGCCCCACCGTCGTGGGGAACGCACGCCCCTAATTTCGTGCCCCTGGTCTCAGTTCCAAAGCCCTCAGTTCCAGGACGCGGGCTGTAGCCCAGATCAGTGGCGCGGGAATGGCGCCTTTTGAATCCCGCTCCCCTGCCTGGGCGCCTTGTTCCTGCTCACTCAGGGAGGGCCTCCGCCGTCTCCCTGCAAGCCTAGGTCGCAGGCGCGGGGATCTGGGCAGCTGCGATCCGGTCCGGATCCGCGCCACTTTCCACGCAAGCTTACCAGGTGGCCGGGGCTGTGTGCTGGTGCTGGTCTCCTCCTGGGGGGGCGGGGCTCTCTTTAATGGCGCCTGGAGCTCACTTCTGCGGTGGATCCTACAGGGTTCGCCTCAGCTCCCGTTCACGGGGTGTGGTGGCTGAAATAGTTCCTTTCTACTCACAGTCCCACTTGCTGTGTCCGTTCTTCTTGTTGGCCGTTTTGGTTTGTTGTTTCCCTCCTCTCTGCCGGTCGGAGAGTGCCGCCTCTGTGGGCGGGGGAGGGGAGCAGGGTTCTGCGCTTCCCTCCCTTCTGGTCCTCTTTTATGGCCACTTTCTTCTTCGGGCAGTTTGCTGGAGTCGTCCGTTTATCTTCCGTGTCCCAGTTCTCACTGGGACCTGCCGCTTTTCCTCCCTATTAACTTTTTTTAATGGGAGATCTTACTCGCAGTCTCCTCGCTGCCATGTTGCTCCGCCCCTTCGTAAGTATCTTATTTTTTACTCTTGACTAAAGGTGTCCACTCCTTGTCTGTCATGTGACATCTCCCTTTCTTTGACATTCCAGTCTCCAAAACTCGGGATAAATACTCCTGATTCATTCCATAATTCTTTAGAATTTACAACAATGTAAATTCTCTATATGTATATTATTCAATAGATTTTCTTCTTTGCAAACCCATTTGATGCTGTTTTGATTACTCACCCAACCCAAGAAGAACCCCAAGGGTATGGGATGATTTGGGCCCCAAAAGTTTTAAAAAAGAAAACACTAAAACTTTATCTTCTACCATCAAACACCCAGGGAGAGGGAAAAGTAAATAAATGGTCAAAAACAAAATCTCTTTGCTCTCCTCTCCCTCTGCCTAGAGGAGAAAAACAGAAAAACAGAGGGAAGCAGGGCAGGAAGCATCTTCCACCCCAGCCTGCTAGCCCTCTTCTCCGATGATGGAGCCAAATACATGCTACTTAGAGGTATCTGGAATTTGCATACTCTCCAGCAGTTGCAAGGCCCCTCAGCATCTGTTAAGTTACCCTAACATTTTCTTGAGACAAATAGCCCTCTGGACATGTTAATATTGTCAAGGCAACATTCACAATCTTTTCCCATGTTTTAAATACAATGTGGCCAGAAAACAAAGAAAAGGACCCAGGGGTGTAGATTGTTTTGTTAAAGGCTTGTAGAAGGGCAAAGTCCAAGCTCCTCAGAGAGATCCCGGTACAGACTCCTGCTGCTCCCAAGGAGTTGGGAAGAAATTTGCCTTAGAAGCACAAGCACCTCTGTCATTATACGCGGACGTGACCCTTGGGAAGTGTTCTTTTTTTTTTTAAAGAAAAAAAAAAAAGATTTACTTATTTATGCACACAAGTACTGGGGTACAGACCAGAGGTGCAGAGTGGGTATTTGTAAGAGGATTCTCCAGACAGAGTGGGGAACAGAACAGGCAGAAATATTGAAATACACTGCTTAGGGGAGCAATAGGTGAGATAGGAGAGGTCTGCAAGGCCGTGTGGTTTAGTCCCTGGCCAGGGATTGAACTTGTGCTACAATGGCTGCAGACAGCTTCATAGTGCTGAGACGTAATCCCTTGTGCCACGAGGGAGGCCCCGGAAAGTGCTCTTAGTAACCACTCATTACATCAGGGTCCAGTGTGTTTGTAATTCAAGAATAATTTATGAAATATTATTCAGAATGCACCATAGACCTAAGTGCAAAATTCGTGTCACACTTGGGTGGGTTCTGCTTTTAACTCCTAACCCAGGGGCCCTGGGGCCTCCCACTGTTCAATTGTATTGCAAGAAAGTCCACACTCTTCGTGTTCTGGGACACCTATGTCCAATTTCTAAAAGACATTTCCCTTAAAATCAAGATGGAAGGATCTCCAAGATCCCACTTAGATCAAAACGTTATTTTGAGAACCAAGTAAATTAAAAGGTGAAAAACAAACAGAAAAGTCCAAAGTGCTGTAAAAATATGAAACCTTATAAAATTTGCTCCCTGGAGTGTCTTTGGAAGGCTATATTTTCCCCTAAAAGTGATTTGCTAATGAAGGAATTTCAAGAGCCTTGAAATAGGGTGGCCCCAATAATTCTTCAAATTGAGCCATATATATGACTTTACCTGTCCCACCTTTGCTTATGCCTGTGTCTATTCTCCCCTTGGCTTAAAAGCCTAACAGGATGCCAGTTATCTTAAATGAAGTCAGTAATGCCACTACACATTGGTCTTCTCCACAAGAAAACCTTATGTACAGACTTCATTTGAATCCAACAAACCTTCTAAAATCACATACTCAATGTCAAGTGTTATTCAGAACTATTTGGGTTTGAAAGCCAGGGATGGTTCTCAATTTTCCTTTTCCTTTCTGGTTTATGATAGGTTCCCACCAAGTCAATTGACATAAAAATCAGTCAGATTATGCCTCATCAGATTGTAAGCAACAGAAGGGACTGTCCAATGTGGAGGGGGCATTTTTCTTTTCTGACACCAGCTGACATTGCTTTGATTGACCTCCGAGTGGTGGCCCAAAACATGTGGCTGGAATGTTCGATGATACATTTAGATGAGTGCCTCTGATGACTAGAAAAATAAGAATTCATTTTCTGAGGTTTTGCTAAACCTTTCTAGTCATTGCTGGAACATCCCACAGAAATCCATTCTCTTAGTAGGTGGCCTATTTACAGTGACAATGACTGCTGAAATGAAATCAACTTTTCGTTGATCCTCCTACTTTCAAGATTGAGCCCTAAATCACCATAAATTTGGATGAACTTGTCCCCACAAATCTTATCAGTAAGAATAGATCAGATGGGCTCTTTGTTAAGTGCCACTGTCAGTTAACCCCTGGCAAGGATGGCCAAGGTTTGGGGTGGGAGAGACAGGGAAAGTAAGTTCCTAGATCTAATGTACATGTCCTACTTCTCGTCTGTGGCATCAGTTTGAATACTTCCCCACTAGATATCTCACAGTACATGCCAGTAAGCTATCATATTGGAGAGATTTTTCTTTTCAGTGCTATTCAATGCCTCTGCTTTTTTCTTCTTCCATGGGAAAATGGGGCAAAGCAGATAAGGAAGCTGTAGCAAGGGATTTAGATAACTCAGTCTTGGAGAAGAGTTGATGGAGTTACATGACTATCCTAATTATTTCCCCCTTGGGCTCCAATTATATGTTAGGAACTTTCAAGCTCTCCACAAATTTAGCATCTTCAAATTCCCATGGATTATAAAAACCAAAGGGCCTGATCCCAAAGCTTAACATTGTTTCCAGTGCCAGCAGAAGGCTTAAAGGATTAGATCACAAGACGCTCAGAGAGGAGAGTTTCTGTCTTAGAGTGGGTAAATAACAGACTCACATTTGGCTGGGACTCTCTTACTGGAAAATCTGCCCTTCCTCATCAATGTCAGGAGGCATTATCATCTCTAACAATGACACCACGAGCTTTGGACTCAAAACAAAAGCTGCCAGTGACCAGAATGATGTATGGCTACTTTTTGTTAGCATTTTGCAGGGTCCTGACTTCCTTATTCTCTTTAGATGTGTTTTGGAGAATCTGGGAAAGCTTGGACTACTTCCCCTCAATGTTTTCAGTGAGGGGGTTGTGGATATTTTCTAGGAAATGACATGAATGCAAGGCAAAATTCCTACATGGATATAATGGCTTTTGTTTATTGTGTTTATTGAGTTACCTATTTAGGGTTATGCTGTTTTAAGGCACTCTAGTCATGGAAGGCCCCAATATGGAGCACGTGGTTACTCAAAGGGGGTGGTTGCAGGGTGTTTAGTGAAGGGGCTATTTTGGGAAACCAGTAGGGGAAGTTGTCCTGCTTGCACAGCAAGGAGTTTTCCCTCTTTACTCACTGGGTTCAAGCAGGTGGGTTTTATAGTCAGAATGAATTCTAGGAGATATAACCAGACAGAAGAACATGGCAGCTGCCAACCTTTTGGTTTTCCAGTCTCTTGCATGTATTTCCAATTGGTCAAATCTAGTCAGATACCCAAGTGCAAGGAATGTGGGTGGTGCAGTAATAAGAAATCAGCTTCCTAGGCACAGAACTGGGTTGAGGCTGGATCTCATATTAACTTTATTATTATTCTCGCTGTTTATTTTTTGACTTATTTATTTAAATGAAGTGCCATTGCTTTATATCCTTGTTAATATTTTGACAGTATAGAATTTCTCCCCACCACCAAAGCACCCATAGCCCTCCACCATAGTTTTTTGTGCCCCAGATCCTTTCTCAACTCTCCCCCCACCCTTCCCTGATGTCTCAGATCTATAGTCAGCTTTAAGAATTGCTTTTAAAGTTTGTCTTTATCTGAACTTTTGACCATCACTATTTACAGAGAAGCAGAGGTTAAATAACCAGTCTAGGATCTCGCTGGTAGGGAGAGATAGAAACAGGATTTTAACTGAAGGAGTCATTTTCTAGATTCAGAAATCCTAGTTGGCATGCTATCCTGCCACGGGTGCCTCCAGATAGAAAACACTTAAAAGAATCCCAGAACCCCTCTAAATCAGAGCTATTCTGTTTATCACTCTTAGCAATTGCATGTTTATTTGCAGGACTACAAGTCTCTCCAGCTGAATATGTTCCAGGAGGTCAAGGATTTTATGTCTGTTTCATTCAGGGATGAATTTCCTAGCAGAGCACAGAGCAAAATGGCATTGTCCAAATGGATGAATGAATCTTAGGAGAACCTACCATGTGCCAAATTCTGTGCCAGATGCTGCTTTGTTCCTTCCTTCAGGGTGATTTTAAGTAATCCACCTCTGTTGACTTGTCCCTGGGAGTTATCTTTTCTTCAAGTGGAAGCCCCTCATCTTTATTACAGAATGCCTATGTTCTACTTTGAATTTTGAAGGAGTAAAGACCCAGTTTTCCCAGGACAGTCTTTGCATGAAGTGTCCTTGCTTTCTCTAAGCAACCGTGGCCAGAGAAGAGGGGGTGGAAGGAACTACATAGAATGGCCCTGGAGTTGGGAGAACATTTCTCACAAAAAGCATTTTTGGATGGGTAAGCAGATGGAAAAGGTGTTCATTATACATAATTGAATCATCACGGCATCTTACAAGGAAGGTAATTTCATTTCCATTTTATAGAAAATGTTAGATGAGGCTTAGAAATTTATTTAGCTGAAGATTACATGTCCAGAAGCTGTGGCCCCTGCTCCACATGACACCAAAACTCATAGTCCTGCCAAAGTCATGTCTACATGATTCTCATCCTAATATAAACTTATTCATTCAGTAATTTCTCCCACAATTCTGGAGAACTGAGCAGTTCATTTTCTTAAATGAACTTCATACTATTAGAAGATAGAGTGGAAAGATATTTTTCAATGTAGTGACCGCAAAACCGCTTTAATCGTCAGATTTCAGGCAAAAACTTAGCAACATGTTCCCTATGGATAGGAAAATCCATGGATTTACTTACCCTATGGATAAGTAAATAAGGATAAGTAGGATAAGTACCTGCATGTTAGACATGTGGTGGGCACTGCATATACCAAGGAAATAGAGTCGACCTTGCTTTCTTAGAACTGACCAATGAGCACACAATATTTGTCAAATAACCACCTCCCAAATTTTAAAGTATTAATAGTGAGACGGGTCACTAAAGAAAAGTTAAAGCAACTTTGAGTATATATTACAAGGAAAGGTGTTCTAATGGAGGAAGGTCAGAGAAAGCCCCTACATCCTAAAGTCATACTTTCTAGTCTCCATGAGCCCCACAGTTGAAATTAATATTATTGACTCCCACCCATCACCAGGGGCTCCTGGTTGCTAGTGTGAGCGTCTGCTTTGGATGTGTCTGGTCAGTCTTACCCAATTTTGTAGCTATGTGAATTTTTGTTGAGATGATGTTCCTACTCCATTTTATCTCCTTTCGAACATGGTGTCTTTTTAATTTTCCCAGGATCACATTGAATTCTAGTCTGGTCCCTAGAGCCCTTAGGAACTCCATCTAGTTTCATTGCGCTTGCTGATTTAATCCCTATTAATCCTCAATTCCTTCAGGAAGGCAATTGATAAATAAATTCTGAGTTCAGAATAAAATTTCCTTTCCTCCTGAGTACAAGGTTCTGCTGCATTTCTAAGAACCTAAAGATTGTTTATTCCATTTTCTATGTTCAGAAGAGTTGCTAATACTTCACTCAGTGGATACTAGTCCAGCTTAAAGAAATGAATCAGAATATCCCAGGATAAAATGTTAAGATGAAATACATATTAGATTTTGAAACATCTGGGTACTTGGTGCAATAGATGTCTCTGAAATGACCGAAACTCATTTAAACTCTGAACTCTGAGAGTGACAGTTCTAATACTGGACTCACAGTCAGAAAACACATTCAAATCCTGGCCCTGCAACTTAACAGGAGGTGATCTGAGACCTTTTAGACCATGGTTTCTTCAAAAGAACAGGTAGATATAATACATTCCCTAAAGAATTACAAGCTCAAGCTCTACAGAAACATGTACAGAAGCTGTACAGAAGCTGTAGAAGCTTCTGTACAGAAGCTCTACAGAAACATGTCTTTGTTAAACAGGAACACCCTTTTTTGATAATAAATATAGTAGAGGCATTTGATTAGTTAATTTCCATTTCCACAACTACTTAAAACATTGTGGTTAAAGACCCAAGAGAAGGGACTCCCCGGTGGCTCAGCGGTTGAACGTTGGGCTACTAAGCTGCCCGCAGCCTCTGCAGCATCGATTCGATCCCTGGCCACCGGGTGAGGGTCCCACATGGCGCACAGACCTCTCCTGTCGCCCGCTGCTCCCCTCAGCAGTGTATTTCATCACTCTGCCTGCTCTACTCTCCGCTCTAGCTCTGGTGAATTCTCTCACCTCCTGCGCTTCTGAGTGTACCCAGTGCTTGTATAAATAAATAAATAAATCTTAAAAAAAAAATGACCTTGTTCAGGTCATGAAAGCTTAAAAAAAAAAAAAGACCCAAGAGAACATCAGTATAAGAAAAGTAAACAATTAAATTTATTTTGGTTATTGCACTGGTTACACAGTGTAGCAGTTTTAAGGTGAAAATACTTTGATATTCCTACTGCTGAGAGGTGAGGTCCCTTCTCTTCCAATTAGGATTGGCTTGTACCCAAAGGAATGCAGCAGAAGTAACACAGTCTGATGCCTGAAGCAACCTCAGACTCCCTGTCTCACTGGGGAATCTGGAAGTCAGGCACCCTGTAAGACCACCTAGTACCCTGAGACTGCTACTCTGCAGAAGACTGTCAGTAATCCAGTTCTCAGTCTCAATTCAATCAGCTGATAGCCTATTCACAGGAAAGCCCTGCAAGTGAACCATCTTGCATGTCGAGACCAGTTCAGCCTGTAGGTAACTGCTGCTCAGTCAACTGATTGCGCCTGCATGGGAGACTCCAAGGGATAACTGCCCAATTAGGCTTTTCCTGATTTCCTGTCCCTTGAAACCCAGAACCAAAAATTGAAGCTACTATGTTTCAGGGTATTTTGTCATATAATAATACTGACAGCAATTATAAACAGAACCTACCATAACAATAGCAAATGAATATTACTGTTACCATACAAGGGTGGTTGGTAGAAATGCTGGTTATGGTGATGAAAAAATACAACTTAAAATGTTAAATTTACACATATTGGATGTGACCTATTTGAGTCATTAGGACAGAATCAAACAAGAAGCATAATGGAATCAAAGGATTAAAGTCCATGCCTTGATTGAGCCCTATTCTCAATGGGGTGTTGGAGACAACATTTTAAATGAAACATTGACTCTTGAGTAAGAAATAGCCAAGACTGCTTAACTGTCAAACAATGTCTGCACTTACTTTCATAATTACCAACATAGCACAGACCACACCTGGACATAACCACCACATTGATATGTGTACATCTGCTTTAATAAAAAAACTGAAAGAGACGAGAAATGCAGGAGGACTCCAATTACAAATATATCTGTCTGAACCTCACTTTTGTAAAACCATTTTAATTTGTTGACTTGAATGCAAGATGGAATTTTTAAAAAAGTATATGAAGAGTAAGGTCATGATTCATTACCTGAGCACTCTAGACTTTGAGGGGTCTCTGTCCAAGGGTCTTTAAGTGTTTTGCGTGGAAAAAAATTTCTCCCTCTCTCTCTGGCTCACTGAATGTTCATAAGCTGGAAAATAACAGCCCTATTCTGAAAACATAACATTACCAGTAGTTACTATTACCATTACTAATTCTCCAGGAACTCCTACTACCCTTGTCTATATACCACCCAACCTTCAAAGGTAACTACCATCTTAAAAACTAGCACAACAAAGTAATTAATCTTTAAAATAAATTTTGTGTAAAGAGAATCATACATTGTATATTATTTTGTTCTTGCTTCTTTTGTTCAATATTATGATATTCACACATGTAGTCATATATGCTTGAAGTTTATTCATTTTTGTTGCAGTATAGTATTCCATTATGCCAAGATACCATAATTTACAATATTTATCCATTCTATCAATGACTTCAATGGGTTTTAAATATTTTTCATCAACTTAATAAAGAATGTATAGTTCTAGTTGGCATCAGACCACTGAAGATCTTCAGTGGTAACTTTAAGTTGGAATATGGATTTACTGTGATCTTACTGTTGATCTCCCACCATGGAAAATCTTTTGATTGCAGCTACTGTCTTTGATGAATTTTTATGAAAGGCAAAAAAAAAAAAAAAGCAGAGTTGGCTCAGTAGCTACCATGTTAACGACCTTGGATAAGTTACTTTATTAGGCTTTAATATCTATTGGGATACAGGTCTAAAAATGTGCCTGGTTCCTGTTGAGGATAAGCTTATGGCAAGGAAATATTGAGCTAAGGAAAACTTTGTAATAATGAGGTTTAACCAGGACAACCAAATCATATTTCTGAATTAGTTTCCTGTTTTTGTCCTTGTGAAGGGTAAGTTCATGTTAACCTCAGAAGCCATGACACGAGGCAACTACATATGAGTATCAAATGACACTAAACCCGTATTAAGAAATAGAATCCATACAATTCACACATGCTTGAAAAAAGCAAGCACATTAACACTTTCCAACAGCAACAAAGACTTTCAAACAGCAATGAGGACTGCATTCACAAAGGTTTTGGGCAGAAACCTGTCTGACATCTGGCTAAAACCAAGATCCTCATCTGACTAATTGGTTCTTCTTCTGTTTAAAGCTTTGTATTTTGTTAACCTAAAAATTCTCTCCACATGATTCTCTACTGAGACTCCTAACATACACCTAACTGCAGGGTTTTAGGGGAAAATCTACTGCAGGAACTTCTAACTAATCCTTCATCAACTCTACATTTGTTGCCACATGGTGAATTCATTTTTTCAGGGGTTAGAGTCTTAAAACCTGAACATGGGCTCTTGCTTAGGTCACTCTTGATTTGTGATTGTAAATTTCTGTTAATGTCTCGGGTTTAAGAATTTACATATTTTGTATAAAAAGAATCATACATTGCATATTATGGGCCAGCAAAAATTTCATCAGCATAGTGAGGTAGGTCAGCTACTAAATTCTATGCTGAATCTTGCAAAGTTCATGGTCTTAGGGGGTGAGGGTCATGCCCCGAGTGTTCGAAAGGAACATGCTCACTTACTGACTTTTTTATGCTGGCTCTGAAGATGAATGTGGGTTTTGGTGAGCTCTTGAAGTCATGATAAGGGAAAGACATTTAGGGACTTCTACTCTGGACTCCTGTCTGTTCTCTCATAGATATCTGACATAAAACACCCTACAATACAAAGCTAATTTCCTAAAATCCCCATCTGGCCTCTCTGTAGTATTCCTAATCCTTCTAGTAATATAACTTTTTTTCTCATGAACAAATTGCTTGGGCCCTGCTTGCTAAAAGCGCACCTGCTTCCTACCTATTCTGGGTTTCATTATAAAGTTTTGATTTCGCTAATGTGCTTGGAATTTGTGGGTGAGTGGTGTTAGTTTATTTTCCCCTTCCCCAATCCCTTTCCATACAACAGGACTTCAATAGATGTTTACTTCCTATTTAAAACAGCCACATCTTTTTTTCTACACATAATCTACCCATGTGATTTATAAAAATGTGTCCATAAATTTTCTTTGTTGACTTGTTATGAGAAATTTCCCTTTCCATTATGTTTCTGCCTATGCTATTATTTTTAGTCCTAATAAAATATACCTTTGCACATATGGAAAGAACTCAACCAAGTCTTTTTGTTAAGCACTTAGTTCTGTTCTGGTTTGTCATTTTTATCAACAAAAGAGCAAATGCTGGGTTTCTTATTTCCACGACAGATTTTTAAGAGATGAGCTACTGTAACTATGAGATATTTCCATCATGCAGGTGACAGAGTTTAAATCAGGAGTTGGTAGTTTTCCCAGAGCCTTGACTCACCCTAACCATGCCAGTTTATCACCCTTTAAAACCTACATCCTTGAGAAAAACAAGGGTAAGCGCTCTCCCACATATTTCTGTTGATCAGGATTTTCAAGAATTATACTTTACTTGACCTTTTACTAGTGTTATAAAGAAGTGGAGAAAGATATTTTTAACCCCATTTTAAAAAAAGGGTTTCTAAAATGGTGAGGGCATGGGTCAAGTGACAGTCCTCTAAAGGGATGAGTTCTGTCTCCAGTTCAAGCTTGCCAACTGCCAGTGAGATTTTTCACTGAAATGCACTATAGGAATTTATTTGTGGTAAAAATATTAGTAATAGGTAATTATATTGGACTTTGTTATATGTTGGACTGTGTTCTCAGTTCTTTACATGTATTAATTCACTCAGTTATCAAAACAACTATATGTGGTGCATATTATTATTGTTATCATCCCCATTTTACTGAGTGGCAACTGCAAGAAATTAAATAATTTACCTAGATCACATGACTAGTGAATTAAAAGAGCTGCAATTTCAACTCCATTAAGAGTCCAAGATCTTAAGTCCTGCCAGACATAAATACTGACTGATAAACACAACATAAGGAACCACAAAGTCAACCTAGAAACTCACCTATTGATTATATTAGTGTCATGTTAAATCCTAGTAAGATAATCATTGTTTCCATGTTTTCCTATTCTTTTTCCATACATCCTTCATACAAGCAGATCTTATCATAGTACTATTTTGCTCTGGATTTTTTCAACTAATATATCATTTCCATGTTTTACTAACTACAATGTGACTTCTACATAATAACTTCTACATAATAACTACATAATAGTTCTTCTACATAATAACGTCTACATAATATTCCATTACATTTAGGTGAGCATCCTTTTATATACATTTATGTCCCATTCCTGCCAATTTCTTTAGAAACAATTCCTAAAATTGGCATTGCTGGATCTAAACTGTATGCTTTTACATTAAAAATAGATCTACAATATGATCCAACAATTTCACTCCTAGGTATCCACCCAAAGAATGCAAAAAGCATTAATTTTAAGAGATGTATGCACTCTTATTTTCACTGCAGCACTATTTATAATGGTCAAGTAATGGAAACAACCCAAGTGCCCAGTGGCAGATAAGTGGATTAAGATGTGGTGTATATACACAATGGAATACTACTCAGCTATAAAAAGTGATGAATTCTTGCCACTTATGACAACATGAATGGAACTGGAGGGGGTTATGCTAAGTGAAATAAGCCAGAAGGGGAAAGATAAATACTAGATGGTTTCACTCATAAGTGGATTATAGAAAAACAAAACAAAGATCAGACAAAACCAAAACAAATCCAAGAAATCTAACAGTGGCATTAAGAATAGCAGAGGGGGCGGAGATAGCTGGAAAAAAGAGGGGTGGGGTGGGGCAATAGACTATGGTGGAGGACCATGGATACCTTGGTTGTGGGTTTGGTAATAGACAACTGAAGTGGTGTTGTAAGTCAGTGTTGCCTCAATAAAAAAAATGCATGATTTTAGGCTCATAGTAGTAGTTGTCAAATTCTCTAGAAACACACACCAAATGTCACATTGATAAGGATTTAAAGGGAATGTCTGAACCCCTTGTGAGGCTGTTTCTTTAAGGACCACAGCTGCTTTGTACTTTTCTGATCGACATCTGGCCATTTCCACCATGAGGATGTCAATATGTAATAACTGCAGGGCCACTTAATCCCAAGTCCTCACATAGCCAGACACATTTCTGCTCACTCCAAGGCTATTACTGATCTATTTCACAGTGACAAAAGCAGACATGTTATTGGGAAATTATTTCCTTCCAACAGACTCAAGGAGTCAAACCCTCTTCTCTTCCAGTTACCTGGCACAGTACTTTGGAAAAAGCCAGATGAGGCCTCTGTCTCTGATTCCATGGTTGCCACACAATCAACCTTAACTTTTCCCAAGTACACATTTCTCCTAGTCAGCTTTTCAACAAGTTCAGAAATACCTATGTAATTAGTTCTTAGAACCGACATCATAAAAACTCTGCTAAAATGAAAGATGTCTGTAAAGATTTCAAGGTAAATGAAATCCCCATCTTGAATTGTGCCTGTTCCCTGAACTCTGTATTAATGTGTTAGAATTTCGATGATAAGACACAATCCCTGCCTTCAGGAGGTCACAGTCTGGAAGGGGAGGCAGATAATTATATGTATATAGAGAATAATCAGGCATGTGCAATAAACAGGATATTATACAGGACTTTTTCCTGTTCTCTATGAATGAATGATGGACAGCAGGAGAAAAATACTTGCATAGAAACTAAAGTGTTGCCAGAGATGTCTCAGTGAGCACAAAACAAGCCTTGCCTCTCCAACTA
Organism: Talpa europaea; assembly: GCF_964194135.1. Lineage (NCBI taxonomy): Eukaryota > Metazoa > Chordata > Mammalia > Eulipotyphla > Talpidae > Talpa > Talpa europaea. Next base: position 26,273,818 of record NC_140078.1, on the reverse strand, counting down.
CTTTCCCATCACTCCCCTACTGGGAATCGACTCCCCTACTAAAAGGAGTCAGTGGAATTTTCTGGAGACATTGCAATTGAGATTTCAAGTTACTTTCCTTTGTAGAGGCGCCCCCATTTCCCCAGCCAAGTGAAAAGAGCTCACAGCCTGACTACCTAGAAGAAAGAGGGGCTCACTTTCTGTGTCTGCCGGCCCCGTGCATTTGTTCTGCTTACTGGTCCTTTCAAGCAGGTAAAGTTAATTAGCAAGAGAGAGTGCATCCGTTTTAGGGACCAAGAAGACTCCTGAGTTTCTGGGTGGGTTAGTTGCACAACAGAGGTTTGATCTGGGGTCATCTTTCCAAAGAACAACACTAAGGAGGAGAGGCAGAGAACAATGGTATAAGAGGCTAGGAGGAAGAGATGGAGGGATGTCTGCTGAGGTCCCATTATATCAGAGAAGTCAGCATTTGAAGACTTTACAGGTCAGGAGGAATGGCAGCAGCACCAGTTCAGATGCCCTTTCTGCCCCACTTCCCTGGGTGCCTGTCTCAGGGGCTACATTCTCACTCATGCTAAAGGACTGAGCAAGAATGATTCACCTGAATGGTATATTTCTCTCTTGTCCCACATTGTGGCTGGAGACATTGTCCACTCTACAAATATCCATAGGTTTGGTTCCTGAGAAGAGTTTGGCCTGAAGAAATAAAACTGGTGTCAGGTCATATACCCACATACTTTCTATTTCTGTCTTAGCTGACAGTAACCTGAGGACCAAGTCTTTGCCCAATGGAGGCAATTAGCTAATTTATTGCATCCAGAGGCATCTCTCTTTGCTCCCTCTAAGTGGCTTCTGCCCTTCTGATTGTTTTATTTGGCAATTTGTTTTATTTTGCCACCTGCCTCTGGCCACTTTGTAAATGCTGAGACAACTTTCACCGGGTGTGTGTTTTGTGTGCTCCAATGTGAGATGTGAGGAGTCACACACTGACTATGATCCTTAAAAAAATCTAGACCAAAGGGGATCTTTTTTCCAAATAAACAAATGACTGCAGCTGAAAAGAAGTGTAAACTCAGCTCTAATCTCTAATCAGTGGATTTGCTAAGCAAGCATCGTTCTGTTTTTAAGAAATATACCATAATTTACTCTTACAAATCATTTCTTTTCATGTTCTGAGATCTCTGTAATTAGAAAAAGCCCACCTTTGTGGTGTTTGCTTTTTAGTATTAAACAGAAAACATTGCCACCCGAGACCAGACAGTATCAGTAAAAAAAAAAACTATTTTCAAAGTGCAAGAGCAATAAAATATTTTTCAAATTTCTTTTGGGACACTCTTTGCTTGTCAGCTCATGGGGCACTTGCTCTGGGCCTGATCCAGAGGGTACAGACAGGATCGCTGCTATGTGCTTCTCCCTCACAGAGCTTACCATCTGCAGAGCTGTTTGCTAACAGAGCAGATGGCTGTTCCTGTTCCTGTTAGCTCACCAACCATAATAACCTTGTTTTGTCTCAGTAATTCAGCAACAAATTACTTTAAAACACAGTAGCCTAAAAACAGCCTTGTGATTTTTGTTCACAATTTTGTGGGTGAGAAATTTGGGAAGGACTCACTTGGGGTCTCTTAAATGGTTGAAGTCAAACCATTGGCTACTGGCGTCTGAAGGCTGGACCGGGCCTTTTCACTTTGTGATCTCGGTATTTTTTACATGAGAACTGGCTTCCCCAGAGCAAGCACCCCAAGAGAAGCTGCCGAAGCTGCCTGAGCTAGCTTCATGGCCCTTTTCTTTCCGAATAGGGGAGCAGCGTCCCTTTTGCTGGAGTCTATTGATTCCAGTCAAATCACCAAAATCTGCTCAGATTCAGGTGCTGGGGACACAGAACTTACCTTTTGATGAGAGTGATGTCATTTTGATGAGAAGTGGGGTTCAGTAAGCAAGGTCCTCTGGCTACCTTTGAGAAAAGTTCTGGCACAGTTTCCCTTTCAGTGGCACATGGCGAGTCTACAGAGGAGCTGAAGATGTTCACACAGACACTGATAAGTGAAGGATACATTTAAAAAGGGACAGATTTATTAGGAAAAGGAGAAAAAGAGAGGAAGCTGCAGTCACAGGCAGGCAGGAGACCTGCCTTTAGCCAGAGCTCAAATTTTACTAATACAGGGCTCTTCTTTTAGGGAGGGGTTCATTCCTTGTGGAATTGTTAGCTATTGTTGAATTAATACTTCTAGGGTGTGGCTAGGCTGATTTGTAAGGATGTGATTCTCTACAATGAAACCCTCAATCTCCGTATCCCCACCCTCTTGTCTTCACCTCAGCTGCTTTCTATAGCAGTTAGCACCAAATTTTTCATTTCTATAACTAACAACTATGTGAACTATCTCCACCTCCAGTTTCTGGCCTTGTGATACCTCCATCCTAATTTTTCTCCTCTAAGCCTTCATCAGGACTCCCCCCAAATAATTTGAGGACCTGTTTTAAAATGACCATAGTTGTTATTTCGAAGAGATTTTTCAGGTGGTATCTTCAGAGACATAGGAAGTTATTTAGCAATGCTGTTACAGGGCAACCCCAATGTGAAAGATGTTGCCTGGCCTGACTGTGGGTCCTCACCTGCGCACTTAAAAGGGACTTATTATAATACTCAACTGCAGGCACAAACAAAAAGCTTAATAAAGGGTTTATTTACTAAAAGGGGAAAATGAAGAAAGGAATAACTCAGGGAGAAAGAGAGAGATAAATGGGTAAATCAATTCACTGAGCTGGGACCACAATAGCATGATGAAAACTGGCAAAAAAACAAGGGTCCCCAAGGCCCACATATGTCTGCTTATATACCAAGCCTGGCTTCTTAACTCCATCCTCAGTTCCCAGCAATTCTCCCTTCCCTGGTGTAGGGTAAAGAAAATATCAGGCTTTTCTGCCCTTCCGCCATCAGGATAGATGATGGATCCTTGTCCTGAATGCATGCCTGATGGCGGGCACCTGGAATAGGGTGTGGGCATCGGTAGATGGGATTCAGCTGAGCTAAGACTTTGCTTTTAAGGGCGGTGTCACGGGGACGCCAGCAGGAGCAGTAGAAGCCGAAGCCGAAGCCGAAGCCGATGCCGAAGCCGAAGCCGAAGCCGAAGCCGAAGCCGAAGCCGAAGCCGAAGCCGAAGCCGAAGCCGAAGCCGAAGCCGAAGCCGAAGCCGAAGCCGAAAGAGAAGCCGAGAAGCAGCGGAACGAACTCCAGAGAGCTCAGATAGAGTGAAGACTTGCCTGCCAGCCTCCCAGCCCCCGAGCCAGCACCCTTGCCTGCCATATGCCTGGTCACCCCAATAAAAAACCTGCAAAACCACTGAGGACTCTGACTCCTTCTTTACCCGGTCTGCATGGGATCAGAAAACCTGTACTGTGTCCATTCCTGCCCCTTACACCTGGTGATGACATTATGGGGTTTGTAGTTCTTGGCGTCTTGGATCATGTTGGTCTGGGATAGGGTTGAAGTCCATAAAACCCGTGTTTGTCGAGTTCATTCAGGACATCCTTTCCCCTAATAATCCTAGAGCAGATCCAGCTGAAACTATCCCTAAACATGGGTGGGGTTGGATCTACACCAACAAAGCCTGGTCTGCTCTCCCTCCCTGTCCAGTTTCTGTAAGGCTAATTAAGGCAATGATTTTCCTACTTATTCTACTAATATCAGATTTCTAAATAGCTATTTGAGGATAAAAACCTAGACTGTCAGAAACAGTGCTGCCATTAATGCTGGCATCATGTTGGGAAAAGGAAAAGTTTTGCTTTGCTGAAATAAGAACTTCCTTGCTCGGATTTGCCAATATAGAACTCTAAATGAGCATATTTTCTTTTTGTCCACATAGTTAAGAACAGAGAACTCAAGGGTAAGAACAGCAGGTGCCACATACACATCTTGTACAGAAACCCTTCCCTCACGATTACTAGTAACCGAGTCAATCTAAATCTACCTATAACCTTCCTGACTTCAGTGTAGACTTCCTCACTGCCTCCTGGCTCCCTACACTCTGTGTGAGGATGTTCTGACACAAGTTGGGTAATTCAGATTTCCTCTTACAAAGATCTTCCCCTAACAAAGAAAACCTTTGAGCTAGCATAACCTAATAAATTAGTTAGGGGTATAGATATTATTTCACTTTGCTACAGCCCTACTGAGCACGAAATCTCTTAAGGCTTCTCAATCCCCAAATTGTCCAATATTTCAATGCTCATTTGAAAAAGGTCAGCATGACTCCCTATAACCAGAGAGAGAAGGGACTGGATCATCTGGAAGGTTTCGCATTGCTCTCATAGTGTTGCAGCTGAACTTGGGTCTCACATAGTCCCGTGGACACCTGCTTCCTGCTCTAGGGTGCTGATCTAAAATGTTTAGGTGCTAGTACTGTGTACCAGATTATTCTCCAAAAGTCATCTTTGTTAGATGTTTAAATCAGGAGGGTTTTAACCCTTTGACCAAGACCCTTTTGACCTAGGACACACTCACAAATTTCCATGAGACAATGCTTAACCTTATAATATGCAACACGAATGGAGCTAGAAGGAATTATGCTCAGTGAAATAAGTCAGAAGGAAGAAGAAAAATATCGGATGGTTTCACTTATAGGAGGAATATAGGGGAACAAAATAGGAGGCTGAGGTGATGGTGCATGGGTGCTTTGGTGAAGGAAATTCTATGGGGACGACACCTGGGGGTTGGGACATTGTGAAGCAAACAATGTTTAAAAATGAGCAATGATGTAAAAAATATATATATAAATAAAAATTAAATTAAAATAATACTATGTAATGCTTTCTGATATATTTTTAAAAATCTGTTTTTCCTTTTTTTAAAAAAAATGCTGGGCCTCCCTGGTGGCGCAGCGGTTGAGCGCTGGCCGCCGGGTGAGGGTCCCACATGACACGACAGACCTCACCTGCCACCCGCTGCTCCCTTCAGCAGTGTACTTCAGTCCTTCTGCCTGTTCTGCTCCCTGCTCTGGCTCTGGTGAATTCTCTCACCCTCCTGCGCTTCTGACTGTACCCAGTGCTTATATGCATAAACAAACAAACAAATAAATAAATCTTTAAAAAAAATGCTGATTGCAAGCTACTAAAGTGATAACATAATGTTTCAATTATAAGCATAGTCTGCTTGGGCTGCTATAGGTCAGGTGCTTAAACAATAGAAGTCTGTGTACTCACAGTTCTGGAGGCTGGGAAGTCTGAGATCAAGATACTGGTGGATTCCATTGCTCAAGGAGGGTTCTCTTCTGCCTTGTGGACTGTTGCTTTCTTGCTGTGTCCTCACATGATGGAGATCTCTTTCTCTTTCTCTTCCTCTTATTATAAGAGCGCTAATCCCATCATGAGGCCGCTAACTTCATGACCTAATCTGACTTTAATTCCTTCAAAGTTCTCCAGCTCCAAATATCATCATATTGGGGGTTAGGGCTTCACTTCTTGAAGCTGGGGGAGAACACTATTGAGTATGAATCAAAATTTGAAAAATATTGTTTATTACTTGCTTAGACGTTGTTTGAAAATATCACCAGTGCCAAAGCAGCCAAGATTTGTAAGGACTCCAGTTTCAACCAGAAATTGAGCTAAAACCTACCTTCTTGTCACAAACTTCTAGATCTTAGTTTCCCTGAAAGTGGGACTCTTTCAAGGAATTGATTTCTATTCTCTCATGATAGACCCTCATGATCGTTCTAAATTATCAGGGAATCTCTAATGACTGAGAACTTACAAAGATAAAGTTATGTCTAAGCAATTGGTCTTCTAGATTACTTCTTGGTTCCCAGTCAAATTTCCCCACCCCTTCTGGGACATACACATTATGGACCAAAGGATAAAGAAAGAGCAAACTTTGTCCTATCAAAAGGAAACAATAGCAAAAGTAATAGTAATAAATAATTGTTAATATGTGTTTACAATGTGCCAGATGTTGTTCTAGGTACTTTATATTTCCAACTTGTGAAATTCTCACAGGGATGTCCCACTTAGAGTTGAAGAAACCAAGACTGAGGTTTGTATGAGATGATATTGTCAGGAAATGGCAGAGACAGGTCCTGAACCTACATATTCTGGCTCCAGCATCCAGATTGCTACCACTAAGATGCATGACATTCCTGTAACACTGGTTGGTTCTCTAAGTGTTGTCCAGGATGAACATCATCAGTAGCACCTGGGAGATTGACAGAAATGCATATACTCAGTCCCCTCCCAGGCTGCTGCCTCAGAACCTGCATTTAATTCCAGGAATTGGTGGACATATTCCTGTTGGGGGAGTACTGCTCCAGAGAATGTGTCCCTGCTCACCATGTATTTTCATCACTCAGTTACCCTTTACTCCATTCTTTCATACCCAACACCCAAGCCATCAATATAATCTGGCCACTGTTCCTTAAAGTTTATTCAGAATGTAACACTTCTCACCACCTCCACAGGTACCAGCCAGTCCTCAAGCTCCATCTCTTCTGCCCTATTTTTGTCAGGGCCCACTGACACTCTTACCTTACCTCTCTAGATTTGTCCACTCTTACCTCTCTAGATTTGTTTTTCTCCCAGCAGCCTACCAGTTAAGACAGGTTATCCCTCTTCTGCTCAAAACTGTCATATGGTTTTCTGTTCTACTCAGAACAAAACCCAAAAGGTGCCACATGATCGTTTCCCACACTGACCTCCATCACCTCAACATTAACTGCTTTACCCTTGCTTGCTTGCTCTGCTCCACCTGCAGCTGCTTTCTTGATAACTTTTGAGTCTACAAATAACACTGCCATTTCCTTTTCACATTTCCTGGAATCACCTTCCCTGCACATGTCTGCATGGCTTGAGCTCATGTCCCTCAGGCCTTGGCTTGATAACCTGTGCAGCCTTCCTCAGCCATCTTATAAAAATAGCCAGATTTCCCGCCATCCTTAGCATTCCGAGCCCTCGTATTCTGCTTGCTTTTCCTCCATAGCACTTACCACCATCTGAATATTGTACACTTGCATTTTTATTTGTTTATTATCTCTTAGCCACACTGGAATATAAGGGCAGTTGTCTGGTATGAATGGTCCTGCACATAATGAGCACTCTGTTGAAACTTGTTGAATGAATGAGGGAAATGAATGAATGAATGAAGGAGATGCTTCATATTAAAGTGAGCATTAAAGATAAGTTAAAATGGCATCCCCTTTAAAAAAATTCCTCTTTTGTTTTTTTAAGTTTCTTCTTCCCTAGACCTTCCATGGTGCAAAACAAATTCCATTTTAGAGGATATTCTTGGTCCCTTGAAAATAGCAGGCAGTAATAAATAATGAAAATTTTTAAAGGTCAGAGGCAGAAATGAAGACAGTAACTTCAGATTCTGTTCCCTAAACTAGATGCATAGACAATAGCACAGAAGCCACTTTTCTAATCCACAGGCCACCTACCTGCAAGGCAGAGACCATGGCTTGAGGAATGGAATCAGCCGTCACCTTGATCTCAGTTTTCCCAGAATCCAGAACTGTGAGAACATGAATTTCTGTGGTTTAAGCACCTGGTCTGTGGTAGTTTGCTACGGCAGCCCAAGCAGACTAATACTGTTGGTCATGATGTTAATGTAGTAGCTTGCAACTGGCATTTTTTACAAAGGAAAATGGATTTTTAACTCTCAGGATGCTTTGCATATTGTAAGGCGAAGAATTGCTTCATAGAATTTTGTTTGTATGTCTTGTTTGCATGTTGTAAAGTGCATTTCATCTGAGGGTCTTAGTCAAGAGGTTAAAAACCTCTGCTATAAACAACAGACAATGTGCAGGAGAATCCAGGATATGCTGATGGGTGGTGGCTGTTGCCTTCCTCGTCTCTCAGCAGGCAGTCACTTGTGACGATGCCTACCAGCCATAAACTGGCCTTGGTTTCAGGCTGGGAATAGCTTGGCCTGTACCTCTCAGCCTTTATGACTGTGCTAGAATAGGGTGAGGCTGAGTACTTTTCTACAACAGCAGAAAGGGCAAAGGCACAGAAAATAACCTTGGCTAGTATTTACTGAATACTTAGAATGTGCCAGAGACCAGGCTAAAGCCTTCACATGATTTTCTCATTCTGTCCTCACAGAACTCCATGAGGCACGTGCCCTCTCATGTCAGAGATGGATAACAGAGGAAGCACATGTGGAGTCATTTCATGGAAGACTCAGAATCCTTCTTTTTGCAGCTCATTTTCCCTGTTGTTATCTGAGTGTTGTGATGCTCTGTGGAATGCAGGGACATGTATCTTAAAGGCTGGTTGAAGGTGTGGGAGCTAAGGATAGAGGCCACAGGTCTCCTTAAGTTAGAGTGCTGAGGGCCTCCCCTGGTGTCCCAGTGGTTGAGCGCTGGGCTGCGAAGCTGCCCGCAGCCTCTGCAGCGCAGGTTAGATCCCCAGTCACTGGCGAGGGTTCCACATGGCGCGCAGACCTCTCCTGCCGCCCACTGCTCCCCTCAGCAGTGTATTTCGTCAGTCTGCCTGTTCTGTTCCCCACTCTGGCTCTGGTGAATTCTCTCACCCTCCCATGCTTCTGACTGTACCCAGTGCTTGTATAAATAAATAAATAAATAAATAAATAAATAAATAAATCTTAAAAAAAAAAAGTTAGAGTGCTGAGATTCAGCTGCTATATAATGTGAATAGAATGGCCTGAGTCAAGTCCTAAATGAAGCACAAATATAGAAACATGAGGAGAAAGAAAAGAAAATTGGATGGTTGTGCCCAAGTTGGTGTTTTAGGGATTTAAGATTTTAGGTGTAGAATTTAGGACTTTAAATGCAGGATCCAATTCTATTGACTTGTGCCTGTTTGAGATGATAATGACTCAACTCACAGAACTTCAAGCTTGAAAATATTTTTAATGTTAAGATCTAATTGGAGCAAGTTATTCTCTTATATGGAGGGAACCCCCACAACTACATACAGCACAGTGGGTGTTGATAGATGTGGCTGCATATGGCATGACAGATGGAGAAAGCCAGGAAATATGCTTTCCCTTTTCATAGAACTGCTTCTCTTGAGGGCTTTGCTCCTTTATGGGGATAGCTGTGCTTCTTACAGTTCTCACCTCCTCCCCTTCTACTACAGAAAAGGGACAGGCCAGGCTTAGAAGGAGCACAGGAACCCCATCAGCACACATTGTCCAAAGAACCACAAGACTATCTCCAGCTTATTTTAACAATTTTTCATAAAACTTTATATACAAATCATAAATCATAAGTCTACACACCATAGACTCAACCCTGAAGGTCCTGCATCCTTTCTAGTCAAAACTCCCCTACAAGGGTAATGATTCTCTGATTTCTAAGCATAAAAATTAGTTTCTCCTGTTTTGTGTTTTGTAAGTAAAGCATATAATATATACAGTTACATATTTGACTTGTTTTGCTTAATATTATGTTTATGAGATTCATCTATTTTGCAATAATTGAAATTCATTCATCTTCATTGTTGTATAATATTTCGTTATATGAATAGACTATAAGTTATTCATTTATGCTACTGTTGGACATTTGAGCTGTTTCTAGTTTGAAGCTACAGTAAATAGTGTTTTCTTATACATGTATCATGTTGAACTATATTTATATGACTATGGTGTCTGTACTTAGAGCTGTGTTGCTGATTCCTAGGGTATACATATACACAGTAGGTGTGTAGGCCAGGGGTGAGAGGATTCACCATGATGGAGTGGGGAGCAGGAAAGGCACATCCACTGAAATACACTGCTAAGGGGAGCAGTGGGTGAGACAGGAGAGGTCTGCTGCATCGTGTGGGTTAGCTTCCTGGCCGGGGATCGAACTCAGGCCTCTTGGACCTATGCAGTCACAGTGCTGAGATTTTAACACCTAGGCAACCAGGGAGGCCCTTACTCCATATTCTTTTATTCAAGGCAGTTACCAAAGATCTTCCCAGGTTCATGGGGAGAGTACATAGTCCTACTACTTGATGGGAGGAGAGTTGCAGTCACACTGTAAGAAGAACATACAGAATAGGATTCAATGGCCATCTTTGGAAAATATAACTTGCCACACATGAAGTGAGAGCAATGTAAAACTAGATATAATCCCTGTTTTTTTAATTCTTATTTCAGGGTGTTTCTAAGGATTGATAAGATCATGAAACTGTGTGAGGGCAAAAAGACTAAACAAAGGGAAAGTCAGAATTTTAGATTTGTTATCACAATGTAATTTAGCAGGTTTGTGATCCTAAACTCATAGGACTTTACACCAGGAAATTTAAAAAGTTCAGAATCAGAATTACAGTGGTAGATTGGGTCACTATGAAGTGTCTGGCACATTCCTTTGGCTTCAGACAAAACTGAATTTAACACATTCCAAGGCATTTTTTTTTAAATCACCATGCCCAGAATGTACCCATACAAGGAGCATCTTCTATGCAATTTTTTGATGTTGTATTCCAAATTCTACAAAGAATTCAGGACTTTCAATTTTTTAAAAATGTTGTCAGTATTATTATTTTCCTCATCATCATAACTTATGGTATTGCTGTAACCTAGGTCTGAATCTGAAATTTGCAAACACATTCTATCAACCTCTATGGACCCAAAATATGCTTGAATCAAAACATAGATTTTCATTCTCTTAAATGGTCCTCTTTCCTTTTCAGAAGTACCTTAATAATAAATATTCCAAGATCTATTAACTTCAGGCCTCCAGCAATTATCTAGACAAGAGACTGCTTTCACTGGAAAATTTTCTGCCCAAAGAAAAAGTATTGTCCAACTTTATGAAAGTCACCAAAGCAAATATGCTCATGTTTGTGTCATATCACCCATTCTTTGAATATTAAGTTCAATCCCTGTGGGTTTGCCAACCCACTTAGCTGCTTCCTCGTCCTCTTCTCCCTCTGTATTTCCATAAGACCAAGGGCTCCATAGAACCTGGTTTGAAATTCATGGTTACTTAGAATTCTGGGCAGATTGATGGGAATTATTAGGAGGAAGCATGAAGTGCTCTCAGCATATCGTTACCATCATGGTTGTTATCATTATTGTGATCGTCTTTAAGAAACACTATAAACATAAGTGCTCTGTACAAGGTCAAATATAGCATAAGTTAAATAGTTACTTAATTCTAAGACAGTGCAGGCTGACAAGGCACAGAAAACAAAGCAAAGAATGAAATATTTTCACAAATTTATGAAGTCAATATATATTTTTTACCCATTCTATTCATACTTTACCCCAGTCAATGATTTTGAGAAAAGGGCATTGGTTTGAGAATGACAATTCTTCCTACTTCAAATTGAAAAAATATAGGAGCTGGGAAGGGCTGACGGGGTTTCCTCTTTGTTAAAAGTTGGAACTTCTGGACCTCTCTGGTAGTGCAAGGGGTTAAGACGCAGCGCTGTGAAGCTATCTACAGCCAATGCAGCATGAATTCTATCCCCAGCGGGCCAGGGAGCTGACCCACATGGAGCAGCAGACAGCAGACCTCTCCCGTCTTGCCCACTGCTCCCCTCAGCAGTGTATTTTAGTCAATCCACCTGTTCTGTTTCCTACTCTGTCTCTGGTGAATCCTCTCACCCTCCCAGTACCTCTGACCTATACCCTAGTTTTTGTATGCATAAATAAATAAATCTTTTTTAAAAAAACAGTTGGAACTTCCTTGTTTTAGGCATTGCTTACCTCCCTAGGTTTAGTTGAGCAGTCCATCACATAGGCTTGTAAACTGACTTAACCATGGACTCCTAGTCCAGAATCTTGTTAAAATGCAGATTCTGCTTTAAGGAGGTCTGGGGTAAGGACAACATTCTACATTTCCAACAAGCCCCCAGATGAGGTTCATAGAACAAATGTGGGAAGAAAAGTTCTAGAGAAACACCCTTACTGTGTCTGAATATATGGATTTGCCAGATTATATCTATTTGGAGTGGAAAGGGGTTGCTTGGGAACTTGTGGCTCACTGATGGGAAACACTGACAAATTTTAGTTCTCCATACTTAATGGTTCCTAGATAAGGTTGATTATTTGATATGAGGTTGGCAAAGGAAATGAAAAATATTCTTTGTTATGTATGTATGTATCATATACATATACAACATAGATATTATATATGTTATATAAACTAATATATAATGTCTCATATACATAAAGTGTACATGCACATGTATGTATAAAATGTTTGCTTCCAATAAGAATATACTATTTATACTTTCCTCTTAGACTAATATAGAATAAGTTTCATATTGTACTTTGGGGAAAAAAGACTACGTCAAATAACTACATAATTTCAATCATTCATTCATTAAAGCAATAAGCAAAGGGCGCCCATTGTGTCTCAGGCATTGGAAGAGAAACAAGATAATGTCCTTATGCTTGGCTGGGGGATGGCGATTCAAAATCTTGTGCAATGGGCCTCCCCGGTGGCGCGGCGGTTGAGCGCTGGGTTGCGAAGCTGCCCGCGGCCTCGGAGGCGCCGGTTCGATCCCCAGCTGCTCCCCGGCCACCGGAGGAGGATCCCACATGGCGCGCAGACCTCTCCTGCCGCCCGCTGCTCCCCTCAGCAGTGTACTTCGGTCCTTCTGCCTGCTCTGCTCCACGCTCTGGCTCTGGTGAATTCTCTCACCCTCCCGCGCTTCTGACTGTACCCAGTGCATGTATAAACAAAAACAAACAAGCAAATAAATAAATAAATAAAACATGCCTCTAGAAAACAAACAAACAAACAAACAAACAAACAAAAATCTTGTGCAAAAAAATACCAACCTCTAAGCAATGGCAAATTTCACAACAGATAGCTTTACCGATGTTCTCTTTCTATACTGAAAGTATGAGTCTTGACTCATTATCAAGAATGAGAAGATATTTCTGTTTACAAATGTAGTATTGAAACTTTCAACAAAGCAGGTGCAAAATGAGAAGGAATTCTTGTCCTGGCAGGCATATGCCTCCAACAGATGGTTGTTTTCTTGATAGAGGAGACTGTCTAACAGTGAGAAGAAGTCAGAATTCCTGTTATGTTAAATAGCGTAAGTGAAATGAAACTGCCAATTCTTGACAACCTGCCAGATTGAATCTCCTGTGAAAACTGACTCACTGTTTTTTAAGTGGCACACTTTTTTATCTTTTTCTGAGGTCCTCTCTGCAATATATGAGTTTGGTGTCTGGTTATTGTGTAAGTTCTTTTTTCTCTCTCCTAGGTAGGCAATAGTTTCTATGAAACTGGAAAGCAATTACAGACCTTGTCCCTATAGTGGCACATTTCCTTTGTGAGTTCTGATAAATCTCAATGTCTCAGATCAGAAATCAGAAACTTAATCAAACTCTTCAGGATTCTGGCCAGCATCTACAGAAACATTATGAGAATTAAAAAATAAATGCACCTCCTTCAGTCAGTCAAGTCACGAAGATGGCATCCCCACCGCAAGCTGCAGCCCCGTGCCATGACTCAGGGCTCAGTGTCATTCTCCGTCACCTCTAGGTGGGTGCTGCAGAAGGTACTAGCCCAGCCCTGAGTCTTCTCAATTCAAAAAACTTCCCCTTGGATTTGATGCCAAGTTGGCTAAACGGCAGTTGGTTCCATACTGTAGAGAGTGTGCTTAATGCTCTCAGGGCACCAGACATTTCAGGGCCCTGTGTAGATAGTGAATAAAAGTAGGCAAAGACCAATTAAAGCTCAATTAAGTTTTCAACCTCCACCAACACAGCAAACTTACAAATGGGACTGAGGACTGACTGGTGTATCTCAGAGAGATGTACCTAGTTCCTTGGAGTTGTTCACTTTTTCCCCTGAGAGAGGATGATGCAGGGCAGTTGACTCATCCCTCATCACCTTTTCCATGTCTAACTTGTACTCAGAGAACATGGGGAGAACTCTCCAGCATTAGATGTACTTCTTATAGAAACTGCCATTTTCCAAAAGTCCCTGCAGTGGATTGGCACAATATGTGTCAGGAAGTTTTAATATTTTTCTAGGGGAAAAGACATCCATAAGTAAAACTAATGTGAAAACAGGGCCTGACTAGGTGATCTGAGTCTCTCCCACACAGACTGTCCTTCAGGAGCAGGGCAAGCTTATTACGGACCTACTCATCTCCTGATTTCCTTTCACCAGGTCCTTTAATCTTGACAATGATGCTGTGAAATAGGAACATTTATCCCTGTTTGGTAGTTGAGGAAATAGGTAAATAAAAACAAAGTAACTTTTCCAAATTCAAACAGTTACCTATATGAGGGGACTGGGGTTTGAGCCCTGGTCTCCACACCTTAGTTTTGTTTTTTAAATCACATAGTGTGGTTTTGACTATGATGCCTGACTTGAGGACTCTGGTAGAATCAAGACCTCTCTGAGGTGTAGAAATTGATAGAATCAAGTGTGACAAGAACATATATTCTACAGATAGGTGCTCTCTGCTTTTCTGCTCTCTGTTTGTCTGCATAAGTTCTAAGTCTTTTCTGTGGTTTTTGCTGAAACAGACAGGAAGAATTGGGAGGGACCAGCTTGGCTACACAGTTGGTGAGATATGTAGGACTTCAAGGTATTTGATGGGGAAGACACGTGTGGCATGTCATGCAATAAAATTGACATCTGCCTTTGAATTCTCTTTGAATTTTTATGGAAGATTTAAATGAACTTATTTTGTTTTTCTTTTGTAAAAAAAAAAAAGCTTGCATTTCTTTGGCGTGTGGCCATGAAACAGGATTGGCCATGAGGGGGTTCAGGTATCTCTAGGCTCTACAGTAAATAATGAATCAGAAAATATGCAGATATCTGTCCTATGTGTCAATCCACTTGTAACTAACATCTACTTCCCAAGCTTTTCAAGCACTCAGGTTCCTGGGAAACTGCACACATTGAGACAGTGTATGTGTGTGTGTGAGTTTGTGTGCACCTGCCTGTGGACTTAGGCTTGAATTAATAAGAGATTTATCTTGCTCCACAGTTGCTTCAGAAAAGAATATTTTAAAGGAGTTTATGCCCTATTTCCCAGTCTCCTGTGGCTCAACCTTAAAGAAATAACTCACCAGGACGGTGGTTGACTTTTCTCTTTAGAAGGCATCAGATAGCAGAGTAGATAAGCAATTTCATAGCAAAGAACTCACCTGAAATCACCACTTACTTGCAGATTTCTAACATTAGGTCACTCTTAATGTGCCTGAGAAATTTGCAGGCACACATAACAACTGCAGAACTGGTCCAAGAATTGGGTTCTGTGCGTGGTAACAGGTAGCTGAGACAACAAGGGAAAGAGGCTTTGGAGGCAGGGAGCAGATGGGATAGAAAAACCTATGGTAACTTCCTAAGTAATTACTTGAACATCTTAACATCTTAAATGGGGCTTTTTTTTTTTCCTTTTTTGGTGGGACCCTCGCCTGCGGCGGGGGAACAAACCTGCCCTGCAGAGGCTGTGGGCAGCTTCGCAGCCCATTGCTCAAGCGCTGCGCCACCAAGGGAGGCCCTTAAATGAGGCATTTTGAATGTCTTCACCAAGGTCATTAGCTGTGTATGGAGCAAAGACTTATTTTTAAAGTTTGACGTAGCCCGAGGAATGCTTTGTTCCTAATTTAGAGCACTTGTCTTGACAGGTTCCAAGTCCTCAGCATCTGCTGCCACCCACTGTGTGTTTGGTCCACTTGCGGTGAAGCCTCAGAGCCCGGAGCTCCACGGGTAGCCAGCAGGGCCTGGGAGAGAGGCTGTTTTGGGAATTATTTACCAAAAAAAGTAACTTTTAAAAAGGACATCTTGGGTATGAGAGTTTGGATTCTATTTCAGTTAAGTATTCACTTTGATATCTGTCATGGGTAAAGTTGTTTCCTGGACCTTTTGACATGGAGGTTGGCCATGTGACTTGCTTTGGTCAATAAAATATTAGCTGATATGAGGTGAGCAGAGGTTCTAACTGAACTTGTGTCATTCATCTTGGCTTGCACCCTGGTCATCTGCCATGAGAAGAACTTCTGCTGGGTAGTGGATGCACTTAGGAGGAGCAAACCTGAATTTAATCCATGTTCTAGCTGACTCACAACCTAAAAGCAGAGTCACCCCATTCAACCCAGCTTAAATTAGCCAATCTCCAGAGTTATGATTGGGATATTCATATTTGTTGTTATCAGCTATTTGAATATGTGTTGCCGAGCATTATTATAACAATAGCTAATGCGTGGAGTTAATATTTGTGTGTTTTTTCCCTGCATCTGAGTGAATATTTATGTCAACTGATATGATAGGGTTGAAATGCCTTTCATCTATGGGATAGAAGGGGAGTTTTTATCAGTTTAAACATGAAATTTTGAGACAAGAGTAGGAAAGGAGTGGCTTGTGAAACAGTGGGTACCCGCAAACAAAGATCATAGCTCAAAAGTGAGTGCTTGGGGTTTCTGGACCCAATTCCACTGTGGTTATGTAGAGGCTTCCCCACACTAACAAGCAATTCTAAAACACCAGCAGAGAACCCAAACTAATTCTGACATTACCTACCCAAAGATAATATCAATTGCCGCAGGTTAAGAACTCAGTCTCCCAAGACCACCCTCACCTTTGTACCCTCTGAAACAAGACCAGCTGTCCTGTGCTTCTGATCCTCTGGCTACAAATTGGAGCTTCCCACTACCACCTCCTCAGGTTCAATTAATTTGCTAGAGTGTCTCACAAAACTCCAAACACTCATTTACTCACCAAAATGTTACAAAGGATGCAAACAGATGCAAGTCAACAGCCAGATGAAGAGAGACACAGCGCAAGGTCTTGAACAAAGGAGCATCTGTTCCCTTGGAACTTGGGGTCTGGCAAGATTCTCCAACCAGGAAGCTCTCCAAAGCCCCTCCTCTTGAAATCCTCTAGAGGCTTCATTATAAAGGCATAACTGATAAAATTATTGGCCATTGGGAGTTGAGCTCAATCACAATAAGCCCGTGAAGAGTCAGGAATAGCAGATGCCTAAAGAAGAATCATGAATAGCAGTAGGGTATTTAATTTTGGCCAATAAACCTATAGAGATTGTTGAAATCCTCCAGCCCATAAAAACTACCTTAAACATTGTCTAAATAGTTTTGAACTTAAGTTGAAAATTTGAACTCAAATTAGCATATTTTACTTAATTTTTCATATTTTTTAGCTTCTCTTGAAAGAAAATGGGAATGTCAGGATATATCTAGCCCACAATTTTTTTCCGATAATAAATACAGAAGGTGATTAGTTGTTTCGTTTAGACTGGCTGTGTGCCTTTCAGTTGCCGATATCCCCACCATACTCATTTTCAGCTGTCTCATGTTATTTTGTTTTACATTTTACTTGTATCCTTATAGGAACTGGGATTTGTGGCATTTACTTGTTCAGCAACCATTACCCCATTTTAAGGAAATCCATGGAAGTAAAGACAGGCCCAAGTGCTTAGCTTTGAGGAAATACTTAATAGGGTGATCACATTATCAGTCTTGCCCAGGACTGTCCTGGTTGATGCCTGAGTTGATACATCAATTTGTATGAAAATTGTAGATTCTTCTCTCGCAGTAGTTGAGACTGGTTTTCAGTTGGGACTTCAAGAACACGTCCCATGGCCTCTCACATGGCCTGGTTTGTTGATTGCCTGGTAGCCTTTGGTAGTTAGATGGGAGTCCCAGGACGTAAGACAGAAGCTATATGTCTTGGTTGACCTAGTCTTCAAAATCAAGCAGCATCACTACTGTCTTGTTCCATGGGTTATAGTGCCGCCCAGATTTAGGACAGGGGATGCATATACAAACTAGTTCTAAATGACTGGTAGTTAGCAGCAAAGACTAGAATCAAGTCCGCTTACTCCTATGTTTATTTTTCCTGCTTCCTCTTTATTCTTCACTGCTTACTTGATATTTATTTTTCCATTCCAGGAATCCCCATCTGTGTACATTCTCCACCTCATTTCATCTCTCCATCTGTTAAATCAGGTGTAAGCATCTATGTAGTCTAAGAGAGCTAAGCCATGGATTTTCAGAAGGCCTCATAAAATATTGGAATGGTGTGCAAAATCTGTGTGTGTATCAGTCAGAGTTCTCTATTGTAGAAACAGTTTGAGGATTTTTTTAATGGGCATTAGATAGCTTACAGCATCCGTGAAAAAGTCTGAGAATCAGGCTTGTAGCTACACAACTAGGAGAAATTCCATCATTACAGAGCAGGCTGCTCCAGGGAAGAATCTGCTGCGGCTCTTGAGCAGTTTCTGTACCACATCTGCCTGCCCAGGAGTTTAGTGGGCAAACTTCCATTCACTACTGTTACTGAACTCTTGGTAATTTTTGCCACTGTCCAAGCCGGAATGGATCTGTACAATGACTGCTTCCAGATGAATTGTGTTTCTGTACCTGAATGGTTGATGTAAAGTCATGTGTGTGAGTCACAGTTGTTAACTATGATAAGTGAATTTCTTGTGTCTACTGTAGGGATTGGCATTAAGAGGGTGGAAAATCCCTTACACATAAGAAAAGTGTTTGTAAGGTGCTGAGAAGGTAAAAATCATGATGGAGGCCACTGTGTCAAAATGTGCATATATGTGTATATCTACATGTATATCTATATATGTGTGCTTTTCTGAAACATGGGTTTCTAGTTTTCATCAGAACTTCAAAGATGTCTGTCATCCTCACATACTAAGAATCACTGTCATAAGCACAAGTCTGTGTGTTTTAGTCCATTTTTCTATTTGAGTCTATTATACTTTTCAAAATTAGGATTGCAAAGTCCAATTTTCTCCATCTCTTTTCAGTAACATAATCACTTAGTAAAAACCTGATGGACATGGTATTTTTGTACCATTGTTAAGTCTGTTTTGTGTCCCTCTTTTGGATGATGGTAAAGTACAAAGTTCACTAAAGCTTGGATTAACAAGGATGCTTATTTTAATAGATTTTGTTCATTTTGACTTCTACTTTGAGCACAGGATGGCAAAAACAAAAGAAAACAGATAATCACAGAAAGTTCTCAATAAGGATGTGTTCTAAAAATATACTTTCAGGGATGACTTTGAGTTAAAACATTCAGTTCAACTTTCTGTAATTTCCAATATTTGATATACAAACAAATTCCCGGGGACTCAATAAATGCTCATTCATTTTAAAAAAATAAACTTTTGTCATTATTTGTGGATGTCAAGAATATAGAGTAAAACATTTTGGGGGAGATTCCACATAACATATGATATTAGAACAAAAAAGAATCTCAAATCTGTGGTGAGGGTGAAGTGTTCTGTGCAAAATCCACAAGTCCATGATGGTGACTGAATTGGAACTAAAGACTTCTAATTCCCAACTTTGTGGCCTATCTCTCAGAGGAAGGCTTGTGTGCATTCTTGGTGGCACAGGGGTTTAAGTCTCAGTTCTGTCAAGCTATCACAAGCCACTGTGGCCTGAGTTCGATCCCTGGCCAGGGAGCTAACCCATATGGCACAGCAGACCTCTCCTGCCTGGCCCGTACTCCTCTCAAAAGGGTATTTCAGTAGATCTGCCTGTTCTACTCCCCACTCTGTCTCTGGTGAATCCTCTCACATACACCCCACCCCCCGTACCTCTGGTCTATACCCAGTTATTATATGCATGAATAAATAAAATATATCTTTTTTAAAAAGAAGGCTTATAACAAAGATTTTGTACCAGACTGTTACTTCTGTGTAACAAATCAACCCACCTCCAATGCGGATTCACTGTGTCTGCTGCTTTGGATCAAATCCACTAATTCAGCTGTGCTCACATGGGCTTCTAAGATCAGCTGCTGGTTGGCTAGGTGATTTAGCTAAATTTAGTTGGGTGCTGGCTTACATCTGGTGCTTCACTTTGGAAAATAAGGTCAATTCTCTTTCATGAGGTTTATTACCCTCCAGCAAGTTAGCACAGACCTGCCATGGTGGTGTCAGGGTTTCAAAAGAGAGATCTAGTCTGGGAACTGGAGTCATAGAATCATCTTACTCTAATAGCCACAGAGTCAAAGGCCAGCCCAGATTCCATGGTGAGGAAGAGACTTCTTGAGGGCAGGCTCGACAAAGTCACATTCTAAGACTATAGAGAGGCTATGAAGAATTAGTGCCATTCTTTCAATCTACTGCAGGTTAATTAATTTATTCAGCCTTTATTGATTGTCATCCATTGTTTCTGGCCCAGTGCTGTAACAAGCCCTAGGATACCATATAGAATAAAAATTGATCTTGTGCTTATTCTTAGTGAAAAATATCATATGGCAACACATCTGTTTCCTGAGGCAATCTGGTGACTCAGGGTCAGATTTTATATCTCTTTCCTGAAAGCCATTAGTCTTTAAATTTGATATTACACCTTCTATTAAAAATCATATAAGAAATTCAGGAGTAATTTAGCATGCATAAATTAAAATTGGCTTTGGTGAGAATAATTGACTTCTCAGAGGTGCAGCCAACAGGGAACTGTCAAGATAGATGAGTTTTTACACATCTCAGAGAGAAACTGGAGCTCCTAATGCTAAATTTAGCTTACAAGGATATCTCACATATATTTGACAACTTGAAGGTCTTTAGATTATAGGGAGAATTTTTGTCATCTTCATTTGATGTTTCTCTATCTGATTACTATTTCAGTTGAGACATGTGCGTGAGACCATAGCATAACCCCCCAAAATAAATGGGCCTTTAGTCTTTGATTAGCTATCGCCCAATGTTATTGAGAGTAAACTATTTTCATGTTATCCAAGTGTAAGACCTGGTCTAGGCAGCATCAAAGGTGTTCTTCAGGATATAGTTTAAAGATTTCAAAATATACCAATAGAAATTGAATAAATGCTAGAAAAAATGGAACCTAAATATTTTCTTAAAGGTAATAAAGTGATGAGAAGACAGCAAATAACTACCCAGCCACAAGTCTAAAGGAAAACTGGCATCCAAAGAAATAAAGAGTCAATTTTATCCTGAGAAAATGTCCCTATTCTGGTGAATTTGGACGTCAATTTTTTTAAGTTTCTTTTTTTTAAGATTTTTTATTTATATAATAGCTGGTGTACAGGTCAGACATGTGGGAGGGTAAGAGGCTTCACCAGAGATAGAATGAGGAGCAGAACAGGCAGACAGAAAGCACTGCTGTGGGGAGAAGGGGTGCAACAGGAGAGGTCTGCCGCACCATGTGGGAATCTCCCTGCCTGGCTGGGAATCAAACCTACCGCTGCAGAGGCTGTGTACAGCTTCACAGCACTGCGCTCAACCTGCTGTGCCACAGGGGAGGCCCTGAACTTCAATTTTGATGGGCCCACAAGACAAGACAGGAAAAAAAAGACAAATTGAAAATCTGAAAGTCTATTCAAATCAAAGAATCCCATCTTTTGGAGTTTTGGAATTTTTTTGTTTCCATGTCAATCTAGGGTAGAAGAATTTCTTGAAGATGTCTAACTGCAATTTTATAAGGTGGGCTGTGTTTCCTTTGTTTCTTTTTTCTTTTATTTTTTTAAAGAACATATATATTTTTAAAAGATTTATTTATTTATGCATACAAGAACTGCAGTACAGGCCAAAGGTGCGAGGCGGGGCGATGGGGGTGTGTGTGTGAGAGGATTCACCAGAGACAGAGTGGGGAGCAGAACAGTCAGACTGACTGAAGTACACTGTTGAGGGGAGCAGTGGGCAAGACAGAAGAGGTCTGCTGTGCCATGTGTGTTACTCCCTGGCCGGGGATCAAACTAGTGCTGCGGTGGCTGCGGACAGCTTCATAGTGCTGTACTCAACCCCTTGCGCCACCATGGAGGCCTGACTGTGTTCCCTTTGGGGTCTTATTATTTCTTTGGTGCTTTGCATGAGGTGGTAAAAGTCCTCTCTCAGTAACCCTCTGATACTTACACTTTTATCCTTTACATCTCTTTATTTCACTCAGCTCAGGCAAAGCTACTTTGTATCATGATTTCTCCTAAACATTTTGTCTGTAACTGGAATCCTTTCTGTTCTTATGAGTGTACAGGTTCTTGAATGCAAAGCCCACAAGAGAGATCCAAAGACTTCTAGCTTTTCACCCTCCTGCTCCCCTTCCCTAAAGACAGAAAAGCTTAGCTTTTGGAATAAAGAGATCAGATGGGGAAAATATTTTAGGAAAAAGACTACATTATTTGATATTTAAAAATTTCTTGGCTGCTTGTGTTTGAAAGCGGTACTACCCTAGATTCAGTGAAGGGATGTCACTGTCGAGGGTCCCATGCTTTAGATGTCCATACCCTGTCTTTTTGGGGGGATGTACTTCTGCCATAGAGACATTTTAAAAAAATATTTATTTATTTATGCATACAAGAGCTGGGGTACAGGCCAGAGGTGCAGGGCAGAGGGGAGACAGGGTGAGAGGATTCACCAGAGACAGAGTGGGGAACAGAATAGGCAGACTGACTGAAACACACTGCTGAGGGGAGTAGTGGGCGAGGCAGGAGAGGTCTGCTGCACCATGTGGGTAGCTCCCTAGCCAGCTGGGGATCAAAGTCGTGCTACAGAGGCTGCAGATTGCCTCAGTGCTGTGCTCAACCCCTCGTGCCATCAGGAAGGCCCTGCCATAGAGACATTTGCTAAAGCTAGGGCACCTGCAGATCTGAAGGGCACAAACTCTTTATAGATCATCTTTGTCACTACAGAATTGCTTGTCCAAATGTCCCCCAAGCCCAATTTTAGGACCAGCAGGTAAGTGAGGAGTGATTTAGGGAAGCAATTCTTGCAGGATAAAGAGGTGTGAAAGACCCTCATCCCAGTCAGGATGTATGTATGCACATACATGTGAGGAGCATTAGCATTGTTAGCATAAAAGCAAAACAGGCCTTTCCTTTCACTATGTATTTGTAGGGTCATGTAATAGGAGTCATTTTGATGGAATAGCCTTAAAGATTTACTTACTTATCTGTGCTTCTAACCCAACTGAGTCTGGAGTGGAACCATTACCTAGAACAGAGTAGATGCTTATTAAATATATGTTGACAGAATGTATTACTGGAAACTATGTTGATGTGGGAGTATTTATAGTCTCTCCCAGTGTAATAGTAATTCTATTTTTGCCTGCCTAGCTTGTGAGCCTTTTGGAGGCTGAATTAAGCAACACTAGAACATTCAGGAAGGATAGAATGTTTTACATTAGAAACATTAAATGATTACTCAAAAGATCAGAGATGGTTAAAGAAAATAGAGTAGGGGCCTCCCCTGGTGGCGCAGCAGTTGAGCGCTGGGCTGCGAAGCTGCCCGCAGCCTTTGCAGCGCCAGTTCGATCCCTGGCCGCAGGAGAGGGTCCCGCATGGCGCGCAGACCTCTCCTGCCGCCCGCTGCTCCCCTCAGCAGTGTACTTCGGTCCTTCTGCCTGCTCTGCTCCCTGCTCTGGCTCTGGTGAATTCTCTCACCCTCCTGTGCTTCTGACTGTACCCAGTGCTTGTATAAATAAATAAATATTTCAAAAAAATAAAAATAAAATAAAATCAAGATAATCTTCAAATCTTGATTCAAAAAAAAAAAAAAAGAAAATAGAATAAATTCAGAGATGAAGGCAAGCGGACAGCAGGCAAGAGCCCATGTGGACTGGAGTTGGGGGAAATTTGGGGGACAGTTCCTTGATCTGCAACAATCACTAACAGAGTGAGAAAACAATGGGAAAAATAACTCAAGGAGACTTTGTAGTGTGTTATAAATCAAATCCTATTTTGGCACATTTTGAAGAGATTTCAATACAAATTATTTATCCTTTTCAACTATTTTTCTGGTCTTGGACTGTGGTTTCTTTGACTAATGCTCCCTGGAGACTGGACTTTCTATTGGTTTTAAAGAAATGAATGTACTTCCTTAGATTCTCATAAAAAAGATTTTTTTTTAAATGAAAAAGAGAAGGAAATTGTATTTCAGTGATCCTAAGATACATGCTTATGTTTAGTCTTTCCGAAATCAGGATGTGCCTATATGTATGATAGTATAAATGCAAGATTTTCTTTCTTTGTTATTGGGACATTTCTTTTGATATATTAAACTTTTTGACAGTATAAACTTGATAATGTTATACTTTTTTTAAAAAAAAATCAATGTTGCTGACTTTTTAAATTATTTGATAAGAAAACTTACAGCTGTCATTTTCCACTACGTGTCAGAAAATCTTTGAGTGTTTTGCCTTCCTAAGCTTTGGTCAAGTGAGGATAGTAGGGGAAGGAAAGAGAAAGTAGGGGACCCCCAATATGGAAGTAATGGCCAAGGGTAACAACTCCTGGATGGAGGGGATGGAATGACAGGGTAATAACAACTGTCTCCTCTTGCACCAGCATCTCAGCATCCCGATTTTCTGTCCAGGAACAGCTGTGCTCTGTCGGTGGGGTAGGGTGGGGGGGGGATTGCATCCCTAGAGACTGGCATTATGCCCACTCCCACCATCCTCCTCATCAAAAGAAGGCTGGCTTTGAAACCAAGAAATAACAGCTTGATTGTGTTAAGAAATTTTTATTGTTTCCTTTGGATTTGTGGTGAAAGCACATAAAATTACAAGTGAAGGAAACATCATGCCACAAAATTGCATAGAATTATTACAAAAATGTGAATTATGCATTTTAAATAATCTGGGATAGGAGAACCAAAATATGTACATTTTAAGAGCCTCCTATTCTTTGCCCTATCTTTATTCATTTTCTGAAAAGACAAAAATCACAAGGTCCAATCCATCACAAACAATATTTATACAGTGCACAAGAGCGACATTAAATTCAAAGTACTGCAAGCAATGGTCCTTTCTTTTGGAATGACTGCTTATCTATTACAGGAGTATTACTTAATGTATGGCAATACTGAAATGTTAAAATGAAAATTTAAAAACCCAGAACACATGGCATGTCATCAGAACTTGGAAAATTGGTTTACATGGCCAAAACCACGCTATTCTCAGTAGTGTAAAGGTTTCAGAAGGATACAGTCTAATTTAGTACACAGCTCTACTCTCTATTATAGGAAAACCACAGTACAGAATTTCACGCATTCAACAAAGAACAAGGCAAATACATAAAGGCACAAAAACTGCACATCATATAGACCCTTTTTCTTTATCTTAGTCTATTTCAAGTAATATTAATATTAGTAAATGCTATATCACTGTAGTAGTTCAATGATGCAAGATGGACAGTGTTACACACTACCCCACAACTGCAAAAAGTGTCATTGTACAGATATAAAAATGTGGTTACAGTAAATGGCCAAATACAAACGTATTGCAAAATGACTAATCACTAAGATCATGAAATCCAACTACTAAAAGTTTTGTGTAAGTCAAGGTTACTCAACCTTAGCCTATTTCTGCACTAAAATGTGTACAATGTTCTGTAATAATCACCATTGTGTTTGGTTATGAATGCTATTTATTCTTTCGTTCTTCTGCAACTTTAGACAGTCTGTAATTTTGTTTATAAAAATGC
This sequence comes from Talpa europaea, assembly GCF_964194135.1. Lineage (NCBI taxonomy): Eukaryota > Metazoa > Chordata > Mammalia > Eulipotyphla > Talpidae > Talpa > Talpa europaea. The sequence continues at coordinate 26,248,499 of NC_140078.1, read as the reverse complement.
AGCATTCTATTTTGACCATTTCTGCTTCCTTGTATCAATGCTTTTCATTCAAAGTGCAAAAGTAGAATGATTTATAAAAGATTTCTCTCTCAGTGAAGTTAAGTTTTATTAAGTGTCTAATTAACACCCCAAATCATTCAGATTAAAATATAATCAACTCCAAAGGGGACGAATTTTCCCCCTTGTGTCTCACTAGATGTGTTTTTTTAATCAAACACTCCTAATGTTCGAACTAAACCTTCATTTTGATGAAAACTTAATTGCAATCTCTAGTTATTGCTTAAAGTTAAATAAAATAATTCCCATAAAAATATTAAATTCTTCAAATACAATTTTCAGGACACAAATAGCTTTTGTGTTTTAAAATGTTTTTCTAAGCTATAATCAGACAGGTTTATTTTAAAGTAAAATAAAACTGTTTATTTTGAAGTAAAATAAAGCTGTGAGCATCTTGCTTCAGGGCTTTAACCTCAATGTTCTTTGTGTTACTCTCTATATTATATTTCTTCTATATAATTATTCTCTCTTATTTAAGACCTTTCAATAATAATTTTGATCAGCTATACCATAATACAATCTGTTTCTCTTATGTCATTTAACAGGAATTTAACAGAAAGACACAATTAGTGAATTAAATGTACATAGTTAATATATAATGAAATGTTTTTTGCTAAAATAACAAAAAATCATGGAAGTACTAATATATTTCCATATTGCTGTCCTACACCATTTTGTCTATTTTCACCATTAAATGAAGATTAAAAGACTATGCTTAAAATCCAGTTTTTGATTCAGCAAAATATGTATGAAATTCATATTCTAATTTCTAAATCTACCTCAATTTGCATCAACAGCTCCATCATTTGTTTTTTACTATTTCAATATACTGTAATACCCATGTAATCTTCTTATTTAACTACTGTTATCATCTCTGTCCATTTATGACCAAATTTGGCTTTAAGTCTTGTGGGGGAGATCTGTGTCACTGCCAATTAGGAAACACACATCGACACTCATATGAATGTATATGCGTATGTGTGCATATGTGCGTGCACTTACATGGTCAAGTGTGTACATATATACATGGAAATAATATATATCATTTATACGTGGGTCTGTATATTCTTTAGCTAAATATTCATTCTTTATAGTAAAAATAAATGAACCATAAAAAATGTCAGCAAAGTAACCATTGGAACCTATTTCATACTGATTTAATCTCTATTTACCTACATCAGCTCAACTGTATTTATGCAAACCGACTCTTTGCAGCTATTGAAATAATTTCACGCCAAAAACCAACGGATACCCAGACTTTGAGTGGAAATAGTCAACTCAGTACACTGCCTGAAAGCGTGTGGCCAACTCGCTCATGCAGCCAAAATGTACAAGCCAATATATTGCCAAGTCTTGGGGTAGCTTCACTGGGCAAGAATACAATCAAGTTATTTTTTTTTTTTCAAAAAATAAAAGCAGCTTATTTGAATCACTATGATATCTAATAAAACTATGTCAGCAACAAATACACTGATGCCTCTATGATAAATAAATTAGCAAACTGCAAGCCACCAGTGCTTGCAAAGCAAAGGATGAAACAATTTAATATACATGTTAGTATGAAGATATGTTAGTTGAGGGGCAGTTAGGGAAAAAAATGCTCAAAGTTGTTTGTTCAATGGTGTTAAATAGCGCTATGCAATTCTCAATCTATTTCTATTACACTGAAATACTTTACACTAGAGCTTCAAAGACAAACATGAGCTTGATCTTCTTCAAAAAAGACATTGTCCTTCATTAAATGTTCCATGGAGACTGGAAGTTTCCAGCTTTGAATTTACACTGGAAAGAAAATAAAAATTCCACAAACATGCATTCTCTACTAGTAGACCTGCAGCAGTTTCCACATAACACCTGGAGCCTGGGCATGGGGACCTCTGCATGGATCCTTCTGGAATTTTCCCTTTGTTATAGATTATAGGTTAAGGGATGCTTCTCAGGAAGATGCTCCTGAGTGGTGATCTTTGTAGTAAGAGAGCCCAATGGAGCTAGAGTCGCCACGCAGGTCCTGAAGGCATGGCTGGAATCATCACAGAGGAGTATCAAACTCTTTTCCTGGGTTGTCTCCTTCTAGCTCCTCACTCGGGGGTTTGTGATTCAGTTTCCCAGGGTCTGGGGCCAGGGAGGAGGGGGCAGAACTGTGGTTGCTGTCTTCACTGATCTTCCCTTTCATGGCTTCTTGCACAAACTCCAAAATCTCCAGGGGCAGCCTTTTGAACTTGTCTTGATACTCTTGCTCCAACTCTGTCTGCAGCTGGGAGATATCAAAAGAGGAGAAGAATTTTAGGTCATTTAGGTTGTATAGCTTTATAGTGGTAAGTCTTTGAAAGAGATATGCAAAGACTGGGGAGAAGGAAGTTAATTTAGATATCACCCACTGGTTACCTATAGAAAAGCTACAAGGCAGTTTACAAATAAGTATGTCATTTGTCCATAGCTGAAAGTCAAGTTCAGGTTATGTGTTGCATAATAAGGCTAAAGACCTCCAAGAATATAAGCAAATATATGTAAGCACATGGATGTGCAGTAGGCACACAGGTGAGTCTTTTGAAAAAGTTTACAGAAAGAATTTGCAATGATCTGAAGTTCTTAAATATAAAGATTAGAAGCTTCTGGTAGTTGGGAAGCCAACAGCAGCCATGAATGGGGCTGGAAAGAATGAAGAAGTTAACCAGCATAGAAAGAGGAGCTAGAAGGAGGTTCTCAGGGGTTGAGAAGCCACCACTGAGTGCTTTTAAAGAGTTGTTTAATGCATTTTTACATGCCAAGCAAGCTCATCTAACCAATCTTAATTTCTATTTTGACTCTTTTAAAATCACTTTAATTCCTTTTCTCATTCCAATTTTTATTTGCCTTGTAACCTGTTTATGCTACCTTTTAAATTGTCTTTTTTTTAATTTTATATTTTATTTTTTTAAAGATTTATTTATTTATACAATAAATAAATTATAACAGGAATACAGTTATTCCTGTACAGTCAGAAGCACGGGAGGGTACAGTCAGAAGCACGGGAGGGTGAGAGAATTCACCAGAGCCAGAGCGGGGAGCAGAGCAGGCAGAAGGGACCGAAGTACACTGCTGAGGGGAGCAGCGGGCGGCAGGAGAGATCTGCGGCCATGTGGGACCCTCCTCCATGGCCGGGGAGCAGCCGGGGATCGAACAGGCGCTGCAGAAGCTGCAGGCAGCTTCGCAACCCAGCGCTCAACCGCTGCGCCACTGGGGAGGCCCTTAAATTGTCTTTTAATGTATCTATTTAATGCTGTGGGGAATTTTCAGACATCTAAAGGTCACAGAACTCTTTCCTCAAGTGCAGACTTATGAGGAGGCCCTAGTCATCAAACAATTAAGAACTATGATTTCTCCCTCAAAAGTAGAGTAAGGGGTAGAGGTTCTGTCTGTTGGGAAGCTCTGCTTTGTTGAGCCCAATGAAAATCCAGAATTTTTTTTATTATAAATTTTTAAAAATTAAAAAAAATGTTTTACATCATTGTTCATTTTTAAACAATATTTGTTTTCCCCCACCCCCTCAGGTGTAGTCCCCATAGAATTTCCTTTACCAAAGCACCTGTGCACCATCACCTCGGTCCCCTGTGCTCCTCCCTCCCTCCCTCTAATCCCTCTCCCTCCTCCCCCCTGCAGGATGTCTCTGATTTATAATTTCTTGTTTTTGCTTTGTTGTGTTTTGTACTGTTATTATTATTTTTTTACATTGATGTCTTATTTGGTTCCCCTATATTCCTGTTATAAGTGAAACCATACGATATTTTTCTTTTTCCTTCTGGCTTGTTTCACTGAGCATAATTCCTTCTAGCTCCATCCACATTGCTGTGAATGGCATGAGTTTATTTTTTTGATTGCTGAATAATATTCCATTGTGTATATATACCACATCTTCTTGATCCAGTGATCTATTTTGGGGCATTTGGGTTGTTTCCAGGTTTTGCCTATTGTAAATAGTGTTGCACTAAACATAGGGGCACAGGTGTTCTTTTGAATCAATGTTTTTGTGTCCTTTGGGTAGGTCCCTAGTAGTGGAATTGCTGGGTCATATAGTAGCTCCAATTTTAGTAGACTGAGGAACTTCCAGACAGCTTTCCATAGTGGTTGGACTAGTTTGCACTCCCACCAGCAATGTAGGAGAGTTCCTTTTTCACCACATCCTCGCTAATATTTGTTGTTGCTAAATTTTTTTGATATGTTCCATTCTTACTGGTGTAAGGTAGTAGCTCAATGTAGTTTTGATTTGCATTTCCCTGATTATAAGGGATGTTGAACAGTTTTTCATATGCCTGTTGGCCATTTGCATTTCCTCTTTGGAGAAATGTCTTTTAAGTTCTTCTGCCCATTTCTTGACTGGGAAAATCCAGAATTTTAAATAAAACTTTCTTTGCTTATTCAATGGTAATGTAATAGTAGAAATGGTATGGAAGACTAAAGGTTTTTTCTCCTCTTATAACCTTTAGGCAGCTTTTCCAAGATGTGCCCTTAAAACTTTAGGGAATTTCTTTTGGTTCTCCACAAACTTTATGGTACACACAAAATCATCTAGGATCTTGACTTTGATTCCAACTCAGGAGATCTGGGTGTAGCTCAAGAATCCTGCTTTTCTCAGTCACTCATGGACCCAGTCATGGGCTGGTCCACTTTGGAAACCCTGATTATCTTCCTGTCTCTAAGCTCCTTAATCTATTTATTTCTCAATCCTGGTGGAATGACCTCACCTATAGTGCTCAGTGCAGTCTCTGGGGCTCACCTAACTCTGACCCAGCTGGGTTGTAGCCAAACTTTAGGACATCTGCATTTTGGTGTCTTGCCCGCTTTCTTCACCCACATTCTGGGCAGTGCCAACATATTCTTTAGTTGAACTCCTTTTTGCTTTTGTTTCTATGCCAGAGAAGTTTTGCTGAGACTTAGTTATTTAATATAGGTTCCATAATCCCTTATCTGTAATTGTAAAATTCCTCACGATCTGACATCATAAGTATTTTGTAAATTTGTGGCAAACTCATTGACATGAACTGATATCAGGCTATTTATATAATCTATATTTATCACACTTCGTGTGAATATCCATGCACAGTCCTGCAGACATATTAATTTGTTCAATTGTAAGGATGACCCATTGTCCCTGTAGAGTCATTTGTTTTGTTTTTTCCTTAGACACTTTAGATTATTTCACCTTTTTTTTCTTCTCTGGGAGCATGTGCTTTTTATATTTAAAATTTTATTTCTCACTGTCTTTTTAATCCTTTAAAATATAACTCCAGCCTTTGGGAAACAGGTAAGGTAACAGGGTAGTGTAATTATTTTGCTTAAAATATTTTGAAATTTACTGCTCAAAACTAGGGAAGATAATCATACTAACCAGCAAACAAGCAAAGAAACAACAAAAAAAATCACTAAAACTTAAGGTGTTACTACCCAAATAATGTCATATGGCCAATAAAAGTAAATGAATAAATAACTATAAAAACAGGGGAAAACAATTACCTTACTGTGTAAAATTCAGAAAGTCTACATATAGTTACATATGTGCTGTGAAGATAAGTATATGAGTATATTTTCTAAGATACAGATCTACTTTGAAGGGAAAATAAACTAAAATATAAACTGTGTTGGGAATATGAACATTTTTATTTTTTCCATTTCTCATTTTTATGGTAATGTGATTCATATTTGAATTTAGCATAAAAATAGCATTCTAAAATAAAAACAAAATCAAATATTTTTTGAAAATACAAAAAGTAGAGCTCTAACTAGATAAAATGACTAAGAAAATTTGAAGAATTACAATGAAAACAATGGGAAAAGCATTAAAAAGTACATACATTGATTGTGCAGCTTCAAAATCAGCCTGAGCAACCTTGCAAAGACTCATCTTATTTTTAGAATAATCTCATGAATTTTCACTTCTACCAAGAATAGAAATAACAGGATCATATAAAAAATACAGAAAGAGGTCAGTCAAGTTACCAGAGGATTGATGGAAAAAGGGGTGTGGGAAAATGGGACTACATTTATGTCTCCTAACCATTCTAGTTTGTGTTTATTTGTTTTCCTCTAAACTTCCTTAGAATAAATTGCAATGGGACTTTGAGACAAAATGGCTGACTGAGTGGGAAATTCTTTCTTCTACTTGAAGTACTGGGACATGCTGAATAAAATAGAACATATATATTTATTGAAATTTAGAGCTGAGTTTTAAAACTAGAAAAGAAAAAGTCACAGAAATAAAGGAGTTCTAATGCTCCGAGAAGATGGTAGAGAAAGTCTACAAGTTTTGGTTGTTGGAATGCTTGAAAGGAGGACTAGGAAAACTCCATCCATAATGCTCGGGGATGAAGACAGAAAGCTAGTCATTCATGAACCCACTGAAGGAAAAACATCAATAAGCAATCAGAAACCCAAACTAATACCTTGAATAATAGTTTTTAAATTCATATTACCTCTGTGAACTGATACCCAGTGCTAATAAATCAAAGCAAAAGCTGTTCAGAAATGGATAAACTAATGGAGTCCCAGCAGTAAATTCAGCTATTTGGATTCTTCACAGCCCAGGGATTCTTCACAACTCTACCATTACCAATGAATGTGAACTCAAGGTTCAAAAAGCCACTAAAGTTAAATTGAGCATTTGTTTAACCTTGTATTTCAAGGTTGCTATTGGCAACTGAAATCTAAAGAAAATGAGTAAAATGGTGATCAGCTTATTTCTAGGTTGAAATGGAAAATAATTCAAACCTAAACAGAAATAAATTAGATTGCTTAAATCAATATTAAAGAATCTATATGGTCAGTTCACAATTTGTATAATTTCCTGATGCTTTTAACTAAGTACTTTTAATCTAGCCCTGCCTATATTTTTGGCAGGCTTTTTCTAAATAATTTTATTTGCTTGGAAATGATATTCAAATATATTTTCATCTGGTGAACAAATACCAACTGCCAATAAAGACTTTTGCAAAGGTTAAGAAGGCAACTACAATTTAAAATGTTGCTACAGATATATTAAAGTGGATAATTCCTTGAGGGATAGATCAGATTCTCTAAATAGGGAGCTTGCATTTTACCAAGTATGACCTTGGGCAATTTATTTAATATTTTGGAATTTAAGTCATCTCATATATAAAATGAGGATAATGATGCCAATTTCCATAGATTGCTGCTTAAAGTTTTAAGTAAGATCAAGCATGTTAAGCAATTAGAATATTGTGCTTGCTTATTAATTAATTGTTACTAACTTCATTTCTAAAGAGAGAGAAAAAAGAACTTTCACCTGAAAATATCTGGAATGCTGTCTACTAATGGTCTTAATTCCTTACAGTTGCATTTTTTGAATAACACCACTTTCTAAGTCATTATTGGTCAATGCAACACAAACAAGGTACTTTTAAATCTCTCTCTGAGATACATTTTGGGTTGTGGTTCATTTTGATGCATTTATCAATACATAATATTTTGAACACCCTGAGTCATATGAGAATCTATATTTGGTGCTGTGAAGAATGAAAAATTCAGAATTCTTCCAGGTAACAAGCATCACGTATGGGGAAAATAATATATTGGACTGAATGGGAGCCACAGACGAGATGTGCTGTGAATGTTGAGAATGAAAAGTGGACTGCAGCCTTGGAGTGGAATGAGAAATACTTTGTGGAGGAGGTGGGACTCAAGAGGTTGAGTCTTGAAGGATGCATACATATCTTTACTATTATCTTTATTCTGGGGCAGAAGCATCCAACAGCTTTTCCATGGGACATATAATATATGAATTTTACTGAGGAGACAGAGTTCTCTAATTGTAAATTCCCTCCTCCTTGCTCCAACTAAAGGTACATAGTGCAAGTATCTACCAGCAGCTGAAATGTTAGTTTTTATCTACTTATGTTTCTTCTGTCTACCTAGCTTTGTATCTGCTGCACATATTACAAACAAAGGATCTCATATTCTGTGCTTGAGAACAATTTTTCATAAAATGCCTGCATGTCGTAAGTAACAAAATGGGCAAACCTTAGATCAATGCTCCTTAGAAGTTAATGTATACCCAGAGCACCTGGCCATTTTTATTAAAATGTAGATACAGATTGAGTAAACCTGGGGTGAGCAGCCTGAGATTCTGCATTTCTACCAGGCTCCCAGGCAATGCTTACACTGCTGCATTAAGGGCCATTTTTTGGATAGCATCACTTTAGGGCTCCTAAAAATGTGCTTCTTTGTGTATCCTGTTCCCTCCTCAACATTATTTCATAGAACAGATTTATATGAAAGAATTATCTTTAAAAATCTCATTTCAAACCTCTGCAGTTGGCAAATGCTCAGGTTTGGATTCAAAAAGTTTGTTGGAAGCCTTCTGGTGAAGGCAAAATGACGGTTGCTAAGTCTGCAGAAAGGAAAGGTATATCCAAGTACTAAATGTTAAGTAGATATGATACTGAATCTATATAGAGGAGAGACAGAAGCAACAGAGCTGAGTTACCCCAATCATCCAAAATGAACCAACAGTTAGCTGGTTGTAGCCATAAAAGTAAGCAAGCCCAGCTAAGATCAGTAGAGTCACCTCTCAGCCCAGTTCAGCTGAACTCTGCAAACTTATGAACTAAATAAACATTTATTATATATGCCAGTGAAGTTGTGTTCTATTATCCCATGTTACTATAACATTTTCACCATGACTCCCATAATTTCTTTGAAAAGGGTACATAAATTTCCATGGCTTAGTCTATACAATGAATGTTTGCCATGTCCCAGAAGCCAGGCTCCAGTTGCCTTATATATATACCACAGCTGTTCAATATTTAAAAGCAACTTATACCATAACATAAGGCAATAATTATGCTACTTGGCAAAGCACTTCATCCCAACTAATTATGTCAGCACTGAAGTGCTTTTCCTTTGTAGGTGCTGTCATTAAGGCTGAGGAGTTTTCTATTTTCAATTAGGTGTTTTCTGTAGAAATATTCAGCTGTGGTCTATCATAGCTGGGAATAAAAATGATTTAATGAGGAGAGCAATATGATTTTACCAAAATGATTATTGTCCAGAGATACATGTTGTCAAACAGAAAGTTTCCATTATACTTAAAAAAACAAAAAACAAAAAGATGATCTAAGTCTTTTAAGATTTGTGTTCTGGGATAAGGAAACTTAAGAGACTTATTTTATAGCCATATGTGAATAAAAATCCAGCATATTATAAACCATAATTCTTAAAGAAGCTGAAGCCCACAACCCAAGCAGTTCAGTGCAGAAACAATATCTGAACACCAAACTCTTGCCTCCTAATCCAAGTCTCCATCCCTACCATTCTAAGACAACCCTTAACTCTGTAAAAATAGAAATTGTGATATTTTCAGAAAACTGGTATTATGTTTTAAGAGAAGAATAACAAATAATTTCAATGAATTTACCTTTATATCTAGGATTTCAAAGTTGTTTTCACAAAAAAAGAAAAAAAGTGAGCATCGTCTTTTACTAAAAGTAAAAAGGCTTGGAGAAGCGTTTCATGGCATAAGTCTGAAGGACAGGCTGCTCTTTTAATGGAAAACAATCAGGACTGTCAACCAGAATATGTTAGAATGTGTTTATTTGGTCAGCTGGCTGTTTTCCTGTTTGCCATTAAGTGCAGTCTAACTTAATCAAATTATTTCTGAAGAAGCAGATACTATAAGGAAGGATAAGCAAATGGAAAATTGGAATAAGGGAAAAACATCCTAACTTAAAAAAGAAAAATTTCTTGGGTTAGGCCCATACTTGTAAATATTGCTAGTAAATTGCAGGGAAATATAAAACCATAAAAATAATGATGGTAATAAAGTGGTACTAATAATTACAATTTACTGAATACTTATTGTTCTTAGGAATTTTCACATCCAATTTAATACATGTATATTAATTAGAATCTCCAGATTCAAATAGTTATGGGGCCGAGAAAACAACATAAATCTGTAAATCAGGTTTAGTATATGCCAATAGAGAAGTATATGACCTGTGGCTAACTGGAATTGTATTTCCTGTTAAAATACTCAAATTGAAAAATGCTAACACATACCAAGAGTCAGATAAAGGCTTAATTTAGTTGGCCAGTCACCAGTTTGAGGCTCCTGATTTAACTGCATTATAAGAAGCAAAGGTTGACAGCAAAGGGTGATTTATGTCCACTAGAGAGAGGCTAAGCAAAACAATACCAGAAGAATCCTATTCTCTCCACCACATAAACCCTGAAAGGATCAATAAAAAGCCTCAAGTCGATTGAAATAAAAGGCTATTAAAGGCTAATTATTTTTAGATGAAATGTACATTTCTTTTCCATCAAGTGGATTGCCACCAGCAGAGAAGAACTGACTATACATTATGAACTCAAGTCCTATACAATGTCAGTAGGGCAGATGGTGCATATGACCATCTCAGATAAGGGAAAGTTCCAGTAAAAGTTCATCCCTGGGAGATCTTAGGCAGGGATCCTTTAAGATGGTTAAGTATGGTCTCAGAAGACTTATTCTTAGGGAGGTCTCTCCCTTGGGTGTTCCTCCCTTCAGATCAGTCTCCTCATCTGCACTCGCCTTTGTCCTAATTTTTTTAAGACTTACCAGGCAGTAGTGATTACCCAACGTGAAGTCCTAAAGGGAACAACTTTCTCTTGATTTAAAGCCCGTGCATCACATTAAAAAAATAAGAGACAGGCTGTGTCAAATGACCTAGAATGAACTCAGCGGTGTCCCAGGAGAATCCCTTTTCCTGATCACCTGAAATTACTTTGGGTTTTTCTTTTTCCTTTTATAAACGTATATTTCAAGAGCGGTTAGTTCTACTAGGGTTTTATCAGGATAATTGATTTTGATGCTTAGGGAGCCAAGATGTCCTAATTATATAGTCTCTTCTTCTAAACATGATGCTTATCCCTGCTTAAATTGCTGTGGTTTTAGGTTGGCCATTTACAACTCGATCTGAAAGAAAACCAGGCATTTTTTTTCTCTTGGCCCCACAGGGGTTATGAAAAGTCTGATTGTCATGCATGAAATCTTCACTCAAAGTAAAGCTGGAAACTATGCTGGAATTAATCAGGGAGCGCAAACTGAAGCAGGGCCAGGTATACTAGTAAAAGTGACTGGGGCCAGGAGGACTGTGGTGATTGCAGAGGGATTTCCTTAGTTACAAAAAGCAGCTGTTCAACCTTGCCAACTAGATCGCTGCCACATGGAAATTCATGCCCAAGGTTGCCACATCTGACTTTCAACAGAAGCTAGCAATCTCGATTTCATGTTAAATCTTATGGTTTGTCAATGTTGGCATCTAAATTACACATTTTAAAAAACACTATGCAGGTCAATCTGCAACAATCTGGGTGATGTATTCCATATGTTTGTTTTTGGAATTGATAAATAACCACCCAAATGTCTACTGGGGTCTCTTCACTAGGGGATTGGCCTCTATCCTCTGTTGCTTGAGTGAAGGCATAATCACATTTCTGGTGCTTGAATCTCTGACAAGGCACTTGTCACTGGGGAAAAAGCTACTTTACTTAGAGCTGGGATAAACTTTTGATCTTATTCTAGGTAGCTCCTCTGGAAAGAAACTGATGAAGAATTCAAGATATCTTCTCATTTCCCCATTTCTCAAGGTGTGGTGATGTAACGATGCTGAACCCAGAGGGTGTGGAATGGAAAATCTTATAAACTTAATTGTAAGGAGTTTTTATAGAAATGCTTTTTTTTTTTTAAAAAAAAAAAGATTTATTTATGCATACAAGAGCTGGGGTACAGGCCAGACATGCAGGGGGTGAGAGGATTTACCAGAGAGAGAGTGGGGAACAGAACAGGCAGACTGACCTAAGTACACTGCTGAGGGGAGCAGCGGGTGAGACAGGAGAGGTCTGCTGCGCCATGTGGGTTCCTCCCTGGCCACCCAGCGATTGAACTCATGCTGCAGAGACTGCGGATATCTTCATAGTGCAGTGCTTAACCCCTTGCACCACCAGAGAAGCCCTAAATATGCTTTTTTATGTCTTCTAGTCTAGATACTTCTGCTGATGGATTTTTTTTAAAAAAAGAGATCTGCAGAGGTGATTTTGTACAGAAAATGGTTATTCTACTACTTTATCTTTGGGGTTTTTGTATGAGTGACAGTCAATTTAGAGTAATTCTACATGTAGCAACTGATTTGAATCCTGTTATCTTGATCTACATTGCAGAGAATGACTAGTTAAACCTAGTAAGATGACAAAAATATCATCTGTTTTTGGCAATGATGGTAAAACACAGAGATGATTAGGGCAGGGGCCAGCAACGTGTGTGAGGTTATATAAAACATAAAATCACCTGGAATCTTATTAGAAATGCAAGTTCTCAGACCCACACTAAACTTACTTATCTATCAATCATTTATCACTGATAGAGCTACTTTATTAAATTATTTTTTGCAGTAATGCTGACTAACAACACTGTATATGTTTTATGGGTATAAGCTCACACATATTATGTATTTTAGCACACCATGCCCACCATGAAGGCACCCATAATTCTCCATCATAGTCCATTTGTCCCCATCCCTCCTTATGCTCCCCAAATCCAAATTTCGCCCTCTGGCAGTCTCAGTTCTGCAGTCAGATTTCTAGGTTTCTCTCTCTCTCTCTCTCTCTCACCACTGATTTAGAACTTAAACTTTGCAGGCCATTCTTAAATGAATGGATTGCTAAGAATCATTAATATATTCAAGAACTAAATTCTGCCAAGAAATCTTGGCAATCTTTGATTTGGGAAATATTTTCTAAACCTAAGCACTCTTGCCTCAGGTCAAGGTTTGCATATCAGGCAGTAGGTACTGGGCTCAATGCCATCAAAACATCAATTACTGAGGTGAGAGCATTATAGTTTTGGGGGTTTCTCACTCAATTCTAAAACTCACTATAGCAATGATTGTCAATGCCCAGCCTATTATCCTTTAGACTAACTGCTACAATGGATACTGTCCTATTTCCAACTGCCTATTCTCTCACACAGTGTGTAGCTGGCTTGAAGTTCTGCCCAGTAGTTGCCATACACATCCCCCAGTTAATGATCCTTTGATGGATAAATCTAAGGTGCATAGTTTCATAGTCTCCAGAGTTCCCTAGTAAGATTGAGCACCAGTTGCCCATGGCTGTAACTCACTTAATAACAAACATAATTCTTTTTTATTATTTACTTCCCTTTTCTGTTTCTCTTCCCCACTCCCTAACTGGTTTCCTAGGAGTACAAGAAACATACTTGTACTCAGTTTGAGGAACCCAAATTAAGGCATTAACTTAGTTTGAGTTTTTAGTTGACAAATAATATGTGTAAAAATTACAGGTGTTTTCTTATAGTTTTTGGATTGATGTGCCTAATGCCTAATGCACATTGACATTATTTGACTTTCATATAAACTATTAGACCTGAGGCTATATCATAAATTATTCAATATTTATATTTATATCAAAAATATCCATTCCTTTCTGAATTTACATAGATCTAATGGGCCTTGAAGGAGATTAAATTCAAGCAGAAATCTAAGTAAATTTGAATTTGGATATTTTCCAAATATCCTACTGTGTAGAATTAAACTCAGTGGTCATCTATAATGTAACAGGAGTATAAACTGCTGTGAAATTATTTCCATGAAGAAGAGAAATTGGTGCATAGGAGAAAAGATAGCTGTGGCTGAAATATGCCCACCATAGTGAGGCACATTTTTCCCCTCTTTTTATCCAGCAGCATATGGAATAGAAGGATAAACTCAAATGTCAATTGGTTCTGGTATTCCCATTACATAACATTTCAAATGAAAGAAAAGATGTCAAGAAAAATTACTGTGAACATTGAGATGAGTAAATAATGTATGACATGGTGAGCACATCCAAAAGGAGTTTATCCCATCAAAAGAAGACCAAATGCACTTCACAAGAGGAAATACACCATTTCACTGGATTTAGTAGCAGAAACATAATCATAGTTTTAAGAAAATGACTTTTATGCATCAAAATAACAATCAAATAATAACAGAGATATGATGCATACTCTAAGGAACAGTCTTCTGCATTAAAATAAACACCTAATACCAAACTGTAAAAATGTGTACTTTCACTGTTTTTCCAATAAATCAGAAGTTAACTGACATGTTCTTCTTTAGTCTGTTTTCTAACCAAATGCTTTGTCTCAAAGAAAACCACCCAACTCACCAACTAACGAATTATTCTTCATTTATGTTATAAGCAAACATAGTAAACACATGATTCTTAGCTAACAGTTCCTATACTTTGGTCACATGTCATGAATACAAATACACAAAAGTTTGCTTTATACAAGTATGCCTGCATTTCACACTTGAGAGCTAAATGCAAATTAACATTTGTTATATAGAAATGTTATTAATCAAGACGTTAAATCTGATAAAATATAATCTTTGGATTAAAATATAATCCCCAAAATTAGTATTTTGGTTTACCTTTCTGTTTACTCATCCATTAATTTCTAATTACCTTATTCTATGCCACTAAAATCTTTATTTTTATGTCTAACATTTACTTAGTAAATCAGCAATTAACTTCTTTGGAAAATACATGAGATAACATTGCAATATTTGTCAGTTCAAATATGGACAGCATGATGATATACTTTCCTCCAAGAAAGTTGTATTTAGCATGAGGTCAAAATTAGGAGCTGAAAGTCAAGCAAATGGCTGAAATTATTTTAGTTTCTAGTTGAAATTATTTAGTTCCTAGTTGAAACTGAAAACTAAGCAATGTTTATACAATTGGTATATGAATTCTTCCTGTGAGTTCTGTTAAGACATCAGGAAAATCATGTTAAAAAAACAAATAGGAATGCACTCATGATATTCCAATTTCTTTCCTTTTTTTTTTTTTTTTTTGTGGGACCCTTGCCGGTGGCCAGGGATCGAACTGGCGCTGCGGAAGCTGCGGGCAGCCTCGCAACCCAGCGCTCAACCGCTGCGCCACCAGGGGAGGCCCAATATTCCAATTTCTTGACAAGAGTACTCCTTAGGATGCTCCTCCTAATTTGCTTGGCTTAAGTTTCTGTAGAGGTGTATGAATTATTTCAATTAATCATTGAAATAACTATTATTGCTAAATATGTATTTAGCAACTACTAGAATAAGTAATTGACTCTCTGTTAGTTGATTGGGGACTCCTGAATAGTATATAGGGTTAAAAACTTAAAATATAATTAGTGAGCCAAAACAAAGTTATATAACAAAGTGAACTAATCATAACAAGATGATTTCCCAAATCTGTAAGTATTCTTGATTCAGGAACTGTAAATTACTGTGGGAAGACTGGTTTTTTGAGTTAATTCACAAAACTACAGTCTCCTGTTACCACACATGAAAATGAACTAATTGCCAGGCTCTTAAGAATGAAGATTTCCTTTCACTAGGCCCTTAGTAACTATTCAGTAGTAGCTATCAAATAACAGTGACTACCATTGTGAATATTGATTGAGTATTTATTATATGCTGGGCACTAGGTTAAATGATTGATATGGATTTTTGCATGCATTGCCTCTTTTCATGCTCATATTATTTTAAGGTAAATACTATTATCATCTAATGGTGAAGTGACACAACTAGTTATACAGCTGGTAAATAATGAAATCAGATTTCAAACTCAGTTATTCTTATGCTATAGTCTCTAATTATATATAATAACCTCCTCACATATCACACAATTGCAAGAAGCCCACATATTTCTATTCCCTCAGTGATATACTAGAATAGAAAGTTGGGGGAAGTTTTTATATACAATAAAGAAAGAACAAAGGCAAAATTGATATATATTATCAGGGTAAGTAAAGCAGAGAACAGGATATTGTATTCTTTCCCTCCACCTCTCTCCTATTCCCTCTAAATTATCCAAGACTTACCATATTATAATAGATATTGATTTAGTTGAATAATCCACAACTTTAATATTTTACTTGGTCAAGTAAACTTCAACTTAGAGTCCACATATTAGGAAAAGGAAATATTTGAACAACACCCTAAAATTAAGAAAAGATTCTGAAAATGTCCAGAGAAAGTTCTTGAATAAACCTAAGACTGAGATTAAAAAATTTTTTTTTAACAAGATCCTCATATTACTCACACGCCACATAAAAGTTTGAGAAGAATGGGTTTAAAGAACTTTGTTATTCTTTTCTTTTTAAAAGATTTATTTTATTTATTTATGCATACAAGAACTGGGGTGTAGGCCAGAGGTGTGGGGGGCATGAGAGGATTCACCAGAGACAGAGTGGGGAGCAGAACAGGCAGATCCACTGAAATACACTGCTGAAGGGAACAGTGGGTGAGACAGGAGAGGTCTGCTATGCCATGTGGGTTAGATCCCTGGCTGGGGATAGAAATCATGTCACGGTAGCTGGTGATAGTTTGAGAGTGCTAAGACTTAACCTTTGTGCCACCAGGGGGGCCCTATTATTGTTTTCTTAATGGGGACATGTGGGATAAGCTGAAAGGGTTAAGTTGTGGTATTTTGAGATATTTTCTATCTGCCAGATGTAATTTATAAAAAAATTCCTGATTTGATGCTGCTCTGTGATAACCTAGTCAATCAGAGAGTGAGCTCACTATTCCTAAATTCTAGCCTTAGAAGTAGATGAAGTAATTAGGAATAAGGAGAGGCATCTTACCAAATACGGTCTGTGTTGTAAAGTTATAGTTATCAAGAGATTGGTGCAGACACAAGAACAGACAAGGTGACTGATAGAACAAAACAGGTTGGCCAGAAACTGACCCAGGCATGTGTGGGACTTTGATAAATGAACATGGTGGCATAGCAGGTCAGTGGGGGAAAGAGGAGTTATTTAATACAGAGAGATTTAAGAGATGCTTAGCTACATAAATAAATATGAAATTAGATCCTCACCATATACCATACACAAAGATAAATTCCAGAAAGATTAAAGATTTAAAATCAAAATTAAAACTTTGAAACTTTTAGGAGACAATGTAAATATATTTCAGATTCTGAGATAAAGATTAGACAAGTCGCAATATCTAATAATAAACATTAAAATAAAAATTAAATACTTAAAATTAAGATTCCATCAAATGACGGCTTAATGAAGTGAGAAGCAAGTTATAACCTGGACAAAGATGTTTACAACACACATCTGATGAAAGGATAGAACTCAAATATATAAAGAATCTCTATAAAGCAAGAATGCAAGAAAAAATACCCAATTTTTAAAAATGAGCAAGTATACAAATAACTATTTTACTTAAAAAATACAAGTGATCCAAACCAAAGCCACAACAAACAAGAAAATGAAAAGATGACCATTTTCTTCGGTGATCAGGGAAAGGCAAATAAAGATAACATTTGATATATATCTTAATGGGAAACATTAAGACGTGACCTCAATATCATCTCTTGGCAAGTTTCTGGATAAACAAGGGCTCTCATATGCTGCTGAGGAAAGTGTGAAATGGTATGGTTACTCTGGAAGTCAATTTAGTATCATCTTGTACAACTGAAGATTGATTCATATTGCCCTTGACAGAGAAATTCCACATGTTGTATACAACCAAGGAAAACTCTTGCACAGCGATTGCAAACCAGGGGATACATATACAGGAATGTTAACAGCAAACTTGCTTAAACTGAAAATCCAAAAAAATACCTAAACTGAAAATCCCTTAAATGCCCGTCAACAGGAAAGTGGATAAACAAAACTGTAATATATTTATGGAAGTAATGTTGGAGTCAAAACAAACTAGAGCCATATCCAACAATATAGACAAATTATATAGAGGGATACTTCATTTTACTTAAGAAAAACTTATCCCCATACATAAGGTATATGTATCCTTGGTGTGGTGCACTGATTTTTGAAAAGACCATGTTTTACTCCTCCTTGTGGCTTTTTATTGTTTAATAGAATATGTTAAATGTGACATTGTACCAGGTCTGAGGCTACTTCTCAAAAGGACTCATGTATTTCTAGTCTTGCCCTTTGAAATGTGCCCCCAGCTTGTGAACAAGTCTGGCCTTATTTGCAGACGTGGGACCATTTGAGATTATCTTGTTGTTCTGAGACCATCTCTGAACAGCCTAAATCCAGCTGACTCCAAAATATGCAAGCGTGTCCCCCAATGTCAACAGCTACCTACCTGCCTCTCAGCCAATACATAAGACCAATGAAGACCAGCAGAGTGTCCCAGCTCACCAACTTGAGACAAATATCAAATGTTTATTGTTTTAGGCCACTGAGTCTTGAGGTAGTATTTGCTGTAGAACTATAACTGAACCAATACATGCATGCATTTGTGAGTTTTTATCACAAAACAAACACATCATTTAACCAGTACCCAGATCAAGAAAGAGAACACTACCAGCACTACAGAGATTCCACTCTTGCCACCTTCCACTCACTAGCTGTCTCCTCTCCCTATCAAGGTAGTTGTCCTTTTTAACTTCACAACAATAAGTGTAACACTATTGCATACACTTTCTGTCTGGCTCCTTTCACTCAATATTTTATTTGTGAAAATCATTCATTATGTTGTATGCCACTGTGGTCTTTCCACCTCATTGATGTACAGTATTTAATTGTGGTGGGTACAGCCTTAGGGTTATTATAAACAATGCAGCTATGTAACTAGATGTGCTTTCTGGTGAATATATGTGCACATTTCTGTTGTGTTCCAAAAGATATAAGGTATCACAAGTTGTAATACTCTATGGTACTTTTTATATATGTAATCATACTTCACTATACTTTGAACATCATATGATGTTATCTTATGAAGTTCGAAACAACTAAAACCAAAAAAAAAAGTTATAGGAATTTATATGCATGTCATGTAGATACATTTGTGCAGTTAGATAAGTATATACACATGTATATCTATGTCTATGTAAATAGCGAAGTATAAGGATTATGCATACATAATTCAGATCTATGGTTACCTTGGAGGGTAGGGGGTAGAGAGAAAGGCAGGAGTTCCAGAGAGGAGAGAGATCAGTGTTGTAGTTTTTGTATTGTGGAATTATTATTAATACATGGGTACTTATTACATTTTCTATAGATTAATGTGGTCTCCCATGGATGGGTGAGAAAGGTGTGTTATAAACCAAGGATTGTTATTTACCTAGCTCTGTATACCTGTAAACACGTGTCAGGCTCTTTGCTTAAAGCAGCAGGTTTATAAATGAAGAGTCCTGAGAAGTCACTGATCCATGTAGAGATTTTATATTTGAAAGACCTAAGACCACAAAACATAAATGACTTGGCTAAAGTCATTTAGATATTTTCACAACATGACTCCAATGTGATAAGTATATTTTAATGACAGTTTCCTCCCACCCCATGGTTTATCCTTGGCGTGGATTCTGTTTTCTTATGAATGTTGAGTTCTGTAAAATATTGGCATCATCGTCTAGCATAGTAAAGTGTTCCTTCTTTCTCCCATTTGAAGAGTTTTTCCTTGAAAAAAATGTTTTTTTTTCCTTGGATAATTGTTTCGAAGTTTCCTATCAAACTGGCTGGCAAGTGGAATGGAGAAGTTAGAAAGGTGGGTTTACTTAGTTTAGTTTTACCAGCAATGTCATTAATTGCAAAAATGTCTTAGAGCCTGGAGGGAATAATGGGTCAGGAAGTGGTGGTGATTTGCAATAAGTTCTGCTGCAGCTGGGTGAACTTGACCTTTAGAGACTATCCTCTTGTGTTTAAATCCAGACAGGAATTCAGCCACTGAGTTACAATGAAGATACTGGCTTCATTTTCCTATTTCTTGTTTACCTAAGAGCACAACTCAAAACATACCCGGACCTTCATTCCTCTAATGAGACAGCCCACTAGAATGGGTGGTGGTAGTGGGTGCAGGGGACACCTGACATCTCCCTCCCATTTCTGAAATGTTTGAGTCTTTCTCCTTCCAATCATATCCTCATGAATGTCAATAGGCAAAGACTTCCAGATCAATTCTCCATTTTGGTCAGATCTTCTTATTAATCAGTTGTTTTTGCTATTTCCACAACAGAGAGAAATTCAAAATTCACTGTGCACACATCATTTCAAATTTCCCCTCTCCCTGTTGTGTTATTTAAACTTTTCCTACATATCAATTAGTTTGAAATAATAAGTCTTTAGGCTATCCATTAATTGCTGCACTGTAGACATGATCTGTATTTAAAGCTATGCAAGGAAAATTAAGCTGCAGCACGAAGGAGTCTTGGCTAACAGGGAAGCCTTCGTAGCCCTTCAGAGAAGCGAAAGGAGATAATGGGGACAGGGAATACACAGGAGGCTTCTTCCCGAGTTTGTCATTTGCCAGCTTGAGACGTGCAAACAGGCCTCTCCAGCTATGGGCTCTTCTTCCCTACTTTTCAGTTTTCATTTTGAATTCTTACTGTATTTGGTCATGCTGAGGCAGAAGAAGATGGTTGTCAGCCAAATGTCCTTTTCTAGTCGAAATTTATTATAAATAGTCTAAAGGCAACTGTGCTTCATAATGAATTTCCTTACTCCTTCTCCCCCCTCAAAAAACAACACATATCTGTCTTTAATCTTGGTTAAGTTTGTGGGAAGCTATGAAAGGAAATGGACTGAGGGAGAAGAGGGCTATAGGAGAGGTGTCATAGCAGGCAGCCTGACACAGCCTGCCTGGATTTTAGTAAACACCGTGGTTTTATAGGAACAAATACACTTGCAGGGATAGAGGTCTCTGTGGCTTGCTCGGGGCACCTGAGATTTGGGGGTTTAGAACCTTCCTCCCTTCCTAGTCAAGGCTCTAGGCTGTGCTGGAAAATGCCTACTATGTTCTGTCCACTGGGTCCCACCCTACTAAATGGTAGGCTTGACAACCAAGGAACTTGGAATCATTTTAAAAATTAAAAAGAGAAAAGAAAGACAAAGTTAGAAAGTGACTCGAGCGTGACATTTTTATGCCCTCCCTACGCAAAAAAAGTTTAAATTTATGGATGTTTATTTGCTTTCTCTTTTGCTCTCTTGCTTCTTGTTTTCACCTCCCCATGACTAATCATTTTGACTTCAGGTCAGGCAAACCCAAGTATCACAGAGTCGCTCTTGCCCCCTAGTGGTGAAATGGTGCATTAACACACTAGAAACAGTTCATGCCCAAAAAGAATTTCTTTAAAAAATAATGCTTTTGCCAGAGATCGCTCAGTCATATACAATGTCTCAGCACAGAAGGTTGTTAAAGGGGGCAAGAGGGGGTCAATGTTTAGGGAGTTCACAATGGGGTCAATGTTTAGGAAGTAAGATAATCTTTCTAGGGAAATATTTCTTTTCCTTGCTTGTACTGCATTTATAATTTAGAAGAAGTTTTCCTTAAGTCTTCACATTTTCCTCCACACTACTTATAACAGTCAAAAACTGGAAACAACCCAAGTGTTTCTCAACATTGAAATTGATGAGTAAATTGTGGTATATTCAGATACTGTAAAGAAAAAGAAAAAGCAAAAAAAAAAAAAAAGCCAACTATACCTGGGCATGACAAATGAAGCTGTTTACAGATTATATGATCCCATTGATATAAAGTTATAAAACTTTTAGAAAACTAATGTTAACTTGTCTAAAGTTAGTCAGAATGGTGGTTACTTTGGGATGGAGATGGTAGTGATTTGACTGGAGCAGGAGGGTAGCTTCTGGTATGCTGATAATATTATGTATCTTGATATAAATGACAATGAAATAACTTTTCAAAAATTTGTCAAGCTATGCACTTACAACTTGGACATAACCCTCCCAACCACCCTGGCTTTCATCTATGGACTAATACCCTAATTCACTCTTCATGTGCCCTTCATTCCTTCGATAAATGTTTTATTATTATTATTATTTTTTGGATAAGCCACTTTGTTTTATAAACCTCAAAATGCCTACATGTTTTTGCATTGTTTTTAAACTTATGCAGTTGGTAGAAGTTGTTATTAGGGATACTTTTTCTCACTAGCTGGGAAACATTCACCTTGCCTCCCTGCTCCTCATCTACCTATTGGTCATATGAACTGTCATGCCTAAATGACAAAGTGTAACTTTTCACCAACACCTGGGCCAGAAACAAAATCAGCTCACCTCCATGGCACTGGGGGCTGGCCAGGGGCTAGTCATGCTGCTGAGCTATGCTTCCATTGCCTATGGTATCCAGTATTGGGGAGACAGAAATGGCTGCTGAATAGTGTAAGAAAATAGAGGGGAAAGAGGGCAGGAAATCCCCTACTCTTCAGTTACAGTTGAATGATGCTTAGTAATTCCAGATGTGGCTGAAATGACAGATGAGTCAGAGGCAGAGAAGAAGCACAAAATAGGGAAAAAAAGGAAATTGGGTTGGAAAGATAGGATCGTGAGATAGCAGATGTTATGGTGGCCATGTAGACATCGCTAACCAATGATAGCAGTCTTTCCGGGTGAGCAAAGGTAGCCCTGGAATCCTTACCAACATCGAGCCACCACATAGTAAAGTTGGCATACAAAAAAACAATCCATGTCATCAGGATAAGGTACTTGGGGACTAAGGAGAGGATTATTTTGCAACCCAGTATAGATCGCAAAGTGACGAGTAACTCTTGCTAGTGTGACCTGTTAAAGAAACTTTTACATAAGCGAATGCACATTATCATGAATGACAGAAGAAACAGCGAATCAACAGTTATTAAATGAAAATGACTATAGGAGGAAGAAAGATAAAGTTAAGAGTAAAAAGCAATGGTGGTGGAGGTGTGTGTGTGGTCCTAAGGCAGTAAGTGATAGTGACTGTGACTAAAGGGAACATGGAGACCATCTAAAAGGCACCCTGATCCTCAGATCCAGCTAATTGCTGCCATGTGGGAACACTGACCCAATGTAGCCAGGACTGCCAATACATCAAATATTTAAATGAAATTCTCCTGTTTTTTTTAAACATTGGAAACAGATTCAAAAGAAATGGACTCTAATAGTATGTGTGGGAAATAAATTGTTTCTGCTGGTTATTTCAGCCTGGTTGCCAATTTGAAATGTCTGGCTTATGGATTTGGGTTATAAATTCATGGAATTGATAGAATAGGATTGTTCTGGAGCAGGGTGGGGGGTTTTCATTCCCCTTTCTTCTAAGATTTAGGGTGAGAATCACCAGCCAACTGCCATATGTGGTTTAGCCTTTTATATTTTCCTGACCCAGTAAAGGGAGTCTGATCTGGTTTCTCAGGAACATTCACTCCTGAAGTTCCTGTACATCCATGATTCCTGAGCGCTACTGGCACAGCTATAGCCCCTTCAAAGCCTGCACATGTTTCTTTGGCAACATACATACAAATGGAAAATATTGTGCCTTTGGGGATTTTTGAGGATCTTGATTTTCCCAGGGTCTGCTCTGACTGTGACAAATATTACTATTCACAGGGTCATCTCCTTTGGGCTTAAAGACAAGACACGGAGATGGTGGGCATCTCCATTGAAGTCTGTGGCACAATTACATGCATGAAGTTTAGAGAGGTACTGCCAGATCATGGATTAGAGAATATGAGTTTTAGGACCAGGTGCCTTGCTTCACATCTCAACTCTACCAGTGAAGAGTTGCCTGAAATTTAACCAGTGGCCAGTCTTTGTGTCTCAATCTATCTTGCAACCACGAAGTTAGTTGAGTTAGCATCACAGACAAGTGGGAAATCATCCGAGACAGCTCAGTGTTTAAGCACGCAAAGGAGCTCAGTCAAATAAGTTTCCTTATATCAAAATCCTCAAGTTGAGAAAGGACTTACTTTCTGGGGCAATACCCAGATAGATGCTGTGCCAACTTGACTAGCTTCTTTTTTTATTTCTAAGATCTATGATAATAGCAGGAAGAGCGCCTGGAAACAGAAAGTGCAGCCAGCCTATAGCTCTTTCCAATTTTCTCAAAGCCTGCAACCATTATATCCTGGGATAAACTAAAGACTCTGGGTTCCAAGCCCCTCAAACATGCTCCATTTGCAAAAGTATGACAAATTGCTGGCTTGATATTCCAAGTATGGCTTCTGTGACCTGATTAGTATTGAGAACTGTAAAGCAGAGGAGAGAAATGAGAGGAAGCTATCCTCTTTGGCTCTGATTTTCTTGCCAAGTTGGCCTCAGAATCACCTGGAGGAAACTGTGTGAATGAGCATCTCAGGCTCATCCCAAGCTTCCCACAAGATCACCCTCAGATCTGGGCAAAGAGGCTGTTCCATTGGCCCCTCTGGCCCCCTCTGGCCTTCCTCCAACCATGTACTTCTCATGAAACAAGCTCATTTGGGGACCTGGCTTCCCCAATGCTGGGACATTATAATAAATACTTTAGGTCTCTGTCTCTGGTTCTTGGCACAGAACCAGAGAAATGTCCTAAAATTTCCATAGTGATAAGTGTCATTACACCTGATTTTATGCTAATGGGGCAACTTAGGGTAGGCCCAAGAGAGCCTCAAAATGGGAGTGGTCACTAGAAAGACCAAACAACTGGAGGATTAGAACTTTTAGTCTCTATCACCAGCCTCCAGGGAGGGGACAGAATAGTTAGAAATACAGTAATAGAGCTTCTTGAATAATAGTATTCAGAAAGTTTCTGGGTTGGAGAATGCATCCACATCCTGGGAGGGTGACATATCCCCAACTCTGGGTGATAGAAGAGCCTGTGCCTGGGATACTCTGGACCTCACCCATGTATCTCTTTATCTAGGTATTAATTTGTATCCTTTATAATAAATTGGTAAATGTAAGAAAAGGGCCTTCCTGAGCTCTGTGAGCCATTCTAGCAAATTATACCCACAGAGGGATTTGTAAGAGTCCCTGATTTATAGCCCCTGATTTATATTTTTATTTGTAGGAGTCCCTGGTAAGAATAATGGGTGGCCTGAGTCTTGTGACTACTTTCTGAAGTGAGGACAGACATGTGGAACTGAACCCTTAAGCTGTTGGGGCTATTCTAATTCTGGATAGTCAAATTGAATTGTAAGACATCCAGCTGGGATCAGAGAAATGGTGTGTCAGAAAACATCCCACTGGGATACCAGAATTCCCTTCCCATCTGACCCCAAGTCCCATTTCCAGGCCCTCATAGTCTTCTTCTCCCCATCAAACCCCCTAAGAGCAGACCTTATAGCCATGTTGCAAGTGCCTAACCTTAAGGGTTCACCAACAGCTAGATGTTTGAATGGAGTAAGACAGATCTTGGATGTATGTCCTGGGGTGTCCATTTCCATGCACAGACTATCCTCCACCGTGCAAGAAAAAACATGGGTGGGGAGAGGGGTGGAAAGAGAAGAGGGAAGGCCATAGGCTCAGCATTTTTTTTTTTTTTGACAGAATTCTAGCAAATATTAAGAAGTGGTTAGTGCTGATTTCCTGATTCAGAATCTTTGAGGGCCATAGTTGAGAAGTTTGTAGGGTGGTCAGGAAATTGACTTAAGCAACTCAGCTCTGGCTGCACACTAGATCACCTGGGGTGCTTTCAAAATGCCTAGACCTCCTCCTAAACCTATGGCTTGAAGATCTTTGGGGGTGGGACACATGCATGAGTAAGTCTCAGAGTTCTGAAGGTGATTGCAATATAGTCTAGGTGATGAATCCTGGCCTAAGGAGAGAAGGAAGGCAGGATGGTGAGCAGGGGGTGGGGTGGGGGGGGTTATGGGGAGTTGACAGTGTGATGGAGGTAGGGCTTATGCCAAAGAGTATATCTTGGCCTCCCTAAAACTTCTACTACACTGGAGCTGGTCCATTCTGGCAAGATGGCTCCAATTTTCAGGGGGAACTTCAGATGCTTATGTGAAATTTCACACTTTGTAAATGCCTTTGTTTATGCATCCGCTTTCACCAGTGGCCAAGTGAAGTGAATTTACAGACTACTTTATTTTATCTAAACAAACCCTTACCAAATAAACTAAACGCTTGCAAAGAAATGGAGATGGACCATATTTGCAATTATGCAAATGGTAAAAAAAGAAACAGAGTTGACATCCCCTCTTCCTATATGAAATAAAAACCATCAGATATCAAGGGAGAATCAGTTTAAAATGTATTATTGGGCCTCCCTGGTGGTGCAGGCGGTTGAGTGCTGTGCTGTGAAGCTGTCCGCAGCCTCTGCAGCACTGGTTCGATCCTGGCTGGCCAGTGAGAATTCCACATGGTGCGGCAGACCTCTCCTGTCAGGCCTGCTGCTCCCCTCAGCAGTGTATTTCATCAGTCTGCCTGTTCTGCTCCCCCCTCTGTCTCTGGTGAATCCTCTCACCCTCCTGCTCCTCTGGCCTGTACCCTAGCTCTTGTATGAAAATAAACAAATCTTTAAAATAAAATAAAATAAAATGTATTATTAAGAAGACTCGTTGAAATATGGATTTACTTCCACTATAGTTAATAACAACATTTGTCTTAGGTATATAGTATTTTAATGAAAGGGTGAAATCTTTATAGATAGGCTGGGTAGAACACTTAAAAATTAAGCTTCAACCAAAAAACCTTTACTTTTACTAAACCTTTACTATTGGAGGATGGGATTGAATAAAAGGGGTGCAATGATGCTATGACGACAGCAAAGGATGTTCTTCTGTCATTTCCCAGCAATGAGAGCCATTAAAACTAAATATTTAAAAAAAAAACAAAATAAATTTACAGCCTGAACTTTAAGTCTCTGAATCAAAATATTAAACCAAAACTTTTGAAAATAATGAAGTATATTCATTTAATCATTAGCAAATGTGTTATTTCCATCTTTAATCCTTCATTACTACTTTTTATTTTGTTATAATTTAAAAATATATTTATATAGTATACATATATTTATTCATTGTGTTTGTCTAAGATTATTACATTATAAGTGAATGGATGAATAAATGAATTAAGGTCTGGATGAATGAATAAATAAACCTATCAGGATGATATGCACTCAGTTTTTATGGATGTAAAATAAAAATTCGATGTCAAAGTCTTACACTATTGATCTAATGTTTAATTTTGTTAGACATTGTTGTCAATGTCTAACTTTAACTTTCATAAAACAAAGTTTTCCAAAGCTGGGAGGTTCTTACTTTGAAATAGTGCCATAGTGAAGTTCTATATCTTTTTAATGGAGACATTCCTCAACATTTCTGTCTAGTTGATACAATCAGGAATGAGTAATTTACAATGTGGAAAAAGACAGATGGGTGAAATGTCATTCTCCAAGTTCAAGTATTCATAGTTTCATTTCAGCCAGTTTTGTAAGTTTCTGACATTTAAAAAAAATTAAGTATGGGCATGTTAACATTAATTAAGGAATGTGTATTCAAAATTTATGATTTATTCTCTTTCATATTTTGCCCTGCTCTTAATCCAAACAACAGTAAATTATTAGAAATTCACTGTAGAGTCCATATATTCTATATGCAATATATGAATTCATATAATCTCTAGTTTAATATGTAATAATACAAAATATATCAATAGGCTTTTGCATGGCCATAAAGCACTTTATGTGATTCATGATTACATTTCTCAATAAATTGTAACTCACTAGACCTACAAATGGTCAAAACTAAATATCATCAACAAGAAAAATGAATAAAAAGTAATTTATTTGCTGAAAGGTTGAAAAAACACCCAAATTGACCAAATATTAAAAAAATGCTAAAAATAGCATCATTCACTTTCTATGAAAACATTTGTACTGACTGTATATGTTTGTGTCTGAGTATGGTGGCCCTAATCGTTCTCTCCAGGTTTTCAGAATATTGTAAAGCATGACATTTGCAGTGGTCAGATTTCATTCTGTTTTACAAGGATGTCATCATCTCCTTGTTTTATCCTAATTTTATTACAGTCTGCAACAGTGGCCATGTAAGCTAAGATAATTTCAAAACTACAAAGAATATTAATTCTAACTATAATGGAGGTTGGAGTGTGCTAATGTCTTATTTACATTTATTCCTTATTACTCTGAAACAGAAATCACATGCAATAATTAGCTCTTTGTGCAAAGTTAAAGATTCAGGTTAAACCCTCTGCAAATAAGTTCAACATCTATAAAACACCTCCAGGATATTACCACAAGTATTATCATCAGACCAAGCTCAGTGGAGAACTTGAATTTGGAAGTGTACAACCTGGTACCCCCACCCCTTTATTGGCATTTATCCTGGAATTCTGATTTTAATATCAGTTGGCATAGGGTAAGAGTGGAGATTATAAATCAAGAGTTACATGCACATGTTTACCAATGCACTTGCCTTGGAGCTCCTGGCAGCAAAAGGATTTATCTTACAGAAAGGCTAAAAAACATTGGGATTCAACTAAACAAGGAATTAAGAAAACTCTTGATCTCAATTACTGTAATTGTGCTGATTTCCTTTTATTAAAGATCTGTTTTAGAAGGAAAAAGGCAAATATATTAGCCTCATGATTCTTACTAGGGGAAAAAGAATTTGTATTTATAACACTCATGATAAGGGTTCTGTTCTTTAAAATATAAACGCAGCCAAAGGTAATTAAAGTAGCATGACAAAGCACACCATTTTAGAGAAATGACTCCATAAAATGACTTTATAGCTATTACTCACACATTTTAAGGAAATTTCCTTGTGCGTTAACACCAGACTACTTCTGCATGAGATTGCAATCATAGAAGATGCTGATGGGAAGTGTCTTGTTAGTTTTCTTAAAAGTATAATTGTTGTAGGATGCTGTCTGCATATAAAATAAGAACTGATTTCAAATTCAAAAGGAGGGGGAAGTCATTTGGTACAATGGGTGCCTCAGGTCACATTATTCTTGATGAGATTCACTATAAAGAGATTTCTACCAAATTATAAAAGAAAATGAAATAATTGATGGGCTCCATGTTGTGTTAGCTTTTATAGCATTTGTGAATTTATTGCTTCACCTCCAAAAAAATAAAACCAACAAAGCATACTGATCAAAGTTGTGGTGAGGTTATAAAAGGCTGGAACTTTAACAGAGGTAGCCCGTGTTTTGCTCAGATATAATTTGCTCAAGTCAGTCCCTTTGCAGACTTCCTGCCTTTCCTATTCCTGCAATATCCTTTTCCACCCACCTCACAATGTCTCCTGTGTAGTTTTCACCGAACAGTCATTCTTTTTTGAGCTCCCATCTATGTTCAGTGTCACACAGCCTAGCCCTTATCTCATCTCAATAGGCCGAGTAAAGCAACTTGTTTGAATCTGGTGACCTTCATCTGCAGAGCTGATGGCCTGACAAGAACAGAAAGGCTGACCTTCCCCTGAGTAAGAGAGCCCTCCTGTCTTAAAAAATAAATAAATAAATAAATAAATAAATAAATTGTTGAAGTAACACAAGTTAACAATACTACATAGGTTTCAAGTATACAGCATCGGCTTTATGAATTGGCATCAGTGTACACTGCATTATATTTACCAAGTGAATTCTAGTTTCCATCCTACCATACAATTCATCTCCTTTTACCTGGTGTATCCATTCCTTGGCCCCTTCCCTGCTGAAAACCACTATTATGTCTGACAGTCTTTGAACTGAAACATCAATTCTTCCTGGTTTTACAGCAGCCTCTGGCTTTGGAACTCAAACTGGGATATCTGCTGTGAAGATTTTGTGCTTACCAATCTCCCTAATCATGTAAACCAATTCTGTGCAATAAATATTTTCATATGCATGCATCTGTTATTGCTGTTGCTCTGCAGAATCCTAATATACCTCTATTACAGTCGCTGTCTCAGCAAGTCTCACTGACCTTCCTATTAAGATGAGAGAACTTCACCGGCAAGAATGACAACATGAAAAAAACAGACAACAACAAATGTTGGCAAGGATGTGGAGAAAAAGGAATTCTATACTGCTGGTGGGAACGCAAACTAGTCCAACCACTATGAAAAGCTGTGTGGAGGTTTCTCAGACTACTAAAAATGGAGCTATCATATGACCCAGCAATTCCACTCCTAGGAATGTACCCAAAGAACACAAAATATTAATTCAAAAAGATACCTGCACCCCTAGGTTTATTGCAGCTCTAGTTACAATAGGTAAGATATGGAAACATCCCATATACCCAAAATTAGATGACTGGGTCAAGAAGATGTGGTACATATACATAATGGAATACTACTCAGTAATCAAAAAAGATAAACTCACGTCATTTGCAACAACATGAATGGAACTAGAAGGATTATGCTCAGCAAAATAAGGCAGAAGGAAAAAGAAAAATATTGGATGGTTTCACTTATAGAAGGAATATAGGGGAACCAAATCAGGAAAACAACAACAACAATAATAAAAAATTAGCAGGCAACCATAAGTCAGAGACATTGTGAGGGAGAGGGAGAAAAAGGGATCAAAACAGGGGAGCAAAGATCACAAGGACTATGGTGATGGTTCGCAGGTGAATTGGTGGTGGGAATTTTATGGGGAATACACAATGATGTGAAAGACATAAATAAAAAATAAATTAATTAAAAAAATAAAGAACTTCCACTCCCTATCCCTTCTTTGTCCTTTACTTTTCTCTGCAGTGTTTGCTTTCTTTTTCTTTTTCTTTATTTTTAAAGATTTATTTATTTATTTATACAAGCACTGGGTACAGTTAGAAGCATGGGAGGGTGAGAGAATCCACCAGAGCCAGAGCGGGGAGCAGAGCAGGCAGACCGACGAAGTACACTGCTGAGGGGAACAGCGGGTGGCAAGAGAGGTCTCTCGTGCCATGTGGGACCCTCGCCCACGGCCAGGGATGGAACCGGTGCTGCAGAGGCTGCAGGCAGCTTCGCAGCCCAGCGTTCAACCACTGCGCCACCAGGGGAGGCCCAGTGTTTGCTTTCTTACAACATGCTATATATATTTTACTTCTTTATTTTTTGCTTGCTATGAAAACTCCACAGGGTAGGGATTTTGAAACATTTTCTTTGCCATTACATTACAATGAGGGAGTGGGAAGGGGTTTGGATAAGGTACCCCAGGACTACCAGGGTCTACTTGCTATGTGGGTCAACCTTTCCCCTCCATAATTCTTTTATCTTTGATTTACACATTTTTATTGAAAGTTGAGTTTTATTTGACATTTGAAACAATACCCTTCCCCCAGCCTGACCCAGCCTGACCAAGGAACTCAGATCAGTTTGGGACACACTGTGGAGGCAAGACCTAGGTGAATTGCGATGAAAGGTGTCTATTAAGATTAGGAGGATTGTACTGATCCTGGGCTGCTAAGGGAATCAGAGAGGTGAACCATCAGAGTATAACACAGAGCTGGCATTTACCAAGGCCCTGAGCTGTTCAGAGAAGGGGTGAGGACACTTTCTTCTGGGAGCAGCTGGGTTACCTGTCCTCTGTCCCCTAACTGAATGGGTGAGGCTGTGCCTTACTGGGGAGTTGGGAAGGGCTACATGCACAGTGCTGTAAAACATGCTAGAGATTCAACAGTTGACAATTAAAGAGGATTTGTATCACCAAAATAGACAGATAGAATGCTATCTCTAGCACTTACGACAATGTCTGGCACATAGTAGATGCTCAATAAAGATCTGTTGAATGAATGCACTTGAGAAGATAGCAATTCACTAATTTAAAGTTGTTTTTGATCAAAATATCTTTTTTTTAAAAGATTTATTTATTTATTTTATACAAGAACCTGGGTACAGGCCAGATGCATGGGAGGGTGAGAGGATTCATCAGAGACAGAGCAGGGAACAGAACAGGCAGAGTGACGAAATGTACTGCTGAGGAGAGCAGCAGGTGAGACAGGAGAGGTCTGCCGTGCCATGTGGGACCCTCACTGGCTGGCCAGGATCGAACCGGTTCTACAGAGGCCGCGGACAGCTTCACAGAGTGGCGCTCAACCGCCTGCGCCACCAGGGGAGGCCCTGATCAAATATCTTTTTGAGCTTTGATTTTGCACATGCAGTCTATAAGAAATGTGGATGTAATGGTCTATACTACTACCACAAAGAATATTCCAGAAGGATTGGCAGAAGCACAGAAGGGTGAAGATCTTTAAAATATGCTGCCCCCCAAAATCAAACATTTAGAAGGGTACCAATAAATGGAGGTTACAGAATCCATTGTTAACCTATTAGTTTCTTATGACTGCTGTAGAAAATTACCAGAAATTTAGCTTTAAACAACAGAAATTTATTTTCTCACATTTCTGGGGTCCACAAGTCTGAACTGGTAGAGCAATCCTCTTCTCTTTAAAGGCTATAGGGAGAATCTGTTCTTACATCTTTCAGCTTCTGGTAGCTGCTACATTCCTTTACTTAAGTCTGCCCCCTGCAAACTTTGCCTCCATGGTCACATTGCCTCTTTTTTGCCAAAACTCTCTGTCTTATTCTTGTAAGGACATATGCTATTGGATTTAGGATCCACTTGAATAATCTAGGGTGATCTCATCACATCTTAATTAATTACATCTTCAAAAGCCCTTTTTTCCAAATTAGAAAACATTCATAAATTCAAAGAATTAGAATATGGACATATATTTTTGGAGAACTCCTCTGAACCTATTAAAGTTTTGATTAAAACCTGGAGTTGGCTATGATTCCACAATAGCAATCCTTGATTATGTGGTGTAGCAGCCAGGAGCCGACACAGGGTACTTTCTGAGGAATGTGGACCCTTTCCATCAAGATAACTAAACCTTCTCTGCTTTCTTAAGGACTCATATTAATCCTGGTGGCAAAGTTTAATACAGTTACTTATTGTAGTAAATATCTCTGCTCAGGAAACCATGTACTAAAAAGTAAGATCAAATGGTTTCTTTAAATATTAAGGGTGTCAACGGTGGGTCAGCCTTTCAATCCTGATTCTTTCCTCTGATTTCTCATAATCTTATGATAGGGAGGCTTCTAATCTGGCTCAAGAGGTATCATGTGCCTTTGTCCATAGAAAGGGAATATACTGCACTATGCACTCAAGTTTGTACTGTGTCAGTGGTCATTAACATCATCTTTTAAGCAATATTTCTGCACAAGGACATGCAAAGAAATCACAGTTCAGAATTTTAGATTGTTTTTCCTGCTGCTGGTCTCTGTATCCTGTGACTGCATTTCCCTTATCCCCTGACATTCAGGAGACCTAAAACTTTCATTTGTTTAAACTTAATTTGTTTAAAGCACTGTATGGACAGTTTTCAGGATCAAGTGTTTTGCAATTTATTTAAATATCCCCAATAACTCTCCATTTCCTTAAGTATAAGCAGCTGTTCTATTTAAATTTTTAAGACCACTAAATTTTATTACAGCCAGTAATAGTTTCCTTTTTGCTTTTAGAAATGGAATCACTTAAGTTTCAGTCCTTAACATCCCTATGGTAAATAAAATAAAATATCTATTAAAAGGTCATATGCAAATCCCAAGTAATACCCAGTAGGTAAATTCATAAGTTCGAACTTGGCTTTAAAACCCCTTGAAAATTAAATTTTAATTGGAAGTATAGGGAAGAATCTGTGAAATTTATTTTAAAATATTCATTTACAAAAAATAGATTACCTTTCAAACTTTTTATTTGGAGGCTTGGTTTTCAAGGAAAAGAGGCACCTTATAATAAAAAGAACTGATGGGTGTTATTCAATATCCTAATAGTTAAGGCAAGTCCTGAAGCCATTTGTGATGGAGCTCACTTTTTTTATAATGACTTGACCTTCATATTGGTGACCTGGAAACAAGGCCAAACTGTCTAATCAGAAAGTAAAGCAGGAGGATTTTATTTATCTATTTATTTATTTTTTAAAAGCATTTCTTTTTCTTTTTAGATTTATTTTTTATTTATTTATGCATACAAGAACTGGGGTGTAGGCCAGAGGTGTGTGTGTGGGGGTGAGAGGATTCACCAGAGACAGAATGGGGAGCAGAACAGGTGGATCTACTGAAACACACTGCTGAGGGGAGCAGCGAGTGAGCCAGGAGAAGTCTGTTGCGCCATGTGGATTAGCTCCCTGGCCGGGAATCGAACTCTTGTCGCCGTGACTAGCAACAGCTTGATAGTGCAAGACTTAAGCCCTGCACCACCAGGGAGACTCCTAAAGTAGGGGGATTTTAAATACATATTGAAAGAAATAAAGACCTCTGACCACTGCTTAGCATGTGGTCAACATTCTAATGAAACCCGATCCGACCATCTATCATGTGGCAGATAGTTGGCTGGGTCAGTGAAAAAATCAAGGCTGCCCTTACCCCTGTCCAGGTCACACTGAACATGAGCAGATGTGTTATACTCTGACTGAAAGCAGTGGAAGACTCTACCTGTGAAGAACAGCTTGGCTTCTAAAGGTTGTATCTGAGATGCCCATATCAGCCATGCAAAATCTGGGCTAGAGTGTGCTCCCTGCCTAGATATACTGATGCCAGTCTTCTGATAGATTTTATTACATTAAATCCATGGAGATTTACCTGTGGTAACTTCCCATGAAATTCTTAATTTTTTTCTTTTCTTTTTCTTTAAAGATTTATTTATTTATTTATTTATACAAGCACTGGGTATGGTCAGAAGCGCGGGAGGGTGAGAGGATTCACCAGAGCCAGAGCGGGGAACAGAACAGACAGAGTGACGAAGTACACTGCTGAGGGGAGCAGCGGGCAGCAGGAGAAGTTTGTGTGCCATGCGGGACCCTCTCCTGGTGGCCAGGGATCGAACCGGCGCTGCAGAGGCTGCGGGCAGCTTCGCAACCCAGAGCTCAACCACTGCGCCACCGGGGAGACCCCTTAGGAATAGTCTTTTAACTGGTCTTGTGGACCCCTCTTCTATTTTGCTCTTCATGTCAGAGAGATGATATGGAAAAATTGGACCTTGCTCCTTTAATAAAGGATTCAATAAATCTCTAAGTTCTTAATGTTTCTTACAATGTCTCCCTATTCTATTCATTCTCTCCCCCAGTCTCATCTCTTCCTATTGTAATGGATTTCTTTCATTTCATCCAATGGTCCCCTAGTCTCTGCACAGTCACATCTTCTATTCCCTCAGACTGGAACCTTGTCCCTTGACTTCTTGAGTTCTCACTCCTACTCACAGATCTGTTACTGCCTTATTCCCTTATAAGGAGACCTCATCTCTTCTAGAAATGATGCTTGGTGAAGCTAAGACTCTGTCTTATTATTAATGGGTCACATTTTCTTGTCCAGTGGTTATAAATAAAAGGCC
Organism: Talpa europaea; assembly: GCF_964194135.1. NCBI lineage: Eukaryota > Metazoa > Chordata > Mammalia > Eulipotyphla > Talpidae > Talpa > Talpa europaea. The sequence continues at coordinate 26,213,368 of NC_140078.1, read as the reverse complement.
AGTGATAGTATAAGCATATAAACAGAGATTTAGGATTATGTATGGAGACAACTTAAAGCAATTATCAAAGACAGGTTGGCTTCAAAATATTTTCTGACCAAAACATCTATTTGGCATTAGATACTCTTTGTGGTGAAAAAAATATTTAGCATTTCCCAAACTACCTCTGTATGCTTCAAGCATCTTAATAATAATTTCAAAACTCTTTCAGTAATGCAAACAAAGTCCCTTTCTTTTGTTTCAAAAACCAAATGGTTTATACATTTCTGAAAGGTTTGTTCTATCCTTCCTATTCTTTATTTTTAAATATTTTATTTTATATAATTCTTACATAATTTTTCATTTTTGCACAATGTATGCATTTTCATTTTGGTTATATTCCCCAAACAATTGCACCCCCCTTATTTTGACCCTAATCCCTCCTCTCTCTGCTTCCCCCCACCCCAGTGGTGTGTCTCTGGCTTATAGTTGCTTGCTGTTTTTGATTTTTACTTTATTATAATTAGTCTTTTTCCTGGTCTCTTATTTAGGTTTTCTAAATTCCTGCTATGAGTGAGACCATTTGGTATTTTTCTTTTTCTTTCTGGTTTATTTCACTGAGCATGAGCCCTTCTAGCTCCATCCATGTTGCTGCAAATTGCATGATTTATCTTTTTTGATTGCTGAGTAATATTCCATTGTGTATATGTACCACATCTTCTTGATCAATATTGAATTAACTATATCAGACATATGGCATTGCTGTCAATTTTTAGTTCCCTTTTTTATGGAGGTTATCAGGTTATCAGTCCAATGACTCACTCATTCCACATGTGCAGCCTTACTCACCCAAGCAGACATCCTCAAATTTGCTCACAGAGCACTATGAAAACATCTGCTAGCCCGAGGATATAGAGAAAGACAGTACAAACTGAAGAAGGTCTGTAGAAATCCCAGTGACTGGAAGTGTAATTGCTTATGTTTTTTTCTATTGTGCCGCAGTATAAACGATGAACCTGGATGACCTCCTAGCAGCCAACGAGTGGCAATGGCATGGTAAGAACAGTGGGCACATCCTACTGAGATGGGCACTTGCACTTGTGCCTGACCTGAGCCGTGCCCAAGACAACCTGGACAGCAAACATTTTGATCACAGACTTTCCCTGAAGATTTAATCCTTTGAAGTCAGCAAGGGTTAAACCTAATGCTGAAGAATTAGAGGCTTAAACAAGAAATTCATTTTCTGAGGATTTTTCTCCCCTAGATAAAATTGTCTCCATCAACATTATCAAATGGGTTGGCTGGACTGCCTAAGGTGCTTTGTCATGTTACCCGGTCAATTGATGGATAGAGGAGATACAATTCCAGTCCGAAGAAATTCTTAATAACTGTGTGGCATTTCTGATACAAAATGACTTAATGGAGTTCTTGCAAGTATTTAAGCCTGGCCCAATAAAAAATGGCATATTCTTATTAGTGAGTCCATTCTCAAGAGATGGGGAAAAACGATAGTAATGAGAGCAGATCAATGCTGAGTTGGCTTGGGTCCCACTGCAAAATAATTTTTCATTGTCTCAACCATTTGCCTAAAAGAAGGTTAAGAAGATAATTGGCATTGCTGTCAAGTGAGTAAGTGAATTCCTTTTTTCATATTGTCAAATCTTTGAGAGAACTTAATTTGCCTTTTGACAATGGGGAAGAAAATGAATTATAGACAGAAGGAAGCTAAGACAGTATTAAAAAATCATAGAAAGACACTGAAAAGCAGAGGGTTTGATGAAGCCCTCTCAATTCATGTTAAAGACTACCTCCAGTGTTCCTGAAAGTTTTACCCAGTCCTCTGTTAAGTCCTAAAATGAAGGGAATCTTATAGTTATCAAATTAGAGCATGAACTCTGGAAACACGTTTCCTTCCTGACTTCCTTTTCCAAAAGCACACAGAGTAGCTTCTATTAAAGTGACTTGGGACACTGCTACTTTCCTTCTTCTAGCTTGAATGTTGGCAAACTTCTTCTTTAAAGAGCCAGAGTGCAAATATTTTAGATTCTGCAAGTGGTAGAGTCTCTGCACAGCTTCTCAATTTATCTTTAGTGGTGAAAATACAGTAATAAAACATATATAAAGACATGGGTTTGGCAATGTTCATTAAGACTTGATTTAGGAACACTAAAATTTGAATTTCAAATTGTTTTCTATGGTCTTACATATTATTTGTTGCTTTTTTAATAATTTCAAAATATAAACATCGTTCTTCCATGATGGACGTGGTCCTGTTCTAATTCAGAACTGTTCATTAGAATTTACTGTGATGGTGGGAAAATTGTCTATTGGCAAGTCCAATACTGTAGTCTCTGGCTACCTGGGACTATTGAAATGTGGCAAATGTGATATAAGAACTTAATTTTTTAACTTTATTTAATTTTAATTAGTTTAAAATTGAATTGCCATTTGTGACTAATAGCTATGTTGGATGGTACAGTTGTAAACCTTTCATATTTACTTGCCAAAAAATTCTTATCTCTTGTTTAGGCTGAATCAAAATGAACACAAAAAATAACCTTCTATGACTGCTTAAGTTACATAGTTAGTTAAGTAGTTAGTACTCCTTTTGGGAAGACCACAGTTGATATCTTAACTTTAATTACATGGCAAACACAGACAAACAGAATACATGCAAACACCTACAGTGCACAGGTGTGCACACATTCACATTATACAATGCACCTCTTCATTGGAGTCCCATTACTACCAAGTTAAGTGAACAAATAATCATGGAAATAAAATCATGTCCCCTGATAAGGTTCAGAAGTTCCCTCTCATGTCTACTAGGAAAACACAAAACTGCATGAACTTCAAAAAGCATGAACTTCAACTTTTCTGTTAGTTTCCTCAATTATCTGTTACAAAACCCTATACTTTCTTTAGATACAGCTTGCAATAATGAACTTGGAAAGCTGACAGAAGGTTTCAACTTCCAAAATATGCAAAGCAATTATTTCTAAGTAAATGACAGCACATGAACCTTAAGTCATCTCATACAAAATCTCAAAACCTCTATGGGCAGAACCTCATGCTGATCTAATGGGTCAAGGCCAGAGAAAAGCATAAAATCACTAATACTTAAATGGTTTTGGTAAGTATCATTAGCACAGATATGACATCTTATTCATCAAAAACTAATCTAGAAATATTGTTCATCTTCACTAAGTCCATTTATGGTGACACCTCCTCCTATCATCACTGGTGGGGGTAAGAAGGAGTATTTGGGGCTAACTATGGAAATTTTAGAGTGATGGATAGCTGTCTATCATTGGTAAAACAAGTATGGAGGAAGTGTAAGCAAATGGAGAAAAAAAATATAAAGACTTGCCTCCACAGTCTTAGTGCTGTGTTCAGAAAAATCCAGGCTAACAAGCTACTTGAAAGTTCATCGAAGTTCCATCTCAGGCTTTTTTTCCTTTTTCTTACCTACTCCCTGCTGTTGCTGAGTTCTCCCGAGTTTCTGGGAGTAAAATAAAATTCAGAAAAATAAAATTCAGTAAAATAAAATTCATGGTCCACTCAAGATTCTAACCTCCAGTGAAATTAACAGACAATGAAATCATACAGTTAGTATTTAAACCTGTGCTGTGAAAACTTTAGATTTATTTTGCAAATGTTCTTCTGGGAACAGGTAATTGTCCTGGGATCTGTACGTGGTGTGGTGTGTCAACAGTGTTTTGCAAGTTCCCCTCTCTGAAATCTATTTGCAACCATCTGACTTTGACTGATATAGCCAGATGGCAGAAAATGGAGTTGATCACTCAACACAATGAGTGACCTACTTAAAGGTCCAACAATCTGCAGTTCAATACTAAATAAAAGTATTGAGCTTTGATTAAAAAATAAATTAAAAAGCAGTTTGATTTGCTGACTATCTTGCATGTGACTTGTATAGTCTTAATGCAGGTTGCGTAAGTTCCTGCATTAAGGAGAAAGGATGCTAAACAGATTCCCCAAGGTGTCCCAGGGTATTTAGACTTTGCAAGATCCTCAAGGGCTTTCTGCACTATGTAAGAGAGATAATATAGACCAAAAGGATTCCTATGTAAAATTCTGTCCTGCCTCGAGCCTGTTCTCTGTTGGAAATAGGCTGAATTAAAAGGATGTGAACTGAATCAGAAGGTCCCACAGAAACAAAGACACAATTAGGGCATCTAGACATAATTGGTTTAAAATGATCTTGTTCAAACTGGCTACAAATACACCAAATCAAATATCACTATTTTATTATGATATAAAGCTGGGTAATGTATATATTAATTAGGAAGCTAAAATAATGCTGAATCAGGGACTATTATAGAAATATCTCTTTTTCCCAAAAAGAGAGATTCTTAATTTTCTCGCAAAAAATGAAAGACATCCTATCAAATGTTGGAAAACGTTGGCAAAGCATCTTTCTGACAAGGGGTTAATGTCCAAAATGTTGAAGAACTCATATATACAGAAAGAAATATCATTTCATCAATTAGTCTTGGAATTTAAAAGGGTTTCCACAACTGGGGGCTTCAATATCTTTTATGAAGAAATATTTAGAAAGATGTAAAACGATAGCTTAAGAAACTGAGCCAGTGACTCATGTTTTGCTGACTTTTAATTTGCTTTCTGGTAAAACTACTGATATTGGTTCAATGATTGGCTTGCTGTCCTTACACCCTCCTTACCACTGATAATCGCATCCTTTAATCTTCATATTGTCTTCAGGCATCACTGCATAGTTAGTGAAGAAAAATCCCCAGAATCCATCAGTAACTATGTTCTCCAAATTGCTCAGGTCTTGATTTTACTCTGATTAGGCCCCTGTTCCTAGTAATTCTCCAGTCCATTCCCAAAATGGGATTCGTGATTACCTTCCTGTTCATTCTACATTCTGGCATCTAATATAGAACCTGAGACATCGGAAATGCTCATAAATTCTTGTTGAATGAATAAAGGCTCTTTGAACTTTATTGTCCCCCAAATTAAAAAGTTCTCTCTGTGTATACATATATATATATATATATAATATACATAAAATACATGCAGCTAGTTTTCTATTGCCCCATTAGGCAAAAATATTAAACAATCCCATAGAACTTAATTATATATATGCCAGGCACTTGGGGCAAGGATTAACATAGGAAGGGGGTGCCTGTGTGGAGGTGAGCCAGACAATAAATAAGCAATCACAAGAATAGGATATTTCCAGAGTGAATAATGACACAAATAAAACAGAGAAAGAAGACAGCCCATTTTGTGGTTACAAGGTTTACATGTGGAGATGACATTTGAACTAAGAACTGAGGAAAAAGGAGTCAGCCATAGGAGATTCTGGAGAAAGAGTGGTCTAGCAGCAGAAAAGAACACAAGCACAGTCCTCTATGGGGTCAGAGATCTGGTGAGCTGCAGCAGGGGGCACAAGGCAGAGTGGCAAAGTGGAGAGGACACAGAGGCCAGGAGGAGCCTGCCGAGAAAGTGAGACTTTAAACCCTCTGATGAACTTGCTGAGCACTTAAGTAAGGTAATGACTTGATTGGAGTGACTTTATTTTCCACTTTTTATATGTAATTATGGTGAATCACTTCAACAAAATGAAAAATGCTAAAGAGGCTGACATATGGAAACATTTCATCTGTCAAAATGTTATTCAGTGCACCAATACATCATTACTATTTTCTTAAAAAACAAACAAACCCACAGTGACTATACTACATTAAAACCCTTCTGCACAATAAAGAAAACTATCAGAAAATGAAAATATAATCTACTGAATGAGAAAATATTTACTAATCATATATCTTATAAGGGGTTAATATCTAAAATATAAAAAAAACTTGCACAATTCAATACTCTTAACACACACACAATCTGATTTAAAAATTAGCAGATCTGAAAAGATGGTTTTCAAAAGGAGACATACAGATGGTCAATAGGCATATGAAAAAGTGCTAAACATCATTAATTATCAGGGAAATGCAAATCAAAACCATAGTGAAGTATCTTCTCAAATTTGTTAGGATGTCTACTATCAAAAGGTCAAGAGATAACAAGAGTTGATGAGAATATAGGGCACTGTTGGGCACTGCTGGTGGGTATGTAAATTGGCAGCATTATGGAAACCAGTTTGGAGGTGCCTCAAAAAATTAAAAATTGGAACATGTAATCCAGTAATCCTATTTCTGGAAAGGAAAGGAAAATACTAACTTGCTAACTAAATACTAAAATACTAGCTAAAGATTTGTGCACCCCTGTGTTCATTGCAGTATTAATACAATAGTCATTACATAGAAGCAACCTAAGTATCTTATCAATGGATGCATGGATAAAGAAAATGGATGAAGATAATGACATATGAATCAGTCATGAAAAGGAAATCTTGCCACTGTGACAACATAGATGGATCTTGAGAGCATTAAACTAAGGGGAATAAATCAGAGAATGCAAATACCATATGATCTTACTTATATGTGGAATCTAAAAAAAAAAAAACACCCAAATTAATAAATATAGATTGTTTTTTTCCAGAGGTGGGGGTTTGAGATAGGTAAAATGGGTAAAGGTACAACTTTCCAGTTATAAAATAAATGTCAAGGGAGGTAAAGTGCAGTGGTGACTATAATAAATGACACTGTGATGTATATTTGAAGGTTGGTGAGAGTTCAAGGGAAACAATAATATGTGTGATGATGGATGGTAACTAAACTTGTGATCATTTCATTACACATACAAATATCAAATTGAATTGTTTGACCCCTGAAATTAATATTGTCAATTAAATCTCAGTAATTTTTTAAAAGAAACACCATGTCTCTTAAACAATGAGTAGATGTGAAAAAAGGTAAAATATACATAAAATATAAAGAATAATGAGGCAATAAACACAATTGACAGATTTACCAAAAAGAAAAAAGCAAATTAGGCTTCCAGTTCCCACTGCTTCTCCTTGATCTCCTGAGTAAATGCAGTTTTGATTTTTTGTTTTATAATTTTCGTAATATGAAAGAATTCCATGTTTGCATTGGAGTCACACTGTATGTTGTTATTTGTTGAAATTTATCCAACTTGTCATCTATATGTCACATGTGTTAAATGCTCTTTTAGAGGTATGTAAAAAATTTCTTCATTCTGCTCTTGAAGCTTAGCTGTGTTATTTCCAGTGTTTTTGCTACTACAAATAACATCGCTAGGAACATTCTGGTGCAACTCTCCTGATGCATAGAGGCAAGAATTGTTCTAGGGAGTTTCTACCTGGATGAGGAATTTCTGGTTCTAGAGAATACTTATCTTCAACTTCCTTAGATAATCTTGTTATTTTTCACAGTGTACACACTCACTAACAGTTGGTAGTTGCCTCAAATCTACCATATCCTTGGAAATCACTTGATATCATTAAATTTGAAAATCACCACACTGTTGGTATGCAAAAATAATATATTATTATGGTTTAAATATGCATTTCCTTGGTGTCTCCCTGGTGGCGCAGGCAGTTGAGCGCTGTACTGTGAAGCTGTCTGTCGTCTCTGCAGTGCGGGTTTCATCCTGGCCGGCTGGGGAGAAACCCACATGGCACAGCAGACCTCTCCTGTCTCTCCCGCTGTTCCCCTCAGCAGTGTATTTCAGTCAGTCTGCCTGTTCTGTTCCCCACTCTATCTCTGGTGAATCCTCTCACCCTCCCACACATTTGGCCTATACCCTGGTTCTTGCGTAAATAAATAAATCTTTAAAAAAATATGCATTTCCTTGATTAGTAATGAAGTTGAATCTATTTATTTGCTGACTTTTGTTCTTCTCCATATAAGAAGCATTTATTTTGCTTCTTGCCCAATTTTTTATTTATTGTCTTTTTCTTAATCTGTTGGAATTTCACATATCTTACAGCTGTTCTGTCTCCCTCTCTGGGTGCCTAATTTCACTTGGACTTTGTCCTTCAGACATTTCTTAATTTTATGCCCATTCATAGATCATTTAAACATATTTTAAAAATTCTACAGAGTTTTTGTTGGAAACTCAAGTCTTTCTACTTTGCTTTTTTGATATCTTCACATCTTAGACCATATCAAGAAGACATGTGGGTTTTTATATGCGTGAGGGAAACAGGTGACTTCAAGGATGCTTCAGAATCACTGCAATTTTACTAAAAACCAATCAAGTTTGAAAGGTTCATTAACAGAAATGTGATATCAAGGAAGCATAATGGCTCCTTTTAGCGTATGTTGGATTTTTAAAAGCTAAAAATAGAAAGAGGGCACTTGAAAGAAGTAGAAACAGATGAACAGTGAGAGAAAATCTTAACATTTCAAACAATCTCCCACTTAAAACTAACTTTCAGCAGTAGTGGAATCTTTTACATGAAAGCAGATTATTTTTGACCATGCAGATAATACACATATAAATGTAAATACCCAATGCCCGTAGCTATAAAGCACCTTCACAATCTCAGCCCCTTCCCTTAAATCAACCATCACTTAGAAGTAAATACCCAGAAATTCTCTATTTATTCTTATTCATATCATGCACATACACAGACAGAAACAGAATTTGCTTTGCAACTTAGAAAAATATATCATGGTATGACAGTCTGCATACTTGGATGTGTTTTTATTTTGCTCTCTTTGATAAATAGTCTGACTATAGAGACCTTCATTAAATTATTTCAAAATTTTGCAAGCTTTGCTTTACTGCCTACAAACTTGCAGATTCTCTGTAGCTGATCACATTCTCTCATCCTGTTACCACTTTCAATTTGTGACTTGCATTTTTCTTTTGGGAAGTATTTAGAAAATTCTCTTTCTTTTGGTGTTCTAAAATTTCCCAACTTTGGGTCCTACTGTGACTCTTTTCTTTTCTTATTGCGGGTGCTCAGTTTGTCACTTCAATCTGGTAACTAATGTTCCTCAGTTATGAAAACATGTTCTATCACTTTGCTTTGATGATTTGCTTTCTGAGTTTCCTCTTTCCAGTGCCCTTGTTGGCTTGGGACTGGGCTCTGTCCACTCAACTTTCTTCCTTTTCTTTTTTTCCTCTGCAAAATCAGTTCCCAGGTTTCCTTTTAATTTCTGTCTTCTAACTATTTCTTGATCTCCTGTACACTGTTAAGTCCTCTTTTGTCTTCTTAGACTGTTTTTTTCTTTCACTATCATTTTATGAGAAACCACTTAAATATCTCCTTTAGGATTCTGTCCCACAAAAATACACAAGCCTCTTTTAGAATATCTATACATAGACTTTATAAATGTGTGCCCTATTTTATGGTTTCTGTTATTTTATATTATATAGATAATTATAAAAATAAATTACCATATATGTAGGTACATAGACTATTGATGTCACTATAGAAGAAAACAGTGACTTATATGTTTTCAATTGTCTTACAATCACCAGATAATTTTTTAACATTCAAATATTTATAGGCCTTACTTCTTGTCTTGTATTGCAAATCACTAAGATGGAATAGGACTGGAAGCAGACAGTGGCTGGGAGTGAGGAAGCGACAGCAAATTAAGAGAGTGGGAGTTAGTAAGTGTGACCTGATCCTGCCTGGTCACTAACTGCAGTGGATTTTTCTGGGCTTCTTTTCACATCTGCTGAATGAAGATGTAAACCTAATTTATTTCAAACCTTTTTGCATTGCTTATGTAATTTTCTAAAATTCTCTATCTTCGATTTGCCAGGACTAGTAATAGCTCTTTTTAAAATCCCTCCTTTGGATGGTTATAATTTTAATTTGCCCATGACCCATCAACACATTTGGTGTGAATAATGAAAATAGTAGAGCACAGCACTATAGTCTGAACACAAGATGTTGCCAAAAGTATAATGGGAAAATCTTATGTTAAGTCAAGGAGGATAAATCTGGGGAAATGCTGTTCCTGGACATAAGAGTTGAGGAAAGTAAAACCCTCAAGGTTATGTCCAGGAACAGCATTTCCCCAGATTTATCCTGAAAATAAATAAAGGCAGGAGCACAGTGGAATTAAAATGCTAAATAATTGGGGCAAACAATGCCACAGGGCAGAATTCCATTTATTTAACATCTGTACAATAGTGAAGGGAGGTATGTAACCTGAAATCAAGGTGGCTGGGAATTTTTAAATAATGAGCTTTTACCTGGGTAGCTAGTGTGGAGAAGAGGTACAATAAGACACAGTGAAATATACTTGCTTGGGACTCTGTTTTCTGGTGTCATAGAAGGACATGAATAATGTCTATATGTAATTTGAAAAAAAATGGATTAACAAATTTAAGACATAGGTAATGCAAGTGATACAAAATTCAAAGAGGACAAGAGGCTATTCAGGAGCACCTCTCCAATCTCTGGACTGTGTTATCGTACAATTGTACTGGCAACAGCTTCCAAGTACCAACACATTTTTTTTTTCAGTAAAGATATATATGAAATCAGTGAGTAAATCTGCCTTTTATAAATAGGTTTACAGATATATGCACACATATATATCATAAATATGTTTAAATAGGTTTACATATATACATATATTAGCACACATATTACACACATACATGTGCAAGTATACATTACAGATTTCACAGAGGGGTGAATGAACAGATGGAAGGATGGAATGTTGCTATCAAACCCACTGCCCTCTAATTTAAAATGATAAATGGTGTTAAAAAGAAAGCCTATTTCAACAAAAAACTATGAACCAGAGACACTTTTTGGGGGGTGGGGGGCGGGAGGGGAGGGATTGGGGTCAGAATGGGGGGGTTGCAATTGTATGGGGAATATAAAAATAAAATTTATTATTTAAAAAAAATAAATTTCAGTAACTTATTAAAAAAAAGAAAGCCTATTTTCTATTCTTCTCTTTGGTAAATGAATGAGCACTTTAATTTCAAGGTTAGAAATCTAGGTGTTAGAATTGCTTTCAATAAAAATCTAATAGTTAGATTTTTGGAAAATCTAACATAATAGTTTTTTCCTCCCACATAGGATTAAAATGCTAAATAATTATAGATACATAAATAATCATATTAAAAGTTCTAACCAATACAAACACACCCAACAATACATTGACACACAGAGTTTATAGAAAAAGAAAAAGAATCATTTCCATCCCCAAGTTGAGCTCCAGCTGTGGCAGTCCCATTTGGACAGAGAGAAGACCTGTGTGTCACATGGAAGGTTTGGCGACACTGTGTCCTCACCAGGGGATGCATCCATCTATGAATAAATCTACAGGATCCATCTGTAGAAATAGCCTCAGAAAAGTGGCTGGAAGAGCCAGTCTAATTAATTTGCCTATTAGGAATATTTTATTTTAGAGCTGATCTTACGAAAGGATATTCTGTGCTCTTACATGTGAAACAGACATAAAAAGATATTCTGGTTATAATTCAGAATTGAGCATGATTTTCAGCCATGCAAGAGCAAACACTTTTTCTTCTAAAAACGTGAGCCTAAAGCCTTTGACTAGAATCTTGCCAAAGCTTCTGATAAGAGTTTAAATTTAGTAGAGAAAATCATAAAAGAAAACAGGAAAAGGTTCATTCCACCCAGGTGAGTTGTTGCTTTTGTTCCCCTGTGACCAACCTTTATAAAACTGTTTGTTATTCACCTCATTACAAACATCTCTCTGTCACAGCAGGTGTTGGGTCAGGAGAGGACACGTATCCAGGAAACCTGCAATCAGGTTAGAAAACTCCCAGGCATCCATTCCCTTTCAGTTGAGTAGGTGGCATTGCTTACACAGCCCTGAGCCTTCTGCCCATGAAATGGCTGTAATTTAAGTCACAGCAGAAACACTTCCCAAACCACTCTCCCTGAAGGTGTAGGTGTCAGATTTTCAGTAACAGGCAGGAAAGCTATCCTGACCTTTCTGACTATTAAGGAAATAGACAATTTCCTTAGAGTTGCTTCTAAGCTCTATTCCTTTTAAGATTTGTTTAAAAAGTCTCTCACATGAATCAGTGTTTTTGGGTAAATCTCAGCCTTTCAAACTTTTCCTTTCCTTTTGCAGCTGCTCCAGTAGAGGCTAAGTCTGTTATAGAACTGAATGTTTTCCAAGAGGAAGGAAGGTGGCAGGTTCAGACACACCAGGCTCCCCTCTATGGACTCACAGGTCTCTACTGTGAAATGACTGATCTAGGGTCATTGATTGGTAGCCTCTGCTTGAGTATATGGTGTGGGGCAACTGACCTAAGGGACCCTCTTTTTCTTGTTCATAGGTTTCCACCAGCCTCCTCAACACCACCATTTTCTATCATGAAGGCATGGAAGAACTTTGCATTCCCTCCTAAGACACACAGGATGCTGGGTACCATGAGCAATATCCAGAACCTTCCAGATTTTGGCCTGGGGAGTAGATGTTAGAAAGGCACATACAAGTCCTGCCTCCTGCTCTGTTCTCTCTCCCCTTCTTCTTCCCATAATTCCTGGGACTGGAAGAGACAGAATGTCCTCTTCTTCTCTATCCTGTCATCCTTAGGTGCTTATAAGACTCTAGTCCCTCAGGCCTGGCTTCTGTATTAAAAGAAGTTAAAGCAATTTGGAGAAATCACTTCCTCACTTGTAATATCTGTTTTTCAAGATTTCTGCCCCGCTACTGAGAATCTTCTCCCTGAAGGAGTTCCATCTTTTCCTTTCCTAGAGCCACGACATGGCTTTGGCTCAGGATTGGCCAGGGGATCTTAAGAGGGAAAGAAAATATATCAGTTTACTAGTGCAAAATTTTTTCACTGCTATGCTAGGGAGGATGAATTCAAATGACAGGCTGGCAAATGTGGGAGCTTCTGGATTGTTCATGAAGCAGTGATGCAGGCTTCCCGGCCTTCTGCGTAGCTCTGGGGATCACTGTCAAAGTCATGTAAGTATTGTTATCAATGTGCTAAATATTAAGAGAAAACAAACTCACACTTAACAGCATCTAGGAAAACCCTTTATTGTTCTTGGTAGGTTATACCACACACCCACTAAGGTATTACTCTTCTACTTAGAGACTCACCAGAGGAAAAAACAACACTGCCAACCATTAAGTAGGTGAAATACTCCCCAAATTCTTCCCTGACAATTGGTTTATTTAAAAGTTGCAGGACAAACTAGATGATATAAATTATAAGTACTCATTAATCTCTTTTCATTGGATTTTCCTCTTATTTCCTCTAGTCCTTCATGACTATTCCAATTTTCTGTTTCCCTTTCAGTCTGAACTTCTGGAAGAGGGTTAGACCAGGAGTCTCAAATTCCCCATTTTCTGTTCATCCCCTTCTTATCTGCCTCCCACCCCCAACCCATGTCCACTGACCTTCACTAACACCAGAGGCATCAGTGACAATGACCCACTCACCTGCTATAGATACAATGGATTGCTTCTTTTATAGAGGTGCCTGAAACCTCTTGGCTTCTCTGACCTTCCATCTGCCTCCCACCTCACAGGTTGTACTTTTCTGTCCCAGGTTTGCTTCCTTGACCACAAGTCTAACAATTAAGAGCATCTGGAACTGAGACCTGGGGTCCCTTCTCTTTTCCCTCTACCCATTGAGGATCTTATCCAGACTCCAATTCAATCTGGAGATTTGATTGTCACAGTTCTGTGCACAGATGCTTTACCTGGTGAGAGGGTGCACTTTCAGATCACTTAATCTTGTCTGCTTGAATTTCTCTTTCCATAATCAACCTCATAACAGCTGCATAAAATGTTATGATGATTGAAGAGATCATTAATGAACAAGGCTTTCCTCAGAAAGCAAGATGCACTCTGGTGGAAATTTGAAGTGAATGACCTGGTTAGGAAATTGAGAACTGTCACTGCAGCACAGGTTTGATCCCCAGACTGCCAAGGAGCCTTGGAAGACCTCTTTTCTCTCACCTGCTGCTCCTGGCAGCAGTGTATTTCAGTAGATATGCCTATTCTGCTCCCCACTCAGTCTCTGGTGAATCCTCTCACCCCCTTGTACCTCTGGCCTGCACCCTAGTTCTTGTAATGCATAAATAAATTAATCTTTAAAAAAAAAGGTTTGGTACAAATTCTGCCAACTGGCTTTCATTTTCAAGGTCTGAGCAACTCCTTCCTTGATTAGCATTAGAGAAAAGGGCAACACTGGAGAGAAATGTTTTCTACATTAATCCCCAAACTCCTGTTTACCCTAGATTTTGTTCTATCTCAGTTATTGTCACTTAAAATCTTTCATGGGTAAAAAAAAGCGGTGCCTGTAAAACAAATAAGGCAAGTGAGTGTTCACTGCCTATCAGCAGTGGGATGGATATTATGTTACGGTTGAGACAATTATCAGGTGGAAGACATGATTTGCAAAAATGCTGTCAATAGCAGCTTCTTGTTTTAGGTGACTTTTCTCTTGTCGTCCACCCAAACACTTTATATGCAAGGCCTGAAAGCTCAAAGGCCAGCAGGGCAGAATAGCCCCCTTTTTCATGGAGGCAACAAAGAAAACATAAATTATATTTCAGCAGAAAATGTTGGTTCAAAAGGATGTGTTATTTGGAGCCACCCTGGTGGCACAGGGGTTAAAGTCTCAGTGCTATCAAGCTATCACCAGCCACTGTGGCCTGGCCTGAGTCAGTCCCTGGCCAGAGAGCTAACCCACATGGCACAGCAGACCTCTCCTGTCTCGCCTGCTGCTCCCTTCAGCAGAGCATGTTGGAAATTCCATCTGTTCTGCTCCCCACTCTGTCTCTGGTGAATGCTCTCACCCCCCTGCACCTCTGGCCTGCACCCCAGCTCTTGAATGCATAAATAAATAAAAAAATTATATATTTTTTAAAGGATGTATTATCATGGTTTCAACTAGGGTAAGATGAAATAGGAACTTTGCATAAATTCTGGGAAAGCTCTATGTCATAAACTATAAGGTTTATGTCAGTAGCATGCTGATAAATTTTAATAGGTGGCTTTCTTAGGGAAAAAAAAAAAAGAAAGAGCCAATTTGTAGTGTTTGCTCTTTTCCATGGTGAAAATATTCCAATAATGGCCAATTTCAAGTTACCAAAGTAGTTCTTTTTAACAAAGAGTTGGGTTCTCCTGGCAGCACCCCAGCATGACTACCACATAGATAGAGTTGAAGTATAAACTATGGGGAGCAAAGAACATAGTGAAATGTCTTAAGTAATTAGCAAGTGATGACTTTGAGGCATTTGTTACCTTGTTTTAATATAATTTAATTGTAGGTTTCTATAATGACTTTTAAATAATGGCTGTGTTTAACAACTGGCTCACAAAATTCTTGGAAAATTTAAAATGAGGACTCTGGAGCTAGTACAGACAGTTCAGCTCACCATTGGTTTGTCCTCAAAGAGCAAAGGAAAATTAATATTACTATTTGCTAAAGCAATATTTAATTACATTTGAGTTCTGTAACACATAGGTGTTTTTCATACCAGTTAAGTTTCTAGAACTCTGTGCTATCTATCTATAGCTACTCAAAAACAGTGATTAAAATCACCAGATACTGCACTAGTAGATAATTTTCTACAAATTTTTATGAGCTGTGATATATATCTCTGTCTCTATTTCTGTTGGGGAAAAACACAGCAAAAAGATATTTGCTCACTGACTGACATGTGTTATGAATTGTGTTGGGTGCTAACTCCCCTTGTGAGTCTACTGGAGATGGGTCTTTCAGGAAGTCATTAAGGTTAAATGAGGTCACTGAGTAGGACCCTAATCATACAGAACTAGTGTCCATATAAAAAGAGGCAGAGACACCACTACTCCCTCTCCTATTCCTCACATGCAGGTCAAAGGCTGTTTGAGGACCCCCAACAGGGCACCATCCTCAAGCCAAGGAGACAGGTCTCACAGAGACCAACCCTGCTGCCACCTTGGTCTTGGACTTCAGATTAGAACTGTGAGAAAACAGATTTCTGTGGTTTGGGAAAGCCACTCTGTGACATTTTGTTATGGTGGACTAAGCTCAGACAATGTATAAGTAATGCAATTACTTGCCATTCTAAAGCCACACCATGATATTGGCACTTGGGTTTTGTTAAATGGGTGAATGCCTTCATGTCTGTGCCTCTGCCTGATGACTTCTACTTAAAATCCTAAAACTCCTTAAAATTAGGGGTTGTCACCTCAGCGAAGCTCTCCTTGGTTTCCCCAGAATGTGTCAGTTCTTCCTTACCTGTAAACAACTCTTGTTATAATAATGAAGACAGCGTTTTGTCCCAACACAAATCCTTTGTAGAAAGGAGGAGTATATATTAGAAATTAAGGTTCAGAATGCTAGCTATCTGCACTGCCATTGGCCACATGTGTCTGTTTATACTTACATTTAAATAGAATTTAAAATTCAATCCTTGGTGGCATTAGCCACATTTCAAAAACTAAAGAGCCACCTGTGACTTGACTAGTGGTTACAGCATTCAACACTCAGACTTGTAACATTTCCATCCTTGTAGAAAGTTCTATAGGGCAGAGCTGCATTAGTCTGTAAGCAATGAGGTAGGGTGTGACGTTCCATCTTTTTGCATTGTTTTATTTCCCCAGCACTTAGCCTAGTAGTACTACTATTTATGTCATAGACATTTAATAAATCATAGCTGAAATAATAAAACATTAACACAATATACCTTACTTTTAGCTACTTAATGCATTCATGGTTTAAGTAGAAATAGAGAATATAAACACACGCACATGTGTATTTATCTTTATTACTGCTGTGCAAAAACTAAAAATGAGCGAATTCCATTGTCCCTTGGTTGAGACCACCACATCATTAAGGTATAATTATAGGAATTATCTCTCAGGTGTTAATATAGCAATCCATAGTTGTTAATTCAGAAGCACAATATCGATTCTAATTTATTTTTTCTAGGTCATCTCTGCTCTGTTCTATAAGTGACCCCATGGACTCATTAAATCTTTCAGCATGATATTTATGCAACCCTATTTAATGAGTCCTCCACCACCTTGAATTCTCTGGACCTCATACCTATTATTTTAGTGGCAAATTTCTGGTGTTAATAAATCATATTCTTCATGGACTCAAAGGAGATCATAAAAAAGACACCCAGGCACATACAACCCGCTGCTGTAGACAGGCTCTTTGTTACTATCTTTAAAGATCTTCAAAGAGACACAGAATAAGCCTCGGAAATCAATTTAGGTATTTAGATATTTTGACTCTTGGAAACTTTTCTTTGTTTCCTGCTTAAATCTTTCATAAGTTAGCCGAGAGCAGTTCCCTGGCCTCTAACTCCAGAACAAAATGAGAACAGGGTCATTTGTCACATCTCTAGGAAAAGCCCCTTCCTGTGCTAGGACTGAGACTTAAATGTCATCTGAAAGGAGATGTTTCTCTTTGGAGATGTTCCTTGAGATATCCTAGTATCCTCAGGGGTAAATGTTAAGGCCAAATTAATATTACTAGAATGAATAAATGAAAACCATAAAAGCAACTGTTTAACAAATAAAAATAGGACCTGGAGCAAAGCCCAGCGTGTGCCTTATCTCCTCTCTCAAATAACTCAGTGTACACATTTTCAAGTGGCAGAAGTAGGTTTTAGGTAGCCAGGATGCCAGTCTAGGGTTGGGTGAAGAAAGACTTACAAGGAAAGAGTGCAGAGAGATTTCAAGGGAAGAAGTGCCATTTCATTTCTGGTTTAATTCAACACCAACACTTGTATGCTGGATGGCATGTGAGTAGGTGGAAGAGAAGGAGGAAGACGTTCAAGGTGAGAAAAGGAAGGCCTTTCTTCAAGGCCTCTGCTTTAATGAGGGGGTCTGGGCACCTGCAGCAACTATGGACAGAGAAGATTGTGTCAAATCCCTCTTAATCTGCCATGCTAGCCACACCATGTCTGACTCTCCTTCACCTTCTCCTTGGCCTGGCTCCCTGCAGGATGTGGTAAACACAGAAAACAGCTGCCTGTCATCAGTGGGTCCAACTGTGGCTTCCTTGAGGTGAGTCCTGTCTGTTTTACAGGGCTGGGAATCTTCTAAAGTCTGGTTCTCGAGCTGCTCTTCTCTAAGACATTTGTTCAGAATAAGTGATTTTGAGAAACTTGAACTTCCTGTGTAGGCTATTGATGCCTTTTGCTGTTGTGATTAGTCTGGAGGCTAAATCCCTGGCAAGATCTGGTTGTGATCTTGGAAAGATCTGGTTGTAATCTTGGGGTGTGCCACTGGCAAATGAATCAGCTTTTGGGTTATGAGTCTGGTTGCTATTTCTTCTAACCACTCAGAGATTTGTTTGTTCCAACAGAGAGATTGGTAGTCTCTCTATTTTACAGATGGGTATAAACAGGCCCAAATGCCATATCTTCATTCTTTGCATGTCTGTAAAGTGTGAGAAACGTATTATCACACCCCTGACATCCAGATCATAAAAACATGGCTTCAGATATTTACTGAGAAAGTTGAAGGACATAATCATTGGTTCTTCAAGGGCTGGCATTTTTTGTATGAACTTAGTAAAGTTCATTCGTCTTTTTGAACCTGATGAGACTAATAGATGTGATGTGCTTGGAAGGTGTTTGGCAACATAGTAAGTACTCATAAATGCTAGTTGTTATTATTTTTATTTAAGTGCTAGGCAAAAATTTTTTAATGTCCCTGATCTGGGCATCATAACTCTGATAGGATTCAGGGACAAAAACTTAACATTCATGTCTTTATTGCATTTGTTTTGAAAAACAAAAGTCAAGGCATGACTTCTGAGCTCCTCTTTCATTTACTTCCTCTAAGGGAATTCAACATTGTGCTATTAAATGTTTCATGGTTATTCTCAAAATACAAGCACAATAACAAGTGCAACAAGAAAAATCCTGTGATGTTTATAATTGATTTAAAAGACAGTACAAATATTATAGCCAAAAGAAGAGGATATTTTCAAGGTCTCCCTGTTACCTTCCTAGAGAAATGGATATTATTCACCCCTCCTCTACCCTACCTGGTGATGTGGACTTTATGTCAAAGGTCACTATAGGAACAAGATTAGCACCATTGAGAGGATATAAGTAGAAGAGCATTCTTTCCCAGACTGTTGCTTTGCTAGAAATGGAATTCTCTGCTTCTCCCTAGTGTTATAGTTAGTAGCAGAAAATAAAAAGCTACCAGAGTGTCATAGCTGTGACTAGGCCAAAAAATTAAAAATGCAATAAAATACAAAGAAGATACTTATAATTTTTCCAGATGCCTAAGCCAGGCAGTAAAAACATACTAGACCCCAACAGAGAAATCGGGTCTAAGAAAACACGGCAACTTTGGGCTTACCCTGGAAGGAAGTTAGAAAGGTGTCAGACCCCACCCAAACCTCTAGAATCAGAACCTACATTTTCATAAGATCTCCAGAAAATTCATACACTCATTAAAGTTTGAATAGCACTAAGCTATAGCATAATTTTTAAAAAAGAATTATGTATTTATGCATACAAGAGCTGAGGAACAGGCCAGAGATGTCAGGGGGTGGGTTGAGAGGATTCACCAGAGACAGAGAGGGGAACAGAACAGGCAGACTGATTGAAATACACTGCTGAGTGGAGCAGCGGGTGAGCCAGGAGAGGTCTGCCTCGTCATGTGGGTTTCTCCCTGGCCAGCTGGAGATCAAACTTGTGCTGCAGAGGCTGAGGATTGCTTCATAGTGCGGTGCTTAACCCCTTGTGTCATCAGGGAGGCTCTATAGCATAATTTTATGTAAAAACGGATGTACAGAAAGAGGAAGAATGGACAACACTTTCTCAGCAAAGATTTTGTCTTCATTAATTCTTGGACATACATCTGAACTGTATGGCTTCACAGATCAACAAATATTTGAAGACAAAACCAGTATAAGCCTATATAGCATTCTATTTTCAACACAGCTGAATAGCAGTTGGCTTTCTTTATAATCACAAGCACGTCTCTTTCATTCCTGAAATATACTCCCATGGAATGAGATAGGCCAATTTTATTATTTGCCACAGGAAGACAATAGATTACAAGATGTATCTCCTCCAGCACATTAAAGTCCTCTCCAATTTCAAGGTCCAGATTGTCTCAACCAACACCCCTTGGTAAAAGTATGCCTATCAGTGAGTAGTTTTAAGATTCTAGAGAATCGGGAATTTCTGAGCTGTCTAGCCCCTTAACACAGAAGATCATGTAGAAGTAAAATGAATTTGAAGTGAATTTTAAAAGGAAGTGTTAAGTGGAGTTAAGACCCTGATTTAATCCCATTGGATTTTAAGATAATTAAAGCTGTAGGAAGCCTGCGCAGGGAGAAGTAGAAACTTAAAAAATGTTCCAAAAGTAGAAATAGTTCAGTATAATAGAGATCACAATGAAAATGGAAGCCACTTTTGCAAATAGTAAAACAAAAAGAAGAAAGGTGAAGAAAATAATGTAGTAGAATGGATTATGTCAAGATGAGAGAGAATGATGATGAAGAAATAAAGGCCAGAGGAAAACAGGTAAAGTGGAGGAGTGTATCACTGTGTGGCTGAGAACTACAGGACAAATAAGATGGCACTAGAGAGAAAGGAAGGGTGAAGAACAAAGGAGCAGGTCCAGAATGCCTGTAAACCAGAGCACCACAGGCCAGCTTTCTCTCAGAAGCGACCCATCCCATCCAGTCCTACCTGGCCGGAAGGACGGTGGTCACCACTTGAGAGCTTGAGGGTTGGGGGAAGTAAGGTTGGGGGGAACAGAGGGATCCTCATGGCAAGTTTCCGACAAGAATGAGGAGGAACCTTCCCCCTGTGTGGAAAAAAAGGGAGGCTGTCATTTTTGTGGCATTGAAATTGATTTCTAAGTCAATTGATGTTTCAAATTATTTGTCTGGGAGCCTTCTTAGAGTGACATCTAGAATGGAGATTTAAAACCGCCAACACCTTTAACTCCTCCAAACCCTCTTCTCGCTTATGGAATATGCAATGGACTTGGCAGTTGTGTTCTCCTTGGCCCCTCCCTATGCTCTGTGGGGATTGGATATTAAATATGATTACAACTGTTACTTTAGACAAATTCTTCACAAACTCCCACTACCTTCAAAAAACTTGAGGAAAGATGATGTGTAATAACTGATAGCAGTTTGTTCAGGTAACAAGGCAGCCCAAAGAATATGGACTTAATGGTCCTACTTTTCCTAGAAAGATCTTTTAGTACACAAACTTAATTCTGTTAGTCCTCCACATAGTCATTCATTCAAAAATACATATTGAGCACCAAGAATTGGCAGGCATTGTTCTTGGTTATGTAGAACTCCTGGGCATCAGTGAGTGACACAAGTGTAGTATCTGCCCTCGTGGAGCTCACTGTGCAATTGGAGGGACCAACACTGAACAACACAATGAAAAAAGTAGGAAATGGCCCAGTGAGAGGTGAAAAATACTATGAAAAAAACAAAAAGTAGAGCAAAATAAAATAGAGAGGGGATCCCAGGGATGGGAGAATGATGGAGGGCTTTCCAGGTTTAAGTCAAGTGGTCATAGAAAGACTCTAAGAATTCAGAGTAGAACAAAGACTTAAGAGACTGGAGAGTTGCCAAAGAAGACACTTGGGAGTTGAGCTTTCTGGGCAGAGTAAACAGTCCGTGCAACCACCCAAGGTGTGGTTGGCCTGGCTTACTGGGGCCCAGCAAACAGCTCAGGAAGGTCTGATTGGAGAGTAGGTCAATGAGGAAACAAAAGGGGGCACAGAAAAGTGGGTTCAGATCATAATAGATCTTGTAGGCTTTTGTTCTGAGGGGGAAGGCAGTGAGGGTCTTAAACAGAGAATTGATTTGAGTTAATGCAAGTTCTGAAGGGATGACTCTGGTTGCTGTGTAGGGAATAGATTTCAAGTGCTCATATGTGGAAGTGGGGAGACAAATTAGGAGGCTAATTAGAAAAGGGGAGACAGGGTAGTGACTTCAGTTGGGGTGGTTGCACTGGGGCAGGCACCTTAAGCATGACAAAATTGTCTGAATAGCTTCATAATATTTCACAAGTCCTAGAATGTTTTTGTTCCTTCCAAAACAAAGATCCAATAATAAATTTAAGAATTGCAACAGCTCAGTATGTATTTCCCAAAACTTAAGGACTACTTTTTTATTTTTGGTAATATGTAAGGTTCAAAGAAAAAGGAAGGACAGAGAAAACAAAGCTAGAAGACAATATGTCTCCTATTCTTTATATGTTAGCAAAAACATGCACACACATTATTGGTTACACTCTTAGAAGCAAATTTCTACATACTAGCATAATGAGCTAGGGGAAATTGCATTTAACCTTTGATACTCAAAGGCTAAAACATGCTAAAATTCCCTCCAATAGCATAAAGTTATTGGTGTTTGAGTGTGTGTGCATTTGTGTGTATAATGGTCACAGAGAGCACATAATAAGAGAATCCATCCAAACAACCACAAACATTCCCTATTGTTAATCATTCTATCACAAGACACTAATGAGCAAAAGTTAAAATTACCCGTATTGATAGGATTCTTTAAAATATAAACATTTTATCTGAACCTTAGTTTTAGCTACAAATTCAAACATCCTTGCTAAAATATTGATTATAATAATACAGAAGACTTTGAATTGATTTTTGTTGACAGAAAATGCCTATGCAGGATTCAAAGTGGTAGACATGTTACAGTAATTTGGCATTAGGAATAATGTGTGGAAAATAGAGACTGTGTCTCTTGCTCTGAAATTTCCTATTTTTGAACTGAAATGCTCTTGAGCATATATTTTTTTCAGCAGAGTAGTCTTGTCTTTGCCCTTTGCTTTTTCTCTGGTGTCCATATGCCACTTGACCAAATATTTCATAGTACAATATTTTCCTCTTTGGATATTTTAGAGGTAAAATAATTTTCTTGGCTTGAATTTGGCCTTTCTATGTTAAAATATTGAAGACCATAGTGAAATTAGGTAGTGGTTTCCTGAAATCAATTACATTTTTACATTTTTTTTTGCTATAAAAAGCATATAGGGTATATGTTTGACTATTTTCACTATCTTAGTTATACCAAAACATGGCTTTAAAACAAACTATAGATATGCTAGGAATAAAATACCAAAGTAGTGTTGGCAAAATTCATATAAATCATACACAATGTCAGGCACACAGACGTACACATTGTAGTGAACTGAAAAGATTTTGTTGTCCATCCATGGCATGTGGACTCCTTTGTGTATGATTCATAAGCAAGTGGAAATCAATAGGATTAAAGTCTATCTCATCCCGGGAAACTTGATGCTTACTGGGAAGACTCTGGGAAGACACTCTACTCTGGTTGGCAGTGAGTATTCTCTTTGGCTCCCTCCCTCCACCCAACACAACCATCACTGCATCCGCACATTTTCTCATCTTCAGGAAAGAAAAGTAAGATGAAAGGAAGAGGAAAGAAATTTAACCGGGTAAAGAAAAGAGTGAGGAATCAAAGGTATTCATGTGAATCTAAGTTCTAATTTTGTTTTAATCTCAAGCTTAGTTGCCACAGAGTGGCCAACATATAACAGAAATCCATGAAGTCGGCTGGCAGCAGGCTGAGAGGGCAACCTCTACTCAGTTCTAGAGATTCCCTTACACTGTTATCAAATAATCTAGTTTTTCAGGAAAAATTAAACTTTCTTTTGAATTTGAAATCTTCCAATTCTTTAATAACCATGTGATGATTGTCATTTGCCAACTTGGCTAGGCTAAATGACATTTCTCAGTGTCCCCTTTTTGCATGTGTCCAGTTAGGCAGGATTGCCAGGGAGATTCTCCCAAGATTTGGAGGGTTGATGAAGAAGACAGCAGCCATTTTGTAACACACACATTGCTGCTGATCTGTTTACTAGTCTTATTGATATGATACACTTCTCCTTCACCTTAATTCTTCCTTAGTTGTTCAGAATCCTGGGCCAGGTTTGTGTATTTGTACACACACATGCACATGTTAATTGTGACAGAGAGTCCCAGTTCCTGCAGTTTATATTGGTTATTGAGACTGCTGGTAATCCCTTCTGGAATGCCTGCCTGCTAGGGTTAGCATTATAGGCGGACAGAATTTTGGAGGAGACTGCACAGCCAGCCCAAATGGTTGCAGGAGCCAATTCCCTGGAATACACATGCAATCTCCCGTGTATGGGCTTTCCATTTCTGATATTGGCTGCTTAGGATATTTGATTCAACCTTCCCACTGGAAAATTTAAAATGCTGGATTTGATATTGAAATACAGTTCTTAAAAAACAAAACAAAAGAAACAACTTATAACCACAAAAATTTAAGAATGATCAGGCCCAAAGTGAAGGTACGTCAAACCCAAACAGGTCATAAGCAAGGGAGTTGCATTTGTCCTGATGGACTTTTGTAAATGCTGGAAATTTTCAGTTCGTCTTTTGGCAGCCTTGTTGGTTGAGGCTAAAATGCAAAGCCTGCTACCCACCCAAAATGAGGAATCTCCCAGGAAACCTTCCTGATAGCAGATTAAGAATATAAATTGTAGGTTTAAGATTAAACCAAATAGTACTTCTAAATATGAAATACAAAAGTTAAATAAAAAAAATGCAGTGGGTAGCAGAAAAGCAGTGTGGAAAAAAAATCAGTGAATCAGAAAAAGGATCAAAACATTTGTCCATAGGGTAGCATAGAGAGATAAAAAGATAGAAAAGACTAAGAAGAGTTAAAAGACAGAGGAAGATGGAGTATGAAGGTATGGTTTACGTTATTTGTATACATAGAATTCAGAATCATAGAGGGAAAGCCAAAAAAAAAAGTGATAGAAGCCACATCTGCTGACATGATGGCTAAGTTTTTCTAGAACTAATGAAAGTTATTCATCCATTCATTCCAAACTTATATTTAGACACATTATAGGAAAACTATAAATCGTAAAAAAAAAAAAATCTTGAATGCAAGCAAAGGCAAAAGGATACAAATTATGGTCAAAAGAACTAAACTAAGATTAACAATTGACTACCAATTGAAACCAATGGACGGTGGAATTTTATCTTCAATGCACTCACTGAAAATGCTGCCAACTAAACATTCTATGCCCAGTGAAAGTATCATGCCAAATTAAAGATAGAATGCAGACATTTTTCAGACATAAGCGAAAACCTCCCCCACCAAGACTTCACTACCCTCCAGACAACAGAAAAGGAACTTCTGAGGCATGTGGAAAATAATGACCCCAAATGGACTGTGTGAGACACAAGAAAGAAGTTTAGTGAAGACACTTGTGAAGATCTAGATGAATACAAATACACTCTGACTGTATAATATTGAAAAATAATGTTGCGTAGATTTGGAAGTTTACAGACTGAAAATACACTCCAAAAGTAAGTTGAGAGGGTAACAGAGGGAGTTAAATTGTTCTAATACTTTAGTATTTTCCAGCAGGAGAGAAAACATATCTATGTTTTATACTCAACAAAATAATGGAAAATACCTATGTCTCTATATATCCATCTATCTACCTATAGACACACATAAAGGTAATTCTTCATACTGATAAAAAATGAGAAATAATTTTCCTTCCACAGGAAAAAAAAAATTAACTCATAGTGTGGTCAACCAGGACTTTAATAATAAGTCAAAAGGCTGTCAGTCTGTACTCTGTGGTCTGGCTTCTCTGAGAAGCCCAATGGATGTTGGCAGGGACAGCCCACATTTTCCCATTGAGTTGCAAAAGATTAGAGGAGGCACAAATGAATCATGTAAGAAAGAAGGTTTTAAATCCCCATGTTAGTCGCTTTCTCCCTGATTGTTGGGAAGGCAGGACTGAAATAACTGCATTGAGGCTTCTGCCTCATGGCCCAGTGGCATGTCTGACAAGACTATCTTCCACCAGGGAGGTGAGTCACTCACCCTGCAGCAAAGATGTCAGAGGGGAAATGAGGAAAATCCTTCTCTATTCCTTGGGAGGAGGGAAAAAAGCACTGGGTTCTTTGGGTATAAATTAAAATGATTTAAGCTTCCTGGAATTCTCTCTTGCTGATGAGCTAAATTACAACAGAAAAACCTGTGTTTTAAGAAGCATCAAAGACAAATTAAGTGTCAGAGGAAAAGCAAATTACACATTTATTGACTGTTTCATGAGGTTACAGAGATGGTTCATTAAAACGTTCCCTCAAAAGATGATTCTTCTTGAAGTAAGAGGCAGTAGCTACAAAATGATCAATACACCTTGGAATATTTGCAGCAGATTCAGGGTAATTCCCAATTAATGATTTTTTCCAACACATTAAAAGAAATCTCTGCGTACTGTTAGGAAAGAGGCTGAAGGTCCTTTTCACAATGAATCAATTCAGAGTTGATCAGGACCATAAAAGGCATGATTTTTCTGCACTGGCAGTTGGGTTCTTGAGTTGTTTCTAAACCTTTGGTACATATTAAACCCTTTCCTATTGGTTTTGGCAAACCCAGGTATGAAAATCCCAAGGAAACCAATTATGTCACTGAGTTGAATAACAGGGTTTATTGTATCCATTTTAGGAACGCTGCTATGATCAAGTTCATAAAAAGACACACCTTGAACAGAGCTGAAAACAGCAAACATTCAGGGACTGAGTCAACATCTCATTGCCAAGAAACATGCAGCTGAATATTTCTCCAGAATTTGCAACTCTGCCGAGAAGGGAGAAGGGGCTGATGTTCTCTTTTAAGGATAACTACTGCTGTTTGCACTTTAATAAGCTTCAGTGGGACTAATACACAGGAATGTACAACACAATTTTATGTCAAATGGAGGGCTCAGATGTTTATATATTTTATAAGTTGCCTTTAGGAATCACCTACTTCCATTTGTCCCAACTGTCCTCACAAATTGCACATAAAGGAATAGACCCACTGCATGTCTTTTTTAATGGAACAAATGGAGTTTACATATGAAATAGACATGGTACATGTCACAAACAGGGGTTTTCTAAAATAAATTTTCACACTGTGGCTGGCCAAACTTAATCTCTTATCAACTATGCACTAGCAGGACTGAAATTCTTGGCCCATGTGTATAAATGAAATGGATTTTTAAAAAGAGATTTATTTTTTATTTATTTATGCATACAAGAACTGGAGTCTAGGCCAGAGGTGCGGGGGGTGAGAGGATTCACCAGAGACAGAGTGGGGAGCAGAACAAGTGAAATACACTGCTGAAATACACTGAAATACACTGCTAAGGGGAGCAGCAGGAGAGACAGGAGAGGTCTGCTGCACCATGTGGGTCAGCTCCCTGGCAGGGGATTGAACTGATGCTACAGTGGCTGGCAATAGCTTGATAGGGATGAAACTTTAACTCCTTTGTAACCAGGTAGGGCTGAAATGGACTTTTAATCTGTTTTGGTTGAGGCATATTCTCCTACAATTGTACTGTTACAGAATGGTAAAAATGTAAAGACCTTGAGTTGATCTTTCTAAATCATAAAAATATGGTTGAGTAAAAGGGTTAGTAAAATTATACTTTGAATTAATCTAGCCAGAACCCTTCCTTGCTGCTGGAGAACCGCTATCTTTTCAAATTACTTTTGTTAAAAAGAATTTTAGACCTATTCATTCTGTTATAGAACTTGTTTGGTTACCAAAGATTTGGAAAATTATGCAGATTGTGCCTGGAGTTCAGAACAGTTCAAAACAAGTTCAGGAGAAAATAGACATGTAAAATGAGGTTTTCTCTGTTTTGAAGGAGTTTAAAAACATTTATACATTATTGCAGAGTAAGAATAAATGAAGAGAAAGCAAATTATTATATTCAACATCATGGTAAAAAGCTGAAAAATGGGAAGAAATCTGATGTGGGGTAATACATAGTTTTTGCTCTGAGAGAAAAGTGACCTTTTCTCTCTGAATAGAAAACTGTTCATCCCATCTACAAGACAGGAGAAAAGGAACCTTATTTCCCTCAGTAACCTCTGGCAAGTGTGGCAATGCTTTCTTCTTTATAAGAAAGAAAATGTAAAGAACTTGAGTTGATCTTTATAAGAAGATTGAAATTATCTTTAATATTACCTGCTATAGTGTCAACTCAATTTCCTGGTCTAACACTTAGTACTGGAACAGTTTACAAGTTTCCAGCTGTCAGAAAGTCACTCTGCCTTGTCATCTTTCTGACCGAATGGAAGTGACTCGGTTAAGCTCTCCTGTAGATGCTGTTGTTCAATTTCCTTTCCTTGAGTTGCTCCTTTTTCTATTTGCTTCCTGCTTTTCTTAATTTCCTTCATATCTCTGTCAAGCTTCAAAGACCACCCCAACACAGGATGCGTACAAGGATTATTTCAAAGCCAAAGCTTTTCTATTTCTGGTCCATGTTTCACAATTGCAGGAGCAGGGGGGACGGCTCTGCTGGCCTGGCCTTTCATTTGCCTGCACTGCTGTCCTGTGCTTTGTTGTTCTCTGTAGAGCCCTCGACTTGGTCTTATTGTTTCACTTCACAGTTTATTATTGTTCTTTCTGGTCATGGTTTTGCCTTACTAGCCACTGTGTCCTATAATACTAACAGTCCTGATTTCTTATTTTACCATTAAAGTCATGGTTCTGAAGCACAACAATTTTTAAGCCTTTTAGAACACTTCTCAATAAATGCTTCATGTGGACATGAAACTAATAACCTCCAAGGGCAGACTTCACATCCATGTACAATATAATCATATTATAGTCACAATTACAGTCATCAGAACAACCTCATGGATGAATGGCAAAGGGTAGTTATTGTGCGACCTACTTACAGTAAAAAATGCAGGAAACAGCAACAGTGAAAATTCATAAATACAATTTGATCTCTTTTTAAAGGAACCAAAAAAAAAAAAAGAAATAGAAAGCTGTTATAAATAGGGTTGTGCCACACACTGTTAATTACCAATTTCTGTTTCTCTGGTAAAAAAAAAATCCTCTTTTTTCAGGTGCTTGGTGACCATGGAATTGAAGAGAAGGTGCACTCTCTTCACCCTTGTGGGTAAATCTTAAATCATTCTAAGCCAACCCTGAAAATTACACTTCTGTGATTGTGATTGGTTTATGAAAGTGTATATGATATAATGGTAGCAAATGACAAGCCTATTGAGGGAGACTTAGGAAGGTTTTCCTTAATCCTATAAAGAGTTACAAGATGAAGACATTCCCATCTCTCGGCCTTTGAATGGGTTTATGCAGGGTCCTGAGGCATGAAGTTATGTATGGAAGCCTTCTTGTAACTGGGAGTTTATAGCCTGGCGATAAAAACCACTAAGATGACATGGTAGAAATTTTAAAAATGCCTGGACCCTTGATGAGGTTGTTGAGTCACAAAATTTACCATACTAAACCTGCAACACCTCAAAACTTATAGTACCACATATAACTTACTAGATGTTAGTATTGTTTAAACCAGTTTTAAATGGATTTTCTGTAAAACTGCTGCTGAATGCACCCTTACTGATAAACTTCCAGCAATTGTTAGTTCTTCTGTTTGATTATATCCAATGAAGACATTTAAAGGTTTTACAACACCTACTAAAGTTGATTTTTTTTCTTTTTTTTTTTGTGGGCCCCTCCCCGGTGGCCGGGGATTGAACTGGCGCTGCAGAGGCTGCGGGCAGACTCGCAACCCTGCACTCAATCACTGTGTCAACAGGGGAGGCCCTCCTACTAAAGTTGATTTTAATTGTGATGACTTATTACCAGTAACATAAATGTATGGTTACTTATATTGAGAATTAAGTAATTTAAACACATTTGTGATTGCATTATATCTATGAATAAAGTTGCCGATATTGTTGGATCAAAAACAGAAACAAAGCAAAATAAAATTCTGAAAATATTTCCCAAGAGATTTTTTTAGAAATACAAAAACTGGCTAATGATGTCAACTATAAGTAAATCATTATGTCAGTATGCAAAGTAATGACAAATTTGAACTCAGGCAACATGAGTTGAAATACTTGTATCTGAATATACCATTGGGACTAATTATTGTTGTGGTGTGTCTAAAATTTCAGTTGAAATTGGATATTTTGTTTCAAACACTTGAATGTTATAAAAAGATCAATTCTAATTGGGAAGTAGAGCAATTTCTGAAATTACATTAAAATTTATTTTATTTTCTAATGCATAATCAACCTGAAAGGGTGGTAAGAAAATTTAAATTGTATATTTATATGGAAAAAACTAAAGTAGCATGTCTAAATAATTATTAATTTTTTATTTCATTTCTGCTTAAGAATCTACATTGTGGAGTCTAATAACTTCAGGAGTCAAAAATATTAAATAGTATCCTATATAATAAATATAAAAGCAGGAAAACAGAAGCAACCATGGAAATATATCTAGAATTAGCCCCAAAGAATCTGTAAGGTGAACTGATGGATGAAATACACAATGAAATAAAACTAACACTTTTGAGCTTTGCAATCCCCTCTTAGAGTAGAAATTTTATACTGAAGATAGAAGAACAGTAAATAGCAAAAGCACATTTTTTCAAAAACACAAAAGTATCTGATGATTAACTATAATGGATGGAATAATCTAAAACTGAGCTACTGTTTACTAACTAGAAAGTAGTCAATTTATATTCAGTTCATTTAATGTTAATATTAATGAAACAATTTGTTTTGATCATACAATAAAAATAATGTAGTTTTAGAGTGTATCCCCAATAAAATATTAGTATAGCAAAGGAAGTGTCTTTCTAATTTGTAAGGAAACTTCGTTGGTTAATAACCAGTGATTTTGGTGCAGTGCTCCCTCTGCTGGAAAGACTGTGCCATTACAAAATTACATCAGTTCTTTAGAGCTGAAGAGACTAGTCTTTGATTCTCTCCACCCTGTACCCTGGAAATACCCCACAGTAGGGTAGGGGGTATAGGACCAATACCTGAGCCAAACTCCAGACCAACTGAAACCAAATCTCCAGAGGTATGTTCTGTGCACGGCAGTTTTAAATTCACCAGTTGATGGCAAAAGCTTATTGAATACTATCCTTTTACTATGTCTGAGAAGGATGTGTGGTTTCACATGCAACAACAGACCCTAGCCTATGTGGAAGGCACATGAATTGTGGAGGTCTTACTCTAACTGAGTGGAAAGGAAACAAAGGTATTGTGTGTTATGATTTGGTTCACTTTACCTTGGGCTTTTCATCAAGGATCTGCTGACGGATCTCCTTGTGCTTCTCAATGAGTTTTTCTTGCCTTTTACTTTGTGCCTCTTCTAACTACAAGAAAAGTAAAAGGAAAATCATTTTCATCTAAATGTTCAAGTGAATGCTTTCACCTGAAAATGGATAGCTAGTAAGATCTATTATTGCAACAATTATATAATAATTTGGTATTATTAGGTATTTAAATATTTCATATCCTGATCAAGAGATGCTCTTACAAGTGTGGGAAACTGTTGATAAATATTCAGGTTTGGTGATGGGTGCAGAGGATTAGGGGAAGGGGGAGTAAGGTGATCCATTGATATTTTTAAAAAATTCATAAAAATACTATTTTTTTGTGATAAGAAGTGTCTCTAGAGGTTGCCATCTTTTATACAATTGAGCAACTAAAGATTCTTTGGGGGAGGCTCTCATTTATATCATGTTTCTGGGCTTCTGACTGGAGAAATCTATTTTTAGGGTGTGGGGAATGATTTTTTATGTTTATCTTCAGATGCACCCTTTTATATAGAGGATTACAATTAAACTTGCAAGAGACAGGAATTAAGAAGTGCATTCCTTCTGAAGCCATTCTGCTGGTACTGGTGATAAGCAGATACAACCAAGCCTGGCATTTCAGTCCAGAGACTCACACTGTGCTTGTCAAAGGATCACATGGTTTGTAAAGGAATGAGGGATTGAAGGACATACCCTCTTGATGTACTGCACAACCTCCTGGATATAGGACCGGATCATCTCTGTCTTTTCCCTAAAAGCAAATTACACACACATATTATTATAGAACTCAGCTGGCATCGATGAATATGGGAACCTCAGCCTTCCAGATGAAAAGGTACAGAAATCTCTACATTCTTATTACACTGCAGGAAAAGTACAAACCAACCAGCTTTGGACAAAGGTCAGGTTCCACCCAAGGGCAAGCTTTCATTAAGTGCTTGGAAGTTCCCTGATGATCTGGGAAATGAGGAGTTAACCTTTCCCTAAGGGAAGCTCTCCACTCAGTCTTTATCCAAAAGACTCTGCCCCGGTGCATCTCAATACTTGACTGAATTGCTCTTTGAGTTCAGTGTTAAAAATTTTGCAATGCGCCGATATTTTGGGAGGTTAATCAGAGGAGAAATTTTACAGATGGGTCTTTGTGTAGATGAGAACCTGCTATTCTGATACAGAATAAAGTCATCACCAGGTGAGAGGTGGTGAGGGGGTGAGAGGGGTTCTTTCTCCTTACTCTTCCATCTGAGTTTTGTCTTTGGATTTAGCTTCTGTTATCTTCTCCTGCCTCTTTTTATCCATTTTCTTCTTCAATTCCTTCTTCTCTCTGAAGTCAAAATGGAAGGGAAAGGGAAAAATTGGTGAATCAGATGGCAATGTGTGTTGAATATACTTATAAACACAAGTCCATTGTAATAAGATTAGAGGCTTACTTCTCACAGATTTCTTTGAGCTTCTTTAACTGATTGTTCTGACACTCTTCAGCCACATCTGTCAATTTTTGAATCAGCTGGGAAAAGAAAATGCCAGTTTGCTGTTTTACATTATCATCAACAAAGTACCCTCTCCCTCTGCCATGCTCCACAACAGTGTATGTGGTTAGGAAAATCTGTGACTGTCATTAAACAGTGGTTAAGAGTGCCAGACCTCCTAGGCAATGAGAATATAATTTAAAGCCAACACCTTAGCTCAGTTTGAATATGGAGTTCTTTTCTCTTTATATTATTGTGCTGATTGCCACACTTTGACTTAGCCCCCCTCCCCCCCCAAAAAAAAAAACAAAAAAACTAACAGTGGGGACCATTTTACCCAACTCTTGTTCTTAAGACTTATTAAAGGGGGAATATAGGGAAACTGAACAAGGGGTCAGGGAAAAAAAAAGACAAAACTAACAGGGAAATTAAATCTGAAATATATAGCAGGGGGAAGAAGAAGGGGTCACAGTAGGGAAGGAAAGGGAACAAGGGACTATGGTGATGGTTCACAGGTGATGTGATTTTGGTCAAGGAGCCTACTTTATCTGAACCTACATTTTCTTGGTTGTAAACAAGATTATCAACAATTTTTTCTCCTGGAAGAATTTTGGATAAAAATGAGTATGATAACAATGTACCTCATAATCAACTGTGAATAGTAATTCTTGTTGACAGCTATCATTCACATTTAATTGTTTCTAGGGTGACATTAAATACCCAACTTAGAAATGGATGTGTGTGTCATTGCTGTGTCTAATTTTCAGAGAACATCAGAGATTCTCTTCTGTGAAACCACTGAACAGGAAATTCATTTAATCCTTACATCTATTTTGTTATTAGACCACGCTTCAAGAAGGAAGCACCCGTGTTTTTATACCCTCAGTGCTATGCACAATTCCCAGCATTTAGTAGGTGCTCAGTAAATCCTTGTCTATTAAATGAAATTAACGTTGTCCTCCAATCCTGTCTCAATCTTTATTCCACATGAAAAAAACTAGGGAACTCTGTCATTGCTTTGGCAGAAGAAGCAACTGGATTCAACCCTTCTGACTAGAGCCACCAAACTGGTGGCTCACCTTCCTGTGAAAGGTCCCAAGGCTGATTCCCCAAAGGGGGTTCTTAGATACAGCAGGGCGGACCAGTTTTTTATAAGAAGCAGCTATGACAGTGACAAGGTAACCTAATCATAATACCAGCAAACTTTCACGGATAATTTACACACATTGGGCACAGTCTAAAGAGTTTTATATGTTTTATATTATTTAATTCTAACTGCTGCCCCATGAGTTTGGTGCTCCTGGGCTCAAGGTCTGGGCCACAGCAGTGGTGAGAGGTAGAGTGGAGTATAAATGTACATCATGGGGGTATCCCTGGTGGCACAAGTGGTTAAGCGTCAGCACTATGAAGCTATCCAAGCCACTGCAGCACGAGTTTTATCCCTGGCCAGTGAGGTGACCCACATGGGGCAGCAGACCTCTCCTGTCTCCTCTACTGCTCTCCTCAGCAGTGTATTTCAGTAGATCTGCCTGTTCTGCACCCCACTCTGTCTCTGGTGAATCCTCTCAGCCCCCCCGCATCTCTGGCCTGTACCCCAGTTCTTGTATGCATAAATAAATAAATCTTAAAAAAATGTGCATCAGATTGTGGATGTGGCCTTCACTACTCTCCATGTTGCTTTTCTTTATGATGTTGAGTATTATTTTTATTTATTTGTTTTATTTATACAAGAACTGGGGTACAGGCCAGATGCATGGGTGGGTGAAAGGATTCACCAGAGACAGAGCGGGGAGCAGAACAGGCAGACTGACAAAATACACTGCTGAGGGGAGTAGTGGGTGTGACAGGAGAGGTCTACTTCACCATGTGGGATCCTCGCCAGCTGGCGGGAATCAAACCGGTGCTGCAGAGGCTGCTGACAGATTCACAGCGCTGTGCTCAACCACCTGAGCCACCAGGGGAGACCCGAGCATTATTTTTAAACACTCCTTTTTAAGAGAATAAAAGAAGTGTAGAAAAAAATTGCCTTATAAGTTAAAATAAATGCACAGTTACTTGAAATTGACATAAAATTTGATGTATTCATATGTGAAGTGGATTAAGTATGAGCAAATATTAACTGGGGCTTGGGCCCGCAGAAAATCTACTTGATCATTCAGAAGAAAACTGCCTGACCACGACTGTCACAATGAAAGAAATCATGAATGACTATAGCTTTGTAGTGCCACTTATCAAGCTGTCTAGATGTAAGATTCTGATGTGCAAAAACCGGCCATTTCCTTGAGGATCCCTGCAGTGCCTCTATTACAGCTGAGAGTTTACCCTCAGCACCTTCTCCTGAGAGGGCATTTCTCCTCTCCCATTCACCCCAAGGGGTTACAGAAGGATAATCAGGGACATGTGTGGGGAACTTCAAAATACAGATTCTTTTTTTTTTTTTTTGAAGTTTTTTTTTTTTTTTTTTATAGAGGCATGTTTTTATTTTATTTATTTATTTGTTTGTTTTTGTTTTGTTTATACATGCACTGGGTACAGTCAGAAGCGCGGGAGGGTGAGAGAATTCACCAGAGCCAGAGCGGGGAGCAGAGCAGGCAGAAGGACCGAAGTACACTGCTGAGGGGAGCAGCGGGCGGCAGGAGAGGTCTGCGCGCCATGTGGGACACTCCTCCGGTGGCCGGGGAGCAGCCGGGGATCGAACCGGTGCAGCAGAGGCCGCGGGCAGCTTCGCAACCCAGCGCTCAACCGCTGCGCCACCGGGGAGGCCCCAAAATACAGATTCTAAGGCCTGTTTAGAACTATGGACTCTGAGTTCTAGGGATAGGGCCAGGAATTGGTATTTTCAAAAGCCTCCTAGGAGATTTGGACATTGACAGATTTGGGGCCTCCCTTCTTTCTACCCACTGCTAAATCTCCTAGCAATTTTTTTTTAAATTCAGTGGCATTTATACTTCTTTTCTTATCGCTATTGTTCATCTAACTGCAGAATATTTTCCTGTTTTCAGGGTTATGTCAGTACCTGCTCACATTTAGTGCTTTCTTTCCACCTTCTGCAACAAACACACTGAGCAAGAGATCTCAGTCCTTGTACCCAGTGATTCTGCTTTTTTATTTTTATTTGGTTTCAGTCTCCACCCAGTTGCCAGTAGCACACTCTTAATATTCCACAGTAGTTCCCTGTCTACTGCATCCATCCATTGGCCTTCCTCTTCCCCAGGCCATTTGCACTTGCTCTTTATTCTTCTCAGAACTAATTTCTATCTCCTTTGGTCCCTTTACCTCAGTAATGCACTTTTTCCTACAATCCACCACACATAAATGAGGTAGATACCTACAAATACCTGGAAAGATTCTAGAAAGTCTGATCTGATGATCTGACTTTTTAGATTATGCTACTCAAAGTGTGGCTCATTGACCAGCAGCACTGGCATTGCCAGAGAACACAGAACTGTAAATTCTCAGTCCCTACTCATGATCAACTAAGTAAAAATACATATTTTAGCAAGATTCCAGGAAATTCTTATGCAAATCAAAGTTAGAGAAGTACTATCTAGATTACTGAGGAAAGTGGGCACTATTTAGAAGATATCCTTTGCTATGATCTGAATGTTTGTATTTCTGCTTAATTCATTTATTAAAATCCTAATCCCTAATGAGAAGTATCAGCAGGTAGGGCCTTTGGGAGATAATTGAGTGATGAAGGTACAGCCCTCACCTCATGAAGGCATGAGGGTGCCCTTACAAAAGACACGCAAGAGAGTAGAGAGCTGTCTTGCCCTCTCCACCATGTAAGGACACAGTAGAAGATGGCATCTGTGAGCCAGGCAGGGGGTTCTACCAGGCTTTCAGAACTGTGATAATAGATGTTTACAATGTTAGCTCCTCTGTCTATCGTAATTTGCTATACTAGCCTGAATTGACTAAGACACCCTTTCAAACTCCCTCTTCTCTGTCTCAAAAGATGCTCAGATCTTTACCTGCATTCTCTTCATTATCTCAAACTCAGCTTCCTTGCATCTAAAATGGGGACATTTCCCTTCTGAGGTGGTAAAAACTGAAAGAGAAAACACATGCAAGCCCTAATAGACCAAATCATAGGTTCTTAACTTGGTTTCCTTCCAAGAAAAAGTTTTTCTTTTTTTTAAAGAATTATTTATTTATTTATACAAGCACTGGGTACAGTCAGAAGCACGGGAGGGTGAGAGGATTCACCAGAGCCAGAGCGGGGAACAGAACAGGCAGGGTGAAGAAATACACTGCTGAGGGGAGCAGTGGGAGCAACAGGAGAGGTCTGTGTGCCATGTGGGACCCTCACCGGTGGCTGGGGATCGAACTGGCACTGCAGAGGCTGTGGGCAGCTTCACAGCCCAGTGCTCAAACGCTGCGCCACCAGGGGAGGCCCAAGAAAAAGTTTCTTGCTTTTGCTTTCCTTCCCTGTCTGTGACAGGGCCTGAGTTGCCATTTTATTTTCTCCTCTCAAACTTTTGCCTAAACTGGAGATATTCCCTCTGCATAAAAACACAATTCTATTTTCTCTTCCCTTTCAGATGCCTAACCTTCTGTTCATCTTTGGCCTTCCTTTCATTTGTGTCCCTAAAATGGAAAAGTAACTGCTGCTTCCAAAGTTGCAGTTAGCCATCCCCTCCTTCTTTAAGTCCATTTTCTGCTTCCATTCCAACCAGTGAGATACACCTGCTTTTGCCCTCTTATTACAAAAATGTATTTGTCACTAAATTTATTGACTATTTCTCAGGGCATAGCTTTTATTATTCTAGAGATTTGTACATCTTAGGACCTCATAACCTTAGGACCTCAGTATTTTCTTAAGGCATTCTTAGGCTAAAAGAAATAAAAGAACAGTCCCATTTACCAGTTAAATAATTATGGACACGCAACTAAACAGTAGTTCTTTACAAAGTATCCAACAGATGTTAACCTGATTCCTTAAAACCTGCAAAATACCCCACAATACCTCAATACCTCGGTGAATTTAATGTGGCATCTTAGGGTGACTTGGCACACAGTTTGGGAACTATAATTTTATCCTCTTGCCAGGCTCATTGGCCATCCTCCTTCAGATGAAACTCTTGTTCCTGAATTTAAAGTATCATCAGCAATTGCCAGAGTCAGCCCTCCTTCCCTTCTCTCCTAGGGGCCTTGATTTACTTCAGCATCATCAACTTCCTTGTCAAGCAAGGTAGATTTGTCTCTCACAAAAGAGAAGTAATTGTATTTTCCCACTAAGAATCACCCTTCCACTCTAAGGTGAAGATTACCTTTGACTTCCCTCTAGGATATTTTCCCCATCTAGCGGGTCATAGAGATTTGTTAATTTTTCTGTTGTCATGTATCCTATGGCTTTGTGCTGGCAGCTTTCTGGTACAGATTCTATTAGCTCCAGTCTGAACTTGGCAAGAATTCCCTCCCTCCCCACAGTCTCCTTAATCAGTCCATTCCATGCTAAATAGGCTTGCTTTTTTCCCAAAGCTTTAGCTGGTTAGCCCCAAATGTTATGCTCTGGTTCTAAATTTCTTTTCCTAATTAACACTCATCATATCCAATAAACTAGGCAGTATTTTTTGCTCTCCAAACTGTCCAGGGACACTCGTGCTTCTGTAATTTTTCTCAGGTTCTTCTTCCATCTTAATGTTATTTCCAATTGAATAGGAGAGAGCATAATATAGAACACCCCACCACAACAGAAAGCTCCACAGAACCATGAGGCTCTCACCACTTCTGGTAAGGGAGGGGGCACCCTCCAAGGTCCCCCCTTGTCCATGCCCTCTCTTTCCACATTAGCCTTTGGTGATTCTTCTGTTGATTTCCCAGAGAACTCTATGTTTTTGCTCTTTAATTGGCTTTTTCTATATTACTGCATGATTCTTACTTTTTATATGGACACATTTTAATTTTGTTGCCCCCAAAGATTGCCATCTCCATTCTTAATAATTTTTGGAAAACTTGACTCAATGCAAACTAGGCACTCAACAAGTTATTTTGAATGAAATCTTTGGCCACATGGACTTTGATCTCAGTGATAGTTAAGGAGATTCATGTCTAAGTTAAGGGCTGTCTTATTGGAATTATTTTTAAAATGATATAAATTTGGGATTTAAGAAGCTAAGTTTTGTTCCATTAGGAACAAATGCCTTAATGTGCAATCCAGCTATATTTTTAATAAATGTGGCTTTTGCATGCAAAATGAATTCTAAAGATTGTTTTTAAAAGGGACATCTTGTGCTTAATATGACATTTAAATTTGTCTTCTCTGTACTCAGGTCCCCTTGGTCTCCCCCTTTCACTGGCATCCCTCTTGGTACATTCTTTCCTTTCCAGCATTTTTCAAAAGACTATCACTCTTAATGGACTTCTGCCCTTACAGCACTTACTGTTTTCATTTAAACTTCTACATAAGGCCCAGGAAGCAGAAGAATTTTCACTATGACTCTATCAATAATAGTGCCAGAAAAAAAAATAATAGTGCCAGACTCACATTCAACTGATTAGATATGCATGCCAATAATTTATCTCTTTCCTAACCTAAAGAGAGTGAGAGGGACTGACCTCTTGCTTTCTCTGCCCAATACTTCTCCAGGAAGAATATCCTCTGCTTTCTGAGACCTGGCCCCATGTCCATTTGGTTCCCATAGGAGCTGCTGTATGCGCTACCCTTTACCTCTTGGCCAAGTTTACTGTCCCAGAGGAAATACTGTCCAAGCTGGAACAGTCATGCCCTGACTTGTCCACAGGTGACTGGTCTAAGGTTGCAGTTACAGTTAATCATATGACCCAAACAAGTCTTTTCCCAAGATATTTCCAAATTGTTACTGTAGAGAGAAATATAACTTAGAGGGGGTTAGTGACTCGTTTCTGACAAGTGGAAACCTGATTGTTATTTTTGAAATGAATAATACTAATGCCCAGAGAATAATGGGGTGCTGGAGGAAAAGTGGGAGGGATAGAGAAAATGCCATAAGGGGGTTCCAGGCTTCTAGTTCTCCCTACTTCCCTTTTCCTGGTTTAGATTGTCAGTCTCCTCTTATGTGATCCACCCTGCCTATTTTCCTAAGGTGTACTCTTTTTGTCTAAGTTTGTATGAATTGGGTTCTGTGGCTTGCAACCAAGAAAATCCTGACCCAAAAAAAAAAAAAAAAAAAGGAAACTGAAATAAAAAAATTTCATTTCTTATCCATCAATAAGATGGAGTAAATTTTGAGCTTTGGTTCAGCATTTTCATTGCATTATATAAGGACCCAGGAGATATTGTGTGAATATTTTTCACACAATAATTGAAGTATTTTTAAACTAACTGAGGGTACACTCACTGTTGTTGTATATTTACTAGCAGACAAACTCTACTCAAAGAACTATTCAATCATGGATTAGTCAGAAAACTTACTGAAAGTAAGCTCTCCATTAAAGTTAGAAAAGAAGAAAAGATTAATTTAGAATTCCAGGAAATAAATCAAGAGTCTATGTGGTAAAATACAAAAACATTTAATTTTAACTTTTAGCAGTTTTTTTTTTTTTTGCCCAAGGGAATAGACACATTTCAATAATATTGCTTATTTGTTTACTGCTCATGACAACTGTCCTAGTCAAATGTTCCAAACCTTTTAAGGAGTGAGAAAGAAAAACTCTGGGGATTATAATTTCATGCTTATTCAACTCCCTGTTAAGTTTCACTTGGTTTAATCATCTGAAGGCCAGAAATTGGTTTCCATGAAAGAGACTAATTCTTTGATGATAACTCAAAAGGGATTAAAAAAATACACACACAGACAGACATTGGTACATTTGGAGGCTCTTCTAAGAAGGGCAATTTTGGAAAATGGGCAATAAATCAAGTGAGAATATTCACACTTGAAGCAGACCTTACTGTCTTTCCCCTTCCACTAATGTCCAGGGAAGATGTTGTCTTCTAGTTTTCACTAAAAATTGTTTGGTTTTCTCTACAAGCAATTAATTTATGATGCCATAAACTAAGTCATGCTCCACAAACTAAATGCATTTCTGATAATTTCAAAACAAGGTAAATGTTTATGATGGGGTATATCTGGGCCATTCAAATTAATATTCATTCATTCATTCATTCATTCATTCATTCATTCAAGGGATATTTATGAGTAGGATATCATGCTAGTTTTTTGTTGTAGTTATTGTTTTGTTTCTGTATAGAAGAACTAGAGTGTAGGCCAGAGATTCAGGGGTGAGGGCTATGGTATGAGAAGATTTACCAGAGACAGAATGGGGAACAGAGCAGGCAGATTTACTGAAATACACTGCTAAAGGGGTACAGTAGGTGAGACAGGAGAGGTCTGGTGAGACAGAAGAGGTCTGCAGAGCCTTGTGGGTTGGCTTCCTGGCTGGGGATCAAACTCAGGCCACAATACTGAGACTTAACCCCTAGGCCACCAGGGAGGCCCTCTGCTAGTTATTGATGGCCAAACTGTGACCAGAAGACAGACCTATTCACCTGGAATGGACATTCCATACCAGCTCCTTTCAAATGGAAGAGAAAATATTAGACTAATAGGGCATCTGTCTCTATCATTCTCTGAGATATTCTTTCATATCTCTATCTGCTTCTTTAAAAATATATACCTTAATATAACTTATCTGTTTATTTGAATCTAAATTTTTGAAGAATCCTTGGAAATTTTTTTTTTGAGTGGGCAAAGAAATAAAAGTGAAAATTTGAGCAAGATCCATATTCAGCGTCAATATATTGGTTCAATAAATCTACAGCCTTTTAAGTAATTTTTTGCTTTTGAAATTTTACCAAGGTGATGTCAGCTTTTTAGCTTTCTGGGAAGTATAAATGGGTTAATGTAACATACTCTCTTGAAGACATATCAGGTATTCTTTTAGGAGACTATCAATTTGAAATAATTTCAAATTTAAAAAATCAAAAAAATTGATAAAGGGAACTCTAGTTGAGGTATTTCGTCAACCTAGATAATGCACGGGTACCTCCAATTTTCTGGTCCTTGTTTCCTCATCAGTAAAATATAGTATATAAATTATCTCTAACGTTCCTTTGATAAATTATAAAATGATATTATTCTATGATTATATTTTTAGGTTTAATAATGGTTTTAAAATCTTGAAAATAGAAAAATTGGAATTCATGTTCATGAAACATTTAATGATAAAGGTTTAACTTGTATTTATAATAAAGACATTTCTATCATAATTCATAAATAGTGTTAACAATTAATAATAGGCCCAATATATTCCCTTGTAATTATACATTCTAATGAAAGTACTTTCAAGAGTCATTGAAAAGTTGTGTAGTATCAAAGAACATTATGGATTTCTTGATTAAAATGAAAAATGAGAAAATGTTTGCATCTGATCAAGTCCAGTGAGAACATTATATGTGACTAAGCCAATTAAAAAAATTCTAGGATAAGATTTTAAAATTCCAAAAGATGTCATGGTCACTTTGTTTAGAAAAAATGAAATAAATAAATATTGCTTACCACTCAGATGTGAGGAAGTAGTAATAATATTCAAACTGGAGGTTTTTAAATAATTAGCAACAGAAACTTGACCGAAAGAGACATGATTTGTTCTGCGGTTTGTGATTAAAGTAGGACAATGAATCATGGGCTTAATATTTCAACAGTTCACTTAGAAGCTAGACCCAGAGGAAGTGCCCTCATATGAAGATAAATATCATAGCATATTAGCTACCTTTTTTTTTTTTAAGAAAAGTGCAAAATATATCATTTCAGTATCCTCCACTTGCCAAATGGAATCAATGAGTCCTGTAATTCCAGAGGGCACAAACTAAATTGTCAGAGTTATGGATTCTATTTTGGAATTTTCCTTTCAGCAGAATCTCTTCTGTTCCCAAAGCTTCTTTAAGTTGACACAAGTCAAAACTATTATTTTCTTTGCCTTTGGGAAGGTTCTGCTTACTGAAATTTTCCCCTTAAACTTAAATAGTTACCAATTAGCACATAAAAATACATGAAGCTAAAGATTCATGTAAAAAATAAAATTCAACTTTGAAAAGTTTATTACTTTAAATTGAAATCCGTAATGACAATTTTTAAAAGGTCTGAGAGCATGGAACATTTTTTTAAAAATTTAAGTAAAACTAGCATTATAGTCAGAAGAAACTTACATCATTTTTTTGTAAAAACTTATTATTTTAGAAATGAGATGGAGTATCTCAAAGAAGTGCAATGATTTAGCTAAAGCTACATAATCAAAAGTGGAATCCATGTTGCTTTGCTTTAAAACCTGAACAAATGACCTAGATGTCATAGAATGATGACTATGTTCTAGACACTGTGCTAAACTTCTGTGGACATTTTATTAAGTCTCACATCAAAACAATGAGGGCTATATGTAGATTTTTGGCCTTAACTCTTCACTTGTCTTTCTTTTTTTCACACCAACTAATATTTATTATGTGTCATATATTGCCAGAACTCCTCTAAGGGTGTTACACATTTTTAATCAGTTCATTACAGCACAACCTGGACACACACAACAACACAACTATTATTGCCTCCATTGACAAATGAAAAGGTTGAGGCATGGAAAGATTAAAAAACAAAACTTTCCTGAAGCCGTGCAACCAGGAGATGCCAGAGCTGGAACTGAAGCCCCAGCAAACCGAGAGTTGATATGCACTTCTCTCTTTATCCACACTCTTTGCAATATGACTTGCAGCTTCCCTAGCAAGAGGTAGAGTATTTTTCCCTATCCTTTCAGTCTTGGCAGTCTCTTATCTTGATTTGGCCAAAGAGGAGGCCAAGAGACTTCTCAAGAGACCTTGCTCATTTCCATCTGCTACCCTTTGGAATCTTTTCCAACATCCACATGAATAAGCCCAGGCTAGCCAGCTGGATCATGAAAGATGTGGATCCATATCTGCCTTTAAAGCCAGTCAATAGTCAACATTCAGAAACACAGCCTCTAGGTGACTGAGAGTGGAACCAAAAACACACGAATGAGCCCATCCAAGACTAGAAGAAATATCTTGTTGACTCAAGCTCAAATCGTCATACAGAATCATGAGCTAAATAAATGGCAACTGCTTTAAACCAGTAGTTTGAAAGTGTTTGTTATGCAGCAAAACTGCTTATAAAGATAGAAATACCATTAGTAGTAGGTTGACCTGACTCTACAACCTGTGCTCTTAAGCACTGTTAATTAAGGCTTGGTTCATACAGGATCACTAACCAATATGAAGCCAACTGTAGGTCTTTGATAACTTGGTGAATGAATGATTATGTACTGTATTTTATACTCTCTAACTTGCCCAGCCTCTCAAAATAATAAATGAAAAATAGTAGGATGAACTCTGTGGGTCAAAAGGACAGGAGACAGTTTAACAGAAAAATAGGCAATGATTATAAACAGTAGGTATAGGAAAAAAAGGAATACAAATGGCTAAAACAGAGATGGCAATATGCTCAGTTTTGTTCATAATTAAAGCAATGGAATTTAAAACAGATTATTGATTCTGTCCATATACTTATATACCGTATACTGATATTGTTCTGTTCATATGTGTACATACATGTATATGAATACATAATACATTACTCTTTTGAATAATGCACACACACAGAATACTATCAACTCTACTGGGGTTACCCAATGATTATCAGGAAAACTGACAAATAAGAAGAACATATTTTGACAATTAATTTCATTCTTTAGTTCACTTCTGGAGTCCTTTTTTTTTTTTTTTTTTTATTTTGGTCACCTCTTGTTTGATGGAAAACATAAAGATTTCCAGAAAGCTAATTCATTTACTTTTCCAGAAAAATATCCTATGTTAAAATGAGAATATTAAACGAGGAGAGATAAAAACAAAACTACAGTAGAGATACTTCCTGAAATTGTGATTATCCCTGACATGTTTACTTCATCTGGGCGACTACCGAAGGGAGAAAATTCAAGGTTGGCTTCCAGACAGACAACAGCAGCAAATTACAGAAATCATCTAACAGAAATCA
This sequence comes from Talpa europaea, assembly GCF_964194135.1. Taxonomy (NCBI): domain Eukaryota; kingdom Metazoa; phylum Chordata; class Mammalia; order Eulipotyphla; family Talpidae; genus Talpa; species Talpa europaea. The sequence goes on along the minus strand of NC_140078.1, from coordinate 26,168,939 downwards.
GAAATCACCAAAAGGAAGACAATAAGCTTCCTCAGGCTACAAGAGGATGTCAAAAACTGCATTGCACATTTTTATTTGAACTCGAGTTCCTAGCCAATTCATGTATTAAAAAAAAAAAAAGGCCTTCAGTAAAAAACAATGATTTGTGCACATTATCTCTATTCCTCTTTTAAAGTTCAATGAATTGAGGATTAGCTTTATTTCCATGGGACAGATGGAAAAACTGAAGTTTCACAGCTACTCACTGGGGGAACAGTGGCCAGAAATCAGAAATTTGATTCTAGATCCTCAGTCTGTTCACATCTTGATGGCCATTCCATTCATAGCTAATCAGCATTCACCCAGCTTTCCATGAAATGCTGTTTTATCCCCCTGGGATTGGCAGGGAATTGGGGAATTTAGGCCTATGGGCCATATGTTGTTGGCTTGAGCCACAGGTGGGTCAGGCAGAAGAATATGATGTGAAAAAAGGGAGAAATAAATGGGACTGGAACATGTGAGACTTAAAATATAAGAAAGGGGGGAAGAGGCTCTGCAGAAGATAAAGGGTGTGGCAAATGTGAGATAAAATGAGGAAATCTTTTTTCTAAGCCACTAAAAAGGAGGGAGAAGAGACATACAAGATGGAGGCCAAAGGCTGCTGCCAACTAAGAAACAGCCCTACATATCACCCAAAATCCCCTTCTTCGGCTCTGGGTCTTAAGATTTGAATGTACTGGTGGGGCTGATTAAGAGTGATTATGAACAGGCAGATCTACTGGAATACACTGCTGAGGGGAGCAGTGGGCCAGACAGGAGAGGTCTGCTACAACATGTGGGTCAGCTCCCTGTTCAGGGATCAAACTCAGGCCACCATGGCTGGAAATAGGTCTGTCTCTGGTGAATCCTCTCACACACACACCCTCCACCTCTTGTATGCATAAATAATAAATAAAATAAATCTTCTCATTACTTCTCAAAGTTACTTTAAAATTAAAACCTAACTCTAATCACATAAACAAAATGCTGGGTGAACCTATGGCAGTTGATGAAAAACATAAAAAAGAGTTAGAGTGGATTCCCCAAGCCTGTAGTTCTTCCCTAGAATAGGTTTCCTTAACTGGGGTCAATAACCCTCAAGATTTTAAGGGTTGTACCAACCTGAATGGGTAAAGGGAACTTCCATCTTAATTTTCTCTCACTTCTACCTGAAAGTAACCTTTTACTTTCTTTTGTGAATATAGGCAGGAGATCATAGGAGTGATTTCCACAAGCCCTGCTTTTGTCTACAAAACATATTTATCTACTGATGATCAAATTGATTAATGGAGGGCACTCTGTAATTCCCATTGCAACTAAAGTAACTTCAGGTATATTTGAAAAGCATTTTGAGTGATATAAGTATCCCTAGGTCCTAAAACTAAACTTCTTCAACTTGCATGTGTAACATGTCACCTGGGACTCCTATTAAAATGCCACTGTAATTGACCAATGACAGATGAGTGCATTAAGATATGTGTGTGCATGTATATGTGTATATACGCACATATATATATATATATATATATGAATGGAATACTATGGAGCTATAAACATTTGCAACAACATGGATGGAATTGGGGGGGATTATACTAAACAAAATAAATCAGAAGGTCAAAGACAAACACCATATGATTTTACTCATGTGTGGAATCCAAAGAAACAGAGTGAAGGAACAGATAAAACTAACCAAAACTATCCCTAGAACCCTGAGTACAGAACTGAGGCTACCTGGGCATGAGGATGGTGGGTGTTGGGGAACACAGGGAGAAGGAGTTCAAAGGACTGAATGAGCTAAGGTAGATGATTATGGGTACTTTGGTGGTATACATGGTGTGGTAACATATTTTTTAAGAGGTATGTACCTGCATCCCTAAAACATGCAGTGTTGAAAACCAACATTAACTCTACAAAATAAAATAATAGATAAAATTTTGACTAAAGAAAAACAATAAGAGTTAGCAGGGCTGGGGTGTGATCTGAGTAGCTGCATATCTAAGCTTTTACCTGATTTGGGGACCACACTGAGTAACCAGACTGCAGGATTATTTGCCTTTAGAGCTTTAAGGATGAAGATCCTTATTTGTGCAAGTATGGAAAGTTCTTTGAAGCAGGAGACTGTGAAGTTTGATGTGCATTTTGTACTTCCCATGATAATAGGAACAAATAACTCAAAAATATTGTTAATGTTTAACAGTTTGTAGAGTGAGCCATATTGTTCCCATGTCTGTATTTTCATATCCATTTGCTGGTACCTTTATTATTTCATCAATCTCATGACATCAGATTGGTTTGTAATACATGCTCCCCCAGGATGTGCGGTGGCCATGTCTTTGTCAACTTTATCTCCAGTATTTATCAGAGTGCTTTGCAAATATTAAGTTTTTAATGAAAATTTGACAAGGATTTTAATGATGACACTATCTTTCTTGATCTTGAACTTTGGGTGTCAGCATCTAAAATGCATGACCCTTTAGGCAAAACACATTTGCATTGAATTCCTGAAGCAGTTTTGAAAGATGAAATATCTCCTGCTTAATTTTTCTCCTTACCCAAATGTTCCCCTTTAACTAGGGTCTACTTGGTTTTTAATTACACTTCCACTTGTCTAAATGAGCCAGAGAAGCCTGTTGGTAATTCAGAATGACAACCAAAGACAGAATTTATACTTCTGGGTGTCATTTTGTCAAAAGATTTCCTGGAAGAATAATTTCTGGTTATTACAAATGGAGTTGAGAGAAAGTTTTGATATTATCTACCCAAAATAGATAAAGGCATGTAGTATAAATTGTGGATGCCTTCCCCAAAGGCCATAAAATAAACTTTGTTTGGTTCTAAATCCAAGGTAGCTTGTCTTATCTTTATTAAGAAAGGTGCATACAGGTGTGGTGGACAGGCACTGAGGCTTTATCAGAAACTCAAATCCACCGGCAGCATTTTCAAGTCATTGATCTGTAATTTAAAATAAGTGAGTTGCATGGTAGGGCAAACACAATTCTGTCAACAAAAAGAGAGAGAGACAGTATCCCAGTCATTGAAATGAAGGGGCTGGTGCTGTGTGTTCTGTGTGAGAACCTTGGCTACTGGCCTGAATTAGTGGAGGCAGCTGTACAGTGGTTATAAAGCAGGTTCTCCAGAGCCATAGGGCCAAGGTTCAAATCCCAACTACACCCACTTCTTGTTATAGAAGCTTGGAAAACTCACTATGTTTCTCTGTAAGTTTCTTTAAACTGTAAAATGGAGTGACAAGGTTGAGGGTTAAATTACAGTTCTTCTGGATGGCTTAGCACCATGTATGGCCCCATGGGGTGCTCGATAGATGTCCGCTTTTTAAATGTTTATCATTATTTTCTGGAGTCTTATGGTGAGGAACTGGAGAAAGTCAGGAGTGCCTATAGCTGGGTCCCAAAGCCATCATCTCCCATTAAAGTTCATTTTGACCTGAGGTCTGTTGAGACAATATCTTCCTGCTAACCATAGCTGATCCATTTCATTGCTGAGATCTTAGTTCATAGTTCACAAAACAGAGGGCTCATCAAAATCAGGTGGAGCTCATCAAAAATGAATCCTGAGCCTTACTTTTAGGCAACAGGCAGTGGTCTCTAAGTGGGGGCCTGGGGACAGAAGTATTAGCATCACCAGAACTACAAGAGATCTGTTGAATTCAAAATTTAGGGTAGGACCCAACAATCCATGCTTTTACCAGCTCTTCAGGTGATTCTGACACATCCTTAAGTTGAGAAGAACTGATCGAGTACAATCTGAGTTTTTATGAGCTCCTCTTGTGACAATGACCGGTTCACTGTGTAGTGTGATGGGGGAATCAGCGCCAGAGCAACAGAATACAGAAGCACCTCTTACACAGTCTCTCCTTAACCACCCAACGATTTCCCACCTCCAAGCAGAAACAGCTTCATTATTCTCTTACACGGATGGGCAGTCCTTCAGTGAAAGAGTGGATAGGCCATACACACACCTTTCAGATCCTATTTCCTCTGGAAACATGGCTTTATTATCTATTAACTTGACTAGTTTTTGGCACAGCTTGTATCCAAGGCTACTTTATTGATGTATTTATTTAATCTATTTACTGAAATTGTATCATGACCCTAGAACAAAACTGATCATCAATGAAGATGAAGGCATTTTCTCTTATAGGGAGGCTCGGGAATTGGGTAGACATCACTCCATATGGCTTTTCCAAATTTAAGAGAGTGGGCTGCATTTTCCCCCTAGTTTTTGCAAAATCCATGTATATGAAAATAAGTAAACATTCATTTACAAAATGTTCTTAATTTTTTAAAACAGATATGGATGATTTCTAATTCCTCGTGAGATTGCAAAGGTCTCACAAAATTATTATAACCTCCAAATATGTTAATGAGAGCAAAACAAATAAAACAGACTTATTGTGACAGAGAGGAGCTACATAAAGACTGGAGAAGTAGGGTTTATAAAATAAGTTGCCTTGGCAATTTCCAGTTCTAAGAAATGATCATTTTAAACTGCCAAGTGCTGGGTTTTGATTGCATTTTTTTTTAAACTTACTTTCTTTTTTAAAAAAAGATTTATTTATTTATACAAGAAGTGGGGGACAGTGAGAGGTGTGGGAGGGTGAGAGAATTCACCAGAGACAGAGCAGAACAGGGGAGCAGAACAGGCAGACAGACCGAAGACACTGCTGTGGGGAGCAGCAGGTGAGACAGGAGAGTTCTGCCACGCCATGTGGGTTTCTCCCTGGCTGGCCGGGAATCGAACCCACACCGCAGAGTCTGCGGATAGCTTCATAGCGCGACGCTCAACCCACTGCGCCACCTGGGAGGCCCTTGATTGTATTTATAGATAACTTGCAATGTGGACCTTGCATCAAAACAAGATTATTTGCTAAAGGCGGTACCAGCTAGAACTGCCACTGCCTCTCTTTAAGGTTATCCAACAGCATCAAAGTTTTGTCTTAGAAAAGAGGTTTTTGGCTGTACAAACATAAGTCATGTTTCTTGGGCTTACCAGTTTAATATGTTCTCGCTTCTGGTATTTTTCACTGTAATACTGTTCTTGTCGAAGATTAAGCAGCTGCTGCTGTTGTTTGTCCTTCAAATCTATTAACTTTTGGGTCATTTCAGCATCCAGGGCAGCAAGATCTTGCTCAATTGTTGATGAGCCGTGGTCAGGGCTGCTGGGCTCTGATCTGCAAAGACACAGAGCTTGACTCAGAGAACATGCAGGGCATTGCAAGGTGGGGAGAAGATTTGCTCTCCAGAGCATGCCCCAGGGAGAGCACCTTTGGAAAGAATATTTCAATAAACCACTTGAAGTAGAGGTTACCCCATGGACAAGTTTTGTAGCAGAGAGACTTCAAACACAGAAAGTGGATGAAATCTACGTTGCACCAGAAAGAGGTAGAAGCAGAAAGGAAATGGTGGGGAGAATGACAGATCTTTTGGGGGGAAACAATGTCTAATATGGATTTCATCTTTTTATTTTTTTTAATAATATATAATTCCCAGCTATGTTTATCCTATAACAACTTCAGGAGACTGTGTCCATGTTGACAGGATTCTGTCAGGGAATAGAAGAGGCTCTACAGTTTGCCTCTGCTGGGCTGTGGATGGAAAGCCAAGAGCTGGTGCAGAAGAAACAAGCCAGATATCCTCCCAGCTGCCATGTTCTGCCTTTTGACATCTTTTAATAGCAAGAGTACGCTATGAAAATCTTCCTTGATTATGAAAAGTTACGCCAGAGAAACCCATATTAAATTGGAAATATCTTAAGTCCAAAAGACATTTAATACACCTAAGCTACTGAACACCATGACTTAGCCTTATCGACCCTAAGTGCTCAGAGCACTTACATTACAGTTGGGCAATCATCTAACAGAAAGCCTGTTTTGTAATAAAGTGTTGCTATCTCCTGCAACTTAATGAAAAGGGCAAACCAGTCTGTGGATCATCAGGGTTTTATTCTCACAATTGCACGGCTGCCTGGAGGTACTGCTGCAGCCCAGGTCATAGGAGGACTCTGCGGCTCACATAGGGAAGGAGCACAAGGCAAAATTCCAGTGGGGTTTCTACTAAGTGCTATCACTTTGCATCATAATCAAGCCTAAAAATTGTTAAGTCTGAAGCATCATAAATTGGGGACCATTTGTAAATTTCTTTGGGGTTGTGCCAACTTCATTGATACCACTACACGAAATGGTACTTTGCTCAAAAATACTTAGATTACAAGAGAAAGAAGAATGAATTAGTACATTTGTAGTGGCAGGAGGGGCACAGGACAGGACGTCTATGACCCTGTGCAAACAGATAAAGGAGGAGTCCTGGAGTCCTTGGTGGCCATTTCAGGGTTTTGTCGGGATTTTACCAGGTACGTGGCAGGCAGGAGTGCCAGGGGGCCGGGAGGCTGGCAGGCCTCGTAACCCCCAGCAACTCTGCACTCTTTCTGGGCTCTCTGGTGTTCTCCTTCTCTCTGCTGGTGACTCTGTGATGCCATCCTTAGAAGCCCCACCTCAGCCCAGGTGAATCCCACCTACGCATGCCCACACCCTACTCCAGGTGCCCGCCATCAGGCATGCATTCAGGACCGCAGGGATCCATCATCAACCCTAATGGCGGGAGGGCAGAAAAGTCTGACAATTACTTACCCTGCAACACTATATTTTTTGAGTGTCTACTCTAGGCAGGGTGACTTTGATTTATTCATAGTCAGAGAACTATCATGGTATTTAGAAGTTCAGGACTAATGTTGAAATAAATAAATTATCAGCAAATTGTTATTTTAAAACATATGGTGTGATTTCTTCAGATTTTGTTCTATTACTCCTGGTAAGACACAGGAGGGGAGGAGACAATCTAGAGAACAGGGTAGCCAGGGCAAGTCTGCTCTCTTTATTTATATGGAAATCTCTAGAGAAAAAAGAGTAAAGCACTAAGATATTCAGTCCATCAGACTGCCTTATGGTTTTCACTTGCAGTCAATCAGAATATGTGGAAAGTTTCTTAAAATCACCTGGCATGAATTCCTGCTGCTTTCTTTTTGCATTAGGCCAGCATCCATGGTGCCACATGGAGAGGTGGTTGTTTGATGCTGGTGTTAGGATCCCACTTTGTCAAAGAAGGAATGCAAAATTCCATCAGATGTTTCTGTTTGCTTTATTGATGCAATGTCAAATGAGAACCAAAACTCTACAAGGCTCATGGACTCTGAGACACAGTTGCAAGGTAGAATTTATCAATATCAGGCAGCATTTATTAACATCTATTTCTCACTATCAGGATATGGCAGCAGAGGTGGCTTCCACCTTGGCATGAACAGAAGACACACACACCTGCTATTATAGCAGGAAGTCATTATAGCCAGAACATAAAGGTGTTTCTTCAATCGGCCACAATCACGACAGCAGAGGCAACCTGTCAACATTTATTGACCACTCAATATGTACTCGGCACCGTCTACTTTGGCTTACACAAGAACACGACAAGTAGGTGTGACCATCTTCATTTTAGATAAGAGGAAAATGAGGTTCAGTGAGACTATTTGCTTAAGTATGGGATGCAGTAGGACACAGTATGGGATGCAGCACTGTGCTCACCCCAAGACAGGAATGTGGAGTGGTGGTGGCAGGATGAGGTTTGGGCAGTTACAGCAACACAGAATCACTGCATCTTGACAAAAATCACCTTGGAATAACTCTTGTTCACATTCCATGGGAAGTTGTGCCAATGGAGATATGAATAATAAAATAAGCTGACAGGCACAATATCCACTCGTTACTCTGAGGTATTTTCAGGATTTTTTTTAAAAGATTTTATTTTATTTATACAAGAGCTGGGGTACAGGCCAGATGCGTGGGAGGGTGATTCACCAGAGACAGAGTGGGGAACAGAACAGGCAGGCTGATGAAACACACTGCTGAGGGGAGCAGCGGGCGTGACAGGACAGATCTGCCGTGCCATGTGGGATCGAACTTGCACTGCAGAGGCTGCGAATAGCTTCACAGTGCAGCACTCAACTGCCTGCAACACAAGGGAGGCCCTATTTTTAGGATTTTAATGTGTATAATGAGGGAAGGGAGAAAGATGGATATAATTAGACCTCAGTGGTTTTATCTCTTGAATAAGTGTTTTTCTGATGTATCTTTGGATACCAGATGCTTAGGGATTTTTATATTTTATTTTTTTTAACAGACAGTATAAAAAATAATCAAGAGACAATGTTTCTACATGTTCTGTAAAAACAGAGTTGAACATATTATCACTTCTTTCCAATTGTTGCCTGTATAAGATTCACAAGATGAATCTTTTGGTAATTTAATATTGGAAAATGTTTGTCTCTCTTGAAAAAGCAAGCAAGTTCCCTCTAATCAGATAAGAAGAATTGCCTAAGCCATATTTCCTTTTCTCGGAAGCTAAAAGGTAAATTCTATGTTCAAGGACAGAAATTACATTAAATTACTGGTGCTGTCCAGTAGAAATACAACATGAGCCATCTATTTGATTTAAAAATTTTAGTAGTTGCCTTAAAAATAAAAGGGAATAAATGGAGTGAATTTTAACAATATATTCTATTTAACCTAATACAGCCAAAATATTGTCATTTCAACATATATTTAAAATAGAACCAGTGAGGCCCACATAAATACATGAGCTACTTTATATTCTTCACTTTCTTAAATGAAATCTGAAAACTCTAGTGTATTTTATATTGAGAGTGCATTTCAATATTGATGAAATACTTTCAAAGGGCTCAGCAGCAAGCAAGGCTCTTATAGCCTTTGGTCATACGTGTCTTGCATCCTAAGTTACCTGAAAGTTTAAAGATAACTTTGCAGACTGGAAGTTTGCAGAGTACGACATAAATTAAGAAATAAATAAATAAATAAACAAACAAACAACAGGTACATACATATCACTAAAGTAAAACATTAGGAGAAGTTACAGGCCAAGTGTTGCTTGAACTGTGGTGTAACTGGGCAAATGTTAAGGCCTTTAGAATTCATCTTCTTTGACAGACTGGCAAAAATTCACCTCGCTGGCTTCAGAGCTTGTTCCAGCTCTAAGAAATGGTGAGTCTGTTGTTTTTTTTTTAGAACTCAGGGGCTGGGCTATGATTATGCTTTTAAATTACTTATATTCTAAATCCTATGTCACAATATGGATCTGAAAAAATGCTTATTAGCTCTTTCTACAGCCTGGTATCAAAATAAGATTAATCAATAAGGAAACAAAATGAAAAATGTAATGTGGTTATATCTGATTCCTAGCTCACGACAGGTAGCTTACACATTCACATAGTTTAAGGTGATTTATAAAATTTTTAGAGAATTAAACTTTATTTTTCAGGGTCAATTATTATAAATCAAACCCTCCAGGACTCTTCACTGAGAAAACAGCTGCTGATGTTTCTAGAAGTTTTGAGAAATCTGCACAAATTAACTTCACATATGATTTTCTGGAGCTGTGAATATAATTGGATTGTCTTTGACCATATTTTGTTCATTTGTTTGCCAACCAGGAAATATCAGATATCTGGTGATAAGGGTAATTTGTTTACTGTAGTTTTAGAAAAATAAGTGGAGTGACGATGTAAAATGACTTAAAAGGATTTTCTCACCTCTGTGATAGTACAATTCATTTATACATGAGGAAATGAAACTAAAGGATGTTTTTTTTTTTGACACATTAGGTAACTTCTAGACTATTTAGTTTTCAATACTACTGGAAACATTTTATCTTTAAAATGGTATGAGTCAATGTTCCAAGATTTTTGAACATGACTCACAGAATGCTTTGCTAGTCCTAAATAGCTAAAATTAAAAATTAAAAGCATTTTTTATGATGGGCAAAATAAATCTTGAGGAAAACAAGAATTGTTTGTCCCCTCAAGGAGTTATAGCAAAATTAAAAATAACTGCATTTTCTTTTGCATTTCTTTGTATTAAGCTCTGAGAAAAGATTTTTACATAACAATTAATACTTAATCATAGAGCTTCGTGTTGCAAAATACTATTCATGTCAATAAGCTCATACTTCACAGGGGATGTTCGAAGGAGAGAGTCTAAACCCCCCAAAAAAATCTCACAAAATTTGGGATAGTTGAGCAAATTTATTTGGACATTGTTATTTCAGAAGTGTATCATTTTGTGATGCACAAATACTCAAAGAGCATCTAAGTCCTTTGTAAGGCTACAGGGGTCACGTCTGAGAAGCCATGACAAGACTATGAAGATGTAGGCTCCATCCTACCACATCCCAGGATGCAGCTGGATCTCTGGTGGGTCTCGTGACTCTACTATGACTTCAGCTCCGGTGGGGCGTGCTCCCAGCGGGTCACACAGCCTCGCTGAGCCTCGGGTCCTCACTTGGGTGATGCTTGTTTCTAATTCAAAGGGCTGTTATAGAGAATCCATGGAATACTGCAAGTAAGTGTCTAGTACATGCACTGATTGAATAGTGCCCTTCCTACCCGCCCCCACCCCAGACTTCATGTCCTTTTTGGAATCTCAGTCCATGACCTTATTAGGAATTAAGGTTGTGGCATATGTAATTAGTCAAGATGAGATCACTGTGCATTAGCGTGGGCCCTGATGTAATGACTGGCATCCTTCTAAGACGACTGCAATGTGGACACAGAGACACCAACATTGGGAGAATGTTGGTGCTGTTCCCTTCTTGGACAGCAGGCATTAGACCAAAGGAGGCCTTTAAGCCAGTGTTCAGTTTCTGGGGAGCCCCTGAAAGACTCTAGGGTTAGTGCCTGTCAGCATCAGCATCACTTGGGAACTTGTTAGAAATGTAGACCCTTGAGCCCCTGAAACTTTGGGGTGAAGGCCCAGACACTGTGTTGTAGCAACGCTCAAAGTGATTCTTATGAATGCTAAGATTTGAGAAGGTCTAGATCTTAGAGTGCCAGGAACAGATTTATCCTGAGGTGACAGATGAGTTTTATTGTCCATGAAGACACCTGGGCATTGCAGGGTCTGAAGAACAGAACTTCTCTTTTCTTTGTTGCTGATTCTGGATCTATTTGACCTTCAATACAGGTCAAGGACCTATCTCCTTTACTCCTTCTCTACTACCATCATCTTAGATCAAACTCTCTTCATCACTAAAAAGGACTTGCGAAAAAGTATTCCATTCTGGTTGCCTAACTGAGCGTGAGGACCAGGGCCCAGCAGCTCAGCATCACCTGGTATAGTTCAGGCCTCACTCCACACCTGAGGAATCAGAACCTGCATCAAACAAGATCCCCGGGGACTTAAGTGTTTGAGCATCACTGTTCAAGGATCCATCCTCATCACAGCAGTGACAGTCATTTTATGAGAATATTAATAGGAAGGACTGTTTCAGTTCTACTTAATTTTTAATTTTCTTCAGTGGACTATTATCATACTTATAATAAATTCTCCACTGTTTCTCATTTGCTCCACATCAGAAGAAATTAGTGATCTAATTCCCCCATCTAGTTCTTTGACCTCATCTTGTTGCATTCTTCTCCTGGTTTAGTGTTTCACTTACTTTTCCAACTTTTCTGTTCTTAGAACAAGTCTCTTTTTTCTTTCTCAGAGCCTTTACACTTACTGCTCCTTTAGCAGGAAATAATTCCCATTTGTTTGCATAGGTGACTATGCCTTATTCTTCATATGTCACCTCATCAGTGAGGTCTTTTCAGATCAATGTGTGAGGTATCAGAAGGGCTCACCCACCCCTAGTCATTCACTATCACAATACTCTGTTCCTTTCTTTCCTTGATTGTCCCCATAACAATGTTATATATTTATTTCTTTTTATTTTGCATCTTCCCCAAATTAAAGCTCCTTGAAGGTGATAATTATGTAGGTCAGAGTCACTGCTCTGTCCTCAGGATACACAGTGGGCCTTAACAAATTCTGGTTGAATGAATGTGTGAGAGATGCTTCTCTCCACCAAGGTCTGGGTACATGGAGTTGTGGGGACCCCTAAGACCAAACACAAGAGTTATCTGTGTAGGACTTTTTGAGTTTAAGATGGGACAGCAAAGGATAATGAAGAATTCCTTTTCTCTAAGACAAGTTGACTCTTCAACTAGCTTCTAGGTACAGGGCAATATTCCATACCCACAGGGTAGACAGCTCTAATATGGGAGTCAGTCAACTGGTATTTGGCCCGAGGCTAGAACTCAAGAGCAGGACCTCCAACAGACCTAGCGTAAGAATTTAGTCAAAGACATTCAATCCACAAGCAAAACTGAATCAACACAAGACCAATGGGGCATGGAGAGACTTGGGTGGCTTTCCTTTTTTGCAGAGACCTAGGTCCAAAATATGGTACACAATATCAAAAACCCATGCAAAGGCCTCCCTTCCTTCATACTATAAAACAAAAACTGCTCATTCAACTTACTTTTTCTTACTATCCTTCTTGGCTGTCTTTTCCAAAGCTGCCCTCCTTCTCAAGTAGTCGTTCTGAATCTCATTATATTTTGTAGTGTGTTCTTTGATAAGGTCTGTGGTTTTCTTGTGGTGTCTCTTAACCAGGTCTTTCATTTCTTTGTAGTGCTTCTTTTGAAGTTTCACAAACGATTTCTGTTGCTTTAGCTCTTCAATAGTTTGTGCTTCCACTTCTGCAACAGATGAGTACAAGAGCTAACAGACACGGAAGGACCGAAAGTGCAGAGGTACAGAGAAGCGGCAACCTGCGTATTCAGCATTTGTCTGGCCCTAGTCAACTGGAACTTAAGAGCAGAGCTTTGATGTCAAACCAGTCTGAGTTCTAGTCTGGGCTCTGTTACTTGGGAACTTTGCCACTATATTACCAAATTTCCCAAAGATTCAGTTCCTTCACTGTATGTTTTGTTGTTCTTGAGAACCAAAGTCCAAAATGGGAATTCAGGTGCATGTAACTTACTGAGGGGGCTCTCAGGAGGTGGATAGTGAGGGCATCAGAAAGAGAAGGGTAGGAATGTGGTCATGGCTTGAGCCCACAAGGAGCTCTGGAGCTTAAAATTATAACTGTCTTGTCAAGAGGCAAGATGGTCAGTGTGTTGAGTATTTCAGAAAATCAGTGCGGGGGTAGTGAGGGGCATAAACTCCAGGAGAGGGATGGAGATTCCTTTAAGCTGGTGGTCATTGTCAAGAAACTGGAAAGCTATCCATGAGCTTTAAGCAGCTAGCACTCACCAAAGGTGACAGATGGGTGCACCGGATGGTAAAAGGGACATGGGTGGACGCAAACAGGATCTGCCTTAAGGATAATAATATTTCTACTACATTTAGGTTGTTATGAGAATGAAATATAAGTATTCAGGCAGAGGACCTAACACAGTTTCTAGCAGTGTCTGTAGAAGCTTCACAAGCTCTGTGGGTCCCGCGGCGCATCGCTAAGGGACATTAGTCATTGTGGGTTTGTGTAACTGTCTCAATGTTGCATAGAAAGCAGTAAAGTGAGAGATGGTCCCTTGATGTGATTCATCCACAGGCACCATGGGGTCAGTGGCAGCTAACATTTCTACATAGAATTTTATCCAATTCTGAGAAAAATTTTAAAGTAACAAGCTTGACCATAAGATATTCTGTATTTAACTGACTTATTTCATTGATTCTAGAATATACATTTTTAAACTATGATAATAATTTTGAAGTTAAGATGCACCAGATAGTCAATGGAATGTCTAAGTCTGTCCAGGCTTTTCTTAGCAATTCATGAAGAGTGGAGCACCTTAAAATAGTTGTGTCTTCATGTTAGTGAAATATAATTTATTTGGACCTAGATGAAGTTATAGTTCACATGTTTCTATCCTTTGATGCAAACTTTCTGCTTCTGGGAAGAAAAATAAGTTATCATAAGTATTCAGAACTATCAAAAGATTGAGAAATAACATATGCCATGAATAACAATAGACTTGAAGAGAAAATGAGATATCTGATGGATAAATATTTAAATCAGAAAAGTAATTTATGTTCTTAAATGCTAAGGTCTTTATGCAATTGAAATATCCTTTCCTTTTTTTATAATGTGTTGACTCTCCTCACATTCAATTTCTTTTGAGAAAGAGGCCAGGGAAAGGATCAGATACATTTATTTAATGGTTTCCCTCAGGCCCAAATAGACTCATTATGGTTGCATAATAAGTTATTATATTAAGAATTTATAATCGCAAGGAATTGCTGCATTTGTGGTGACATACTCAATCTAACTTCTTTAAAAATGTGTGTGCAAACACACCATCTACAGGAAGTTTAGCAAGAAAGTTCAAGATGTTCTAACCTATTATCAAAAACAATTCACAGAAGTACTGACTTTTTTTTTAAGTCTGTGGATGAAAGATTATTCTTCGAATCTGCTCTTAAGCAGAAAGATATAGTCTATTTATAAAAAGAAATATTACTCAACAAGTCATCAGAGAGAATCACTGGTAAGACAAGATACCATGTAATTGTGTATATTTAAATATACTGAAATTAAGCTCTATTTATAGTCTGTCCCTTGTATTAACATTATATTGCTTTCCATGGAATTAAATCTTTAAAAATGTTTTGCTTTATTTTAATACATTCCTCAAGTATATTTGCCTATGCATATTTTATGTAGTATTTTGGTGAAATATAATTACATGCATAAAGGCACATAAATCATTGAGATACATTCCTGCAAATGTTTATAAAGTATGTTTCCACAACCAGCCCTCAGTTGAAAATTAGAACATTACCAGCATGAAAGAATCCCCTTTTTGAGCTCCTGTACCCAATCAAATATAACCCAAATCTGTTTTTTCTAAAGGCATGCATTAGTTTTGCCTGTTTTAGAACTTCATACAGATGGAATCATAAAAATGATTTTTTTTAAATGAGGCTGGCCTCTTTTGTCAACATTATGCTTATGAATTCTACTCATGTTTTGTGTATTTGTAGTTTATTTCTACAGCTGTTTCCTACTTTATTCTGTGGCTATACCACAATTTATTTATACTCTCCTATTTATGGACATCTGGGTAGCTTCCACTTTTGGGCTCTTACCAATAGTGCTACTTTTGTTGAACATATGTATACATTTCTGTTGTATATAGGGCTAAATATTCATAACCCTTTTTAAGATTCCACTATATCCTGTTAATTGTGTTAATGAAAGTTTGTACCAATGTAGGTCCCATTAGTTTATGGTATTAAGCAAGTATCATTTTTTTTTTTTCAGACTGTATTCTAGTTCTCAAGTATCTGTATTCTATAGGCACAGTCTTCATTTTTAAAATGCAGTGTATTGCTGGCACTTTGGGGACATACATTCCTATTCCACAGGTCACAGTTCCAGTGTGAAGCTATTCTTTGATTTTAAAATAGGTATCTTGTGACATTGTTATTTTTATAGCAATAGGGTCCTATCCAAGGATGGTTACTTCTCTGTGATTACATTGCATAAAGTGGCTTAAACTGGGACTATTTGTAGATTTTCTTAGAGAAGATATATTAATGGTTTTTTTGGAGATGAATGGAAAAATCTTACAGTTTGTAATATTTAGCTGCCTAAATCTGTGGGTGTGTGGGGGAAAGAAAGGTATTTACCTGTTAAAACACTCTGAATAAGATCTTCTGTTTTGGCAGGTGCCTTTACAGAACCTGAAATAAAAAGATAAAACAGTCTTTCTTAAGTTATTACTTTTTTTCTCTCTATAAAACATCATTTGGCCCCGGAGTCCAAGTCACTTTTTGGAGAAATGACAAATTCTGGAAGAAAATTGTTCTAAAATTATTTATTTTTTTAAAGATTTATTTATTCATGCATATAAGAACTGGGGTACAGCCAGAGGTGCGGGGGGTGAGAGGACCCACCAGAGACAAAGTGGGGAACAGAACAGGAAGATTGACTGAAACACACTGCTGAGAGGAGTAGCAGGTGAGTCAGGAGAGGTCTGCTGTGCCATGTGGGCAGTCCCCTGGCTGCTGGTGATTGAACTCCTGCTGCAGTGCCTGTGGGCAGCCTCATAGTGCTGCGTCTTAATGCCTTGCGCCATCAGGGAGGCTGTGTTCTAAAATTATTTAAAGATGTGTCTTTATTTTGTAACTTTGAGGCCAACTTAATTAAATGTGAAACTATATGCTTCATTTGTAGAGAGGACAGATAACACTGAATCAAAATCAACAAATTCAGTGTAAGCAGTGTTATTGCCACCTTTTGGCAAAATTGGGTATAGCAAGTGGAATCTTAAAAATCAAATGCTGGGCCTCCCTGGTGGCACAGAGGTTAAAGTCTCAGCTCTATCAAGCTATCACCAGCCATGGCAGCGGGAGTTCGATCCCCAGCCAGGCAGCTAACCCATATGGCGCAGCCGACCTCTCCTGTCTCACTTGCTGCTCCCCTCAGCGGTGTATTTCAGTAGATCCACCTGTTCTGCTCCCCACTCTGTCTCTGGTGAATCCTCTGTCCTAGACCCCACCTCTGTCCTAGACCTCAGTTCTTGAATGCATAAATACATAAAAAAAATCTTTAAAAAAATCAAATGCTGACTAGTAGTGAGTAATAATTGTTGGAGGCAAGATCCAGTAGTGGGCGCCAGAAATCAATGGGCAAAAGCTTAAGGGGGAAGAGGATTTTTACATAGTTTCCAAGTATCCCCCTCAAATTTATTAATTATAAAGAGGAAAATCATCTTTTAGAGCAAACACCACCTTAACCAAGAGATTCAGCATCACCAATGATGAGACTTAACAACATCATGTCCCCTGATATTATACACTGAGAAGGGCACATGTTTCTGCAATGTTCTTTCTCAAAACTTAAGTGTAATCATGAGAAAATATGAGGCCAAAACACACTGATGAACATCTATAAAATAACTGACCAGTACTGTGCATCAAGGTCCAAAAGGCAGGATAGACTGTGGGACTATCACAGAGCAAAGGAGATTAAGGAGACATGACAATTAAATACAACGTGGAAATCAGGAATAGGAATGTGTGGCAATAAATGGACATTAGTGGAAATCAGGTCATGTCCAAACAAAGTCTGTAGGTAAGTTCCAAGTGTTGTGCCAATGTTAATTTCCTGGTCTGATAATTGCACCATAATTCTGATGTCAACTTTTACAGGACGAGGAAACCATATCTGCAATGAATTCTGGGCCATTTAAAAAATGATTTTGTAAGTCATCAAATTACTTCAAAACATCAAGGTCAAAGCAATAAAATGCTAATTTCTCTTTTACTTTCAGAAGCACAAGACTAGAATTACATATTTGGATGACATTTATATTCCAGAAGCATGCAAAATGCTTGTGCTGGTATAGAAAATCTTCAATTAAAAATATTACTTTGTTTTTAAGATCAAGTCACCTCCTTACTATTACTGATCTTCAAACCTTCTTAAAAGCATAGGCTCTGATCCATGCACACTTGATAGTAATTAAATATAATTTGTTCTGGGTCTCCCTGGTGGCACAAGGGGTTAAGTCTCAGCACTATGAAGCCATGGACTGCCACCATAGCACAAGTTCCATCCTGGGTCAGAGAGCTACCCACATGGCGCAGCAGACCTCTCTTTCTTGTCCATACCCCTCAGCAGTATATTTCAGTAGATCTGACTGTTCTGTGCCCCACTCTGTCTTTGGTGAATCCTCTCATCCCTACCCCCCTGCACCTCAGGCCTGCACCCTAGTTCTTGTATGCATAAATAAAATAAATCTTTAAAGAGTAAATACAATTTGTTCTTTTTAAAAGCTCAGTCTTACCCAGAAGAAATACCCCTTTCCTTGCAAATGAAAGGTCTCGCACACAGGAGTGTAGCAAGGAAGGGAGGCAACATGAAGCCACACTTTCATGAAGGAAATTATTTTCCCTTTTATTTGCTTCATTATCCAATTCAACAAAAGGTATAAGTGTGTGCTATTCCTTAGCTCTCTATAAAAGAAGGATAAAAATGAAACCTGTCCTGGGAAGCCATCTATTGGAGAAAAGGGACATGTATAAGAGCTAGTTACACAACTCTTTTTTTTAAAGGATGTTTAAATAACATCCTTGATTATTTTTGCACAAGACAGGATATCTCCCCTCAGGTATGGGCACTAAGGAGTTTTAAATTAAGTGTCTGAATGAAAATCAGCTGCACAAAAATCAAAAGACTTTTCTAAGATGTGACACCAGTCTAGCTTTTGTAGCAACACAGAAGCTAAAAGCAAGAATTTTAGGATCATTAAGTACTGGGTCAGTCCTGGCTTTATTCTATATGTGACCTTCAATTAGTAATTCATCATCTCAAAACAGCAGTTTATTTATCTGTCCAGTGGGGACAATAACAGCATCTCCTCGTCTGCGATGAAGGTGAAATGAGATACTCCCCATGCAGGGCTTAGGAGAGCACTTAGCAGATGTAGACACGTTTATGGACAAGTTGGGAAAAACGGGAAAGGAATTCTTTGCAGAGATTTATCTTAGAACTAAGAATGTGCTTTTCAAAGCATGGACATTTATAAGTTGCTTGGAGAACTCTACCAGTAAATATTAATAGATCAGAAACCGTCACTAAGTAAAGACACGAGAAATCTTGGTGATATTCTGTTGTGGCTTTGTAAGTTTTCAGCAGAGCCAGATGATCACTTATATGTCTCTGTTGGAATTCCTTCCCTGCTTTCTCCCCATTCCTACCCTTTCTACATCTCCCATTTCTGGAGTGTCTCTGAAGTCTATGCATCCTTGCTCACATGATGCTTTAGCTAACTAAATCATACCACCACCTTCAGTGGCACAAAGAATCTGGAGCCAGGGCCTTGCTGTCCAGCTCTTTACTTAGGGTTTACCTGGAGTGGGCTGGCTGTGGAGTGCCTGAGAGGGTGGTTTGGGGGTCAAGGATGTGGTGTGATTCACTCCATTTTCAGCTGGGGCTGTCCTGGCTTCGCTTGGAGCTTCTGATGGTGTTTCTCCAGGTTCAGCCTAAAATCACAAGCATCATTATCATTTTCCACATTTCTGACTTATCTTGAGAAATCACACTTAGCAACACTGAATTTGCACTCCTACTTTGGACCACATTGGAGTGTTTCATTTCCCTTCAGGACTGTTCCCCCTCTGCTCATTTAGGTTTTACCTGCCTCACACCTGTAAAAGTTCGAGTTTGTGGGAGATGTTGAGAAGACCTGGAAATGACAGATGTTTGTGAAATCACAATATCATAAAGGAAATGTATTTGTGTTGCACAGAGCGACTGAAATACAGGGACTGTCAGAAAGAGCACTGTGTCAAGGATAAATAAGACAAAGCTTCAACCTTTGAGAAACTGTCCAATGCATAAATTCAGAAATGTTTCTTTTTTTTTCAGAAATATTTCTTTTAAGCAGATAAATGTTGAGCAAATGTATGTGCAAACATTTTATAGTTACTAGTGAGGAGAGGGATATCACCAAGGTTTGGTGCTGGATTTTGAGCTAAGCTTTGGAGAAATTCTTAGAGTAGGGGGTCACACCTAGAGATGCCTCCTGGCAAGGTGGGGTGCATCTCCCAACCTTAGAGGGCACCAGTTATAGGGCATGTTAATAGGCAGTTCATGGAAATGGGCAAGTGGACTAGACTGAATGCAGAAGGGCAAAGTAGGCTGTGCTCAGAACTGGAGGGGGAGATCTTGAGGAGGAGGTGGCCAACACTCACTTTCAGTCTAGTGCTGCCCAGGCTCTAGAAAAGCTGGAAAATTGACTTTTGCATGAAATCTCCCATTTTCAAATCATGGACAAGCCACACAAAGCACATCTCCAGACTGCATCTGGCCTACAATGCACAGATTTGTTCTTTCTGCTTGGAGGAACAGGGCTTGCCTGGAATCCTGGAACTGTGTGAGGATGAGTTCTGCACCCACAACAAAGCTGAAATAAGAGGGTTGTGTTGGAAATTCAGGTTTCCTGGGGGCATCTGGCCTGTGACTTACCACTCCCCACCTTCTTACCCCAGTGATGGAACAGAGGCAGAGAAAAGAGAGCAGGTAAGGAGGATATTGAATACCAGGGTAAGGAACTTGGGGGTCCTCATGTAGCACGACATTTATCAGGGGTCTCTTTTTAATGTTTTATTTTAGTTAGACTCTATAATTGCAAATATATCAGTCTAATTGTTTAAAATATTTTGCTAAGGTCAGTATATACCCATTCAGTGGGCATTTCTCTCATGGAGATTAGTAAGAGAAGCAGCAGGAGGTGACTGTTAGGCACTTGTTTTATAGCTGCGTGGCTGGTAGGCTGCAGGACCACTTAATTATAAAACAGAGAAATCAGTTATTTTTACAGGTTTTTTTCTAACGACCTTATTAAAGGTCATGCAACTTGCTACAGGCTACACAGTTACACGCAGGACAGGTGCTTGGAGCATGTTAGAACCTAAAGTTGCCTATCTTTTTACTGCACTATTTCACTGTGTATTTTCTGACAATAATAACAATTAAAGAAATTGCAACAGTAATTTAATTTGCAGCTGAGATACAGAGCTGTATAAATGTAAACACAATTTATAAAGGGCTTATTGTTTCACTGATAAGGCATTCATGTATAAAAAGTTAAATGAGTTATTTAAAATTACAAGAGCTAAACAAACAACAAAGAATCTATATATGCAATACAAGAACTTTTTGATTATCATGATTGAAAGACTGATAATTCCCACTGTATGACTATGTGAGCTGAAATGCAAAAACCAAATTTCTTGTTCCACTGAAGAATCATTGGAAGTTAATACTTGCAACTTTATTTCTTCCTGGGCTTTTTACAAACATTATTTTTTATTTATGAGTTTGAACAAAAAAAGCAGTAATTTTTGCATAATAATGGAAATTGGGATAGAATTAGAACTAGACATTTAAGTTTACCCAATTTAACTGAGAGACACCAAGGAGTGAATCAAATTTCAAGGAAAGAAGGTTCAGAAGACAGTACTTTAGTTGCACTAGATTTTACTTAGCTGGGTGAGAAAAATATGCAGAACGAATCACATCAGAAGTAGGTCTCCTCCCTCTAGTGGTCAAATGGGAGTATTACATTTTTTCTTCAACACATGGCTATTAGACTATCTTTTAACTTGGCCATGCTTTATTTAAATTATATTTTTTTTATTGAGGTAATACTGGTTTACAACACTGTAAATGTTTTAGGAATATATGCCTACATACTCTACCATAGTCCATTGTGCTCCCCACCCCTTGTACCCACTCTCGACCTCTGGTAGCTTCAACTCTGCATTCAGATTGTAAGCATTTATTTTGGTTTAGTTTTGTCTGTTCCTTTGCTTACTTTCTTTATATTTCACATATGAGTGAAATCATTTTGCATTTGTCTTTCTCCTTCTGATTCATTTCACTTAGCATAATATCCTCCAGTTGTATCCATGTTGTCATACTGGCAAAATTTCATTTCTTTATAGCTGCAGTATTCCATGTACACCACATTTTCTTAATGTGCTCATCCATCGTTGGGCACTTAGGCTATTTCCATAATTCAGCTATTGTAAATAGTGCTACAGTCACATAGGCGTGTATATGTGTATCCTTTCAAATTAGTTTTTATTAAGCTATGGTTTTATTAAACAATATTTATACCCTTAAATTCTAAAATGAACAGATATACCTTGAATATAAAATACAAGTGGATAAGTAAAAAGATAATTAAAGGAGTTGAATAAATTAATTTGTTGACCCCTGTTTTTAAGTTTCTTGATTAATACTTACCAAGTTAAATGATTTTGATTTTAGTTGCAATTAATGCCCAGCAAGATCTAGTTTATTCTTGACACAGGATGGTGTGTCATCACATAAAGAAATAGTATCCACAGAGCATCTCTTTGTTGAAACATTGTGACAGCTGTAGTTTATATGTACATGTGTGAATTTTTACTCATATTGGTCTTTTCCTCCAGACAGTAAGTCCTTTGAGAGCACAGGGTTTTCTCATCTCATTTATATTTATATAAAGTGCCCAGCATGGTGACTAACACAGTGTATTAAAATAACATTCATAGAATGTTGAAAAGCTGGAAAATTGAATTTTGTGTGAAATTTTGCTTCCTGTTCACACATAATCAATACACACTATTACTTAAATGTTATAATGAAATAAGAAAAAAAATATTTGAATGAATGAATGACTCAATCAATTAATGTGTAAATGAATGAATAGGCTGCTCTTTTCTGTTATTTCTGGTTAGAGGATATGTGTTTAACTCATAATTTGTTTATTTAGAAAGCAAAACAGTTTATTTAGAGTTGCAAGGATTTTCAAAGATTTGAAATGACATAGCTGTGCTGTTTTATATGTGTGTTAGCATATGTAAACACCCTTACAAACTTTAACTTATTAGGATTATTTTGATATGTTCTCCAAAGAAACCAATGGGAAATCATAGCTTTCTCCCTTAAAGAGAGCATAGACAAACCACCCTTTACATTCATCTTGTGGGACTGTATCTTCCAAATTAATTAAGCCAAATCATTTTGCAGAGATTATGGCAATTAATCACAAATCACTCTGGACAGTTCCCAGAGAAGAGCATTTCTCCTGGAGTCTTTCCCAGGTTCCTGTGATTGCACTGACATTTTAGAGTGGATGGAATTATTGGCTTTCATCTCGGGAGAGCTACATTCTTGGGTGAGACAGATGTCGGCTCCAGAGAGATGGTTCTCAGTCTGGGGTCTCTGATCAGCAGCATCAGCATCACTATAAACTTGTTAGAAATATAAATCTTGGGTCTATCCCAGACCTAACTGAATCAGAGACTCTGGTGGTGGGGCCCAGCAATCTGTGCTTTCAGAAGCCGTCCAGGTGATTCTATGATGTGTGCACTAGGGGTCCAGAGCCTTGCTACTCAAAGTGTGGTCCATAGGCCAGCAGCAATTTCATCACCTGGAAGTTTGCTAGAAATGCAGAAATTTGTGCCCTGCCCCAGACCTACTATATCTGAATCTGCATTTTCACAAGATCCCCTAGAGATGTGTAGGCCTTAAAATTTGAGAAGTTCTGTTCTAAAGCACAGTAAAAAAAGTAGTTATTGGGTGTCATGCTTTTAAAATACCTATACTATTGGACATGGCATTGATTACAATATCCCAGTCTCTGAAATTATCTCTACTTCAGGCAGTTTAACCCAACATAGAATTCTTTGAAAATTTAAAAAAATTGTAGAGGATGTATATAAAGGTAGTTTAGTTGAATTGAGCATTGAATAGTTTCAATTCAGGTGAATATATATTCTTCTCTTGAGATCTCATTGAAAAAGATTCAAGTTCCTCCATGTACTTGCTACCGATACTAGGCAAATTACTACTATTATAAGCAACCATTCCCTCTTCTAAAAATTGGTAATGTATATTTGTCATCATTAGGGCCCATTTTTAACCAGAACAACCAATGAAAGTGCATTGTAAAACCCAGAGTCATTGAAATGAAAGGGACAGTCATTATCTAAAGCCCATCTCCAAGAAGGAAAACTTTCCCTTTCTGCTTTATCAGATGCATTAATGTTTGTGAGACTGTGAGAAACTTGTTTTTATATAAGCTGACATTTGCTAATTTATCATTCAGTGAGGGAGTTTTCACTTGAAGAGAATCCAAATGTCCCAGCACACCTCATTTTGATTTTAGTGTAAAGTTCTTGAACCATGGAGGACATATCAAACTTCTATCTTGGAAAAATTAAATAACACCAAAGGCCTATGACCTTATGGGAGTACCACCTTGGAACTTTTGCTGTTGAGTGTTTTACTGATTAAATTTACACCAGACCATAGGACCACTTTCTTTTCAATGAATCAAATTCCATGGCAAATGCCAGGTATATCACTAGGAAATATTCACAAAATGTTTTAGATAAATTTTAGCTCATTTATAAGAACACATGTGGCTGAAAACTTAAAAAGCAGGTCTCAGAATAAATGAAATTTTAGAAGAATCAAACAACTCTCCCTTTTCAATGTTAATATTATGTGAAGACAACTCAGACACCAGCACTTGTAAAATGCACACACATCATAGAGGAGCCTTAGAGAGTAGAAACTTTGGCCTTGAGGCTGAGTGAGATATGGAGCATTAGGTAAATCTGTTTTACATCACAGCTTTCCCCAAGGATGGAAATGAATGCCTGCCAGATGAATGCAGCCTTTGTAACTTAGAAGTTTTGAGTTAAAGGATATATATTTTGGCCATCAGCCAGCATGCAAACTAATCAAATAGAACTGACATACATAAACCTGAGGTATTGAAGAACAAGTTCCTATAATACTGAGTGATTTAAAGGAGAGGGGACAGACTTTTGACATTTGTTTCAACTAAAAATTTGATTTAAATGTTATTATTTAAAGATATTTAAAAGTAAAGGTCAGTCATCCAGTAAACCTGCTGTAGAGAATAGAAAGATGAACAGGGGTTGAGTCCTTAATAAATATTGCTGAAAATTACAGTCCTGCTATTGAAGTACTGTGATATGGTATTGCTATTCAAAATGTGCTCCATAGAACAGCAGTATCCAATCACCTGGGGCCTTTTAGATATAACCCATCCCAAACCCCTTGAGTCAGGATCATCAATTTATCAAGATGACCTGGTCTGTGTGGTCTGCACATTAAGTTTACAGAAGTGCTGACTGTAGAGCATGAGCTTGGGAGTCAGACTGGTTGGATTTCTATACCAACTCAGCTTCTTAGTAATTGGGTGGCACTGGGGGAGGAATACAAACTCTTTGTGTCTTAGTTTCTTCATCTGTTAAACGGGAATAACAATAGCAATTAAGACTCAGGGATGCTTTAAGATAAAAGTCTGTTAATACATTAAAGGGCTTTTAATGATGCATAACTGAAAATCCTATAATGTTATGATGAAAATGTAACTTCACTAAAATAAAACATTAAAAAATAATTTACCTTTATCCATTAAAAAGAGTGCATATGAAATGAAGCTCAACATCACTTGTTATCAGGGAAATGCAAAATCAAAACCACAATGAGATCACATCTCACACCTGTGGGAATGGCCATATTAATAAAAAAAGAAAAACAGAAACAAGTGATGGAAAGGATGAGGGAAAAAAGGAAACCTCTTAAACTGCTGGCTGGAATGTAGACTGGGCCATCACTATGGGAAGCTATGTGGAGGTTCCTCAAAATACTAAATGGATCTGCCATATAACCCAGATATTCCACTCCTAGGAATCTACCCAAAGAGCACAAAAACACTAATTTGAAAGGAAACCTGCAACCCTATGTTTATTGCAGCACTATTTACAATAGCTAAGATATGGAGCACTATTTACAATAGCTAAGATATTCATCCTAAACAGATGAATGGATCAAGAAGATGTGCTATATATACATAATGGGATACTACTCAGCAGCAGAAAAGACAAATTCATGCCATCTGCAGCAACATGGATGCGTTGGAAGGAATTATGCTAAGTGAAATAAACCAAAAGGAGAAAGGTAAGTGTCAGATGGTTTCACTTATATGTGGAACATAGAAAAACCAAACAAAGGGTTAAAGATAAATCTTGAAAGCTGACCACACATCAGAGGCATCCAGGAGAGGAGGGGGAAAGGGTAGATCGGGGAGGGGTGAAAACAGAGGTGGGGGGCCTCCCTGGTGGCGCAAAGGGTTAAGCACCGCACTATGAAGCAATTCACAGCCTCTGCAGCACAAGTTCGATCCCCGGCCGGCCAGGGAGCAACCCACATGGCACAGCAGACTTCTCCTGACTCGCCCGCTGCTCCCCTCAGCAGTGTATTTCAGTCAATCCGCCTGTTATGTTCCCCACTCTGTCTCTGGCGAATCCTCTCACCCCCCCCCCCACACCTCTGACCTATACTCCAACTCTTGTATGCATAAATAAATAAATCTTAAAAAAAAAAAAAGAAAACAGAGGTGGGAGGAAGAACACAAGGGAATTTGGTGATGGACTATGTGTGCTTTGATGGTTGGAGAACTGCTTTGATGTGGAGAACTCCCACACCTGAGGAGAGAAATCATATATTGTCCAAAAATTAACAATGATGTAAGAAAAAATTACATTTAAAATTAAAAAAAAAAAATGGGCCTCCCTGGTGGCACAGGTGGTTGAGTGCAGCACTGTGAAGCTGTCTGCAGCCTCTCCAGTGCAGGTTTGATTCCCGCTGGCCGTGGAGATTCCCGCATGGCGCGGCAGACCTCTCCTGTCTCACCCGCTGCTCCCCTCAGCAGTGTATTTCATCAGCCTGCCTGTTCTGTTCTCCACTCTGTCTCGGGCGAATCCTCTCATTCTCCCGCACATCTGGCCTGTATCCGGGTTCTTGTATAAAATAAATAATTCTTTAAAAAAAACTAAAAAAAAAAAAAAAAAGAGTAAAAACATAAAAAAGGACTTGGGAGAGAAGACGGAATACAGGAGACTTGTAGGAAGCACTTGGAGCAGAGAAACATGTGAAGAAGCTACACATATAGCTTGATTCTCAGCCTTGAACTTGCACTGCGGACTTGGGCAACATGGAAGGAGACAAAGAGATATAGGTGAGAGACCTTGGGGAGGCTGACAAAGGCAGCCTTTATTTTGACTTGTTCTTTGATTTTGCTCCTTTCCTTCCAGACTTGCCTAGTCCCTTCTGCCCCTTTCCTGTGGGTCTGCACCAGAAGGTGACTTAGACTTGTGGCAGGCTTTTAGGCCTTCATGGCCCTGCTTTGGGTCAACCCTGTTTGGCTGGGCATTTACCCACAAGGGGATAGGTAACTGGATTTTTTAAAACACTATTATCCTTTCTTCTCTTCCTATTGCATACTAATTCTATTAAAACTCTTTTTTATTGGAAAAAAATCAGTGAAATCTATTTAAGAGAAATATTAATATATGTTAATTTTACTTTCAAAGTTACCAAAAGGCCTAGCAAAATAATGTAAATAAACAACATTGCATTCACTTTTTCCTCTACTCCTTACAGGGCTACAAAAAATCATGTTCAAATACTACATTTGAACATTAATGTTATCACATAATAGTTTATAATCAGTTTACTGGAAATATACTTTTTTCTTTTTTTTTTTTTAAAGATTTATTTATTTATTGATTGATTGATTTATACATACAAGCACTGGGCACAGTCACAAGTGCGGGAGGGTGAGAGAATTCACCAGAGCCAGAGCGGGGAGCAGAGCAGGCAGAAGGACTGAAGCACACTGCTGAGGGGAGCAGCGGGCGGCAGGAGAAGTCTGCGCCATGTGGGACCCTCCTCTGGTGGCCGGGGAGCAGCTGGGGATTGAACCGGCGCTGCAGAGGCTGCGGGCAGCCTCACAACCCAGCGCTCAACCGTTGCGCCACCGGGGAGGCCCCTTTTTTTCTTTTTAAATGTGTATTTTAAAGCTAGAAAATAGAAAGTGTGACTGATATCTCATTAGGCATCCTACAACCACATTACAGGATGAAGGTTCTGAAAATTTTTTTAATATTGAGAATTTTGTAAGGAAAGAAACATACATCAAAAACATGCTAAAAGCGCCTGTGCTAAAAATGTTAATGGGATTTGCAAGATTACTGAGGTATTTTCTGTTTCTTTTGTTTGCTCTTAACATTTTTCTGTATGACATTTTATTTGGAGAAATAGCAATGAGTATTATAAATCCTTTGATATAATTCCAGTTAGGCAACTTTCTACAACCTTTTTTTTTTAAAGATTTATTTATTTATACAAGAACTGGGGTACAGGCTAGAGGCGCGGGAGGGTGAGAGAATCCACCAGAGACAGAGCAAGGAGCAGAACAGGCAGAAGACCGAAATACACTGCTGAGGGGAGCAGCAGGCAAGACAGGAGAGCTATGGGGAGCAGTGGGTGAGACAGGAGAGGTCTGTCTGCCATGCCCTGTAGGAATCTCCCCAGGCTGGGCAGTAATCGAACTGGTGTCCCGGAGGCTGTGGACAGCTTCACAGTGCTGCACTCAACCCGCTGTGCCACTGGGAAGGCCCCTCTACAACCTTATTAACTCACCCTTCTGAGTCATAGCTTTAAAAGAGAAAAAATAACTTGAACCTCTATTATCCCTTAACTGTATTTGTGTTGGAAGTTAAGGAAATATATCTTTTCACAAGATCTGAAATAAATGTCTATTGTTCAAAGTATCCAGGAATTTTCAACTTCCTACTTATTTGGTTTGCAAATAATTCTATGAAGATAACTTATTAAAGTATTACAAATTTGGGGATATTTTATAACAAAGTCTTTACTTTTCAAATATAAATGACCTTTAAAACTACCAAGTTAAAAGGATTATACTAAAAAAGTCTTTGCTGCTAAAATAGTGTCTCCAGTGCCTACCATGTCCTAGATAGAATTTTCTTCTGAGAAAACCACAGCTGCTTATTTTCAGTGGCCTCGTTCAAACAAACTTACATTATTACAAGACAAGATAAAGGGCACCATGGTGTTCAGAGTGTGAGATGACTTTTCACAGTTTTACATAGTAAGGGCAAATGATCTATTTCTTGAGTTTCAAAAATGAGGTCAGTTAAAGGTTTAGCGATTCCTCTGTTACACCATATATAATCTACGTGATTCAATGCCTCTAAAATTATTTCTAAAGCTGACAATGTCCAAATATTCTCTAAATTTTAGCAACATTATAGGATTTAATGAAAATCCTTTCTGATCATCATTTTTAGGAAAGAAGCAGAAATAAAGGTGACTAGAACTTCTATATTTCTATACCATTAGTGTTACATTCTTCCTAAATAACTTTTTGATACTGATGTGCAAAGAGAAGGCTTTGAAAAAATACCAGTGTGCAAAAGGATCCTGCAATCTCAAAGATTCTATGTCTCCCACAGAGGGACAGTTTTTGTAATCATTAGAGAAATGAGCTCTCTCAGGCACTCTCAGCACAATGGTCAATTAGGAAACTTTTTACCTCAACTGCTGAACTACATAAGCTAAACTGGTGGTGTCTTAAAATGTTCTCTTCAAGTGAATGCTTACTCCTTGAAGAACTGACTAGCAAACAGGTAGAAGTTGATGATATAAAAGTATTGTTTGTAGATAGTAATGCTACATGTAATTTTACTTGAAAATACTTCCCATGAACTTCTGTTTCTTAGAAAACAAAATACATCCAGTTGATTACAGATTCATTTTTTTCTAACTAGTGAAACAAGCTGTGAATAGTTTATATCTCTATAAATTATAATTCACCTAGAATTGTAGTTTGAAAAATGTTAGTAAGCTAAACTGGGAGGAAAAGAATTTCAGTTTCTGACGAATTCCTAGGAAAAACTTTTAATTTCATACGGTGTCTACATGAGCAAATGAGAAATTCACTGAATTTTCTAGTCTTATGTAATCTTTCAAAGGCCACAGGAAAGTAGAAAAGCATTATTATTGCTGAAGAAACATTAGAATTAAAGACATCACTGTTGTCAAATATTTTAAATTGTAACTCCCAAACAAAATTCAGCAGAAGCACTCTTAAATTCAATTATAAACAGCAGTTATTCAGTGCTGCTGGGTTTCTACAAGAAGAACTGGATTTGAGGATTGTTGAGTTTGTAAATTGTAGAGAGCTTGTTCTCAGGAGAAAGCTATAAAGAAGTAGTGAGGTGAGCAGAGGGTAAGAACAGGAAAGGAGGGCAGGGGAAATGTGGTCTCAGCAGGAATCTAGCCTTGGTCTGATTCCTTGGGGAACCCAGGAGCAGGAATTGTAATACAGCAGTTGCCTGCCCAGAAGCAAGGGCACTGGGCTGTTGTGAATCTTTCTGGAACTTCCACTCATGGGCGTGGGACACCCCCTTCCTGGAATAACCTGCTGGCATCTCCAGGGAAGGTGTCTCCTATTAGCCCCATCCACTCATCTGGTGAAGACTGAGGCTATGAGCCCCTCATTGTCCATCCCCACAAATCCCTGAAAAGTGACCTGGGAAGGGCACCAGCAGCAACTGCCTGGAGCATGATAGACACCTTCTGTGGACCCTGTATAAGCAGTGACTGCTAGACTAATCCTCATTAAATTCAAGCAAGGGGCCTATTGTTTCTTTTTCCTTTTCTAAGCATAGAGGTTAGAGGCAGAAACAACTTTTGAAGTATATTCATATCTCTATTAGACATAAATTTTTGGCAGTAAAATTTCCTCTATAACCCCTTTTACTAACAGCATTATTTATGAAACTTTCCAGTCTAACTTTAAATTTCATCAAGGAGGATTGTTTATCTATTGGTCCTTATGGGATATAATGCCTGCAGTAGAAACAGGAGCCTAGGAAATGTTACTTTTATATTTTTCTTCCCTTTCCTTTCATTTTTTCTCATTAACATACAGTGGTCATTATCTCAACATTTAATTAACAGAACATTTTAAAAATTTCTAAATTCTGTATAAACAAAGAAATAATCCGTAGATATACTCATAAAGTGTTTCCATGATATTTGCTGAAGATCTTTTTAAAATAGTGAAGCACCTTAATATCCAACATGGGGGAGTGGAAAAATGAAATTATGGTTGAATTCTATGACAGAAGAAAATGAAGTCATTAAAAGTTATGCTGTAGAAGAATATCTAAGGGTATGGGGAATATTTGCATTAAGTAAAATATAGTTGAGAATAAGGATTGTGACTATTACCCTTTTTATGCAAAACAATAATTATGCTAATATAGAAACTCAGACACACCATTTTAACAGTGCTAGCTATGAGTGGCTTAGGTGTTTGAATTACAGTGATATCTTTGGGGTTTTCTTTTCTCTTCTCATTTTTAGTCTTTAAATTTCCTGTAATAAACCTAGATTTCTTTTGGGAAGGAAAAGTTCATTTAACAACAATGTCAACTTTAACAGACTTGTTATTAATTATAGTTATCCTAACAATTTTCAATTTTTTTTCCTGTACTGATAGCCCTCCATTTTTCTTAATCTCTTCCCTGAATTTTTCTTCTGAATAACCATATAAAATGTGAAAATGACTACTTTATAAAATCACTATTTAAAATTTTTATGTCATATCCAATAACCATTGTTTATACTTTACTTTTTCAAAAAACCAAATGACTGATGGTTTACAGATAGGCTTCATATTTTAAAAAAAATCATTTCTAGTTATCCTCAACCCTTTTATAAATATTCTTTGTATTACGACATCTAATTTAGAATAATAGATCAATTATCTTTTGTAATATATAGTAGTTATATAAATATAAAATGTAATAAGAATAGCAAACACCTTATGGCCCATACTACACACCAGAATTTATGTATTACAAGAATCCAATTTATCATTTAGGTGTTTTGTGACTAGATGCTAAATCCTATGAAACTGCTATACCTATGTGTTATTTTCTTCCCCTGAGGTGTGATTTTACATAGGCAAACCCAGAAATTATACTTACGGGGTATAGAAATTATTCTTAATGTCATATTTAGGATTAGAACAGTCTCTTACCTCTTTCTTTACTTCTTCTTCATCTTCCAGTGTCAAAGCAGCCAGTTGCTTAGCTCTTTGCTCCATCAGATTGACATATCGGATTGGATTTGACAAAGCTTCAATCACATCTAAACAAAGAAGACACATTTTAGATGAAAGGATCTGGAGAAATTGATTATCATCCATTCATCCTTTCATTCATCCAACCAACCAATCATTCATCTACCCATCTATCTATGTATTTATTCATTATCTACTCATCCATCATAGCCAATTCATCATTCATTTTTCATTTTTCCATCTGCTATATAACTATCCACTCATCAATCCAAAATTTGGAAATGGACAAGAGTCAGGACTCTGCTGAAATCTCAGAAAGAAAGAACTCAAAGTAGGTTTTTTCTCAGAGCCAAACTGGACAGGTTCTAACTCAGAATGCCACATACTCCACATTTGTTAGTTTGTTTTTGGGAGTTCCATTCATTCCAGCATTGGCCCATGCCCTTGTCCTATCTGACCCAAATGGATATTTCACATAAAAACAGTTTTGGAACAATCCAAAGATTTGGCAATATGGATCTCATTGGCACATGACATCATTTGCTGGAGTGGGTTATGGTTGGTATCTTTGGATGGGATATGTGTTCCAAGTTTGCCATAGATTCCATTATTCCCCAGTATCCCTAATATCTTACAGCAGACCACTTAGTATCATAAGCATTTAAATTTGATTCCTGAGTGACACTGTCATAAGTTAATTCCTGTAAACTTAGGATTCCACCCATAAAAGGATCAGGTTTTAATATTGACTGAAAACAAGTTCATTGTACAGATAGCCAGCTGAAGTACCAGGTTGCATGGATTAGCTGGTGTGTCCATAAAATTATTACTATCAGTAAATAAGCATGCTCAAAACTTTATTGGGCCTAGGGCCTCCCTGGTGGTGCAGCAGTTGAGCACTGGGTTGTGAAGCTGCCCGCAGCCTCTGCGGTGCCGGTTCCATCCCAGGCTGCTCCCCAGCCACTGGAGGAGGGTCCCGCGGTCCCGCATGGCATGCAGACATCTCCTGCTGCCCACTGCTCCCCTCAGCAGTGTACTTCGGTCCTTCTGCCTGCTCTGCTCCCCGCTCTGGCTCTGGTGAATTCTCTCACCCTCCTGCGCTTTTGACTGTACCCAGTGCTCGTATAAATAAATAAATAAATATTTAAAAAAAAAACTTTATTGGGCCTTAAAATATATTCACAAAGGCTTGAACAATTTATCTCTAAAAATACATAGAAAAAGGATAGTGATTCTGAGATCAAAATTGTCTTCCTTCGTTTGGCTCAGTTTTCCTTCCATGAAGCCACAAAAACATGGGTAACCCTGGATGGAAATAGTCTTTTGAGTTAGATTGTTTACCTGCATAGGTGTCTGGAACATAGTCTTTCACCTCTATGTAGACAAAGACAGCTGGTAGCATCAGCGGCTGGTTCCTTTCATTCCTCAGAGAGACGTAGTGATAGCCTGGAGGGTGACAATAATACTGTATCACTTATTTGTTCAAAACACAGGAACATCTATATGATGGAAGTGTTTGTATTGTGTGACTTTGGGTCACAAACAAGTCACTTCTTTCTCATTTTAATCACATGGTTTTGCGTGATAAGTTATTTTTCTCACCAAATAGGAAAATAGCAGTTGATTCTGATTTTCTTCCTTTCCAACCAAGGTTTTCCACAAAAAGTGAATTCAAACTGCTTGCAATAGATGGAACTATTGATCCAAGTTTATTCCCCCTGTATATGATTTCTAGACTTGGAGCTTAGCTAAATGCTCTGCTTTGGACAATGGGATGTTTGTGATGTAGTGCAAACAAGCTTAAAATGCACTTGCAGAGCTCAGCTTGCCCTTATCTGTTATAGAGGGCGAAGGTGAGAAGTCCAAAGTGTGGGCCCCACAGCCCCTTCATCCTGAGCCAGTGAATGTGCACACAGCCTGAGGCCAGGCTACATGGCTGAGCCCAGCAGAACCCAACCAACCCACAGCCCTGTGAGCATGCAGAATAACACTTGTTTTTGGAGGGATAGGATGTCCTGAACAAACTCCACAAATAGGCTTTATGGACTCCACTGCCCCCCAAGACCAGAGAGATCCAAAACACCAAGGACTACAAATCCCATAATGTCCTTACCATTGAAGGGAGGATTGCTGGGAACTGAGGGTGAAGTTAAGCAGCCAGATATGGTATATAACCAGACATGTGGCCTTAGGGTGTCTTTGTTTTTTTGCCTACTTTTCAGCATGCTATTGGGGTCCCAGCTCAGCAGAACTGGTAGGATGCATTTACCAATTTCTTTCTCCTTCTCTCTGTCTTTCCTTTCTTCATTTCCCCCTTTTTGTAAATAAATCCTTTATTAATCTTTTTGTGTGTGCCTGCAGTTGGCTCTCATTATAAGTCTCTTTTATGCATGCAAGTGAGGACCCACACTCAGGCCCACCCATTTCACATTGGGGTTGCCCTGTAACATTGTAAGTGAGCCACTGAGTTTTCAGATAGTCTGCTATACACAGTTACCTTGGCAAGAGTTGAGTAATGCCACAAAAAGCATGAAACTGCCAGATTTGGATAGAAGTATAACCATTGTTACATAACACATTTCAAAGCAGTATATAGTTTGCTAAATAATTCATTAATAATCACATAGGGCAGTGACAGCTTTCTTTACAACTCTGATAAAAATATTTCTCAAACACTATTTATACCTGGCCGAATTGCTTGTACTGGCAGGATCCGATGACCGATAAATTTCCCTCCTTCTTCATAAACTGCTATCCTCAAACAAGCCAGAGAAGGAAGAACCACCTATGGGAACATTAAGGATATATGGATGGTCATGAGGATAAGTAACTCCAAGAAAAAACTGGGAATGTATGCTCAAATAGACTCTACTCCTCCAAATCCTTGCAGAAGTTTCTATTTAGATAATTGATAAAATGGTAAGTTGTTGCTCTATCTGTATCTATAATTTAGACATTCAAAAGGACAGGAATTACCAGAGATCTACTTTTATGGTTTGTCACCTTGTTCTAATGGGGAAATTGTTCAACACACAGACAATTTACTATTGTCATGAACATTTTCAATGTAGAAATGACAAAAGTTTGTGTTTGAATATGCTACTTTTTATCACAAGCTGAGCATTTATACACATATGTGCAAAAAATAGCTTTTAGGATTGCTTGCTAATATGATTGTTTTTTTGTAAATTTAGGAATTTTTATTTTTTTTTTGTAAATTTAGGAATTGGTAAATTCCTAAATGAGCAACAAGTAATTTTTTTCTCTCATAAATAAAACATGCAGAGCACAGAGTTAAGTCAAGAACATGAGATAAACTGTATCCTTAAAAACTAACAATAGCAAATTAGCATTTATTTACTATTTTCAATGTGTCAGGCATTTTCTAGATGCTTTCAATGTGTTAGGGAATACTTGTAATAGGTATATGAAATTGACACTATTATTAAGTCCAATTAAAGTATGAAAAGGCTGGAGTATGGATGCAGCTAATATGGACATTCTATTTGCAGAAACCTGGTCCTGAATAAATTTTGGCCAGATAAAGGAAAGGGTGTGGTAAGAAACTCTACTTTGCATTCTAAGGGTCTTAGTTTCTTTCTTTGTGTTGTAAGTACCAGAAAGTTTTGTTTCACTGTGGAGGTAGAGAGAAGGTAGATTTACATCCCAGTGGAATGTAAAAGTCTTTAATTATACTAGACAGAATACAGACAACAGAGAATGACCAGTTGCCTTTAGCTATTCTTATACTCTTAAAATGATGTGTGGACTTCTTTCAATGACTAGATTATTCCCTACTTTCTACTCCACTTCATTTGAGTTACAATGAAAAGGTGTAATTTATCATGCATATTATTAAAGGAGATGATTTAAATATATATGTTATTCTGGTTTTCCAAATGAGATAGCCAAAATCAATTGATTTACAATACAGCTCTGAAAATCCAAATAAGTGATCTAGAGAGAGATCTGCAATAGTTTTCAAGATAGCTTTGAAAATACCATTTATTGTTTCACGAATGTGTATATTCCCAAGTTAAGCAACAAACAATTCTTTGTTTTATTTTTTTATCCACAGTGTAAAACACCTGAAACATGCAGTTATATCTTATGTCCAGGGCAGGAGACCAACCTTTTTGAATACAATGGGTTCTTCTTCCCAGACAGGATTTACAGCATTTCCCTGTGATGTCTTGGTCTTAAATGCCTTTCTCCTTGTGTCCACTGGCAAACCAAACATATCCACTTCCACGTAAGTCCCAACTTTCTTATCAGAAAGAAACTGACCTGAAATAATCTAGAAAATAATCAAAAAGGGAACTTGATAAGTAAGTAATAATGATATATGAGAATTCTTTGAAGTACAGTTATAGTAAACATTGAATTACAATCAACATGAAATATAAGAATACAAATGTGATTTCTCTTTTGGCCAAAGAATTGGTAAAGGAAAATTGAAAATGCTGAGGTTAAAGGGAGCTAATTAACAAGACAAAGTCTTCAGGGGAAAATAAATGAACAAATACCAAGAGTTTGATGAGATAATGCCCTTTTAACTTATGATACATCTATTAAATGTTAAAGACTGATCTTTTGAACCCATTGAGTATAAAGGTTTTTCTAGTAGTTAAAATGTTAACGAGAAAAAGTCTCATTTTAGCATTATTAAAGACGAAACAAAAAGGTCATTAAAGAGAACAAATTGAAAACAATATGGTAGAAACTCTAGCATTTAAAAATTTCTTCGTGTTCAGAAGATTCAAGTAGGTTGAAACACTATGCTATTCCAGTTCTCAGAGTTGGTAGAGTTTAAATAAAAAGGCACAATGATGATATAAACAAACAAAAAGACAAATACCAAACCATCAAGCCCAGGTTATCATTACCCATAACTTCATCTGGTTAATTGTCTACTCAGTTGTCTATGTCCCTTGTCTAGCTATAAAACTAATAGCTTTGTAGAGAGATTTTAAAATGACATATTGATAAAATGTTTCCAATGTATACCCCTTTTTCTAATGCAATTTTTAAAATCTAAGAGATCCTTGGGTGTCATAAAAGTTAACAGAGGCAAACAAGAAGATGACCAGCAAGAAAAGCAGTAGAAAGAAAGGTTGAAAAAAGCTAATCTGGTGAATTTGGGTTGTCTAGTTGACAAAGCTGCCTTTTGGCCAACAGTTTTCTCATCTCAAGTCCATGAAAGGGACAGAAACACCAAGATTATGGCTGGCTCAGAAATTGGACATAAGGACAGCATGAGAATGGTCAGCAGAAGCCAAAACCATCTAGCTACCTGCTGACATGGCCAGAGATTCTGAACAAGTTAGTGTAAAAGCTGTGAAGATGAGACACCACTCTTTTCTCGTGAATATTCTCTTTAGCCTGAGTGCTTAAGACCTGTAAGCAACAATCTATTTAATTTGAGGTTCTACAGACATTTTATATGAAACTCTTTATATGAAACAGACATTTTATTTGAAACTTCCAAGTTACGTGAGTCACACTGGTAATTCAGACCCACCAAAGATTTTGTGTGTTTAAGATAGTTTGATGGAGCCTCCCTGGTTGTGCAGTTGGTTAAGATGCAATGCAACCTATGAAGTAATACAAAGCCACTGCAGCACAAGTTCGATCCCCAGCCAGGGAGTTACCCACATGGCACAGCAGACCTCTCCTATCTCACCTGCTGTTCCCTCAGCAGTGGGATATTTACACCAATAGAAAGGATTGGCCATGGAGAATCTCACCAACTTGTATTGACTTAGGATCTTATTATTCTCCTTTTAAAAGTAAAGCTTAGTTCTCTGATCTCACCCATGTAGCTTCTGAAAACTTTTAATGTGAATTCTGTTCTTAAGGAAAAAGGTACATGAAAAAAGTAGAGACTTTGGAATAAGTACATTTTAAACAAAGAAATTACTTCTTTAGACAAAATTGATGCTTAAGGATTATTCAGGGAATAATTTTGCAATAGGAGGTATACATACCTTAACAGATAAAGTGTTGGCTACAATCCCATCTACGATGCCTTCGGTAAATGGATCAAAATGCTTGTCAGGTCTCCTCATGAACTCTGGCTTTAATCTGTAGCCACTCTTCCCATTGTATTCATACATCCCCATATTTATTTGCATAGCCAGGTCTGAATATAAAAAACACAAGCCTAATTGTGAATTTTTATATTTGGAGCAAGAAAGTAAACTGCATCACAGTCCATTTTTACGACTATTCCCCTTTTAAAAAGAAATACTTATTCACATAAAAAATTACAAAACACAAATAAGATAAAAAAAATTGAACTGTGATAACCCAAATCCAGAGATAAACTGCTACAAGCAGGTAGGATGAACTCTGTTTTCTACTTCAAATATATATTGAATATTTAGCCTATCCATTCCATTAAATATTTGTCTGCTTTAATTTTAACAGCTGTATATGATTCCTTTGAAAAGATATGTCTGAATAAATATATTATGCCAGTTCCTTTGGCATATTTAAAAGTCTTCTAATTTTTCATTATTACATATCACATTTTGATGAGCATCATCGTGATGCAATCCTTGAAGCTATCATTAACAATCTTAGAAATAAAATTTCTGGGTCAAAAGATACATACATTGGAAAAGTTTTTTTTACATCTTGCTAAAATGTCCTTCAGAAATCTTAAATTATACTCCCCTAATCCATATTTTTGAGGACGGACTTCACCAAATCTCTGCTGTGGATACTATAACTTTTCTTTTTTAGTTTATAGGAGCAAATACATACTTTTTACAGTGTCTACTTCTTTGCTTACTTAACACCACATTTAATAATACACTGATTTTTATCTAATGGACAAATGTTACTGGTCAAGGTTTTCCTAAG
Source organism: Talpa europaea (assembly GCF_964194135.1). Lineage (NCBI taxonomy): Eukaryota > Metazoa > Chordata > Mammalia > Eulipotyphla > Talpidae > Talpa > Talpa europaea. The sequence continues at coordinate 26,130,650 of NC_140078.1, read as the reverse complement.
ACTTAGTTTATAGGAAATGAATGTCCATACTCACTGTAACTGGCAGGGTTAAAACATTTATTTAAAGTAATAAGGAATCTGGGCTGTTGTCACATGTTCCAGATGATCATCTTTCATTCATTCATGTGGATAATAAAGAGGTGATGATTAAAAGTATTTCAAATTTTCATGTAACTAATCTTTTTAGGCCAGGAGAAATAAGTGAAAATATATCTCTAGTTTTATTAAACTGATATGACTATGATGTGAAAATTGGACAAAATGCCAACAAAAGCAAGCAATAAGTTTAAAATACTTGTGTCCCATTGTGTCAGGATGAAGAGAAAGATGTGAACTCTAATGATATTTATCTGATATTATTCTAGAACTATCACTTTAAAGCACTAAGACATGGGGGAAATGGAATACGAATAAATTACTGTGGTTGTACAGCTGAAAACGCAATAGAATCTACTGGCAAAATAAGTTATTATAAGAACTTAGGAAGATGATCATTTATAAAATACACTTACTTACAAAATAAATATATAAATATAAATATCCAGATATAGTCTGATAAAACATAATTTTAAAAAAGGATTTCATCTAAAGAGTCTCTAACAATGATGAATCATTTTGTTGAGGGACAACATAAAAACTATTAAAGTAAAAAAGGAATGACATTATTTTTGTGATAAAAGTAAAAACTGAAAGGTGTTAGCTTTACCTAGATGAATTTATAAATTTAACATGACTTTAATCAAAATCTCATTTTTTTTTCCCCAGAGAGGGGGGGAAAAAAACACAGTAACAAACCAAATTTTTGAGACATGTTTCTCATTGCAATGGCAAGAAAAGAAGTGAAAATAGCAATAAAGGAGAATTTACATTTCTAGGTATTAGACAATATTATTAAACATTATGATAAAAAGAGTAAGTTATTAGTTCTAGGAAGGCAGACAAATTTAAAAATGGAAAAGTATATAAATTGAAAATATAGACCTAAATTAACTAAAAAAAAAGTTTCACCAATTAAGTTATAATTCCAGTGCTATGTAAAAAAGGATTGATCTCTTACTGGGATTATATATCAAATTTAAATTTGGATGTATGAAAAGATTAAATTATTAAAAAAAAAGAAACCATGACAGAAAGGGCAGTATAGATCTGACTGTACGGTAGAGAAATTGAAGTCACGAAAGTAAACCAAAAGTTTATAAAATGTTAAACAAATTGCCCATAAAACAATTTTTTCTCTATTTCACAATATAAGACAACATGCTCTTTATATAAAAAGCACCATTATAAATGAAGGGAGAAATCCAGAAAGATGGCAGCAGAGTGAAGACAGTAGCTTCACCTTCTTCATAGACCCATAACTAAATTATAGCAGAATAAAGTTAAACCTTGAAAGAAAAACAGAGAAATAATGGATACAATAGGAACAATGGTCTGGTAGAAAGGGGAAGGAAAAATTTAACTGAACCATGTTTGTAGTGATGATACTTGAGCGTACATGGGAGGGAAGGGTGTCTGCAGTACAGAGCCCTTCTAGAGCTTCGACTCAGGGACTTTGGAGATAAGGGGGTACACAGAGTTGGAGTACAGGACAAAGGGTGCACTGTTGGTGAACTATAGGATGAAGGGTGCAGAGTAATGGTTATGGCTTGAGCCTGAAGCTTCCAATATAGAACAGCTGGAGGGGATAGCCAGGTGTGATTACCTGCAGTCTCCTTAATTGAAGAAGTTGCTATATGCATCCTGAAGGTGTGATATTTGAAATACCTGCCACTCCCACTCCCCAGGGCCAGCATTGAGACAAGTGAATGCTTTCACTAACCAGAGTTTTCCAGGAGCTAGTAACCCAGGGTAAGCAAAGATAACAAATTCCTGTGTGTGGTCCTGTTATAATCAAAATCCATGCAAGTAATGCATCTAATGTTCAAAGAACCTAGAGAATGATGAGATGGCAGGGACTGTAAAAGACATTTGAACCAGGGAATTGGCTTAGAAGAGGGGGTCCTGGCAGGGTGGGAAGCTTGAGTCTCTGATGCTCACTGGAGTTGAGTCCAGCATTCTGGTTCCCCTTACCCCCTGGTGGTACCAGGTTGTTGGTCTCTAGAACAGGAGCAAAAGCAGCAGTCTGAAAGTTTGTCCCTGTTACAACCTATAAAAACTAAAATGAAGAGACAGAAGAATATCACGAAGGCTGATGCAAAACAAAGAACAAGTCCTCAAAGCAACAGAACTGGAGAGTATGCCTGAAGAGGAACTGAAGGTCAGAGTTATAACTGATGCTTGTAGAATTTAAAAGAAAACAAAACAGAACCCACAATGGATGATGTGTATTAGGACCAGGATAAGGAGTGAGAAAATATGAGACTGTTACAATTAGGATAATGGATCTAAAAGTTACTATAACCAAATTAAATTATAATTATAAATTATAATAGAGTCTGAATTAAAATTATAATAGAAGGTCTGAAAAGCAGACAAACAAAAGTAATGGGGAGAATTAGTGATCTGCAAAGCCCATTGTTAGAGAACACACAAATAGAACAACAGAAACAAAAGTGTTAAAAAATGAAAATAGTGTTAGAAATAGCATTAGTTTCTGGGAAGAGCTAAAGAGAAACAACATCCATATCATGGGGGTCCCAGAAGGAGAAGAGAAAGACAAAGGCATGGAAAACCTACTTCAATAGATAACTGCTGAGAACCATCTCAACCTGGGAAATGAACCAACATCCTGACATTCTGATCCAAGAGTTTCAAACAAAATAATATCAGACAGACTCCAAGACAAGCTATAGTAAAACTATTGAAACCTATTGAAACGATGACAAGGATAGGCTACAAAAAACACAGAGAAAAAAGGGCAAACAATAAGGGAATACTAATAACATGGCAGATTTTTCAGTAGAACCTTATAAGCAAGAAGGGAAAGGCAAGTGGATATTGAAAGTATTCAAAGAAAACTATTTCCAGTTTAGAGTCCTTTATACTGAATGATTACATTCAAGACAGAAGAAAGGGTAATGAGCTTCAATGAAAAGCAAAATCTAAAAGGATTTACCGACACCAAAAATGAATAGGAAAATTGATAAGAGCCTTCATCAGGGAATTCATAAAAGCAGAAACATACAAACTAAAATACATGCTTAAAGTGTTCACCCTCAGCATTAGTCAACAAAATGAAATTAAAATGACAGTGAGATAGCATATTTTTATTATCATTATTATTTAGTACTTAACTGAGACCTCAAATGAGAGGGTTCACCTCATATATATTCCTGATGAAGGAGAAACCTAGTGCAACACTTGATGGACAATTTGGCATGATGCTCAGAGGTTCTTAAAATGTTCACTTCTTTTAAAAAGCAATTCTGTTTTAGGAGCTTTTCCAAAAGAACATTAGGAGATAGACTTGATAATTGATATTCTAGACAATCCTCAGAGCATTATTTATACTAGAAAAAAATTCCTAACATCTAGTGATAGAAAATGGACTTTACTGAGGTTTTCAATATGCTTAATATGTAGATATTACATTACATGTTTCTGAATAGCACTCAGATTATATATGTATATGTCCATATATATAAAACAATGAAATGAAAAGGCATGCAAATATATAGCCAAATGTAAGTACAAATCTAAAAGTTAACAGAGTTGAATCTTTAATTGGTAGCATTCTTGGTGCTTTGATTTTTTTATATACTTTTTTAAATTTTCCAAATTTTCTATAAATAAGTACCTATTATTTTAAAGATTGCAAAAATTTTGTTTGAAAATAGATCTTTTAGTACAAAGTAGAAAAAAAGCCTTGTTGATAAATTATTGATAACAATTTCTTAGTTTTCAAAATTCACCTTTTTTTTGCTTTGATACTTCCTTCACTGATATTTGCTTTTATTTGTTTTTTCAAACAAGTCTGGATTTTTTTTTTGACCCCAATCTCTTGGGGATGGTTTTCATGATCCTCAGAAATGTGACTTTATATAGAATGGAAATGTAGGGCCTCCCCTGGTGGTGCAGCGGTTGAGTGCTGGGTTGCGAAGCTGCCTGCAGCCTCTGCAGTGCCGGTTCATTCTCCTGCCACCAGCGAGGTTCGTTCCCTGGCCACCAGCGAGGGTCCCACATGGTGAACAGACCTCTCCTGCTGCGCCCGCTGCTCCCCTCAGCAGTGTATTTCTTCGTCAGTCTGCCTGCTCTGCTCCCCGCTCTGGCTCTGGTGAATTCTCTCACCCTCCCGTGCTTCTGACTGTACCCAGTGCTTGTATAAATAAATAAATAAATCTTTAAAAAAAAAAAAAAAGAATGGAAACGTATTACCCTATGTTACTTACCTACTGTTTGGAAATTAAGTGCAACCATTTGGCAACCTGCATTCCAGAAGAGCTGAGGCATGTAGTTGGATGAATCCACTCGTGTTCCTTTTGGATATATCCTACTAAGCTGCATTTTGTTATATCTGGACCATCATGTTAAGTAGTGAATACAATTATCAAAATAATTAATTGATAATATTAACTGAGAGGCCACCTTTAATCTTTCTGTTTTGGGGAAATGAAATAAATATTTAAGAACTCACTGAGTTAGTGGGTGAAATAGATTAAAAAAATTCTGAACAAACAAAATAAATGTGCTTTTATAATATACATGTAGCATCACCTTGGCAGAGCCTTGTGGGTAAAAACTTAATGAGTTAGCAAAAATGAGTGAGTCAAAGTCAGTGTGATTTCGTGGAGATTATTAAGGACAGGCTTAATGACAAAGGACACACGAAGAAGCTCAAGCATGTCAAATCATTTGAGAGGATGATATTGTTTTTGGCAGAAGCAGATAATATGAACTATATGGCTATTTTTGAAATACTCTCTGCTCATTTTCTTAACCTTCTCTGAGAATGCTGTTTGCCAAGACAGTGGTATTCTTTATGACTGATAACAAGGTAAATATAGCACAGATGGTTTTGACCTTGTTTTGTATTTTGGCTCTTACTGTCATCAGTTTCCATCCTGAGAATCTTTTAGTGATTGAACAACATTACATCTTTAAAACAGAACTGATCATTCCCATTAACAAGTTAGGCAGGGGATGAACTGTGGTTTTGAGTTGGGCAGGTGAATCTTTTTTCTGGAACTCATTAGCTGTATAATCAAAAGCAAGTTATTTCACTTTTCTGAGCCTCAGTTTCCTCATCCATAAAATAGACTTAACAATTCTTATATCAGGGCCTCCACTGGTGGTGCAGAGGTTGAGCTTTAGGCTGCAAAGCTGCCCACAGCCTCTGCAGTGCTGGCTTGATCCCGGCCGGCCGGCAAGGGTCCCACATGGCACGACAAACCTCTCCTGTTTTGCCCACTGCTCCCCTCGGCAGTGTATTTTGTCAGTCTGTCTGTTCTGTTCCCTGCTGTGGCTATGGTGAATTCTCTCACCCTCCCACACTTCTGATTGTACCCAGTGCTTGTATAAATAAATAAATCTTTCAAAAAAATTCTTATATTAAAGGGCTATTGTGAGGATTAAATAATAAGCCCAAATGAATACTTAATAAACACTAATGGTCATGATTTTTACAATATAATTGCTTATAACCTTTATATTTTCTCATTCTCCTATTTTTGATGAGTTTGAAAACTGACCTTTTTATTCTAAGATTTACTTTGTGAAATCAAAAGCTTTGAGACATTTACTATTAATTTTATGAAAACATTTTCTGTTTTCATTTTATTTTGATTCTTACATAATAAAAAGTTTCTATTGTCAGCAGTATCAACATAATCATTATTACTAACACATTTATATTTTCATCCCAACTATTTTTTGACTGGATATCTATTTTCAAGAAGGTATATATAGACACACTAGGTATATCTTACAGGCACATACACATTTTACATGTTCCCTAACACGAATAGCAAGCCAAAATCTGGTATCATTAATTCTGTTTTATAGAGAACATTTAGAAGGATTGAGCTAATTGCCAAAATGATAAATTGCTTGAAGGTGTGAAAATAACCTTGAAATTGGGGCTTCCTTTACTCCAGGGCCTGTTCTCTTGCAAATGCGAGGTTACCCAACTCAGCTTCACCTATGAAACCCTTAACTATCATGCCCAGATTTATAGACTTAAGGTATTTCATGCATCTTTCTCCCAATTAAGAACAAAAGTTAAGGAAAGAACACAGGACTTTATTGTGTTAATTCAGTAGTCACTCGTCAAATCAAGGATACTCTACAAATTCCACTGGTGTCTTCGTTAGTTGCTCAAGTCCTTTAGTTTCCACAAAGGATGACATTTCAAAACTTCTATTTCTTTCTGAGTAAAAACAGTAAGGAGTAAAATTAAAATTCCATGTTATAACAGATAACAAATAGGCAAGTGTTCAGTAAAGCTGAGTGTAGTTAATTCTCAATGTAGTTTTTATATATTTTGTGTGTGTGTCTGGTGGGGTGTGGGGGGATGGGCAGGATAAACTGAAGTTGCAACAAAAGTTGAGTGTATTGACTCAACTCAGATATTCTTCTAATATTTCCTAGTTGGGTGAGATGCTTATGGTTGCCACAAGCTAGGGATGAGATAGATTTAGTATGGAAAAATGAATTTTAGTCGTGGATAATAGAATAATGAAAGCTGTTTTGTGAAAAGAGCAGTGACTTTCTAGAACCTTTTGTTCTAAATCCATTCAGATTGATTTCATGGGGCTGTTGGGTGTGTTTGTGCCAGATGATGACTATCTCTCTTCTATCCACATTATCATGGTCTCAGTTTACATATACCCTTTTGGTTCAAATCTTTTGCAAAGCAAAACGTTCTCTGGAAATTTTCCAATCTGATCACCTCCTTTTCAGATTAGATATGAGAGCCAGAGATGAGAAGGTGCTAAAGGTCTCACTATTCTTGAACACAAGAACAACACTCTGAAAGTGAAATCCAAGCTTCCAACTAAAGAGAAATAAAATGGTTCTCTCATTTTGGAGGGACCTAGAGTCAGCCATCTTCTTCCCAGCTGAAAAGACTATTAAATATATACGTTAAGGAAAGTGTGGTTAGATAGCGCTCAGTTTTTTGAAACCGGTTTTCCTTGGAGGCATTTCCCCTCCCTGATGCCTACTTTTCCTAATTAAGCCTCGTTTTTCTTCCTAGTCATCCCCAGAATCCTTCTTTCTGCATCCCTCACCTATAATCAACTCTAAAGTTAACCTTTCTTCTCTTTTGTTGGTTCATCAAAAATCTATTTTGATATAACTAATTATTTTAAGTGTAAGTGCTAATTAATAGTAAGTCAAAAGTAGGTAGAATAGTAAAATATGCACAGTATTCAATTTTAAAATGTGATAAAATGATACAAAACATAGGAAAAGTATTTGGTTGTAAATCTTTTGCTGATGATGTCACCAGCTTCCATAGAACGCAAATGCATCCGCTTCTTCTCAACTAGGTTAGATATCTAAGTCTTTTTTTTTTTTGATTCATGAATTAGGAAAATTCATTTTACAGCTAATAAAATTTTCAGGAATATAAAAATAACTACTTTAGTATATTTCATGAGCAGCTTGTAAGAAGTGTTAGTAATTAAAATAGACAAAATGTTGAGATCTTTACATATAAACTATATATGGAAATTAAATTCTTTATCGTAGATATCTAGATACCATGCTGCTAAGTTAAAGCTCTCTGGGCAAAATTACACAAAAGTATGTTACATAGGGCATAGGTTTTGACATATCTATAATGCTACCTTTTATGAGAAACTGCCATGTTTAAGCAAAACTTCAGCTTTTAAGAACACAAGCGAAAAAGTCCCAAGGATTCTCTTAGCCTGATAGCATCTTCTTATATTCATGTAAGTTTAAAGGGCAATTATAAAAGGTTTTTTTTCTCTAGGTAGAGGAAATATATTTTTCTTACACCCAGAATGGATGTGTAGTTGGATGTAGGGAAAGCATGAAAGTGACTTGCAATTAATTATATGATCCCCTAAATATATAAAACAGAGGATGGATAAACGAGATATGAGTCAATTGGTCGATTTGGTTCGATTCCTAGCTATGAGGGTTGAGCATATTTCTGGTCGATTCCCTTTCAGAGGATGAGCAGAAAGTTTACACCAATACTGTCACTTATACAATGGATGACGTCAACTGTATTGTTGCAAGCAAGAAAGAAATACAAAACTATTAGCTGTACTCTGATTTAATGTCTTTCAGATAAACATGTACATAGCCTATTATGTTTTTTTGTCATTACAGGGTCATGGAATACTTTCATATATGGTAATTATAACATATATTTTAATATATATGATATGCAAGTTTATATGAAATATATGTAATTTTATATAAATATAAACATGACATATAGCATATATTAAACATGCATATAAAATTATAAATCAGATAGTCAACTCATGTATATATTCAGGACTTTACCAGCAATCATTATATGATACAAGAGGGTTTTTTTTCCCCCCAGAAAGGAAACTTACTTTTTGAAATTTCAAATGACTCAAACTTGACTGGCTGAATATAGTTTACCAGGTTGGACATCTCTTCTGTGGCCATGGCCTCACTCCCAGCAGTGCCCTTGAAGCAGAAATGAAAAACAACATTTCCAGAATCGGCATCATGTTATCAAGGATTATTTTCCCAGGGCAATGATCATGTGACCCAAAGAGGGTAGAAGACCACCCCTCCTCCTCTGAAAATGCTTATTGTCAATAGAAAAGTCATTACAGCAGGAAGTAGGAGCAGTGCCCCTCCTTACACCAGCTTGGTGTGGGGGTCGCTCCCAGTGCGCTGGGGCCAGCAGCTTCAACACCCCCCTGAACACTGGTTAGACATGCAACATTTCAGCCCCTCCACAGGTCTTTTGAATCAGAACCTGTGGTTTCATATGGTGCTCGAATGCACATTCAAGTTTGAGAAGCACTGAGCTACATCTCATCTGCCTAGCAGCAAGTCCATAGATGATGTCTGAGGTTAATCAATCAAGAAGTCACTCTAAGATAAGAAAATTATTCTGTAGTGACAAATTATTCTGTAGTGAACTGAAAATTGCTAAAAAAATAAAAGTAAAGTTTTCCTTTGGAAGTAGGATGGGTGGGTCAACTTGTATTGGCAAACAATGGTTACTTTTCTTTAGAAACATTCCTCTCTCCCTGCCTTCTTAGTGGCTGTGTAGATATTAGTCAAGCTTTGTAGTGTAATACAAGGGTCAATAGCTCAATTTCTAGGTTGCCTGATTTTAAATCCCAAATCCACACTTAGAAACTGTGTAGTCTTGGGCAAGTTACTTAAAAGCTCTATCTCATCTGTAGGACTAGGATAAAATTAGTTCCTAAATATACAGGGTTTTTGTGATTATTAAGTGAGTTAATCTATAGGAAAGAGCTCAGGACAGTAACTGGCACACAGTAAAATTTCATGTTACTTTAGTTATTATATAACTATTACACATCACTTTGATAGTTTCATTAAAAGAAAAAAAAAACCTCAAAATACATTATTGCATGGACAGAACTCTGCAGACTAATGAGCTAATATTTTCTCCTGTTTTAGGAAAGAGACGACATAGGGACAAAATTTCTTTGGAATTTCATGCAGCAATATTTAAGCTAACCGTTCATTGGAAATATTCATTTGCAATTGGACCACTTGGTTAGTAATACAGTTTTTAAGTTAACAAGAACCACTGAAAAAAAATTATACACAATTGAAATAATTCTCAGTCAGAACACCTTACCATTTAAACAATTTTTGTCCTGGATATTAAGTCAAAATTAAGTAAGGGAACATCATTAAACAAAAAAATTAGATTATATTAAAGAGTGAAATTCTAAAAGGAAGAACATAAACGAGAACAGCCTCTTATTTGTTATTTATCTTTATAGATACATTGTAAAGATGTAAGTACTGAGACAGATACTTTCCAACAGATTGGAAAGCAGATTTAATACAGACATTTCAACCAAGACACCTGCTAAAACAAAGCTTTAAAATTCAAATTGAGGGCCTCCCTGGTGGCGCAGCAAGTTGAGCGCAGCGCTGTGAAGCTGCCCACAGCCTCTACATTGCGGAATCGATTCCCCACCAGCAAGGGCCATACCCACATGGCGCGGCAGACTTCTCCTCTCTTGCCCAGTGCTCCCCTCGGCAGTGTATTTTGGTCTGTCTGCCTGTTCCGCTCCCCTCTCTGTCTCTGGTGAGTCTTCTCACCCTACTGTGCCTCTGGCCTGTACCCCAGTTCTCGTATAAAATAAATAAATAAAACTTTAAAAAAATAAATAAAATTCAAATTGACCAATTTGTGACTTGCTTCTAGATTATGTACCATTGATATTCTGAGATTAAGTTTTTTTGATGTGTGAGCTTATATCAGTAGATATCTCTAGTCGTTCCAAAGTTACAACAATGGAATTAACATCGTATTTCTGAACATTTCTCCAAATCTCATTTCTACTTTGAATTATGCACTGTTTGACAATCCATTTAATTGTCAAACACTGAGGAAGGCAAATTTTGATATCCCATTTGATACCCCATTGATGGCAGTGAGGCTCAGCAACACTGCCCATTACTGAGAACTCTGCTCATCACCTCGTCCTTCCTTTAGTAACCCCCGTTTCAGCTTCATTTCCAAATGGATTAGGGAACAAATTTCAAAGTGAATTGTGACTCTTCTCACCACTAGATGGCAGAAGGTGACCATGGACTATATTCTGGGGGAAGAGCTTGTGCTGGCAAGTTAGTGGGAAGCCCTGTGACTACAAGTTAAGCCCTGGAGACCTACCTCGTCCATGGAAGATTTTTTACAGTCATCATCATCGTCATCATCATCACTCTCTGTATCAGCTTCCCCTGTCAAATTTTAATAACAGGTCATGAAGTAAACAGACATTTACTGTTTTGAAGCAAGTACTGTGCATTACCAAAAATTTCCTTAGAAATGGGCCTTTCACAGTTTTAAAATAATGCTTCAGGATATTTAAATTTTACTCAGAGAATTATTAAATTATACTATTTTTCATATAGATTTTTTCTAAATTTGATCTGTGAATATCATTTGAAATTTCCAAATTCATAAAAACTGGTTGCCAATATTTTTATCTATATTCTTTTTAAAACATTTGCGCTTGAAACATGCTTTTCAAATCTATTTGGAATCATATACAGTTAGCTTGGTATGGGATATCCATCCTATCTTGACGTATACGTTCTCTTTCAGGACCTTTACGACCCTAAAATAAATGACCCCTGTCCTTTCATCTGATGCTTGGCAGGCACTCAATGACATTGTGGCTATTCTCTCAAGGTCACAGAGGACTCCACAGGAATCGAGAAAGCTTGGGACTATGGCAGCACCCCTGACTACACAAAAACTGTAATGTGCCAACAATATCCTATACTTTGCCTGCAGTCTTAGTTGATGAATGTATTGTCATTGTCTAAACATGCATATATTTTAATATATTTAAAAGAGAAGGATAAAAAGGGCAAACCCTTAAAAATCACTGAGCTGCAAATCTAACTCAGTGAGACAGAATTCCGTTTCATATTTAGCCAACAGCTGCTCCAATGGACAGTTATCCTCTTTGAAGATTTGGTGGATGATTCTGCTAGGTTAAATATTTCACAAGTATGCAACATTACATTATTCCATAGTTCTGCATTTAGTCAAACCCAGTAATATCAGTTAGTATAACGAATATTATCAAGTGAAAAGTATAGAAGGCATAACTAAATTGCTTGATTTGACTATTTTTTGATTCATTCACTACAATAGCATTAAGATTCCAGTAGATGGCAATACTGGCACAAGAATGAGGTAAATTGGCTTGACAAGTCTCTTCCCTCTTTGCCTTTGGAAAGTTAGCTGTCCTGCTCAATCTATATAAATAACACAGCGCTCACAGCATTGTCTTCCAAGGTGCTTATAAATGTTTTCATTTGGCTGAAGAAGTTTAATCAACTACTGAATGAAATCAGTGAGCAAAGTATTCATAAAATAGCTGCAGAGGGAAAAGATTCTGGAAACATCAAGGCTTAGATTTATGAATTATGTATTAAAGATAGCCACACAGCAATCACTTTGTAATTCTGACATTAGTTAATAAGATTAACCAACTATACTTAATACAGAAAACACCCTATTAGCACCTCTTTTAAGAGGATGGCACTTAAATGTTTTTCATAATCAAAGTTGTTACATATTGGTTTTAGAGAAGAGATTCTTTTAATCAACTAATTTAAAAATTGTTTGGCAACCCAAATGCCCCAAAATAGGTGACTGGATCAAGAAGATGTGGCATATATACACAATGGAATATTATTCAGCAATCAAAAAAGATAAACTCATGCCATTCGCAGCAATGTGGATGGAACTAGAAGGAATTATGCTCAGTGAAATAAGCTGGAAGGAAAAAGAAAAATATCGGATGGTTTCACTTATAGGGGAACCAAATAAGACATCAGTGTAAAAACAATAATAACAGTACAAATACAACAAAGCAAAAATGGACAATTATAAATCAGAGACATCCTGCAGGGGAGGAGACAGGAGAGGGATCAGAGGGAGGGAGGGAGGAGCACAGGGGACTGAGGTGATGGTGCACAGGTGCATTGGTGAAGGAAACTCTAAGGGGACTACACCTGAGGGGTTGGGGGGAAGCAAATATTGTTTAAAAATGAGCAATGATGTAAAAAAAAAGTTAATATTAAAAAAAGAAAAAATGCAAACAACTTAAAAAATAAAATCACATTTGATTAAAAAAATTGTTTGGCAGAACCTTCTACATATGCTTCATAGGTCACAGCAATATACCAATCAACTCATTCCCTCCATGAGGTTATTCTTTGGTTTATGTGGGAAAGAAATAATTTGTCTTTTATTCCTGTGAGCAGAGATATGATTTTCCCCTTAGACATCTCAGGAAGGACCTTTGCAGAATCTTTTTGAGCCATTTAAAAAAACCTCTTGCTTTACCCTATTTCTTTAAGACAAGTGCACTGGCAAAGGTCCGAATTCTGGAAGAGGCTGCCAGCCAAGAGGGGCCATGTTAGCTAAGTAAGTTTTGAAATAACCACCATGTACTATTTTTCAAGTTACTTTGAGTTCCCAATCCTGAGGATATCTACAAACCAAATGGTAAATTAGCAGTTTCTTTATTCAGGGGCCTACCTACATATTAAAATGTCCAAAATTTTCCATTGAAATAAATGAGGATTGCACAACAGACTGAGACCAACTTAGGAAATCTACCGAATTACTAACAGATTGCTGCTCTTTCTCTGTATTAAGCAATAATGTTCACTGCCTGTAAAGATCGTTATTTGTGTTATGTATCCAGTTAACAGGAGAGAACTGGTAGCAGGAAAGGCAGATGGTAAAAACAACAGCTCCCACATGCAAAGGAAGCCATGGTTTACTCGCTAGCATTCAAGAGGTGGAATTGTGTTAGGAAATAGGGGAGCTCGCTAAAAGATTTTGGTTCCAAAACTTTAAAAAGAACGTCCTTACTGAAAACAAAAACTATTTTTGAAAAATGAATCAGAAATGTATAATAATGTTTGAAATGAACATTTAAAAACTACCAACAAAATCCTTTCAAAGAATTATATAATGTCTGTTGGATAAGGATTTTCAGGATTTTCCCCTTGAGTGGAAAAATAGAAGCTAAATCAGAGGATTGCCCTAAAATTTGTGCTTTTATTTTTAAAAATCTTTTGACATGTGACAGTTACAGAGAGAAATATACATGTCATAAATGTACAGTGTAGTAAATTATCACCAGCTAAATAGACCTTAGTAACCAGCTCAGACAACAAACAAAATACCAGAGTTCGGAAGCTCTGAATGTCCTTTCTCAAACGTCTTCCTCAAAGGTTACCATATTCTAACTTTCAAGGGCACAGTTTGGTTATTATGAATAGTGCTGCTTTCTGCAATTTTTGTACTTGTCTTTCAGTGAACATTTATCCACATTTCTGTTGGATATAGACTAGGAATGGCATCCCTGGATCACAGAGGGTGCATATTTCTAATTTTTGTAGATGCAGTTTTCCAAAGTGTTGTTCCAATGTTAAACTTTTCATTGAAGAACTTCTGAGATTTAAGCTTAAAGTTTGCTCCATTTGTTCGTCCTGCAATCAGATCTTTGTAATACACTTTTCAGTTTGCCAAAAAGGAAATGGGTGAACGCTGTGGTTACTGAGAAAAGGATTCTCAGTAACCACAGAAATCTATTTCAATCTAAATCGAAAGGAAAATGAATGATATTAAGCATCACCTAACAGTTTTGAAAGAAGAATTCAAGTAACTTTATCATTTCACCTGTTAAAAAGCTCTGGTGAGCTGAATTGCTCCGACATCCTCAGCATATCAATGAGAATGCATTCACTGAACATTTTGTGCAGTCCATAGTTAATGTCAAGGGATTGTAGATATTGAGGAGCTTAAAATCGTCACATAAATAATCTTTGGTTTATGTGGTAGCCAGAATCATGGCCTCTTCAAAATGGCCATGTCCTGTGAATATGCTACCTTACATGACAGAGGGGACTTGCCCAAAAATAGATGACTGGATCAAGAAGATGTGGTACATATATACCATGGAATATTACTCAGCATTCAAAAAAGATAAACACATGCAATTTGCAGCAACATGGATGGCACTGGAAGGGATTATGCTCAGCGAAATAAGCCAAAAAGAAAAAGAAAAATACCGGATGGTCTCACTCATAGCAGGAATCTAGAAAACTTAAATAAGGGACCAGGAAAATGAATAACTATAAGATAGTGAAAATCAAAATCAACAAAAAACTATGAACCAGAGACACTTTTAGGGGGGCGGGAGGGGAGGGATTGGGGTCAGAATGGGGGGGCTGCAATTGTATGGGGAATATAACAATAAAATTTATTTAAAAAAAAAAAAAAAAAAAAAAAAGAACCTTGGAGGGTGGGGGGGTGGGGGTGTATGGGTGGCACAGGGAGATTATCCTGGGTTATCTGAATTAGTTTAGTGTAATGACATGAGTTCTTAAAAGCACAGAACTTTTCTCAGTTGTGGTCAAGGGGAGATGTGACAACAGAAGTGTAACGGAAATGTGACATGGCTGGCTTTGAAGCTGGAGGAAGGGGGACATAGGCTAACAGATGTGGGTGGCCTCAAGTTGGAAAAAACAAGGGAAAAAATTTATCCTTAGAGTCTCCAGAAGGGAACACAGCCCTGCAGCCACCTGGAGCTTAGCTTAGTGAGACCCTTAGGGGTTTTCTGAACTGCAAAACTGAAGGACAATACATGTGTGTAGTTTAAAGTCACCAAGTTTATAGCAGCAACAGAAAATGATTACAGCTTAAAATTGTGTCCAAGCTCTATTTTGAATATCTTGAGACATCACCATAGTGGTTTTCCCATAGAAGCTGGACTAGTCTATATTAACAGTATAGAAGTTTCCTGTATTTACCATATGATCCAGGTATCTTTCTGAAGAACAGAAAAACACAAATTGCACTCCTATGTTCACTGCAGCACTATTCACAACAGCCAAACTATGGAAACAACCTAAATGTCCAAGGACAGATGAGTGGATCAGATGAGTGTATATGTGCTATATACACACAATGGAATACTACTCAGCTATAAAAAAGGTGGATATTTGCCTTTTGCAACAACATTAATGAAACTGGAGGGGATTATGGTAAGTGAAATAAGTCAGAAGAAGAAAGACAAATATGGGATGATTTCACTCATGTGGAATATAAAAAAAAAGCAAAGGAATAGACGAAAACAAGTCCTTGAGATATGACTGCCAAACTAAGACTACCAGAAAGAAAGGGGTTGGGAGCTAAGGGGAGGGGGACACAATGGTGGAGGATTAAAGGGCTTTGGTAGTTGATATGGTGTGATAACATACATTTGTAATGCTGTGAATGTATACCATGAAAAAACATACAGTGTTGTAAACCAGTGTTACCTCAATACACACAATAAAATAAAGTTCAAAAAAAATTTCCACCCAAACAGAGATGCTAGAAGACCTTCTAAACTAATTTCGAGCAGCAATTCTAAATTAACACATAACAGGAAAGTCTGCCAGTCCCTCACCAGCTCCTGGTGAAGACGGCTCGAACACACTGGAGGAGTCACTGTATGTGTTGGAGGCTTGTTCTGAGAGCTTCTTTTTGCCACTTCCTTCTGACGACTTGTGCGACTTCTTCTTATTTTTCACCAAAATTTTGTACATTAAATCCATAGGGCTTGGAAGAGGAACTCCAGATTCCAGCTATAGGAAAATAAAGCATATTCTTTAAAAATATTCTTCCTTCCCTTCCCAAATTCCAAGCTCTTGAATACCAAGAGCTTCTAGATTAATCTTTACTGCTTTTAACACAGCTCATTATACTGTTTTATGTGTGTCCTGCATGGAGTCTGGTTAATAGATCTTTCTTTTTTCATATGAAAGAACCATCTGATTACTTTATTCATACTTCTACAACAGCACCTACAGGAATAAGATAATAAATTTGGGGTGCTAACCCAAACTTTCATGAGTTTTCTCATGGACCATATAAATCCAACTGTCTTGATTTCAGACTGCTAATAGGTCCCTGTCCTGAATTTCCAAAAAAAGAGAAGACAGTTAGCTCCTGACTTTTCTAATGCAGTTTAAAAACAGCAAAATCCCAATTTTGGCAGAAGGCATCTAATTTGTAATATACTTGGCATTAGCAAAAGTGGATTGGGTGGCTTCAAATTTCCTTCCATCCCTGAGAATCAAGCCACCATTATTTGCAACCCATACTTCTCGAGTTTCTAGCTTGTACATCTAATGGGAAAATCAATTTCCCATGAGAGGGTTATTAGATACTGTATATGTGCCAATCTCAAGATGGGTTATTTTTAGAAAGTCTACTGGACTCCTGAAAGTTGGCTCTCTATTCTTTGCTTATGGTGAGTCTGGGGCTGGAATGAAACTATGTTAAGAATGTGTGGAGAAAGGGTCTAAGAGCAAAAGACTGGATTAGGATATTTCTGCTTTGCTTCCCAAAGCCGGGATGTTAGTCCAGCCGTGGAAGGCCTCAGTTCTGCTACAGCAAAGGCCCAAGCCTTTGGAAATTGGCAATGGCCAGCAGCAATAGGCAGCGTGTCATTGTGCCACCTGCAATGTCCCATTTTGTTAACCCATTTCTCTCAAAGGGGTGTGAAAAGGTACCCCAGGAAGTGAGAAAGCCCTGTGCTCTTGGACTGTCCCTGTGAACTGATGTCGATTGTGGCAATTCTGAAGTCCTGGCTGGGTCACCTCTGGCAAGGAAGAGAATACCATGGCCGAGGAAGCAAGCAGTGGGGCACACTGTTGTTATCCACCTGGGCAAAACATTAATCTAACAGAGACATCTAAACATGGAAAGGACGTAAGGAAGTTTCCCCCTAATTCCAACCACATGCATTCCTTCGGGGGTAAACATCAAAACTTCTTACTGGGTATTTTTCCAGTGGTTCCATGAGCAGGGCATCCCCAAAGATCAGTCGGCAGTACTCGGCCATCTTGGCTTGCTGCTTTGGGCTACGAGAGGATGACAAGGAAAGAATAAAAGCAAGGACACTTGGGCAAAGAGTCTGGACAGGATTACTTTGTGTCATTAATTATAGAATGAGGTTAATTTCCTCTTCCTGCCATTGAAGGTCATTTTTATCCTTTACAACCCCTTGTTGATGATCCTGGATTCGTATAACACACAGGCGAACGGTAGAAGCTATTTCTAAGGCTGAACCCCACAGACATGCGTGGAGGGGACAGCAAGTCATTTGCCTGTCACTGGATTCTTGAATGTCCTACAATCAGAGACTCAGTCCCTTTTGTTTCATTTCCTGATTCTAAGTCAAATACAAGACACTTGGATGTGAACTATTGATAGTTCATACCTCCAGGCGAATGCTTGGGTGAGATTTGTCAAACAGAGATCTCTGCTGCAAAGGCATGTTAACAGGAGGTGAGGGCAGAGATGAGAAGGAGGAAGGAAAGAAGGTGGACAGAGAATGGGAGAAGGAAAGACAAAGAGAGGGAAGGAAGGGAGGTGGGAGAGATGAAAGGACCAAGAGGAACAGGAAAGGGAGGATGGGCGGGAGAAGGAAGAGCAACCTCAAAACGAGGAAGAGAAATGGCAGGTAGCAGAATTGTGTCCACTTGGGAGTGAATCATAGAAAAGATCAAAGAAGCAGGCACCTTGCGAAAAGGTATCTGCAATTCTTATGTGCATAATAAGGAAGTAAAAGTGGTGTCAGCCTAATTATATGTCCAAAGGAACATGTTCTGATGGAAAAAGGCTGTGGCTGCAGGTTTGATATGAAAGAGCATCCATGTTTTTCCAATACCTACTTCCTTTGACCTTTTAAAAAGCAGGAAAAATCTCATTCTGCAGAATGTTAAATATCATTATAAAGGTACGCAATTTCCCTGGGTTTTATGGACTGTGATTTTGATCTACAGGCTGTCAAATTTGATCTCCAATAGTTGTCCCTACATGCTACGGTGTTAATACATTTTGAAAGAACTGAGACTGTTGGAAGAATAAGTAAATTATGAAGAACATTCTTTATTATGATTCAAGTCAATTATAAGATGTGATTCTTTTTTTACTTTCTCTTCTATGAATGTTAAGCCTGGATCATGAACTGTTTTTTTTTTTTTTTTTTTCCTGGGGGATGGTGCCTTGGAAGTTCAAATCCTATTACAGTGGTTCACTGGAAAAGGTCTTTTGATAGCCCTTTAAAAAAAAGCATGGTATATATTTGGGAGGACCAAATGAGTTCTCTAGGGTTCAAATATGAGTCTGAGATCATTGCCTTCTTGGAACTACAGGGAGAGGCAAAACAGAGGTTCACAGAAGCTGCAATGTCCTATATAACAACCTCCCAGGTCTCATCATGCCTTTCCTGACCTGTATGAGATTTCACCATGTGGCTTAAGCTGTGCTCAGAACATACAGCAGTTTCTTTAGGGAGAGAGGAAAGCCTGCCAATCAGAGAACAGATTTTCAAAAGCACTGGAGCATTTGTTGACTGACAACTTGTTAGAAGTCTGGAACAAGCAAGAGAAGTAGCTCTCTTGCTGGAGCACCCAGGCATCCTCAGTGCAAACATGCTTGCTAGAAGCCTCACTGGCCCAGGTGCTCAACAGCGTCAGTGGGGCTCAGTGGCTATACCTGAGACAAGCTCACTGTTCTGGGCCCATGTGTTCCCGCTTGTATGAAACAAACTAAATCTTCCATTTTACTTTCACTGAAAAAAGCTATTAAATGTTCACAGGCCAGCAGCATCAGTAGCAACTGGAGCTGGTTAGAAATGCAGATTTGAAGTCTCCAACACAGATTCCGAATAAGAATCTTGGGGGAAGTTGGGCCCAGAGTCTGCATCTTAACAAGCCCTCTGTGTAATTCTGATGCACTTTCAAGTTTGAGAACCACTGTGATAAAGTGAGTCAACAATGTCAAGTAGATGGTATTTTTCTTGAGAGTCCCAACTTGGGAGCCTCAAGTTCCTTTGTTCGGACACCTGGAGTCAAACAGTGGTTTTTACCCTAATGCTCTGTTTTGGGGATTTCTTGAGGAATCTATTTTCACCCGTAGAATGATTTGGGGAGGTGTCCCTAAGTAGGTGGAAAGCAGAGTCTTTTCTACAATGTAACAGAGTCCCCATATCAATTCCACTAAAAAGTCACCTGAATGTTAATGCTGTGGGTGCCAAACTTGGACTTAGGACCCTTATTCTGAGCTGGGGAGAGAGCCCTGTATTTTTAACAAGCCTGCAGGGAATGGAGATACAGGTGGTTAATAGACCATAGTGGAATGCTAATGCTCCATTCAAATCACTCGAGGTCTTAATAAAATGAAGATTCCAGGCAGAGTCTAAGGCAGGGGCCCCAAATGATGCAGATCAATTGCACTGTGCACAGCAAGGATTTAAATCTGACCTAGACTTTTAAAAACTGGTCCAAAATCAATGGAGATGAAAAGAAAAAGTGGTAGGTATCCAAAAAAATCTAAAATGTGCTGTTCAGTAATTAGGTTATTCATTTTTTTCCTACAAACACAAGCCTACCAAACAGGGAACTGATCAGAACAGAGAGCAAATGGGATAGAGTCACAGGAAAACAAAACAACTTTAATTGTGGATCAGAACTAGATATAAAAGATATTATCATTGCCATTAGAGAGTAAACAAAAAATCCTGAAGCTTTTACAACATCAACATCAGATACCATGGAGATAAAACAAGAGGAACAGAGTCACAAAAATATTTTGAGCTTTGGGCTATTGGACTTATTAAACTATCCCTAAAGTGGAGGCACCTGCCAAAACGGTCAATTTTCCGATCAAGGAACGAATGTGGCCCATGGTGTGGTGTAAAATCTCCAAGTTGAACTCAAACCAATTTCCTCCTCTTATAGATGAAGAATGTTCAGCTCAAGCAATGAGGGGCCTGGCCCAACATTCCAGTGTGGCCAAACCAGAGCCAGAGGTTACTTTCCTTGAACTCGGAGTAGAGTCCTTCAATGAAATCATCAGTTCGCCAATTAGGTGCAGTATCAGAGTTCACAAAGTTCTGTTTGTTTTTTAAATATTGATATATCAAAGACTCATTTCTATAAATTTGCATTCAGGCATGGGAGGTGGGTTAAGAATCTGCTCCTTATGGGGATCTGAGGTAGCAGGGGGAGAGGGATAAGTTAAAAGCTGCTAATGGAAGATTCCCCTTATTGGATAAATGATTTCAGCTATTTGGAGCGAACATGAGGGCATTCAGTGGATTTCTTTTTTCCTTTGTGAGTTTATTCTGATGATATGGTCCAAATTGGGTGAGACCAGAGTTGGAATTTGGTATTCTGTAGTTGCAGCATACCAGAGGAAAAAAAAGTTTCACTAAAGAGGGCAAATGGATTTCAGACATATTTGGGGGTATGTCCCTCGATACTGTGTTTAGAAGGATTCTGAGGTTCTATTTAGATTTAGTGGGGCAGAGTGCTGAAGTGTCTGCCTCTGGGTTCAGCAATGAGATGAGGTGACCCACTTGGCAAGCATAAGATTTCACGAGTAGAGAGAAAACCTATCAGTTTTCTTTGGGTCTGTGACAGTTCTCCTATGCAAGAACTGAAGCTGAGTGATTTTGATATCAAGGACAATAGAAATACGAAGCAAACAACTTCCTCCCACAATACAATTCAGTGTCTTAGTATTTTACTACCATTATATTACCTAATGTTTTGGGATAAAAATCATGGCATCCTGGGAAGGTTTTCCTATTTCCTTTTGTTACACTTGTATCATTAATGAGCTTTTAATAGCTAAATCTCTCATTTTTAAAACAGAAGGGGTAGTATTATGTCACTATCATCTTTGCTTTTGTGTACAACGTAGTATTTAGTTTTCATGCCCAGTACTGGCTCTGTGTCTGACTGGCACTGAAGACTGCAAAAAATCCAAAATATCCTGTGATTAAGAGTCACAAGCCACATAAATGTGTACATTTGCAAACACCTGTTTTGGTATGCAAATTGTTTTAATTCTATGTTTTGAAGTTTCACAATGCTTCTGCTTAGGTATAGGGGATGATGTTTGGTTAAACTATTAAATTTGAAGCCAGATTAGCTGGCAAATTACTCACTGCCTTAGACACTCATCTATAAATATAATCACAACCTTTCTTTTTAGGAGCACATAAGTTTGGGGTGAAGGTTACATGAGTTTCTACTTGGAATGCTGCTTGACATAATATATATTCAATGGATATTAGTTCCATCATGTTCATGGTGTGGTGGTGTTAGATACTTCTTTGGCTACCTTATAGGAGAGTTCAGTGTCACAGGAATGACAATAAGAATGGATACAGGGTTTTTCATTTTGTATAATTTATATAGAAACATTTCTTTATGAAAATAAGTATGCTAGATGTCTTTTCTTCAAAAAGGAAATACATCAGCCAATGAGTCTGGAAACTCTATTGTCTGAAAGAAAGGTGTTAACGAATTGTTAGAGCCCAATTACAAAGGGATGAGTAGAGATGAGAATGTTCCTGGGAAGTCATCTACAAAATCAGAGTTGTTGCAGCAAATGAGATATTAAATACAGCAACTAAGAAGTGTTCCTTTTAGTTAGAAGGGAAATAGAAGTGAAATACATTCTTTTCCCTTCAACTGCCCTCATAAATGCTAGAGAAACTATGTGCCAAATGATGACATTATTCATTGGCTGATTGTTTCAGAATGAAGCAGAATCACAAGCTGGTAAATGTAATATGGATTTCCTGAGGGCAAACTAGAATATGGGGTGATTATAAAACTGGTTATTTCCAAATAAGGTGTCTCTCCACGCACACATTAACAAATTGTGACATTTAACTAGTCAGAAATTCCTCAAGCTGAAGCTCAAACTGCTTAAGTTTCAGTGAATTCTTTAAGAATTAATGAACTGATGCATGTGTTGCAAATTAGTTGGACAAAGGGAATCAGTGACCTGGGAAAGACTTTCAAGAGGAAGCAGGGAAAAAAAGGTATTCGTGAGCCAATTTAGGAAAGGTGCTACTGGCTACAGCTGAGAGATCTGGCTTAGATAGTAGAAATGAAAGTGAGGGCTTTACAAATGTTCTTTTGAGGAAATATGGTTACAACCACATGTTCTTCAGATATTAATTCCATGAACTGGGATTTTAGTTTCTTGAATTTTAATTCAATAAAGGGAAGAATCTTTCATTTTGAAGCTCTTTAAATTGAGTAGCTATATCCACGTATTACATATAAATGTGTGCTATTCTAGTAATTTGTGATCAACTGAATATAAAACAGTTAAGCCAAAACTGTCTTTCTGAGTGTCATTCAGTAGTAAGTGCAGGCTATTCAAATAGAAAATGTTTATTACAAATATTAACAAGCAGGGAAACCAATGGGAGGGACAAGTGTTGAGCACAGAGGCTGTGAGTTCTGTGTAAGTGCACAGTGGCAGAATAGAGCTATAGCTCTCCCTCCACACTCCAACCTGCGGGGTACTGGTCATTTTAGTGTGGAAGACTATAAATTCGTGTGCGATGAATGGAACTAATGAAGGAAGATTATTCAACTGACCCACTGCAATAGACACATATTGTGAAAGGAAATGTGTTGTACTGCATCGTGAAAAAGGAATCTTACTAGTTTAAAATTCCTAATATGGCATGAAAATAGTTTCCACAGTCCAATGGATTATTTTAATGTAAATGTAAATGAGATTTAAACAAATGAATTCAATCATATATAGATGAAAATGTGCCATTTGACATATAACATAATTGAAGAACATCATTAATCATACCAAATAATCTTAATCTGATGAACAGTTATTAAATATGCTCTATTTGGGAAAGAGAGTCAGATTTATCAAATACTTACGAATCCACATGGTTTTCAAATGAAAGGAGAATTGGGAAAGGTGAAGTCTTAAACGCACACTCAGCGATTGCTTCTATCACTTCCTAAAAATAACAACAAATGTGTATTCAATGTCAGAATCTTAATGTGCATATTTTTTTCCTTTGGGATTACACCCATTACTATGGTTTTCTTTTTCATTCACAGAATTGTAACACATAATCTTAAATGCCGAGAAGAGGTTATAAAAGCTGCTAGACTCTAAATTTTCTGACTCTAGACTTACTAGCAAGGTAAAAAAACAACAACAAAACATTAGATTTTGGTGAAAGGGGAGGTACAACTATGAAGAGAATGGTTTCTATATATGTTAATTTTACCTACTTATTTTTTCATAATGAAAGAGATCTAATCACATTATAAAAAATTTAAACAAAAAGATAAATAATAAGGTTTACCTATAAATTCATCCTCTGAACCAGGTACTGTTGGCATGTGGTTATATTTACTCTAGTTTGTTTTTCATGAATTTGTGTAAGTTAGTCTTAACTACAGTAAATAGTCTTTTTGTCATCATTGTTAAGAGATACTGTTATCAAGACATAATTCATCCAATTGAAGTGTACAATGAACATTTTATATCGACAGATATGTGCAACCATCATCCCAATCTAGGTAAGGATATTGTTATCACCTCAAAAAAACCCAACATATACCTATTAGTAGTCATACCCCACTGCCCTACCTCTACCTCATTTCATACACCCAACTCTAGGAAGCCATTCATCTACTTTTGGTCTTCATAACTTGCTTAAACCAAACATTTCATTTTAATGCAATCATATAATATATAAATATATGGCCTTTTGTGTCTGGCACCTTTTACTTAGTATGCTTTCAAGGTTCATCCACATTGTAAAATTTATCAGCACTTTATTCTTCAATCTATATTTTCAAAAAAATGTGTATGTCATAAGCTTTATATCTGTATAAAATTCTAGGGAGTAGAAATATCATTATTGATTTAACCATTGTTTTGTTAGACACATTTTAAGAGCTACCTTTGAAATAATTCTTAAAAAAATCATCATTTTCCCCTAATATTTTGAATTATTTTTCAGGAATGAATTCTCAGGGAGGGAACTATTGAATTAAAGAACAAGAATACCTTTACAGTCTCTTGTGTTTTTCTAAACTACTTTTCATCTTAGATTGCTTGGAGTAATATATAAAGGACCAGATTTCAAAGCATATTTACTAGCCCTGAGCATTATTTTTTTAAATGTTTTTCTTATTGACCTGGTCTCAAGTGCAATCTCATTTATTTTTAATTATATCACAGTCAACACTACTGTGGTTTCATATAATCATATTTTGTTTTTCAGTTACATTTATCCTTTTCATATTCTTCTTTCAAGTAGGAATTTCCACTCTTGTTCTTTATGTCTGAATCATTTTAACCATCTTCTCTGCCTTCTAATTTTTTTTTTATTGTGGTAACATTAGTTTCCAGTACTATATATGATTCAGAGGGATAAGAATCACACTCTTCAAGTGTATGTACCACACTACACTATCAACAAGGCACTTCTACCTTCTTAAACAATATGTAGCTTTCTAATATCCAAGCCAGAAAGCTATTTCCCCGATTCTAGGGAATAAATAAGGCTTTCTAATTCTGTACTGCATTTGCATATGTCCTCTAAGAAGGATCTGCCTGCATGGAGCAAACGAAGCACTCTCACTGATTTTTAGAAGTACATTCACAGATTGCCTTTCATACATTATCAGTCTTTTATGATAGTTGATGCTATCAAAAATAAGTGCACTATAAATAGCATGCAACACTAAAATTTTATGTTCTTTATCCAATTTATTTGAGCACAGGCTTTGAATTCAAATAGACTTGTGTTTGCATCCTACTTCTTAGACTCACAAGGTTAGTGACCTTGGAAAAATCACTTACTGCTGTGTGCTTTGACTTACTGACCCATAAAGTAAGGGTGATAAATCTCATTCCACAAGGTCTGTTGGGAGGAGGAAGTGAAAGAAAGCAAAGGACCTGGTTCATGTTGGGCATATATTCTCAAATCAACTAAAGTTACTTACAGTGCTGGCCCTTCCCTCTGCATTCACCCTAACTTTTCCCTCTCTGTCTTACTTTACAAATCGGAGCTACTGTTAGTATGAACATGTATTATGTTCTAGAAACATCTCTTATCCTATAAACATTCCACAGGGAAAATACTATCTACCATTTTACAGATTATACAGTGATATTAAGTGTTTGTTCAAGGTCACTGAGAAGAGAATCCAAGAAACCTCAGGAAGCTTTGCCTGACTCTAGAGTTTATCCTCTTAATCACTGCAGTAAGACTCATGCAGCGAAAGACCCTAACCATCTAAGATCAAAAGTATCGAGAATAGACGTTATAAGGAAGTGGGTGTTAAGTGCAGGAAAATAAGGGCTAGATTTTATTTCAAAAACGTGGCCCTTTGGGTCTACTTAGGGCCAGTGAAATGTGTGTGGAAATGACATGTGCTGCTGAGCAAAGGCTTTAAGACCATGTTCTGCCATTCTTCTTTCCCTCCAGCTTGGGGCCCAGAGGTATTCCAGATTGGAATTGTTCTTTCTATATGAATCATAGAAATATCAATGAAAGTAACAGCCAACATCTAACCTTAGTGATGTTGAGTGATTCTAAATGATCAAGGTACTGGGGTTTCTTGTTATAATAGCAAAACTTAGCAAAGGTTGACTAATAGTCTTTTAACTGCTTTCCCAGCCTCTATATCTGTCCCTTGTCTGACACAGGACAACCAGAGAGAGTGTTTCTGAACATCAGTCAGATGACTTCATTCTTTGAGGGGGAACCTTTCTATAACTTTCCATTTCACAGAGTAAAATCCAAGTCTTCTATTAGGTCTAATACCTGCTCTCCCCTCCCCCCCCTGCCCCCAATTCATTTCTGTTTGCTGTTCACCATTCTCTCCTTAAATCAGTCCTCTGACCTTCTTACTTTTCCTTGACTATATCCAGAATGATCTTATCTCTTTGTTCATTTCTTTCATTTCTTTGTTACTTCTGTCAGGACATTCTTATCTGAAAGCAAGTCTTACATCCTTAATTTTAGGGGGTGGTGATCCATACTCAAATACCACATTAACCAAGGTCCCTGCTGTACTACTTTTCAGAAAATAGCACAAATTTAAGCCCACTTTTTCTTCAATACTGATTTATGTCAGCTTAAAGGGCATATCTGCACATGCCATACAGTGCATTTATTTTAGTTAATTGCTCTCCACTAAACTGTAAGGTTGTTGACGGTAAGTCCTCTGGTTTTCTCTACTGTTCTGTCCCTAAAGTAGTTTGGGAAATGCTAAGGCTAAAATGCATTCTAAATGCTCACTATTTTCAAATGAATGAATGAACTCTTAAAAAATTCTTAATGGCAGAGAAACAAATTTTATCTACTTGTCTTCAGTTTATTCTTCTACTGATTCTTTCAGAGGTCAGCACATTTTTTCCATAGAGTCAGACAGTAAGCATTTTAGGCGGGTCATATGGTTTCTATCACAACCACTCAGCTCTGCCTTTGTAGCCCCAAAGCAACCACAGAAAATATGTAAACCAGTAGGTGTGACTATATTTCAACAAAACTTGATTTATAAAAATGGATGATAGGCTGCATTTGATCCCCAGATGATAGTTTGGTAAACCCTGAACTAGACTGATCATTGGTTTAGACAAGTTTAGAATTTGATTGTAACCAAAGGTAAGTATAATTTTGTGTGACTGAAATTTGAATGTTGATTTTATACTCAATGGCCCCTATTCCTTAACATTAACACCTTCATGGCAGAAATTTCCAATCAAGTTTAAGTCTTATATTTAAAAAAAATCTTTTAGAAAAAGTCTTTCAGATGTAAATACGAATAGAGGTATAATTAATCTTGACAGCTTTTCTGAGACTGGTTATTATCTTTGGCTATTTGAGAGGTTTCCCAGTTGCCTTTAATAATGAAGTGGGGTTATAGACACGATCCATTAGCATTTGGGTGAGTCAGGCCTGAAATTCAGGAAGCACCTGTCCCTCTCCTTAGAATGTGAGTATTTGCCCCAGGCTAAGGGTCTGTCTTTTTTTTTTACTGCTGTCAGTAAAATGGGAATGTTTTTGTTGGCCTGCTCTCAGTTGTTAAGACCTTGTGTTCTCTCTGTCTTTCTAGTTCCCTGAGTCTATTCTCTCTTCCCACAGTGGGCTCAGATGTCGGTGTGGCCTAACCTGCAGAGAGGCCCAGCCGTTCCTAATCCTTCCTATCTGTGTATCCTACTCCTCCCCTGTTCTTGCTTCTGGATTTACACTTCTAGGCTTGTTCATTTGACCTAGGGCCCAGGTTTGCAATGGAGCCTCCAGTTCACCAGTCATACCTATCTCAGCTTTCACTGGGCTTCTAACCACGGTCTGCACTGTGTTTAATTTGCCATATAAGCTTGGCTTCTGGCCTCTTCCTGCAGGTGAAGTGGATGCCAGGGGATGTGTGTGGAGGGCAACCATAGCTTGCCTTAATTCAGTGTTGCACCTTTACCCCGACTTAGTAAGAACTTACATATACATGGTGTAGGATAAGGAAAAATGTCAGGCTTTTCTGCCCTCCCGCCATCAGGATAGATGATGGATCCTTGTGGTTCTGAATGCATGCCTGATGGTGGACACCTGGAATAAGGTGTGGGCATAGGTAGATGGGGTTCAGCTGGGCTAAGACTGTGCTTTTTAAGGGCTACGTCACGGGGATGCCAATAGAAGCCGAAGCAGAAGCTGAGAGAAGGTCAGAGAGCCCATAAGAATGAAGACCTGATGGGGGCTGGGAGGCCTGCCAGCCTCCCAGCCCCTCAGCCCCTCAGTACTCCTGCCTGCCGTGTACCTGGTAATCCCAATAAAAATCTGCAACACCACTGAGGAATCTGACTCCTCCTTTACCCGGTCTGCTGGATCCTAGAAAACCTGCACCGTGTCCATTCCTGCCTTTACACATGGCCACAACTATTTTTTTATAGAAAGAAAACTAAAGTGTGACTTTCAGAAGTTTCAATTATGTCAGTCATAATTAGATCACTGAATGCTTACAACTAGTAAGTAAGCACTATTATCACCTCCAGTTTGCTCAAAAGAAAGAGGCTTGAGATGGTGAGGGAGCTTCTCCAAGTTCTTGTAGCCAGTAAGTAGGATAGTTAGTATGGGAACCCTCCCAGTTGATTGCAGAATTATAGTCTTAATTTATAGTTCTCTTCTTCACTCTTCCATCTGTCCATCTCTTCGCATCTCTACCATAACTTTTGCCACGAGCTGAGAAACCTTTCTGAACCCCTAACACCAAAGAAAACATTTACAGCATTTCATCTACTAGTTTTAATTGGGAGTGCCTGAAAACTCCAGAGCTTCCATGTGGGACTCCTGTTCTTTCATGCTTTTGGAATATGTTGCAAGGTGCACAAGATGGTTCAGGTTGGGAAAACTGATACAGGTTTTAAGTTTTGTTCTTGCATATAAGCTTGCATTAGTGGATGGTGAATGTAAAAGTACATTACTGCTTGATTGCTCCTTTTAAGCCAAAACTGTTTTTCAGAGACTTGTAACACTGGATTCAATAATCTATAAACCATATGGCTCAATTACTAACCTCCAGTGGGAAAAATTGCCCTTGAAATCCTTTATCTTTGACAGACGACAGCAGGGTGTATTTGGATATCCATTTGCTGGGAGCATTTATGCAGCAGTGAAATTGCATCCTAAATTATTATTATTTCTCCCAGAGAATGAAGCTTTATTTCCAGAAATGCTCGATTTAACAACATACTCAAATTTAATATATTTTCATCATATATTTTGATCATATTACCCAGTTTTCCATTTTGTAACAACTGCTGCTTACAAAAGACCTGCCTGAAGGGAGAAAAGAAGCACAGTTTGGGGGATGGGGTGGGCAGGTGGGCATTCCCCATCCAGAATGGGGAAGCAATACATTGAGGGGAAGCAGAGACTGTGAAGACTAAGCGATGAATTACTAAGTCATCACGATTAGAAAGATTAAGGCAATGAAGATATAGGAGATAAATAATAATAAACTCAGAGCACAAAATAAAAAGTTCTCCATAAAGAGACTGAATTACAGCATGTCTCCCTTTGCAGACCACAACCTTTTACTTTTACCCATAGAATAAATAGGCAGTAAATGCCAATAGGAATTTTCACTGTGGGGATATATTTTAAAATGTATTTCAAGATACATAGACTGAGAGCAGATAAACTATGTGACATAAAAATGATGAACTTCTGTCATGAGTTTATTTTACTGTTGGAACATGTGCTGTGGTTATAGAATATAGTTTAACTCTACCATGAAGTTTTGTTCCAAATAAACAGGGTGGCCAAAAGTGGCAAAATTTTGCCTATCAATGTATTATATGTGGGATTTCACATGGGAAAAAGGAGAAAAATTCACTTAATCTGATGAACAGAGGCAAGACAAACTAAAAATGAAGGTTATGCTATAATTTGTCAATTTGCTTAGGGCTAGGGAAATTCATTCCCAAAACATTTATGGAATACCTACTGCACGCCAAATTCTATTGAAAGTGTTTGAGACAGATCAAGAAACAAAGTGTCCTGTCTCTCTGGAGCTTACACACTAATGGAAGGAGACCGTCAGCAAACAAGGATGTAATAATTAAGAAAATTAAGCTGAGTAGTAGAAGTTGACTGCCATGTGGTAAATACAAAAAAGCAAGTTATGAGGGGACTGATTATAGCAGGGAGGAAGAGGGCATAAGGTTTGGTAATAATATTAAAAACAGCAATCTCAGTAGGCCTTATTGAAAAGGACCTTTGAAAAAGATTTCAAGGAGGTGAGGGTGAACCATGCAAACACAAAGGAGAAAAGTATTCCAGGCAGACTCTGAAGTGAGACCTACCTAGGATGGTAAAGGAACAGCAAGAAGATCAGAGAAGTGGTAGCCAAATGAGTGAGGGGGGAAGTCCTAAGAAATGGAGTAAAGGACTTGTCCCTTATTTATCTTCCTAACGTTTCTTACAAAGTCTCTGTATGCTGGTTTCTGGAAAAGCAGTCCACAAGCTGACAGACATTCATAGCATGGCTGGAACCTGGCTGAAGTAAGGGAGGTATCTAAACACAATATTTCTTTATTTCTTTATTTCTTTATTTATTTTTTAAATAGAGGCTTTTTTTTTTAATTTATTTGTTTGTTTGTTTTGTTTATACATGCACTGGGTACAGTCAGAAGCGCGGGAAGGTGAGAGAATTCACCAGAGCCAGAGCGGGGAGCAGAGCAGGCAGAAGGACTGAAGTACACTGCTGAGGGGAGCAGCGGGCGGCAGGAGAGGTCTGCGCGCCATGTAGGACCCTCCTTGGGTGGCCGGGGAGCAGCCGGGGATCGAACAGGCACCACAGAGGCCTCGGGCAGCTTCGCAACCCAGCGCTCAACCGCTGTGCCACCAGGGAGGCCCTAAACACAATATTTAAAGAGACAATCAGGCCCAGGTGCCAACTCTGGTACTTAGAGTGAGTATCTCCTAAAATTTCGTGTGTGAAGTACCTCACTTGTCTTACCTTAGTCCTGCTCCTGCTTCAGAGACTGTCTGCTTTGTATACGTGCTCACAAAACAGGCTGGAATTTCTCTTCTCCAGTCAGTCCTTTCTTTCCCCCCACATCTGGCATCTCTGCTAGAACTATCTATGCTGTGCGTGGGCGCACACGCGCACACACACGACCAGGAGGCAAAGCTGGACAATGATGAGTTTCCTGCTATCTGTGGTGACCCTCCCCCTTCTTCCTCCAACTCCCCCTAATCCCCTCCTCCTACTTTTCTTTCCTCCCTCCTTCCCAACCCCCTCAGCTACAGCAGGCAGAGAGAAGAAGCAGTAGTTTGGGCTAGATTTAGTCCTTTAGTCTCTAAATCTGTCAGTGAGTATGTGGATGTGGTTGAGAGACCATGCTTTCCGGCAACCAGGAATAGCTCTGCTATCGGCCCGTGACTCTGGGATCACAGATGTGACTGAAGAAGCTCTCATACAGTCCAGTGCACAGGAGAGCCACTCTGAGCTGGCTTGATGACTGAAGCCAAGAAGCCAACACTCCACATAAAATACATTTGTCTTAGAATGTGCCTGGTGTTTATTTAGCTCCCCACCTCCTTCCAACCCACTCTTAAGAAACTCAAAGAACCTTAAGGGGACAGGAGTGGGGAGGCTCCTGACAATGGGTCATAGCACAAGAGCAACAGTCCTTAGCACAATAACAGTATATCCATCAAGATGTGCTGTCTCCCTTTCCAGAATCATCTCTGTCCATTAACAAACAGATTAGTCTAAATTTCTCACCCCACAGCAGGGTGATCTGCTTTTCTACTTGTTCTTAAAGACCCTACCAGGTTAGGGTTGGTATCTTAGCTCACAAAGAACAAAGGTAGGAGCAGAGAATGGGTGACAAGGGAAATGAAACAACTTGATTTTCCATTAATGAAAAACAAAAGACCTTAAGAGTGCTCAATTTTAGCAGCAGATACAACTTTTAAAGGTTTTTCATCAGAATTGAAGCCCACCCATACTAATTTTTATTGCAAAATTCAATGAATGGTGCAATTTTTCTTTTATTAGTGTATGGTAGCCTAAACTTAAGAATTTATGAAAAGTCTAATTCCCTAGAAATAACATAGTAATCATATTTTAAGGTGCTAATGATATTACTTTTGAACACATTACTACTGTCAAATATAGTATCTTTGATCAGGAAATCCATTTCTCTAAACTGAAACCTGACTGACCCTTGAAAATCTTGCTTCTTTTTTGCTGCTGTCTCAAGTGGTAGCTGTTTACTTTCTCACATTCCAAGTGCCCCAGGGCTGAAAGCTGGAGGTTGGGATTATTATTTGCTCCTAATGCTACTTCTGGAGCTTCTCAATCTTTTTATTTAAAAACAAAACAAAAGCCAGTTCTCTTGAGGCAGCCAGAGGAGATTTTCCCCCTTCCTGGCTTCTGCCATCTACTGAGCTCCCCCTTAATCAGCATAGAATGACAAGTGACTCACAGTATTCTTCATTCAAAACTTTGTCACTAGTCTTGGTGACCTTACTATCTAACGCATCTGTTATTCTGGGCTCTCAGCATTCTGACCTCCCCAATTTCAATGGCCTAGTTCACACTCCACCCCAACTACCCATATACATGGATTGTTTTTTTGGTTGTTCAGCATACGGGTTGGGAATTCAGAGCTAGTTCAGTTTGTTCACCCGATAACCCAAGTAATAGTGCTCATGCCATAGGACCTGTGCTCAGTATCCTCTGGCTGTTTTCAAATGATTCGTTCCAAAGAGTAAGGAATCTGAGTCAGCCAAGAGAACATATCCACTGATGCCCACGTATCCCTTTCTGGACCACTCTCTGGTACCTTGGGCCACAGATTTTCCCCATATGGTCCCAAGCTCCTAGAGATGGCTCTTTGCAGGGGTGTGAGCAGACCTTGTATATTTGGGATTGAATAGTCACATGCATGAATATGAGGCCTTTTACAAGAGAAATGGGAGATGACCAAATATATTCTCATTCCTGATTAATTAGGATAGTTGATGCTTCTTTATCAAAGTACAAATTAGTCCTGTCTCATAGCTTGGACTTATTAAGATACAGAATGATAGGGTTATTAATACTTATTTATAGCATCCAATCAATAGCAAAACCCTACTTCCTTGAACCTCACCTAACTCACCTAATACTAACCCAGATCCTCTAAGTCCTCTTTAACACACTTTTTCTGAAACAGCATAGTTCCCTATGACATCTGTACTCCCAGACCTAACTTTGCATATATGTGTTTTTCTAGAAGTTTTTGACTGACAGGTAAGTGCCAAAGCCTATATATAATAGCCAATATTTTATTCTATCATCACAGAATGTTACATCATGTAACAACTTAATAGTAGTATTAATATCATCATCAGTTCATATCATCATCTTCATTTTCTTCTTCATCATCAAGGAAGTAAATAAGCTAGAGATACAGGCAATTATATGGGTGCTTCTCCTAAATAAGGTGAAGTTTGAAAAAAACAAACAACCAACCAAGACATAAAATAATGGATACCACAGTGTGAATCCATTTATAGCAAGTTAAAAAATTGTTAGAACTACATTGTTTCAGGCTGTGCAGCCCTGTAGTGCAGCAATAAAACTAGCAAAGTCACCATCACTGGAATGTTCAGGAAAGTGGTCATCTCTGGGGATAAGGAGGTCATTCTGATGGGAATGGGTACATGGGGCATTTTGGGGTATTTGTAAATTTTTTATTTCTTGATATCATAGTAACATTATATTATGTGGTAGTTACAGGGTGCACACTTTATATCCATTAGTTAAATTGTAAAATAAATTGTAAATATTCTTTATTATGTATATTTCACAATGATAAATTATAAGGAAAAAAAAAGAACTAGTGCTAAGTAGGCAACTAAATTGAGATTTCCCTCTATAAGGGAATTTCCTTGGATTATATTTAGCATGGATCAACTGACCTGATGCCATTATTCATGTATAAACTGCTAAACTTTAGCCTCTGAAATTGCAAAGATGATTAATGGGCTAAGGACTTAACTGTAGCCACTAGGACTTTCTACCTTACAGGCTTTACCCAAAGGGGTAAGGTCTCCCCAATAGCCTCTCTTAGCAATATTCATCTACTCTACCTTGAAGGATATTTCAGTTGTCATGGTGAACCCATGGGTGATGACAGGCTCCTCTTCTGCAGTCCGGCCCTTCCAGCAGTCCAACTCCACACAGCGACAACCAGACAGGAGCACTTGGCGATACATCTCAACAGACGAGTTTCCAGCCAGCTGGCCAGCTGTAAAATACCAAAATATAACTTTCAGAATCCCATAAAGCAAGGAATACATTGGTGGATTCCTAAAAATGTTCTTTGACAACAGAAAAACAAAGAGTTTAAGAACTTGAGCAGTTTTCAGCCTTCCAATGAACTAGAAGGTAGTGGCAAAATCCCAATTGTAATGGTGGTTCCTGACCAATGATTTGGGGGAAGAGAGGATAAAAGGAGGGCATTGTGACAATCACAATAACTCATTTATTAACTATTTACCAGGAAGTGAATTATAGTTCTCTGGACTTTACATGTATTCCATGTATTTTATTTTTTCCCTCAAATATCATTAATTTGTCAATTGTTTACATAGCTATCTAATTCTGGGAGTATAACATCACACCTCCATATGATCACACGCTTCACTCACCCTCCACCAAAGCTCAGCACCACTACCCCATCACAGTCCCTTTCCAGACTCTTGTCACTTCCTTACCATCCCCTCTGTAACCACTATAGTTTTCACAGAGTCTAAGTATTTTATTGTGCTTTGTTAGTTTGTTTTCTTTGTTTATTCATATTCCACAAATGAGGGAAGCCATTCAGTAACTGTCTTTCATTGTCTGACTTATTTCACTTAGCGTAATCACCTCAAGATTCATTCATTTTATCACAATAGACACTATTTCATCTTTTTAAAGTAGTATTCCTTCAAGTATATATGCTACAAATTCTTTATCTATTCATCTGTCTATGGACACTGACATGTCTTTGTCAAAGATTAACTGTCCATATTCGTGTGGGTTTATTTCTGGATTGTCTGTTCTACTCCATTGGTCTGTGTTTTTGTTTTTGTTCCAGTATCACGTTGTTTTGATTATTCTCACTTTGTTTGAAGTCTGAGAGTAGGATTTTTTTTTTTAATTATTTTTTTAAAGATTTATTTATTTATTTATTCAAGCACTGGGTACAGTCAGAAGCGCGGGAGGGTGAGAGAATTCACCAGAGCCAGAGCGGGGAGGAGAGCAGGCAGAAGGACTGAAGTACACTGCTGAGGGGAGCAGTGGGCGGCAGGAGAGGTCTGCGCGCCATGTGGGACCCTCCTCTGGTGGCCGGGGAGCAGCCGGGGATCAAACTGGCGCCGCAGAGGCTGCAGGCAGCTTCACAACCCAGTGCTCAACCGCTGTGCCACTAGGGAGGCCCAGGGAGTAGGATTTTTTAAAGCTTAAAATCTGGTGAATTTTTCTTCTCTAAAATTCCCAACTTCTCTTAATTATGTCCCATCTATGCATTACATTTCCATTTGATTAGATCCACAAATAGAGCTTCCAGGGCCAGGGGATGCCAGGGTTAGGATTAATGATATGTCATGAGTCACTCAACCCTTGTTATTTCTGAAACTGGTATCTGACATCATCTCTGCCTGCCAAGAACACCCTCTAGAGTACATTCCAAGCCCAGGGTTGTACTTGGGCCCTGAAACTCCATCTCAGGTTAATTAATAATGCTGCCCCAAGTCGAAACTTTGCCACTTTTCACTTGACTTCATTTATTTTGGGCAGCTGACTACATTCACTTGAGCTTTGTCTCAGATTACCCAAGGCATCCAGGGATGGAAGAGACCAGAAAACTGAAAATAAAAATCCTTCCATTAACATAGGTTTCTGAGAATTTCTTTTCTTGACAAATGATGATTGTCTATGCTTATATCTATGGCCTTTTTTATTCTTTTTTTTTAAGATTTATTTAATTTTATACAAGAGCTGGGGTACAGGCGAGAGGTGCAGGAGGGTGAGAGGATTCACCAGAGAGAGAGAGCGGGGAGCAGAACAGGCTGACTGATTGAAATACACTGCTGAGGGGAGCACCGGGTGCGAGAGGAGAGGTCTGCCTGGCCATGTGGGATTCTCGCCAGCCGGCAGGGATCCAACCGGCACTGCAGAGGCTGCGGAGAGCTTCACAGCGCTGCACTCAACCTGCTGCGCCACTGGAGAGACCCTATTGTCTTTTTTAAAAATGGTATTTTTTATTTGAAAAATTTGTTTATTTATTTATTTTTATTTTTGTTTGTAAACATCCTTGTTTATTTTTTTCACAACATAGGATTTCTCCCCTCAGGTGCTGTCATCATAGTTTTCCTACCACCTAAGTACCCATAGTCCTCTACCACACTATGCTCTCCTCCTGTCCTTTACTCCCCCCTTTTTCTCCTGAGTGTCTCAGATCTATGGACAGTTTTCAAGGGTCAGTCTTACAGTTTCTGTGTCTGATCCTTTGTTTAGTTTCTCTAGATTATACATATAAGTGAAACTATATGGTATCTATCTTTTGCCTTCTGGCTAACTTCACTTAGAATAATCCCTTTCAGGGGCCTCCCCGGTGGCGCAGTGGTTGAGTGCTGGGTTGCGAAGCTGCCGGCGACCTCTGCGGCGCTGGTTCAATCCCCGGCTGCTCCCCGGCCACCTAAGGAGGGTCCCACATGGTGCGCAGACCTCTCATGCCGCCTGCTGCTCCCCTCAGCAGTGTACTTCGCTCCTTCTGCCTGCTCTGCTCCCCGCTCTGGCTCTGGTGAATTCTCTCACCCTCCGGCGATTCTGACTGTACCCAGTGCATGTATAAACAAAACAAACAAATAAAGCATGCCTCTATTAAAAAAACAAAACAAAACCGAATAATCCCTTTCAGTTCCATCCTGTTGCCACAAATGACATGAGTTTATCTTTGTTGACTGCTGAGTAGTATTCCATTGTGCATTGTCTTCTTTTTGATATACATAAATGAGGAAAAACAAACAAGCTTCAGAATGTGATTTATTTAACTCAGTAGTCTTCTTAAATAAACATTGTCTCAATAAACAGCAACAGGTGGAGATGGATACTATTTTTCCTTGCATTCAATTAGAGTAACACCATCGAGGTCACATAATCCTGAGGCTACTGTTGAAAATAGAGAGGCTGTATCATTTGCCTTTGTTGTCTCTAGGTGTATTTGACTGTCTCTCCCATTGGGTGGAACTTTGTCCTTGCGAGATCATGGAACTTTCTTGAATATAGATATAACCGCCATGATAAAGCTTACATAAGAAAGTGGGGAGAAAAAAAAAAAACTTGAAGCTGAGCTTTACTGATTATTAGAGCTTCGCCTTTAATTCCCAGACACATTCTCTACGAGAGGCAATATACTGGTTGCTGGGGATACTGCAATGACTCAAGACATATTCCTATATTTATGATGTAGAGAGGGAGGCAGATTCAAATAAAGGAGAAGGTTCTTATGTGCCAAGGAATTAACAATCTCACCCTAACCTTATACTTCAAGTTGCCTTTTCTTTCCCTTTCCCCTTACCAGTACAGAATATTCTACTTTGGTCCTGATAAGCTTCAGGTTCCCTTTCCCAGCCCTGGAGTAAATTCTTTGTAGCCAGTCATAGTAGTTTCACAGCGATTATTATGGGTAGTACTGAGTGACTTAATTTTGGGCTGTATCTGATAAGGCATAAAGGAAGTCCTTCGGTGAGGTTGTGTGGGGTATTCTTACTCTTATTAAGAACCAAGGACAGGGCAATTGTTTCATAGGAAGGTAAAGCTCAGGCTGCACAGTGATCTTGAAACTATAAGGATAGCAAAAACATGGAAAGCATATGGGTCTTAGCATCTGATATCAATGAATTCCTGGTTCAATCAAGCCTCAACCATCACACTTCCTTAGTTCCTGCTGTTTGAGGTAATAACTTCCTTAAAGAAATACTGTCCCCTTCCTTATAACTCCAAATACACTGGCTATTTCAATTTATCTTCATTTCATAAACAAGAAGCTAAGTCTTAGAAGAGCAAAGCATGTAATTTATTTCCAGACAAATTTGAACTTGATATGCTTATTTGCTAAGCTCATCTACCACTCAACGTTTATAGCTCTGTGTGTGCTTTACACCAAATATAAGTGATTAAAAGTTGCACATGCTAAGGGATAAATGAATGGAGAGATGTAATAGAAGGGAGTGGTATTCAGTTCGGGTTGGTAATGAATGACTGGCAAGGACAAAAAAATTAAATCTTGAAGCCAAGAAGATATATGTGAGGAGAAGAGTTGAATAACTATTTGAGATATTCAGATAATTCTGTTCATCAGCGGCCTCCCTGGTGACCTAGGGGTTAAGTATCAGCATTATCACTGCTACAGCCAAAGTTTGATTCCCACCCAGGGAGCTAACCCACATATGGCACAGCAGAACTCTCCTGTCTTGCCAGCTGCTCCTCTTAGCAGTGTATTTCAGTAGATCCACCTATTCTGCTCCCCTCTCTGTCTGATGAATCCTCTTACCCCTTGTACCACTGGCCTATACCCCAGCTCTTCTATGCTAAAAACCAAAATTCCAATCATCAGAGGAATAACTAACCCCTTAAAACCTCAAATGGAATGTTGTTGTTTTTTTTTTCCTACATGGAATAAGGATGCTAATTTTTCCACTTTGCCTTACTGTGCTTATTGAGCCAAATGGTATCAAATGGTTTGGAATATGGATTTCCAAATATATTATTTATCAAGTGCTGAAAAAGTGTAGGTTGAAATGATTGCATACTGTTCTGTCCTAAGAGAATTTTGTTTTGAGTCATAAGGGTAAATTCCTCAAGGAAAAACAATAATTTAAAACATAATCACTACTTGATGTACTGCCAAGACTATCTCAAACCCTAGAAAATGACCATTGTAATTAAAAATCACTCTGTGCATGTTTTTCTCTAAATTGTATGATTTATTTCCCCTTCTGGTAGTTTTATAGTCAACAAAGGGGCAATACTGAATAGAGAAATAAACATAATAATAATAATGCATTGCTAAATTGATTGGTTTTTATATTGCACATTTAATTTTTATAGCCCCTTTAATGTCCAAAAGAAATCTTTCTAGATACTGAACATTTTCTTGTATGATATAATTTCAGTTGAATTTAGACTACTATTTCTCAGGAATACAAGTCCTTAATGCTCCAAGAAAATAAGTAGGGTGGTAATGTGTGTGTGTGTGTGTGTGTGTGAAGGAGGGTTGATGTTAACTTTAATAATTGTGAATCTGGAAACTTTTCCCCCCTGAATTCAAAGCATACTGCAGGAATTGCCAACCTTTGTTTATATCTAGTATTTTAAAAACTTACCTGAATAGGAAAATTTTTCTTTTTCTACAAAATATTGCTTATGTGAAAAATTGTTTTTACAGAAAAAGTTTCCATTTGTTCTGGAAATGGCTATAAAGTAGAAAATCTAGTAAGTTTTCTCACTATTGATTTTAATATTTACTTGAAGCCTACATTTGATTCTATTTTTACTTTATAATATTCTTAATTGGTTTTGGAAAGTTTGAAATTCTACATCATCAATGTTTATAGGTACCCAAAAGCACTTGAGAGATAGGAGTTCTATATCGGGCTTATCTGTAATTAAAACAAAGATACTAATGATATTATATGAAGTAAAACCAATATTTTACCCAAAAGTCAAAACAGGATTACAGGCAAAACCTCAAGAGCTATACTACTATTTATATATAGTTTATTTGTGTTTTGCTAATTACATGGAATTCTCTTTACGTCTCACACAGGAAAGTAAAAGACTTTGGTACTATTGTGATAGTGTGAATTTATACAATGCAAACCTTGATGTAATAATACATAGCTCAGAAAAGTGAACAATAAATTAAAAAAAATTCAATCATTATGTAACACAGGTAACAGTGTTCTAAAAATTTAACATTTAAAAGTATATCAATTTCTAGTATACTACTAGAAATTAAACAATTGGAGAGAGAGCTGGTTTACTTGGTCAGAAATCACGTATATTAATTAGATAGTGGTGATATGAAACCACTGTACAGAAATTTGAAGACAGATATTTGAATTATTTTTTCATCCAAAAAAAAAAAAAAGAGTACATCCTTCTATTTTCTAGAAATGGGGGAAGGGGAGCCATTTGCGAACTATTGGTAATTACTATCCTAACACCCTAAACCGAACTGACACAATGGAGTCAAATTTTGTACCACATCTGTGCCTATCACGTTATTCAGAGGGAGGACAAAGTAGCAATCCTAGAAGAAATTAATTGGCATGAAATTCTTTGTGAAATGCAATTGAAAAAATGAAGAACTGCAAAGAAAAATTTGAACAGTATTCTCTACTTTTATTATTTGTATTAATGTTGAACAATTTTTAGCACTTTTCTGTTGCTGTAAGAAAGTAATTATGGATAATTTGTTAGATATCAAGATTGATAAAGGAAAAGCAGCTATATAATCAAGAATTTAGATTAATTTTTGTGTATGGTGTGAGATAGTGGTCTAATTTTGTTCTTTTGTATATGGCTGTCCCGTTTTCCCAGCACTATTTATTGAAGATATTTTCCTTTTTCCATGTACACTCTCAGCTCATTTGCCATTAATTAACTTTGTCTATTTAAGAGTAGTTATAGTTTTGGGTTCTCAATTCTATTTCATTGATCTATCTGTCTATTATTATCCCAGTACCATACTGATTTCATCATTATATTTTGCAGTGGAGTATGAAGTCTGGGATTATCATAAATCTTTACTTTTTTTTTGGGTGGAGGGGTCAGGAGGCTGTTTTGGCCATTTGAGTCTTTGTGGTTCCATATAAGTTTCAGTAATTTTTGCTTTTTTTTTTTTTTTTAAGAATGCCATTGACATCTCAAACCAAATACATCTCAAACCAAATACAAAAATGAACTCCAAATAATTGAAAAGTTGTATATAAGACCTGAAACCATAAAACACACAGAAAAAAACAGG
Organism: Talpa europaea; assembly: GCF_964194135.1. Classification (NCBI taxonomy): domain Eukaryota; kingdom Metazoa; phylum Chordata; class Mammalia; order Eulipotyphla; family Talpidae; genus Talpa; species Talpa europaea. The sequence goes on along the minus strand of NC_140078.1, from coordinate 26,089,585 downwards.
CAAAACACTACAAACACTGAATTCTGTGATGTCTTTGGGGTCTTAATGTTAAGGGAAAGGAAATACAAGCAAAAAATTAACAAATGGGATTATATAAAACTGAAAAGCTTCTGCTCAGCAAAAGAAAACTTCATTAAAATGACAAGACATGGGCATCCCTGGTGGCCTAGGGGTTAAGTCTTAGGCTATCATCACTATGGCCTGAGTTGGATACCCAGCCAGGGAGGTGACCCACATGGCTCAGCAGACCTCTTCTGTCTTGCCTGCTGCTCCCCTCAGCAGTATATTTCAGTAGATCTGCCTGTTTTGCTCTCCACTCCACCTCTGGTGAATCCTCTCACCCCCTGTACCTCTGGTTTATACCCCAGTTTTTGTATGCATAAATAAATAAACCTTTAAAAAATAAAAAATAAAATGACAAGACACTCTAGTAAATGGGAGAAAATATTTGCACATCAGACATTCAATGAGGGATTGATATATCCAAGATCTATAAAGAATTCATACAACTCAACAAAAAGAAAATAACCCAATTAAATGATGGACAGAAGAGCTAAATAGCCACTTCCCCAAAGAAGACATATAGATGACCAACAGGCACAGAATAAAATGTTCATCATCACTATAATTAGGGAAATGCAAATCAAAACCAGAGTGAAGCACCATATCATACCTGTGAGAATGGCCCATATCAAAAAGACCAGAAACAACAAATGCTGGTGAGAATGTGGAGAAAAACAAATCCCCCTGCACTGTTAGTGGGAATGCAGACTGGTCCAGTCCCTATGAATAGCAACAGGGAGGTTTTTCACATCTCCAATTTGATTCAGACACTCCACTCTTAGGTTATCTATCTGAAGAATGCAGTACTATTTACTAGTAGTCAAACCATGGAAACAATCTAAGTGCTCAAGTTCAGATGATGGATTAAGAATGGATTTATATATATGTACATATATATATATGTACTATATATATTTATATACATACACACACGTTAGACTACTACTCAGCTATATAAGATGAAATCTTGCCATTTGTGACAACGTGAATGGAGCTTATCCTAGGTGAAAAAGACAGAAGGAGAAAGACACATACCAGATATTATCATTCATATGTGGGATATAAAGAAACAAACAAAGCAACAGACAATATTAAACCAAAACAAACCCTAGAAATATGATTGCAGAATTGAGGTTAGGGGAACCTAACAGTGGGGTGGTGAACAGGGTGGGGTAGGGGGAGCAGAGGAACTTAGTGCACTGCATTGGAGGATTATTTGTGCTTTGATGATGAGTATGGTGTGGCTGTACATCTGAAGAGGTGTGAACTTATACTCCTAAATCATACATAGTTCTGTAAACTGTTACCTGAATCAAAAATGATAGTTTAAAAATGAATCTTAATTAAAAGATACAAGTGGAAATATTTATGTCAACTCAATTTTTAGGAGAAAAAAATATTTTTTCTTCTTGCTTTGTTCACTGAAATGGTTCAGAAGCAACATTCCATAGCACAGGGTGCAAAGTGCCATTACTCATATGCAATATTTTCCCCACTAAAGGAACAAGGGCTCATTGGGGAGAAGTGTCACTCTATCTTGTGGTAGAGAAGAAAACAAAGTGAATCTGGAAGGCCTTTATGTGCCAGAAAGCAAGGACATTTTTAAGATCAGTGGGTCATGTTAAGAGGACATAACAGCAAGTCTAAAAAATGTTCCCACTGATGAAAGCTGGGACAATTTAAGCATCGAAAAGAGAATAGTGGCTGTGGTTGAGTAAATACAGCTAAAATTGAAAACTAGACATCTATAAAGATGTAAAGAAAGAAAAAATAAATATATTCTAAAAGAAAATAGAGTGACTATACAGTTAGTGTTGTCATTCAATTGTTTTAATATTGCTGATTCATTTCCTATAAGACAATATAGAAACTAGTGAATTCATTGGGAGGCATTTTTGGATTTAAAAGAACTACTGGTAAAATTACTGCATATTGTGACTTATGGGTAGATGAAACCACCTAAAATGTCCAAAATCCAACTGGACATATATTTATGTATTTTTAAAAGCCTTATGGTTTTAAGTATATGATAATGGTGAGAATCCACCTAAGTTTTTCATATTTCTTTGGAACCCATCAAGTCAAATATTTAGACTATTTACTTGAGGTTTACTCCTTGAACTTGGAAGAGAAAAAAGACTACTTTTTAAATTTAACCTCTATGTGACAAGTTCGCATTCTTTTCAATTATGAATGTAGGTACAGATCACAGTTGTATTAGTAGAACCTTTGACTTTGTCAACATCAGAGATCACAGATATTTTTATATTATATACTAATTGTTGCAAATATTACAAAAATAATATTTAGGCTAGTTGTAAATTTTATTAAGAAATATCTATTTTATTACAAAATTGTTTTTATTATTTTATAAAAATATTTCAATGGAATTCATTTCCTCATTAATCCTATGTACTTCATTTTATGCTTTTAACTTTATTCTTAGAAGGCTCCATAGTCTTCACCAGACTTTCAGATAAGTCAATGGTACCAAATAAGATTCAGAGCCCTAGACAAGGAAAATAATTCTTTACAAAGACATCAATTTGAATGAGAGTTCTGAAAACTTTGTAGTAGGCCTACTGAACTGAATCCCAGGATGAGGACCAACTGAACACGCTCCTCTTGAAGTTATGAAATCTATAGTAATTGTAAAAATTACTATTAAAAAAACTGACAATCCTTCCATTGACAGCAATGAGCTATGACTCCCTCCCACCCTTTCCGACTTTGAAGCTGGGTAGGTTTGTGCCTGTTTTGACAAATGAAGAAAGAAGTGACAGTATTAAGACTTCATAGGCTACATGCAAAAAGTCAATTGAGCTTCTTATTCTTGGGGAAACTTTTCCTTACCATAAAATCCACCTGTCTAGGGGCTGCCATGCTGTGAGGAGCCACAGGTGAGGTGTCTTATCAACTAGGCTGACAGTTATATCTGAGCCCAGCTATTGGATCCTCCCAACTCAAGTGGCAGACAGGTAGATGGGGGAGCCTCCAGATGATCCCAGCACCCAAGCTGTTGTGTCACCCCCACATTCACCCTCCACCTGAAACCCAAGTCCTCAGGGAGCAGAGTCAAATCATCCCTTTGTGCCCTGTCTGAATTCCTGCCATACAAACTATGGATCAAAATAAAATGGTGGCTTTTTATGCCACTGAGTTTTGAAGTGATTTGTTATATTGCAAGAAATCAATATTATAGGGCTTAAGATGAGTCAAATGTAAATCTAGTTATATATCATGAATTTCTCTTAGTAAATAATGTCAGCTGAAACTAAATAGATGGCTAGTAGCCTGAGCTATCCAATTTTCATGGAGAGCAAGCAAGTTGCAATTCAACTGATTGTAAAAGGGGAGCTATATAATTCTCACTAGAAGGTCTGAGATGAAAATGAATCGTCTGGGGGAAGTCCATTCCAGCTATCTGGAGGCTACATATTATCTCTGCCCAAGACTCTTTTTTTCACCTAGCTATTTTCCAACTAAGTGTGGGACACAGGGCCAATGTTTGGCTCAATATTAACACAATGTACATTTTTGCTGGAGGGTTGATCTCCTTGAGGAATGTAGAAGAAAGAATGGCTTAGTTGCCAGATGGCTGAATACTGTGGATTCTCTTGGACACCTTCAGAAATATCTAGTGCCTGGATCTCCCTGTGGTCATATGCATAGCATTGCCAATCAACCCTGAGGCACAAATCACACAGTCCTAGACAATGAGCCACAGACACACCAAGGCATGGTGATCATCTACAACTCAGATACCCAATGAAACCCCAGATTTGGTGGTACTGTGGGTCTTAAGGTCAGTCAATCATTTGAATGATGGATGTGGAGCAGGAGAAAGGCATGGTTATTTTAAAGCATTTTTTTTTAATTAACTAGTATTTTTTTTACAAACAATTTTTTTAAAAAAGATCTATTTATTTATGCATAGAAGAACTGGGGTGTAGGCCAGAGGTGTGGGGGTTGAGGGAGAGGATTCACCAGAGACAGAGTGGGGAGCGGAAAAGGAGGATCTACTGAAATACATTGCTGAGGGGAGCAGCAGGCAAGACAGGAGAGGTCTGCTATGCCCTGGATTAGGGCACAGAGCACTACCACAGAGATGGTAGTGCTGAGACTTAACCCCTAGGCCACCAGGGAGGTCCCTACAAAAAAATTTTCAAGGTTGATAATTAAAGATCTGCCACAGAAAAAGTATTCTAGAACAAATGCATTTTGATTATAAAAACATTTTCAGATAATTAAATGCTGAATTTATTAAAATTTTAAATTCTAAATTATGTTGGATTGATATATCTGTGCATATATGTATGCATATATGTTTTAATATTTTCTATTTATTATCTACTAAAACCATGGCAATACTCAATTTAAGATCAAATTAGGGAATATGTTACTTCCATTTCCTTTATTATAGTATTTACAACAAATTATAGGTTGTCAGGTCAACCTTATGTATCTAAAGCCTTGTTCTATCTTGAGCAAAATTAGCAGTTTGCCTTGTGCAGACATTATTAAGGGCTTCAGAACTTTCCTGAAGATGAGCAGAGTTTGGAGCTAAGATGGATTTGAAAGGGTTTCAGATTCATCAAAGAATGAATTCAGTAACACAAAAATTCTATTGGTCTGAAGAAACCAGACCTGGATAAATTTTAAAAGACTTTACAGCTTAAAGATATATGTTGTGAAGAAAAGATACAGATTCATAAACATGAGAACATGACCACCTATGGTTGGAACTTTCAGTTTGAGAATCTAGTTCTCAGAAGCATTTCACAGAAAAGAAAATATGAAGAAGTGAACGTTATACCTGTGAGGTAGGTGTTGTGTGAGGAATTAATGAAATAGTGAGAAAGGGGCTGAGACATATCTTCATTCAAATCCAGTTTCTCAGGTGAAACGACTCCGTTTTCTTCTCCACTCAGATAGCGCATAAATCCATCCACTGATATCTGTCCTGGAGGGAATGAAAAGTTAAAAAGAATGTGAATGTATTCTTTGGTAGGTTGCTGGTATCATGTGAATTCAATTTTTTTCTCCCAGAGAACTCTGGCAGCATTTAGGGTAGAAGACATTAGCTACAGTTGCATTTTAACATGGATAAGCAGTACTTCAGAATCATGCTACTTCACTGCAGGTTATCTGCAAATGCCACAAATATCACAGAAGAAAACTTAGTAACATGAACCTCACTGACATCCAAAGGAGTTAAACACCCAAACACCAACATACTTCTTTTTTTAAAGGTTTATTTTTATTTATTTATGCATACAAGAACTGGGTTGTAGATCAGAGGTGAGGACGGGTGAGAAGATTCACCAGAGACAGAGTGGGAAGTACAAAAGGCGGATCTACTGAAATACACTGCTGAAGGGAGCAGGGGGTGAGACAGGAGAGGTCGGCTGCACCATGTGGGTTAACTCCCTGCCCAGAGATTGAACTCATGCTGCAGTGTCTGGCTATCACTTGCCAGCAGCAGAGACTTTAATCCCTTCAACACCAGGGAGACCTCCCCAACCTACTTTTAAATATAATAATGGTTATAAATTCTACAGAAAACCACCAAGATGTTATAAATGCTTATCTCTATATGCTAGAATTAGGGGTAATTTTCCATTACAAATATATATATTCCTTCTATATTAAGCACGTTATTCACTGAGCGTTTTCTTTGCGATAAATAATAAGATGATCACAAATAAGTCTCTCTAAGGAAGAAGAATCAAATGTTCATAAAAACATCTTTCCATTTCATACATAGAATGACTTTATTTCCAATGGAAGAAATATGACTCACTTTAGATTACTAGGATTATATTTAGAATTTTTTCTTTTGTTGTAATTTTTCTGAAGTGACTAATGCTACGTATTGAGATAATTATTTGCTATAGTAATCTTTTAGATTACACAGAGATGGACAGCTGAATTATTTTTGCCCATCATCACGGTATATTTCTCAGTCTTAATAATCATACACAGACACAGAAATGGACACACACACACACACAACACACAAGCACCATTTGTGGATCTGTGGGCAGAAAAGACCTTTTCAGTACATGTTGGAGGGTAACAATTCATTTTTCCTTGTTGAAATTTTTGTACTGCTTTAAATGTGACTTTTATTCACTGAAGAAAAATGCACAAATGAGATGAGCAAAGAGGAAAAATAAAACCTTTTATGAACATGTCTGACTCCTCTTTCAGAGGTAACTTCTGTTAAAATCCTGATATGTGCAGTTCCAGGAAAAAAAAAAAAGTGTCCGTGATTGTTTTATGAAGATGCAGTCATGCCTGTGTATGAATATATGATTTGTGACCTCCTTTGTATGAATGGAAATATATTTTGACCATTGAATATACAGATAAATGTTTACCTATATTATATAAAAATAGTATTTATGTTTTATAAACTCACATATATAAAACCTTAACATGACTAAGTATTATTTGAGGGTCTTAGTGCACATAACCAATTTGTTTTCTGTTAAAGTTCTAGCAATTTACTCTTTTACCTATGGTTTTCCTTCTTTTCACCCCTACATCAAACTCATAGGTCAAAAGTATTATACCTAATAATTCTAAATTTTGTTAATGTGGGCATTTTTATTCTTGAACAGTAAAAGATGTGTATCTTTAAATGGCAAGGCTGGTACAGACTATTTGTCACAGTGTTACTCTATAAAATTCTCAAAATGAGTATTTTTCCAGATTCTAGAACTATTATGGCTAAATCACCTTTAATACTTTACAAAAATAAATAGAAAAAAAGAAATTTGGTGATTGGATCTTGATGAAGAAGATGAGTTTTACAAAGAAATATCTTTTTCCGGTCTCCTGGTGAGCTAGGGGTTAAATCTCAGTGCTACCACCATGAAGGCCCACCATGAAGGCCTGAGTTCGATCCCTGGCCAGGGAGCTAACCCACATATGGTGCAGCAGACCTCTCTCTCTTGCCTGCTGCTCTCCCCTTAGCAGTGTATTTCAGTAAATACTTCTGTTCTGCTCCCCAGTCTGTCTCTGGTGAATCCTTTCACCCTCCTGCACCTCTGACTTGCACCCCAGTTCTCCCATGCAAAAATAACTAAGTAAAATCTTTAAAAATTATATTTTTTCAAGAAACTTTTAAATAGGAACTATTGTACTGTAAATACCTTAAAATCAACTTGAACACGTACCTTAATAATCTTAAAAATGATAAAAGGAAGAATTGCTAAGATCTATAGTAAGCATTAGGAATGAGAAATACAACATCAAAGTTTTCATTTGCCATGCTGTGTGACCAATTTTTATTTATTTATATATATATATTTATTTATTTTTTAAGATTTATTATTTATACAAGCACCGGGTACAGTGAGAAGTGTGGGAGGGTGAGAAAATTCACCAGAGCCAGAGTATGGAGCAGAATAGGCAGAAGAACAGAGGTACACTGCTGAGGGGAGCAGCGGGTGGCAGGAGAGGTTGCATGCCATGTGGGACGCTCGCCCAGCTGCCGTGGATCTGTGCTGCAGCGCAATGAAGCGCTCAACCGCTGCGCCAAGGGCCGGGGAGGCCCGTGACCAATTTTTAATAAATAGTTTATACTTTAAAATAACCTTCACCTAACAAAGAGATCATGTGATCATTGATGAGAACAATTTAGTTGTTTGTTGACTGAAGTATTTCTTTAAAATTTTATTTATGGTGGAATACATTTATTATAGCAGACTGGTTTCAATTTTTGCAAACAAACCAAACTCAATATCCATTAGAATTAGAACTATTTCAACACATGAGTTTAAAAATATTTTGGTGTAGGGCCTCCCCGGTGGCGCAGCGGTTGAGCGCTGGATTGCGAAGCTGCCCGTAGCCTCTGCAGTGACGGTTCGATCCCCGGCTGCTCCCCAGCCTCAGGAGGCGGGTCCCACATGGCTCAGAGACCTCTCCTGCCGCCCCCTTCTCCCCTCAGCAGTGTACTTCGCTCCTTCTGCCTGTTCTGCTCCCCGCTCTGGCTCTGGTGAGTTCTCTCACCCTCCCGCGCTTCTGACTGTACCCAGTGCTTGTATAAATAAATAAATAAATAAATCTTTAAAAAAAATACTTTGGTGTAGAAAATTTGTAGGTAAATTAGAAAGAAAAAAAACTAACTTCTTCACAGTCTTCCCTTTTTCCTGTGACAAGTTTTCCTTATTAGGTTCTTCTCAAATTAGTCAAATTAGTTAGTCTTCTTATTCATGTTCCTTCTTTCCTTATTTTCCACAAAATTAACAAAGATTTACTGAGCATCTACTATGTGATAAATGCACAGAAAATTAAAGTACAGCCTTTGACTTCAAAGAGCTCATAAGGGCCTCCCTGGTGGCGCAGGGGGTTGAGCACTGCACAGTGAGGCAGTTCATAGCCTCTGTAGCACGAGTTCGGACCCTGGCTGGCCAGGGAGCACCTCACATGGTGAGGCAGACCTCTCCTGTCTCGTCTGCTGCTCCTCTCAGCAGTGTGTTTCAGTCAGTCTGTCTGTTCTGTTCCCTACTCTGTCTCTGGTGGGTCGTCTCACCGCCCCACCCCCATCTCTGGCCTGTGCCCAAGCTCTTGCGTGCATAAATACATAAATCTTAAAAAAAAAAAAAAAGAGCTCATAAGCTCACAGCAAATACAACAAGTCACACTTGAAAACCAGCTGTGAGCGCCTCCAAAACAGGCTGTATTTATGTTTTTTTCTTTTTTTTTTCAACAGAGGCATGCTTTATCCATTTGTTTGCTGGTTTGTTTGTTTGTTTTGTTTATACATGCACTGGGCACAGCCAGAAGCGCAGGAGGGTGAGAGAATTCACCAGAGCCAGAGCGGGGAGCAGAGCAGGCAGAAGGACCGAAGTACACTGCTGAAGGGTGCAACAGGCGGCAGGAGAGGTCTGCGCGCCATGTGGGACCCTCCTACGGTGGCAGGGGAGCAGCCGGGGATCGAACCGGCGCCGCAGAGGCCGCGGGCAGCTTCGCAACCCAGCGCTCAACCGCTGCGCCACCGGGGAGGCCCTTATGTTTTTTTCATCCCTGGAACTTACCACAATGCTCTATGTATAGTAGGTTTTATTTATTTATTTATTTATTTATTTATTTATTTATTTATTTATTTGATGTTAATTTTCATTTTTTATTTAAATATTTTATTTTATATAATTACATCTTTTTTCATCTTTGCACAATGTATGCATTTTCATTTTGGTTATATTCCCCATACAATTGCACCTCCCCCCTTATTTTGACTCTAGTCCTTTCCTTTCCCTGCCTCCCCCACCCTCCCCATAGTGTGTCTCTGGTTTATAGTTGCTTGTTGATTTTGATTTTTACTTTGTATTGATTAGTCTTTTTCCTGGTCTCTTATTTAGGTTTTCTAAATCCCTGATATGAGTGATACCATCCGGTATTTTTCTTTTTCTTTCTGACTTGTTTCACTGAGCATGATCCCTCCTAGCTCCATCCATGTTGCTGCAAACTGCATTTGTTTATCTTTTTTGATTGCTGAGTAATATTCCATTGTGTATATGTACCACATCTTCTTGATCCAGTCATCCATTTTTGGGCATTTGGGTTGTTTCCATAGCTTAGCTGTTGTAAATAGTGCTGCTATAAAATAGGGGTGCAGGTGCCCTTTGGAATTACTGTTTCTGTGTCATTTGGGTAAATACCTAGGAGTGGAATTGCTGGATCATATGGAAGCTCTATGTTTAGTAGTTCAAGAAATCTCCACATAGCTCTCCATAGTGGTTGGACAGTTTGCACTCCCACCAGCAGTGCAGGAGAGTTCCTTTTTCTCCACAACCTCACCAACATTTTTTGTTGCTAGTTTTTTTAATATGTGCCATTCTCTCTGGTGTGAGATGGAATCTCATTGTAGTTTTTGATTCGCATTTCCCTTATTACAAGTGATGTTGAACATTTTTTCATATGCCTGTTGGCCATTTGCATTTCTTCTTCAGAGAAGTTTCTTTTTAGCTCTTCTGCCATGGTGTTGGAACAAGAACAGACAAACAGACCAATGGAATCAAATAGAAAATCCAGAAATAAACCCACAGATTTATGGTCAACTGATATTTGACAAAGGAGCAAAGAATTTGCACTGGAGCAAAGAAAGATTGTTCAATAAATGGTGCTGGCAAAACTGGGTCACTACATGCAAAAGAATGAAGCTTGACTACTACCTCACACCATGCACAAAAACCAACTCAAAATGGATTAAAGAACTAGACATAAGACCTGAAATCATAAAATACATAGAAGAAAATATAGGCGAAACACTACATGACATGCACCTCAAAGACATCTTTACAGACACATCGCCCAAAGCAGTGATAGTGAAGGCAAAGATCAGCAGTGGGGACTACATCAAATTAAAGAGCTTCTGCACAGCAAAAGAGACAGTAACCAAAACAAAGACAAACCCCACCAACTGGGAGAAAAATTATGCACACAACACTAATGATAAAGGACTGATTACAAAAATCTACAAAAAGCTGATGAGACACAACAAAAAGAAAGAAAATAATCCTGTATAGTAGGGTTTTTTTTTTTTTCCCCAAAGATTTATTTATACATGCACTGGGTACAATCTGAAGCGCAGGAGGGTGAGAGAATCCACCAGAGCCAGAGCAGGGTGCAGAACAGGCAGAATGACGGAGGCACACTGCTGAGGGGAGCAGGGGGCGGCAGGAGAGGTCTGCGTGCCATGTGGGACCCTCCTCTGGTGGCCGGGGAGCAGCCGGGTATCGAACCGGCACTGCAGAGGCTGCGGGCAGCTTCTCAACCCAGCACGCAACTGCTGCGCCACCCGGGAGGCCCTGTATAGTAGGTTTTAAAGCAACATTCCTTTTCAATAATTAGTGATTCAAAATGGAAAATAAACGGATTAGGAAAGAGCACCAGGATAGCATAATTTTGTTTGATTTCTTTATCTGATTGGATTGAATAATGTGAAATTGATAATATTTGGCTTTTTTAACCTATGCAAATGACAATTTCATACAACTTAATCTCTAACTATAGTTATTCCTTAGAGGACAGGCAGTGAGCACAAGGGTCTGTAGGGGCTAGCAAAGAGAAGAAATGTGACCTCATAGCAATTTGCTATGCAGTAATAAGCTCTTTGAAGTTGGGATAATGTGCATATCCAGGAGCTACGGAGTGCACAAAACTTGCAAATGTATACTTTCATAGGTATGAAAATGGCAGAATATATTGTATGACCAAGTGTACCATATTTTTGGTGCTGAATTTGACCTTGAGGGTGTTAGCTTGTGCCTACAGAAATGAATATTATTTATTTAGTCTGATTAGCAACTTCTAAAAACAATGAAAACTAAGCATATGCCAACATGGCAAAAATGATTGATTTTAACTTTAGTATCAATTCCATTTGTTGCCTCTAGTGCCTTCTGGAAACTTGTGTTGAGAAAGATTCTGGTAAAAACAGAATTGGTAAAAACACACACACACATACAAAAATTAGGTGAATCAGAGTCTGTGAGGATTATATGATTATATTAAATAAAAAATCCTCAGAGAAGAAATTTACCTAACTTTGAACAAGAACAATGAGTGAATTTGAAGGGCAGTTCAGAATATGACTGCAAATTACAGAGCAGAGTTCTGGGAACAAATTTTCAACCCCAAACCTTTGCTTTGCTAACTAAACAAACACCCAAGATTTTTGATACATCCAATGACTAATATTAAAGTCAAGAAAAACAAATGAAAATGTAAGGATAAGTAAGGAGTGGTCCATTTGTCATTTACAAGATGGCAACTAAAGGGTCAGAGTTCATTTGTAAATATGCAGATGTTTGTCCTAAAAAATAGTTCTGACTAGTGAAAGGTTTGAGATGGAAAACAGAATCTTTTGTTGTATGTAAACTACAGCTGAAATATTTGCTGTGCTGTTGACTTACATGCATCAGTCCGTTTCCATCAACCTTGCACCTTTTTTGCAAAACTGCTTACAATTTTTTTTTCTGGTCCACTGAGGAGCAGAGAAGAATGAAAAACCTTGAGGAGTAGAGAAAACTGCTTTCCTAAATAGATTACTAGCAGCACAAGAAATCTCCCTTCCAATTCTGTCAGCACTTTAACTGATCGGTGACAAATTCCTCAACCACTGTATGAATAAATTATACCGACTCTTAAGTCTCTTTTAGCTCTAAAAGTCTATGAATTCAAGTGGCTTAACATGTTATGGATGATTAATGGCTAAATTAAAACAAAATTCCATATTAGCATGGATTGTGAAACATTAAACCACAATTAAATACAATGCTATAATTTTCTGAAATAAAATCACCAGGAAGAGAGTAAAGTTTAGAAGAATAAGGCCATTAGGCAAAGGCTACAGATAAAGCCCCTTACACTTTCCTTAATAAAAGATTGGTATACTTTCAATTGTACATGTCACTCATATAATAGCACCTAAAGATTTTTATAAGAGTGTGTATAGACACACACACACACACACACACACATACACAGTATGAACCACTTAGGGTCCAAACAGGAACACTATAACTTCCTCAAAGATGGAAAAAACATTGCTCTATGAAGCTTACATTCAAAAGAAGTTCTGGTATTCAATAAAAAAGGAAACTGGTGCTATAAAATTGAAAATACCTAACTTTAATGGGGATGAAAAATCTTCAAAGAGACACAAGAGGAAAGCAGATGACAAAGTGAAGGTCCTCAGTGGACATTTATATGCCAAGCCAATCTTCAGCAGTGTCTTTGTTGCAAAGAAACTCTCAAATGCCACATAGCTTTGCACAAATGCCAGAGGCAGCAATCGTGTCTCTGCCTCCTGTTCTCTCTCTCCCTCCCTGAGGTTGATAATGATGGAAGCTCCATGTGGCTCTCCTGAACATGCTAGGCTGACATGTTCTACTGTGATGCTTCAAAGGGATGGAAACCATGGGGTGTTTCACTGATGCTTGGCTGGATATATGTCATGCTTATAAGTGCATGCAAAGACCCTTGAATATTTACTGGGGTACCAGTTGCTCCAAAGCCTTCTTTAACCGGGAGTCAGCCTATATACTTCAAGACCATCTAAGAATGAAGAGGATCTGTGTACAGAAAAAGGCACTCTGGAAACAGAACTAAGGCATTCCTTGTTGGTAGTTATGGATGGACCAATTCTCAGCGTCAGGGGTTGAGAACAACAATGGATATGTTCATTAAACTTCTAACCTCTGATAAAACCCAGAACACATAAAATTCCTTCTTCATGACTTTTGACATGCAATTCAGGTTTCTGTTCATTTAGTCTAGTGTCCTAATGCCCATGTAGTAAAGGAGTTTGGAGTCTGCATATTGCACACACCAGAAGACAAACATATCAACTTTATGCTGCTCAAATAAAGCCTTCTAGCTTCCAGAGGATATGAATTTCAGGATTTATCAGAGAAGACCAACTATTTTGGTCCAGTCTGCCCCAGTTTCTCTTTCATCTTTCTGCTTCCCAGGTTTGCAGAAGATGGAGGAAAGTTCTCCAGTTCTAATTGCTGTAAGCTGAATTTGCAAGGAAGGAGTCAGAAGGAGCTGAGTGTTACTAGTGGGTGGAGTGATCAAGATGCTGTTAAGAATCCACCATGAAGAGATTTGCTCTTAATGCACAGCTACTACTGCAGGAGATGATTAGGAGTAAAACAGTACAATCCAGAACTGACTGGCTGGGGCAATTTTCTGTATTTGGAACTAGTACTACAGCTGCCACCTAGAACTTCATAAAAACATGCTCTCATTTCTCCTTGATTAGAAGGAAATGGTTCTACACCTTTTAACTGAAGCTTTATACAGTCTATATCTCAAAAGAATGTGCTTGTATTGCTATTGTTTTAATTCCTACCATGGATAATAAAGATATACCCTTTCTTCTTTTACCCCATAGTACATATATACATACTTCCCATCCTTCTGGGATGTTTATAATTTAGTTAGATCAGCATTCAATCATAATTTATATTATCATGACTATGTATTCTGTTCTAGACTGGGTAAGTTGGTGATTATTTTTCTTATTTGTTAAATTCCTTTACTTAAATGAATACATTGCTACTAGATGCATCACTTTTCAGAGTCAGTTATGTTATGATCTTGACAGCAATGGCTTGATAAAAGGAAAAGTACATTAAATCCTATCTATATTATATTTATATTTTAGTGACCATATTTCCTTATATTATTTTTCTTTTTAAGCTCAATTTTTAAATTTTCTCTGTAGCCAATAATTGTCCTATTTTTTTCACTTGCTTAATTTCTTTGCATATATCTATCTATAATTTAACCACAAACTTTTCACTAGCTTTCTGAACCTCTTTATAATATGTTAAATAGTTTTATTTACTTGAAAAGTGACCTGCTCTGATATAGACTAATCAGTTTCCACTTCTTTCACTTCTTTGTTGAATCTCTTATTTTTGGTATAGCATGTATTTCTCTTCAATGGTTAGCTTTTTCTTTTTAGTGGGATCATATCTCTCAGCAGGTTTCTAAGATAGGGCTTATGATTGCTAAGTTTTTAAGCCTTGTACATCTAAAATGAGCTTCATGACACTGGAATATCTTGATAGCTTATGTGGCTATAATATTCTATATTTGATAGCTTATGTGGCTATAATATTCTATATTGGAAATCTTTTCCTTTTAGATTTTTGTAGGAAATGTGCTTCATAATCTTTAAGCTCCTACTGTAGCTATTAAGAGATTTGAAGACTTACTGATTCATCATACTAAAAACAGATCATGTAAACTTTTTAAAATAATTGTTGCTGCTTATTTTGTCTCTCTGGAAATTTACAGCATCTTACTTAATCTCAGTTTCTTGAAATTTCAAAATGATGTGCTTTACCATAGGTTTATTTTTATACCCTGTGTTGGGTGTTCTTTGAGCTCTTTCAGTATAAAAGCTATTAATTATCCTTCCATTTGGAAAAAGATCATGAATTATCTTCATGATGATTTCCTCTGTTGTCTCTTTCTGGAATCTTATTTGGTCATATTAAATTGACACTATATTAAATTTTTATTATCTTTTTCAGCAGCATTGTATGTTCTGTTATCTTTCTAAAACTATTATATATATATATACATACATACATACATGCATACATACATTCATACATGCATGTATACCAGCATTCTAGGGCCAAATGGGGAAGAAGGCTGGACGTCTCAGCACTAGGTATGTTAATGATCACTTTATCTCCTTGCTGTCAAAGTTGTAGCCCTGTTTTCACCAGGGATTGTGTCATCCTCAAGACCCTCTATTTTCTTATCTCTATAGAATAAGCTGTTAATCATCTCCCAGGTAGGAGTTCTGACTATTCTTTAAATAGCTGTCAGCCAATCCTTTTTTTTTTTTAAGATTTATTTTATTTATATGCATACAAGTGTTGGGGTGAAGGCCAGAAGTGCAGGAGGATGAAAGGATTCCCTAGAGACAGAGTGGGGAGCAGAACAGAGAGATCAACTGAAATACACTGCTGAGGGGGGGAACAGCAAGTGAGACAGGAGAGGTCTGCTGTGCCACGTGGGTTAGCTCCCTGACTAGGGATCAAACTCGTTCAGCGAATCCTTCTTATGTTAGGCCTTACCTCTAAACCCACTTCCAGAGAAACCTAATACCATCAATTTCTGTGACTTTCAAATTTTTCAGAGTATAACTCAAGTTGGTTTTCAAACCACAGATCTAATACCAGTTTTCTCTAAACTGTTATAGCTATAAACATACAGGTGGCTGCCAAAATTATTTAAGGGTATTTCTAGTTTTATTATCCCCACCCTTGCCAAATTATGTCTTAAAAATACTCTCTCTTAATGCAATTTTAGTATGGCTTCCACAGAGTTTGATTAGGTGGATATATTCAGTCTGTTATATTTGTCCTGGTGTTCCATAATTTTTCTACTACACCAGAATGCAGAATTTTTGATGATTAAATTTAAAAAGTCAGATTTCATATGCTTCATTCTTTGATCTAGCATTTTCAGGTAAAATGAAATCAGATGGAGGAACTAAAGGTCTTTTACAGGTCTGCTTTTACTGGTTAGGGATTTATCATGGGTTTCCTTCTATTTATATCTTTCTAATGTAAAATATGCAGTAAGTAATTCCTCAACACAGATGGCACTATATAGATATTCATCTTTCAGGTTTTTCCTTGCTACATCTTTTCCCAGGGATGATGTAGTCAGAGTCACAGAAGCACCCTGAGGTCTCAGATACCTATTGGTGTGAAGTTTCTTAGATCCTTTGTCTTCTCTTGTCTACCTCACCATACATTTTTGTAGAACAACTAAGGTAGTACATATAAGAAGCTGTCAGTGTGCTGAGTTTCTAAGTTAGTAATGACTGAGTTAAACTGGTATTAGGTTTTCTCAGGACCAAAAGGGTGAGTTGTTCAACAGCCCTGGTGTTGGTCCAACCTCCCATTCATGGGATATGTACCACTTGACTTCATTCATTCAGCAGATAATAAAAAGACTTTCCAAGTCATCTTACCCTACATAAGTAGCTAACACTCCTATATCCTATTCTACTTTATATTTCTCCAAGGCATTTATCACTTCTTTCATTTTATACTGTTCCTAGTTTTGGTCTCCTTCTACAAGATTTTAAGTTTCATGAGGCAGGGTCTTAGTCTGATTTCCTTTGATTCAGATTGTGAGACCAGAAGTTGAACACTAGCTTATTTGTGAGGTGTCTCTTAGAAACACTGGTATGGAGGGGCGAGGGAGGCAGTCAATGATGGTGAATTATCAGACAAATGACTTTAGGCAACTGGAATTTAATCTCATAAGGAAAAAGGGAAGAACATGGACTTATAGGTTATCCCATCTAAAAGGGAGCGGGACTCTTTGTTCACTAAGTCCTATCAGTCATTATTTGAGGTCTACAGGAATGATTCCCCAGTTCTTTTGGCTGCTACATACTTGGCAAGAGGGGTCTCTGAGAGCCAAGACAAGAACAACAACAAAAACTTCTAGCAAAGAGTTTCCAGTAATTGATAGGAAGTCCAGCCGGTAGACAGCACTTCTCCAAGTTTAATGCTGATCTTCAGAACCCCGTGCCTGACAAATAAGTTCTCAGTAAATATTACTTGAAAGAATGAATATTGGATCCTACAAATATTAACATTTATGTGATAGCACATCTCATGTGTGGTTTTGTCAATCATGTTAGCACTAAATTACTCAAACTAATTTGTGTCACAGAGAACTGAAAATGAAAATTCTGAGTACAGCTTAGATAACACTGCAAAAGTAAGGTTAAGACAAAAACAAGAAAGAATTGTGATGACAACTCACAAAACCAAACCTAGGTGTCTGGTCAACAAGTGGGCTTATAATCTTGGAGAGGGGAATGGGGAGTTGAATCCCAAACAAATTCTTGAAGACACTGCAAGTTTTTTTCTTTACTTTCTTACCCTGGAAGAAGCATTAATGTGAAAGCATTAAAGTCTAAAGACATTGAAATAGACTAGAGAAGTAGGATAATTCATAATAGGGCAAATCAGCCCTTAAACAAGAGAAGAGTAGATTGCATTTCATTACAGTGTATATTTGTTAAGTTACCTGCCCTCTCCATATTCTCTCTTAATTTCTTTGCTCAGAACTCATATAGTCTTTTTCAAAATTCCTAAGAAGTATAACTGAAATAATTCCACAGGCCCCTCAACTTCCATCCAGAAGTTTTGTGAAAGTCACTTCTGATAAGTTTGGGTAACACAAACAAAAAGCTCCTCATGGCTTATTGCACTGAAACTTCTGAGACTGGTGGTGAGTCCTTAGCACCTTTTTCTTTCATACATTACCCAGGAAGGAGAAGAAGCATAGCAGGGCATGGTTGGAAGCTAATCTCTAAATAGAATTCATGGCACATTACTCAAGTGCCTTGAAAGTTCTGCAGTCAGGCTCTTTCCTGTTTAGTATGTGTTTTTACTGGGATGGTTACCTTGGCAATGACCCCATCATGGCATCAAAGCACTGACATGGAATTGCTCCTGAGTTAGTCCTAAAAGCAGATGTAAGGCAGCAGGAGGGAAGTGCTAAAGAAAAATAAAATAATGTCATGGAGGTCTAAGGAAAGAAAATGAAGCTGACTGTGTTTATAAACACAGTACTTTTTAAAAGAAAAATAATGGATTCTGACTTTAAAAGAAATATATTGTATAAGTGCAAGCAAAGAAAAGGCAGAAAGGGAAAGAGCCAGGCTTTGGAAGAGGTTTATGAATTTAACCTACTTCCAGTTTATTATTTAACAAACTTTTATATACTGTTTACTATAGAAAATATTAACTTTCTTCTTTCTCTTAACAAGTTAATGAGTTGGATACTACCATTACACCTATTTCATGGATGAGAAACCTAAAGCAAGTAAATACTTTGCACAAAGTCACATATGACTCATAAGTGGATAAAATAGGATTTAAACCCAGATAGTCAGGAGCTGTGTTCCATGCCAGTTAACCACTGTGCATCCTACTACCCAAAATCTAGTACTAGGAGAAGGTAAATTATAATGCTGCTGCCTGCTTTTTTGATGGTCACCATCAGAGAGTTACTACTACTTTAGTGCTAACTATATTCCATGTATAGAAATTCTATGAGATGCATCCTTTGATTTACTCTTTAAGTTGATTAAACTGAGTCTTAAAGTGGTTAGCAGCTTGTCTGAGGTTTAGGGGCACTAAGGATAAGAGTTGGATCCCAGGGAAAATAGCTGGAGGGAAGACTGATGAGAGTCACCCAATATTTTTCCTAGTAATGGCATGGAAGAAAGGCAGGGATGAAGAAAGGAAAGGGTTCTGTTTCTATGGCAGTTGTTTTCAATCTGGGCACCCAGGATTATTCCTAAAAATAGGTTTGAATGTGGTAACGGAAGAATTTTTTTTCTCATGATTTACTTATCTCTCTAAAATGTGTTACCTTAATCTTTCTGTTAAAAGAAGCTGGGTTTAGGCAGGACAAATGACCCATCTGGCAGAGTCTGAGGATTAGCTTTTTGATTTGGATTTGTCTATCAAGGTCTGAAATTCTCTTCCAGATTTAATTTACATTCTAATCTCTGCAAGTCATTTTAAAGGCATCCTCCTGAATTTTTATTCTCCAACCCATGATTTTAACTTTTAGATAGAAAAAGAAAATACAACAGAAAACTTGTTATGTGGACAGTGAGTACAAGGGAAATGCAAAACAGAAGATGCAGCATTGTTTTGTGGGTTTTGCAAAAAATATGCAGGTTGGCTTAAAAAAAAAAAAAAAAGCCAAACACATGCAAATAACATCTTTCAAAGCCTGAAAGCCCAGAGAAATCTCTACAAATTCAGCTTTGGAAGACAGATGGTCTATAAATCCACAGAGTCATCACATCATTGAGACCAGTAAACTGGACAAAGTATCTGCCAGTTAGCATGGCCACCAGTCTCATTCTATTGAGCCAAATGGCAATGAGGCAGAATCTGGCACTCAAATGTCTGGATGTCACTAGGATTAGGTGACTGAGAATCCATTCATCATCATTCAGTCTCCACTCTTTATGTGATGATACCAGAGCATGCTGGAATGCTACTGGTTCAATGGCTTAGCAGCTCCTGAAGTCACCTCTGAATACAGCACTGAGAAGCAATTTCATTGGCTCATGTCTAGCCCTGGTATGTGACCTCTCTGAGTTCTGCTAAATAGGCTCAGAGATAGTCAGTGTAGACCACTTTAATCTCTCATGGCTCACCTAAATCTATTTGCATGTTTTCAAAAAGAACTTACTAAATGTTTCTTTCCTAGTGAATTTCTCAGTTACAGTGTTTTTTGGTGTAGTCTATGAACTTGGCTGTTTTCTTTCTTTTTTTCAGAAGATTTGTTTATTTATTTATTTATTTATACAAGAACTGGGGTAAAGTTAGAGGTGTGGGAGGGTGAGAGAAATCACCAGAAACAGAGGAGGGAGCAGAACAGGCAGTCGGACCAAGGACACTGCTTAGGGGAGCAGCAGGCGAGACAGGAGAGGTCTGCTTGCCTTGGCTGGTTTATCTATTTTATCAATATCTTTTCTTTTCCTGGAGGCTGTATGTTCTATACATGTTTTTATGCATTGCTATTTCATCTTAAGTTGGAAAGTCTCATATATTCTTATTTTACCCTGATCGCAAAAGCTGTTCTTTTACCATAAAGATGCACAAACTTAAGTCCATGATTCTACATGACAATATTCGGTAAATGGTTGTGTGCTCTTTTCAAAAGCCTTTGCTGATTAACTCAGCTGTCATGGCTTTCTGTGTCCCTGTAGTTTTCCTTATTTTAAGTTAAATTTGCTAATCTGGTTTTGTGTGAATGTTCTTAATAATAACACCTAACTTTGATTTAGTGTTTCCCTTGTCAAAATATTCTCACACCTACAAATTTATTTGCTCCTCACTGTTGTGTGGTAGGTAAGACAAAGTTTCATTATTTAACATGACAAATAAACAACTTTTGACCCAGTGAGATAAAAAGTCCTTTTAAATCCACAAGGCTACAGGGCAGAATTCAGATTGGAACCCTACCATCTTAAACACAGGCTTGGAGTCTTTCCACTAGATTTGTATAAGCAGTAATTTTTCATTTACAGTAAGAAGTTCGAAGAATGTGGAAAACAAGATTGTTACGTTTTATTAGTGCACTGTCAGAGGAGATCACTCATAATTCTATCTGATCATAACAGGAAAGAGGCAAAAATGTTCTAGATCCTTAACCAGCACGTCATGATCTTTTGTTAGGAAAGGTTCTCAAGGGCAAGGACCATGATTTTCCTTTACACCTCTTCCAGTGTCCAAGCTAAAGGCAGACTCAGAATATTTGCTCATAAATGCTTTATGTTGGATTACTCAGTACATGTTATCTCTTAGTGTCTTAAATTTCTGTCCCTCTGCGCTGTAGCATTCCTGGAGCACAGCTCCAACACCACTTTCCTCTTCAAAAGTCTTCATGACTTGCAATCAGGGAAATGCAAATCAAAACTACCATGAGATACCATCTTACACCAGTGAGAATGGCACATATTAAAAAAAATAGCAACAACAAATGTTGGCGAGGTTGTGGAGAAAAAGGAACTCTTCTGCACTGTTGGTGGGAGTGCAAACTGGTCCAACCACTATGGAGAGCTGTGTGGAGATTTCTGGACCTACTGAACATAGAGCTTCCATATGATCCAGCAATTCCACTCCTAGTTATCTACCCAAAGGACACAGAAACATCAATTCCAAAGAACACCTGCACCCCTATGTTTATAGCAGCACTGTTTACAATAGCTAAGCTTTGGAAACAGCCCAAATGCCCAAAAATAGATGACTGGATCAAGAAGATGTGGTACATATATACCATGGAATATTACTCAGCATTCAAAAAAGATAAACACATGCAATTTGCAGCAACATGGATGACGCTGGAAGGGATCATGCTCAGCGAAATAAGCCAGAAAGAAAAAGAAAAATACCGGATGGTCTCACTCATAGCAGGGATCTAGAAAACTTAAATAAGGGACCAGGAAAATGAATAACTATAAGAAAGTGAAAATCAAAATCAACAAAAACTATGAACCAGAGACACTTTTTGGGGGGTGGGGGGCGGGAGGGGAGGGATTGGGGTCAGAATGGGGGGATTGCAATTGTATGGGGAATATAAAAATAAAATTTATTAATTAAAAAAAAAGTCTTCATGAAATTCTTCCTCACAGAGGAGAGTCTACTACACTGGGAGCCCATGAGAAGAAGAATGGCATCATTCTAATGTCTCACCACAGGTGACCACAGTCAGTCAGGCTCAAAATATGTAAGCTGATTAAATAAGTGAATGAGTGAATCATGAATAACATTAAGGCTTCATGCAGGTATCAGATGCTAGACTTTCAGCCTTACTAATTCCTCACTGATTCTTTCTCAAACTAATAGTTATATGACCAATTGAAGATTCATTTTTTCTTCATTTTAAATTGGGGGTAGTAACATAGACTCAAAGATGTATTCTAAGGCTTAAATAAGATAATTGGCAATTAAAGAGATTGGAGCAATTCCTGGTGCTTTAGGAATAAATATACAAACCCTCATTTCAATAAACAAAACTTTTTTTTCCATTCTTTCCTGACACATGAAGGACATTCAACAGATCCTTGCTAGATGAATGGACAGCTGTGTATCACATTCTATCTTATATTAAAGTTATTTGTATTTATCATCTCTCCTCTGAATTACAATCTCCTTGAAATCAGAGACTTTATCTTTTTTTTTTTTTAATAGAGGCATGTTTTTATTTATTTATTTATTTGTTTGTTTGTTTTGTTTATACATGCACTGGGTACAGTCAGAAGCTCGGGAGGGTGAGAGAATTCACCAGAGCCAGAGCGGGGAGCAGAGCAGGCAGAAGGACCGAAGCACACTGCTGATGGGAGCAGCGGGTGGCAGGAGAGGTCTGCTCGCCATGTGGGACCCTCCTCTGGTGGCCGGGGAGCAGCCGGGGATCGAACCGGCGCTGCAGAGGCTGCGGGCAGCTTCGCAACCCAGTGCTCAACTGCTGCGCCACCAGGGAGGCCCTCAGAGACTTTATCTTGATTTTGATTCATGTCTATGTAGTTCTTAAATTATATGGTAATTGTTAGATTAACCCGTCCATGCAACTACTTCAGGTGTGTTGATACCTTCAGGATGAAGAGATCGTCGCACATCAGGAGGAGGAGCTTTCCTTTGACAGGCTTGAGATTCTTGTTATAGCAGCAGAATGAGATGGAAATATTCTTTTTATACCATTGTGATCATAGTGAATATTGCTTTGTTGGTAAGGTCATTATAGCAAAGTTTATTAGTGCCCTAGGAGACATGATTGGACTGGATTCCATCTGTGTATCTTATCTGGTGGCTTATTTCATTTAGAGAAGTTTGAAAGGAACTGAGGATTAATTAATTAATTAATTAATTTGAGAGCATCCTCAAATGGTGATCATGATTGGAAAACTCAAGTGTGTGTTCTACACTGGCTTCTAGAGTTTGCCCCAGGATTGAGTTCATAAACACACTTGATAATTCACTTGATGACACAAATGTTATTAGCTGTCTTCTGACATATTCCCACTTTTTAAGTGGATCACCTCTCAAACTCTTTTTACTTGAATTCTCTCTAAGTCAACTTGGAGAAGAACCCAAAAACAGACAAATAATGACTAGTAAGAAATAGTTTTGCCTTGTTTCCTAAGTGCTAGGTCGAGTGTTAGGTGAGATTTTGTCAATCATCTTCAGTTAAATCATTCTTTTAAAATAATGTCATCCCTATTCGTAGATAATTTGGCTTTTACAACCAGAGTCAGCAGACTTTGGGGTGAATTCAGCTACCAAGTTCACGTCACCACCTCTTGAAGCCAGTGTTTGACTTTTTCTTTTACTATTTCTATTTTTCCTGACTGGTTATTTTCTGAACAAAGGCAATTTCAGCTATGAATGGACATGATTGTGATATTCTGGCTAGAGTTCTGCTTCTGTGCAGATTTTGACTTCAATGAAAGAAAGACTGGTGGAGAAAAAAAAAAATAGGACTCAGGGCCAGGCATTTGTCTCTCCTCAGGCTCAATTTCTGCTTCCTGGCAAAGGAGGAAATATAACAAAAGAAGGGAAAGCAAAGGAAGTTAGCAACCAAACTAATGAACAATGGACTCACAATGGCTAACTTGAAATTTTTTTTTTTGTTGTTCATAGTCAATCTCAAATACTTCAGAGAAGTCTACAAACATAGCGGAGCTTGGAATATACTCACAGAGGGGAATGTCGTTCTTCTGTGACCTTCTTCAGAGGCCAGAAAGTCAATAAGTAGAATTTAAATGAGATCATAATCAATAAAATACTAGCATGGGTCTTGGGCAGCTTTCTTAATGTTGTAACTTAATTAAGGCATATAAAGAATTGACTACATCATATAGTTTTCATCTATCTTTGTCTTTTGGGTAGAAAAATCTATCTCACTTGAGTTGACTTTGTTCATTCATTAATTTTTTTTTTATTTCTTGTGTCATTACACAGGGAATCTACATTAAAAACATTTAAATGGATGGCACCTTAATTGTGAAGCAGATCTTTAAAATAGTCGATATTTCTTCTAGATGAGTGGTTTTTTAACTTTTAAACTGAACATCCTAAATGTCCTGGGGCTTTGTCAGAAGTGCCTGCAGAGAATGAGAAGGGGCAGAAGAGGAAACAGAAAGGGGGAAACTCACTAGCTACACCCCAAGTTCCCCTGTAGTCAACACAAATAGTGCTTTTAAGGATTTTACTTACACATTTACCTTTCTTATGAGATTATGTTAGAAGAAATGCAAAATAAAAGGATGGCATGTCAAAAACAACAAGTTTGAAAACCACTGCTATGGATGCCAATTGCAAACTTCTACATAGCAGCACCGCATCTTTTTCCTGAGCAAGTCTTGATGGACAGCCCCAAGTGGGAGTCCTGGGAAAGACTCCTTACTGAGAAACACAAAAATGGTCCAAATGTCAACATTGTCATGTCTAGGGCCTGAGAGTTTGGGCTAAATGGCTAAGTCTCTTGTAGACATGAGGCCCCATGATTTGAGACTATTGGCCAGGTTTTCCTGAATGGTAACAACTGAGATAGAGCTTTGACAGCTTGGAAGACGTAGAGCATGGTCAAGGCCCTGTTCCCCTATTTTTCCCTTCAGTATCCAGCTACTCTGACCTTACCCATCCCTCACTTTTGTTGTTGTTGTTTTTTTTTTTTTTAAAGATTTATTTATTTATTTGTTTGTTTGTTTGTTTGTTTGTTTGTTTATGCAAGCATTGGGTACAGTCAGAAGCACAGGAGGGTGAGAGGATTCACCAGAGCCAGAGGAGAGAGCAGAGCAAGCAGACTCACGAAGTATACTGCTGAGGGGAGCAGCGGGTGTGGCAGGAGAGGTCTGCATGCCATGTGGGACCCTCGCCTGGTGGCTGGGGATGAAACCGGTGCTGCAGAAGCTGCGGGCAGCTTCGCAGTCCAGTGCTCAACCACTGCGCCACCAGGGGAGGCCCCATCCCTCACTTTTGATTTTGTTAGGGTCATATATAGAAAACTGCCTGTCTTAGTTTGAAGTAAATTTTATTAATGATGTACATCTGAAACTTAATGATATAATGCAATATTACTTCAATAAAAAAAGGAAAAAGGGAAAAAAAGTAGGCTTTGTGTTTGAGTGCAAGTAGCTTATTTGGGAAGTAACCAGGGAAATAACAGTAGGGAAGTAGGGATGTGAGAAGAGAAGGAGTCAGTTACTAAAGGAAATGTGATCAAGCTGACTATAGTTGTGGAAAGTGAGGACTGAACCCCACTGGGGAAACTGAGAGTGGATAATATGCATCAAATTTGTCCCACACATAAGGCTAGAAGATGAAATAGTTAATCTTCAAACTAATCCTGGGGTCATGAATTGTCAAGCATTTGTAGATGGACTGCAGTTAGGCTAAGAGAAACTCTGAGGGTACTTTGAATGCTGTTGACTGTTCTGGAACAATGACTGCCAAGGGATATTGGAAACAGCATGGATGTTTGCCAATGTTGGTGTTACTCCATTTTACAGTTGAGGAATCTAAACTCAAGTCGAGTCACTTGCCTGAGGTTAACTGGCTTAACTAGAATATTGGACTACCCTTTTTCTTTAATTCTGGTATACCTAACTTCTCAAGGATACACTAAAGAGATTTACAAAGAATCATTAAAAAAAAATCTACCTAATAAAGGGTCGGTACTGGAAAAAAATCTTTTCACCTTTAAAAAATTATTTAAAAGAATATGTTGGGCCTCCCTGGTGATACAGGCAGTTGAGTGCTGCACTGTGAAGCTGTCCACAGCCTCTGCAGCGCAGGTTCAATCCCGGCCAGATGGCGAGAATCCCACATGGCACGGCAGACCTCTCCTGTCTTGCCCACTGCTCCCCTTAGCAGTGTATTTCATCACTCTGGCTGTTCTGTTCCCCACTCTGTCTCTGGTGAATCCTCTCACCCTCCTGCGCATCTGGCCTGTATCCCGATTCTTGTATAAATAAAAATCAATCAATCAATAAATAAAAGAATGTGTTAGGAAAATTAAGTAATGATGTAGTAAGATTTCAGTGTAAATCTTTATATTTCAAATGGTAATTATAATTATATTTTAATAAAAAATATAAAAGAATCTCTGACTCAGAAATGAACATGTGTGCATAGCCACATGCCATAAATTTCAAGTTCAAATGCCAAATTATTCTAACTTATTCTTCATTGTATTAAGTTAAATAGTGTGTTAGCTGAGAGATAGAAACCCTCAGGAACTCCTCTGACCAAAATTCTAAATTTCATTTCCTGACTCCTAAAGATTTGAAATATTGGTGTAAATTCCAATTTTCAATATTGGTATAAATTATCACTTATCATTAGTTCAGGTCAACAAAGGTTTAGTGGAAAACAATTATATGCAAACTTTTCTTACCAACTTATTTCCTAGGAATTCTCTCAGGAAATGTTTTCAAAGATGAGAAAGGTAGGAGGTAGAAGTGGTCAAAGGTCAAATATCTTCCCAAGAAAAGACAAGGAGTGACGATGAGTTAATTTTTTTTTTTAAAGATTTATTCATCTATGCATATAAGAACTGGGATACAGGCCAGAGATGCAGGGTGGAGGGGGGTGAGAGGATTCACCAGAGACAGAATGGGGAGCAGAACAGGCAGATTGACTGAAATACACTGGGTGGATCAAACTTGTGCTGCAGTGGCTGCGGATACCTTCATAGTGCTGAGACTTAACTCCTTGCACCACCAGGGAGGTCCCAATGAGTTGTTAATTTCTGACCTGGTTTTAATGGGATCTGCTTACAGTTTTCATTTGCATAATGACTATTTCACCCTCGTCTAGGAAGCACATTCTTTTTTTTTTAATTTTAATTTTATTTTTATATTCCCCATACAATTGCAACCCCCTTATTCTGACCCCAATCCCTCCTTTCCCCACCCCCCAGCCCCCATAGAGTGTCTCTGGTTCATAGTTGTTTGTTGATTTTGATTTTTACTTTCTTATAGTTATTCTTTATTCCTGGTCTCTTATTTAAGTTTTCTAGATTCCTGCTATGAGTGAGAACATCCGGTATTTTTCTTTTTCTTTCTGGCTTATTTCGCTGAGATGATCCCTTCCAGCGCCATCCATGTTGCTGCAAATTGCATGTGTTTATCTTTTTTGAATGCTGAGTAATATTCCATTGTGTATATGTTCCACATCTTCTTGATCCAGTCATCTATATTTGGGCATTTGGGTTGTTTCCAAAGCTTAGCTATTGTAAATAGTGTAGGAAGCACATTCTTGTTGAATTTGAGAAACCATCTCTTTCCCATTGACAATGCACAAGGATCAGGTAGTTGATTGCTCATTGGGTGTAGGGAAAGTCATGTGAGCTAAATCTGCCCAATAATTATATTCCATGTTTGAGGTCACAGTGATCTAAGTTCAGGAGTGGCCCTAGGTGACCTAAACTAGGCTCAGGTTTGGGGGACTTTTGATGGAGTTATGAGTAAAACAATTTTTATATTCTATTGAGATTGGTAGGCCTGGTACTGCTGCTGGTTTTCTTGTGCTCCCAGTATTTACAGCCAGTCCAGAGAAAATGATGGTACATGAAGAAAGGCAATTCTGGATGACATCATTTGAACCCTGGATGCACTCATGTCTTAAGTCATTAACACCTTGAAATTTCCCCTATATGCATTAATAAATTCCTCTTTGTACTTCAGTTTGAGTTGTTTCTTTCCTTTCTTTTAGCTGAAGATCCACCTAATACTATACATTATAAGATTACCAAGTCCAGTAAGCAATCTAGCATAATCTAAGTGCTTCTTGCTATTGACAATAGTGATAAAATATAGCCCAATTGCATGGGCATTTTGAAATAAAACAATATTGAAAATGCAATTCAGTTATTTCTACTAATGTAATCACTATTAACTTGGGTTTGTTTGAAGTGGAAATGCTTGCTATAGTCAAACTTCTATTTGCTGTGCTTAAGACCAAGTTGCTTTGCCATTATTAATTTTGAATTCATTTCAACTATTAGACTATAAATTCAGTGAATACTGATCAAATACTGAAAGGTTTATATAGTGTCATTTTTATGATTTAATTGCAACCAAGTAGGAAAGATTTTCTACAGCGCATCTTACAAAACTTTAAGGGGAAGAAGTGATTAAAAAAGGAATGAAGCTCAAAACATCTGTAAATAGCACATTCTGATATGTTAACTTAGTTGCTTAACAAATACTCATGAAATCTGCTCTAGAAAGAGAATAAAACTATGAACAAATGCAACAGTTTTCTTTTGGCTTGACAGTTTACTTAAGTAAAATTTAGCCTCCTTTTACACACCTTTCTGTTGAATCTAGTGGTCTGCAGTCTGTTACCCAAGGCACCAATATAACGCTCTTATTTCTCATGTGAATTTTACTTCTGCCTTTCTTTAGACTTTCAGTGATAAAAAAAAAAAATAACTCTGCTTAGGAGACATTAATCTTCAAATTCTGATGTTCATGATCATTTTGTTTGAAAGAAGAAGGGTCATTGTGTATTCCTGTACTAAGCATATTTAGGTGTATAGTGAAAACAAAATGGCAGCAAAGAAACATTTGTTGACCCGAGGACACAGCATTTTTCAACGTTTTTTAAATTGTAAAATTAAACCAAACTTCCTTGAGCATAGTATCTTCTACAACATGATTCAAACTCTTTCTTTGTGGAACTCAAACATATAAATATTCAGCCTTAGTCTACACAGAAACCCTCTATTTGTTATCATGCATATATCTCTAGAACCAGAAATCCTAGTATGGAAATGTGGCCAACATGTTAATGATAGTAGGTGCACCAAGCACCAAAATCCATCACCTTTTTTGGATTTTCTTTTCATACTTCTATGGGCTATATTTCTAGTCAAATAAGGTGAACTTTAGCATTTGGCTTTTGGCCATATTAAAAATTTTAATAAACCAATGATACATAAATAAAACTAATTTTTTAAAAAATGTTCATGTTTCTGGAGTCTGTCTGAAGGTATTATCTGCACTATTTTTATGGAATTTCTATTCTGATATTAGTTTAAAATAAAAAGGTAAAAATAATACTCAAATAGTTATAGGTTACCTTTTATGCAAAAAATATATATAAGCCTATGTCAACTTTATGTATTATATATTTCCTTAACACTTACTTTAAAATAAGTTTCTTGATATTAAAGAATATATGTATATTTATGTTATTATGCAGTTGTTATATATATATGCTAGATGTGTATCTTATTCCTAGTATTTTATCAAAAGTAAGCAGTGTCAAAGTGTGCTTCTCAGATATTTTGTGGGCCAATTTTACTAATATTTGGACACATCTGGAGAGTTAGTCAAAATAAAAGCAGCAGCAGGAAAAAAAATGATGTAACATTATATATCCCAGGTTTATTTGTTTATTAATCAAAATATTTTAATGAAGTAGTTAACAAAAAGTTAAAAATTCTGCTTTCTTAAAGAGCATCTAGTTATAAGATCTTAGGTAAGTCATTTGGCCTCAAAGTTAAATAATAAATGGAAAGTCCCATAATAAATGGAAACTAATTCCCCAGCACATTAGTTATCATATTGAAGTCAAATAATACTTTTTATTTGACTATACAACTATACTTTATTGGATTTTAGTAGTAGTTTCCTTCCAGTAACCGCAAAATGAAATTAATAAAACAATTTTTATCTTTGGAAAGAAGTTCTTCACATTCTTAGTTACTAAAGAATTGAAGTCTAACCAAACTAGAGAGCCATGGATCTTGCTATTTCCTAGTTCAACAAATAAAGATTTTAAAATTTTACTTTTTACTGTAAAGTAATAGTTAACAAAATAAAACAATCTTTTCTAGTCACCTTTGTTCACAGAAATGGAGCCAAAGCAGCAAACAAAATGATGTGATGGGAAATATAGCAAGTTCATTTTAATAATGGAGTTCGGGGTAATAAATGAAAAGTGTGATTGAAAAAGCACATCAATGCTAACATGAAGGCTTCCTGATCAATATCATACCAAGCGACAGAAAAATGAAGTTGCTCTTTTAAATATAACTGAATTTCATGAGTGACTAATGTGATGATGGAATTTATACCCCAAAGAATCATAACATGATACTAAATATACTTATAAATGCTAAGAAACTTCATCTTAATTTCCACTAAATCAAAAATTGGTTTTTCTAGATTATAGACCTTCACAATAAGCTACCCCATGTATTTCCTTTGTATGTTCTCCTTAATCAGAATAAGATGTGTGGAGACATAATTTGCTGATTGAAACACAGGCCGTCAGCAGTGTGGCGTGAAGGGAGGAGATAAGGGGCCAAGTTGAGGTTTTGACTTGCCTCACTGGTTTTACAAAAAAGTCTTTTGTTTTCCTAGTATCATGGGCTGTTTTTAGAAGTCCTGTTGGATTTGTTTTAACACTTGTAGTTATTTTTGGCCAAGTTCACATTTCAGAAGGGAAGTGGTAAGCTGTCCAGGCAAAGTCTCCAAGGAATTCCTTCCTGCTTAAAGATAAGGAGAAATCCCATCTCTTGTTGCATTAAGGAAGATAGGACAGCATATCTAAGTAGGTTCAGGGCTGGGTCTGGCAACATGAGAATGATGACAAGAGCAAAGGCAAAGTAGTGACCAATAAACTAAATACTCAAAAATTCACCTATAAATTCACAACTAATTACATGTAGGATAAAATTAAAGATTTTACTTAAATATTTTCATTTTCCATCTAGATGACCAGTTCCAGAATAAATACAATGGGTTAAAAGATAGTCTTACCTACTTTATGATAACTATTCTTATTAATGACTATAAGCTTGTTTCTGTTACTATTTATAAACTGACATGCAATTTATTGTTCCTTAGTCATTGGTCAATTGTACTTTATTTTCCTCTTTATGGAATAACTAAGAAATTTCCAACAATATTCGTGATAACAATTTTTCAATGAAGATGTTTAAGTCAAGATGAGACTTGGTTTTAGGTACATAGTAACAGCTTAAGATTCTTTTCAAGTACAATAATGCCACATGTTATTGAAAACTCTCATCAATTAAATCTTCATGGCCTCATTTTGATAGGTCATTTCTTTAGAAATTTTCTAGAAATAATGTCTAGGAAACTTAGAGCTGCCCTGATATCAATTTAGAGCATTTTATCCTGCAACACTATTTTTTTTTTTTCATAGAAGAGCAGGCATTATAATATTTCCTCAAGTGGAAACATTCATCAATAGTGTAAACTGGAATAAGATAGGGGTCTAATAGACAATATTTGATTCAGTTTTAGAGATTTATAAAACTCTGTGGATCACTTCATAGAACGTCTAGAAACAGAATGAAAAAGGGAATCGTTAAAGTAGTGAGTTTCCTGACTGAGAAAGATGCACTCAGTCACTGGTTAAAATTAAAATAAATGATTAGGATATTTAAAAAAATATATGTTACATGCATATTTTCACACAATAACAAAATTCATCCACTAAAGTTAAAAAAAAAAAAAACACAAAACACTTCTGATTGAACCACCAGTAATAGTAATAGCATAAGGAAAGCAGGTGTACTAATGAGGGAAGCTACCTAAATAATCTTTGATGTCTCTAAGTACCAGGTGTGACCCACACACGTATTAGAAACAACAGCTTAAATGTGGGACAAGCGAACTGACCTTTTTTGGCGAGGCTGTCGTTGGGCTCATACTTCTCAATCAATACCTGTACTTGCTCTTGCTTTAAAGGTGGGTAAAGTATTTCATTGAGCCGTGGATCTCGCTGCTTAAGGTTGATAAAATCCATCATCTGATCAACAGTAAGGTATGGTTTGCTTTTGGCACCACTGAAAACAATTAAAACACAAGAAATTAGATATTTTCTTGCAAAGTCTCATTCATATGCTTGTATTTATCTACAAGAAAAAAAATTCCTGCCATAACTGGTAAGAGCCCGCAATAGTAAAATTCCTAACTTGTCCTAAAAATATCGTGCTGCCTTGCCACCATTGCTGTATCTCTGTAGGCTACAAGTATTTTTTATAACCACAGCCACTACACCCCAATGCCCTTGAACAATATCAAATGCATAATAAAACCCATAGTAGGAAATACTGCCTCTTATTTGCTAAGACGTACCATTTGATTGAACAAAGAGGCATGGATTGTTTTTCAAATTATGACACTGGAATTCTGGTTTAGTCATTAAATTCCCCTATATCATTTATTTATTACTCATTACTAAAAAAAAATGGGTTGGATATGTTTTTATTTCCATAAACTTATACTTTATCAAAAGTCTATAAACCTGCAATATAGTTGCAGGGAAAATGGAGTGTCTCAGGCTCCTTTTGCCCTCTGCCACCAGCCTGTACAGGCACCACCTGCGGCCTTGCTTTCCTCCCAGCTTCATTGCCCACATGTGATATCATGTTTGTGCCAAAAGTGCTTGGAAGTGCAAGCTCGGGACATGCATGGACGCCCGGGGCTGAGAGGTGTGAGCACGGGGCACATGTGACTTTGATTATGGACAGGGGCTGAGAAGCCATATGTAGATACAGGCACCTGGGCTGAGAAGCAAGGGATAACAGGGGTACTCTGAGGTTAGGGTGCTCATTAGCTGCTTCCCTGCCTGTTGGTCTGCCTGTGTCTGGTCCCCTGCTTCAGCATTAATGGCCTGTCAACTCTATCAAGGGCTCTGAACCTCTCCTTATCCATCTGCTGAATCCACAGTGAACCTGCTTGGCCGGACATGCTTGCACAAAAATATAATTCAAACTTCCCATTTAAATCTGTTGACAACTCATAGACAAGTTCAAAGGTAAAAATATTGCAAATGTTCAATAAATATTGATGGCAACAGACATCACAAAGTGAGAATATCCAATGTCATTCTCAGCTGCACTGTGCCTATGTTTACATGTTTATCAATTTTGGATTGACTTTTGGGCACGTAGGTTTCAATATCTCAAGAAAGGTAAATTATTATTTTCCCCACATTTGCCTTGGTGTTTTGTTTCTTTTCTTTTTCAAATTAGTTTTTGAAAAAGGCAATGCCTCTATAATTTTGCATAAAAACAAATCATTTTTTGAGGTGGTAGGTTTCTTAGTAATCCAAACTTTTCATTTTATTAATGTAATTCAGAGAGATAAAATGGCTGGTTCCAGTTCAAAGTTCTTTCTGTAACATGAGTTTATCTCTGCTCAGAAAAAATGTTCTCCCCACACTATCCATAATCTTCAAACCTCACAGAGCAACCTGAGGTCCTTAAAACAACCACACACAGAAGTCGCAGCAATAAGCAACAGCAAATTTCACTCATTAAAAGTAGTGGTTGCATCTCTAAAAGAAGAAGGATGCATGATGATCTTCAACAGATTGCACAGAAAAGTCTGTACTGGACATGGTGGGTGAGAAGAGATTTTTCCATCTCCCTTTATCACGGCTCAAAAATCCTCCCCTGGCCACCCTGGATACCACTGCAAGCCAAAGAAAAATGGGTTAAAATGTGTTCTCTTACAATTCGGAAAAGATGTTATCGATTTCAGGTCGAGGGCAAAGGTTGTTCAGGAAAACTCTGTACACTTCTGGAGTGAAATCTTCTTGAGGTATTGAATCATTCTGGGAAGTAAAATAATGTGGTCAGCAAATCGTCTTTTTCTCTCCCCATAATTCTCCCTTCTTGTTTTCTTCTGTCTTTCTACCCTCGCTTCCTCCTCCATTCTCTTTTCTTTCTTCTAAGAGGCCAGAAAACATGTATGAGGCTACCCGCAGAGTTCATTTGGACACCGGCTTTGAGTTATCAAAACCCTTATTTTCTCTCATTTTCATTATAATTTAAGAGTGAAAGTTTTCACTTTCTAGAAGGATGTGAAGGCAATCTCTTAAGTACTATTACTAAGTAAGTTAGACCTAGTGAAAACAGGTTTATGTAGCATTTTTTTTAGGGTGCTTCAGTTTGGCTTTCGTCTTTTTATTGTGAGAAACTATACATAACATTAAATTTCCCATTTTAACACTTTTTTAAAGTGTGCAGATCAGTGGAATGAAGGACATTAACATTGCTCATATGCTTACATGTGCACTCTTCATATGCTGTTTGAAGTCATATGTTTGAATATTCAAAACAAGGGTAAAGAATATGGAGACAGATATTTTCAAAATAAAAACATAAATTTCCACTTATGTGTCTTTTTTCTCAAAAATGTTCCTTTGGTTTAAATAATCTGATAAGCTGTAAAACAGTTTTTCGAAATCAGAGAGCAGCCGTCATAATTTCTCACTAATTCCTTTTTGGTCCTATTGTTTGGGAAGCAAGTCATTGATATAAAGTCACTTTGACTTATTTTTCTGTTTAGTCGGGCTACTATGGAAACAGGAAGCAGTCTTTGTTAACAGGAAGGACACTCTTTATGCAATTTTTCTATTTCAGGTATGTGTTTATATGATTATTTTTATTTTCAAGTCCTTAAACAGAAGAAAATACTCTTCCTTTTACCACAGTCATTGGTTCTGAAGTACAGTTTTATAGAAATATCTAAAATTGTCTGAAAATATACACTGCTTGCTAACATGCAAGAGAACTTAGTTTACCACTTGGCAAAGAGCAATAGTCTCATATTGGTGGAAAGAATGAATGAATTAATGTTTCCTTTACTAAATCCATTTATGGAGTAGGGAGAAATCTATTTAAGACAACCAGACAATGCATATTTTATTATACAACCAAAACACAAGATAGACCACACCATTTGGTCAAACTACCTGAATACAAACTTGGAAAATGTGAACACAAATGGCCAAATCCAAGAACAATGGGAAATTCCTACAGATTATTTTATTGGTGTATTGTCACTCATAAAATGGGGCAAGTGCAACTTGTAAATAGGTTTCCAAAATTCCATTTAAGCATAAAGTAAAAGATATCCCTCTGGCCAGAAGATACATATATTTCAGTGCCACCTATCTCTGGGCTTAGTCACACAAGTCTTTTTAAGCAGTTTTGTAGCCAGCTTGAAATGATCCTCTCTATCTTACTTTCCACTTGAGAGACAGAGGGGAGAGAAAATTTAAAAATCAATGTTAGAGAATACTCAATGGTTTTGTTGGCCAACTCAAACAACTGACTATTGATTTTATCACCCCCACGTTTCTTCTCCCATTCTCCCTACTATTCAATTACTATTCAGAGTTCACTCTACTCACTGCCCCCAACCTCAACCAGCACACACACACAGATCTTATTTAAGGACATCTTCTTGCTATTTTGATTGCATTTTTCCCTGAAATGTACACTGCTTGCTAATGGATAAGAAAACTTTTTGTCTTAAAGCCTCTTCCACTGGAAGCCCTTCTTTCCACCTGGGATGTGTTTTATTTCCCATCTGTGCTCCCATCACATTTTGCTAGCCTCATATTTCAACACTTATTTAACTGCATTATGATATCAGTTATATGCATTTTCTAATCCTCTCTAGCCTGTAGATATATGCAAGCTGGGACATGTGCATTGCTTGTTAACTGGCTTAACTCCAATGTATTACAGAGTATGTGCACAATAAATGTTTATTAAATGAATGAATATAACTTATAAGAAAAGTGGAAGTTGATAGTGAGAATTCTTGTGTTGTATATTTCCCACAGAATGCCAGATTCAAACTAACTCATTTACATAAGATTCCAAATGCATAATTTCATGGAACAATAGATTTACTAAAAAAATTAAACACTCTTTATCCCCCAGCTGTGAATCAGGATTTCCTATTAAAGGGGACAAATTAATGAGGTAATCAGACTAAACACAGTATTATTTTCATTACCAGATGGATGTTAGCACATTAAAAAAAAAAAAAAGGACAACACTTTAATACGGTTAACTTTTTTTGCTCATTTTTCACTTGTCCGATTTGATTGATGCAGATACTCCAAAGCTTTTGGGGTCAGTGTGTGAAAATGGGAGAAAAAATATTTTGTAGAAAAGAGTTAAAATGAACATCAGTAGAGTATAATGGTATAGGAGAGTTATTTAGAAAAAAAAATCTATGGATAATTCCTAATTACTTAGCATTTTTTAAAAAAAACTGAAATTCACAAAGCTCATTCATATTTCTTTTACTGGGATCTCATGATTTGGTGAATTCAGTGGAAGAGATTTTTTTTTTCCTGTTTGACCAGGGGGTGAGGGGAGGGTGGTCAATGTTCAAATACTCTCCTGTGACCCCTTCCTGACCACATCATTGAAAGAATGCATATTCTTTTCTTTGCCCACAATCCACCTTTACATACTCTCATTACTGCATCTATCACAGTTTTTTCTTTATTTTTTATATGATCTGATTTTCTCTACTACATTATGAGATTTTTAAGGGAAGTGACTACCTCTTATTTAATTTCTTTCTGCCCCCAGCATGATGCCTGGCATATAACAGATATACCTAATCAATGTTTGTTGGACAAACCCAGTGGATAGGACCAGACTTTAGGTCTTCTGACTGAGAGCCCAGGACTTGGTCCACCATGTCGAGTGTCCAGTACAAAACAAATTGCCAATGATTATTTGCTGTAATTGTTATAAAATTTTTTAAAAAGATTTATTTTATTTATACAAGAACTGGGGTACAGGCCAGATGAGCAGAAGGGTGAGAGGATTCACTAGAGACAGCGGGGAACAGAACAGGCAGAAGGACCAAAATACACTGCTGAGGGGAGTGGCGGGTGAGTCAGAAGAGGTCTGCTGCACCATGTGGGTTGCTCCGTGGCCGGCAGGGATTGAACAGGCACTGCAGAGGCTGCGGACAGCTTCAGAGTGCTGTGCTCAACTGCCCACGCCACCAGGGAGGCCCTGTTATCAAAAATTTTTGAAGTCCAAAGCAGGCTTATGTCATAAAATGCAAAGTAGTAGCAAATTAAAAAAAAAAGAGTTGCTTCATTTTCATAATAATATATAAATAAAAGCTTAAAAGCTTGAGGGCTGTACTTTAAAACTTGGTGGTGTTTACAGTTTCAGATTCTAAAGACTAGGTTGTGGCACATCCACATGTCACATTAAAAATAAGAAAAAAAATTTTGAAAAACATTCACAGGATACGATGACTCAATATTTAATGAGCATGTACTAGATGCTAAGCATGTAGTTCTAAGAACTTCAGTTGAATGTTTTCATTTAATTCCTTGTTAGCTCTAAGAGGTTGGCATGGTTAGTGGCCCCCTTTCATAGATCGGAACACTAAGATACTGAAAGTTTAGAAAACTTGTCTAACGTCCTTGCTGAACAAGGGAGTCAGGGTGCCACATTTTGATTCCAGGTTGCCAGATTCCATAACTCGCATTGTAATCTAGTAAGCTAAATGTTCACATCAGTTTTTGGATCTGGTTTGTATTTTTAAAATCCATTTATATAGTAAGAAAATAATTCTCTAATAAACAGGAATTTAACATTCAGGAAAATGTTATTTTAAAAAGATGCTAATTTACTGCCGTGGACACTAATGAATCGAGTCCACAATACATATTTGTCTTGACAAATTAATAGATTATTTCTCAGTAAATTCAAGAATTCATTCTATTCTCAATATTCTTGTTCTAAGCTATAAATCATGTTCTCCCTGGGAGAACATGAAATAATGACATATAAACTACTCATAATGAACTGAATACTTAATGTGGCTTTAAAATGTAATTTTTGATATTAGTGCTTTTAAGAAATCACAACTACAGAAATTATTGTATTTCTGATTTATGTTTGTATGTAAGACACAGACAAAGCCACATATTACAGTTATTCTGGGAAAAGTTCTTTTGAAAATTTCATTTATAATATTCTTTAGTAAAATTTATGGCATTCTTTAAATCCAAAATAACAGCTATATTCCTTAGTATTACACATATATTCTTAACTACTGTAAACTTCTTAAAAAGAAATACATGGATTTACTCCTTATCTTCTTTCATTAAAATGCAAATACATATGCCAAGCTACGTCAAGACTATAATACAACCCCCATGTCACTGAATGGTTTTCACATTATTAAGCCTTAAATCAAAGGCAATTTGGTAGAAGACTATTTTTAGCTCACAGAATGTTGTGAGTAAAGTGGTAATTTTGTGAATATGGAAAGGTCTTCAAAGGTCTCACTGGAAAATATTTTGATTATTACTAGAAGGAGAGTAATTGTTTTTTCTCTCTTTGATACCTTACGCCTATTAACAATTAAGGCAACTTTGGCAAACAACTGTAATCTCCAAAGGAGTACCCTCAAAAGGAATGTGTTATTCCAATGGATCATGTTGGCCAGGATACAAGTTCAAGTGCATTAATTATCCCTAACAATGTGCACAACGATAATGTTTAAAAAATCTCAACAGGATATCCACTGTGTTTCTGGTAATGTATCTATTTACAGAACACAATTAAAACTATCTTGGACGAATGCTAGCTATTAAATGAGTCTCCCAGATATCTACCATTTATGTAACCTTTTCTTCTGTGCACTCTTTAAAACACCTCTTCTCAGTATATCTACAATCCTTTTGCTAATTAGTGGATATTTTCTAGCGTCACTATTCTGTAGATATGAATTTACAAGAATTTAAAATACAGTCAGTTCACACAACATTCATTTCCTAGCTCCAAAGCTATATTTGATTTTTTGGGGGAGTGGTAGGGGAGGCAGGTGATCTTTTTCAAGCATCCTAATTCTACATGCCTTCCAAGTTAAAGTATACTTTACTCTGAGTAATGGCCTTCTAAAACTTTATGATGGTGGTTGATCATATTTTTTTAAATCTGTTTCCAGAAAATTGCCATAACATTAAATTTACTAAAGATAAATTTTTTTTGACTTAAACATAGCTCTTGTTATTTGAATCTCATTGTCCTTTTAAAATGTCTCCAGTTGACAGTGGCCAGAAAGCACGAACCTGTAATAGACATAGTGAATTGTAAAAACTCAATTTCTATTTATTGACTGAATTTCCAGAATCCAATTGTTTAGAAAATTGCAATTTATAGAGAATTGCTTAATGGATTTAATTTTCTATTCAGCTTCATTTTCTATTCCTTCTTTGCTTTAGCCAGACTTTTCTTTGTATATCTTTCTAAATGCATGTCTCACACTTTCTTTTTATGCTTAAATGAAGTTGTCTTTTATCACT
This sequence comes from Talpa europaea, assembly GCF_964194135.1. Classification (NCBI taxonomy): domain Eukaryota; kingdom Metazoa; phylum Chordata; class Mammalia; order Eulipotyphla; family Talpidae; genus Talpa; species Talpa europaea. The sequence continues at coordinate 26,050,289 of NC_140078.1, read as the reverse complement.
TACTCAAACCTGTAAATTCTTTCCAGCCTCTGGACTGTTCACACACTGTTTTCTTTTTCTGCAATGAGCTGCCCTTATTCTCCATGGCAGCACTTCATTCCTCTTTCTCACACATTCTCTCCAATATACACATATGTCAGTTGACTAACACCACCAATTAACTCTATGATTCTTGAGGCCCATGACTTCATTTTCTTCCCTACCATATTCTTAGTGCTTGCAGACTTGTAATAAGCCCTCCAGAAATATCTGCTGAGTCAAGACAGGACCTTAACTGTTACATCTTTCTGATTTCAAAGCATCTAACAAAAGGGCAATGCATGCACATTCAATCATTTTGCTTATTAAAGTGGAGGTTAAAATGTTTGGGGGAGTCTACCCATAACTCTGTACAGTATTTCCAGCTTTTTACACCACCAGCAGGAATCTTATAGAGGAAAGGCACTCTTTTTTCTATCACCCATAAAAAGTTGTAATAAACTTCACTTTTCTGAAGAGTATTCACAACTACAATTTGCTGATGAATTTAATAATAGCACTCAGTACTTTTCATAATTTAATCATAAATTTAAGGATGGCTTCTCAACTTCCTTTAATGCTACTTGAATGTTGCCAATATGTTTCTAGAGGCTCAAAAGTTCCTCCTGTAGCGTAAGTGTTATCCATGAAAAGTGCTTACTTATTGCTTAGAAACTAGGATAAAATAGACTCAGTTTTCTTAGAAATGATGGTCCCAATTATTTTCCAGCCAGATAAGTAAAAAGGCAATGAAAAGAAGGCAAATTTCTTTATTTTATGTGGTTAATGCATTCTGAGTGCCTCGACTATGTCAGGTATTTTAAAAAAGCATGTTACGTGTTTGTTCTCTCTTCTCTTACCATATGTGTAAAGCAGGCTCTAAACTGTTTTGATCCTGTACTCCTCTCAGTAAAACTTCTTGGGCAAAGCCGTCCAATGTATGGACATATATTTATAAACATGTACTACCATAATTGTTAATTAACTTATAAATCTTAAACTGGAAATACTCTATTTCTTTAAAAAAACTGTATAGTCCAAGGTTATTTTTTGCTGTTTTATTTAATTCATCTGTTTGTTTTCTCTGTATGCCACATATGAGTGAAATCATATAGCCCACACCTCTACCCATGCATTGGTCAAAGGGCACTTAGTTGGCTTCTAGTTCTTGGCTATTGGAACTAATCCTGCATTCAACATGGGGGCATATATATCTTTTGAATTAATGTTAGTGTATTTTTGTGGTAAATATCTAGAAGTGGGAAAACTGTATCTTATGGAATTTTTGTTTTTAATTTTTTGAGGAATCTCCACACTGATTTCCATAGTGGATATGCCAATTTATATTCCCACCAACAGTGTATAATGATTCCCTTCTCTCCACATCATCTCCAACATTTGTTGTTTCTTGTCTTGCAGATAATCATTCTCACAAGTGTCAGATAATATTTCAATGTTGTTTTGACCCATATTTCTCTAATAAGAAATAATGAACGCTTTTTCATGCACCTATTGGCCATCTGTATGTCTTCTTTGGAAAAGCGAATACAAATCCTATGCTCATTATCAAAGGTTTGCTTATTTTTATTGTTGAATTTTATGAGTTCTTTTTAAGATATAAATCTTAAAAGGATGAGATAAAATTAATATTTCAAATATCTTCTTAATTGTAATTCATAACCTTTTGCCAATATTTAAGATACATCAAGAAATGAAGTTACTAATGAGAAATTTAAACTTTTGGTAACATTATTTTTAGCCTATACTTTACACACACACACACACACACACACACACATTTAATTTATACAGAACAAGGGTCTCTCTAGTTTAAAATACTGGTATTATGGGGGGTAAAATAAGTATAATTATAGTGACCTAAATATTGTAAATATCAACAAATAAGTACTTAAAAATTTCAAAAAAAAAATTTCTTCTTTGAATCTATATGAGAAGATGGAGGCCAACTAAAACTATTGTGGACATCATTTCACAGTATATGTAAATCAAACCATTATGATTTAAGTCTTAAAAATCCAGTGATGTATGCTGATTCTTTCTCAATAAAATTGGAAAGAAAAACTTTGTTTGGGCAATATTGGGACAAGAAAGCCTTTAATCTGTTATTCAGAACTACTTAGCAGTGCTACTTTCAGAAAGGCACCATGCTTACCCTTGAAGATGGAAGACTACAAGCCTCTAAAGCAGTTTCAACTCGCTTCCGGTCGGCTGAAAACAAGCGGTATATGCTGTGAAGTGAAAAGTACAACAGTGGAGAGATGTTTACAAGGCTCAGAGACCACAGCACTTGTAGATGACACCAACTAAAAACATTCCCTTGAATCAAACCTCTTTATCATTTGTCTTATAAGAATTAAAAAATGCCCATGCAAGTTTCTACTACAAAATCTAGGTGTGAATTTTAAAGTCCAAGTGTCTAATATAAAATCATTATTGATAATCCAATTAAACAACATTGCACTGAATAGCCTCTAAGATTAAGCACCAAAATAAACATCCTTAATAAAAAGTTATTTATTTCCCCTTTCTGCTACCCATTGCTTTAAAAGTGTATGTTGTTAATAACAATATTGAATATTATTAATTTAGCAATTTTATTAGCAAACACCACTGGTAGGTAGTAAGTCAAAGGTCAAAGACTTAGCTGAGTACAGTCTAGAGCTGTGCTTTCTTTGGTCAGCAATTTGGTTTTAAATGTAGAACTTAAGTAACAGACAATGCAATATAATGATTTGTATTTATCAGTTCTACTGTAACATTAGAAGATAAAGAATCTGGAGACCACCAATTCCTCAAGGAATATGGTGGTGTTGAATTGCTGTTGTCTTCTTTAGTTGGAGTTTTACTCTTCAGTTTTTCTTCCCAAAACTGAAGTTTTTCATGACATAACTTCTTGAATTCGGTTGACATTTGAGTTTGCAAACTCTGTTTTAGGTTAGTATCATTTTGGTAGAACGAAAACACTAAAATCATCCAATTTGTAATCTTAAAAGCTCAGATGGTCTTTCTGTTTTAGCAACAAGGTTGCTAAGAGGGTAGGACCCCCCTTTCTGCTTTGGTGTTCCTTGAAAATGATGTCATAGGAAAGGGGGAGGCTGGGAATCTCTACAAGGAAACCAGCTGCACTCACATGAATATGGAGTGTGAAGGATGAAGGGGTCAGCATGTATTTTCAGGATCCTACTCCGCTTAGTACAGGCACAAAACAGAGCCATGGCAAGGATTCAAAGCTTTGAGAAAAAGAAAATGAATAATGGGAAGTGCTCACGCAGCTTACTTTTTGAGAGGAATTCGTCCTTCTGGAGTAACTTGCAGTTTAAGTTTAGTATAGCTGTTGGAGAAGCAGAAAAACAAATGTTTAATTTTTTAAAATGCTTTTATTGAAGAATAAAACACATATAAAAGGGCTTGTGCATATGTGCAGTTTATGGAATTTTTACTCGCTGTCCAAGTCACTGCAGTTGGCACTCAGATCAAAAAATAGAACATTGTTACTTCAGAAGTATGCTGGAAGTTCCTTTCAGTCTACGTCCCCAAAGGAACCATTATCTTGACTTAACAGGTTTTGGGGGGCTTATTTTTTTTTTCACTTTATGTAAATGAACCACATTCTTTTGTGTCTGGCTCTTTTCCCTCAATATTATGTATTTTAGAACCATCCATATTTTTGTTTATAGATGTAGATTATTCACTCTCATGGTAGAACAGTATTCCTTTGTGTAAATATAACAACTGTATTTATCTCTTCAACTGCTTCTGGACATGTGGCTAGACAGCTGGAGCAATAAAACTTGTAAGCACCGCTCATGAGTGTGTAAGCTGGGACTGTCACCTTTAGAATTTGCACACACTATGATCTAGCAATCCCATACCTGGCTGTAAATGCAATGGGTTCATCAAAAAGTATGTTTTAGAATGTACAAAAGAGTTATTCATAGTCAGACACCTGTAGAAATGGATATTTGCATTAGAAAAAACCAACTAGATGCTTACTAGCTATAGAGTGCTATATTTCATGTAAAACAACTTTATTTGTGTGTTCCTTCTACTAACTTTGCCTTCTGAAACAGATGTTTCTGGAAATGTCTGTTAGGTGAAGGATAGAAAGATCTAAGATCAAAGATGGTAAAAAGCAAAGAGAAATAAAGGAAGAGGAAGAGAGGAAGGTAATATAGGAAAGGCCCTCAAAGCGACAAGCTACAGATATCAGATAATGATTCAAACAAGATAATTTAAGGTAAGAGGTACTGACAGTGAGGTACTGACTGACTAGTAAAATGAATTTATAAAGAGTAAAAAGTAAGGTGGGAAATGTCTTAGGTTTGGAATTATGGATCTAGGTCTGTCTTACAGAAAAAAGGATGAGAGAAACTATTCATTTAACTAGAGGGCCACCTTGTAATGTTACCACTTACAGATTTGATTTAAAGGCTTCCCAACCTTTTGGGCATTCATGGTTTTCAAAGTGAATCCAACCAGCTTTCCTTTCTGCTCATCTAGCAAAAATCATTGTTTTGTTTAAATAATTTTTAGAATGGCTGATGAATGGCTGGGTAATCGATTTTGCTTTTTCTTTCTCCTTTTCATTCTACTATTTTCCGCCACATCTTTTCTCTTTTCTTACTAATACTTGCTGTGATTGTTTATAAGAGTAGGGATCAGAATGTTATTAATTTAAGTAGGCAAGGAAATCACTGTAGAAACTATGAGAGATCTCATAGAGATCATAGAGAAATGAGTACCATACATTGGTCATTCTCCTTACAGTAATAATCGATACAACACAAACAGATGTAGAAGTAGATTCTGAAATTAATAACATTTGCTACTGTGTATAGCTGCTAGGATTTCGAAGTATCTCCTTCTTGTGTTTCAGGAGCACTGACATTCAGAGGAGCTCAGGCCAGACATAATGAGCATGTGGAGCTTGGAGAAAAAGAGTGATCTTTCTTGGAAGGCTTTCAATTCCAAACAGTAGAGATATCAGTCCTCTAACAAATTCCAAAGGGAAATTTATGTTTATCAACGTAAGAAGCCAGTGCAGTGTAAACAAAAGGCTCACAAAGGAGAAAGGAAACTGACTCAAAAGAAGAAACACCCTTAGCAATAAAATTAGAGCTACTTACGCCTTTTCTAGAAATGCATCCCTGGACATATTTTGGGCCAGCAGGTTTGTTGCCAGGCTGAAAACCTCATTTGTCCATTCCTGAAAAATGTAAATCACACTTGCATTAACTTAAATTAGACATGTGTTTTTCGCTAACCTACCAGGAAGACAAATTATTTAAGGTCCATTCCTTCCTGTCTTGGTAAAAGTGACATAATTAAATTCAAATCCCTGAGTGACTACTTCTTTCCTACAAAAATATTCTTCACACGTAAACATTATATTTCTGTTTATAAAAATCTCTACTGGTTAGGTATCTGGCATGTTGCTTTCAATAACTGATTTTTTTTTTTACTATTTTCTTGCATTATAAACAGGAGACATAGAAAAGTTTAAAATAAGTCAAATGTATTTTCAATATATCTACAAATGCAATCTTCTCACTTTATTACTCAAATCAAAGGAGTTAATACATGGAATATTTAAGTATTAGTTACAGTTCTAGACCTAGTTGCAATTGTCTAAATCCAGTTGTCTAAATCTTTGATAGCATACCAATACCCTCTCTTTCCCCAACTCAGTCTCTGTTCTCCTTATCTTTATCCCTACCTCACACCACTTACCAATGATCTAACTTCACTTACAAGAAAATGGAAAAGAGCAAATTTACCAAAAATATTGAAATTCCATTCTAGGTGAGGATTTCAAATATGTAATCAACATTCTGAGCCAAAAACCAATTCTTAAAGAGACGATGATATGCATGCTCAGTAATCTAATCATCCAATGTTGTATTTGAATTGGCCCCCTCCTCAATGAAATTATATTTCTTATTTCAACAGTTTCTACACCTACTTTTGTTATTTCTACTGTTGTTTGCTGGTCTTTTGTTGCTGGATATTTGCAATGGAAAAACCAACTAGAAGCTTACAATTGAAATATAACGGGAGATACATATAATTGAATTCCTTATAATATAACACATTAAAAATTAAAAAGAAACAGGTAAAACTAATTTTAATAATTATAAATATTTTACATTTATTTATAATCAAAAATCATACATTTTGCAATAGTTCACAAATATTATTAATCCTAAAATCAACATAAAATTTTTAAGCAATCTTAACTTCTTTCAATAAATTAAGTCTTTGAAGGGAGGTATGGATTTTACATTCATAACTCAGCTCAATTTGAGCTGGCAAACCTTGCAAGGGTCCCCTAGACCCTTGGCTCTTTCTATGGGTCCTTTATAAAGGCAGTTAAAGGACTGTGTCATCACCACCTTTACATCACAGCCACAGTTAGCTCATTTTAAAAGTGAAGCTTAATTTATTTTCATCAAAAGCTTAGAATGTGAGCATCCAAATCCCCCAAACTTACTGGCCTCTTGAAGCTTTCTGAGAGGCTCAAAATATCTGACTCAGGCTGCATCGGAGATTCAGGGACTAAAGCAGTGACTGAGGAGACTTTATAAATAACCCCATTCTTGGTGGGGGCTGGTCTCAGTTTATGTCAAAGTGAGCTAAAACAGCTTGTGTTTTATGTTGGCTTCCCCAAAAGAAACCCCTGTGATAAGGATTTATGAATAATAGATTTATTACAAAGTATGCTCTGGCAACATTATAAAGAGTGAGCAGGACAAGAAGGGAAGAGGCAGAAGTGAACCCCACAGCTGGTAACTTTGGCTTAGTTCCTGCATAGACCATCCTCAAAGCTGAGTTTTCAGTGAGGGACAAGGGAACTGAAGTGCGGCAATCCTTGTGTCTGTTGGTTAAAGGCTGCTGGAGTGGATGGCAATCCCCAGGCACTTCCTGTTCTCCTTAATAGTAAGCTAGGTCGGTCCCAGCAACCAGACAGAGCGGCCAACAAAGAGAGAATTTCTGGCTTTTGGAAGTGAAAGTCCACTGAGATGTTGTGTGTGAAAATGGTGAAGAGATTGGAGAGAATGTGGGCTGAGAATTTCTAGAACCTCTGCAGCCTGATTACATATTTCAGGAATTCTGGGCAATGGGTATCTATATAACACAGAGGGGTGTACCATGGGTGCTTGGGAGAATTGGTTCATATATTTTCTAGGCCATCTTTTTCAAATTTTCATGTGCATACACATCGCTAAGGGGTCTTGCTGAGTCCAGATACTAATTTAGGAGGTCTGTAGAAAGGATAAAGAATCTGCATTTCCAACTAGCTTTCAGGTGAGGTCTATGTTGTACCATATATGAGCAGCAAGGCTGTAGAGAGGATTTTGTAGCACTAACCGAAGCTTGTTAGAAGTGCAGGACTCTAAACTTCACACCACATCTTGTGACTCAGAAGCTGCATTGTTTTCAAGAAATCTTGCAATCATGAAGATTTCAAGACATCTTCATATTTTTATGGATACTGTTAAGCCAGCAACAACACTTTAAGAAGAGGATTGTTCTAGCACCTGGTTTAGGCGGGGATATTCTAATCTTGGTGTACTTACTTCCCAAGCAAATAATGAAATTATTTTGTTTATTTGTCTTAGAATAGCCAACAGCTTTTACAGTTGTCAGAAGAACAACATGGCTAACAGAAGACAACATGGCTAACAGCTTACAGCATCCTGGGCTCATCATGAGATTATGACATGCTTTGCTACAGGGTCCATCCTACCTGGCAATGTTCTCATAAATCTAGTGCTGGGCCCAGTGAGTTTGGCATTGGAAGGGTAACTTCTTATTTAATATGGAGGATTTATTTTTCTACCTTCAGAGACAAGGTGCTAATGATTGACACTGAACTTATTTTAACCCCTGCTGTTTAAACCATAAGCTTCTTAAGTGATATTTTCTGCTTTATAATCAATCTTTTCTCATAACGGGAAGAACAGGAACTCAAGCTAGAGAAAGTGGACCTAAAGGTCAACTTTCCTGGAGTTTCACCTAGAGTTTAAATGTGCATGCTTATATCTCAGATCTGGAGATTATTTCTGTAATTCCCTTCCCCAACAAATTTCTGTGCAGTTAATGAGAAGTCAAGTGTTGACACCATTAGAGATACCAAGTTTTGCTACCGGGTCACAAAGTCAATGTATTTCTATTTCTAAGATGATTTAAGTACCATCATTTTTAGCACAGGGCTTTTGTGTCTGCTTTATACTACTAACAATTGTTTCATGATTATCAATTACTTGCATAGGCATTAGAGTGTTTACTATGAGCTGAGCTAAGTTCTTTGTATCCAATAACTTATCCCCACCACAGTTCTTAGCAGGTAGGTACTGTTATTAGCCTCATTTTACAGACGAGAATTTAAAGTTTCAAAGCACTTAGAATAGTTACTTATGTCCTTAGAGCTAATAAAAACTACTGTGTGGAATTCAATCCCTGGCTTCTTGGTTATTCTGAGAGATTGTGCTTTCTGAAATTTTGCTCTAGAAAATTTTAGGGTGGCTGGTACATATAATTCACTAAAATAAATAAATGCACTTAATTGCATTTTGTAAAAAACACTGATTTCGCACTTACTATTAATTAGGCACCATTCTAAGCATTTTGCAAGTAATTAACTCATTTACTACTCACAGCCACCTTATGAGGTACAGTTTATTATTATCACTATATTTTGCAAATGAGAAAACTGAGGCTTGAAGCATAATAAGTTTACAAAGCTAGTTATAGGCACACCTGAGATTTGAACATGGGAAATCTGCTTATAGAGTCTGTCTACCTTATCACTAAATAATGGTGCTGAAATAAACTATGAAACTGATGAACTAAACACCTTGTTTCTATGCTACAGTGTTTGATGGTAGAGGAAAAAATGATGAGATAGTGAGAGGGGTAAAGTTAGTCACAGACTTAGCAAGTCTAAAGTCTTGCAACTTTGATAGAGGTAGGTCAGAAATGCAACTCAGACTTGCTTTAACCAATATAAAAAGAAAGATCCAACCATAACATGATTCACATTTGATCCAGGTTCAAATCCCCATGATGCAACAGTTCTTTTCCTACTTCTGAAAACAAAGGGAAATTTCTCCCATTGGAAAGTTACAGTTCTTAATTTTTTGGACTAATATACAACTGCAAAGGATATACAAAGACAGACTTCTGGAGGGAATACCATTACTGTAGATGTTTCTGCTTCCCAAAGTCCTCCAACGTAGTCCATTATGCTCTCCTCACCCCCTCTCTCCCACCTTTGCCCATTCTCCATTACGCAAAACACAGATAGTGGTGTAGTAATCACAGATCCAAATTTAACAAACGTTAACATTTTTCCATATTTGTTTTACTTCTATAAATACACACACACACACACACACCAGTTCAATGCAGCAATGCGGATGAATTCTACATTGTGTTTCTCCCTGATGTTATTCTTCTTTCTTTTCTCAGGAGCAAACTCTGTTTTGAAAAATAGAATCAAAACCATATCTATTTTCATTTGGAATTCTAAAGAGAATTTTGTGTATCAGAGTTCAGCAAACTAAGGTCCAGGGGCTAAATCCAATGTCCCACCTGTTTTGTAAATACTTTTATTGGAATAGAGCCATGCTTGTTCATTTATGTTCTGTCTATGGCTGCTTTCATGGTATAGTGACAGAGTATAGCAGCTGCAACAGACACTCCAAAGGGTCAAAATTTTCACTAAATTTGCAGAAAAAGTCTGTGCTTCCCTGTCTGGACCCCATTTTGCTTAAAATATTACATAAATCATATCATACTATATGCATTCTTTGACCAGTAGCTATTTATAACCAAAATTGCATCCTTAAAATGTGTCCTTGCTTCTGCATATTGATCAAGGTCATTAATTTTAACTAATATACTCATTCACTATAGAAAGGCAAAATTTACTAATCTAATATTTAATTGATAGGCAGAACTGATTTTTTTCTTCAAAAAATGTTTGTTTGCAAAAAAAAATCAAATATTTGGGAATAAATCTAAAAAAAGAGGTAAAGGACCTATACAAAGAAAACTATGAAACACTGTTAAAAGAAATAGAAGAAGACACAAAGAAATGGAAAGACATCCCCTGCTCATGGATTGGAAGAATAAACATTATTAAAATGGCATCCTACCAAAAGCAATATACAGATTCAATGCTATTCCAATCAAAATTTCAATGTCATTCTTCAAAGAAATAGAACAATTATTGATGAAATTAATATGGAATCACAAAAAAACCCGAATAGCCAAAGCTCTCCTGAAAAAAAAAAGAAGGGAATGGAGGCATCACACTCCCAGATTTCAGGCTATACTACAAGGCCATGATCATCAAAACTGCATGGTATTGGAACAAGAACAGACATACAGACCAAAGGAATCAAATACAAAATCCAGAAATAAAGCCACAGATTTATGATCAACTAATCTTTGACAAAGGAGCAAAGACTATGAATTGGAGCAAAGAAAGTCTGTTCAATAAATGGTGCTGGGAAAACTGGGTCGCTACATGCAAAAGAATGAAGCTTTACCACTACCTCAGACCATACACAAAAATCAACTCAAAATGGATTAAAGAACTAGACATAAGACCTGAAACCATAAAATAGAAGGAAATATAGGCGAAACACTACGTGATATGCACATCAAAGACATCTTTACAGACACATCACCCAAAGCAGTGATAGTGAAGGCAAAGATAAACAGCTGGGACTACATCAAATTAAAGAGCTTCTGCACAGCAAAAGAGACAATAACAAAAACAAAGAGAAACCCCACCGACTGGGAGAACATTTTTGCACCCAACACTAATGATAAAGGACTGATCACAAAAATCTGCAAAGAGCTGATGAGACTCAACAACAACAAAGAAAATAATCCAGTCAAAAAATGGGCAGAAAAGCTAAAAAGAAACTTCTCTGAAGAGGAAATGCAAATGGCCAACAGGCATATGAAAAAATGTTCAACATCACTTGTAATCAGGGAAATGCAAATCAAAACTACCATGAGATACCATCTTACACCAGTGAGAATGGCACACATTAAAAAAACTAGCAACAACAAATGTTGGCGAGGGTGTGGAGAAAAAGGAACTCTTCTGCACTGTTGGTGGGAGTACAAACTGGTCCAACCACTATGGAGAGCTGTGTGGAGATTTCTGGACCTACTAAACATAGAGCTTCCATATGATCCAGCAATTCCACTCCTAGGTATTTACCCAAAGGACACAGAAACATCAATTCCAAAGAACACCTGCACCCCTATGTTTATAGCAGCACTGTTTACAATAGCTAAGCTTTGGAAACAGCCCAGATCCCCAAAAATAGATGACTGGATCAAGAAGATGTGGTACATATATACCATGGAATATTACTCAGCATTTAAAAAAGATAAACACATGCAATTTGCAGCAACATGGATGGCGCTGGAAGGGATCATGCTCAGCGAAATAAGCCAGAAAGAAAAAGAAAAATACCGGATGGTCTCACTCATAGCAGGAATCTAGAAAACTTAAATAAGGGACCAGGAAAATGAATAACTGTAAGAAAGTGAAAATCAAAATCAACAAAAAACTATGAACCAGAGACACTTTTTTTGGGGGTGGGGGGCAGGAGGGGAGGGACTGGGGTCAGAATGGGGGGGTTGAAATTGTATGGGGAATATAAAAATAAAATTTATTATTAATTAACAACAAAAAAAAAACTTATGCACATCAAAAGACCCTCTCAGTAAACTTGAAAGACATTCTACTGAATGGGAAAACAATATTTGAACATTATATATCCTACAAGGGGCTATTAACCAAGATTTATTCACATGACTTGATGATAAGAAAAAATACCCAATCAAAAAATGGGCAGATCTACGTAGACTCTTCTCCAAAGAACACATAGAAATGATCAACAGGCACATGAGAAAATATTCAACATCACTCATCATCAATAAAATGCAATTCAAAACCACAATAAGAGACCAGGACCCATGAGAATGGCCCATACCAGAAAGACCAAAAACAACAACTGTAAGTGTGTATCTTAAAAAGAGATGCATCAGGTAATCCAGCAATTCTACTCATAGGTTCTACTCAAAGACAAAAACACTAGTTTGAAGGCATGCATGCATCACTGTGTTCATTGCAGCACTATTTATAATAGCCATGTCATGGAAACAACTTAAGTGCCCAACAACAGATGAGTGGATTAAGAAGAGGTGATCTATATATATAATAGAATACTACTCAGCTATAAACACATAACAACATAAAAGGAACTGGAGTGGATTGTGCTGAGTGAAATAAATCAGAAGGAGAAAGACAAATATGGGTGATTTCTTCATGTGAAACAAAACAAAGAAACAGACAAAGCTATAACAGAACAAACTCTAGAAATCTGACTGCAGAGAGGGAGGATGGGGGTTGGGAAGCAAAAGGGGAAGGTGACCCAGTGGGCTATAGCAGAGGATTATGGGTGTTTTGGTGGTGGATGTGGTATGTTAACATACATCTAAAGAGATGTAAACCTACACCCCAAAACATACACAGAAAGTACAATTTTTTTTAAAAAAACAACAAAGCAAAATGTTCTTGGATTAAATAATAATTATAACCAGATATTTTAATATCTGAGAAATAGGAAAGTCTAACAATTTTAATTCTTTTCTGTCTTTTATTTATTGACAAATGCCTTTTGCTGGCAATGCTAATGGTGTCTTCTCATTATGTTTTCTCATAAGTGGGTAGACATTTGGGATGTAAGAAGGAACATCGTGCAGCTCATTCAGGATTGCATTGCCTGGCTGAGCAAGCACACTGCTCTCACATACAGGCATGCATCAGAATTCATCTCGCCAAGCATTTGTCTTAACAGAGCAGTAAAGACTCTTTTCACAATGAAAGATGGTATATGAGCCCTAAAGACTTTCATTAAAATCAGAAAGGACTGTCTAGGATGTCATTGCATTTATGATACTATGTAGAACACTTGCAATTTTGATAAAATTTCTGGTATAGTTTCTCTATCAGGTGGCAATGAAGTCTTATACTTTATATAGTCAAAATGTTCTCATTTTCATTTCATACACAAAGTGAAATGGTAGTGAAATAATATAATTACTAAACAAAACAAAATCCAGGAAGTATATTAGGACCCAATGTTATCACTATTGGAATACTAGAAAATCATATTAGTCAAATAATGTATTAAGATCAAGGAGAGGTGCTTAATTATTTTCAGGCCATGTGATCTGAATATTTTTAGAGTACCATTACAAAAGTACAATTCAAACTAGCTGATGTAATATGAAAATTTGTCAAGGGCATTGGGTTATTTCATATAATTGAAGGAAAAATTGTAAAAATGGCAGCAGCTGAATATATTTATAATATAGGATCATCAGGAACCTGGAGTTTGAATGACAGGAAGACTTTCTTCACTTCTCTTTCACTGCTCTCTCTTCCTGATGGTATTATTCTTTCCCTTCCTGACCATCTTCCTCCCCATGGTCACCTAGAGTCACATGGTCATCAAGGGTTGTCACATCTGATGTCGCCTACTACCAGAGAGGGCCTGACTGATTTTCTCACTTCCAAAATGAAAAATTCTGGGGAAGGACTCTCATTGATCTACTTTCAGAACAATCAATTCAGGTGAGAACCTAGCAGCCATAAGAACCAAATCATTGAAACTGGGGAGAAGCAGTGGGCAGAGGATGGAATAGTATAGGAACACTTATCCATTCACAAGAATGCTATAGAAAAGCAGACAGAAAAAAGGATGTGTTTAATTCCATGAATTGTGTGGGATTCCATAGTTCTGCATCACATTCTTTTTATAAAACAGGCAACAAATTCATACTTGTTCACTTCAGTTCAATGCATGAATGAGTGATTATGCAAATGAAAGAGAATTACATCATGCCTTTAAATTTGTGTTTCAAAATTAATTTTTAAGTATTTTCCATTGTTATAAAATACTATTCAATCACCATTCTTGGTTACAGGGTTTGTGGTGTAAGCCTTATATATGTCCTATTGTAATTTAAACTATGCTAGAATGGGTTATAAAAAACATGATAGCCACTACATAAAGTATAGAAGTTTTAGTAGTAGAGCTTTTACAAACATTGCATGTTTTCACTTATAGGTGGAATATAGAGAAACAAAACAAAGGGCCAGATAAAACAAAGACAATATAAACTTTAGACCTCTTACTATAGATATAAGGCTACTAGAGGGGGAGGGTGGAGAGCAAAGTATGGAAGGGACCCAATGGACAAAGATGGAGGAACATGCCTTGGTCGTGGATATGATGTGGTGACTTACATCTGAAGGGGTTTGATCTTAAACATCTGAATAGCTATCATGTTGTAAACCAATATTACCTTAATTTTTAAGACACACACACACATACACACACACATTTTATGCTGGTGTTGTATTCTGAAAAACTGTTGCCCAACTATCTTTGCTTGGATAAGTGAAGCATTACTACTAATGGCACCTTGACTAGGCTAAAGGACTGCTTCTATGCCTAAAAGCACACTATAGTGTATCTGCAAAAATCCACATTTTATCTACTTTCAAGAGGTGTCAGCTCTGGTATATCCCTAGTCCTCCAATACCTTTGTCAAGATCTTCTTCTCAATGGAACATATTTAATGTGATGAAATCAAGTTATCATGAATGTTAAGAGAATTCTTCAAAAGGAAAAGCTAAATCTCCCCTCCTCAACTCTACCCCAAGTGCAACATCCATGGCCTGGAGTGTGAGTGGGAAGAATAGAGAACGATGTTTGCTTTGGCTATGAGTTCATGATGAAAGGGTTTCAGTTATAGCAGTGTGAGTCTCACATGTTATTTTGAGCATCAGCTGGGGAGACATCCTTTCCCCCCTCTGGCTTATTTTCTGAGTCAGTGCTCACTTGTACAACTTAGAGTTTGTTAATCGACTGCCCATAAGTGATACCCCTAAGGCTTCATTTCCATAGTGTATTTCTTGATCCACCATATTCTTGAGATAATCATCCCCACATCCTCTGCATGTCACTTTTATAGAAATATTTGCTATTATCTTCAAAGGCCAGCAATGTCATGCTAATTATTACTGGGTTGAATGGTCCTGAGTGCTATGTACTATAGGTAGTAAATAAATGCATGTAAGCAGGGCCCATGACTATAATTGATAACATTGTTTATTTCTTTTAAATGTGATTTGACTTGAGATAAAAAGAAAAAAATTAAAAAAAAACAATGAATCTCTTTAGTAAGATGTATATCAAACAGAAAAAGAGTGATCATAATTTCTTAGGTGTTAAGTGGTGCTACTTATCCATTAAATGGAAGCTGTTTGACAAAATTAAAGTGCATTTCTAGAAAACTAGTTAGTAAACTACAGACAGGTACTTCCTCATTAACTTATAACTTAACATGGAATTCTGCTGAAATAAAATTTTCTCATTTGGAAATCAATTTGCCTGAAATACTTTTTTTTTTAATGGAAACTAGGTTCTTCCCCATTAAATACAGGGAGTTCCTGATCCTTGTAAGTGAGTATATCCAGGTAAGCTTTGGCTCTGATTGCTTCACCCTGACCAATTCTCATTGCTGGTGGAGGCAATGGAAAGGTAAATCAAACACAATTTGTTCTTGTCTTCCAATTTAAGATAAAATACCATTATCAATTTATTTAATGGTTCCTACTTATTCTTATATTGTTGATGCTTTAGCTAGTATACTTAAAAATACACTTCATTGGATTGCTAATCCCTACTCTGCCACTTAGTAGCTGTGGGACCCACTGCTAATAGTGTTGCCTGATATCTATTCCCTCCTTCTTCCCTAACAGAATCTGACATTATTCAGGTCAGAAACAAGATCACTGAAAAATTGTCATTTTCCAACTTTCCAGAAGCTGGATAGCAATGTGATATGTGTCGACTCACGTATTAGCAGAATAGAGGGTGAGGGGTCTGAGAAAATGGTTTTCTGATGCAGACACCTGTTTTTGCTGTTGGGAATACAAAAGAAATGTCTGCAGCTGCAGAGGCATCTTAATCCATGAGAAAAAATGCATGAGATTAACAGGGAGCTCCACCTTGTTATACTTGAGGCATTGAATCATCAGCAGATATGAGGAAACAAACAAACAAAATGCATATGAATTAAAAAATCCTTAGTTTGTCTAAGCTATTCAATTTGGTTCTCTTCCTCAAATGTAGCTCCCAGTTTGATGGAATCATCTTTTTTTATGTATTTTTTTAAAAATTATTTACTTATTTATACAAGAACCGGGGTACAGGCCGGATGCGTGGGAGGGTGAGAGGATTCACCAGAGAAAGAGCAGGGAACAGAACAGGTAGACTGATGAAATGCACTGCTGAGGGGAGCAGCAGGCGAGACAGGAGAGGTCTGCCACACCATGTGGGACCCTTGCCGGAAGGCAGGGATCGAACCGGCACTGCAGAGGCTGTGGACAGCTTCACAGCGCGGCGCTCAACCGCCTGCGCCACCAGGGGAGGCCCTGATGGAATCATCTTGGATAAGTTTTTTTTAACCTAACATTCACCTGCCTTATAAAATGGAGAAAATGATAAGACTTACGGCTTGGGACTGCTGAGAAATCTGAGTTAATTTGTGTTAAATGCTTTGACCAGAAACAATCACAATTCATGTTTAGTAAATGGTAGCAATCTATAAAAAAAAATTATCATTGCAATACCTATGCAATACATATGTAGTTTAAAAAAAAAAAAGTCCAGAGACTTTATATGGCACTCTTCCCTGAGATCTGCTTCTTCACAGCTATTTTCAGCATTCCTATTACTAAAACTTTTTGGTGGGGTTCTTCCATGTTTCTAAATAATGTATTTATACAGTTTTTTTGATTGACTGATTTTAGAGTTTAATTATTAATATCCAGCTCTGATTGATGAGGTTTTAAATTTCTTATCCTGCCTGCTAGTTCCCATTTCCTTATTCCTGATAGAACTGTGTCACTGGTGTTCTTTTTTCAGGTCACTTCTTAAGCAGATACTTATATACTTCTTTGATCCACCAATTAAAGACAGTATCGCTTGGCATCTCTGTTTGTGAGAGGAGAACATTTACCTACCAATCCTTTTATTTTCATCTGTTGCCAAGTGAAATTTACCTTTTCAATTGTCATGGTTGAAATGCTTTTATCTTCTGCGGTAACCATAACTGCTTGAATCATTTGCTTTTAAATTGATTCTAAATTTAAAACCAGTAAAATAAAACTTTACATGATCTTAAAATTATGAATGTACTTTTCTGCACATATCAGACCATGATTATTTTCCTTGCTATAGTTTCAAGACCATGATCCACGTAACTTTCAAAAGAGAATATTCCTAATACCTCAAGATAATTTGTATCATTTTGGGCCTTTCCTCCTGTTAATGAAAGTCCTGTATATTTTAAACATGACTTATACTTGGAAAACACATTTCATATACATTTATCCCTGATGATTTAATTTTATTTTGGGAAGAAGAAACTTAAGTCTTACTCTAATATCTAATATCCTCCAGCTTCCTACTCCTATTGCTTGAACCTATTAAATGCATATATGTGCTATTTAAATTTCAAGACCAGTACATTTCTTTAGCTCTCAGATATTTTCTTGCATTATGTCTTTCATATTTTCATCTATTCCCTTTTCACTGGCCATTGCACTCTGTAGATGGACTGTGCCTTTATCTCTTACATTTTTTTCTCTTATTGGTATCTTTTTTTTTGTCTACCCCAAGGATTCTAGTTTTCCTGTTTCTTCTTTTGTGATCCTAATTTGATTTTCAATACAACAGCAAGGGTAATCCTGTTATGTCACACAAAAATCAGCCCCTTGCTCAAAACAATGGAATAGCTACATGTCACTGGGAGCAAAACCAAATTCTGACAATGGCTATCTACCACTGTTTGGGTTGCCTAGCACTACTCCCCCAACTCTCTCTGACTCATTCCTCACTGCTTTCATTCCTCATCATCCTTTTCAGTGAAACTATCCCCTTACCATTCCATCAGTATGCTGGGTACACATGCCGATCCAAGGACCAGTTCTTCTCATTTCTGCTTGATGCACTCCATCTTCAAGGCTTTCCTCAAATGTCATCATCTCAGTGTAACTTTATCTGACCAACTTCTTTAGCAGTAAAATGTGCCTCCACCCCCAGTGTTTCCTGTCTACCTTTCCTTCTTTATTCCTCCCTAGCACCTCTCATCACCTTGTTTATTCTCCTTATTGTCAATCTACCCCCACTACATTCAAGCTTCACGAGGACAATCATTTATGTCTATTACTTAATAAAACTATGCCTAATACACAGTAGGCAACTGAGAATTGATTGACTGACTGAATATTATTTTGTAGCTATTAGGAAAACTATTAAAATATTTTCAAAAAAGTGTTTTTTTTTAATTTATGCATGCAAGAGCTGGGGTGTAGGCTAGAGGTGTGGGGAGTGAGGATTCACAGAGACAGAGTGGGGAGCAGAATAGGCAGATTGAGTTAAATATACTGCTGAGGGGAGCAGCAGGCGAGACAGGAGAGTTCTGCTGTGCCATGTGGGTTAGCTCCCTGGCCGGGATTGAATTAGTGCTACAGCTACTGCTGACAGTTCCATAGTGCTGAGACTTAACCCCTTGCACCACCAGGGAGGTCCCAAAAAGTTTTTTGATACTTAGGGGCAGTTCATATACTGAGAGCAAAAAGATGATAACTGATTATTAAGACAACTGATGAAACAGATCAACCTGACACCCTCAAAGGATGTTGGGTATCTTTCCTCAATAATTAAATAAGGAAGCCAAATTTTTCAGAGTTCTACTTCTAATAAAAATGCTTTTTTTTTTTAAAATAATGTGACTGTTTCATGGAAAGACACTGAAATAATATAATCAGTACTTATGGACCTGGCAGGTCCAGAAGACAGAGAAGCAGAGGACCAATGGGAAAAAATTTGACTCTGACTTGTGGGGTAGAAGGAAGGAAAGGGGAGATACTGACTTTCCTTGATGGGAAAAGTGGGCTTGTACAAACAATAGCCAACAGTTGGAAGAGATGTATGTGTGTGTGTGTGTGTGTGTGTGTATGAGATCATGAGATATATATATATATCATATATATATATATATCTCCAAGACAGACACCCAAGAGACTGAGGTCAAGGGCACCTTCCTCCACAATCACCAGAATAGCAATTTCTGGTACTTATCTGGATGTAAGAAAGGGATTGACGTCTAAGTTGCCTTTTTTCTTTTTATTATGAATGTCTCTCTTTTGACTTTTGAACTTATAAACTTTTATATGGATATTCCAGATGGGTGACATTTTCACAATTTAAAAGTTAAGATATGCAGTCTTCATCTGCCCCACACTTATGCAAAACTCAAGTGCAGAACGTGGGGTGAATTTCATTTTCCAACAAAGGACACCCACACTGTTAAATTTCAAGATTAATAGTGCAACATATTGACACACTAAGAACTTTGTCCTTTAGTTATGACTAGGTGGGGGGAACTCTTAGGCATTTTGTTAATACGATAAGGTCAGAAATAGCAGTGAATGAAGATTTCACAAAACAGTAACACGAGGGCTAACTTTTCACATTTGTAAACATCCATCTTTTTGGCATATATATCATTCAATCCAATGGCCAATTCTTTGTCTACATCTTACTTGACCTATGAGCAAGATAATCACTCTTCTTCAAATATTTTATTTGACTGGCTTCTAAAGACGCACTTGCCTTACTGCCACCTCATTGTCTATTCCTTATTGTCTCCTTTTTATAATTCTTATCTCCTCAATTTCTTGGCCTTGGACATATTCTCTACGTATAGTTCATTTCTTGATTGACCTCACCCAGACTAATTAAACACTATCCATAATCTGATGATTTCCAATTTGATGTATTTCTTATATTTGGCACTTAACTCCAATCTCATATACCTCACTAAACACTCAACCTACCCACCCACTTTGGTGTCTAACAATAATCTCAAACTTAAGATAATCTTAACAAAACCCTTGCTTGGATATGTTGCTAATATACCCAAACATGCCCATCTTTAAATTTTCCCTATGAAATATGCGGTCTCTTGGGTCAAAACCCTGCCATCATCTTGGATTCTTCTTCCTCTCATATACAACATAAAATTCATTTGCATATGGTCTTGATTTTTGTATTTATGTGTGTTTAATATATACACACACACACACACACACACAGAGAGAGAGAGAGAGAGAGAGAGAGAGAGAGAGAGAGAGATGTAAACATAGACATAGAAATAGATCTAGATATATAGATATTAATTCATTCCCCTTTTCATCTATTTCATCTCTTCACAGGTCTACCTTTTTCCAAGTCCCTGGAAACTCACTTCATATATTTCAGTAATTCCCTAACTGCTCTTCCTGCTTCTCTCATTGTTTGTCCCCACACTGTCACACTGTGCAATACTGACTACAGGATAAGTCCAATCATGTACACTCTCAAAACCCTCCCAAGGGTTCTATCTCTTCCTCACAATAAATTCCAAAGTTCTTCAAAACCTGACAGTGCCCTATGAGAAATACACTTCCTCTCCAATGTCCTCTGCTAATACTTCCTCTCCATTTTGCTCACTCTGCTTCTGCCACACTTGCCCTTTGCTGTTCCTAAAGCATATCAGGCAATCTCCATTCTCAGGGACTCTGTAATTGCTGTTCCCTATGCATGAACTGTTTTCCATCCAGAAATCCACAGGGCTTGGTCCCTCCAAAATCCCTGAAGAAATCCTTCTTCAAGATTTTGCTCATGTCATCTTTCCAGAGATGACTCATGACCACCTTTTTCACTGACCCTCCTCCAGCACATTCTACTCCTGCTTTCCTTCTTTTGATACCATTTATTACTAATACATGACATGATTTACCTATTCGTTATTTATTGTTTTCTCTCTTCTACACTAAATAGTATGCTCTACATGGAAAAGGCTCATTATTCTGTTTTGTTCAATGTTTTATCTCCAACATCCAGAATAGAATTTAGCACAATGTAGAAGGTTTAATAAAATTTTGTTGAATAATTAAATGAACAAATGCATCCAAGTTCTTTCTTTTATGAATGAAGGGTGTACACAAATTGTTGAAGGACCTAAAAACTCACACCTCTTTCGTGGTAGAGTGCAACTAAGATTTCAGATTTATGGACTCCTTCTTCAGTGCTCTCTCTCTCCCCTTAACCCACACTCAGGCCTCATATGATCAGTAAGGAGAAAGATCTGCTTAGTTCCTTCTGACTAAAACAGTCAAATTTGTGACTTTTCTGGGGGAAATATTTCATTCACAGTATAATCTTTTCTGTTGCAAGCAAAGAGCCCATATTTGTTTTCCCCAGCATCAATTTCTCAACTGCCTGGTTTGCATTTATTTAAGTAATGGAATGAATATTGTGGAGTGAGCTTATAAAATACTATGCAGTATTTGTGAAATTCTTGACTTTTAAATTTGGCCTCCTTAAGTCATCATTTGTCTCCCCTGTGCTTTAATTTTCAAGTTACATGATTCTGTCTCTCTCCCCCTTATAGGGCATGGGATATTTTGATTAAAATATGATCGAGACCAAGGTACAGACACATTGCCATTGCAAAACTTTTTTGTTTTAATTTCCACATTAGCGATTAAGAGGGCAGATGGTTTTGTGTTTCTTGAAAATGTCATTAAAATATCATGATAAGCCTCATGTTTCTTAGACACCCAAAGGACTCTAGGAATTGTTTGGCAGATGAACAAATCTGATGTTTGAGGAGGTGCTGATTCTGTGCTGCTAAATAATATTACATGCTTTCCCAGTTCTCAGTGACTGGGATCTGAGGTATAATTTACAAAGACTAGTTTTTCTTCTTCAATATGAATTTAGACCAAATGGAAGTCCCAAGTCTTATTCAGACCATAGTCTGGTTTGACTCACATGATGTTTTTTTGTTTTGTTTTGTTTTTAAAGATTTATTTATTTATACAAGCACTGGGTACAGTCAGAAGCGCAGGAGGGTGAGAGAATTCACCAGAGCCAGAGCTGGGGACAGAACAGGCAGACCTACGAAATACTCTGCTGAGGGGAGCAGCAAGCGCAACAGGAGAGGTCTGTTGAGCCATGTGGGACTCTCGCCGGCCGGCCGGGATAGAACCGGCACTGCAGAGGCGGAGGGCAGCTGCACAGCCCAGCGCTCAACTGCTGCGCCACCAGGGGAGGTCCTTACATGATGTTTTAATTAATTTATATATTTGCATTTTTTGATGTGATACTGGTTTACAATACTGTATGTGATTCAGAGGTATATGTTCACACCTCTCCAGTAACACATGGTGTTTTTAAAACAGCTGTTGCCAATATTTACACTTTAATAGAATTTTCAGCTTCTTTTAGAGGAAAACAAAGGTCTAGCCATACTGAGCCTACACTTCTGTAAGGAAGAGTCCTGGGAAAGGGGCCAACAGCATTAATATCACCTGGGAACTTGTTAAAGACACAAAGACTCAGGCTCCATCCCAGATCTGCTCTCACTGGGTCCAGCCTTGCATGTTTAACGAGCTCTCGGGTGATTCTGCTACATCCCTAAATTTTGGAGCAACTGCTCTAAGGTAATGATTGGCAGGAGCAGAATAGCAACAACTCAGTTGCAATGGCAATGCGCTCCCAATTGTGACAATGCCCTCCCAGTTGTGACAATGCCTCCATGTCTCTTACTGCACAGCCCATCATGCAGTTGTCAATACTGCTCAGACGCTGCGAGGATGTCAGCCTACAAGCCCTAAGCTGACCCCAGCTGACTCTAAGAATTTTGACTGTCCTTGTGCCTGTGTCTGTTTCAGGAGTTAACTGCTGGATGAACAGAGGAGATGAAGAAATACATCAACATCCTACACTGGAGGTGGGGCGATATCAAGGGGGACTGGACCAAAACCTGGGGAGAAAATGTTCCTCTAGGTTGAAGAACTGGAGGACTGTAGTCTACACTGGATTATCTTGAAGGTGAAGACCAAGTAAGTGAAGGGTCATGGTAGTACTTGAGGTACTATTCAGGTCCAGGATGTGCATGGGTTGGAAGGACTCGAGATGAAAGCAGGCTTGGTGGCTAGAGACTCTTCTGAATGACACTAGGAGTTGGCATCATAGGGATTTTAAAGGAACCCTCAGTCACAGAGAAAACTGGGAAGCAGTCTGGCCACCAGAGTGTTGCCAATGGGGAGTAGTATTAAAATTTTATCTCTATTCTCTTTTCTGGGACCATGAATATAGTCATATTTATCATGTAGCTGATACCTGTTTCCCTTTGCTGCTATTTCCAACCTAGCCATGAGTGATGAAGTCTTGAGTGAATGACTGTTGGAGATTAAGGCAGGAGAGTAAAGGCGAGGATGCTGACATTCACGTCTCCCTGTGATTCCAGGAGGTGGAGGTTGCAGTTTGGGAGTGGCAGTGCAGCAGCAAACATGGGTGTCCACTGGTCCCCAGGAAAGCAATGGATACAGAGATGAGTTTGAAACTCAGAAGGCAAATGTGAAGCTGCTCATTTTCCAGGAACATTAGAGGGGGCTCCTGAAAGGAGCAAGGAAAGCCTATCCTTAAGAGTACAGAGGGGTTGGCAAATCATGCTGGCATAATGCAACATAACAAAAAAGTATAATTGCTGTTTAACTGCAAAAGAAATTACATATTTAGTCCAGTTAAAGAGGGAAAAATTGAAAGACATGCCTTTCTCCCCACATCTATCTTTTAAAGGAGCCAATTAAAGAATAACTTTAAAATTCAATTTCAAGTGATTTAAGTAATAAAGAAAGCATGCCAATCTGGAATAATATGTTCAAAAAAGTTTGTTCTGGTTTTGATTTTAAAATTCTAATTTTGACCCAAGAGATTTCTCAGAAATCTATGTTATTGTTGCAGTCAAGCAACTTCCTTTAGATTATTACCATATCTGAGCACCCCATTAGGGAGTTATCCCTTTGCCGCATTCTCACTTTAGGCTTGTGATTTATTTTTTCCAGAAGGCTGGCTCTCAGCATTCTAGAATGTTGCATCCCTAACAATGGAATCGTGGCTGGCTCAGAGAAGGCACTTGACAAATATGTGCGTGTTGAATGAATGAAGGAACCAGAATCCCTTTGTAAACAATTCTTTTGGAAACATTCGGTTTTTAAAAAAAAAAAAAAAAGCTCAGGTCAACAGTCCCATACAATGAGACAGCTGCCACCTTTGATGCTAGCACTCCACAAGGTACCATGTACATTAGCGCCAGAGATTACATAGAAGGTGTAATGTTATAAAGCAATACTAACAATTAAAAGGCCAGAAAGTAAGTTTTCAGAGTAAGATGGTATTTGCAATTTTTTTTTAAGATTTTATTTATGCATACAAGGGCTGGGGTGCAAGGCAGAGGTGCAGGGGGTGAGAGGATTTACCAGAGACAAAGTGGGGAGCAAAACAGGCAGATCTACTGAAATACACTGCTGAGGGGAGCAGAGGGTGGGCGAGACAGGGGAGGTCTGCTGCACCATGATAGTTAGCTCCCTGGCCAGGAACTGAAATTGTGCTGCAGTGGCTGCCTATAGCTGCATAGTGCTGAGACTTAACCCCTTGTGCCACCAGGGAAGCCCCAGATTTTTGCAAATCTTAACCATCTAACTGAGTGATTTCACTAGGTGGTATATACCCTATAGAATACCACTGCAAGGAAAGGCAAAGTGTATTCTGTAGCTTCATGACATAGATCAGAAACATCAGGAGCTGCTAGAAAAATGTCTATACATGTAATCCTGATAGGGAATGTTACAAGGTTCAGAAACAAAATCCTAAAGAAAATTAGTGGCTAGAAACCAATAGAGAAGAAATTTAGAAATTTAGTATGTTTTACACACAACTACACAAAGGTTTTTGCAACATTAAGACATGCAGATAGATTTGTAATATGAAATCTATATGGATTCTTAGTAAAAACCTCCCTGATTATCATTGTCATTTGTTGAATGTTTTTAATTGAGAGTTAATGAATATCATGAAGTGGCCAATTCTTAATCTGAATGTAATTACTATTGCAGTAAATATTTTTCAAGTATTTATATTTATTTTTATATGTTCATCTGTACATATACTGAGAAATAGTGCATGGAACTCTACAAGTTACTACCAGGATACCAGGATGAGAACTATGCAAGGCATGCACAATGCTGTCAGACAATGTTCACTGAAGTGGTCTCTCCAAGCAAAAATTGTAGGATAGAAGCAAATGGGGTCTTGGTTCTTAAAGAGCGAAAGTAGATTAGGTTTGTAACACAATTTTGGAGAGCAGTTTCTTAAGAGCTCAGAGTGTAACTGGTTGGCATTATATTCATTCCATTATAAGAACTGAAATCAGTGTTATGTAAATGTTGGAAATAAACCTCTATCATAATCACTTAAAGTTCATTAGCTCGGTGTCAGAGCACCGAAGGTTAGAAAATTTTACATTCTGATGCCCAAACAATACTGGTCTGATATCACCTGTAGTTGTGATCTGTGAATGTGAAAAGCTCTATAACAACACATGTACGACATCCAGACTTCAAAGTATTCTTAGATTTATATTCTCTAGTCTTGAAGGAAAATGTATGAAGGGAATGGATCATCACCATAACCTATAAACTGTAAATATGGACAAACAAAGCTCTTCTTCAATATATTCAGTTCAGTGCTAGTTTAACAGGAACTGGATATTTTGAGAGAAAGTAGCAAACTTTGCGTCCTAGGTTCTAAGAATTCACAGCTTCTTGTTTGAAATATCTTGTTGACAAGCTAGTTGTTTCTGTATGCCTCTGAAAGGACAACTATATTGGTAGATTAGCAATCTCTTAATGGTGAGGCTAGGTCTAATTCATCTTTTTTCCTAGTCCATAGCTAAATAAGTATTATTAATTACATTTTTTATTTTTTATATTTTATTCTTTATTATATTAATTGAACAGCCACTATGTGCCTGGCCATGGGCTAGATAGTGTGAAGGTGAAAGAAGTTAAAAAGGTACTGAAGGTGTGTGGTTTCAAGGAAAGTACTGAAAAGGGAATGAGGATGGATGTGGCATGGGGTGAGGCTAAGAGAGAATGAGTTAGAATAAGATGCTTAGGGGAAATGGAATGCATTTTTTCTGTACTTTTTTGCAAAGAAGTTATATCAAAAGCCTTACCCCTAATGAAAAATCTCCATAATTCTAAGTAGATGCCATTATTTGAAAGTGTTTGAATTACACTTCTCCTTGGCAGCTGAATTATTTTTAGGTGAAATTTTAGCACATATTAAGTATGAAAAAAGCTCAGTTTTTCACAGGCAGACGTGCAAGATGATAAAGATTCAGGTTACAGTGACAAATTTCAATAGTTTCTATACACCATACCTTGGCCACTTCTTCTTGGAAAGCCACGAGATTCAAATGGGAGATGTTAACTAAGTCAGGTCCATACACTACTGTTATCATGCGATGTTCCAGGCGTCCAATGTTCCCCACGTCCAAAAGTTCTCGTAATTTGGGGTCCTGGATAATACATGTTGAAAAAGTTAGTCTGTGAATTAGAGATTCCAACAAGGTAGCATAATCTCAATAAAATTATAGTTAATGACTTCAAAACAAAGTTGCCTTTATTCTTACTAGAAAATGATATGAGTTGAAGTCCTTTACCCCATAATGATCCAGAGGTGAAATAATTTGCCCAGAGTCATGGATGTATTGTCTTTGTGGAATTATATTAGCCAAATAAACCAGAGAAAGCTAAATACTGTTTGGTACCGCTTATATGTAGAATCAGAGAAAGCTAAATACTGTTTGGTACCACTTATATGTAGAAACAGAGAATAGAATGTGTTTGCCTAACACTTGGGGATGGGGACATGGGGAGATGTTGATAAAAGGGTACAAATTTCCAGATATGAGATAAATAAGTTCTGGGGTCTAATGCACAGCATGGTGATTGCAGCAATGATTCTATATTCTATATATATATATAGAATATCATAGATATAATATAATAATATAATATTATAATTATATATATATATATATATATATATATATATATATCTGGGCGATCCCAAGGGATTAGCTCTAAATGTTTTCATGGCAAAAAAAAAAAAACAGGTCATTATGTGATGATGTGATGCAGCTGTCAGCTAATGCTATGATGTTAATGATTTTATAATTGTTCATATAAGTATCAAATCAATACGTTGTACATGTAAATTTATGCTGGTGTGCCATGCCAATTATATCTCAATAAAGCTGGGGGGGAGACTTAAGGTCCTCAGTCAAGAGCCCTTTTATCATCATGTCATTCACTAACACTTTTGCATATGCCACATTTCTCCCTCCCTCTATTTCCTTCCAATTGTCCCACACCCCACATATTGAAATGCAAAATCTCATCCTTTTCTTCAAATCATGGACGCATTCACATATTGATGGTTGTCATAAAATTAAAGCAGAACAACATCATCTAGAGGTGGAGAGTAAATACATCTGCTGTTCAGAGCAAGGACCTTCTCTAACACTGAGTGAAAATGGGAAGAGACAACTTGCTCAATTGAACAAAATGGCAGCACTTGCCATGACCATGTTATTTTCAAGGACACACTGAAATTTGGACTTAGAGAAGTTCTTTTGTCTTTTCAGAGCAATTTTCACGCTTTGAAACATTGTAAATGAGGATTCCTTGGAGATAAAGTCCTACTGAGAAAAATGAAACCACCAAATTCAAGGACCTAAAATAGGGTTCAGTTAGCTTGACTGAATTTATTTTCCTCTCACAGGGCCCTCTTTGAAAGGAGTTAAGGTCCATGCAGAAAATTAGCATTAACTCAATTACTTTGCAACTTGTCAGCCAGCTTCTGAATTAGGAAGGAACTTGTATTTTTATTTATTTAGCTAAATACTGGGTAAACAGGGGCTAATTATTTAGGTTGGTTATTCTGATTCCCATGTGAGGTTTTTAGATACAGCATTCTTATAATGTTAGAGTGGACTAACAAGGAAGAAAAAAGAAAGAAAAGAAACAAAATCTTTCCAGCTGAGTTACTTGACTTGGTGTGATTAATTCTCTCTTAATCAAGCTTTCTCCTTTGTTTGATGGCATGAAGAGGAACATATTTAGGTAAGTTAAGAAGAGAGAAAATCCTATTTCAAAGCTGTGCCCGATATAACTAACACTTCAACTTGACTAACAAGTTGAGAACTAATCGAGTACGTCGGGCCTTCTACTGGAAAAATACGTCGACTTTTCTGACAACCCAATAGAAAATATCAAATGCTATCAAAAAATGTCAATTTTTGCCTGCCCTATAAATGGAGAGGAATACAATAAAAAAAATTATTAGGTAAACAATAATGGCAGAAAAGGGAAACTTTTGGCATTCTAGCATTAATGAAAAACTAAAGGAGAATGTTCAGGAAAATGGACTTATTGTGAAAACTAAACAATGATACCATCTGCTCTGTGAAATTATTAACTGCATCTCAGTTTTTAAACACTGATGAGGTAAGGTTAAAAGAATATATATTTGATCAGTACTTTATTATCTTTTATATACTTGGAAGAGTAATTCTCAGAAACAATGTGATACTTGTAATTAGAAATCATAAGTTTTAAATCAGTGATACAGGTTCCATCAATACTTCACATTTAATGGCAAAAAAATTGGGAATACTTTGAAATTTTTCTTTCCTTCCAATGAGAACCACATGACACATCCTCTGACGCTGATCTCTCTCAAGCATTTTGTGTTTGGTCCATACTATTTGACTCCCTAATTCTCATGTCCATTCAGAAAGATTTTTGTCCACTTATTAAAAAGTTAACTGATGAAAGAGTGCCACCTTTCCGAACTGCAGGGACTATGTGTTGCGATCAGGCAGTATACTTGAATTATCCTTGAGATAAAAACTAAAAGTAAGTAGAGAGCACCCAGAGGAAGTACCCAGAATAGAAAATAATTCCAGAAAAGTGCTCTGGGATTAATTATTACCGCTCTTACCAATATTCTTAGGTATAGTTAATAGGAATTTATAAGATGATGAACCCGTTGTGGTAGCTTTGTAAAGTTTTCCCATTAGTGATCGTTTACATATATTTAAAAATTCTATTGGTCATTAGGTAATTGGAAAATTAGGGGCTACAGTCACTGTACCTGGGGGTGATCCTATACTTTCAAAACACCGGCAAGGATATAATATAATGGTACTTCAAAAACAATAAAATAAAAAGAAAATTGAGTTACTTAGAGGTGATTTCTGGGATTGGGTAGATAAAGCTGGCAGGCAAATGATGATGAAAATTGAATCTGAGGGGTATACTTAAAAAGATATTTGTCCTTACAGGTATAAAACATTTCCCTCAGTAGTTTTCAGCAGAGGGAATCCTCAGAGAATAGCCAAAGGGGAATTATCTGGAAGGATAAAAAGCAATGGCACCAACTTTTTGGAGGACCTCATAAGGTGAAAGAAACAGGATGGAGAAAGATAACTTAAAAATGACATCAGTCTCAGTTCTGAGGATATGAATGGCTACATTACAAAAACAAAATCAAAATGGTAACAAGTACTGACAATTTGCCTGAAAACCATCCTTCCCCCCACACCTTTTTTTTCTTTTTTTAAAGATTTATTTATTTATGCATTCAAGAACTGGGGTACAGGCCAGAGGTATAGGGATGAAAAGATTCACCAGAGAAAGTGGGGAACAAAACAGGCAGACTGACCGAAATACACTGCTGAGGGGAGAGGTGGGTGAGACAGGAGAGTCTGTTGCACCATGTGGGTAGCTCCCTGGCTGGCTGGGGGATCGAATTCAAGCTGCAGAGGCTGAAGATAGCTTCATAGTGCTGTGCTTAACCCTTTGTGCCACCAGGGAGGGAGGCACACCCCCCACACCTGTTTTGCTAAAGCATATTCTGAGTGTTTCTTATTTTTTTTAATTTTATTTATTTTTTATACAATAGCTGGGGTACAGGCCAGAGGCGAGGGAGAGTGGGAGGATTCACCAGAGACAGAGCAGGGGGCAGAATAGGCAAACAACAGAAATATACTGCTGAGGGGAGCAGTGGGCGCGACAGGAGGGTGAGGTCTGCCACACCATGTGGGATTAACCCTCACTGCAGAAGCTGCAGACATCTTCACAGCGTGGTGCTCAACCTGCTGTGGCTTGGCACTGGGGAGGCCCCTGAGTGTGCATTATTGATGGAGCCTCCGGATGAGTTTTCAGAGAAGCATTTACCTATTCAGATTTCTACCAACTCCAACACATTTCTTCATCCCTGCAAACTAATATATGAATTCCTTGAAATTTTTAACAAAGGGAAAAAGCTATCTCTAAAACTCTATAAAATTGTTCAATTTTTCTGTTGGAGAACATTGCAGAATAGAGCTCAGAAAAGAAAAAAATAGCAGGTGAAGTGAACTTAGAATTTCTTATTTTCATTAAGTTATCACTCAAGACTTGCTTCCCCAGAATACCCTGGATAAGCTGCCACACTTGGAATTAACCAGACCAACTAAGAATCCTGACAGCTATCAATTAACTGCACTTCTAAAGTTAAGTCCTAGATCATCTCTATTCCCAACTGACTTACAAGACAGATACTGGCTGAATAAATAAGCTTACTTTCTCACAATCATCAGGATTCGTGATTAAATTATTTCACATCCTGTTGCAAATAAAGTCAAACTGCTCAAGGTAATGATTTCTATTTCCAGATAAAAAGCCACTGAAGAAGGTAAAGAATATTCTATACATGAGACACAAGGAGTCCTCTACAGTATATGCTACTATAATTACATTATTTAAATTACTAGAAATTAGTGGAAGGAATAAACACAATCTAAAGCCCTAAATGCCAGTCCAACCTCATTTCTTAATAGGACTTCGAATGAAATGCTTTGTATTTGCCTGTCAGATACAAAATGAAATATATGTGAGACATTTAGATTTCATTTTTTTGTTTGTATTTTTTTAAATTGAGGCAACGCTGGTTTACAACATTGGATATGATTTAGAAATAGATTTCATTTTTGACACCAGAAGCATTTTGTGCAGAAAATAACTTACCGAGTTTTCATCCCTTTGAGAGATATATATATATATATATCTCAAATCCCATAAAGATATAGATATATATCTTTATGGGATTTTAGGCTTACTGAACAACTTGAATATTAGGTTCATTTTATTTCCAGCACTTAATGCAATATTCTCAATCTGAATCACAGTTATATGGATGTAACTTTAATTCATCACTCATATGAAGGAGCTAGTGTCTGAAAGCTTTTCTATTAAGAGTCAGTACAACAGTCGGAAATGAAAGAGAGGGATCCCTAGTTATACCTAAGTGACAGTCTTCTTGTTGAGCTTTATGCGATAAAACTAGCTTTTTGTTGAAGGCAGAAGAGATTCTCTTTATGCTTTATTCAAATGTTGTTGTAAAGAAAAGCTATAAACTTATGCCCAGGATGGTTCTCTATCAAGTCCAAAATTGAACATTTGCCTCTCAAACAACAGCATATTAAGAATTTACCTCGGAATCAATACTTATGTGTCCCCTCACACCTCTCATTTTAAAGATATCTCTCTGTCTCCCTCCCTACTTCTCTCCCTCCCTCTCTCCCTCCTCCCCCAAACCCTCTCTCTGAATGTGGTGAGGAATGCCATTATCTTCTTCAGAATGTACCAGTAGCTGCTCACCTCACACAGCCAGAAGGCTTTTTAGATAAAACACCAGGCACTTGTATTGATTTTCACTCTGAACCCTGGTGCCTTAAACATTCTCCTACATGGAGGGGAGGACTTGGAGGGTGCTACTTATGATTTTTTTTTTCCTTGAAAGTGTCAGATAGAGGGAGTACTTGAATATTTTTTACTAATTCCTTAGGTGGAGGAAGCAAAGGAAGGACAGACTGACATTAGCAAAGAAAAGCAACTATGAGAATCTGTTCTGGGGTGCCAACTCCCTTGCATTTTCATGGCCAGAAAACTTTCTCAGGACCTTGGAACTCTGCAGGTGTCAAATGGGGTAGGGCAGTGGAATACCAGTGCATGGAAAATGTATGTTAGCATGGTGAAGGAATGAATGTCAGAAATAAGAAAAAATTGAATTCAATGGGTGTAGAAGGTATTCATCTTTAAGTATTCTAGTCCACATTTGGAGAAATATCACCAGAGTGGCAAATAGGTTTAGATTCCTAACTACTCAGTTGCCTATAAAATAATGAATGTAATTACAGTAAGTTTTAATTAGTAATTGTGTCAAGCACCACTCAAGGAGTCCTATTTTTTTTTTCCATTGAATCCACAAACAAACACAGAGAGGTAACTATGCTTTTCTTTTTCCCAATTTGTCATCTGAGGTTGAGGGAGTTAAAGTCACATTAAGTTAAAGGAGTTAAAGGAGATTTGATTTAGGGACAGCCTATTATAAAGTGTAAGTCATATGACAAGTGTATCCAATTTGAAGTTTACATAAAAATAGTACAAAAATGAAAAATGATGTAAGAATTATATAAAATAAAATATATAAAAATAGTGCAAATAGTTCAATCTCAACATAAACATAAATAAATCAGAATTCATCCAAGTCATCACCTGCAGTGATTTCCCAGGCAGTGTGTGAAAACAGAAAAAGTGCACATGAGAAATTAAACAAGGGAAAAATAGGAACTGAAGGCAACACAGAAGCTAAATGGTCAAATTTATTATCATTTGTATAGTCACCTATACTGAAAGTAAAACTGCATCAAACACAGAGCAGTTTTTTTCTGAAAAAGTCAATGGAACAAGTGATTAGCTTCATCCTCATTATCAAGTCAGTATTTGTCAAACCTAAAAATGCTAAAGTATAGGTAGCTTGTCGCTCATGTTTCAAACTATTACTCCAGCCTTTCTTGACACATGCAACCATATGACTGCCAGCAAAATTCAAATGCACAACCATTACTATGCTGATGCATAAAAATCCAAGTGCCCCAAGGGGTAGAGGTATGTGCAAACAGTCAATTAGACTTTGCATGTCCTTTCCTGCCTAGAACCCACCACAGAGAGGGTGAAATGCATTAAATTCCTCTTCAACTTTTAGACATGTTTGACTATCTTTAATATCCCTCTGCTCAAGTTTAAGAAGAATAATGAGGTCTGTTATTTAAAGAATGTGAAAGTGTTTACTAAGTTCTCCCTGGTTCTGGTCAGTGAGGTCTTTATTGGTGAGATACTTTTCCCTATTTGTAGTAGAGTCTGCCTCCTTACATGGTACTTTGAAATGTTAGATGGAACCTCAGACCGTAATTTAAAATCAAGTGTGCCAAAAAGAAGGTGGAGCAATTCTTTAATAATGACAAACATAAATGGCATTCCAGATGCAGTTTCAGGAGAATCACATGTTCATGCTGAGGCTTTTGAGAGGGCATAGAAACTGTTCTCCCTGCCTGGCTTTGAGTTTTGGTTCTGCCAATTAAAAGCAAGGTTTGTGAGATTTTCTTAACCATTCTATGCCTCAGATCTTCATCTATGGAATGAGGATGGTAATAAATTCCCCTTGAAAGTTATACAGGAATAAGTGAGAAATTATATGTTATGTGCTCAGAGCAGTACACAGGTTGCAAATACTTGAAAAATAACTTGAAAATTAAAGAGGGGGC
Organism: Talpa europaea; assembly: GCF_964194135.1. Taxonomy (NCBI): domain Eukaryota; kingdom Metazoa; phylum Chordata; class Mammalia; order Eulipotyphla; family Talpidae; genus Talpa; species Talpa europaea. The sequence continues at coordinate 26,016,527 of NC_140078.1, read as the reverse complement.
ATTTATTGAATAATCTCATAGGAATCAGAACATTTCACTATAAATATATACATTTACTTTGTGACTTATAATCAAGACATAGTTATGTCTATGTAAATATGGTTTGTGTATATGTTACTGACTATATTTTAAAACCTGTAGATGTTAATTTCATATTTTCCTTAATTCATTCTTCCATGGGAAGCATGACTTCCCATGTTAAATAAGTTATTTCTAGAACTTTTGTGCCTCTGACTCCTGCATTTAAGTAGTTTTAAAAAGCAGGCTACTTGTTTTTTAGCTTCAGTTTAGTTTCCATACAGTGCAGATAATAATAACAATGCCAACTCACCCTAAAGTATCTGTGTGGTGAACAAAATTAAATCTCTAACCTGTGATCTGTCACATGTACAGAAAAAGTTCATATATATTTGGGGCAATTGACATGATGACTTGTGAAAAACAACACTGAAATAATTGTTAGTTGCTATTTGTCTTTCTCTTATTAGAGTTATTAATGCAAATCAAAATCATGATGAGATATCACCTCACACCTGTTAGAATGGCTATTACTAAAAAGACAAGAAATAGGTGTTGATAAGAATATGGCAAAAGGGAAACCTTGTAAACTGTGGCCACTAGTGAGGTCTCTCAAAAAATTAAAAATAGACCTGTCATATGATTCAGCAGTTCCACTCCGGGTATCAATCTGGAGAAAGTAAATATACCAACTCAAAAAGACAGAGGCACGCCATGTTCATTGCAACATTAATGCCAGTAAACAAGATATGGAAACAAGATATGCCAGTAAACAAGATAAGTTTCCATAAAATGACATAGAAAATGAAGCATATGACAACATGAATGGAAATTGAGGGCATTATGCTAAGGGAAATAAATTATCAAAGAAGATAAATACATATGATTTCAATTCTATGGAGCATAAAACATATAAAGCAAATCCCAAAATAAACAAACAAAACAAGTCAAGCTATTAGATGCAGAGAACAGACTGGTAGTTATCAGAGGCAGGGAAGGGGAAAAGAGATGAAGAAGTGAAAACTCCGGCCATAAAATACCTAAGTCATGGGGATGTAATCGGAACTATGTGGAGTATGGGGACTATGGTTAATACTATTTTATTGGATATATGAAGGTAGTTAAGAGAGAAGATCTTAAAGTTTTTCCCCACAAAAGGAAAAAAAAATAACTTTTTGGAAATGAATGTTAACTAGAATTATTGTGGTGATCATTTCAATATATATGTGTTTATATATATATATATAAAACAAATCATTATGCAATACATCTGAAATCAATGTGATGTTTCATGCCAATTATATAGCAATCTAAAAATAAATCATAAAGGGTTAATAGGAATTTAAAGGAGAGAAGTCCTATCAAATCACCATAGATAATTGAAGGGGTTTGATGTAAATGGATAATTTATCTATAAGTGTCAAAATGTAGAGTGAATGTGTGTTTGCTGAAGCTCTAAAGATATTTCAATATTAAATATTATTTGTTCCCTTGTCTTATTTACATCTCTTTTCCATTCTCTAGATAAACACACCTATAATCTATAAAAACAATAATGTATTATACCTTCAGAAACATAGAAATACATAGTTTTTAATAATTCCAAGCCTGGAGGAAGGCTGATGTCTACTTTTATAAGTTTTAACTAATAGCATTTTTTATTAAAGACTGTCTTAAATATCCCTTTTTATCTATGTGCCTAAATTTGATATTAAGAAATGTCCTGAAATTCCTTATTATCCAACCATCAACATAATCCAAAATATACATAAAGAAGACCAAAGTGTTCATCTCTAAAACCTCAACTTTGATGAGAAAAATTATCTTGTGAAGTCTATGAATGTGCCTATTAAGTGAGATTAGGAAAGTTATAATATCTTCATGCCATAACACCATCTCCAAAGTTAAGAGTGCCATTCTAAAAAGGAATGAAAAAGGAATTCAATGAATCTGAAGCTCTCTAATTTTTATAAAATCTACAAAATCCAGATGTTCCTAGAATATTAGCCATTTCTTTGCATCTTGTCACCCTGCACTAATTAATTTTAGGTGATTATTTTTCTTTTGTTCTTGAATATCATTTACTCTCTTTTCATCTTTCCCCCTCCATCTGCTTTTCCATCATCTTTTCTCTCCCCTACTAAAGTTTCCCCTAAAAGATTTTGTTAATTCTTTGGAAACTGGTAGATCAAATAAATTTTCACATCATTCTAAGAAGACAATATTCATTGATGGAATGCTTTGGGATGAATTGTAATGTCAGCAAGTTTCACACCAAGAGTAGCTAAATTGTCCTATAGTCAAGGACTAACACATCATTCTACTTTTGAACCTTCTATTCATTCAAGTATTTGCTTTATGATTAAATCAGAACAAACATTGTTTTAGGTCCCTGTGTCCAGGGAATGGTGTCAATTTGAACAGAATCTTTCAAATCTTTTTTTTTTTTTTCCTCCTGCCTCTTGCCCCACTTTAATTCCTTTCTGATTTTCTTTTTCCTGGAAGGAAATTGTGTCATAATTGACTTATTATCACAGACATCTCTCTCTTCTCAGGTTTTATTTGAGGTATCTAAGAGGATCCCACTTTGGCTTCTCCCTAAGAACGCTCCTACTAGGCAGATCCCAGCCACTTTATCAAAAACTCTTAATTTTCCATTCCCTCTATACCCACAGTGTTGAGCCCTGGAATTACAATTTGGTTGCAATAGTTAAACATAAAGAAGTACATTCTTACATATTTAGGGTTTACAACTGGTAAAGAAGTAGGCATTAAATTAACCAGTCTCTAAATAAATTTAAGATAGCTTAATAGGGGAGCATAACATAATTAATTAACTCAGGGAGGACATCTCCAAAGAAGCATGAGAAGTATCAGATGAACTGAAATTTGAAAAATGTGGAAAATTCTTAATCAGGTGAAGGAGAGGGAGTAAGAAGTACTTCTGTCAGGGGAATAGTGTATGCAAATGCCCTTTGGTAGGGGGAAGAGGGTATGAGACAGTTAACAGCTAGTAGAAGAAACTGAGTGAAATGAACCTGTGAGGGGGCCAGACTACACTAGGAGGTATGACCTTCCTTGTGAAGGAGGTTTAAGTCCTCAAGCAAAGGAAACATTGAATAGTTTCAAGCAGAGGAAAGGCAGGATGTGCTTTGCTAGAATGTGGAGGTCAGATTGAAGAGGAAGCATGGCAGTGTCAGGTGGCAGAGTCTAGTAGCTTGAGCCAGGAGCATAATGTTGCAGCTGAACAATATGGAAGAGATAATATCAGCTTGACAGGTACTGGACTGAGTATTGGAGTTGAAGAGATGGATGTGTACCAGCATTAACTCTTACTAAGAGAGACATATATACCTGAAGAAGGACCACATTTACGGGGAGTAGATGATATAATCATGAGTTCGGTTTTTATTATGCTGTTTGAGATTCCTTTGAGCTATTCCTACTTGCAGATCATAAATGCAGTTGCAAACATCTATCAAGAAATGGCTACAAGAAACAAAACCCTTGATTCCAGTTTTATTCAGGATAGGATTGTAAATACAGCAAACGCAATGTGCAGAGCAAAATGTCAAATAGATTTGTTACACTTTCTCCTCTTCCATGGACTTCAGGTTATTGTTCTTTAGTTCTTCAACATTTTTGCCCCCTGATTCCCATGTCAAAGACATTTTATATTTATCAAAATGTAGCCCCTAAAAGCCAATGAAATGTGTACATTTAAAAGTGCTTCTAAATGGACTTAAAGGGAGGTGACATAATTTGGGTAAATACCTAAGAAGACAATGTTACATTCAGCAGCAGAAGGATGGAAATTTAATTTAAAGCCAATTTATCAAAACCTCTTAATTTTTCATTATTACAGTAAAATTTTATTTCACTTAGTATAATTACTGTGAGATTGATCCATATTGTCACAAAGTGAAATAAGAAAGTGAAAGACAGTTTACCAGATGGTTTCAGTCATTTGAGGAATGTAAATAACGACAGAAAGCAAGCTGGCAAAACACAACAAAAATAACTCAGACTCTGAAAAAACATGGAGGTTCTCAGAGGGGAAGGAGTGTGAAGAGAGAGGGAAAGAAGAAAGCAAGGAGGGGGTAAGATTATAGGGTAGTAGCACTGGAATTTTGATGGAAGATGGGTGAAGCATGTGCACATATTGAGGTGCAAATCTGTACCCCAAGTGTGTACATTTGCAAAAAAATGGTTAATCAATACAATTTTATTAAAGGAAGTCTTAATAGAGGCTTCTAACATTTTAATATAATTTAGGCTGACAATTAGATAACTTGATGTGAGTAAATGGATACATTTCTTGGTAATCCCTTTGTTAAAGACACTGATGTGTGTGTGTGTGTGTGTTTTAAAGATGTATTTATTTATACAAGAAATGGGGTACAGACCAGAGCCACGGGAGGGTGAGAGGATTCACCAGAGACAGAGCAGGAGCAGAACAGGCAGATGGACCAAAAGTACTGCTGAGGGGAGCAGTGGGTGAGACAGGAGAGATCTGCCGCACCATGTGGGTATCTCCCTGGCCTGCCAGGAATCGAACCGGCGCTGCAGAGGCTGTGGACAGCTTCACAGCACTGCACTCAACCCGCTGTGCCAACTGGGAGGCCCAAGACACTGATGTGTTTTTAATTTTACTCTAAAACTAAGCTAAAGCTTATAAATACCAAAATATTGCCTGTATTTTATTACTAAGAATTCAAGATGGGGCTTGATGTATCAATTTGCATACACGTTTTCTTAAGCTTGAAAACATAAGGACTTTTACTTTAAAATACACTTTTACATATGCATATATGGATGCTAACATAGCTCTATAAATTAAAATATATTTAAAATGAAACTTCTTAAGCTCTAACATAATGAAGATGGACCCAACCGTCACACTATATATATATATATATATATAATATACATTATATATATATTTTAAAAACATTAAAATGAAACAAAGACACAAATATAAGAACTAAATCTCTGTACAAAGATCATAGAAGGCAAGAGGTGTACCTCTTTATGACTAAGAACACAGGCAACAAACAAAAGCAGATAAACTGGTCTTCCCCAAAAGTAACACTTTTGTGTTTTGAAAAGACACATCAAGAAAGTTAAAGGATAGCTCATAGAATAAGAGAAAATACTTGTAAATTCTATCTGATAAGGGACTGATAAGTGCATCTTATATAGGGATATTAAAAAGGCACAGTTACTGAGTAAAACAGTTTTGCAGTTCCTTAAGTTGTTAAACACAGAGCTTCCATATGACTCTGTATTTTAGTCCTAGATAAATACCCTAGAGAAAAGAAAACATGTCCAAACAAAAAAGTTGTACGTGAAAGTTCCTAACAGCATCATTCAAAATAGTCCCAGAGTAGAAACAAAACAAACATCCATCAGTTGCTGAATATATGAACAAAATGTGGCATATCTCTAAAATAGAATATTACATAGCAATTAAAAGCAACAGTGCACTGCTACATGCTACAACATGGATAATTTTGACAAATGTTATGTTAGGTGAAATAAACCAGTGTCTGAAGACCATACAGTGTATCATTCCATTTATGCAAATGTCTATAAGCCATCAAATCTGTAAGAACAGAGTGCAGCTTTATTTTATATATATATATAATAGTCTTTTTAGAAAATTCTTATTCTTCAATCTCTCAAATTCATGCACTTTTTATCATCCTAATTGCATCTGTTCTTTCATTCATCCACTCTCTCACTCAATGCATATTTAATGAAGGCAAAGGAGTTAAGTATTAGTTAGCAAGACATATAAACACAGAATATTCACATTGTAGAACAGCAATAAATAAACAACCATAACGGACAAAAAAGATTTCAGCCAGTCATAAGTTTCTGAAGAAGATAAAATGGACAAAGGTGAAATAGTGAATGAATGGATTTAGGTCTTCTGAGGGAGGGATCCATATAACATAACTTAGAGGGACCACAAAAAAAGTTTGAAGAGGAATGTTCAGACAGTGTTAATGCCTTGGGGTGGGAATGCTTTGGTTTGTTCAAGGAACATAAAAAGAGGCTGGCACACTGAAAGAGAGAAGATAGTGATCTGTGATGAGGTAGTGGGGCAGCTAATGTTGGGCCAAGACTCATTTTTGGGATGGAGTTCAGATTTCTATTGAAACACAGAGCAAAGCTATTAGGTTTAATTCAGGGAATGACATGATTTGATTTATATTTTTGGAAGTTCACTTTGGAAGTCTGCCATGTGCAAAATTGGAGGCAGGAAGGTCAATTACAAGGCTGTTTCAAAAGTCTATTTCATGGTGGTTGGACTAATGTGGAATCAATGGAGACAGAAGTAGATGCACTCTGGATGTAATGTGGACATGGAGGCAAGAGGTCTTGTTTAGGGCTTCCCATATATGATCCATTTGAGAGAGGGGCTAGCTATTTAATTTTTCACAGGAGGTAACTCACAGAAATGCAACCTAATTTATTTTATACACCTTCTCTGATAAAACTTTTTCAAATCTATGGAGAAAGCATCACATTGGTCAAAAATGATAATGAAATCATTTCTGAAATATTTGAAAAAAATTATTTAGATCTTTCCCCCACCTTATAGAACATAAAAATCTTCAAGTAAAGATTTAAATACAAACAACACAACCATGAAAGTGAACCTACAGGTACAATTTTAGATAATATTGGGGTAGGAAGCCAATATCATGAAAGTATTGGACATAATATAGATGTTATAATCAAAGTTAAAAACAATATGAAAACTTATTAGCAAAAGAGAAAGATTGATGTTTTTCGTATAAAGAGAGATTAAAAATCAATGTAAGGGATACATAATAAGCAAAGGCATAAAAATATAGATGCAATGAGGATTATCATACTGATGTGTGCTCAAATAAAAAGCTAGAAACAGAAAGTAGATTTGAATATGGGGAAATTAATCAACTAATCAAGTAAATTAAGTCCATTGTTTGGAATACTATGCTGTCCTTACAATGGTACTGATATTGCAGAAGAACACTTCCTGCCAAGGAAAATATGACATGCTAAGGGGAAAACAGCTTTCAATACAGAATATGGTGTGTTATTGACTATAGGCAATGATTGTATGTGATGTGTTCACACATACAGACACACTCACAAGATACAATAGAAATTAGATCTCAGTGGTATTGGTACAGAAAAATGATTTCCTGTACATTTTTTGATATCTTCTAATATTCTACATTGTAATATGTTATGCCCATAGTTAGAAGAATAGTTTTTAGGCTTACATAATAAAATGCTATTTTAATCCTTAATTGATCGCTCTTTTCCACATATAGCAAATCTTTATGGATTCTTTTTTCTATTTTGTTTGGTAAAATAAATTCCCCCAATGAAATTTATAACAGATATATTCAGTAGTTAATAAATCCTCTACCTCCAAAGGACAGTACCCCAGATATTTGTGTTGCACAACTCTGACAGGGGGTGGAGGGAAGCTGTCAGATCATATTATAAAATATAAAATTCTATATTATATTTCATAAACAATAAGTTCTATTGATGGAATAAAATATGAAAGCACTGAGGGTAGGTAAGAAATTTCCTGAAATGTAATTTTAAAAACTTGTTTTTCAATCTTTCTGCCTTTCTAATAATTCTCATTCCATAAAAGGCAACAAGCAATGATTTCCCATGTTCTGTTTGCAGTTGGAGCTATAGTTTGACACATCAAGAATTTCTGACAAACTGTCCATGACTAGTACTCAAATCAGTTTTATGGATACTTTGCTTCCCATGCATACTTGGAAACCAGTAATTGTGCAATTAAAGTATATCATTATAAGTGTCTAGAAAAAAATTAGGATATACGCAAAATAAGAATGATTAGGGGTTGGAAACTATTAATCTCCACAGTTATTGTCTAAACCTGCATGTCTAAAGCACTTGAATTTCAAAGTTTCTCATTTACATTATATCTTTTCTAAAAACTGTGGGAAAATTCACATAACATAAAAGTAACCATTTTTTTTGAAGTGAAGAATTCATTAGTTTAGCACATTCATCATGTTATGCAACTTCTATATAGTTCCAAAACATCTTCAACACCCCAAAATAAAACCCAGAGATCACTAAGCAGTTGAAATGACTCACTTTTTTTTTTTACCTGTTCAATATAAATGATCATAAAAATGAAAGTGGCTAATTTTAAATGGTGGAATTATAGGTTAGGATTTGGTTGAAACAAGTTCCTACACCCAAAGTAGTCCTTAAACTTTGGTGTGCATCAGAATCACCTACAGGACTTGTTATAATGCACTTTGCTGGGTTTCAATCAAAGTTATTGATTCAACAGAGTAGGAACTGAGAATTTTCATTTCTCACAAGTTCCTAGAGAATGCTGATGTTGCTGGTCTAAGGACAACACTTTGATAACCATTGATCTGTGAATTCACAAACAGCTGAATTGGCAGACATTAAGTCTAGTTTAAAACTCCTACCTCTTTGCAGAGAGAGCAAATGGCTCAGTTGGAGCCAGCTGGTGATGCTAAAACCACCATGGGGATTACCCAAAAGGTTGTTTGAATTGCCTCTTGGAGTCCCACTAAGGGGAAAAATGCAAATGTTAACCCGATTTTGGATTAGAGCCACTTTGAAAACCTTAAACATTGGGCTTTGCCATAGCTTTAGAGGGATGTGTACAGAAGAAGGGCACTTGATTCCTGAAATGTACTTTTTAAGTAACAGGTTCCATTCAGAGTCAGTGAGCAAAAATAGAAAAGAAGAAGAAAAGCAAAGCAGTTTGCAGCATTTGTTTCTTTAAATAATAAGTACAGTACGGTGTTAAACCTTGGGTGAAAATCAAATTTGCTTTAGCCGGAGCATTTATCCAGCTTTTCACAGACAATAAATAGTCTTTCATTTTCCATAGTTTCAGAGTTTTTAACATAGTGCAAATGACCATGCTACACAAACAAGTTAATGCTTTAATAGTGACTATTGCATACTTGGGGGTTTTGGAAACAAGGTGTGCTGAGGCCATACATTTTTTTAAAGTGCTGGAAATTGAGCCCCTAACAGAGGAGTTTTCATTGTCTTGGGACTCCAGCTCTTCATCAGGCAAACATTTAAAAAAAAAATTATATTTCTTGGAAAGGACAGGAAAACTTTCCAACTAAGCTATGAGCTTTTAAATTTGCTTTCAGATTCTCTAGTTTTCATAAGCCACAGAAATTAATTTTTTTAAAAAAGAAATGTCTACATATTTGACACAACTGTAATTAAAGTAGTTTAACTTGCAGCACACAGGTCTCCTAAATCATTAAGAACAATAGATCAAGAAGAGAACAATTGTGTATAATTTTGAATCTTTCTTTAAAAACTCATTCTGCTTGGCCTTTCAGTGAAGACAGCTTTGCTGTTAATGTTCTTTGACCTGAAAGCATTCCTCTATTAGGATCCTGAAGAATTTGAATGGGTTTCAGTTAGAATCCATAACCTCTGGTTAATTGTCGTGTATTACACATTTTGTGGATAAAATACATTTGGACAGGGATAGATAAGTCTATTCATATTAATTCACCATTGACATTCAGTGTTTAATTCAATTTTCAGAACTGATGATATCCCTGGCATTTCAGTAAGTCCATTTTAATTAATATTGCTACACCTCTCTAAATACCATTTTGTATTTTATATGCCTGCTTTAAAATAAGGCAGTTTAAAGTCTGTCCTTAGAGATCTCTCCCGGGGTTTCTCAGAGTCAAACTTTCTTTCTCTTTTTTGACTGAACAAATCATTCAGAGTCACTCTCCCTTACTGAGAGCATTCTTATGGATATTAGAAAATTAGACTGTCTCTTATTATCAACTTCCCAACTAGTTTTATCACAAAACTTTAATTTTATCTGATTCAAGGCTAGCAAAAGGTGGTGCCTAAAGTAAAAAAAGTGTTAGGTGACATTAGATGAACATTAGGTATCCTAAAGCCTGAAACTTACACGGCTCTAGGCTATAAAATGGTGCTGCTGGTGGTGGAGGTGATGGTGGGAGAGGGAAAGAAAAAGGGAAGAAGAAACAAGATGGAGACAATAAATAGAGACCCTGCTTTCAGAACCAGCCTTAACTCAACGCAAGGGGAAGTCACAGAAGTAAACATTAGTACGTTTAGAGGAATTTTGTTTCGAGCTTGGCTCTCCATTCATGTCTAAAAGTTTTCTAACATATATTAATCCCTCACATTTCTCAGGCACAAGGAAAACCTGCTCAGAGACATTTTCATTTAGGGATAAACAATGTATGTGAGGGTAATTATTCAGTGCCTCCCTTTCATCACCAGTATGAGGGGTCAGAAGGCAAGTATTTAGGGGTTTTATGACTTAGCCTACGTGACCAGTACGTATTAGTACACAAGAAGTGCTCAATAAGTGTTCTTCTCTAACAGGTTTTTTTTTTTTAAGATTTATTTATATTTATACAAGAACCAGGGTACAGGCCAGATGAGCAGGAGGGTGAGAGGATTCACCAGAGACAGAGCAGGGAACAGAACAGGCAGACTGATGAAATACACTGCTGAGGGGAACAGTGGGCAAGACAAGAGAGGTCTACTTTGCCATGTGGGATTCTCGCCAGCTGGTCAGCCAGGATCAAACCCATGTTGCGGAGGCTGTGGACAGCCTCACAGTGCGGTGCTCAACAGCCTGCACCACCAGGGAGGCCCTTCTCTAGCAGCTTTTGACTGAACGTTAGCCTGCCTCCTCTAAGCCTTCTAGGCCTTGACCTTGGCTTCCTCTGTTCTCTCCTGCATTTCATTGCCCTGCTGTAGCAAGGATCTTGTTAGCTCATGGCTACCCGGCTAGGAAAACTAGAACCTAGGACCACTGACTTCATATACAACTTGTCTCTGAGTGTGAGCAATTCTGTATTAATACTCCACTAACTTAAAAAATTTATCTCAGGCAATAGAACTACGAGCTGGGATACAGTGGTGACAAATAATATAGCTGTGTTATTTCTCCCTCGTGAAACCTTTCAGGGATGAATATAACCACCTTTGAAAACAGAAAAAAAAAAAGAAAAAAAAAGTAGAAAAATAGAAAAACAAAAGACTCATGGTATTTGGATAAGGAATGGCTTAATTTTCATGTCTGCTTTCCTGTTTTTCCTTAATTCCTTGGAATGTCATGGAGGTTTCTTTTGTATGTGCTGGTATATATTCTTGTTGGAATTCCCCATATGGCCATTATGATATTAATATATAAGAACGCAAAGATTTAAACTGCCACCTACCCTCCTAAGAGAGTCCCTAGGCAGGCTACATTAAGAACAGTGTTGTGCACCATCTGATAATTGTCTTAATTCCAACTAATTAATAATAACCCAACTCATTTAGTATGAACCCTGGGAGAATTCTCTATCAGTACTTCTCAAAGCTAACTAGATCCTATATCATCCCCTTTTGAGTTCTCAATGGATTTTGTAGTGGATAAAGCTGGCATTAGTCTTCTACAATAGCAAAGGAGCAGATCACTTTTTGTTCTTAAAATTTTGGCACAGTTTTACAAACTAAATTACACTTCTGGTAGCTAAAAATACTTTCATCTACTAAAAGATATTTTTAGACCTGCAAATTTAATAAAAATATAATTATATAACTTATACCAAAAGCTCATCTTCTACACTTTTATAGGCCCTAAACTAAAATACAGCATATGATGCAGGAATCTATATCTCAACGATTCCACAGTGGATTTATATGCGTGCCCCAGCTTTCATAGCTCAGACTTTTAAACTAATACCACAGTTCTGGATTTTCAAATTAAAATTTGTGAACACAAACACAAAAGGATAGAGGAATTCAGGGTAGCATTGCATTTACAGTCTATGGTGTACATCATTGGGAAACTTAAATTGTCCTTAACCTAATTTACATCAAAATGAATTTTGCAGAAAATATGCAAAGGTGATACTTTTAATTTGCAAATTTAATATTCCAAGTTTTTCCTACTTTTGAGGGAACTTCAAGGTCTATGGCATGTTGGGATTTGTCATTGGAAATAGGAGACTTTACAAGGTCATAGGGAATGGAGCAATTAGCAAGCCTGGCCTAGCCACTAGTTCATTATCTGCTTTTAAATGCAAATGTGTTATCCTAACTTGGTTACCATCAACTTTGCTTTTATGTGAAAAGGGTGTCTGGAAAGAAAGTCAGAAGCTAACCTTGGTGAAATGATCCAGGATGTTGATTCTTGAAATACATCCTTGGTGTGTTGAGGGCATATCAACTCTACAGGTCAGATTGCTTTTTCAAAAATGAGAGAATGGAACCATTATACTAAATGACTTTGACCCAGTTTAGTAGATGTCATCAATCAATGAGGCTTGCTTATTCGTTGGGATCTGCATGCTTTCATTCAGTGTGCATTTATTGAATCTAGGGTACTGAGCTAGATGCTAAAGTGGATTGTAACTTTTCAAGGAGTTTTTACAATCTAGCAGAAAAGATAAAATGTAAAAACCACTAAACAGAATTACCAAACTGTGTAATTTGTATAGAAAGGAAACAATAAACTTCATTAGGGAGGAGCAAGAAATAATATACAAATTTGAATTGAAAGAATATTATTCCAACGCTTGGAGCTAGCAAGGAACAGGATGCAGCTCAAATTTAGGAAACAGTGGGTGTAATGCTAAGGAAGCAGTAAGGAATCTAGAGAAGAGGAACTCAACTGAATTTTGGATTTTGAGATGTGATAACCTGGCTGAGGCTGCAGGGAATAAGGAAAAAATACCCAGGTCAAAAAAGGTAAAACCTTGATAGTTCTAAAAAGAGGCCATAATGTAGTCAAAGGCGGGGAGACATGAACGCATGATACCTGTGGTATCCCAGGAACCAGAAACTGTTAGTATTAATGAAGTAAAGTGTATTGAGCATCATGCCAAAGAAGAGATTACAGTATCTCCCACCTGTATCTCATCTTGAACAACTCTGCAAGAGGCCAGTCAAAGAATGAGCCAGTGATGTCATCTGAGCTGTGCACATGTAAGTGTCAGCTAAGAACTGTCATGGAATTTATCTTTGCCATAGCAGCTAAGTACATGTGACAGCATGGCAGCACTGGCTCTAGGACACAAACACAGAGCCGTACCAATGGCATGTGAGAGATATGAATGCAGCTAGAAACAGGTCCTAGAACCAACATCTTGCTACGCGCCAACACCAGCAATGTTGAGAGCCTTGGAAATATTCTGCCCCCAGAAAATAAGCAAAATCCCCAGGGATGATATTGAGAGCATGGACTTAGCATGGGTTAGGGCACCTACTGGGAACACTGAGAGTATGAGGTCTTTTGAGTATAAGTGCCAACAGACTACTGTTTTCTTGGGAACATGGTGGGCTAAAGGAATGCTTGAATTCGACATCAAGGAGAGCTATGACTCCTGTTCCCCTAATAGTATAATCTAAAATTATCCTGTTACCCTAATAGTATAATCTAAAATAATCCTGTTACCCTAATAGTATAATCTAAAAAGTAATAGTATATTACTCCTGTTACCCTAATAGTACAATCTAAAAAGGGGGAAGTTCCGTTTTCTGCTCCAACTAATAAACAGTGGAGCTGAGCAGTGAGGGGATGTTAAAACAGACTTGGGAGAGGAGACTTGGAAGACAAGACTTAGATGAAGCAGTAATGCTTGGTTCTCAGCCTTAGACTTGCACCAATGACTTGGGGGACATGGATCAGATGCTTTAAAGAGATATGGGTGAGAGAGAGACTCCTGGGGAGGCTGACAATGGCAGGCTTTATGTTTACTTGTATTTTGATTTTGCTTCTTTCTTCACCAACTTGCCTGGGTTCTGCTGCCCTTTTCCTATGGTTCCCCATCAGAAGGTACCTTAGACTTGTGGCAGGATTTTGGGTCTCAGTGGCCCTGTTCTGGGCCAACCCTGTTTGGTTTGATATTTACCTATGAGGGGAAAGGTAATTTGTGTTTCATTAAGAAACTATATTTTCTCTCTTCTCTCTCTAATCACACTAATTCTAGTAAAGTTCTTTTCCAATAAAGGTCTTAACACTGAGAATATGCTTCCTTTATGTGGCAGATGGCAGAACCTATTTAGAGTGTGCATATTTGAGGGTCTTTGTGTGCCCCTTAATCTGCTTGCTAACATTACTATCACTCTCCTGCAGAAGCATGAAAATCCGGGAAAATCTGCAGTGTAGGGTCAGAATGTGGTGAGGTAATTGAAGAGGCTTGCTGGGCTACTAGATAGGCTCTTTCTCAATAGAGGTGGTGGTGGTGGAGGGGTATGTGTGTGTGTTTGTGTGTTCACAGATTCATCAAGATATACACCGAAGAGTTACTGTACTTTATGTAAGCTATACCTTAATAAAAAGCAAAATTTACTCAAAGGTGAGGTGTTCACAAATTCTGGTTCTGAATCCTGTTTTGACATGTTTTATGTATTCATGACATATGCAAAGAATTTTTGGACTTCATCAAATTTTGCCTCCTGATTATATCCTTACTGTGACCTTTTCTCATTTTAAAAACATATGAAGGAAAAAAAATGTTATTCAAAGTAATCATTATTAATAAACTAATTCTAGAAGCATTCTTCCTGCTGTCAATTTGCAACTTCAAATGAAACCAATATTGTTTTCTCAACTAGAGTGCTTCATTTTATTTCTCCAAGGTCCTTATATTTTGCCCCGGAAACACTCATTTAAATGCAGGTGTGAGGAGGCATAAGCTTCTTAGCAGTGACTCAGAGTGCTGACGGGACCCTTTTTATGATTTTTCCAGACAGAGAGGAATGGTTCAGCATGTTAAGTAGTTACAAATGGTATAATTTAGTCATAAATGGCTGCTCCACATGATTGCCTACTGCCACTAAATTTCTCTACCTTAAATGTCATGCTAATACACTGGAATTTCGTTTTTCCTTCTCTCAACTTAGTTAAATAAAGAAGGATCTAAAGTTCAAAATGTAAAATTGTGAACTCGCCTGGAAAGCATTTCAAGGTTACTATAAGGTATGTAGAAGGAAATAGAAGAGAATTATATGAAACTCCAGTAAGCTCAAGAATCAAAGAGATACTCTTTGTTCAAAGGAAACATGAAGATGGCCATATCATCCAATACATGCCCAGTACATGAACTATACTAGTAATCATCCGGTCATGCCATAGTACATCTCCTATACTGGGTATGTTCTCCACAAGCAAATGCCAAGATGGACACTCTTAAGAACAAGTGATTTAATTGGGGTGGGGGTGGGGGGCTAGAAAGGAAGAGGGGAAGCAATACAGGGAAATGAATGGCAAGGATGTGGTTTCAGCTGGAGACTAATCTCAGTCTGGTCCAAGGGGAGCTCTGGAGTATGCTTGTTATCACATGTTCCCACGTGGGGTAAAATTCAGCCACTGGCAACAGGTCACCCATGTTTTCTCCTTGCTCCCTGTACCACCTGACTGAATAAGATGCTTCCCCCTGTTATCCTCTGTGGTACAGAGTGCTCCCTCCTATTGGGAACTGTGAGTAACAAACTCTCATTTAAATGGCAGTTGGTCCCTGACTGTTGGCTTTCCCATACCGGAGAAACAATAAAGTTCACATTTTTAAATGGAGGTGGAATTCATAGGCTGGGGCCCCAGGCTTACTAAGTTGCTTAGAGAAATGAGAATATAGATATCCTGTTCCCCCATCAAGAATATACAAGCATGATGTAAGAGATAGACTCTTTGGACAATGGCAGCCATAATTCTGCTCTTTTCAACAATGCCCTTGTGAAATCCTCTCCCACTTTTCTGACCCCCACCTATCCACACTGGCACATTGTTGGCCAATGGGACAAGAGTAAATGTGATGCTCACTGGGGTTTACTTCCCCATCCTGCTGAGAATTCTTTTGCTGCCATGTGACCCCAGTAGGTCGTCATTCTAGGGAGGATGAAAGATCAGACCTGACCTGATTATATATACCTTTCACATGTTAAAATAACGCTTTAATCCCACTTGGGGAGAAGAATATATTGTATAGAAGAAGTTCCTCACACCCATCCAAGGGAAATTGACTGATCTGATAAAAATATTAAAGGTAGTTGTAATATGTGACAAGCATTGGGTTGGTAGCTAGAAAACAGACACGTGTGCAAATTCTGTATTTTCCTTGCCCTAATCAAACTATTATTCAGTGAAGAGAGAGAAATGAGTTTACCAAAAATAAAAATAAATTATAACAGCTAAGAAAGGTTAAGATTATGAGTTAATTGTTAGTAAGCTTTATTAGAATACAAGATGGAAGAAGTCCCAATTGGCTGAAGGGGTGAGATTTATTAGTTACTGGAACAATTTTTAAAGGCATGTTCACCAAGATGTTGGTCCTACAGACCACACTACACAGATCCAGTTATAATAAGAATCTGGTGAATATGAAAACACAAGTGGTTTTCATAGAACAACCAAGTAGTGTAAGCAGTAATGAGCTACTTGACATTTTAACTTTGAAAACAAAATCAAATAAGAGAGGAGAAAGAAAGCTAAAAGCAATTGCTAATCTATAAATTAGCCAAGAGAATTAGCATGTTTTATTATTTGCATTTAAGTTTAGCTTTTTAAATTCATTAAAATACTTAAATATCAGTTTTCATCAGATACCTTAGACACTAAGTTTTATAAACTAAACTAGGACTGGGGGGATTTTTAACTTTTTTTGCCAGATTAAGATTGATTACATTAGAAGGTCATAAAAGAATATCTGAAATTATCTTTTGAATCATCATAGTTACTTTCAAGACTTAAACAATATTTACATCTGATGTGTCTAAAGATAATACAAATTTGAGTCAGAATTAAGAAAGAAATCATGAAAATAATAGGGATCTGCCTATCCAAAGACTTATTCCGTGGACATTATGGTCAGCTTCCATAGCAAGGGGGGAGCTGTTGGGCTCCTAATGTTGTTTAGTGCAGTGTTCTTGTCTGTTTCTGAGTCTGAGTGAGGATAAGCTCTTTTCATTTTGAAATACTTCTCTTGAATGTCTAAGATAGCAGTTTTCTTTCTCTCTCTTTAAATATCTAAAGGAAAAATTTTATGGATATTCATCAATATCATCTATTAATACATGAGTGTCTGAGATATCTATTGCAACTGCTTATCTGTGAGTATGTCATTAAATGTCACTGAGATTCCACGTCCTTATTTGTCAATTAGCAAGTCTGACTCATTTTGTGTGATTTCCAAAAAGGCTGTATGAGATCCCCATTTGGAGTATTTTCAAAACAAATGTGAGAGGAACACTGTTTAGTTTTAAGTACTATTATGTCTCCCATACCCAAGGCTCTGTTGGGGCCCTGCTCATGCCCACTCCCCTACCATTTCATTGCCTTTAGACTTGAATTGCAATCATCATCCATTGTATCTTTTGGGTGAAGTGATTTTTCTGTGGCCACAGCCTGGTTAGTGCCTAGCATGCTACAAGTGCCACAGAATTAATGTCCTTGGAAAATAGGACATTAATGACTGAAGGAAGTGACGGGTAAATACCCCAGTTCTCTTGCATCTCACGTGGGAAGACTCAGGCTTGTATTTGACCTTGTCCTCCAAATTATGGTGGGATTGACTGGTTGCCCACAGTGGTAGGTGTTTGATAATGCATCTTTGTTGACTCTATCTCTTCTCTGTCTTACTTCCCCATACTTATAATGCCCTTTCTTGGAAAATCCTTCAAAATAAACTACATTAATTTAAATTCTTGATTAAGAACCTGAATCTGGGCAACTCAAACCAAGATACTGACCACTAACAAGTGTTTTGTGGTAGACAATGGCTAAGAATCAGTTATTAATTATGTTTTCTAATGACTCTAAAACTCTATGCTTTTAGCATTTTCTAGTCCAAACCTAAGTATTTTAATAACACAGCTTTCTGGCTCCTGATTCCTTCTCTTCTGCTATATAAACTGATTGCTAAAAACTTTTGTAATCTAATCTATATGCTTTGAACAGGAATCAGACTTCAAACAGGAATCTGACTTAGAGGAAATTCTAAAATGATCTACATTTATCTTATTTCCCTTTTGCCCATGAAATGATGCTCATCAAACAGACTGAAAAATGTAAATGCTCAATTACTCTAAATTAACAGGCTTAAAGAGGCATGGGGTTCTTGGCTTTTTTTTTGTTGTTGTTGTGTTTTCATTTGATCCGTGGCCTAAAAGCCATGAAGACAAATATTGCTGTAATCACCCCTTGACACTCCAGAGTCCTGCTCAGATGGGAACACCAAACAAAAATTTAAAAAGCTCTTAAAGCCTCTGGGAGCTTAGAGTAAATCTTGATGAGCAAAGATCAAAGTAAACTCAAATTTGGAACTTGAACTTTTATAGAAGGATTAGAAGGATCCTCTGGCCAGAGTCTCACACTCACAAATTAACATGTAAACAAATGGTAGTATAAATTGGTCCAATCATTTAAAACAAGTAAAAAAACAAACAAAAACCAGATATATATCTGAACATTTGTGAAAGTATTGTTTTAAAATGCACAGTAATATTTAGAAACAGTCCAAATATCCAATAGTTTAGAAAAGTTATATAAAGCTTACAGTAGGTTCAGAAAATGGAATAATAAACAGCATTAAAATGAACTGCAACTAGGGCCTCCCTGGTAGCACAAGGGGTTAAGACCCAACCTATGAACCTGGCTGCAGTCACTGCAGCAGGAGTTCAATCCCTGGCCGGGAGCTACCCACATGGGGCAGCAGGCCTCTCCTGACTCACCCACTGCTCCCCTCAGCAGTGTATATCAGTCAATTTGCCTGTTCTGTTCCCCACTCTGTCTCTGGTGAATCCTCTCACCCACCCACCCCCAACTCTGGCCTGTACCTGACTTCTTATATTTATAAATAAATAAATCATTTAAAAAAATGAACTGGAACCATATTCTGCACCTATCACTCCCTTGAAATCCCTCCCTTTTGCAGGCACAGCTCCATTTCTCTGTTAATTTTCCTAGCAAAAGTAATTGAAAAAGCTGTCCACTTTGAAATCTCTTTTCTTTTGGCATATCATCCACTGAATGTCCACTTGAACAGATGTATTCACAACACTAGAGAGACAGCTTTCATCATGATCATTGATGGTGTCCATGTTGTTAAACCCAAAGAAGACATTTCTGCTCTCATCCTGCTTAAATGCTGAGCAGTTTTTGATAAAAATGGTCATTATCTTCTACTTCAAATGTTATCTTCTGGTGATTTTGAACTCTTTTGTTTCTTCTACATTAAAAGATATCCCTTCCCCAGTGTTCAGGATTTTTTACTGAGTAATTTTCTCCAACTTCTCACTTTCACTAGGTGGTTTCATCCAGTCTATGACCTTAAATATTTAATAAATAAATAGTAACAATTCTTAAGTCTACATCTCTAACAATGACTGTTCCCTACAACTTCAGACTCAAATCCTAGACATTTACACATGAATACAGGACCTTTTGTCAGAGTGGGGCCCTGTGCACTGAGGAGAGTGCAGGCTTGTTTGATGTTCTGTTTTAATAGTCCATAAATTCACAATGACTTTATCTTTAAATGTGTGTTTTGTAACAAAAGTCAAATGTGGCAATGAAGAATGTAGTGAGCAGCAGAGATGTATGCAATATTCATGTCCACTATCCCTTGTTGTGCCCCAGTCACATGCAACATTTGCCCATCACACAAATGCCCATCAGCACAGAATTCCTGTGGCTCCACAATACATTAGTCTTCAGTAAGACTCATACACTGAGTACAGGGAAAGTGTGGCACTAGTGGTACTGACAACATGAGAAGCCATGTTTTCCATTAGAATCAGAACTTGCTTTAAGTGCAAAAAGAAGGAAATTACATTCTAAGGAACATGAGTGAGCACAGAGTCCTTTCTTATATGTATCATTCCGCTGTATTAGCCAAACACTGCACTGAAAATGATGACATAGAAGAAACGGGAAGGATGGGTAACCAAATAGATGCACCAAGTGTGAACTATGAAATATGAATCATATGATGCTGGTGATTCTGTCTGAGTTAAATGCTCTTATATTTGCTTTTAAAAGGTATGTACAATATAAAAAGTGATAAATCTCATGCTGATAGTCTGAAATTTTAATTCTTCTATACTTAGAATGACATCAAATAGCAAACAATCTCATGAAAAGTCGGGAAGAAACCACAGAAGAAAGGCAGTTTCATAGTTAATGCCTTTAATGGCACCTTTCCCATTTTTTAACAAAGGACCTTCATTTTTATTTTTGTACTGGGCTCACAAATATGTAACTAGCCCTGCATGAATGACAAAGACATCTCAACCTTCAAATGTTTGTATTCTTAATTCTCCTGTTCCCTTCCCTAGTCTTCTCATATTAGTCACAGTCTATAAATCCACCAGTTATTCAAGTAAGAAAAAAAAAGTTAGCTTTATGATTCTCTGACTCTCACAGCTTCCCTATTTTTTCCAACAGTGCAACATATAGTATTAGCTCCACAAAGTTGACCCCAGGCTGTCCACTTCTCTCCATCTATTCTTGCAATCTTACTTCAAAAATCACTGGCAGCTCTCACCTAGACTAATAAAGCTACTTCTTCACAGTACCTCTTGAGTTTCCATAATCCAATTCATAAGCAGTCCTTAAAGAGATCTTTTAAAGATATAAATATTTATTTTCCCTTCCCTAATAAATACATCCCAGTGTATTGCATTGCTTTTTGCAAGAAACTCAATTTCTGATCAAGATTTCCAAAGTTCTACACGACCTGATATCGATGTACTGCTCTAAAGTTCTCAGCACACACTCCTTTTCATCCCCCACATCTCTGTCTCACAGGGATTCTGATGACTTCTCCAGAATCCCAAGACTGCTTATACCTTTTGTATTAATGGACATAATTCTTGCTGTGCTCTTTACCCCTATCTTTGTTGGGGGCAGGGATCTTCTTTTTATGCAGAATTCTGCTTAAAAACCTCTTCCTCAAATAGTACTTCCTTAACCACTCAAAAAAATTTCATCTTTTACATCAAAAGGTATCTTGCTTTTAATTCATGCACATCCTTTCTCATTCATTTTATTACAGATATCTTCTCACTGAAATGTCAGTTCCATGGTATCAGGGATCTTTATCTGTCTCATTTAGTGGCTAGAATAGTGTCTGGAACAAGGTCCTTAGTAAATATGTGTTGACTAAATGAGTATATTACCCAATGGATCATTTGGTAAGTTCTGCACAGGTATGTACCCACACGTAAACATATATACATACCTACTTACACAGCATAGGAAAACTGGCACTGCTTCCTCAGCACACATTCTGTACCTCTTTCACAGCATAGCAGCCACGGATTTAGAATGGAATTGACACACCCACTGTTAAAAAGGATTTCCTAATTGGGGCCTCCCCTGGTGGCGCAGGCAGTTGAGCTCAGCGCTCTGAAGCTGTCTGCAGCCTCGGCAGCGCCGGTTCAATCCCAGCCAGCTGGCAAGGGTCCCACATGGTGCAGCAGACCTCGCCTGTCTCGCCCGCTGCTCCCCTCAGCAGTGTATTGCATCAGTCTGCCTGTTCTGTTCCCTGTTCTGTCTCTGGTGAATCCTTTCACCCTCCTGCACATCTGGTCTGCACCCTGGTTTTTGTATAAATAAATTAAAAAAAAAAGATTTCCTAATTGGCTTAAACTCAGTCTTTAACTATGGCCATAATTTTGTTTCATTGATAGAAATATTACCCAAAGTTTTGGGATTATGTTCAATATTTGAGGAAGAGAAGCCCTTTTCTGACCCTCAGTATGACAAAAGCAGCATCTAATACAGTTTCTGACAACCAAAATGAATACCTGCTTGAGCATGAAGCAGGCATTACAGAAGCAGAATGAAGAGAAGGAAACTGACTGGCCCCTAAGTGACACAGCTGAACTGCTGGATCAAAGCCGAAATCCAGCTTTTGAATTTTCCAGTTGCAGGAGGCTACATATTTCTTCATCGCTCTAGCTATTATGAGTTGGGTTTTCTATTACTTGCAGATAAAACATTGCAATTAACACTGGTATGACTTCTAATCACCCTTAGCATTGTGGGTGTAGCTCCTTTCAATACTTTTTAGTGCTGTTAAAAGAAAAGATAGCTTCAATCAGAATGCATGTATACTTTTGCGTATTTTTTTCTACTTGATATTACAAATAAGCATTTATTTTCATGTTAGTATCGATCTTCCTAACCACAGCCTTGTTGGTTATATAAATATCTTTTGATTGCATTTACTATAACTTACTTAACTATTTCCCCAATTTTTACACACAGAGTACTATCATTATGTTCATGTTTTATTTCATTTCTTTAGTACTAATTTCTAAGAATTTTAATTTTTAGGTTAAATTATATGGGAATTGCTTTACTTCTGAAATACTATAATATAATATAATATAAAACTAATTTTAAAAATGATTCTAATACTTGAATGCCATCAGTACCCTGCCTAAATGGGCTTTATCCCAACAGACACATAGACCAATGGAATTGAATAGAAAATCCAGAAATAAACCCACAAATTTATGGTCAACTGATATTTGACAAAGGAGCAAAGAATATGCACTGGAGCAAAGAAAGTTTGTTCAATAAATGGTGCTGGGAAAACTGGGTCGCTACATACAAAAGAATGAAGCTTGACCACTACCTCACACCATGCACAAAAACCAACTCAAAGTGGATTAAAGAGCTAAACATAAAACCTAAAACCATAAAATACATAGAAGAAAATATAGGCAAAACACTATATGACATGCACCTCAAAGACATCTTTACAGACACATCACCCAAAGCAGTGATAGTGAGGACAAAGATAAACAGGTGGGACTACATCAGATTAAAGAGCTTCTGCACAGCAAAAGAGACAATAACAAAAACAAAGAGAAGCCCCACCAACCGGGAGAAAATTTTTGCACACAACACGATAAAGGACCGATGACAAAAATCTACAAAGAGCTGATGAGACTCAACAACAACAAAGAAAATAATCTTGTCAAAAAATGGGCAGAAGAGTTAAAAAGAAACTTCTCTGAAGAAGAAATGCAAATGGCAAACGGGCATATGAAAAAATATTCAACATCACTTGTAATCAGGGAAATGCAAATCAAAACTACCATGAGATACCATCTTACACCAACGAGAATGGCACATATTAAAAAAACTAGCAACAACAAATGTTGGCAAGGTTGTGGAGAAAAAGGAACTCTCCTACACTGCTGGTGGGAGTGCAAACTGGTCCAATCACTATGGAGAGCTATGTGGAGATTTCTTGAACTACTAAACATAGAGCTTCTATATGATACAGAAATTCCACTCCTACGTATTTACCCAAAGGACACAGAAACAGTAATTCCAAAGGGCACCTTCACCCTTAGGTTTATAGCAGCACTATTTACATTAGCTAAGCTATGGAATCAACCCAAATTCCCAAAAACAGATGACTGGATCAAGAAGATGTAGTATATATACACCATGGAATATTACTCAGCAATCAAAAAAGATAAACACATGCAGCTTGCAGCAACATGGATGGAGCTAGGAAGGATCATGCTCAGCAAAAGAAGTCAGAAAGAAAAAGAAAAATATCTTATGGTCTCACTAATAGCAGGAATTTAGAAAACCTAAATAAGAGACCAGGAAAAAGACTAATCAATACAAAGTAAAAATCAAAATCAACAAGCAACTATAAACCAGAGACACACTATGTAGGCAGGGGTGGAGAGAGGGGAGGGGAAAGGAAGGACTAGAGTCAAAATAAGGGGGAGGTGCAATTGTATGGGGAATATAACCAAAATGAAAATGCATATATTGTGCAAAGATGAAAAAAGATGTAAGAATTATATAAAATAAAATATTTAAATAAAAAACAAAAAGTAATTGATAACTATACATACCAGTAATTGGTTTCAGCTTATGTTTTAATTTGCATTTCTCTGATTACTACCAGCCCAGAAAATTGTTGATCTGCATGTTACCATTGATATTTATTCTTTGAGGAAATATTTCACTTTGTTACTGTGACATAAGCTTTTTGGACATATAGCAGCTTTTTGGATTCATTATAGGAGATGCTGTTGGAGTTCTCACCTTATCTTCTGGTTATCATCATTCCTATGAACGCAGACTAATGACTCTCACAGCAAACAACTGAAGCTCTCTAGCAAGGGGCTTTGTAGCTGTTGTCCGTGAGTCCAATTATGGGATGAGCAGGAAGTGATTGAGTCAAATGCCAGAATATCCATCACTCAAATATTAATGAGTTGGTATATAAATACCCTAGCTCCCTTGCCTCTCCTGTGTGATAACATTAGGTCTGTATTTTACACTCTCTCCCCAGCATGCCAGTTCTAGTTTTCCACAGTGATGTCTGCTTGATGACTTAAACTATCCTGGTTGCCTTGCCTATCTTGTATCATTCTCTTAAATATGTGGTTATTGACATCACTTTCCATATGCATTTTGTAAACAAAACCTTTTTTGGGGGAATTCAACTTAGGGTACCCATCAGATGAGAGTTACTATAGTGCCATGGTTTAGGTTTTCTGAAGTAATTTTTTAATTTTTAATTTTTTTAAAGATTTATTTATTTATTTATTTATTTATTTATTTATACAAGCACTGGGTACATTCAGAAGCGTGGGAGGGTGAGAGAATTCACCAGGGTCAGAGCAGGGAGCAGAACAGGCAGAAGGACTGAAGTACACTGCTGAGGGGAGCAACGGGCGGCAAGAGAGGTCTGCGCACCATGTGGGACCCTCCCCCAGTGGACGGGGAGCAGCCGGGGATTGAACCGGTGCCGCAGAGGCTGCAGGCAGCTCCGCAACCCAGCGCTCAACCGCTGCGCGACCGGGGAGGCCCTGAAGTAATTTTTTAAATAAGATTTTGTTAATACTCACTGAACACTCAAAATCTTTCCTCTTCTATAGAATAAAACAAAACAAAACACCAATATAACGGAGTTCACTTTTGTTTGAAAATGAACAGAAGTACTTTGTACAATGTACACTGACCTTTTAAAATTCTGAAAACATTTTCAAGAAAAGGGGGCAAAAATAACTAATGATCTGTTGTAATTTTTAAGCTAAAAAGAGTATTTATTCATTATATATGCAGCTTTGGGATTTTATTTTTTTTTTTTTGTCTGTGAGGTACTTCTTAGAGCTTTTGAAAAGTACAAATTTCTTTCTCCCTAGGCTTTAATCATTATGCTTTAAGGAAACCTTTTGAAATGAAGCAGCTTATGTTGCAATAACTAGGCCCTTTCATTAAATTTATCCCTTAAGAAAAGCCCACACAGTAACTGATTTTTGACCTCAGTTCAAATAGAACTTTGGGTAGAAAATTCTCAGAGGTAAAATACCAAGAGTAATGGGAACTTTTCATATTTTAAATTTCTCCAGCAACCAAAATACATTTTATCCAGCACATATTTGGTTTGGGCTGTTTGAAGTTCACTTGGACTTTAAATGATGTTTTATAGTTTGTACGAACAGTTCTGCTTTCCAAGTATGTATGAACTCCTGTTTTAAGGATAGTTTAAATAAATGGAAATTTTTCTTTTAAAAGAAAGTTTTTTACTAAGACAGTATCACAGCTATGCATGTATGTCCTTTCAAAACATTGCATTTCAGAACTTTTGCTATCTTTAGATTTTCAATTTGGGTAAAAGATCTCAAACTCAACAGATCATGAAGTCCCTTTCAAGTATAATTTTACTTCAAAGTCACAGCTTTAGTTGCTAAGTCACAACTTCTAAATAATATCCTTTTAAAAATTTTAACAACTTCAAACGGGCATTTTAACATTGGTTGCTTTTAAGCATAGTGAGAGCACACCAACTACTAATAATCACTACTTCTAAACCTATTTTAAATTAAAGTGCCATAACATTTTTCTGATGTATACCAGTGAAATTACAGTTTTATGGGCATTATGACAGTCATTCAAATTACTTGGAATTTGGGAGGAAGATTTTTGCCATTATAATTTACAAAGTTCTTCCATGAAGATCTTGATGTTATTGTAGAATATTCAATTTATGAACATCATGTCCTCAGGAGTGAGACAGTCTACAAAGGCAAAATGATACAGAGATTTGGGTGTCTGGATAATTGAAACTAAAACTGTTAATGCAATTGAGTGAAAGGCTTTGGGGGGAGGGAGAAGGAATTAAATCACCACAGATTTGTATCTCAGTCCTTTTTAGCAGCTCTCCTTGTTAACTGGCATACTTATCCCAAACTCCAGTACATGTTCCCAGTCCTGGCCCATCCTCCCTGGAGTGCAAAGTCAAGAGCACACAAATCAAGGGTCTGCCTTGGTGCCCGCAGAATTTTGGTTGTCTGAAAGTGCTACTCCTTTCCCATATTTATAAGAACAAATGCCAAGATAAATATCATATACAGTCCCCAAATGCCAAGAGTACCCTGACTGAGGAAAACTAGGTGAGGTCTGATCAAATTATCTCACTAACTGGCTCAGGGCCAGAATTGCAAATTCTGTGGGGTTCCCCCCTCTCCAGGCTTTCCTCCTAGTAAATCTATGTATAGATTTACCTCCAAGTAAGTATAAACCACTCCAGCAAAATTATAATATCAACATAGTCTTATGCTGATAAGATCACAAAAGGAGTCTTCTGTATAGGTGTTATATTTCCTGAATATGTGATTTTTAAAAATGAGAAGTGATTTATAGTCTCAATGCAGCTCAAGCTAGGTAAATGAAGTCCACAAAATCTAAAGCAGGCTCCACCACCCTAAAGAATATAGACAGCGGGCCTCCCCGGTGGCGCAGCGGTTGAGTGCTGGGTTGCGAGGCTGTCCGCAGCCTCTGCAGCGCCGGTTCAATCCCCGGCTGTTCCCCGGTCACCGGAGGAGGGTCCCACATGGTGCGCAGACCTCTCCTGCCGCCCGCTGCTCCCCTCAGCAGTGTACTTTGGTCCTTCTGCCTGCTCTGCTCCCCGCTCTGGCTCTGGTGAATTCTCTCACCCTCCCGCGCTTCTGACTGTACCCAGTGCATGTATAAACAAAAACAAACAAACAAACAAATAAATAAATAAAACATGCCTCTATAAAAAAAAATCTTTAAAAAAAATTAAAAAAAAAATAAAAAAAAGAATATAGACAGGTAGTAATGTATCATGTGAATTGTGCACTAAATTTATGTTACATCACTAGAAACATGCCAAGGAAATTCAATAATGTCTATTAATTAATTTTAATGCTATGATTACCAACCAAGCAAAATAAAGCTGAAATATATTCCATGGAAAGTACAACTACTTAAAAGGTATCCAGTGGAAATGTTACATTTATTTGGTATTATTTGAATAATGATCATCCTCTCATTCATATTCATGTGATTCCTAGGAAATGTTGTCTTTTACATTTCCAGGGATAAGTCATGCATCATTTCTCAGCAGTGTTTGACTTTGAAGTGCTAGGGTATCTGCTGTCATGTTTATTGGAAACCCTCAACCTTTCCATGAAGGGCACACTCAATTCATACACTGAAAAATCAATATAAATTTGTTCATGCATTCACACTGGATGCTTTCATTCAGTCTAATACATTAGATAGACATTCTTTATATGTAATGATGATCTCCATGTACAGACAAAGCACAAGTTTTATATGATATAAATACAACTCAGAAGCAGGCAGAAGTCTATTAGAAGGCATTCAAAAATACTCTATAATTACAAATATATTGTGTGCTTAAAACTAATTGAAAATGTTTAAGAGTGATGATTTAAAAAAATATCTACATTAGGGCCTCCCCGGTGGCGCAGCGGTTGAGCGCTGGGTTGCGAAGCTGCCCGCAGCCTCTACAGCGCTGGTTCGATCCCCGGCTGTTCCCCGGCCACCAGAGGAGGGTCCCGCATGGCACGCAGACCTCTCCTGCCGCCCGCTGCTCCCCTCAGCAGTGTACTTCGGTCCTTCTGCCTGCTCTGCTCCCCGCTCTGGCTCTGGTGAATTCTCTCACCCTCCCGTGCTTCTGACTGTACCCAGTGCATGTATAAACAAAACAAACAAACAAACCAGCAAACAAATAAATAAAGCATGCCTCTATAAAAAAAATTATATTAAAAAATCTACATTATATTACAATTATATAACTGACAACAAACAAATACGGCAAGGAAAGTTTTAAATTGTTGAGCTATTTTATTATTATTTTTTAATATTTAGGACAAACCCAGATTAGGAAGTCAGGGCAGGTGTGGTGAAAGAGAAAAAGGATATTGAGCATTTACACTGCCTATTTTTTGTTTGTTTGTCCATGAGACCCACTGTCCAGCTTTCCCCACCCTGTCCTGTGCCCCAGGGGGAAAGCTTTGTAAAATGCTTCAACCAGCCTTCAAGCTCTGCTTTTCCTTTGAATCAATACAAGGAGATGTACCAACAAGAGAGACTGAAAGGTGGGAGGGGGGAACTGATGGAGCTTTTATTCCTCCTGCTCTAGCTAAAGCAAAAGCCCTGACTTATTTTTCTTTCCTTGATAGAACTACACTACGCACCCCCCACCCTAAACACCATTTTAAGAAAATCAATAGCTTGCTTTTATTTCTTAAGCAAACTTCAATTCATTGTATGAATGCAAGCATTCTATGCCAATTCATACAAGGGTTATCCCAGTTGAGAAATATTTACAAATTCAATACTTTCCTACACTGTGATGTAATATAATATGTACACATATATTTTTGTCTTTAGGTGGGGAGTTGTCGATCTCATAGTTCTCTTTGATATATAATCTATAAGCCACCAAGATGGTGCAGTTTCTTGCAAATGGTAAAGGTAATACCATTAATGCCTACAGGTTGGCCAGCAGCATGGAGCTCATGATGATGAGAGACTGTTTATTTTTTAAAAGCCAGACCTCAATTATGTACTTTTCCTGGTTTAGAATTAATTCTAGTTAGTAAAAATAGCGTGTCACCTCAAATATTACCAAAGGTAGTAATTTGAGATTACAAATAGTTTAGAAATGACTTCATTTCAGGTATTATTCAAGCTAAGATTTACCACCATGGGAAGCCACATTGCCTCGTTGCATGGAATTCCAGTTGGCCATATATATATATATTTTTTTTTTGATGTGCTAAATCAAATAGTTTTTTTTTATTTTTTCTTTTAGATTACAAAACATCTCCTGTTAGCAATGGAGCCCATTTCCATAAACTAATTAAAAACAGATTTTTATATTCATCTGTATACAAAGTAGAAATAGGCAAAACAGAAAATGTTTTGGCAATGACAGAAAATCTTGTGTTTTTTAATGTTTATTTATTTATTTATTTTAATATTATTTTTTTTTATTTTTATGTTCCCCATACAATTGCAACCCCCTTATTTTGACCCCAATCCCTCCCCTCCCCAACCCCTACCCCCCATAGAATGTCTCTGGTTCATAGTGGTTTGTTGATTTTGATTTTTACTTTGTATTGATTAGTCTTTTTCCTGGTCTCTTATTTAGGTTTTCTAGATTCCTGCTATGAGTGAGACCATCCGGTATTTTTCTTTTTCTTTCTGGCTTATTTCACTGAGCATGATCCCTTCCAGCGCCATCCATATTGCTGCAAATTGCATGTGTTTATCTTTTTTGAATGCTGAGTAATATTCCATGGTGTATATGTACCACATCTTCTTGATCCAGTCATCTATTTTTGGGCATCTGGGCTGTTTCCAAAGCTTAGCTATTGTAAACAGTGCTGCTATAAACATAGGGGTGCAGGTGCTCTTTGGAATTGATGTTTCTGTGTCCTTTGGGTAAATACCTAGGAGTGGAATTGCTGGATCATATGGAAGCTCTATGTTTAGTAGTTCAAGAAATCTCCACACAGCTCTCCATAGTGGTTGGACCACCAGTTTGCACTCCTACCAACAGTGCAGGAGAGTTCCTTTTTCTCCACAACCTCACCACCAGTTGGCTATATTTAAATTGGGATTATGCTTATTAAACATGCCACCCATTTTTGAAAGAACAATTTCCAGTCCACAGAAGAGTCAGTGTGCTGTTTGACAAAAATACTGTACACCATTCTGTTTGGCGGGCTTGCTTCATATGAACGTTAGATTACGACTGGAGCAAATGACATCACCTTGGCACAGGTACTACTTAAATATGCAACAATACAGAGAAATACTTCCATGAGCAAAGGACACTTAGCCTGCTTTTTAGCTCTTAATGAGACAAAGTTGCCATCCCCAAAGTCCCCAGGCACATTCTTGCTTTACGTGGTTACGGGTAACGCATCTCTTCCTGTAAAGCAGTGACTCTCACATATTTAGATTATTGGGCAGCTTTCAAATTTGCACTGTCTGAACTGTATTCCAGGCCAAGTACATCAGAATCCTATCATAGAGTCTGGACATTAGAATTGTTAAGGCACTCCAAGGCTATTCTAGTGTGCAGTCATGGTTGAAAACCACTGAAATGGAGAGATAAGATTCAACATGCTAATAGAGTGTAGGTAGAAGTGGGTGTTCCTTTCTTCTTCCTACACAGGTAGCCCTTTTGTACTTAACTCAGAAGGAATGTGGCTAAATAGGCTAAGAGTGACTTAGCAAGGTTCTTCCTGTCCCTCTATCATTCCTTACCCAACAGATGATCTGCTAAAATGAATAAAGACACAAGCTTAACTAGACTGCTTCATCTCACACTGGGGAAAACTTCTTGCTGCAAGAATATCAAATTGATCTAGCTCTATAATTTCAGGTGATGGTATAGATGGGGACTGGACTTGTTCTTTCATACATGTTAACCTTAGTGAATGTTTTTAAAGTTATGGGGAAATTCTATTAACTATAGGCTTGACTTTCCTTAAAGGCTTCTAGTCAATTGCATTGATGAGCTTGTTGTTGACTAGGTTAGGGTCTATAGCAAGTTTTTCCTATAAACTGCACTTTTTAATTGTACCTGCTAATGAAATTTAATCCTTATGCAAATTGAGGATTCAATGCAAATTTACTGAACACAAAATGAGGAAAGGTAATAAGGACTGAAACTAATATAAAAAAGATTTTACTTTTATTGATAAACTCAAACCAGAGCAGTTATTTTAATGTGCGACATCTAGACTAAATAGGAAGGATATTTGACTTCTGCTTGAAATATCGGACCCATTGGATTTGTAGTCTGAAGGGAGTGTGCCTTGGTGGCCACTTGAGTTTGCTAAGAGGACTGTTTTCAAGGTGTTCATGTTCCAACAGTCTTAGAAGCACAGATTAAGTGTGAGGGTGCTAGTGTTACATACCATCCCTGTGCTCAAGTTGCAAATCTTATTTACTTAGTCTGATTATATTGTGTTCTAAGTTAAAGACATCAGATTTTACAATGGGAATTAGTAATCTAGTTTTATTCCTTTAGACTAGAAGACATTTCCAAAACCACAACAAGATGGTGAAGTATGTACAGAAGGAGACCTCAGTGCAAGATACAAGAGTAGGCATATACTCTCTACTCATAGTCTTGGAACCATCCTTTCCAAATACCAGGCCATCTACCCAGAGCCACTTGCCCATCATCTGGCCTGCTAGATGAGATTCGGCTGACTTCATCCACACTTTTATTAATCAAGTCATTCTCTCCTTGAATAGTTTAATTCCACTGACTAGGAAGCTCACTGCAGGGACAAACCTAAATTATCCTAATGAGATGAGAGTTTATTCTTAATGTTTTTCCTCAGTGAACTTGGAGACAAACTCTCAATAGCTACTGTTTTATAGTTTTTTTTTTTCAGAAGATCATTCTGTGCTTTAAAGAAGATCATTTTGGAGACTATAATATTGCTTGCATATGATCTAGATAAAATACATATATGACCGAAGACTGGACAGAAAAAAAGTATGGTTACAATAGACACAGTGTAGTGCTAATTTATATATTATCTTCTTTAAATGTATATATGTCTGTACAGACCAATGGAATCGAATAGAAAATCCAGAAATAAACCCACAGATTTATGATCAACTAATCTTTGACAAAGGAGCAAAGACTATGCATTGGAGCAAAGAAAGTTTGTTCAATAAATGGTGCTGGGAAAACTGGGTCACTATATGCAAAAGAATGAAGGTTGACCACTACCTCACACCATACACAAAAATCAACTCAAAATGGATTAAAGAACTAGACGTAAGACCTGAAACCATAAAATACATAGAAGGAAATATAGGCGAAACACTACGTGATTTGCACATCAAAGACATCTTTACAGACACATCACCCAAAGCAGGGATAGTGAAGGCAAAGATAAACAGCTGGGACTACATCAAATTAAAGAGCTTCTGCACAGCAAAAGAGACAATAACCAAAACCAAGAGAAACCCCACCAACTGGGAGAACATTTTTGTACACAACACTAATGATAAAGGACTGATCACAAAAATCTGCAAAGAGCTGATGAGACTCAACAACAACAAAGAAAATAATCCAGTCAAAAAATGGGCAGAAGAGCTAAAAAGAAACTTCTCTGAAGAGGAAATGCAAATGGCCAACAGGCATATGAAAAAATGTTCAACATCACTTGTAATCAGGGAAATGCAAATCAAAATTACCATGAGATACCATCTTACACCAGTGAGAATGGCACATATTAAAAAAACTAGCAACAACACATGTTGGCGAGGGTGTGGAGAAAAAGGAACTCTTCTGCACTGTTGGTGGGAGTGCAAACTGGTCCAACCACTATGGAGAGCTGTGTGGAGATTTCTGGACCTACTAAACATAGAGCTTCCATATGATCCAGCAATTCCACTCCTAGGTATTTACCCATAGGACACAGAAACATCAATTCCAAAGAACACCTGCACCCCTATGTTTATAGCAGCACTGTTTACAATAGCTAAGCTTTGGAAACAGCCCAGATGCACAAAAATAGATGACTGGATCAAGAAGATGTGGTACATATATACCATGGAATATTACTCAGCATTTAAAAAAGATAAACACATGCCATTTGCAGCAACATGATGGCGCTGGAAGGGATCATGCTCAGCGAAATAAGCCAGAAAGAAAAAGAAAAATACCGGATGGTCTCACTCATAGCAGGAATCTAGAAAACTTAAATAAGGGACCAGGAAAATGAATAACTGTAAGAAAGTGAAAATCAAAATCAACAAAAAACTATGAACCAGAGACACTTTTTGGGGGGTGGGGGGCAGGAGGGGAGGGAATAGGGTCAGAATGGGGGGGGTTGAAATTGTATGGGGAATATAAAAATAAAATTTATTATTAATTAAAAAAAATAAAATTGAAAAAAAAATGTATATATGTCTGTATACACATTTTTAAGTTTTTTAAAGGGAAAAATATAAAGTAAATATCTTTCACTTTTAAATGTTACTTTTCCTTAAGTCAGTTAATTTTCAGCTATCCAAATAGTTGAAAGCTTGGGAAACTTTTAAAAACTGGTTATGGGGGGCCTCCCTGGTGGTGCAGGCAGTTGAGTGCAGCTCTGTGAAGCTGTCTGCAGTCTCTGCAGTGCGGGTTCAATCCTGCTGGCCAGAAGATACCCACATGGTGCAGCAGACCTCTCCTCTCTCCCCTGCTGCTCTCCTCAGCAGTGTATTTCAGTCAGTGTGTCTGTTCTGTTCCCCACTCTGTCTCTGGTGAATCTTCTCACCCTCCCGCACTTCTGGCCTGTACCCCAGTTCTTGTATAAATAAATCTTAAAAAAAACAACAACAACACAGGTAACGTTCAGCCATCATCCTCAGATTCTGATTAAGTGGGTCTAAGATGCAGCCTGGAGATCAGTGTTTATTTTATAAACTTACCCATGATGTTGCAATATGCTGCCCAGGATGAGAACTGGTAACTCACAAAAGTAAATCTCAGCTTTAATTCCACATTATAAATAACTGAGGAGCCTTTAAAAATTCTGACGCCTGGGTGACACCCAAACAATTAAATTAGAATCCCTGGGGATGGGAGCCCGGCATCAGTATTATAAAAGTCTGCAGTTTATATCAATGTGCAGGCAATGTGGAGGACCTGTGAGGTAGACCAAAGGCTTTCAAAATGTGGTCTACAGACCAGTATATCACCGCCACCTGAGATCCTGCTGTAAATGCTGATTCTAGGTCCACACATCAGGACTACTGAATGAGACAAATGGAGTGGGGACAAGCAAACTGTTTTTATCAGTTTCCAGGGAATTTTGATGTGTACTAAAACCTCAGAACTACTGGCTTGGATTATAAATTCTAAGATCATGGGGGATGCAGTCATCTGTGTAGCTCTAGGACCTAGCAGGGGGTCTGGCACAAAATAGGTACTCAAAACTTGCCAGCTAAGGGGAAAAAAAAAAAAAAAGAAAAAAAGAAAAAGGGAGACAGGCAGGAGGGAAGGAAAAAGGAAGGGAGTGTTTCATGTTACTATGTAGAATCCTTTCATCTCATGCTGAAAGAAATGCCCTTACAGCATTTCTTGTAGGACAGCACTACTAGTAATGGACTCTATCTGCTTTCATTTATATGGAACATCTTAATGTCTCCTTGAATCTGCTAGACAATTCTGCTGGTAGAGAATTTGTAGGTGAAAATCTGGAAACACATTCCCTCTCTCCTTCTCCCTCCCACCCCCCTTATGTTAAATAACTTAGAAGCACAAAGGAAACACCAACTCCAGACTAAGATCATCTGCTGCAGCCTGGAATGCTGCACCTTACTCAACATAGGCTTGACTTGATCTTCTCCAGGCAGCTTTTATGATTTAAGCATGTGTTTGAAGGCATCATTTCTCCCGCCTAGTTGGTATGAAGCCTCCTCTGCAAAGGTATACATTTGCATTTTCTACAAATTTGTGGCTTTCTCTCAATTCTTGGGTGTTTCTTTCAAAGGTGACAAACACAAAGCAAGTGGAAACATTTTGCTTTAATGATAAGTTAGGGTGCAATGTGTATGTCAGGGGAGACTATGGCATGTGCTCTTATCATAAATGTTACAGAAGCTATTTGGTTGTCAGGGCTTCATCAAAAGCATCAGAAAATTGCTTAAGTTAGAGAGAAATTGACTATAATTTCCATGTCTGCCCCCACCCCAAAATCAGTCACTGACAACTTAGACAATTCTTACCAATAACGATGGAACCAATTTTCTCTGGTCCATCAAAATAAGCATATTATTTTCAGAGAAAAAATTTAAGATCATTTTTAGACTTGTCTAAAATTACATGAAAGAGACAGTGAGTCACAGGAATGATTTTTAAATCAAAGGAAATACAGTAAATGACCATGAATCTCTGTTGATAAGCAGGTAACTTATCTTTGCATGATCAAAGATGTATCTAATAATAATCAAAATATTTAAGTTAATGTCACTTTCATGTTAGAACACTTTTTCAGAATTAATGGGTCTGATTACGTGTGTGTCCCTCTGCTTTCTCTCGACTCACCCTATGTGATACACACACCCTTCTGTTCTCCCCCAATTTAATCATTTGCTTTTTTCAACCTTTGATACTCTAACAGTTAGTTGATAAAAAACAGCAGGGTTATAGAAAGTTTCAAGTAAAGGGAATTTGGTACATTCCATACAGTGAAAATATTTCTCAAGTATGGAAGGCCCTGGTATTTATAAAATATGTGTCTGGCTGCTCTGAAAGAATATTAAATATATGGAAAACATTATGTCCATGCCACATAAAAAGATAACCAACATGAGATCCTATATAAAAAAGAAGCAATCATAGAAATTTCTCAAAAACCTGGTTAACTTTTTCTCTTCTTTAAGGGTTGGCACTTTAATGGGACGGTTTCACTGTTTGGAGAGTGTTCTTAAATGGAACAGTTCATATCCTGGTGATTTCACATGAATAAGGTCCTGTCATATACTGCATTTGCATTTAGCTTCTGAGTTAATGTAGAAGAACAACAGATGATATAAATATTGTCAAACAGAAACTCAGAAGCTGGGCAAAAGCTTCAATGTTAATAGCACTTTACTGAGGCATAATTTATACAGAGACAATGCAAATCATAAACATACAGACCAATGTGACTTGGCAATTGTATATGACCATATACTCACCACTTAGACCAATATAAACCATTTCTTCTTTCCAGAAAGTTCTCCTCATGCTCTTTTTCAATCAAAACTCTGTCCTCCAGAATCAAACAGGCTACTTTGGTTACTAACTGTAAAGTACTTTTCCTGTCTTTGAACTTAACATAAATGGAATCATGGAGTATGTTCTATCTTGAGTCTTCTCAATTCTTTTGAAAAACAAGATTTTGAGATTTATCCATTTTGCTTACTGCATCAGAAATTAATTCTAATTCATAGCTGAGGCATATCATTATATAATATACTGCAATTTGTTTATTCATTCACCAGTTGATGAAAATTTGGGTCGTTGCCTTACTAGGCTTATTTTTCTACCGGTCATTATGTTGATATATATATATCTCCTTTGGTTAAATAATTGGGAATGAAATTACTGGCTCACAGTATAGGTAAAGGTATATTAAACTTCCTTTTTTAAAAAATTATTTATTTATGCATATAAGAACTGTTGTGCAGGCCAGAGGTGTGGGGGGTGAGAGGATTCACCAGAGACAGAGTGAGGAGCAGAACAGGAGGATCTACTGAAATTCAATGCTGAGGGGAGCAGCAGGCAAGACAGGGGAGGTCTGCCCTGCCATGTGGGTCAGCTCCCTGGCCAGGGATCAAACTCATGCTGCAGGGCTGGTGAGAGCTTGATAGTGCTAACTTTAACCCCCGTGCCACCAGGAAGGCCCAGTTATAATAAACTTTCTTAGAAACTCCATAACATTTTACAAAGTAGTTGTATCATTTTATATGACCACTGTATGTGAGTTCAGTTATCCTGAATTATTGTTAACACTTGGTCTTGTTAGTACCTATAGTAGCAGAACAGCTTTTTTTTTTAAGATTTATTTATTTATGCATACAAGAGATGGAGTACAGGCCAGAGATGCAGGGGTTGAGAGGATTCCCCAGAGACAGAGTGGGGAGCAGAACAGGCAGATTGACTGAAATACACTGCTGAGGGGAGCAGTGGGCAAGACAGGAGAGGTCTGTTGTGCCATGTGGGTTGCTCCCTGGCCGGCTGGGTATTGAACTCATGCTGCAGAGGCTGTGGATTGCTTCATAGTGCGGTGCTTAACTCTTGCACCACCAGGGAGGCCCTAGCAGAACAGCTTTTTTAGGTGAATACATTATTTTACTAAGACTCCTATCTTGTTTTTCTGGAGTCACTTGCTTGAACTTTACTTGATTTTCTATTTTTTAAAACACTTCCACACCCCAAATGCTAACAGTAGTTATAGACAAGAATAAAGGATTTTAGAAAAATCTTCATTGTGTATGTGGACAGTATCAGCAACAGACACATAGAAGAGAAGTTGTAAGCTGAGTTATAGAAGTTTTTTTAAAGTAAAGAGTCTTTAAAGGTCGAGAACTTTATGCCCTTAAAAGATTTCTGGACACTGATTTCTTATTTCAAGATATTATTTCACCTTGAACTTGGAGTCATATTGACATTGTTTACTGACACTGGCTAACTGAAATTTTCAGCATTCCAATATCTAAATAATGAGAAACTGTATCTAAATCCTGACTTACAGCAGCAGAATCCAAAAGAAACTCTGAAATTACCTTTTCACACTTTTTAGAGTGTGGCTTTTGAATTTTGTGATTTCTGTGTCACGAGAAATGAAAATGCATGCAGGTTATAAAATCACCCTGATGCTGATAACTGATTTATCTGTGGCCAGCACTTGAGAATTTGCCACAAGATTCATCTTGTGAAGATTCAGACCTGCTTCTTAGAATGCAGTTATGGATATAAATCGGACCTGTGAGGGATGAGGCTCGCGAATAGCTGTAATTTGAATACAAGCTTCGTGCTCGCCAACCCAAGTTTATCCTGAATTCTTAATATCTCCCCAAGGTGATTAACATATAATTACCATGAAATCAGTGTGAAAATGCTTTTCCAGCTATAAAGCTTACATCCTGAATGGGGAGCTGGGAGTACAGGACCAGATGTTAAATGTCTGGTGCCGGAGGGTGGCAATGTGGGTAGCGGCACCAGCATCTGGCTATGGTCCTGGAATTTAATCGGCTACACATATTTGGCCAAATAGCAAAAGTCTACTAAGACATTGTGTGTGTGTGTGTGTGTGTGTGTGTGTGTGTGTGTGTGGTCCTATACTTCTTTCGTCATGAATATTTTGAATCTAGAAAAAAAGCAGAGGCAGAATATAAGTATAATCTCAGAGACACACAACCCCTTACACCCAGGCAGGCACCCTGTTGTTTATACGTGCAGTAGCGCTCTCATATAGAAAATGCTCTGCCTGTAGGGCCTGCTTAAATTGAAAGGCTGACAAAACTTCCCAGTATCTCTGCGGGTATTGATTGTTCTCTCTACTCGTCTTTTTCCTATCTCTTTCCATTCTCCTCTACTTTCCTAACAATCTAGCATGTCTAAGTCAGACACAGAAACAATAAAGACCGAGTCAGAGAAATAGAACTTCAAGGTCCTCTCTACACACCAATCAAAGAAAGAGCTGTACTTTTGAATCTGCATCTGGCAGGTATCCAGTTAAACACAGGTGATATTAAAAATATTTGATGACCCACGTGGCAGGCACACTGACCACTCAAAACAGTGGGTGACAGAAGGCCCATTTTGGTATTAGTACCCTTCTTTGGGGAGGACCTGGTGATCAGCATAGTGGTGATGCCCATTAAAGGCTTTGGGGAAGTAGCTTTGAACTAATTGGCATAAAAGTACTTCAGTGTTTTAACAATTACTTAGACATAACAGTCTAATAAAGTAGGTTTTAAGCCTCCAGTCTCATTTTAATTGTATTCTTTCAAGACTATCAAGGTCCTCTCTCTTAGTCTGAGTTCCCCTTTCAGAATCAGACCCTTTTCCAGAAATCCAAACTTATTTCCCTTTACAGAGTAATCTAAAGCCTGAGAGACAAATAGCTTATTTGGGAAGTAATTTTAGAAATTGCTGGTAGGGTAGGAGGATGGTGAAACCAGAAAGGGTTGGGACACAATCAAAGTTGTCCTGTCTAATAGTTACCACCATGGCCATCTGGGGCATCATCACTCAGGGGCACTCTGGGAATGGTACAGTAGCCACCTAATGAAGAGGAGCTGCATATTTACCCACTAACTACCACAGATCATTGTTTCAGGATTGCTTCTGGAAGCGCTCATTCCCCGGCACTCCAACAGACAGAGAAAGCCCTCAGACGAAAAAGGATACAGACTTGGACTGGAAGAATATGGAGAATAATGACGACCACTAAACAAGAAAGTTGAGAATACATTTTGGCTAAATCCAAGGAGAATAATTATGCATAAACAGAAAACTATCTCTTGTAAATTAGAATGAAAGAACATTTATTCCTTCAAACCAGTCTACACTGCCCTGATATTCCAGTGAAAAGATATCTTACAGAAGATCTCTTCTAGTAATTTTCCATTAGAAAGATATTGTTTTTTGTATTTTTGGTTACAGTCATCCTGAAAGTAAATTTCCTACCCTAGAGTTACACTAAATTGAAAACCCAAAATTTAGTGAGAGGAATTTATGAGTTTTATGTGGTGAAATGTAGTCACTAATATTTTAGGAAATTACATTTGATTCAAATATTTTTGTTAATCAGTGGAAAGGCCACAAAAACAGAGGAAAATTAACCCCAGACCTTATTTGATGCAATGTGTTTAATGTCTGTTCTTTGTCCATTCCACTTGTTATCCACTGTGATAGAATTTAAGTTGCCAAACTGATCAGTATAAGTTTTAATCTGCTCTGGGTTAAAAGTTTCATTATTCAGACACACACACACACACACACACACACACAAACAAACACACAAAGGGGTGAGGAGGAGGAGGAGTAGGAAGAGCAGGGAAAGATAGGCAGGAAGGGGAGGGGACACCAAAAGAGAGATATGAGAGAGAAAAGAGCCATTAACTTGGATTCTGCAACCACTTTATTGCTGGAAGTTGTTCTTTTAATTCATTACACATGGTGAATTTCATATAAGGTCCACAAGAAACCACAGAGAAAAAAAAAAAACAAACACACATTGATTTAAAGTTTGAGTCTAAGAATACACTCAAGGCACTATGATGACCCAGAGAATGAAGGAAGGTTTGGGGAGTTTTTTGTATTTTTCGTTACAGTTATCCTGAAAGTAAAACTGGGGCTCATTTTAGTATATAAAATCAAAAGCTGTCTGTTCAGTCGGCCATTTGGACAATCCAGTGAGTCCTGAACATGTCATCCTATGCTTAACTAGCAATTGGCTAAAAAACAATGAGAATACTTGAAAGCAAGCACTGGCAACTTGGGCCTAGACATTCTTCTTTGACTCCGATCAGTTTCAAATATAAGCTAACAGCAGCTGAGGGAAGGGTTAATTATCTGTGCTTCATTTGCTTCCTCATTCCCCTTTCAATTTCTTTTGTTCTACAAGAATTATGTCTTCCCTCTTCACCCTGCTTCACTGGAAATCATTTGCAGAGAGATGTTAAAATTCCTCTTTCCTCAGAATCTAATATTTTGGCAGTGATTACTTCTTGATCAACATTCAAAGCTCAGGCAGACACTTAAACTTATTCTGCTAATAGCTATGGAGAGCCCACCTGTGCCAGATATTGAATTAGGAGTTGAGCAAATAAAGTTAAGCACTACCAGCTATAAATATTGTTCTCAAAGAGTTTATATATAACCTATGAAGTGGTAGAGAGACTGGACACAATAAATATAAATTGTAGACTCAGTCCTATTCAATACACACACATAGATAGATTATGATAAGTAAAAGAAAGAGAGAGTAGTAAAGAAGGAGGGTGGGAGAGAGGAAAATAAAGATAAACCTTGGAGATAGGAGTGTGGTATGGTTAAAAGATTTCTCTGAGAAAGTGGTACTAGAGCTGAGATATGAATGCAGAGGAAGAGAATTAACTAAGAGAAAAGAAGAAGCAATCTCCATGCAGGAAATCTCTTCCTCCTAGAGAGGAGAATAGTAACAAATGATCTGGAAAAGTAAGCAGCCCTAGAACATGCAGGGTTCTCTAGGTCACAATAGGAATTTTCATTTTTATACTCAAAGCAATAAAACCATGAAAGGCTTTTGAACCTGGGGCTCACTTGATGCACTAGTTCATCTGAAAATATTACTCACATTATAGGAGTAGCAAAAAGATTGTGAATGGTGATGAGGTCAGTTAGGAAGCTACTGAAAAACATCAAGGGAGATTAACTAAGTGGGGAGCAGTTGAAAAAGAGAAAAAATGAATGCATACAGGACATACTAGAATGAATTCCAGCAACAGTATTTCAGGACACTGAATTGGAAATGAGTTGGAGAAGGAAATTATAAAGGATGACCCCTAAATTTCCACTTGGTCAAACAGATGATGGAGGCGGCACCATTTAAACAATGTATTCAGGGCCTCCCTATTGGCGCAGGGGTTAAAGACAGTGCTATCAAGCTATTGCCAGCCACTGCAGCATGAGTTCGATCCCTGGCTGGCCAGGGAGCAACCCACATGGCGCAACAGACCGATCCTATCTCACCCGCTGCTCCCCTCAGCAGTGTTTTTCAGTCAGTCTGCCTGTTCTGCTCCCTACTCTCTCTGGTGAATCCTCTCACCCCTTGCACCTCTGGCTTACACCCCAGTTTTTATATGCATAAGTAAATAAATCTTTTTAAAAAATAAACAATGCATTCACAATGCATCTGACACAAGTTTCCATGTAGGACTAATTCCCTGAGTCTCAGGTTTTATGTGGCCTAACTGCCTGGACTAAATTTATGATACATAATTAGATTCTTCCTTTGGTAAGAGCCACATGGGAAGGTGCCATCATTGCTTATTTAAAAGGGATCCTGGAGTCAGGAGTGGAGCTTCAGTGAACACAAAAGAAGCCATAAGCAGAATGAGCACAGAAAACAAATTGCTTGCTGCTTTGTAGCTTGAAGAAACAATGATCTGACTTTATCACCTGTTTGGGGAAATGAGAAAGTTCTGGGAAGGGTCAGCCTGCTGCTTCAGATTCTTCAAAGAATAACCGAAGTTATTATTCTGGTTATGTAAGCATTTGTTTTTCTCAGTTGGCCATTTCACAAGTAACTGTTAATTAATGCAACCCTTGATTTTCAACTAGGAGGTGCAATTATAAATCTTCAGATACATATAGCAAAATATGCTATCTGGAAATAACAGAGCAGAGATAAAGCAAAGTCATTTCTAGCAGATAATATTCAGAAAAGCACAGCTGAATTCAAAAGAACTCATTTGTTACAGCATTAAAAAACCCTCTTATTTGCAAAATAGAAATGTGATTTTTGTCAGGAAGGTTTATCATACTAGTCATTTCCTAAAAACTTGCAACTTGAATAAGAAACAGCCAGAATGCAACAATGGGAATGATGTTTATTATAATATCATCAACTGCTAATTTAAGCCACCGGTCTGAGATTTGTCAGCTGTGTACTGAATATACTTATTTTTTTGCAGCAAGGTCTGTTTAGGGGGTGACTTAGCTTTGAAATTAGGTTACTTTACATTACTTGGTCTCCTCAATCTTTACCATATGACATGTTTAATCAGAGTGGCATCATTAGCAATATAAGAAAATTATGGCTCATGATATACTTTGAAAACATAGTTTAGGAACTAATTTGTGAGTATATCACATGTTAGCAACATACTACCAAAATATTCATGGCAATGATTCATTAGTATCCATTAGAAGTTACCAGCCAACTAGGTTCTAGAGTTTGTAAAGATTGTCAAAAGTTTGTCAAACTTTACAGACACATTGAATGGATTTTATCATGCTCTGTGATATGTCAGGTAAGGGAAACAACTCATTTTCTAGATGACTTCAGGGAGAGTCCCTGTGTGGATTCCCATGTCTGTTGTCTGGGGCAATTTTTGCAATGGTGATATATAAAGAATACAACGTTTAGATTTCTTCTAGAAGGGCAATTTTGTGACTTTTGGTAAGGTTATTTTACCTCTTGAACTTCAATTTCTCTCTGTTTGCAAAACTGAAATGATCTAATTCTTCTTATAATGAAATGTACTCACTCTAAATGCATCATCAGATGGGTTTTGAAAAATGTATGCAGTGGTGTACTTGCACTCCAGTCAAGACAGAGAATATTTCTATTATCCTGGGAAGTTACTTATGTGCCTTTATAGCCCACCCCCATTGCTACTTATCTTTTCTGTCTGCCTAACTTTTAAAGCTGTTTCATGCAATTTGTATTTAAGTCAGATCGTGCCCAGCCTCTCCTAAAAGTTCACCCACTTCATTTCCCATTCAGAATAAAATCCCTATCATTCAAATGGACCACAGAACCCTGGGGACTCTCTACCCCCATATCTCTCTTATCTTATTTCCCACCACTCTCCCCCAACACTTGAATGCTTCCTATGTCCCAACATTAATTTATTTCTTCTATGTCTTCTCAACTTGAATATGCATAGGAAGCCCCAGAGGACAGTGCTTTGAAGGATATTCTGATTCAGTAGGTCTGAAGTGGGCCCCAGAGTCTGCATATCTAACAAACTCCTGAGTAATGCTGACTCATATTGACTAACAAGGGACTAGAACATTTATCAGGAACATAAGGGGAAAGACTGGGTCTGTTCTGTTTTCCACTGTATTCTCAGTGCTTAAATAGAGCCTGATGGTTAGTAGTTGTTCAATAGGCAGTTGATAGCAAAATGAATATGCAAATGAATGACTAGACAAAGGAACAACTTTTAAATATAAGGAAGCTAAGCATTATTTGCTAGGGAATTTGTTTCACTGACTGACTTTGCAGCCACAGATGTGGTGCAAATCAATTAAATTCCCTGGGCCTCAGTTTCCTGATCTGCACAAAAGACACTGAACATCTCCTCTAAGGTCCTCCCAGTTCAAAGTACATTATTGTACAATGTATGTGAAACAATAACTCCCTGG
Source organism: Talpa europaea (assembly GCF_964194135.1). Taxonomy (NCBI): domain Eukaryota; kingdom Metazoa; phylum Chordata; class Mammalia; order Eulipotyphla; family Talpidae; genus Talpa; species Talpa europaea. Next base: position 25,972,488 of record NC_140078.1, on the reverse strand, counting down.
GATCTGAAAACAATTTTTCAATCCTGTCGGAAAGAAAGGCAATATTGTAAATATCATTGAAGCACCTCCATTTTTTTTCCTTGGGCGCTATTCTTTCTCCCAGTTCTCAATAACTTCTAGACAAGAACTCCCAGCCTCTGATCTCAGAATGGTTGTCTGTTGAGGATTACAAGGGATAGAAAGGTCCCAGATCATATTCATGGTCACAAGGCAGCTTAAGCCAATCAACATAATACCCATTGAGACATTTGTCCACAATGGGCAGTTAACATGGAGAATGTGGGTGGTACATAGATTGGTTAAAAGGAACAAAAGTGGTGCAGTTTCACCAACCCCCAGCTGATATCTTCCCATTCACCCGTTCTTTTGTGTTTCATTTCTTGGGGTTCAAGTTCTGTCCTTTCCATTTAGCCAAAGTCTACTGGAGTGCCTGAGGTTTGAGCAGGCTGTTGTGTGGCCAAGTTCACATCTGTGAAAGAACAGATCATGGAAACCCAGAAACCTGGGGACTATTCAATTCTAGACCATTTACCTGGTCATTCAGAGAGAACATCTTTCTGAGATCACTACATGAGCTGAATAAGTGGGCGCCTGTTTGACAGTACAGCCCGGGAGCAAAGCTCCTGGTATAGAATGTGCTTTCAGTCTTTTCAAAATTCTACCTCCGATGGGGAGGAAAATTATTCGCAGCTGGATAATGAAGTTGCATCTGTGTTCTGCTTCTAGCTGAAGTCACCTCATTCCTCTTTATCTGATCTAAATTGTACTGCTGTTTCAAAAACACATGCAAATGTAACAGGGAGGGAAGTTTGAAGGGAAGGTTGTATCTCAGAACTCTGTGGTTTCTGTATTTGAGACACTGCTTGAAGATCAAAGAGGATTCAGTATTTCTTGACTATTAAATAATTACACGAGGCATGGGACAAATTATTATTTTGCTCAGCTAAAACTTAAGAAAAGAATATAAATTATTTAAAAGAAGAGTAAATTATATACCTTGTCCTGAACTCTCATTACTCAGTCAACATGTCCTCATTTCGTCATCTTCATTTTGCCTGGGTTTGCCAGTCAAGAATTCAATCACCTCTGACATTTATAGAACTGCCTCTAAGACTAGGAGAATTGACAGTGCCAGACACAGAACACCTCTTTGTGTTCAGAAGGGAAAGGAGTTTAATGACTCCTTACCATTGACATCTCTCCTTTGCAAGTTATCTTGAAGTTTTTCCTCCTACAATGTTACTCCTCTGCTGCACAAACTTCAACGGTTCTCTTCCTAGTGTGGAAGAAATTCTAAAAGTCTTGGCATGACATTCAAAGCCATCCTCAATGTTTGAATAGGGTAAGTGGCTTGACAGCAGTCACAGAGCTACTAAAGAGTGAAGACTAAATATCAACCCAGATGGGGTTGGGTCTAAAGTCTTAATGCCTAATTTCTTCCTCAAACATCCTCTCATACAATCTGTGCTTAATCCAAAAATGCTTAACAGAGGTAAGATCCTCACTACTTCCTATAGAAGAGATGGTGGAAAACAATTAGGGTGTCTTTTCCTTCTCAATTTCAATGCTATATCTTTATGCTTTTTCTTTCCATGTGTTTGTGCCTACAACACATGTGCACCACACAGAGTCAGGCAGTTGTAATAATAATAATATGCTTCATTGCGTGAGCAGTAGGAGAACTATTAAAAAAAATAAATAAAGGGAACTCGGCTTCTAAATCACTGGCTTAGAACAGCTCTGGAAAAAGGTTGTATTTTCATGAGTCAAAAACAGTTCTACCTTCAATAGATCAATTGTAGGTGTAACAATGTTGCCTTTATTCACTGTCTGTCAACAACGTGGAGAAGGTGGAAATAATTCTAATCATTAGTTATATCTGACACAACCTCCATCCTACATTTCATCAATGGGGGCCTATGACGAGGTGTACGCTAGTGGTTTGGAAACATTTCAAAGGAAAATGAAGACTTGTGGGGTAATTTGAAAAGAGAGAGGGAGCTGTCTGAAGTCTCTAAATGAATTGGAGAGAAGGTTTGTGTGAAAGGACGTGTTCAGCCTGCCAGGTAAATAGGGTAGGTTTTTGGAGATTGGATATACTTCTGATTTCTGACTGACAAGTTATTTTCTTTTCTGCCTTCTAAAATATGCAAGAAGTTCTCCATGTTGGGATTTAGATTAGTTTTCACCTGTGGGCCTCTACAAACCGCATTATGATTTGGGAAATGTTCGAAAGATGCATCATCAATCAAGAAAGCTAGAAAAATGGAAGCTCCACCTTGCTTTCTGGATGAGAATATGAAGTATTAGCTCATTCATCACCAAAGTTAAATAAGGACTTATGTACAAAAGAATTTCCTAGATGAATACATTTTTTTAAAAAAACCCTGAATACTTTGTTCTCTTGAGTAGAAATATTTTCTTGACAAATTGATATCATTCTTAAAATTTCAGTGTTTATATTACTCTATGTAGAAAATGTACTGATTCACTTATTTTGATATCAATTATTAGCTGATTACTTCCTTGACCAAACTAATGTACTAATGTAGTTTCCATGGGGAATAAGATTGCCAGAATCCATAACCCCATGAGGCCTATATAAATATATATAAGGCATGGAAGACCATTTAGTCGAATTTCAACCTGCTAAGCTTTTAGTGTTCTTTCTTTTTTTAATTTCCACTTGCCTTTGTGTTTTACAAGCGTCATTCAATTTAACAACAGAAAAAGAAAGGACAAATAGACAAAAGGAAAAAAGAACAAGAGGGAAAGAAAGAAAGCTTGAAGAAGGAAGAGAAATTGGAAGGGAGGAAGGAAAGAAGGGGTAGAGAGAAGTGAAGGGGAGAGAGAGGAAGGAAGAAAGCAGGCAGGAAGGAAGCAAGGAAGCAAGGGAGGAAGAAAGTTGTGACTACTTCATGTCAGCACAATCTTAAGCCATGGGGATATAAAAGTCTAACAACAAATGGTTTCCTGTTCTCTAAAATAGAGAGATTGTAACTATTAACAATTTCTAATTTTATTGCTCAGCACCAGCATTGCATCCAGATAGCCACTAAATAAATGTTGATTGGGTGATTTGATTTGCTCCTTGATTAAATGATTATGGATGGATATTTTACACACTGGGAAAATATAAAAGATCCTTGACATGTGTCCAGATCAGAGACAAATGATTTTCCTAGAGCATTTCTTTACGTTAGAGTCTTCATCTTCATGACATCAGTTCTAGCACTTTTACAAATGATTCCATTTGCCCTATAAAAGATTTAAGTGTTCTTTATTAATCCTAATTTGCATTCCTGCTGCAGTTGTGATAAACTGAAAATGAGAATTGTGTATGGTGCAAATAATTAATGACTATTTTTTTAGGTTGGGATGGCTAAAAAGTTAAATGTAAAAATAAAATGGGGGATGGAAAGTGTCCTCTCATAGAATTTAGGCATACTTTTATATCTAAAAATAGGATTATTTGATATCATTGACATATTGTCAGATGTAGCAATGTAAAATGCCAGAGAAATGTGGGCCAAAGAAAGTAAAATAAGGCTAAATGCTGGCTAATCTGGGGTACATTAACATGCTTCTAATAAGTGTATTGAGTCCGTATCCCCGTGCTGATATCTGCAAATGTCTGTTATATATCCCATAGACATATTTTAATTATCTTGACTATTTGTTCATTAATTACAAGTATGATTGGTTGGATCATGTAATATCAATCCTCCGATGCACGTTACAGCCCTATTCATTTCCTTATATGTTTAGAAACAGAATAAGCATTTTGCTACCTAGAAAATAGGGACACTGGTCAACAATTCTGATTTTGCTACCTAGAAAATAGGGACACTGGCCAACAATTCTGATTAATTGGATGCTTATTCATGTGGCCTTTAGTGAGTTCTACTTCATTCACTTCCTTAGTTGTTCCACCAAGCACTCCACAATCATGAAGGCAGACTTCTTTTCTAGAGACTCCTATCTTCAGTAGAGAGCAGTTTGTATTTTTCCTTTAAAAAAATTTCCACTCCAAACACTAGGCACTGACCTTTTAAAAAGTAGATTAAGGGGCCTCCCCGGTGGTGTGCGGTTGAGCACTGGGTTGTGAAGTTGCCCGCAGCCTCTGCAGCGCCGGTTCGATCCCCGGCTGCTCCCTGGCCACCAGAGGAGGGTCCCACATGGTGCGCAGACCTCTCCTGCTGCCCGCTGCTCCCCTCAGCAGTGTACTTGGGTCCTTCTGCCTGCTCTGCTCCCGGCTCTGACTCTGGTGAATTCTTTCACCCTCCCATGCTTCTGACTGTACCCAGTGCTTGTATAAATAAATAAAAAAAATAAATCTTTAAAAAAAAAAAGAAGATTAAAATATTTTTGGTAAACATTTGAAAATTTCAGCTAAATGGCATTGGTCTGTTCTGATTTGTTTCCAAAATAGAAAATTATATTGGAGGATTTTAGGAAGATACCTTTATTTGAGCATTCTAACTGGCACTCATGGGCTTTTGCTTTCTACACTACTTATCATATCCTTCCTTAACCAGATGTTCTGCATGTCATAGGTGTGGATACATCTTGATACTGCCTTTTCAGGCTACCATTCAATTCTACATATAATTATTCATTCAGCATGCTCAGGTGAATCTGCAAAACCCATCAATCAAAATCCCTCACACTGTTGCATTAGTAAATACTTGATGAAAAGGGAATTGTGAATTCTTGTGCAAGCCTCTCCTATTTTCCTTTCTATAGATCCACTGACTTTTAAAGATTTTCCCCTATGCAATGAAAGTATAACACAGGCTTAAGAACAGAATCAATACAACTGACATGAAGAGTGGGCAAATGGCGACCCGCGGTGAAAGCCATTCACTAATGATAAGGGCTTATTTGAAAAAAAGGAAAAGTGATATTTTAGAACCCAGATCTAACCTTACTGAGGAATAGGAATGAAAGTCTGGCATCTGTGGAGGTTGTTTCCAATCCACAGTGAGTACTTCCCTTAAAAACATCTCTGCACTTCACCAATAAGCATAATACGGATTTGACTTTGAAGTAAAAACTTCAAAAATTATCTTCAGAGAGAATCTTTCTCTTCCTATCTTTCTGTGTGTGGTACTATAATAAAACCTGCAGGAAAATTAAAAAAAAAAATCTCTGAATTTAAGGAAGAGAAGTTTTGAGCTTCAATATACTCATAGTTTATGAGTATAAGGATATAATCATCTTGAGGAATTTTCATCACATCCTTATTTATCGGGAAGATTCCTGCTTTATCTTGCAGACCAGTCTCCACCTTATGGCAATTCCAGAAATCAAATGTTCCTAATGTTCAGAGACGACTGTTATCAAACCAATCCTTTGCCTTATTTATGAGAAGTTCTTCCACGAGGAGGTGTTTAGTTTTCTACCCTCTTCTACTTGGATTTGCTTATGATTGTGTAGGACCACACAGTATGGTAAAAGTGAGGCTCTCCAATTTCAGGGTCTGGTTGATAGAAGGATTGGCACTTTTTACTTAACGGCTTTTGTTGTACTGAGTATTTGCCATGTTGGAGGCCAGGCTAGTGCACTGCAGAAAGAGGCCAAAATCAAAAACACTGAGATACCAGACACAAAGGCATATAGATGCTCCTCTGTGATGTCCAGCCCAGTTGAGCCTCCAAATGATTTCAGTTCCAACCACTTTCTTATTACAACAATGTGAGGAACAAGACAGAAACACCCAGCAAAGACCAGTATGCCCATCAGACTACGGAGCAGTTTGTTATAAAGCAACAGGCAACTGGAACACATGCCCCCTTAGTGAAATCATTGTACAAATCTCTAGAACAGATGACAGAGCTGTGAGAACAGGGTGAAGAGCAAAGCCAGGAAGGCAAGCATGAGAAGCTCAAGATTTAAATCACGAGAACACATGTAAAGGGCCTAATGGGGTTTTCTCCCTATTTTTTCTTATAAGTCTATGAACATTCTCTTAAAATGATTTTTGCATTATAAGCCAACATAACAGCTTTGCAAAATATTTGGAAACTAGAGAAGACATTTCATATGATCCTACCAAGTAGCCATTTAGTAAATTTCCATTAGGCTTATTTTTACCTTGCTTGTGTGCTGTAACAATGTTTCATTTCAACAAAATTGTAACCAAAGGTAGATCCAGTTTAGTGGTGCCCCAGGCTTGTATAATTTAAGGGACAAAATGAAAATTCTTACTGAAGAAAAAATTAAAACAATCTTATTTAAACTTGTTATTGCAAAATCTACAACCATATGAAACACATGGATACAACTGCTGTAAGAGCCTTTGGAGGGGCTTGTTACAAAGGAGAAAGTCTGGAAGGTCACTTCACTAACGTCCTGGTACATTACCTTTGACATGATATATATAAATTTGCATCATATTTTCTTCTCTAATGATATCAAAATAATTTTCCACATTGAAGGCTAGCCTTAATGACATGAGATTTAAAGCCTTCATATATTTACATTGAGTCAATATACTCAATTTGCCTGAAAGTGGGGCTTTTGAAACTTGAAACTCTTGAGACTTAGGGCTGGGAAAATCTTTGTTGTGGTGACCTATCCTATGCATTATCAGATGTCTCTGAAGCAAAATTGCTGCTCCCCTGAAAGGTAAAGAACTGGACTAATAAATCCCTCACTCTGATTATGTTTATGTTTCCATTTTTCATTATTATAATTGAAATATTTTCATGACTATGATTTTATACAATTTTAACATTTCTCCTTAGAAATGTTCTCTTAGAAATGGAAGTACTTTAAAAGAGAAAGGTATTAATATGGCTTTTAATGTATATTGCCACATTTCCTTCTCCACAAGGTTTGTTGTCATTGGACATATAGGGCAACATATTTTACTATAGCTGCAGATAAATTTAATATATTATGATTAATTGATTACATTATAAACAAATCTGTTTAAACTACCCAATAAGCCTCAAGATATATTTAAATTCTGCTAATAAATTCATTTTTCTAATAAACTCTTACCATCTACTTCCTACAGAACAGTCATCAAATTCTGTATTAACTTTATCCTTTTTCTTATAAAATTAAAATAATTACTGTTTGGAGAATATTTATCCTATTTATCCTATTTTCATCAACCAGGAGGTAAAACTAGAAGATATAATTCTAGTTTATTATTCCTTTTATCATCTGCCTGCTTTAGCACTTCACAGGAAAAGGCTATATTTGAATTCAGAAAGCAAGTGGTAAACTTGTTTCCACATAATTGACCTGCTGGTATAGGAAAATGTAGACTTCCTTTCCTGGTTGTGTTTCATGACTGGAGAGGACTGGCTTCCAGCCTGTGTCTACACCTGTCAGGACAGAAAATTAACTGCAGCCCTCTCGCTTCCACTAGTCATTACCACTGGACCCTTTCTCCCCTTCACTGCCCAGAGAAACAAAGATTGCAGGTGACTGTATCAGGGATAGTATGTAGAAATAAATATGGCTTTTTGTTTTCTCCCATGCCCACTGTGTACATCCTCTTCCTTTGAGGGAACATTCTCTACACCCTGTCGCTGTTTCCCAGACAGTTGACAATGTATGCTGTTCTATTCCAGTCCCATAATGCTTCAAATGTGGAATGCATCTCTCTCAGCTAGGGACCTCAACAGGCTTTGCTTTTAAGGAGTCTGCAAGCCTTTCCACAGCACTGTCTCCTTCACTCCAGTCCTACTCCAAAGTAAGATAATTAAAGCTTTAAACCACTAGAAGGGCTGGATTTGAACCTGTCTGAGTAATATACACAGCATAGACAAAGAGGTAACAGGTAACACATTTGTCGCTAAGGAATATTCCACGTCAGTGAACTGACGTATGACATTTCTCAAGGTGATAAACAAGGGCATTTCCTTCTCTCATTCACGTATCTCTCACCTTTCTCTCTCCCTTCTTCCTGTCATTCCTCCTCCCTTCCTTCCTTGCTCCTCTCACTTTCTCTCTTTTGCTTTCTTCATTCCTTCCCACTTAAAACCCTCTCTTCCTTCCTTTCTTCCAGCCTCCTCACTGTCCCACTGTTTCTTCTTCCACTAATCTGTTTTAACCACGTTTATGAAAATGGAAATGTAACAGGGATTGTCTTTTAATCTTAATATATTCTCTTACACATTCTCAAATTCTACAAACTACTTCATGGCTTTGCTCTATTTCTGTTTAATGCAAACCTTCAGAATCAGTTAGTATAACCCCACCATATGTATCTCCCAGAAATGTTCCTGATAAAAGCTGACACACAAATAGAGTGCTTATGACAGGGAAATGAAAAACAAAGAAAGGAACATTAAAACCTCTCTAGCAACTCCCTGGGAAGTTTGGGTAGGAGGGTGTGAAATACAGGCAGCATAAACCTCAGGTCTGGAAGGTATTGCTTCCCCAACTGCTGCCTAGCAACTAAAATATGTACCTGACCTGGCTTTTAATGGGCAAGATTATGTAGTGCCTATGTACTTAGTAACTGATAAAATGGCTTTCTTGTTGAAAAATTTGATATTGCCAATAGCTCAGAAGAATTCAGTAGGTTTCCACTTTAAGTGCTCATTTGGTTTCATTTAAATGGAAACACTCTTAAATTGCAGACAACATAGATTTGATTCATAAAATACATCATATAAGCAAATGAGGCACTTGCTAGACTAAGGTAGAAAACAAAATAATATCCTGAAGAAGATAATAGACTTCTGAATACTCCAACTCTTACTTATTACTTTGGGCTTTTGATATTAGGTTAAACAGAGCCCACTAGATATGAGTTCAGCATGAAATTCACTGTAAATTTTACACTGTTAAATACATTATTTTTGATTCCTAGGTTTTTTTCCCTAAATAGTCAACTGTAATTGATGTGAAAGTTATGGAACAGATGATTTATGCTTAAAAATTCATTGGCCCCCACATTATCAAAGAGTGAAAACAATCTTGTTTTCAAGATATCATCATAATGTTTTCAAGATATATGCATTTTAATATGAAAGAATTTGTAAAATATTCATGAGCTATATATTCTTTCCCTTTTACTGGGGACGGTTAATATTAAAACTTTTGCATCTGAAAGATGGGAGATCTAGAAGTGGAAGAAGCATTTCTGAAATTGTATAAATAAGCATTAACTTGTCATAGCTCCACAAATCCTGGAAAATGGATAAGTACATAGAAAATTGGCTTAATTTACTCACAGAGTGTTTTAGGTATATATTTTACATATATATTTAACATTATATTCCAATTGCAAACATTTCCTTGCTATTTTTGTTCAAAAAGTAAATTTCCCTAATCTAGTTAGTTTTTACTTTATCATTAAAACACCATAAAACATGCACTAACTACACTCACCCTTTTTTCTGGAAATATGAGTAAGAACTGTAAGTATAATAGTTCTTTGTTACATGGGTTTAAATAATTGCTAACAGTGTGCTCGTCCCTCTGTTGAGACTTGCATTTTTATTCATTATTTGCACACACACCTTTAGGCAAAAGACCTGTCCATTTTTCGAAAGTCTTTGCTTCACTTTTCTGACTTGAGTCTATTAATACCTTATGACATCAGGGTCCAGTTTCAGTTTTCATTACTGATTATCATCTAATCAGAGTCCTATCTTTGCATGAACAGAAAGATCAATGGAATAAGAACGACATCCGCAAGTAAATCAAAAATACGATAGCTTGATGTATAATAAAAGTGACATAGCTAAGTAGTGAGAAAGATGAATTATTAGATAATTGTGTCTGGTATAACTGGGATCTGGAAAAACAAGTTGGAGCCCTATGTCACACTGACTCTAAACAAATCCAGAACAAATGATATGCTTAAATATAAAAACTGAAAGCTTTAGTTATATTAATAATAGATAAACAAGACTTTTGTAATTGATAGGTTAAACAAAAAAGAGATGAATAGCTGAAAACTGCAATCCATAATTTTAAATTAGTAGAGAATCAACATTACGTTCAAGCACTATTTTGCAATTCTTTTTGATGACTGCATAATTCTGGACTTACTGCATCATCAATTATGTATTTTTTTCCAGATTATTGGCCTTTAAATTTATTTGTTTTTAAAGTTGCTTAAAAATAGGAAATGCTACACTGAGTACCTTTATGCAAATAATATTTATCTGTTACTGAAATTCTTTCGCTGTTGGAATATTTACTTAAGATACAATGGGCAGAATTACTGAGCATTCCCATAATTTCTTATTTTGTCAAAACTCTACAGTATTTTATTCTTCCTTAATAAATTTGAGAAAGTTTGCTTTAGAGCCCATTCTTTCTTTTTCATTTAATTTTAATGGGTGTAGATTCTATATGTACAGTTCAATGATTGTGTACATATATCAAATTCAGTAGTTGTAGCCAACATCAATAAATAGGACAATTTCAGGATCAAAAGCCAGTTGATGATAGATGCAACTGCCCTTCATGATTTTCTGAATTAATTCTCAACTCTACTAGAAAATTGAAACAGTGGGTATATATTAACATTATTGCCCACAGATGGCCATTTTATTGCTAATCAGGGCCACTTTTTCATTAAAATGCAATCATTACCTCTAAGACATCGCATCAGTATTCAAAATTATATAGAATGTAATGGAAAATATAATTTGGATTCAAAAAGTGTACTATGAATAAAGATAATTCTTATACCAATAATTCATTATAATGGAAAAAAATATAGATGTGCACTAATCAGGAAAAAATGATAGAATGGTAAGACAATTTCAGGAATTCTGTCTGAAGACAGCTGGAAGGATAAGGCACTATTTAATTCAAATGATTTTCTGATTTCAACTGGGAAGAAGATACTAAATTGTACAATGTAATGGAAATTGCAAATAGGATTTTGAATTACAGTAACAAGGTTCCAGTAAAAAAAGCAATCAAAGGAAGATGTTAGGATACATGTGATAAAAACACATACATCAGAAAACATTTCATTATCAAAGAAAATGATGGAGCCAGTGCTTAAACAGAATTTCAGTTCCTTCAGAATTCCTTCAATTATGGGAATGAACATACACACCACACTGTTTTTTTTCTTAATAATTTCCTTGAAAAAACCTTTGTTGAATATAAGAGAATATGTACACAAATCATAAATATATGTACTTAAATCATAACCCATGCCAAATATAACAACTGTTCTCATTTTCCTCTTAGGGGGTGATGATTCACAGTAAAACCATATTCTAAAAAAATATACCACTGCTTTAGAAAATAATAATGAATATTATTATCCAACCTCAATTTGCATTTGAGGAGCTGAATAAGTGTCATAACAATTTAATTGGATAGAGCTACTGAAAATAACTTTGACATCTCCTTCTAGACCCCATGGAAAAAGAAAATGAAATTTTTCATTTTCTGAATTTCTTTTTCTGAATTTCACTTCATTTAATTCAGGTGTTAGTCATAGATAAAACTGAGCTGATATTTCCTTGAAGTTATAATTTATATGACAGCAACACATGTGATTATTGGTAAGATATGAAATTGAGTTAATTTCTTCAGTGTCTGTTTTCAGTGATTCCCGAGCTCTGTTGTACAACATCTCCCTGTTTCCAAAGTCACAACACAGTCAGTTAGAATTGGTGAGGACAGTGTCCCCTCACTAATTTTTTAAATGTGAAATGACCAGTCAAATTGAGATTGATTACCAAAATTCAACTTTGTCAATGTTAGAATCAAATTAACTAGAATATTAGCATGCAGAAAAATACTTATGATATTTCAACCCAAAATAAATGCAGACCTTAAATATGCTTATCAGCACATAATACTAACTGTAATTGAATAGCATGCATTTCTGTCAAGGTTAAGCTTCTTCCATAATTGATCTGCAGTTGGCATTTTTTCCCTTACCCAGGTATGGGGTAAGAGGATATTTTATGGTAAATTCACAATCCCTTTTCCATCCACAACCCATCAATCTGAGATTGAAAGATTACTTTTTCCCCTCTTTACACAAATGTCATCGTCAGCAGTTTCCTTCTAGACACTGGAAGGTTTTGTAAAAGCAACTAAAGTAAGTAGCTAATTGTGATTGGAAAAAACAATTATTTTTCTGAAAGCAAGTGACTGAACATTTAACTTCTGCTCACACACATCTTTCAAAATATTCTTAGCAAGCCCCCAAGGTGCCTGTGATATCACTCTAGAAGGGGTGTCATGCTGTTCACAGCTGTCCCAGTAAAACATCACAAAGCCACCAACCACCTCCCTCTGACATTCCACCCCTACTGGGCAATAGTAAAACTATTTCTGGAGAAAATGGAGAGGGCGTGAATTACTCAGATGGTATTTTTAGATGACTTCTGAACATTGATTAATAAATCTTAGAAAGCACTGTTCAAACAACCCAACTCTGGCTTAAAAATAGAGCTTGGGAAAAGTTATAAGATTCCAATGTCTTGTATCATTTCAGTAGACCCTGCAGTGTGACACGTGGCTTTACTTCTTAATTGCATCTTGTGTTCCATTTAACTTTACCCAACCGGACTTATAAATATTTAATCAGATCATTGCTGTCTTAAAAAAGGAAAAAGAAACCCTGGTTAATACTCTTGGCCAAACATGACCTTGAAAAAACAAAGACAAACTTAAAATGTTACTCTCAATGCGATTTGCATTTAAGATGGAAAACAAGTACCATTACTATTTTAGCAAAAGTGCGTTATTTTAAAAAGTTGACCCAGGCTTCGGCAGTCTGGAGAGAAAAATTAAAAAAAAAAAAAAAACAGCAATAACAACAACAAAAATCCAAAACAATATTCCCACCAAGCCCAAAAGAGATGATTTTTTTCATGATTTATTGAAATTTCTGAAGTGCCAAAATCATAGAGCTATATTTAAATATTTGTTTTTCTTTAAGTACCTTCTTAAATGTTAGCTTGCAGAATACTATAGTTGTGGCTGGAACATGTGAACATATCAATCTTTCACTTTTGGACATGAAGCCTTTAAATATACTTCATTGAAATGAAGAGAGATTATTTTTGTACTTAACATATTTGTTTTGTTACTGTTGTCATTTTTATTTTTCAATTTTTTTAAAAGGTTTATTTATTTTATGCATACAAGAGCTGGAGTACAGGCTAGAGATGTGGGGGGTGAGAGGATCCACAAGAGTGGGGAACAAAACAGGCAGACTGACTGAAACACACTGCTGAGGGGAGTAGCAGGTGAGACAGGAGAGTTCTGCCTTGTAATGCGGGTTTCTCCCTGGCCGGCCGGGGATCAAACTCGTGCTGCAGTGGCTATGGATTGCTTCATAGTGCGGTTCTTAATCCCCTGTGCCACCAGGGAGGCCCTATTTTTCAACTTTTGTACTAAATTGATATGTATGTTGAAAGATTCCTAGTGTTTTTAAATTAATCAATTAAGAAATTAACTATGGTGCAACCTTGAGCAGTGTAGCACAGCTCTGCCTCATTCCATGTACCAGAAATTTCTCTGAGCTTAGAACTAACAACATGGCTTTCATACCCTGCTGAGATGCTTCTTCTGTGAGTCTCTGAGCATCTCTCAGTCTCTTAGTCTCCACAAACTCATAATGTACAAATATCTCTTTCCCTCCCACTGCACATTGATCTGAAAATCATCTTGATCCAAGAGATGTTGAGTAAATTCTATTGGTCTCCTTTCAGTGGATATAAAACCATAGCTCAATAACCCAATTGATGTTAAATAATACCATTTATATAATTTGCAGTCAAATACTTGCTGTATCTCATACCTTCTTGAGGCTGTCAGTTAGAACCTCATAATATTTCATTTATTTTTTGGTTAATTATGTCTTAGTCTTTTTATTGGTCTTTGAATTTGTTTCAGAATTTGTCTCACTATGATGCAAAGGGGCTGGAATTTCATACACAGTCAGCCTTTAACCGTAAGATGTAGGAGGCCTGTGGTTTAAATACAAGTTTTCCCTTCCTTCCTCTTCATTTTGATTGTTATTTGTAATTGTTGGCCCACGATCTATGTTCCTAATTCTGCTGAAAGTGGCTCTGAATTAATGTTTTAGTTGTTCTAAGCTCTTGATTCTCCTCCCTTTTCCAATTCTTGATTCTTAATTATATTCTTGATACCATCACTACACAAGTACTATATTTCATTAATTCTAAGACCTGTTTTTCATATTTTAATATATCCAAAAATAAAATGTGATATATCATAACAACTGGAAATTGTTTACCTTTAGCACTGTGGACATAAATAGAGGTGCTTCCTACAGCTAATTGCTTCTTAGATTTAATGAAATATGGTATAGTGTACACAAAACAGTTTATAAAGAACATTCTAGAATAGTAGTCTTTACTTTTGTGTTTCAATGGTAATGTAATGACTTAGAGGAGAAGAAATAAATGTATTGAATACTGACCTAGGATTTGCTGATGGTGCAAGTTATTTTCTCCATTAATAAATTAAATACTTCCCCTATACATTGTGATATTCAGAACTCAAAGTGTCTAATGGAGCGCTGAATTAAATACATTGGTACGTAAGCAAGTTTTATTCAACAGGGTAGATAAATTTTTGCATTGCCTATCTACAGTAACACTTTATCATAATCAGAAGCTTCAGGCTAAGACATATATGCTTAACTTTGACAGGTTTTGATAGATGAAATTGTGTTTAGGTACATGTACACATCCAATGTTTACAGAAGCCCTAGGCTATCCTTAATAGGTCAGAAATCCTCAATATTGAACAAAAGAAGTCAGGCCCAAAAGACTACATACTGTTATGACTCTATTAGTATGAAGTTCAAGAACAGCCACAAGTACTTCATGGTCATATGAACTGGACAGTAGTTGCTTCTGTGGGGGTGGTGGGGAGTTAGCTTAAAACAGAGAGGATGGAATTTATGGGGTCATATTCTATATCTTGAACTGGATGATTTTTAAGTGGGTTTGTACATATGTCAAAGTTCTTAGAGCATATGTACAGTTAACATTGTGTATTTTACTGAAGATTAATTATACCTTAATAAAAGTATTATAAAAAACATGTAGGTTATTACTTTGATTTTGGATACTACTTTGAAGAGGAGGTTAGTGCAGAACAAAAACAGTTGGGTATGAATAACTAGAGGATAAGTTAGATAAAAGTCTCCTACATTCACATAATTTATCCAAACTCCAATCTCTGTCCCACTACTTAGCAGAAAGTTGAGATATTGATTATGGGGAAAATCACAATCTTCTATCTTTACAAACTGGATGCCAACTTTAAATTAACCAGTGTGATACTCTGAAATTCCTAAAATGAGATTCCAAAATAAACCCCTCCCTCATCAAGTCTCAGTTATCACCAAGAAATTTTAACAGAGTTGCCTCTTTAAATCAAGATGTTAAGAAGATCCCCCAACAGTTTTTCTTCAGGCAAAGTGCTAATGACCCCTACAGGGATTTTTCTTACCACTCTTTCACCAAAGTGTGATTTTCTAAGTAGCTTTTCTTCCTGTCTGCCAAGTTTGAGAAAACCTGAATTCCCTCTTGACTAAAATGTGAACTCTCAAGTACTCACATATTAAAAAGGAAACAACATACTAAATAGCTGAATCAGGCTTTCTTATGATACAGAGTTCTACAAAGTGGTTGCTCCGGCTAACCGCATGTGTCCTTTGCACATTATGGGTTAGGGAATATCTAACAAGAAACTTGAGAGCTAAGCATTTTTCAAGATTTAATGAATGATGTCCTAATCGTGTCCTAAAATTACTGAGCCAAATGGGAGTACAGACATAGAAAATTAATTTTTGGAGAAAAGCAAGACATCAACATAGTAATAATTATGTATCATTTTCATGTTTCTGGGATAGGACTTTTTTTTTAAAAAAATTTATTTAGTCATTTATACAAGCACCGGGTACAGTCAGAAGCGCGGGAGGGTGAGGGAATTCACCAGAGCCAGAGCGGGGAACAGAACAGGCAGACTGACGAAATATATTGCTGAGGGGAGCAGTGGGCATGGCAGGAGAGGTCTGTGCACCATGTGGGACCCTCGGCAGTGGCCGGGGATCGAACTGGCTCTGCAGAGGCTGCGGGCAGCTTCGCAGCCCAGTGCTCAACTACTGCGCCACAAGGGGAGGCCCAGGGATAGGACACTTTTGAATTTGACTTCTAGTGTATGTTCTCTTTAATTTGAACTAGTAAAAACAGGTAATTATACAAAAATACTCATGTTCCTAAAAGCAATTCCCTTCCTCAAATCTTTAATCATCACAGGATCAGGCTGGTTTCACAAAGGATGAAGAGGACTCTGTTGTTATTGATAATATTTTATATTTTGTTTTGTCTTTTGTCTGTCTTACTCCCTTTTTCCATTCTGGTTCATCTAGCTTATGTTCAGTATTTCATATTTCAGCTCAAGCTCCCTTTATCAGAGAAACATTTCCTTATCTTTCACTCCCAAAGGCTTCTCCTCCAAACTCAAGGCACTCATGCATTGTCTACTTCCCCTGGCAGAATGCACCAGTAGCAGTGTCTTTCTTACTCTCCAAACTACAAGTTACTGACAAAGCAAAGATTGTGTGTCTTTTTGCTTACTTTGAAAGCTCATTTCCAGACATATTGCTTAACACATTGTAGTAGATGCATAAGTATTATTAGATGAATAAATGCATGAATAAATCAGTGAATTGATGAAATCTCCCTCTGAAACTGACAAGTTTCTGAACGTAAAATATGAGAACATTAACTGCTCCCATAAAAAAGAGTGAGATGCCATCCCCTGATGTCACTCAGTCTCCACATAACATTTCCTCCCTTATTGGATGTTCTTTCTTCAGTTCTATCTGACACCACACTTCTTTCAGAGGATCCCCTGTGAGCTATGAGAAAGTTCTTTCTCCATGACTATACAATAAACCTGAAGCTCAGAAAAAGGAGATGATAATCAAACTCAGCATTTCCGATTTCACTAGCCAATGTAGTTTAATAACTCCAAGAGACAACTCCCAAATGTAAATGACACAATAAGTTAATTTCTAAGCTCACATTATTGCCCAAGTGTATTGAGAAAGTTGTGTTTCTCTTCTGCATATTCAGAGACCCAGACTCCTCTCATCTTACCCTTCTGGTCTTCTCTAGGTCTTGGAATCTTCTGTACTTGATAAGCAGATGGAGTGGGATATGGGTGGAGCACACCACTGGCACTCATATTCCACTGCCCAGAGCTCAGTGCCCATCCCCTCAGCTACAAAATAGACTGATAAATATAAACTGTGGTGTGCCCAGGGAAAAGAGAACACAAGTGTTGGTGGAGCTGTTGAAGCATTTGCTGCTACAAAGGGGTCATTGGATGTTCTTTCTTCTTTGCCTTCCTCTCAAACTCAGAGCATTCATAGGAAAAATACATTTTCACTGCTTATCAGGCTCTAGTGGATCTGACTAATGACCCTTTTTCCATCAACCTGGTGTTGGCTCCAGTTTCAAATGCAGACGATGTCTCTCAGAGATTCTAATTTCCACATTCTGGTAAATCTTGCTTTGTTCCTGTATCTGGACTAGGCTCTAGGCTCAACATACATTTCCCTTCAGGACCTTGTATCTTAAGTGCAGGATGTCAAAGAAAAAGTATCAGACACATACAGGGCTCTCACCCAACAGCTTGGAGTTCCCCGAGTGAAGTATGGTCATCTGTCTATGCAGAGTGTTAACTTTCTATCCTCCTGGTAATTTTTTTTTTTTCATTTTTTGAGATTCAGATCCAGCATCCTGTCTTCTGTTAGGTGTCGAAGGTGACACTGTGATAAGTGGCATAAAGGTAGTATACAGGGCCTTTTTGTCTGTAAACACTGTCAGAACTATAAAACTTAAGACTGTTCTATTCATTTCCATAACCATAAAAAAGGGAATGTGGATGGATGGATAGGTTTTGAAAGCTAGATAAATGCCTTGCTACCTTGACCATGACTCAACTACTTCATTTATCTTTCCTAAGATTTAAGTCACCAGACTTTTTGGAATTTTAACCCTATGCTTGACTTGTGATATATAAAACCAAACTGAAAAAAAATGTAAAAGAGGAAGTTAGGACCATCATTTCTCACTTTCTACAAAAACTTGAGATCCTTATGTAAGCAAGTAATCCAAATGTTTCTAATTTGGTTAAATATAGCTATGCATATTTAGCATGTTATAAAAATAAATGACTCACAGACTTTAGATATTACTGTATTTACACGTATAAAAGGGAAACTGTCACTGGTGGATGAGATTGCTATTCTGAAATGCTCACTTGTTCCCTTCACTTTCTGGATTTACAGAGTTTCTCTGATTCATTTAGGTTGCGCTTGGCCACATGACTTTCTTTGGCCTGATCACAGCAGAGTGATTGGGCATTGGGCTCAACCATGTGGCTGACTTTGACTGAGGTCATATTAACAGATGTGATGCAGGGGAGGCTTGACATGTGTTCCCATGACAGAATGTGCTCTTGTATGCTTTGGACATCTTCTGGAGGAGAACATTGCTTGGGAGAGGTTCAGGAGATCTATGTGGAGCACAGGCTCCTCACACAATCAGTCCAGCTGAGTTGAATAAACATAAGTGCCCTAGCTGTCCCCACAGGAGTGACCCCGACTATACTTAAGAGTGTCTGTTTTACATCGTTTAATTTGTACATTTCTTACATGAACTGTTCCTTGCATTGTAGCTTCCTCAAAGCCACCCCCAACTAGGGAGCAAATTATTTTTGACTAAGGCACTAAACATTGAAATGCCCCAGACTATAAGAAGTAGATACTGGAAAGGGGATTCTAACAAACTACTTTTTGAGCTGGTAACACAAGTTTCTGAACAAATGTCAAATTGAATAACGCCTTGGGATATAGCTAAACACCTACATAGGAAAGCTTGTACACATTGACATTAATTCACAGCCTGTGATGGGAAGGAAGCTGCAAAAGAAGTAAATCATTAAGATAAACTTTCTAATAATTGTATTTATCCTGAGTATATTTAGAAGCATAATTATAAATGTAATTTATAGTAATGATATTTTACACTGATGGTTATTAGGTTAATAAAAACCACTACTCTAATGAAATAGATGCTATCATTGACAACTTTCTAACTGAAGGGCTATTTTTATAATCTTTGTAACAACAGGAACGACAAATAAATAAATAGTAGTACTGTTAAGAGGGTGGAGTTGTTTCTCCCAAGCTGAATGTATTGAAACTTCTACCATTTTCTATGAATACTTTTTATTTTGACTAACAGTTTGCTTTTCACTCCTTCAATAACTTTCATGAGCTAATCAATTTAAACTCAGTGAGTCTAAATATATTTTAATCTAAGACCTTGTTTCTCAAACAGTGGTCTGTAGAATAGGAGCAGGAGCAGTGCCTTCGGGAATTTGCTAGAAATGCCAAAACTTAGGACCCAGTGTAGAATTAAAGAACCAGAATCAGAATTTGATTTTAGCAAATTCATATCCATATTAAACTATGCAAAACTCTAAAAAAATAGTTGTTTCTATGATAAAAAAAGATACCCATTCATCCATACATATTCAAAATACTATAGTTCCCATAAAGTATGGGTGAATAAACACTTTTAGGGTAACCTATGATTCACGTGTAAAGTAATTCCTTAAAGGGGGTGTGTTAGAACAAAGGTTCTCAAACTTTAATGCTCATACAAATCATCTGAGAATCTTGTCAAAATTGAGATTCTTCTACAGTGACTCCAGGGTAGACTGAGACCCTGAATTTCTAGCAAGAACCCAGATAATAAAGAAGTTTCTGGTCCACAAATGAGGGCAGAAACAACACAAGAAGAGGATGAAAAGGGCACCTTTCCCTGTGTGCCCCTGTGGGGCCCAATCTTACTACAAAAGAGAATTTCTTGCTTTTTATGAAGCTTTCTTGTTAATGATGAAGTTTTAGATACTTTTGTTTCTTCAACTCTGGTGCCTTTTGTCATTTTATCTGAGAGTAGTTTGGCCCTATCTTCATCCAATAGATTTTTGGGAAAGACACTCTTATTTCAGGAGATATTTAATGATAACAATCGGCAGAAAGGGAACTGATATCTTACAATATCTTACTGGGGTTGTACATTTTTTGGTTTCGGCACCAGCTGCATATGTTTACGCTTTCATTTTTGAACTGTTCAATATATTCCAAACACTGGATGCATTGAAGTAAAGACAACTATTTACACCGCAAGAAATGCAACTAACCATGAAAACAGTGTTCATTTTGTTTTCTGATGCCATGATATATTATTTTTCCTGTGTGTAAATAAGTGAGTGTATTTGTGTCCCCTTCATTATCGCATAACACATGCATAGCCAGGGACTCTCTGAGTACAAAGCTTAATGATTTTGTTCACATCTATACTCATGTGTGACTTCCTCCTAGATAGGAGAATATGTCCACAACCATGAAGGTTTCTTCTTTTCTTTTTATCCTTAGTTAATTGTTCCTGTTCTTGTATGTCATATGCATGGGATAATATAGTAATAGTTACCAGTGCTTAGATTATTGATTGAATACTTATGTCTAAACATTTACAAATGAAACATAAAGTTAAAAAATGTTCACCACTAGATCTTAAAATTATCTTGAAAATCATAGCACACACATCTACCCTAGGAGGTCTGAGTACAACTGCGATCCTCTTCTTTTGAAATGAAGACTTGTTGACTTTATTGACAAAGTAAGAGAGAGAGAGATCAGCATAATAGTTATAGATTAGAGGGTGTTAGATGCTCCAGGAGTCTACTTTGAATATTCTAACCTCAAAATTATAAATAAAAATAATTCACAAACCATGGATTTAGAGAAATGTGTAAGATTCCAACATTCAATAAACAATATTTGATAATGATATATTATTCTTATTCCATTTATTTTATATTATATGGATCAATGCATACCATGAAAACAATTATTTTACTACATGTTTTACCTCTTTATAATTGCTGCATTAATTTCTCCAACCAAACTTCTGACCGTGTTTCCAATCCCCATGCCTACCGCACGAAACAGCTCTAGTTTGCTTCCAGATAGCAAATTTTGAACTTGACTCTCAATTTGATGAATGTCTGGTCTCTTGATGGAAAACGTTGTCTATTATTCCCATTCTACCTGACTTTGGTCTTTGCTGTCGATTGTTGCAACTAAGAAAAAAAAAATTCACATCTTTCATACTCATAAAGATTTGTAACTTATTACTCTGCTATTGGGTGACTCTCATTTCTCAGTTACCTTTTTGAGCTACTTTCTCAGATGTTGGTAGTCATGAAGTAACCTCCAATTTATTGAAACCAATAAATTTCTATCTAGTGTGGCCAATGTGACTTTACAATTTATTGTTCAATCCATGATAGTTGTGAGACCAAAAGGTTTTTGACTAAGAAATAGGCTTTAAGATAATAATAGATTAAAGGGTCTATTAAAACCATTTTTAAATAAAATTCTAATAATAATATCTTATTACAAATGAAAAATCTGGGGCAAAAGATACTCTGGATTATACATGTCATCTCAGATTATATCAGACAAAATGGCTGATGGGTCACACTTTTTATAGCTTTCCTGAGCTTATACAAGCAGGTTTAGACTACTTGTGGTTAGTTAATATGTATTATTTGAACCTTATCTTCTTTGCGAACTCATCCTATAAATAACCATCCAACACATAGAAATTCACAGAGCTTCATTAAAGCTCTGATTTTTCTTGAGATGTGTTTTGACTTATTACAATATATAATTTTCATTCAATATAGCTGGAGAAGTCCTTTGATAGTTGTTTTGCATGTTAAATTGTAGAATTTCCATGTCAAATATAGAGAAAGCCATCAAAAAGGTTGATATAGATCATTTCACAATGAGAAAAAAATGAATTGTTTATATAACTTTCTAGTATCTCAAAGACAATGTTGGGGAAAAGAAAAAGATTTAGTAGATTAGAAAGTTCAGTTTAATTAAGATCAAGTATACAGAAATAAAACCACTAGAATTAATGGTCTGAAGCTAATAAACAACTTTTTTTTTCCTTAAAAAAATCAAGCTTTTTTATTGTTTAAGAGGAAATTATTTCTAAAATTCTTACAAATCAACGAAGACAACCAAAACCCAATAATATGTGTTGGTTTTAGCATTGTGTTAAACCAAGTTATGAATGTCAAGTACCTGAGAAAGAAAGAAGAAAAGAGAAACCAGAAAATGTACAAACATGTGTGTCTCAATTCACACAACAGAGTTAAAACTTATATCAAAAAAATCAAGTTAAATTCTCCAGTTAAGCCAAGAGTTATTCCCTCAAAAATAAAGTAAAACAGTCCATCCCCAGTTGTCCATTTTGAAAGATTCTTCCAATAATAATAGCAAGCAATTTGCATGTAATCTAACCCACCCTTAATTAAATTGTTACCCCATTCACTCTTTTAAAGGCCAACTTGTTTCTCCAAACAGATGTGACAAAATTTCTAACTCCAAGAGACTGCTTCTCAGCTGAGCCAACTGTATTTTCCCTCTCTCTCTTTTAGATGCTAGAATTTCCTGTGGTCTCAGAGAAAAGTTAATCTTATCAAACAATTTGACAATTTCAGAAAATTGCCTCCATCACATTTAAACAAAACAGGATATATTTTATGGAGCATTTCACTTGATATCACAGTAATGAGAAATTTGTCACTGCAAAATTTTAGGGGGTGTTTCAATTTATTTTTGAAAGAGTCCAAACAGACTAGTAAATTTCAGTTTTCCCATCTTTTTCGCTCCTCTCTTAATTGGGAAGGACACAAACATTTGATTGCTGCTTTATTCGCCAATTGCATTAATTCTAACATCTCTGGTGGGGTAACTAAAACCAACATCCATTGCCTATATCCCAGTCAATATTTCCCTATTAGTCACAGTGGGTTGACATGGAGCAAAGTGATGAGTCTCTGGAGGGTTCCATGTTCAATCAGAGTGAAGGCAACGGACTGAAGAGGCTGAAATGGCCCTGGTGGAACCACTGTCGGAATCTTAGAGCAAAAAGAATCACCTTGCAAAATGGTTTCTATTGATTATTTGTCACAGTAAGAACTAACCAATGCCTCCCTTCTCAAGAGGAAAACTACAAATGAACACAGCTATCAGTTCTCAATGCCACCCTGGCAAATCTAGACAGCTCAGTGGAACCCTGATTTCCATATTTTTTGAAACCAAGTATTTCAGAGCGCACTCAGATAGTTTTGCTTTTCTAATTGACTTATACATCCGAGGACAAGATAAGAGAAACACTGTAGGAAGAAAACAAGAATGGAGAAAAGGGAGAAAGGGGATTGGAACAAAGTCTACTCACCTATTGTTTCAGTAATGTAATTTCACACATAATCCCCAAAAGAGCTTGTGACCCCGTTATAACTAACATAAAACTTAAAGGGATTTTGGCTCTTGGCATGTATTTCTCAGAAAACATTTATTAGTGCAATTTACCATTATTATTTGTTATTTTTGGACGTAAGGGGGCACTGCCTATCTCTGCCTGCTTTGAGGTTAGGTGTGGCCAGGTGGTTTGTTTTCTCCAAAGAAATGTCACCAGAAGGGACCTATGTCACTTCTGGGTGAACACCTTAAGAACTAGTTCATGATTTGTTCCCTGCCCTTTATTTTTTTAAAATCACAATTTTTTTGTTATTTATTTATTTATTTATTTATTGTATACATTTTTTATTATACTATAATATGAGTCTGGGGATTTTTTTTATTTTTTTAAAGATTTATTTATTTATTTATACAAGAACCCGGGTACAGGCCAGAGGCATGGGAGGGTGAGAGGATTCATCAGAGAGAGAGCAGGGAACAGAACAGGCAGACTGATGAAATATACTGCTGAGGGGAGCAGCGGGCAAGACAGGAGAGGTCTGCCGTGCCATGTGGGACCCTTGACGGCTGGCCGGGATCAAACCGGCGCTGCAAAGGCTGAGGACAGCTTCACAGCACAGCGCTCAACCACCTGCGCCACCAGGGGAGGCCCGCATCTGGGGATTTTTTAATGAATGTACTAGAAATAAAAATATAGTTGATTTTTTTAATGGTAGCATACTATATACACTGGCATACTTCAACATAGTTTTTAAAAGGAGAATATTTGAAAATATGTGATAATATTTTAAGTCATTGTAATTTACCAGGGCAAGGAAAAATAAATCAAGATAACACAATTAAAAATTTATAAGATAAGAAATTAAAAAGTCACTGCCCTCTCCATTTTCTTTCAATAAACTATCCTTGGGCCTCCCCGGTGGCGCAGCGGTTGAGCGCTAGGTTGCGAAGCTGCCCACAGCCTCTGCAGCACCGGTTCGATCCCCGGCTGCTCCCCGGCCACCGGAGGAGGGTCCCACATGGCGCGCAGACCTCTCCTGCCACCCGCTGCTCCCCTCAGCAGTGTACTTCGGTCCTTCTGCCTGCTCTGCTCCCCGCTCTGGCTCTGGTGAATTCTCTCACCCTCCCGTGCTTCTGACTGTACCCAGTGCTTGTATAAATAAATAAATAAATCTTTAAAAATAAATAAATAAATAAACTATCCATGTGACTGTATAGGGTTCAATGGGAAAGAAAGGAGAGGGACAAAAGTTGACCTTTTTTTGAAAAGTTATCTGTGAAGGACGGTTCATTTACGTTCAGGTAGCACATAGGAGGGTGTCTGCTAGACCTTCAGGTAAGAGAAGTGGGACTATTTGGAAGGAAAGATAATGTAAAGGAGGAGACAATAAAGAATCATGTGCTGGAGGACAGAGGCATCTCGCCAGGAATCCCAAGGAAAAGGAAAGCTATCTGCAATGTCTCTAAGAAATGAAAGAAATAGCCAATCCAAGCAGCCACCACCTAGAGATAGAGATCTGAATGTCATTCTAGTGAGTTTGGACATGCTGTACTATTGAATATTTCTTGGTAGAAGCACCCGATCATGCAAGTGGTTAGAGAGGCTACTATTCAGTATTCTACTACTGCTTTTGTGCTTCCCTATTGAAAGTGCTTTCCCTCTGTTAACTAATTTGATCTTCCTATGAACATCTAAGAAGGGTCTTACTCTTACCCTGTCCAGATAGTGGTCAACTCAGGTGCCAAAATAGGACAGAAAACAGAGGAAGGATCACATACTTCCTTCCTTCTATTTAGCTAGACCCAGAATTGTTGAAGAGAGGTAATTAACTGGCATAGAGTAGAAAATGAATTTAATTCTGTCCTAAGCTTATGGCTTCTCTAAGACTTGGGGAAAGGAGATGGGAAGACATGAGACACAAGAATGGAATAAAACTAAACTGATTTTGAAAAGGTATACTCTCTAAGAATTATCAGCAAAATTGTAAAAAATACTACCTGAGACTGGAATTTTGAACAACACTTCTATCAGAAAATTTACTAAGAACTCTTGCAAACACAGGTAGGAGAACAAAATATTTTCTCTAAGAATTAGAGACTAGCACTTGGAAAACTTCTTAGACCCAACAATGGGGTCATTATTTACCGATCATCAAATAATACTTTGAAAATGTTCACATCTAAGAGCCTGCAGTGTTCAAAGAATAACTAGAACTTCACAATGCACAATGGATAAATTCATGTAGCAATAAACTGTACAGAATTAAATGCAAATCAACATTCTAGAAAATATTCTATTTTCTTCTTACAAAGAAATGTGTGTATTAAGAACTCTGCAAATAATATAATAAAATATTTTAAATTGCAAACATGTCCATTTACCTTGTTAATCAAAAGATGCTATAAAGTTAATTTTCAGAAAAAATTATGGCTATTAATACCACCTTTATCATTTACTATGACGGTACTGGCAAGAATAAGAAAAGATTTAAATGTCAGAATAGTTCACATCAAGTAATTATCCTTCCTGGAATGCTTTCAGAATATATATTTTAATAATTATACTATCTTTAGAGTCCACCCATGGAACACTGTCAATTTTAGTCTAAGTTTATATAACAGCATCTCAATGCTCTAGTCATATATATTAAAATGAAAAATAATATTGGTGAAGAAGATATAGAAGTTAAATGAATTTGATAAATGTAATGAAGTTGGTAACTATAACTTTCATTTATTTGTTTTTTTTTTCTATTTACATTCTCTATGTCTTAGAAGAAACTATCAACTATAGGAGAAATACAATGAAACAGTAATAATAGAGACAAGGATATATATACATATATATATATATACAAAAATGGTTACATATGATATAAACTTCTGCACTTTTTGATATGTTTTAAAAAGAACACTACTTATAAATGCATGTTCAGACCTTTAGATTGCATCATGCCAAGCAAAAGTCACTTATTTAGTGGAACTCAATTCCAAAGACGAATTATATACAGGCCAGGACCATGCCAGGGGATGTTTCTATGGCCCATTGCATGGACTTTACCACAAATTGACATTTCATGTCACCCAGCCTGATAATCCAGCAGGGTTGGGTCAAGTCCACAAATGAAGGCACAGTGGAGGTGACCTGGACAGATCCCACTGCTTCCAGTACAAAGGGCACATCTGCAGCTTCAATTTTTTGATGAGCACAGACTGGGTGGCCACCAAGCATGAGGCACGGTGCTAGGCATTGGAGGAATGCAGTGAATACAGATAAATACTCCCTAATAAATAATGCTAAATTTCTATAGTTGATGAACTTCTTGACTATTTACTACTTGGTAAATGACTTCAAATATTTATGAGGAGTTCAGATATTTTCTCAAACTTTATTTAATAATTTGAAGCATATTCTGTACCTTTACCAAGAAAAATATATTATTAACTTTATTTTTTAAGTTTTTTTTTTATCATTTACATAATCATTATAATTCTCAACAAATCAAAGTAGTGATTGGATTGACATAAAATCACCTAAAATTATAATCCAGCAGTCACAACCAATCAATTTTATGGTCAAGTGCATGGTTAAACCTTTTATAATTAATTGGATTGTAACTGCTGTGAGCAGCCATCAAGAACTGAAAAAAAGAAATTTGTCTTATTTTCAGAAAACGTCATGGATAAGATGGGTAATTCGGATAGTAATTTCCTTCTTAAAATATATTTAATAATTGCTGGCAAAATTGCATTCAAAATATTATCATCTAAATTACTTTCCAAAATTACTTGTAGACAGATGGTATTTACCTAAATCCTCATATATCATTTTAAAGTTCAGTAACAAATATCAGATGGGTATTTCAAATATTCAACAATGCATTTAATAAATTAAAGTTTTAAAAACATTTGCAATTATTATTTGCATATACACTGCTATTGCTGCTTACTTCCAAATTAGTGTCTTTTTCTACATAAAATGCATGAGCTTAAAATAATTTTTGTAGATTTTTTTCTTCATTGTCAAGCAATTAACTCCATTACTATAGCTAATGTATGACCATACAAAGTATGGTCTTATTGATCTTATAATATCAACACTTTTTTAAGAGACCCACAAGAAAGACAGGATTCAGAAAATCTTTAGTTATTAATCATTGCAAAGATGGGATACATATGAAATATGCCACATTTTAGAAGAGTAAATCCTCTTAAAGTACTCTAAGCCTGGATCATATTTTCACCACAGTGTAAAATACAATTGTAATATTAAGTCATTCACAAGGAACATCTTTTTTTTGCCAGGAGTAATACTAAGCACTGAAGAAAAAAGCAGCAAATAAAAAGGCAATGTCTATGATCTGTTACTACTTACATCCTCAGGGAGCACACAAAAAAGAAAGAAAACCTAATACATATAGATAACATTGTGATATGTTATGTATATGTTATAGATATATATGTGATATGTTATCTATATGTTATCTATATGTATATGATGTTATCTATATGTTCTAAATAAAGCAAATCATGGAAATATGAATGGCTTGTGGGAAAGGACTCCATAATTTGGAATAAAGTGAGCAAAGAAGATTCTTTGGGAAAGTGATATTTTGCTGGGCTGGGATGATCTGGAAAAAATTGCAGAAAGAATGTAATAGTGAGTACAAACGTCCTATGGCAGCAAGGAGGGTGCATGTTGAGGTCACTGTAGATCACTAGTATGAATGGTGAGAAAGGCAGGGAGGGTAGATCAAGTAGAGCTAGATTCACATTTCATGGATTTCTACTCTGAGCACCAGCTGAGGTAGGAGTACATGGTCTGTAAACAAAATATTGAAGAATGCATTTCTACCCCATAACTTAATGGCTGTGAGATCTTGGCTTAATCTCTCTAAAACTCTGCTCCCTTGAGTATAAAATATACATAATGATAACATTTATTTAATATGACTACCGTGAGGGTAAATGAATTTATGCAAGTGAAGGGCATACGAAGTGCAGGACCAATACTGATGTTGTCAGTTCATTGGTGCTGGTGCTGGTGATGGTGTTATCCTCCTTCTGCTCAGGAATTCTTCTTTCTTTAAAAAAAATTTTTTTAACTGCATCAGAGAGTAGGAGGGGGAAATAACCCTCAGCATAGGGTGAAAAAGAGGATAGAAAAAAGAAAAATAATATGTATTAAGTTGTAAGGTACTGGGTAGGATGTTTGGCCTTCTCACATATTGTTGGTCAATTGTCATCATAACAAGCCAGTGAAATAGCCAAGAATCATCTACACTTTACAAATTAGGAGACTGAAAGTCAAAAGTGAAGTTACCACCCAAAGTCCAAAATAATCTAGTGGTAGAGTTAGTATGAAAACCAGAGATGATGGGAAGGAAGGAAAGATGGAAGGAAGAAAAGGTAGGAAAGGAAGGAGGACTTAATAACATTGGAGGGAAAAATTATAGAACTTGCTGTGAAATAAGAAATTTACATAGAAAAGTGACAAAGGGAGCATTTTGACACATTTTAAAAAACACCCAGAAATACAGACTAAGAAAAGCCTCTTTTCTTCCTCTTTTAGTTCCCAAAGTATTCCATTCACTCTGGCAGCTGGCTTTTGTTTTCTGACTTATGAGTAAGCTAGCTTCTGAAATGAAGGAAAATGTTCAAATATATAGAACACATTACCAGGTTTAAAATATTGTGATGAATCACAGCATTTTCCCCACTACAACAATACAAGACTTATCATGTCTGGAATATATTCTTCTGCAATTTGAGTTAATTTCCTGATAATTATTATCTTAGAATTCCTTAAACACATAATATTTCAATTGAAAACACATTCGAACATCTACCCAAAAAAAGTCAATTGAAAAAGACATAGAAACTTCCAAAAAAGAAGGAAACAAGCTCCAAAATGTTTTCTTATTGACTATTTTACCAAATGCTCAAGACACTAGTTATTAATACCTGTTCAGAATCTTCTAAGTTGGGCCTCCCTCGTGGCATAGCGGGTTGAGCGCCACACTGTGAAGCTGTCCACACCCTCTGCATCATGGGTTCAATGCCCGGCCGGCCAGGAAGATACCCATATGGCGCGGCAGACCTCTCCTGCCTCACCCGCTCCTTCCCTCAGCAGTGACTTTGGTCCATCTGCCTGTTCTGCTCCCCGTTCTGTCTCTGGTGAGTTTTCTCACCCTCCTGTGCCTCTGGCCTGTATCCCAGTTCTTGTATAAATAAATCAATCTTTAAAAAAAAAATCTTCTAGGTTGACAATGCAGTCTCTTCTAAGTCAAGGAAAGGACTACCTGAGATTCACTTTCTAATCAAGAAGGCAGACCGATAAAGATAAGTATCATCTTCCCATTTACTATGATCTAAAAATTGTAATTATGCAGAGATTTAATAGCTTCTCCAGAGACCCAAAGCAAACCAGAGCCCTTTATCTACCCAAAAGAGTACTACTTTTGGAACCTGCCACAAAAATCAAACCATTACTTAAAATCAAATAATATCTAACCACAATCTGGCAACCTGATGACTGTTAATAAAGTCAATATAAAACCTAGACAAGAAAATTTAGCAATGATATATTTATTTTTATTCTAAATTCAGAAACTACTTTTTGAATGAAGTTTTTAAAATATCAGTGTTAATTTTTTACCACTTCATCTGAACAATAAACCAAAAAATCATGCCCCTGATGATCAGAAATCAATGAGAAATCAAGGAAAGATGGGACACATAGGATTAATGTAAACAGAGAATCATAGCACATGGTAGACTTTTACAACAGGAGAAAGTTGCTCATGAGTATTCAAAATGAAAAAGTTGCAAGTATGGGGTGCAAACGGGAATCTTGGGACCCCCTATTGGTAGATACTTTTTCCAAACGTATTTCAATGATTAACTCCAGGGAGAAAAAGAGATTGGAAATAAGGTGATACCAGAGGAATTTTATTTTACCTCAATTGTTTAACTTCTTTATATTGTTATTATTCTCCATGTACATATTTTATATTTAAAAAATAATTGAAGAACTAAAAAAAGAACCTCTATAAAGTACACACTGTGTTACAGAAATTGAGGCATGAAGTAATTAATCAAGACCAAGCCAGTATATGAAATTATCTACCTCTGAAAATATTTGTGCCTGGGTTTAATCCTAATATATATTCCAAAGCAAATATTCTTATTTCCTGACTTAGATCTACATTATCATTTTGGCACAGAGGAAATGCATCATTTTCTCCCATTTTATCACACTGAAACTGTAAGTCACTAAATTGCTCCCTAACACAGGTACAGGAGGAAGTCTGACTCAATAAAAACAAACATTTCCTGCTTAAATTATTTAGCATCATGGATGTTGTTTTTAAAAAGGCAAGAAAAGGCATTTAATTATGCCAAATATTTCCATAAAGCTTTCTTTGATGTAACCTAACAAAAGGCCTATTTGAACAATTTATCAACATCACCAGAATTTCATTTGGAAGATACATTTAACTATTCAAACTACATAAAAGTGAGTGACTCACACATACGGCCAAAGAAGTTTTGTGCATGTCAGAAGGGTTATTTTCAGAAACTTAAATAATGGAATTCTGTGTAAGTCAATAGGAAGTGGGCAACATTTTCTTTTAATCAACAGAGGGTGCTGGAACTAAATAGTTGGTAAAACAACTATTCATTAAAATTAAGCAGACTTGCTAATAAGTTAAGTGGTCAAGGAAAATAGCATAACTTGTAGAAAATGCTTTTAACCTTGAACTGAGAGTATATAAGCAAAGTATATATTGATTAAGGGTCTCTTAATCAATTTAACTCTTTCTACTTTCAGTGAAAATAGAGTAACAGGGATCAGAATTACCTTTCCATCTAAAACTCCAACAGTCAAAATATAGGAAAAGTTGTTTCCAAGACAAAACATTAAATAACAGAAAAGGTCTTTGGGTGATGGTAAACAAATAAGGTGAGTTCTATGCAAAATTCAACTTATTGGGTAGAGACTTTTGGCAGTCCATAGAGCAGGGAGGGTAGAGTCAAAGAAGACACCAGGGATTCCCTGAGTTAAGGAGGTGGGGCAGGGAATGCAGGTCAAATAAAGTAAGAGCATTAGAGAATGGAGAGCTGCAAAGAAAAAAGCTCTGAAGATCTTTACACGACCTCTGTTGAGTGTTCATCTAAGAACTGATCGGATGAGGAATGTAACAAAACCACCCCAGGCAAAAGAAAGAAGCACCTATGAAGATTTTAAGTAATGATGGCCAGCACTCACATGGTACCTGTTCCCATAGCCATTGTTAAAGCATATTCATCGAATATCAGGGGAGTAAACAAAGGGTTTTGTTTAAGTAGTGTAAAATAATTAATAGTAAGCAGAACACTGCAATGGTCTGAAAAATTGCAAAAGCAAGACCCAAATGGACTAAACAGTTTTTAGTTAGTTGTATCTGAAACAAAGTAAAAAATTGAAATAGGAAAATATCTAGCACCCACCAATAATGTAACATTCACAGTTTAGTATTAGATTTTAAAAAATAACAGATTTAAAGAAAAATAGTAAAATGCAATACATAGTAGTAGATAAAACAATAAATTGAAACTGACTCAGAACTGACAGGATGTTAAAATTAGCATGCAAGGATATTAAAACAGTTTTGAGGACTATATTACATATGTACAAAAGTTAACTGGTGACACAGAGGGTATTAAAAGTGTTTGTGCATAATTTCTTCTTAGACTATTTGGTCAAATTGAATGCCTCTACTCTTTTTATGAGGCCAGTTACACTCCAATGCTAAAATCATACAAAATCATGAGAAAATAAAATCAAGATTAATAACCTTCATCAATATAGATGCCAATTTGGAAACAAAATTTCAGCAAACTGAATCCGTATAAATACTAAGAATAATACAGCATGATCAAGTGAGGATTGTATACAGAAATGCAAGAGTGTTTTTATCCTTTAAAAATTAATCAATGTAATTCACCATAATATTAAACTAAAAAGAAAAATCATATGATTCTTTCAATGGTATAGAAGACCTTTACAAAACCTGCCATACATTCCTGATAAAAATTCTTAGCAAAGTGAGAACTTTCTTAATTATACAGGACATTTATGAAATACCAATATAATTATGAAAAACTACATGCTTTGCCTATAAGATTAGGAACAAGATAAAGGTATCTCTTACCACTACCACTGAACATTGCCTTTGGAATTCTAGCCAGTGACATAAGTCAAGGTAGCTAGATTGGATAGAACAGCATGATTGTAGAAATATCAGTAGTAATCTATAAAAACTTATTATAACTGATAAACAAACTTTGTAAAATTATGGAATTCAAGATCAATATGCAAAAAGCAATTTCATCTCTTTTTACTGACAACCACTAACTAGAATTGAAATGAAGAAATCATATAAAATATGGGATATTTAGGGATAAATACGAAAATGTGAGAGACTTGTACAATGAAAACTACAAACATCATTGAAAGAAATTAAAGAACTAGCTAAATAAATGGAGAGCTATACCATGCTCATGAATCAGATAACTAAATATTTCTTAAATAGTAAATTTTCTCCAAATTCATCTATATATTCAACATAATTTCAGTTATTATCCAAGTAATAATAATTTCAGTTATTATGCAATTATTTTATAAATCGACAAAATGACTGTAAAATTCCACAATCTAGACTCAATGACTTTGGAGATTGCCAGGCTGAACCACTAAGTGGCTATTAAGACTTCTGCTTGGAAATGAATTACATTGCTTCCCTTTCATTTTATTACATTACAAAGCAAGACAAATGTTCCAGTCTTATAGCAATGTGGCAGAAAGGTAATTTTTCAGAAGACAGGGTCTAAATAAGGAAAGTCAGATGGGTGGGGACAAGAAATATTTTGACAGTAATACAACTTAGCATAGTACTAGAATCCTCCCTTGCTTGGTTAAAGACCTTTTATATAGTACTCGAATTGGACTCCTATCTCGCGTCCAGAGATGAGCAGATCACTGTGGATGAACCCTCAGTTGTCACAAGAAGTAATGGTTCTTAAATAAATCAAGGATCTCACCATATGGCACTACTAGGTTCCCAGAACTTACTAGAGAATCCCAAGTCTGTGGAGAAGACACAGTTCCCACAGTTCCATGTTAGATTTGGCTATGGTTTATTATACTTGGATATGATCATGGTGAAGATGATCAGGCTTTAGAAACTTTCAAACCAGAACTTCCCAAAAGTAAGAACATTTTAGAGTTATCCTGGTACAAAGATTGGCTGCATTGCTTCTGTACTCTGGCTGACCTTAAGCTACCAGGAACTGCCAAGTCCTGTGCTGCTTCCATGGGTTTGGCTCACCTGATTTCTGGAGGCAGTTTTGATTTTCTTCACCTGCTTGACCCAAACCAGAACTTGCTATAATATAAACATTTTGAAAATCTACTAAATCAAAAACACCTTTCAGATTCCAAGAATTTAGTGAAGAATGGGGAGAAAAGAAAAGGTGTATAGCCAAGTTCGGCTTTTTAAAAAATGATCCGTTATATAAAGATGCAAGATATCTTCATTTCGGATGACTGCTTATTTCTCAAGATCATTCAGCTGAAATATTTTAGTTATGTAATATTCAACTTTAGAATAAGAAAAATAATATTCAGCTCCTGGAAGAGTTTTCCTCTGAGTTCCCTATCACTTTACTCATTCCACTGCTAAAGTACTATCTTTTCTTCTGCCATGCTATAGACAAATGTGTTGTACAGA
Source organism: Talpa europaea (assembly GCF_964194135.1). Taxonomy (NCBI): domain Eukaryota; kingdom Metazoa; phylum Chordata; class Mammalia; order Eulipotyphla; family Talpidae; genus Talpa; species Talpa europaea. Next base: position 25,938,357 of record NC_140078.1, on the reverse strand, counting down.
GGTTACTTAAAGATTATTTACAAGTCTGGGTTCACCCTGAACCCCCCACTGTCTGCTCCCCACAATACTCTGTGGTTCCCTCTTGGGAACAGACCACATAACCTACTACTCTGAATTCCCAGCCCTTTGCAGAATTCACATACTTTTAAGGTATTCAATAAATATATGTAGAATAAATTATTATATGTCATAAACACTGATTATCTGTACCACATAAAATGAGATCATTTAGGAAAATTTTTCTTAATCAAAAATCATCTTCTTAGTATGCCTCTGCTGAGTTTAAACAGGATTATATCACATTATATATTTTATACTATAAGCTATCAACTAAATTCTAATCTCTATCACAACATTGTCCAAGACAGAATCATTATATACAGGAAATTTATATAGATTCACTGAACTCAATACCACTGTTTGAAGTTTCACTATGTTTAACAGTAAAAATATAGTTACCAAATGAATTTCAATAAATTTTGATTCTACATTACAAAGAGAAGATAGAAAAATTATAAAAAATGCCCATTTTCTGTCACTTATAGAGTAATTAAGTAATAAATGATCTGAGTGGGTCTAGAAATACAAATCCTAACCATGGTTCAAGTTAATTAGAGTTTTCTCAGAGAAATTTCAATTAGTCAAAAAATATAAAGTAGATTACACTAGCATTTCAGGTCATTTTAAGCATGAGACTTCGGGTTGAGAGGCAGCTCTGCTGACATTCAAATATTTAATGCTTCCAAATAAGTTAATTTATCTGAGTGGGCTTCCTAGAATCAAAAGCTGAGATTCTCACATCTCTGATTTCTTAATGGAGTCATGTAGGAGAAACATGTGACTAAGTGAAGCATGATAAAGATTGGGCTGGAAATCAGTCTAATCCTTGGAGAGATCTGAAGCACGTCCCATTTAGGGACAAGAGAGAAGTACGTTCATATACATCTGTCATTGCCAGTGATAGCACCCCTGGGCATGGATGTAACACAAACTACCAGGCATCTCAAGGGTGAAATTTAGCAGCCAATATCCATAACAGTTGAGGGCTAGGTGCACCCACTTAGTGAAAAGAATAGGGGCAGGGCATCAAATATCTACTCTTATGAAACTTCCCACATTCATTCTGCTTATAAAAGAGTTGCTTACAAGAGTAAGGAATTATTAACAATCTAAATCTCTAAAAAAACATCTAAATGAAATAGGACTTTAAAACTGTTTTATTATAGAAGATATCAAAAATATAAAAGTATTTAGAAAATATAAATATCTCCTAAGTATCACAATTGAACAAATAACTAAAGTCTATCTTGTTTTATCTATACTTCAGTCACTCCCATTGCCCAGACTAATTAGAAATAAATCTGAAACATATCATTCCATCATAAAAAATACAATGTATTTGGAAGCATTTATGATCAAAGGCTAACTTTTCATGTTATAAATAAATGAAAATTCAAATTACAAAACTCTATATAAAATGTTATCCCAATTACTCTCTGTATAGTATAGGTATATATAAATATATGTGTGTGTGTGTGTGTATATATATATATATAGGGTATGTGTGTATATATATATATATAAAACTGTATATGTAGATATATATATATATATATATATTCTCAGGTAAACCTGTATCAAAATTTTGGTCTACTACCACCACATATTTCATCTATTCCTCCATCCATCCATGACCAAAATTATTTTAAAGTGTAATTATCTGAAAATTGAGTTGCTATTTTTTCAATTTTTTATGATTAATATGTACTTCATATTTCAATGTTCAAATATTCTAACAAAAATAAATAAACATGCCTTAGTAAAGCTGTTAAAAATAAAGTTATTTTAAAAAACTCTCTTCACTATCTTCAAGCCAACTTCTGATATGGGTTATGCTATGTATAATTTCATCAAAGCACCTCTTGATTTAAACAAACAGGTCTGAGGTAGCTGTAGAAATTTTCTGAGGAGCTTAAGAATAGATCAGACCTGGAAACTCCTTGTGACCCCTTGTCCCCTCTCAGTCTGACATAGCCAATTAAGAAAAACAGTACCTTTTTTTTAAGATTTATATATTTATGCACACAGAACTGGGGTACAGGCCAGAGATGTGGGGGGGTGGTGAGAGGGTTCACCAGAGACAGAGTGGGGAGCAGAACAGACAGACTGATTAAAACACACCGCTGAGGGGAGCAGTGGGCAAGACAGGATAGGTCTGCTGCGTCATGTGGGTAGCTCCCTGGCCGGGGATTGAACTCTTGCTGCAGTGGCTGCCTATAGCTTCACAGTGCTGTGCTTAACCCCTTGCGCCACCAGGGAGGCGGCCCCAACAGTGCCTTTCTTAATGTTGAAGTATCCCAGTTATCTCAGAGGAGGGAGAAGACAAGTCCAAATTACAAAACAGTTATTGCAAACCCTTTGAACTTTTCTTAATCTGGGTGATTACCCAAGACAAATGCTGCTGATCTCCTGGAGCAGTCCATGCAAGAGTATTTGGGGTGATTTTTATGTTCTCTGGAAACCTTGATACAGGTGTAGCTGGGAAACCTCCACTATTTCCAGAAAACCAAGCAAGAACATCTGGCCAAATCAGAACCCAAGTGTGGGAGGGGGGGGTGTTACACATTGCTTATTTTGCAAATTCTTGGATTTATTCATGAAATCTTTCCAATATGTCTTGCAGAACTATTTTTATGTAAATGTGGAAAAAAGAAATGAACAAAGAATAGCAAGGACTCCATTTTCTGATTCTATCTTGTAATTGAATAAGCCTTTGAATTCACCATACACTCACACATACACACCCCCCACACACATGCACACAAAGTCATGATCCACATTTTACAGTATGAAAAAGAGGGAAATATTGGGAATTAATAGGAATAATTTGAGAATATAAAGTGGCGGAAACACTCATATTCTGTCAAGGTTAAATTTATGGCAACTCAACAAGTCTCCTTTCCATGGTGTAATTAAACAATTAGGCCTTCATGAAACAGCATGTCTCATGTCACTTGTACCCAGTCTTGATGAGGATTCAGTGATCTATTTCTGTGGCTCATATGAAGAAGATACATTAGTAGAGAATGCCAATAAAGAAACACAATTTCTCTCTTACATATCTTCAGGGGAATCTGTGATTCTTAAGAAGACTTTCAGATAAAAGCAATTAAGAGGAAAAAAGGCATGTAATACATGGCTATTTCATCTTTCTGGATCTCTATTTTTTTTTTTTCCAATTTAGAAGTCTGAATAGGGGAAGTGACTGTGACACCTGGCAAATATTTACAGTTGAATGGATTAGAATCACTGATATCTGAGATAGTTAATTCATCCCTGTTTACCCTTCTTTTTTGCTTTATCTATTACAAATCTGTTAGTATTATTTTAACTAGAGGACTAGGACAACTTGATCAATTTATCATGCTTCATCATGTGGTAGCTAAATTAAACAGTTAAATCACCAAAGGCCAGATATTGACACTTATGGCACTGAGTTGCATTCATTCATCTGGCTGATATTAAGAACTTATTACATGCCGGGCATTGGTTTAAGTTCAAAGGATAGCACAATAAACAAAACAAAGATCCTGTTTTCATGAAGTATACATTAAAAAGGTTTGTTCAAAACAGATTAGGCTATATTATTTAATTTCATAGAAAGTTTTTTCTGTTCGGAGAAAACCATTCAGAGGGCCTCTCTGGTGGTGCAGGTGGTTGAGCGCCGTACTGTGAAGCTGCCCGCAGCCTCTGCAGCATGGGTTCAATTCTCTCCGGCCGGTGAGAATCCCACATGGTGCAGCAGACCTCTCCTGTCTCGCCCACTGCTCCCCTCAGCAGTGTATTTTGTCAGTCGGGTGTTCTGTTCCCTGTTCTGTCTCTGGTAAATCCTCTCACCCACCCACACATCTGGCATATACCCCGTTTCTTGTATAAATACATATATCTTTTAAAAAAATTCAGAAAGTCAAAATAATGGGTCTATAGATACCATCCGGCTACTTATTCCTACAAAGAACAGAATTTTCACCTTTATTATGCATCAAAAGAAGTGTTCTGAATATGCCACTCACGCTTAACAAACTTCAGGACTAAAAGGAACCAGGTCTTTGATAAGACTGTAATAAACATAAGCTGATTGTCTTTCAAGTACTCAGGGCACTGGATGTGATCAGCCAATTAAATGTGATTCCAGTCTGTTACCATTTGCTTGGGAGAGAATTCTACATCTATCAAGAACATGTTTATTTTATGCTGTTTAAAGTGAATAATATATTAGTTTACTTGCTTATTACAGAATAACTGATGGAGCAGTGGGTGATATAAAAAGGTTCTGGGTAATATGGGGAAACCATTAGAGAAAATGGACTTGTTATAGATAATAGCAATAATTCGAGCTTGAACAATCAAGTTCTTACTGTCTTTGGCAACTATTTCAGTGAGTCAGTTCATACTGATGCTTAAGTCAAATGATTTGCCTCATTTAAAAAGCCATCTGTATTAGAAAATAGCACAATGCCATTTATTTCTAAATGCTGGACATTTGGAAATAGCACAGCCACTTTTAAGAAATAAATAATAGTACACAGAAACTTTCTTATTAAAATCTACAACTAATTGCATTTCCAGTGGAAACAATGACTGTTTTGGTAACTACCCACAAATGGTCCACTTCAATGCTTCCTATCTGGTTTTAAATGTCAAAACCACCAGCAAGCCTCTGCCAGTTACAAAACCATTATTAGTCAACATAAAACAAAACGATAATACACCATACAATTCACTAAAGTTAAAGACAGGAGAAGTATAAAAAGGGCAGGTGAGGCACTTAATTGGGAATTCAAGAGTGCTCTAAATTATATTCTTAATGAAAAAATGAAATATCACAACCAAAATCAAAATAAAACCTCCCATTACTGACAACTAATCTATAAGAGATTAAAGTATGAGAAAAGTGGACTGATTTTCAATTAGCTAAATGAAATGGCATGGAAGAAACCACCTTGAATCAAACCTTTTGCAGAATTTAAAGTATCCCCCCGTAAGTTTACAACAATAAGTGGTTATTCAAGCCTGTGAAAACTCTGAGTCCAGGATTAATACAGCTGGGATATTGGGTAGGAGAGAAATGCCAGCAACAGTTGCATTCTCAGTGGCCTGGAAATGCTTGAGGCATTTACTTTCAGGATATATATATATATCATGCTCCAGAGAGTTTTATGCCTAGGCCAAAATTAATTTCTCTAACTCCGCCCAGTTTATTTTTCCACTTGACACTTAGAGCATAAACATTGAGTGTGTGACATTTTCATTCATTTCAGTAAAGTTTAATTTCTATATTTTCTTTCCTCATAACAACATAACATTTGTTGGTTTTAACAACAAAAAAAAAAACTACTAAAATAGAGACTATAACAAGATGTCCATTTCCTAACACAACATTTTATCTGTCATTTAAATTTTGCTTTCTCTGTTACAAATTGAAATAAAAATAAATCTATATTAAATTAACATAAGACTAATTATCCCACCAATCTTATATATATTGATATGAAATTTTAAACAAAATTTTATAACATTAGTTTTAAAGGTCTTTCAAACCAGTCCACATAATCTAGGGCTTATGGCATTGAATAAATATTTTGCAGCTTTAGAAAAGTTTTCAAATTTTGCCCTTGAGTTGGTGAACTGGAGGGAAAAAAAATATGCTGGCATTGTGAAGTCAACCTAGTTTTCTCAAGGCTGAATTAGTTTTTTTTTTTTTTTTAAAGATTTATTTATGTAGTTATACAAGCACTGGGTACAGTCAGAAGCGCGGGAGGGTGAGAGAATTCACCCTCACCTGCAGGGAGCAGAGCAGGCAGAAGGACCGAAGTACACTGCTGAGGGGAGCAGCGGGCGGCAGGAGAGGTCTGCGCGCCATGTGGGACCCTCCTCCGGTGGCCGGGGAGCAGCCGGGGATCGAACCGGCACTGCAGAGGCTGCGGGCAGCTTCGCAACCCAGCGCTCAACCGCTGCGCCACCGGGGAGGCCCCCAAGGCTGAATTAGTTTTACTGTCCCTGGGTAAATCTGAAAATAGGGGAGTGGGTTGCTTTAATGATGAGATTGCATTTTCTAACTTGCCCTTCTTGCTGTTGTTTCCAAATAAACCTATTTTATTGATGGGATAACTGACTCTTTTGTTTGAGGTCAAAAGACCATGCAAATTTGTCTCCTACAAAGTTGTCATTGACAACTATGCTTTTCACTTTCTTTTTTTTAATTGAAGAAAACTTAAGAAGTAGCCAGGAGACTTCAACAGGAATTTGCTTCAAGAGAATGTGAGGTCTTACTGTACTAATCAGTACCAAATGGATAGGATCCTTTGAAACATGAGTCTGTTTTAATCAAGTAGTGGTTTTCAAAAGCTCTCTTCTGTATGAAGCATAGGTTAACATCCTTAAATTGTTATATATGACATATACAACATTGTTTATCTAGAAAAAATTAATTCCATATGTGGATTGCATTATATTTCTATTGAATAATATTACTCTAGCTTGAACTCAAATCAGATGCTCCAGAGTTACTGGTAAATTTATTAACTCAATATTTTTAAGTAGAAGGCATTCAAAGGAAAACTATTTATTCAAGTACTTATGTTTTGAGGCATAGAGAGCTAATAAGGTGAGTCACTTTGCTAACATTTAGGAGTATGTTGTTAAGCAATAAATCACTATAAAAAAAAATGGGGGCCTCACTGGTGACGCAAGGGGTTAAGACCCAACCTATGAAGCAATCCGCAGCCAATGTAGCACAAGTTTGATCCCCGGCCAGGGAGCTACCCACATGACACAGCAGACCTCGCCTGACTCACCTGCTGCCCCCCTCAGCAGTGTATTTCAGATAATCTGCCTGTTCCGTTCCCCCCTCTGTCTCTGGTGAATCCTCTCACCCTCCCACACCTCTAGCCCATACCCCAGTCCTTGTATGTATAAATAAATAAATCTTAAAAAATAAAAAAAAAAAAAGAATAACCAGGGAACTCTATGCTGAAGATGGTGAATCCTACTCCATGCCAGGTAATTATATCCATTATCAGCAATTCTAACTGCAAGTGGAATTTATTCTCATTGTATGATCTAGGAGACTGAGTTACAAGACTATTTTCTAAATTAATTTATATATTTTCTTATGTTGTTAACTTTTGGCTAGTAATTGATTTCACCCCTCAGTTGTAGTCCCTGTATTTCTCCCACCACCAGTGCATCCATGATCCATCACCAAAGTCCCTTGCACCCTTCCCTCCCCTGTTATGACTTCTCTCCCTCCCCTCCCCTGCTGGATGCCTCAGATCTATGGTCAGCTTGCAAGTTTTTTCTTTTGCTAACCCTTTGTTTGTTTTCTCTATATTCCGCATATAAGTGAGGCCATCCAATATTTATCTTTTTCCTTCTGACTTATTTTGCTTAGCATAATCTTATAAGACTGTTTAAATGCCAAGTGCCACACTTACAGAGGATCTTCTATGGAAAGAATACTGTACCGCTCATCAGGAAGACAAAATAAAAGACTCAGATTTTGTCTTAAGGAATTGAGGAGAAAATAATGCTATTAGATAAAAAAAGAAAAAAAAAACTGATGTGGAGAATTGTGCTCTCAACTAACCCTGGCATAGTTAAACAATGAAGGCTTAAGTTAGCCTTATTTCTTACTGTTCCCAAAGATGAACAGAGCAATGTTAAAGGTATCAGAGAAGTGGAGAGAAAATTTCTCCTGTATTTTTCCCATTACATCCCTTTACCCCCAAATAACTTCCCTCCATTGAATAGAAAACATTTAGAAAAAGAGGTAAGGAAATAAGCAGTGTTTTCAGCCTTGCTTACATTTGCCAATGTCCCTTTGCCACTAGTAACAGCCTCCACTCTGAGTTTCTGGTTATGTGTTGAGTGTAAGTTTTCATAACCTAGTTTGCTACACATACTCCCACTTCATAAGCAGTCCACATTTATATTTACAGATATATTTTATATATACTTCCAATATATAAAATTGAGTCCTTTGTAATTAAATTGTCTTTCATTTTTCTGAGTAAAAATCAGAGATGCAAGCAGCATTTTCAAAAATGGAACACAGTTTTCTATTATTGAAGATGTGTAGGGTTGACTTGACAGTTAAATGCTTTTGAAAATATTGCGCTTATTAATTCAATAAGGATGAATACAAGTCTTTTTTTAACAAATACATTAATTTTTAGTCACTGTTATTTATCAATGGGTATGATACTTTGTGAAGCTGGACACAAATTGCATCCTGGTAAATAGGATCACCATTATTAAAATTCATTAAGCACAAAATAAATTGAGGTGTAAAAAAAAACATATTTTATCAAGCTCTCATTAAATGTCATACTTGAATTATTTCTTAAATTGTGCATGTTCATGAGATTCACATAATTATGAAGTTGTTTTTTTTTTTTTCATTCTAAATCTGCAAATTTTCCTGCTATTTACGTTTTTCTCTTTCATAAGAGTATTTAAGTAAGTGCCAACTCCAACTTGGAAATAAAAAAATTCACTGAAAGCACTAACTTTTAGTTGTTTTTATATGATTTTTCAGTTCAAAGAGTCAATTGAAATTATTTCTGTACCATCTATACACAATGTTCAGAGTAATATTATCAGGGTAAAGGATAGAAAAAGGCAAATGCAATCTTTTGGGGAGAAAAACTAGAACATAAAAATAACTTCCTCCTCAATGTTAATTAAAGACTGTTACATAAGCGAGTCTGTGATTAGTTTTGAGAAAATGAACTAAAAGGAATTTATGTATTTATTTATTTATTTATTTGAAGATTTATTTAAAGATTTATTTATTTATTTATACAAGCACTGGGTATAGTCAGAAGCGCAGGAGGGTGAGAGAATTCACCAGAGCCAGAGCGGGGAGCAGAGCAGGCAGAAGGACCGAAGTACACTGCTGAGGGGAGCAGCGGGCGGCAGGAGAGGTCTGCACGCCATGTGGGACCCTCGCCCGTTGGCCGGGGATCGAACCAGTGCTGCAGAAGCTGTGGGCAGCTTCACAACCCAGCGCTCAACTGCTGCGCCACCAGGGAGGCCCTAAAAGGAATTTAAATTTATAGCCAAGAAAGAACAAATATTGAATGTTTTTTAAGCGTTCAACTTGGTAAAACTAAATGCAGTCACCAACACTAGGATTCCTAATGTCTAACCATTTCCCCTCCACCACCATATGCTAGAGCTCATTTCAGGGGGACACCTGAATCCAGAAATTCCCAATTATGTCAGAATGGAAGGTGTTCTGTGGATATAGACTTAGTGGAAGAAAAGATCTAGCACACAACCATTTTCCTCCTACAATTTTCTGTGTCAGATAATAGCCATAGATTTTATATGATTAATTCTTATGTAGCATGGAGATGACTGCATAAACTCGTGTTTTACAAATTCTTGTGAGCTTTAGAAATAGTGCATCTTCTGAAATGTTTCATCACTGTTTCTTGTTGAGAATGCACTGTATTTATATTTAGGTTGCTCCTATAATATGAAAGAAAATGTGCACATACAAATGTAGGATTTGATAGCCACACCTATTCTACAGTGATGCAGTTTGTTTCCAATTAGCATTCTTAGTCAGATAAAGTAATTTGTATAAACAGGTAGAATTGATAATAAAAAATAAAGATACTAAACAAATATGTAAATATATTGGGCATATCATTCTGCAAGACTTTGCATACATGAGCTTTTACAAACACATTAATAACATCACTCCAAAATAGAGACTATTTCTTTAGATTAGAGTTGTAAATCCCATTTTCTACATTGAAGAGTTAATGACAACAGAAATTTGAAATAATTGCTATCTGAAGAATTGGGCAAAATAGCCAGACTACAAAATTGGCTCCATAAATCATACAGTGAAGTTTTTGCAAGTATAATAGAATACAGTTCATGAAACATCAGGAGTTAACAGTCAAGCAATTTAGAACATTTTTAATTTATGGAAGGAACTTCCTCAAATTAACACTTTGATCATTACCAAAGGAAAACTTTTCTTCAGAATTAAAATTTCATAAAATCTTTATGCTTTACATTTTTAAGATAGCAAAAGTTATAAGGAAACACCACATTCTGTACACTTGAGGGAAAAATAATGAAAATTATAACTATTTAAAATGTTTATTTCCAGAACTAACTACCTTCCTTAATAAGAATTAGAAAAATTGCTGCAATTTTTCCAGTATATGTAAAATTTTAAATTCTATGCTCCAAATTTTAACTGTAAGCTGTAAAATTGCACTTCTTGCTGAATAGCAAACTGTTCTATTGTCTGTCCTCTATCATCTTGGGGCCCTTTGAATTTGCTGCCTTTGTTCATACTCTACATACCTTTAAAGTGGAATGTCCCACATTGTCTGCCCATTCAATGGAAGTTGCATTGGTTATGTGAAGGCTCATCTTAAATTGACATCTCCCTTCTCTGATTTTTTAAAATTTGCTCTTACTATCTATGCCATACTGTTAGGTATTTAGTGACTTTTCATTGTGTTTAATGTGCTATTTGAATATTATGTGAGTAAATACATGGAATCTCCCATAACTTTCAAGCAATTTAACCTGTGACTATAATCTTTAACATGATGCTAGGCATGAAGTACTCCCTTAATGAAGGTTTGCTCTTTCATTCCTTAATTGTCAGCCTAGGAATAAGGGATGCATCACTGCAAAGTTGTCTCTATAGTCAAGAAATTCCAGACTTGAATTATAGATTCATTTCCTTCAGATAAACTTATACTCAGTAGATGTAAAGTTAGAAGCTAGCAATGAAACTTGCTGGGGAAAAGATGAGGAAAAACCATGACAAAGAGGTCCTGAGGACAGATGGAACTGCTAATGTAAAGCACTAGCCACACAGAACTGGACATATTTTCTGTCTTCTCTGTGATATCTCACATCATCCCAGCTTTCTGAGGTTCAATCAATGTACCCTGCTTTGGATGGGCCCATTATGACTTTCTTCTTGGGGTTCTAATATAAGGCAGAAGACCAAATACTAGACAGAAAATACATGTTTAATACCTTACAATTATGGTACTGTTGTAACTATCCAGGTTTGTGACCCAGTTAACAGTAGCTCTTGAAATTAAGCATGCATTGGACTTACTTGAGGACCTTTCTTAACTATAGATTCTGATTCAGTAGATCTGGATGGGGCCCAAGAATCTATAAGTCTAATAATCTTGCAAGTGCTGCTGATGCTAAAAATTACTCATTACACCAATGCCTAAAGATTCTGATGTAGTTAGTCTGAATGTATATGCTCTTAGAGCATGCTGAGTGGTCTAAAATAGAGCCTTATTTCAGAAGAACTGGAATGGACCATCATCTAACAGATAAAAATCCTTCCTAGCCAGCTGGTGTTTGAATAGATCTTCATAGTAAGGAAATAATGTGATTGCAGAATCTTTGATGATCACTGTCCTGTTAGACCCATGCCACTTTTCCATCATTTCAAGCTGTCTGTCAACTTCCTCACCTCTGTGAAAATCACACACACACACACACACACACAAAATACCATTTTAATTCAAGAAAAGATCATTCTTTTTTTTTTTTAGATCAAACATACTACCTAAGGCCTCTTTACTCAGAATCATCCAAGGATCAACCATATCAGCCTCTCCAAAGAGCTTTAGAGAAATTCAAAGTTTCAGTCCCCAACCCAGACCCACTGCATCACAATTTATATTTTTAATAAGATTATAAATGATTTGTGTGCTCATTAAAATTTCAGAAACAATATTCTGATGAAGAAATTGTCTTCTTGCATATTTTCAAGATTCACATTAAAACATTTGATTTAAAGGGGTAATTTTAATGTAGTGTCCAAAGCACTTAAAAAAGATAATGTTAGGGCCTGCCTGGTGGCGCAAGGGGTTAAGACACAACCTATGAAGCTATCCACAGCCACTGCAGCATGAGTTCGATCCCCATCCAGAGAGCTACCCACATAGCGCAGCAGACATCTCCTGTCTCACCCGCTGTTCCCCTCAGCAGTGTATTTCAGTCAGCCCACCTGTCTCTGGTGAATCTTCTCACCCCCACACCTCTGGCCTGTACCCAGTTATTAAATGCATAAATAAATCTTTTTTAAAAAGAATGAGTTAATAAATTCCATTTCTAAAAAAAGGAATGTTAGCATGCAGTCAGAATAAATAATTTGAAAGGATTATTTTGTTTTGTTGCCTGCAAGGTAAAACCAAAGTTATACCAGTGAACAAAATATTCATTCCTCAGAGTGGTCCAAAGCTCTGCTGCCTGATGGTATGCTCCTGCATATCAACTGTGCTGAACCAGGGCGATGGGACACAGGGCACAGGAGGGTACTTGAACAAGGAATAAAAGCTTGATTTGTAGGGGCCTCCCTGGCGGCACAAGGGGTTAAGCAATGCACATGAAGCAATCCACAGCCCCTGCAGCACGAGTTCGATCCCTGGCTGGCCAGGGAGCAACCCACATGGTGAAGCAGACCTCTCCTGTCTCACCCGCTGCTCCCCTCAGCATTGTATTTCAGTCAGTCTGCCTGTTCAGCTCCCCATTCTGTCTTTGGTGAATCCTCTCACCCACCCAGCATCTCTGGCCTGTACCCCAGCTCTTGTATGCATAAATAAATAAATCTTTAAAAAAAACAGATTGATTTGTGGTTCTTTAGGAATGAGGTACAGAATCATTATAACTCTTGTATCTTTTCTCTTTTTGGTTTTCTACCATCACTCGGTACCTTCTTCAAATCCCATGTTTCCCAGGAAACACTCTTACTAAAGTAACCAAGAGTAGGGAGAGGGCCTAAGTTACAGCTTATGGGTGGTGCCAGGAATGACTGTAACGACCTTCAATTCAAGTGTGGTCTACAGACCAACATCAACTGCATAACCTAGGAGTTCATTAGAATGCAGAATCTCAGGCATTACCCAGACTTGTGAATCAGAATCTGCAGTTTAACATGATCCCTAAGAGATACTCATGTATCTTAAAATTTATGAACCAGTGATAAATGACTTTATGTTAGATACTGTACTTGCAGAAGTGTGGAGAAGCAGATGTGTGCATGAGTACAAGTCACAGAACTATTACTATTCCTACAGGTACCCCAGGGGTGATGATATCTTACTCTTAGAAAAGATTGGACTGTCTACCTGTTATCTCAGCATTAATTACTTCTGTGGTACCAGATTCTACCTTGTATTAGATTATCCCATTAATTGATTTTATATACTGCATACAAACATTGCTCTTGAACAAGGTTTTAATAATATCTTCCTAGATGCTATGCACCTATCCAAATAATCCATGTGGATAAATATGCTTTACATATGCTAATCATCTAACAAATTAACTGTGTAAGTATCTGAACTTTGTTCATTCAAACAAGAGACAAAATGTAGAAGAAACTGCATTAAGGTTGCAGCTCTTTGCTACCCCTGGGTTGCTGTGAGCACATATTGAACACCTCCATGCCTCAGTTTCCTTGTTTGTGAAACTTGGATAATCATATCACACTTGGTGATTGCTGCAAACACATCTCTGTTGACCTTCATTATATCTTCAGTAGCACAGAGTAAGACCCACAAAATGGTTTGTGAACAAATGAATAAAATTATGAAAAAAGCATTCCTGGTATATAACAGGTACTAAGTAAATATTTATTCTTGTATCTTAGTAATTTAATGTTTTCCACATAGGATCTTTTGACTGTAAATATGCCATTCTATTTTAAATTCACACACTCTATGGTTTATTCTACTGAATATATTAAAGAAAGAATATGCATATGTATGTATATATAGAGAGCAAAATATATTTATATATATTTATGTTATATATTATATGCAATATATCATATACTTATATATTTTATACATTTATGTATATATGTTTATGAGTTTGTATGAGTATTCTCATCTGTATCCATAGAGAAAGACTTCTTTTTAAGCCAATATATCCAATATATATTGTGATTAGCTATCTGTAGGCTTTTGTGTTAATGTTTGATTGTGCCTTGCATACTTCAGGTGAAAGCAGAGTTGTCCTAAGGGATTTGGGTAGATGAAAGCCATCTGGCTTTATGGGGAAGAGGATTTTATCGCTGTAATTATGACATTAAAAAGTATAATTGTTAAAAAGTATATTTGTTCTAATTTTTTTTATGTGGTACTAGTTTACAATGTTGTGCTATTCACATGATTGTCTCCCTCATTTCCTTGTCTCTGTGCAAATGCCATTTTTTCAGACCAGCCCTTCCATGACATGCCATTTCCCTATCCCTTTCTAGCACCTCACCCTGCTTTATCATCCTCATGGCACTTAGCTGTACCTGGCATTAATTCACATTTTAATTTTCTCATTATCTATAAGAGGAATTTTATTTTATGCATGGTTATATCTCCTTGGTTATCTATATCTCTTCCATGCACATATCAAGTGGTCAGCATTTGCTAAATAAAGACATTTTAGAAAGCGATGTCTAAGACCTGCCCCTCTTTGCCACTGGGTATAGGAATGATCTCAAGTCATAATGGTTTCTTGCCTTATAGCATGGTCAGGGGAGAAACTGACAGAAGTCGATACCATAGAAGACTATTTTTTAATTCAACAAGTTCTCTTAGACATACCGGTGTTGTTCTGGGGTATATGATCATTTCCTGCTTTTAAAAATAGCCATATTTCCATTTGAGAAAAAAGTCACTATATTGTACAAATAAAATTAGATTTCTGCACCAAGTTGGTCAACGATTGCCGTCTCCAAGAATCAGGGTTCTGGTGCCCAACCTCCCTGAGAACCTGCTTCAGGAATAGTGACATCATGCCTTAACGGGTCTGATCACATTTCACCCCCTGAGCAGTTCAGACAAAACCAATCACATGATGTCATTTTCTATTTGGAAAAGGAGGCCAGGCTGTTAGATGGACATTTAGATCCCATTAGCAAACTAAAGCTATGGCAGGCAGCTTGATCTTCATGCTAATGATACCTGTTGAAATGATAACTAGCAAGGCTGGGTTGTCAAAATTCATTTTTCTAGTTATGTGTGATGCTTAGCTGCTCAGTCTGATGTTGCAAGGAAATTTGGGAGACATAAATATGAGCTGGTTATTTGCTTTGTAAATTGAGAACAGATATTTTGCTCTATAAAATTTGCCTTCCAGGAATGCCAAAAACATCTTTGAACTCATTTGAAGAGAACTTATTAAGGAAATTATTTAATATGTTGATATATTAATTATTAGGCTGAGATTTAAATGTATAATTAATGTGCATGTGTAATTTTGTTTCCTTTGGAGATAACGAAGCATTTCATTACTCAGATTAATTTCAACATCATAAACATAAAAATAACGAATATCCAGATGTATGTGGCAGAGAGAGCTGGATGAGCTAAACAACCTGCTTTCTCTCAGAGGCATGTGGCTAGACTGCATGTCACAGGGGTAAGATGTGGCCACATGGCAGGCTTTAGTGAATAGAGTAAGAACCCACATGTATGTTCACAAGAACCTTTCACTGGGGAGCCCACATGCTCTTTCCCCTTGGACTTGATGCCACATAAAGGGTAAATTAGAAGTTCCCATTGGGAGAAATGGAAGGATTCTGGATCTATGAATCATGGCTGAAGGGGAACAATACACCTTTAGGAGCATTTTGTAAACAACAAAACAAACTTCTACATAATTACAAGCTACTGAGCTTGGGGAATTATCTTTTGTAGCATCTAGCACTACAGAAGACAATGCCCCCATCCTTCTATTACAGCCTGTCTTCATTATTCAGAACTTTGATCCATCCTTCTCCAGCTCTCCAAAGCACTGATGACCATATAAGATCCCAATGACATTCCTGAGTGACAGTAAAAACTTAGATTGCATTGGATTAAGTTTGATCACATCAGTTTAGTTGATTGAAAGGGATTTAATAGGAAGGATAGGCCTCCCTAATATGTATGCATAGGCCTTTCCAAGACATCTGGAACAGGTGGTTCCCAGACATGTCAGTTTTGTCATGTGGATTATTTCAAGCTGAGGTCAATTTAGGCTCTGCAGGCTCAAGAGAAAATTTTTACCACTCCCTCAACTACCTGGGAGAACGAAAATTGGGTATTACCTAGATTTAGGATTATTTCTAAATGTAACCTGTCTTTCAGAGAAACTTATCTACATATCAAGGCAAACATGCCATTATAGAGCATCTGGTTCTTTAGACATGTAAGTGCTCTTCCTTTCTTGAACCCCAAGACCTTATCTCATTCCTTGGTTCAGTATAAAACCCCTCATTTTGACTCCATTTACTTTAGAATTTACTTCATGTGTATTTGCCAAATGCAGATTAACTAATTAAATTTGTTCTTTTCTCCTATTAATCCATCTGATAATAATTGGATTGTGGACTATCATAGAAGAATCCAGAGTGTAGGGGGAAAGTTTCTATCTTTACAATATTAAAAGCTAGCTTATGTATCATGTGGCTTCCATGTGACAATAAAATTAGGTAACCATCAGAACCCAATCACTGGTACCATGGAAAAAACATGAATATAAAAATAAATATAATGACAAAATCTATGGAATGAAATAATTAAAATGGAATAAGGAACAATGGAAGAAAAGTATCATTCTTTTGAGCTCTATGCAATGGCCTAGTTTGGCCCAAAATAAATTCTGCAAAGGTGTGCAAACAATAATGTCTTTGCAATCAACTTATCTATGCTTAATTTACTTTGAAAAAGAAATCCAACTATTTTGCCAAAAATTTCCTAAAAGATACACTGGTAGCATGCTTAAGGGAAATTTTTTAAATGATCACTTTTGCATTTATTATAACATGAAATAGTTTAAATATGCCTTACAACTTCAACCCAATACAATGGGAACTGGCAAGGTCTATTTTTTTTTTTATGTGCAGTTCTGAAAGGGAAGTAAGAGAGCCAGAAACAATTAAACTCAATTCTTATTTCCAGAAATATCTCTATGTCCTATAAATTTTAAGAAAACATCAGATTTATCAAAATATTGCAGGAATGAGGTCCCTCATTAATTAACTAAAGTGGTGTCATTGAGGAAGTTACTGTTCTAACTGAGATAGAGAAACTTGCCCACCTAGAACACAACCTGTACACGGAGGTCTGTTTAAAGTTTACACCTTGAAGAGCAGCAAGTGTTAAATTTAGAACTCTTTGAAGGAGATAACAGAGCAAGTCTGTAAAATCCAGTTTACCTAGCAGGGGGTCAATTATGAATTCTAGTGAAAAATAAACTTGCCAGCCAGCTGAGAGGAAACACAAACTATCTGTCTCAAACTTCCCATGTTTTTTTCCTTCTTCCAATTAATTAATATTAATTTTCATTTGGTACCATATCCGGATCCTTCCGATATTAAAAATAAATTACATCAGGCCATTTATCAATTGGTGCTTTTGCATCCAAATTTCATTCTTGTCCTATTGTCACAATCAGAGCTCTTTTAGGGAAATTAAGGTCTTTACAGCAATGCTTCCCCATAAGAATCAAGAGAGATGACTGGGGAAAGAAAAAGGGTTTCATAACCATGCCCTATAAAACACAATATTTATGTGCATATTAAAGGCTCAAGGAAGCCTTTATGCTAAGACACTGCATTTAATTTATTGAGTCTAAGGGTCCCCAGACTTAGTGAACCACAGAAATTCTTTGTACAACCAACTTATTAACATTCAGTGGAATAATCTGGAAAATGTTGATTTTTAAATGTATCATAAAAGATAATAATTAACTACTATATTAGAACCAGTATGTTGATAGCAGATATATCTTTCTAACTAGAGATAGAGTTCAGGATATGTTACCCCCAAATATTGAATACTGGCATCTCGGCATATTGACTATTTTAATCTGAAGGAATTTGAGGAAATAACAGAAACAGATCTCCCGAAACAATTCACAAAACTCTCAGGTGAGCAGGACCCTCCCTACAACTGGAGAAAAGCAGTTTCTATATTCCTAAAGGGATGACCAGACAACAAATAGGCCTGGCTAAGTAAATATATTGTACCTGAGACAAAATTAGGAAAATGAACTGTTTTGCATCTAAGCCTTACTGGAGAGAAGTTGGGAGAATACCTGACATGCAGGTGGTGAGAAAAATCACTGTACATTCTCCTCTTTTTTCTTACTATAAAAATGAAAAAAAAATTAACACTGTTTTGGACTCCAGAGACTCTTAACATACATGTTGGTTGCTTATTTTTTTAAAAGATTTATTTATTTAAGCTGG
The DNA here is from genome assembly GCF_964194135.1 of Talpa europaea. Classification (NCBI taxonomy): domain Eukaryota; kingdom Metazoa; phylum Chordata; class Mammalia; order Eulipotyphla; family Talpidae; genus Talpa; species Talpa europaea. Next base: position 25,920,050 of record NC_140078.1, on the reverse strand, counting down.
GGTACTGGCCAGAGGTGTTGGGGGTGAGAGGATTCACCAGAGACAGAAGAGGGAACAGAACAGGGAGAGCAACCAAGGTACCCTGCTGAGGGGAGCAGCGGGTGAGTCAGGAGAGGTCTGCCATATCATGTGGGTTGCTCCTTGGCTGGCCAAGGATTGAACTCATGCTGCAGAGGCTGAGGACAGCTTCACAGGCTGCATCTTAACCCCTTGCGCCACCAGGGAGGCCCCTGGTTTTTACCTTTATCCAGATTGGCTGATTTACTTTAATATATAAACTGGAACAAAAGTAAGATGCTTATAAAGAAAACATCAATGCAGGCAAATAGGAAGGTGAGTTTGCTGCAGTATCAAGTTATAAACAAAATATTTAATTCATTTAATGAAATCTATGGAACCTGTTGAAGAAAACGTAAAAGCTGACAACTGCACTATAAGTTATAAACACTTTAAGTAAGAAACATAAAATCAATCTGTCCTCTTGCAGAAATGCCCTGATTTGTCTTAATCAATCATTCTTAAAAGGTGAAGCTTCCAGTTCAACCCATTTATAGATCACGATTGAACAGAGGTCACTGGTTGTTCACTCCATGCCACCACCAGTAATAAAACTATCAGTATTTTCAGAATTCAGCACATAAGCAGACCGTAAAAGAGCATAATTTTTTTATCCAGCCTCACTGACAACTCAATAAATTTATACATGTAAAGTGGTCAGAAGAGTGCTTAGCATACTTGCTCAATGTTAGGTATTGTGATTTTCCTTATGTACATGGAGCAGGCAATGCTTGTGATTTATATGTGTATATATACATATGTATGTATACACACATATGCATGTTTATGTATACAAATGGGGAGACAGAGAATATTTAAGGGGAAAAAAAGCTATTCCACAGTAAACCTGCAAAAGGAACCAAGTTCCTTTACTACTAAAAACAAGGGGAAAATTAAGTATATGGTAATTTGAACTGGGGCATTTTAGATGGGATGGATTCACACGATTTCAATCAGACTTGAGATTAGCAAGGCATTTATGACACAATCTTATCAGAGAATTAAATCAAATAACACAAAAACCACACCAAAAATTTCATTTACATTTCCACATAAAACAAAATGCAGTGCAGTGAAGTAACTAAGACTTTGTCCCTGACCATCATAATTGCTTTCCCTATGAGAAAGAAACACAAATGCACATGGTTTTATGTTATTATTTAACTTCCCAAAATTGACTGTAGTTATATTTATATAAGGCATTTTTCTATATTGTTTCACCAAAATAATATTTAGGGGAGGAATTAACACCTATTAAACTAATAATGAAAACCAGCATTTGTAGAATGAATACAACTTGAAAAAATGATTTGGAAAAAACTTTTCATGAAACAACACAGCAAGTCTGTGTGGTAAGTAGTACCATAATTAAGACTGCTATTTTGAGATGAGGAAATTGATGCTTAGAGGGATTAAGTGACTTGTCAGGAATTATCCTGTAACTGGGGAGGCAGAACTACCTACCCACCATGTTTCATAGCCTAAAAGTCAAAACGTTTTATTATCTAACAGTTCTGTGAATCCACCCCTAATACTAGAAAAGATCTCTTAATAGAAATGTCTTTACCTGCACAAAAAATGTTCCTAGTCCAAAGCAAAATTTTGGAAACTCAGGGAAAAGTAACAAGAAACCCTTGATTCTGAGATCACCCTTCTCAAAACTGGGAAAAGACAACGAACAATGAAGAGCTACTATCAAATCCTCTAGCATAGTCAAATAAGGTAGGCAGCTATTTAAATTACGGTTAATTAAAATTCAATGGAAATAAATGGCAGCTCCTCATCTACAAAAGTTACATTTCAAATGAACAACAGTTATGTAGTAAGTACTCACTGTTTGGATAAGGTGGATATGGGACATTTCCATCATAGCAGAAAGTTCTCTTAGAAAGTACTACTCTAATTCAAAAGGGCACCCACACCCCTATATTTATAGCAGCACTATTTACAATAGCTAAGCTATGGAAACAACCCAAATGCCCAAAAATAGATGACTGGATCAAGAAGATGTGGTACATATACACATGGAATATTACTCAGCAATCAAAAAAGATAAACTCATGCAATTCGCAGCAACATGGATGGAGCTGGAAGGGATCATGCTCAGCAAAATAAGCCAGAAAGAAAAAGAAAAATACGTAATTGTCTCACTCATAACAGGAATTTAGAAAACCTAAATAAGGGACCAGGAAAAAGAATAATTATAATAAAGAAAAAATTAAAATCAACAAGCAACTATAAACCAGAGACACACTATGTGGGGGGCAGGGAGAGGAGGGATTGGGGTCAAAATAAGGGGGGTGCAATTGTATGGGGAATATATAAAAAAATAAATCTTAAAAAAAAGTATTACTCTAGAGTCTGCTACTCAAAGTGTGCTCTCAGCATCATCTGGGAGCTAGCTAGAAATGAAGACTCTCAGGCTTCAACCTAGACCTATTAAATTGGAACATTCACAAAGACCTGGGACCCATAAGTTCATTGGAATCTTAAAGGGGGTGCTTTGCTTTAGAGATATAGTTTGAATCACTCACAACCAAGTAACATACATGGGTTGGCAGATGGATGTAAGAAAGGATCAGGAACATCTAGCAGAATACAGAGAACTTCAGAATAACCACAAAAAGTTCAGTAACAAAGATAATGGTCTCCACGTATGGATGACTTTCATGCCCAACATATATTAAAACTTCTTTGCACAGAGAATTCTGAACAGTACTTAGTGCTGATAATGCATTTCCCTCATGTCTTGATAAATGTTTGTGAAGATAGAATATTTCCAATGAACTTTGAGAAGGCAGAATAATCGACATGAGGAGTTCACAGACTGAATGGGAAGCACTTAAAGGCAGATCCACTGTTAGCAGAGCCTATGGTCATGTATCTGAAAATGATAATTGAAGCTGTGTTTGCAAGGATGACTTCTCAGCAACTAAGTGAATGCCAGGAAATTAGTCCTGGAGTCCCTTTTGATTGATACTGGATGATGTCAATATGTAAATGTAGCCAAGAAGTCTAGGAAAATGCAATGAATTACTAAGAAGGATTCAAGAAAGTACCAGAAAGCAGAACTCATTCTGTTAATATCTCCACTGCTGCTTCACTTCAATCTTTAAGAGAACCATTTCTATCAGTTTTCAATTACCAAAGAAGAACAAGTTCTCAGATCTTCAGAAATCAGTCTTTTCTATGCACACAGACAAAACTAATTCAGAAAGACAAAACATTAGTGTCCAAACAATTTCTGAGCTAAAAATTGCTATTGTATTGGTATAACATAAGCATATATTTGATCATCATCTACATTCATTATTTTGAGGGTGATATGAGATACAGTAACTTCATTATACCTGTTTTACTATTTCTGGTAAATCTTATCAATGAACACACTCTCATTCATTACATACACACCTTGCCCCAGATAATTTTTAAAAATCCTTATGGTAGTGCTACACAAAATGATAATTTGTGAAATGACTTTAATACAGTGGGAGAAATGAAGAATATCATCACCCACATGGCTGATCATGCCATGTAATGGTTTCTCTGATGAGGTCATCTGTGCTTCCTGGAAAATCATCTTAAATTACATGGTCATATTTTTCAAGAGCATCACAATCATCACATTAAAAATGTTAATTTAAACATCACATGCTTCATTTATATCAAATACATTTAATTATCGTTTTCCAGTATTATTTGGGGTTTTTAATTCTTTTTTTGCATAAAAGAACTGGGGTATAGGCCAGATGTGTGGACGTAAGAGGATTCACCCGAGACAGAGTGGGGAGCAGAACAAGTGGATTTACTGAAATACACTCCCAGGGGGAGCAGCAGCCAGGGTTAACCCCCTGGCTGGGGATGGAACTCAGGCCATACATAGCAGTGATAGTGCTGAGACTTAACCCGTAGGCAACCAGGGAGGCCCATTTTCTAGTAATATTTTAAACCCTACTCTATAAGAAGGCATTCATTATCATCCCTAAACTAAGTACATACACAAAAATAAGTGACCATTATCTAGTAAAAACATAAAGGCAGCAACAATACATTGCAGACAAGGGTCTCATGCATTAAGCTCTAAAGGATCCAACCACAAAAATAATTAAGGATTCAACATCAATAATTTATTATAAAATTACTTGCCAGGAACTATATTAATCCCTGAGCAAATAATATGATTGAGAGAAAAAAAAATATTTCCATGTAGATGCACATTCAGATCCAATACAATTACTATGCAAATGCTTAAAGACAAAATTAACTTGCTTAGCCAAAACTTTTGGAGATGAGTAGACAGAATTCTGTGAATTTAGCTGTCCAAGTGTTTTTTTGGTTCACATTGAAACCCATTGTTTTTCTACAAAGATGGAAATGAATAAACACTACCATCATCTCCCCTCCACAAAGAAAACAAATTCTTCAGAAACTTTGCATGAACCAGCTTTTAAATAGTTGAATGGCATCAGCGTAGCCTTATGCCACCATGGAAAGCATGGCAAGTGCTCATATTTTTTTCTACAAGCGCTTTTAAGTCTATTGAAAAAGAATCTAAGCATTTCATAGAGTAGACACCATGCTATTAGAATACTTGGTAGAGCATCAAGTTTTGTACAAACATTATTCAGTTCATCTGCATGAAGCCCTTTCTGGAGTACATAGCATGTTATTATTACTGTTTTTAAGTGAGGAAAGTTAGCTTTGAAATTCAATGTAAAGAAAAACTTATAAAAGAGACAGGAATTTCAACTTCAGATGTTTATGATCTCAGGCATAAAATGCAAATACAGTAAGCAGACCAAATTGGATATGCCATAGGGAAGGAATGTGGAATATGAGTGAAAACATACTCCCAAGTTTCTGTTTCATCTAAAGATTGTGGTATTGCATGGTAAGGGTGAAGGCTTGGGAAATTTCTTGGGGTGAAGATATCTGAAGTGAGCCCATGTAGAGCTGTGTGAAGCTTGCTATCCCAAATATTAAGAAAGACACATAATTTGTTGAGAGGGGGTGAAAAAGGACATGAGAATTTTACCACTCAGGTAGAAGAGAAAGAAGTAAAACCCTTACTAAGATGATATGCTCATTTACTCATTCAACAAATATTGATTGGTCCTGGAAAAAAAAAAAAAACTAGCCAGAATCTATATGACAACAGAACTCTGGATCACAATCTCTGTAGTAAGCAGCCAGAAGCCAAACCACCACCTGTCCAGTAACCACATCAGGAAGCAAAACCATAATCTCTGCATACACAGCCCTTCCAACTCAAGACCAACAGAAAATGTCAAATATGCTTCCAAAACAAGCCAAAGCAGGTGCCATTTCTAGTTAGCCCAATTCCAGCTCCTCATGACCATAACCAGGTGTGCATTCTGAGCACCCCTGGATTTCTCTTTATTTTACTGTGAAGATTTTCTACCCTCTGCCTGCCTTTGAGTCTCTGCTAAATGCAAGTGATGGCAGCTCATTCCCTTGCCAGCTATAAATAGCTTCTGTTTGTTCTCATGTGTGTTGTCTTCATTTAATTCCACTAGGACATACTAAAAACAACTTTATAAAACACTTTGATAAAAGGATGGAGAGGGAGAACTTACAAAGTGTAAGAACTTACTGTCATAACTTACTGTCATAACTTACTGAGTGTTATGACAGGAGGTGAGCCAGAGGACAGCACCTGGGGCTGAGTGTGCCTGCAGGGTATGAGATGACTTAGCAAAGAGGCCTAGAAGACCCCGAAGGACATTAAATGACAAACTTGCTAGTCTATAACTTTATCCTGGAGTTAGGGGCAAGAGTAAAAAAAAAATAAATAGGAAACTATGGGTTGTATCTTGGAATTCTATGTTTTCCTATCATCAGGATGGAAGATGAATGATAGCTGATAATCCATGAGCTGATTCTACTTAGGTAATCACACTGTGCACCAGATTAAAGATGCTAAGGACCTAAACATTGGCCACGTGGCTAGGAAAGAGAGGATACAGCACGAGAGGAGATAGGTTGATGAAGGATATGCAACTGACCTGTTGTGGGGTGATGCAGGAGAAAAACTGAGCATCACTCCATGGATGTAGGTTCATGGAGAAGAGGTTAGAAAGAAAGTTACTACTAAGATCAGCTCATAAATGGTGGAGGTAGGACACAAGGACACACAAGGACACAGGTGCAAAGCCCATGTTCCTCCCAATTAACATGCAACATCTCAGGTAGACACAATGAATGGAGTGGACAGTGTTCCATGCTTGAACTCTCCCTCAGCTTGAATTCTCTTAGCACATTTGCAAAGAAGCATGGACTTATTAGGAAGCCCTTTTGCAGACAGAGATTGTGTGCACAAAAAAATATTTTTGCATGAAATGATAACTTAAAAAACATAACTACTTCTGAAAAAGTCCAAAAAAAGGATATTCCTTCTTTTTTTCCTTGAGGTAACATTGATTGACATCATTGTTTGAGTATTAGAAGTTAGGATCTCCCCCCTCAGGTGTTGTTAGCACACAAAATCCCACCAGTAAGACACCCAGAGTTCAGTACCATTGTCTACTATTGTGATCCCTCTCCCCACTTTACGCTCACCCCTCCTTTTTTCCCTTCCCCTCTGAATGCCTCAATTCCCTAGTCAGCTTTCTAGTGTTAGTTCTTAGTTTGGCTATATCTGACCCTTTGTTTAGCCCTGGCATATTCCACATATCAGCAACATCATCCAGTATTCATCATTCTCCAAGAAGGATAATTTTTGAGAAAATGTTCCTTAGGTGAAGAAGACAAACAGATTTTCCCCCTTTGAAACATGTTGTCTTTTTTAAAAAATATTATAATTTATTTACTTTTCATCATGTAACATGTACTAATTAAAAGCAGAAAAAAATACTTCCCTTAAAAATAAACCTACTCCTTGACTGCTACCATAAGGATGGGGAGGGCTATAAAAAATTAATTCTGTAATTTGTAACCCCCCCAAAAAAAAACCCACCAATGCCACCAAACAAACTTACAATTATTTCTCTTCTAAGAGAGAGAAACAAAGTAATAGCCCCAAAACTTAAGGTCACAATTCATGGTGAAAACGGGTATTTCTTAACAATGTCAGCTACAAGCATGTTAGTCATTTTTCCCATGCCTATAGCATCTCATGCCTAAAGAACTACTTAAAGGCAGAACACTCTGCACGTCACTATATTAAGACATATGCTAGTTTTTTCAATATGTGTCGTTCTCACTGGTGTTAGATGGCTTCTCATTGTAGTTTTGATTTGCATTTCCCTGATTACAAGTGATGTTGAACATTTTTTTCATATGCCTGTTGGCCATTTGTAGTTCCTCTTTAAGAGGGTTTTCCTTTTTTTTTTGGGGGGGTCTTCAAGTGCCAAAAGAAGGAGTATATGGGGAGACATATAGCAAAATCTTATTTAAAAATAAGTCATATACCACACTAGGTTTTATGAGATAAATTGATAATATGTTCTTGTTGACCACTTTTAAACTAAATCTTTGATTCTCTGCATCAATCACCTAAGCAAGATCAGAGTCATTGATGAAACCATATCACGCACAAACCATCACACACATTCCCATAATTCACAGTGTGATTTTGATGTGGATGTAAAAAGTGTTGATTTTACAAGACACATCATTTTGATTACTGGCCTGCTTGATTAAGGTCCTTGAACACATGAGAATTGAATCTCAGCATGATTATGAGAGCTTCAGAAAACTATGTAAGTGTCCATTTGGGTAACATTGCTGAGTACACAGCTAGAAAAGGACAAAGTTGGCTGCAAACACCTCCCTTGATGCTTGCTCCACAACCACATACCCACAAATGTCAGAGAGCTCAGAACTGCAGTTCTTAGGTTATTCCAGACTAAGTAAAGCAAGAGGCACATGTACAAGCTCGGAAATGGAATACTACTACTTGTAATAATCATTAAATGGCAGGTAAAATCCTAGTCATGATATGTGCCTTCTCATTAATTATATAGCTGATGACCTATAAGAAATTTCCAATGGAGGCATCTTGATAGAATTATTGACTCCCTTTTTCCAGGTTTCACCCATTCATTCATTCTTTTAACCATATATTCAACAAATGTGTATTGATCACCTGTTATGTGTCACTTCTCTCTATCTCTACCCTTTGCTCACACCCCACCCAAGTAACGACCATGCCTTCCTCCAGTCCAGTGTCAATTCTCCATGATATAGGTACACTGTGTCCTAGGTACCTGGAAAAATCTTATTTAAAAATAAGTCAACAGGGGCTCCCTGGTGGCGCAGCGGTTGAGTGCTGGGTTGCAAAGCTGCCCGCAGCCTCTGCAGCGCAGGTTCGATCCCCGGCCACCAGCGAGGGTCCCACATGGTGCGCAGACCTCTCCTGCCACCCGCCGCTCCCCTCAGCAGTGTGTTTCATCGGTCTGCCTGATCTGCTCCCTGCTCTGGCTCTCGTGAATTCTCTCGCCCTCCCACACGTCTGATTGTACCCATTGCTTGTATAAATAAATAAGTAAATAAGTAAATAAGTAAATAAATAAATAAATCTTAAAAAAAAGTCAACAAATAAATCCAAAAGCAAGTTTAAAAAAAAAAAAGACAAAAATGCATGCTCTCATGAAGTATACATTCTAGAAGACAGTAAACAAAATTAGTAAGTAAAATATGAAATATGTTGGATGGAGATAAATGCTTTAGAGGAAAGCAAATCATCAAGGGGAAGCAGAGATACAGTAGTTTTAAGTAGGCTGGCCAAAGAAGGCCTGGATGAGAAGTGACCTCTGAGCAGAGGTATACAGGATTTGACAATGAGCCACACTGGAGTCAGAAGAACAAAGCAACAGACATGGGAACAGCAATCTCTACAAAAGCACCATCATTCAGTCCAGTAACCTGAGTCATCCTCACTCATTTCTTCCCAGTTCAAACCCAATCCATTACCACATTGTCAGCTCCATCTCCAAATTATATAAAAATCACTTCTACCTCTACCCTTGGCTCACACCCCATCCACTTACCTGCCATGCCTTCCTCCAGTCCACTGTCAATTTTTCATGGTCAGACTGATCTTTTATAAACATACTTCACATACTTTCAGTCCTTAAAACATCTTCCAAAGACAACCATCACCTCTGACACAAAAATCCTGACTCTGATTCATCATGATGGCAAAGTTGTCCTGGATTCTGACTCCTCCACCTAATTTGCAGCACCTTCTCTACCTTAAGCATAAGGTAGAGCCTCAAAGTCTGTATTAATATGTTCAGGTTGTCATAACAAATACCATAGCTTGTCTTCTCATTGTGTCCTTGTTTAAGTCTTCCCTCTGTTCGCATGCAGAGAGAGGGCTCTGATGTTTCTTCCTCTTCTGAAAAGAATATCAGTCCATAGGATTAGAGTCCCACCTAAGACCTCATTTACCTGAATTAACTTCATACTGACCCTCCGATGGAGGTTAGGGTTCAACATAGGGATTTTGGAAGGCACAATTGTGCAGGGGTGATTCTCTATGCCTAAAATGTTCTAGATTTCTGTCTTTTTTTTTCTAGATCTCTGGTCAAAGTTTGCTACTTCACTTCATGAGGATACCTTCTTTGGGTACCCTTCTGCAATATTGCTACTGTCACTCTTTTTTTCTCTCTCTTTACCCTCTGGTAGTCTTTTACCTTCCAGTTCCTATCTGACATTGTTACATTGCTTATTTCCTTTCTATATCACAGGAGGCAGGGAGTTTGCTTTCTGCTGTATCCTCAGCCCCTGGAATATTAACCCATATGCAGCAAATGTTCAGTTCATATTTGTTGAATGAAAATTCTCCAAGCAATTCAAACAAACAGGTGCTATGAGTCCCATCATACATAGGAGAAAACTGAGGGCAAGAGAAATTATATAATTAGCCTTGGCTCACTCAATCAGAATGAGGTTTTAAACTAAAGTCTGTTTATGTCCAAAGTAAATATAGGTTTCCTAGATTATCATCTCTGTTCTTCACACAGCCCTGCAGAGACTCAGAGGCAGGGGACTTCTTGTGCAGGGAATGGAGCTGAAGTGAAGAGGCAGACAGAGTCCCTTAAGAAGCATGCTTTTCCAAAAACAATCACCATGCCTGAGTCAGATAATCACAGTCACAATGGATCAGGTAAGGGGAAACATATTTCAAGGTGAGCAGATTCGAACCTACTTTTGAAATGAACAAAGGAAAATTCCTGTAGTCACAATTCTGGTGTCTACAACAACTAGTGTAGTCAGGGACATTTAATAGGTGAAGTAAACATGGACTTATTCATCACAGATCATCATTATGTCAACAAAATTTCCACCTCCTATATTTTATACACAGGCTCACCCCATGCCCTACAGGAATTTAACTTGTGCTGTGTCCACCAGGATATTGTTTCTCCAACATATTCAACTGGTAAAGTACTACTCATCCAATTTCTAAATCAAATATAATTTATTTTCTGGTATTTCACTGCTCCCAGACTCTTTGGGTAGAAACAAATACTTTTCTAGAGTTCATTGAGCAATATAAACAGAGCCTCCCACTATAGAACATGGCTTATTCTAGCACACAAACCATTATTTGTTTTAGCTGACCCTCTCTTCTTTGTCATTCCTCAAAGACAACACCTACATTTGATTCATCTTACATCTCCAGTATGCCAGCAAATGCTCATCGATTTGGAAAAATGTAATAAATGTCTGGAAATTGAATTTCAATTTTCAATGAGGATCTTCATGCTTGCCCCCCAAAAAATAGTTAATGATAGAGCTGGGATACGAATGTAACTCTTCTCCCTAAAGTCTCAATGCATTTCCAGTGGACCATGTTGTGTCTTTTTCAGTCATTTTAGCATCGGCTTTCAGATGAAGAAAAAAATTCTCCTAGGAGCATACTGTTCACCTTTCTCTTGCAATTCAAGTGTTGGCCAAAAGACTAAGAGGTGAAGTGAAAATGAAAATAGAAAAAACAAGAATAATTGTTCTTTAGCAGATAACATTATTTCCTGGCAGAGCCATGGGAGCAGATACTTAAAAATTAAAATAGAATGATGTTTTGCTAATCTGAAGTAGAGCTGCTCATGAATATTACCATTTAATAAAATATTCACAGTTGAAATTGTTTTACTATTTCCGAGTAGATCTCTTATTATAATTCATAGCAATTAAAAAATAGGGCAGAATTCCAGCATTCTTTTCTAGAGAACCTTGCAGTAACTTTCAAAAATAAAATAGTTCCCTCAAACATGTATATTACAGTTTTTTTTTTTTAAATGAGTGAAAGAAAGAAGGGGGAAAAGGGAGATAGAAAGGGTGAAAGAAAGGAAGAAGGAAGGGAGGGAAAAAAAGAAGGAAGGAGAGAGAGTCTCCCTGGTGGCGCAAGAGGTTGAGACACAGTCTATGAAGCTATCCACAGTCACTGCAGCATGAGTTAGATCCCCGGGCAGGGAGCTACCCACATGGTGCAGCAGACCTCGCCTGGCTTACCCGCTGCTCCCCTCAGCAGTGTATTTAGGTCAATGTGCCTGTTCTGTTCCCCACTCTGTCTCTGGTGGGTCCTCTCATCCCCCACACCTCTGGCCTGTACTCTAGTTCTTGTATGCATAAATAAATAAATATTTAAAAAATGGAGGGAGAGAGACAGAAAAAAGGAAGTAAGGAAGAGCAGAGGGAGGAACTAGGGAAAGATGGACAGGGTTGGAGGAAGGAGGGAGAGAGGAAGGAAGCAAATTGTTCATTAGGAGTCCCTGAATAATTCTTTTTATTTATTTTTTAAGTTCTATTTATTTATGCATACAAGAACTGGGTACAGGCCAAAGGAATGGCGAGAGAGAGTGAGAGGATTCACCAGAGACAGAGTGGGGAGCAGAACAGGCAGGTCGACTGAAATACATGCTGAGGGGACCAGCGGGTGAGACAGGAGAGGTCCGCTGCACCATGTGGGTATCTCCTTGGCCGGCTAGCAATGGAACTCATGCTGCAAAGGCTGCAGGTAGCTTCACAGTTTGTGTCTTAACCCCTTGTACTACCAGGGAGGCCCCTGAATAATTCTTTTTAAAAGAAGGCAAGCTGAAAGGAGTTCACAGGATGAGTCAAAAATAAAACTGTTTAACATTTTTATCTACATAAAAATTGTCCATTTTTCCCTTCGAATTTACTTTTTTGATTCTTATCATAAAGACACGGTCAATTTTTAATAGGAAAATAACTGATGCAGACATATATAGACATAGCCAAATATAGATCTTTTAGTGAACACCATGTGTTTCAAACATAAAAAATGTGTTATCTGTGATGGAAAACAAGCACACATTTTTATATTATTGTAAAGATCTAGCATTTGCTCCACTGCTGGCACAGAGCTTGAGCATGGCAGCAGTGAGAGTCTTATCTTGTTATTGGTATGTATCTTCCCACTGGCATCACAACTTGACAGATGTTTTCATCAGGTATACGCAACTCTTTACAACTTAGCAGCAAAGTTATGAGGTCGACTGTGGAGATAACCTATAGTTAGTATTGGTCCTTTCACAAGATTTTTGTTACCTTTTCAAGGCAGCATTAGCTTCCAGAAACCAGTTCTTATTTACAGCCCAATTTTTATTAAGTTGGTCATATGTCATGATTAGAGAATGGTAGAATTCCTCAAGTAAATTCCTCCAATTAGATTGGTTGTTGGCACATAGTATGGAGTCTCTAGTGGTTGTTCCACTAAAATAAGAATCCTTAAGAAGGGGTCTTGCTTCTGATAAGGACATTCAATTGAGGTCTGAAGCAAAACCACCCATATATTTGAAGAGGAGGGATTGCAGACAGAGATAAAAAGAAACAAGAGCAATAGAAGAATTCTGAGTTAGAAATCTGTCCATCACTCCAGAATATCACACTCTCACATTAGAAACACCTAATAATCGTTCCGACTAGTGGATGCATCTACCTGCCCATTAATTTCAGAGACTGATCAGAAATTGAAAGAAAAATGTATATGATGACTTTGTTGGATGTATTCAATAAAAATCTTCCCCAAATTGATGTCATTGTTTTACTCCATTTGAGCTAAATATAAGGTTTGTTGTAGATGAAAAGATATTTGGCATGGATTTTTTCTTAAGGAATGAAAACACAAAAATTTCATCTATAATCTCTAACTCATCTAAGACCACAGAGGAAATTAATAGCAGACATTCTCAGAGTGGGCTGGGAGGAAGCCTAGGAAAAAAGATCTTAAAATATTCATACAAAATCTTTCAGCTTTTTGAAGACTTCAAAGAAATTGTGTTAATGTATAATGGAGATTCTCTATTATGTTATCGAATCATTAAATTCCAAAGAGAAAATTTAAATACATTATCATTAACTTCCATTATATAATTACAGATTTGATCCCACAAAAATATTCCCCCAAAACTTTGGTTTGTAGTGAATGGTATGATAGATATTGTAGTCCATAAGCAGGATTATGCCTGTAACGAAAAAAGCAGTTACGTATTTTTTAGGGTATCTTAGTTTGGCCTTACCTCCAAACAATACCTCGGACAAGGATGTAAAGGCAGGATGTTTCTGTGGAAGGTGATCCCAGAAGCAGAAGTGTGTGGACATTGAGATAGGGAAGGAAAAGTATTAATAAGTGATACAAGTTTAAGTTTGTCATCAGTTTGCATTGAGTGGACTCAGAGCTGCTGGAGGCACTCTGAGGAGCTATATAGCATGTGCCTGTGTACTATGCATTCTTGGGGACAGAGAGGAAGTGTTTACCCTGAAAGCACCCCCTCTCATCCCACTGGTTGAGGGTCCTACCTTCCAGGATGTTAGCTCCCCTGAATTCTGTTGGCCCTGCCCACTGGATGGTCTACCAACTTCTCTCCCACCTGCCTCTGAAGCAAGATGCTGGCACTATGCAATAAACTGTCTATGACAATTGCTCTGAAATCTTAGAGGCCACAGGAATGTTGCATGGTGAGCCACCTATGGCTGCTATAGAGAAGCAGAACAATATAGTAGCTAAGGGAGCTTGTGTTTAGTGTCGGTTCATGACACTATAGATTATCTACACTCTTAGTTTCCTCAGTTACAAAGCAGCAATAATAATGGAAGCATAATACATGTAAAATATATGACAGTCATGCAAAAATGGCAGGCAGTAAGCAAAAAAAAAATTGTTTTAATTTCCTAGGTGAATATTTCTAAGCAAATCATCTATCACCAGCAATGCTCACCAAGCCAAAGAAATATATCTAATCTGTTCTAGTCTTTTCATTGAATTTGCATTTAAGAATATTTCACTCCCCTTCTCACTTTGGCTGGCATTTGAAATAGCCAATAATGAGTTAGGAAGTGTCACATTCACTGATTTGCTCGCTCATGGAATCATAAAGCCTGAGGACGGAAAGGGGCCTCCAGGTTCATCCCATTCAATCACTTGCACCTTGCCTTTCAACAGAAGCAATTTCGTTTCTTACCTAGAAAACACCCTTTGACCTTAAACAATTGAGGCTGATTTGTGTGAGATCCACTTCTTTTCTCTGTTGTCATCACCACTCCTACAAACAGCTAAAATCCGGACGGTGGAAGAGAACACAGTTAGAAAAGTTTGAAATGTGCCTCCAGTAGAAAGGATGCTCATTTTTCAAAAATGAATTATCCCTGAGATATTACATTGACATTTTCTCCAAATTTCTTCAGAAATGGTAGATCAGGCTATTTCTGGCCCTGTGGGAGCCCTGATGTTGAAACAAGTTTTTATAAGCTGGGTTTTTGCAATCTTGGGCACACGCTTGTCTTCAGTGGCACCCTAACACAGCAATTACTCTGCCAGCTTAGGCTTTGCTGCTGCCTTCTAAACACAGCACATCTACAGCTTTAGTTAGAAGTGTATCAGCTACTTTTCCACACAAAGACTGCTCCCACAAAAGATGTGGCATGTGCTGAATATCTTTGAAAAGGTGTAATTATCAACTACTAGTGATATAAACAGAAATAGGCACAAGACTGATGTGCTTAAGGTTTCCAGAGTCTACTCAATTAGGGTAAAAATAGCTTATGGGGCCAAAAGAAAAACACAAACACCGTAAGGTTCCTTTCCCTGCTCAACACCTTTGTCATTCTGTTCAAGAGAAGGGAGATCAACCTTTTTAAAGGGCTTGGTTCAGGTAGGAAGCTCCTAACACAAGAAAGAAGTTTCTGGAAGAAATCTACAAGACTGTGACACAGAAACCATTGTATGCCACCCAATGAGCCTTTGGCAGGCAAAACCATCTGAAGAGGAAAATATAGGTGGGATTGTCAATACTGAGTTAGGACATGTCTCTGGGCCACTATCCAAGGGTTGATTTGAAAGAAGGCAACTTGAATACAAACAAGGACTGCAGCCATGTTCCTGATATTCTGTCCAACATACACAGAGTCTGAAATCCAAGCATCCCAAAGGGAAACCAAAGGTTATTTTCCCACCTGTTTGTCTGCCCTGCTCCTCCTCTACTCCAGGCCTTACTATAGGAGTTATTACTAAAATCATCTTGATTGTCCAGCTTTTACTGGTGAATGACTCAAAAAGACTTCAAACTCAGGATACAAATTACTCATCAGCCTGCTTTCTTGTTGGACAGATCTAGAAACTAGAAAGGTATTTTTGATATTGGGTCAAATTACATTTCCCTGAAATTTGCACTGAGAGTTTTCCTTCTGACTTAGGGCAATTCTCTTTCCTGTGAGACAATCTCCACAATAAAAAAAATCTCCACTATAAATGGTGAGATTATGTTAATTTTCTTAAATGTGTTCTACCTATAATATATAATATATATTTCTCACATATGGACCTGAGGAGGTATGTGATGGAATGACAAGTTGTAATCAATTCCTGCAGGAAGTGCAGAGCCAACGAGAATTATTGAGGTCTCCTTTGTCCAGCTGTAACTATTAAGAATTTTCCTTTATTTTTAAGATTTATTTATTTATTTATTTATTTATTTATTTATTTATTTATTTATTTATTTATTTATACAAGCACTGGGTACAGTCAGAAGTGCGGGAAGGTGAGAGAATTCACCAGAGCCAGAATGGGGAGCAGAACAGGCAGACTGATGAAGTACACTGCTGAGGGGAGTAGCGGGCACAGCAGGAGAGGTCTGCGCACCATGTGGGACCCTCGCTGGCGGCCGGGGATCGAACTGGCACTGCAGAGGCTGCAGTCAGCTTCGCAGCCCAGTGCTCAACCACTGCGCCACCAGGGGAGGCCCTAAGACACTGTCAATTAAAACACAATTTATAGTAGAAGCCACTACAGTTTCAAAAGAGGGCAAGGGATGACAGTCAAAGGAAGTTTTTTTAAAATTTTAAGAATTTTGGTACATGGTAAGAGAAGTTTCCTATATCTAAAAAACACCAATCATCTAGAAATATATATACATGTACACATGTATATATATGTGTGTGGGGGGATATATATGTGTGTGTATATATATATATGATATATATATATATATATATAAAATCAGTCAAAAGAAGGAGAAGATTTCAATCAAATAAAATCAGAATTTAGAAAATAGAGTAGAACAAATATATTAGAATAAGTACAAGTTTTATGTACAAATCTGCTATCACATATTATCCAAATGTCCAAATTTCATCTATCTAAATATCTAAATGTCACAGATCTAAATATCCAAATACCACACTACTTTAAAGAGCAATAAAGTCTTATGCTGTGAAGAGTAGAAGCCATAGAATCTTTCAAAATATTTCTTTTTTTATTTCTTTGTTTTAATTTTATTTTATATATTTTCTACATTATTTGTCATTTTTGCACAATGTGTGCATTTTCATCATGGTTATATTTCCCATACAATTCCCACCCCTCTTATTTTGATCCTACTTCCTCTGCCCCCCCCCACATAGTGTGTCTCTGTTTTATAGTTGCTTGTTGATTTGATTTTTATTTTATTATAATTAGTCTTTTTCCTGCTCCCTTATTTAGATTTTCTAAATTCCTGCTATGAGTAAGACCATTCTGGTATTTTTCTTTTTCTTTCTCACTTATTTTGCTGAGCATAATGCCTTCCAGTTCTATCCATGTTCCTTCAAAATATTTCTAATGGAAAATCTAGCTCCTTTTTTATATTTACTTGAAAATGTCTTGCTTTTATTATATACTTCTCACACAGTCTAAAACCCATTATATAATATGCCTTAGTTGTAATTCTAATAATATATGAATTATAATAAATAAATAATGGAAAGTTAATTAGCATAGAACTGTGCTTGACACTTGGTGTTTAATAAATATGTGTTATAATTCATGCAAATCTAGCTCCTTTGATTACGTGTTTCTGTAGCTCAATTTTTCTTGTGAGATAGCTTATGCTATTTGTATTTATAAATTTTAGGAAAAAATCATCTTTAGAAGTTTTTCAAAGAAGTTTCTTTTTAAGGTATTGCATGAGAAGAGCCCATGTTGTAAGAAACACTTGTCCTATTGCCCAGTAGATCTCTCAGTCTTAGCATCTTCACTACAACTACTTCAGCCACTGCCCCTGAACCCTGTGGATGGATAGAAAAATAGAACTGGCAATTTGTTCTTTGTTGACTATTAAATCATGTGCTCATTCTTGACAAAATATTTATAGAAAGCCTACTGTGCACAAAGCACTGGGGAAGCAAAGTTAGATTAAGGGAATTTCATAGTGCAGAAGGCACTCAAGACATGCTGAATAACTCTAGAGAGAGAGCTACTGAGATAGTCCTATAAGAGCTATGCCTGACTCTTTTCCTTCCCAATGTCATCTGTGGAATAAAGTGAACAACGAAGTTGCAAATGAGCAGTGGCCAAAGGGCCTTCGCAAGGCTGGGTGCCCCATCACCAAGGAAGCAGTATTCATGGCTTCCAAGATCATGGATTGAGTGAGAGTCAGGGCCATTTATCAATAGTTGAGGAGACACTCTCTTTGAGTGGGTAAGAGGCGGGGACTTGAGTGGGGAAAGGGATAGGCAATAAACTGGGTTCCAAGGATCCCCTAGGAAAGATACTGTGGCTGGCTGATTACAGAAGACATTAGACAAGTATCTGGTTAGGGACTATTTTCATTTAATTTCTGAAGCATTCCAGACCCTGTGGCTAAGTAAGCTGGTATGCAGAGAGGCCAGAGGACCTTGCTTTTATTAGTATTATTATTTACTATTATTATTGATTTGTGAGAGCCATTGGTATGTTAGGCATGATATACATTAAGTTTCTTCTAGCTATAATTTGTTTATCACCTTTGTCTATTGTGTCTTTTGCCAATCTCTCCATCGATGGTTTTTGTGTCAATTCTAGCAATGTCTTCTACTCCATAGTTGTACAAAGCATTTTTCTCATATTCTAGTAATTTTGGATTTCCTTCAATATTCTAGATATTTATTCCATCTGGACTTGTTTATATGGTGTGAGATAGAATGCCAAATTGCTTGGGTTGCCTAAGGCTACCTATTGCCCCACTATCCTTATAGAAGGTACCATTTCTAGATTAATTGGAAATGCTATTTGTAACTGATACCTAACTACCAAAACCAAATTTAGATGAAATTATATATAAATATATAAAGTAAATATGCAAAATATCTAACATTAAATGAAATCAATTATGTCCTATGCAATACAAGATAGGCTCTTATTTATCTGTGAAATCTTTATGTCCAGTGTATTCAACACATGTAGACATTTTAGCAAGGTTTTATGTGAGTGAAGAAGTGAAAAATAACAACAGAGAACATGATTTCAAAAATTCTCTAATTCCAGAAGAAAATGCAGATATAAACTAACTGGAATGAATGAACACATGAAGTAAATGACTGTCAACTAACTTCCTGTCTCATTCTAATTAGTGTTACACATAAGTATACCTATTGTGCTTCTTAGCTTAAGAATAGAAAATCAAATTCCTAAGAATGGAAAGAAGTAATCATGTTAGTCACAGAAACTAATCATCACTATGATTGAAAATCATCTTGTAATTTTCTGGTAATAAGGGCAAACTAAAAATATGATGGGTTGACTAATTCATGTTTTTCAATAGAAAGCAGTGTACCATTCTTCCACAGAAATGGCTTCTCCCCTGATACTACCCATGACTATTCTAGATGTCATACATAGATTAAACACTTTCAGCATCTGTCTACAAACAGACTTTATTCACACTACTCCAGGGACATTACTGGTGCATCTGATAAGAGATACGATGATGAAGATGAAGAATATGATGACGATACTGCCATTGTCTGAACATTCACTTGGTGCTAGTTCCTCTTTTATGCTCTTTATTTTCTCACATAATCCTTACTGCAACAGTGCTTTGAGACAATTGATTTGATTCCTACCATTTTCTCTTAACAGCTCAAGAAACTGAGTCACAGGCAATCGGGGAAGTTGGCAAAGGTTATATATTTAGAAGGGCACCGGCAATTTCCCTCCACAGTGTGAGCTTAACCTTGCCATTCATAGATTTCCCATCTTCACAGGAGACCTTCAGAAAGTCTGGGTAAAAATGCTGCACAACAAAATAACTAAATACTTCCCAAATTTAAAACTTTCAATACTTCATTAACTATTTCCCAGAGATTTTTCTAGACTCCATTCTTGCTCTATAGTTATTAGATAGTAAATTTCACTTTACAGTTATTAGAAAGTTTACAGTTAAAAAAAGTTAAATCTGCAGGTGTTTACAATTATTCTACTGAGTCTGAGGTCTGGGACATTCTTGTCCTGATCACTAACATATGTCAAGAAAGGACAGGATGCTTCAAAGAATTTGTTTCCTGTTGGAATCATCCTCCACAAAGCTAAGTGTATGGTTAAACTTACCTGGGTCTAGTTAGAAATTTGGTTAACCTCAGCTGTGCCCATGGTGCTGAACTTGTTCTGCAAAACTAATCCTAGCCAGGGCTGGTGAATGGATCCTGAGTGTGATGGGGGAAATCTACAGATAGCAAAAGCAAAGAGAGTTACCCAACCAGGCCCTACAGCAGTTGCCAGGGGAAATAACCCAGGCATGGTGGGTCCAGGACTAAATTTAACTCAGGACAGGAAATGCTTCCCATGCCAGCTGATTTCTGCACCTCTGAGTTGTGAATTTAGATGAATGAGCGATATCTCTTCCTAGCTCTGCTGGCAACTAGGCTTGATCGATCAAAGATTTGCTGTTAGTAACTTCAAATGTCACTCCTAGGTTTATGTCACTTTGATCATGTGGGAAAGAATTTTTTAGAAAAGAAACAAATATGGAGTTGAAAAAAATAGGGATTAAAAATACTGCCATAATCCACACCACATAACCATTTGGTAACACAGTAAAAGTCAGTTTTGAATTTTAGCATCTCCCATGACTAAATTGTGACCCTGCCAATTTTTATGTGGAAGCCCTAATGATGTGAGTTTATTTGGAAATAGCTGCTTATAGCAGGTAATTAATGAGGTTATAAGGTGGGGTTCTGTTATGGTCTTATAAGAAGAAATACCAAGGAGAGGTCACACTCTCTTTCCCTCTTACCTGTGCAACCCTGCTTCCAAAGAAGAGGTTATGTGGGCACACAGGAAAATCATGGCTATGTATGAGAGAAGAGGTCTTAGCATGAAACCTACCTTCTTGCTGGCACCTTATCATGGACTTTCCAGCCCCCAGGACAGTGGGCAACATATTTATGTTGTTTAAGCCTCTAAGTCTATGCAATATTTTTCATAACCAACTCAACCACCACCCAAGACCTTTCAACTAAAATTTTTACATTAAATTTTAGCTAATATTTATTCTTCCTAAGACCCTCATATGAAAAATCAGGCTCCAAAGTAAATCTTTTTTGACACTAAATTATCTGGAGAATGTCACACCACTGTGAAGGACACACCTCCACATACAGAAAACCCAGAGATAGAGGCTATCAGAATGAATATTCAAGTCCCCCAACATGATACATTACAAACAGAGGTGTACAGTCCATCACCTATAATTTGGAAATTAATAAAGCTCTGAACACCACAAATCTGGCTATGAGTTTGCAACAGAACAATTTAATGTAAAAATTTACAAGAAATGGTGTGAAACCATTTATATACTTAAAAATCACATGTGGTTTCAAACATTTGTTGCATTTTGGTGGAAAAAAAATCTCTTCATTTTCCCTCTACTTTCTCTCCTGTTTCTTTTTCAAAAGGCAAAAAGGGTGGTTTTTCATTCAGGTGACCATCATTCTGAAATATTTTGTTATTTAGATCATGACCATGATCCAGGCCTCCTAGCCATCAGTGAATCCATAACCCACAAATGGCTCACAACCAGAAAAGCACTGACTGATAATGTCCTTGTTATCGCCTTACCCACAAATGTCACCAAAATCTATAAACTCTAACTCAAATTCTAGTTCAAAATCTACCAGCAAATTCTCCTGTCTTCTTACTATGAATTATTTTATTTAGTTATTAAAGATTTAAAGAAGTTTTTTGTTTCATTCCACTCAGTTGTCCCCACCCTAGAAATCAAAATCGAATGAGTAGCCACTTTGGTGGCCACAACATACTTAAAGTGTCCAAGATTGGCAGAAAGGTATGGCCAGGTCTCTCCTAGTTGGAGTCTATTCGCATGCAAAATCAGAAAAGATATAAGGAAGTGATGGAATCCTCAGATAGTGCTGAGGTGGACACTGAGAATCTTCTCTTCTCTTTCTGTTCATAATATTGGTATTCTAGAGGATTTTAAAGCTTCTCTTTCAGAAATCAGCAATGGCACCCAAATCACACAACTAATCCACAGTCAACAAGTTCCCTATGAACTTCCATGTACTACAATTAAAATGTTTTCTCCCCTTCATTCTAAAGTCTGATCCCACTTTTGCTCTTATTCATTTTTCAAACATTAGCACCTGAGGCTTCATTACGTGTTTCCCTGAGATTTCTGAATTCATCTTACACACCAAGGTGCTTTCCTATTTAATCTATCTCACGCCTTCTTGAAGTAATTTTCAAAGAAGGGCTTACATTTAAATTCCATTTTTCTCATCAATTTTCTACTTTGAGCTTCCTTAGGAATGTGATTTATTACACCCCTTGTCCAGCAACTACTGAGAGTTAAAGTAGCATATGAGTTGGCCCACAGTGAAGGATGGCTGTACAATGACTTATTTTTCACCAATCATCCTTCAACATTTCAGGGAAAGAAATCATAGTGAATGATGTCAGCAAGTCCCTGGTTTTCCCAGACAAAAATGAAGCAGTGCTTCCCGTGTCCTTTCAATTCTGCATGAAAGCAGAATGTGCTGATGATGGTGCCAGAAAAGTGTCATCATACAGTTCGAAGTGAAAGGGGTGAGCTTAAACAGCTTTCCCCACTGCCTGCTGGAAGATACCAGAAAAATGATAAGTTTTAAAAACAGCACAGAAGTACTTTCTCAAGAAGAAATTTTTGAAAACTTTCTTCCCCTTGAAATTGATTGCATAATAGGATAACACTCTAGCTCACTGCAAAGGAAAATCCAGAAATTAAGGTTTCAACCCTAAAGGACATTGCTGCTGCTGGTGTACAATTCTAGCTGGTTTTGTACTCATTGCCTAGGAGATTTATATCCAGCCATTTCAGTGGTAAAGGATATGCATTTATATTTTAAGGATGAATATTAATTTTCTTTAAAAAATGAAAGAAAAAAAAGAGGGTTGTTTTCCAGAAGGGTGACAAATCTATTTCCTGTGAGACCTTTGCTACTCAAAGCATTGTCTAGGGCATCATGTGACCTTTGTTGGAGATGAAGAATCTCAGGCTCGACTCAGACCTGCTGAATCAGAATTGACCTTTTAAAAGGTTCCCCAGGAACTCAGTATAGTTTGAGAAGCACTGTCCTAGATGACTTGATTAGGTTCCTCTGAGCATGGATAAGAGATGAAATGGAAATAGTCTGCTAAATACCAGACCATCCCTATTTCCTTCAGACTATGGAAATGATGGAACGTGAGGCAGAAGTAAGCCAGAGTATCTTTAATAGGTCAACAGGTAGCTAATGTATCCTTATGTTTAAAAAAAAAATCATAATTACTGTCATAGGAAATAATTGAGACACTAATTCTTACATCAAATAATTTCCCATAAAAGCTTTAGGAGTTTTAAAATGAAGCCTCCATTTTAAAACAGTGCTGCCTGCTGTAACTCAACAAAATAATATGTACTAAATGTGTTACTGAAAAATACCTTATCATCTTTTGAATATAAATGTGTGTTATCTGAGCCCCTGAGAAATAAATATTTGAATTCCTGTTCTATGACTCAAACGTGCATCTTCAACACAAAAAAATTTTGCAGCGTTGTAAACTTTTGCCCGGGGCAATTTATCTTATAACTAAATGGTACTTGAAATGAATCCATTGCTCATTACTATAGGATTGTTGTTGTTTTTTATTTTCATTTTGGGAGCAAAGAGAGGATAATTGCAGGTCTAGAAAAGTTAAAACGTAGTCTTTAGCTATAAGAAGTGGACACAACTTCTGGATTTAGGATTTAGAGCCTTTTAGTAGGCAGAATCTCTCAGTTATAAACATCCTAAGTACAAATCCTGAGCTTTGAGCTCCTCTGCAGGAGGGGCTAATTTCTAAATCAATTCATTCAACATAACTATATATGAATTGCTATCATTAGACTACTAGTATGTAATATATTGGATTTTTTATTCTCATTACTACTGTTAAGTACAAGTTACCCTGGAAAGCTTATAAAAGATACACAAACGAACCTGAGTAGTTCTTTACCACATGAAGTTTGAAGTCAGGTGTTGGGGTTAATGGAAATATAGCATCTGCCAAATTTGAAGGTTAAAACATTTTGGTTGTTAATTTGGCTTGACTCCCAACCATAATATAAACTGTTTGATCTTAGTTGATGCAGGATCCTAAAGGAAAAATAGGTAAATCTACATAAATTAGATAGTATCATAGAAGTCTTAGGCATGCCTTTTGGTATTCTGAAAAGCAGTTTTTGTTTCTCTACAAGCAAATAAAGTATTAGTCTAAATATTGATATCTACACCTTGTCCAGATTCTGAGATGCACTACAACCATTCCATTGTTAGGCTTTGAACTGGCAATTCCTTCTACCAGGAATGCTCAAGTCATGTTTTTTCCAATCACTGGCTTTTTCTCATAAATCAAAAAACTTCCTTGATGCTATCAAACCACAAATCTCAGTTCCAGAAAGCTATTTACTTGTTACTAAACACACAAGACAGGCACACAATAGTTTAATCATAGTCAAGGGAATGAGATAATATCATAGGACTCCTATTAAAAACTAGTATTTTATTTAAAATTCATTTATTCACTCAAGATGTGATTGATCACCTACTCTGCATCAGGTACTGTCCCAGTGCTGAGGTGGGGGTGGTATGAAATGATGAATACAACAGATTAGCTCTTCATGTCTTGGGGTTTATGAAGTAGATGAGTGGGTAACAGACAATAAACATGCAAATAAATGATTTACAATAGTATCATTTTAAATAGTAATAAGTGCTGTTAAGGAAATGAAACTGGCTATCTTATAGTAATGGTGGCTGTAACTACTTTATTAAGGTTATTTTATTTATTTATTAGACACGTGTATAGTGTTTGCCAGTGGAATATTATTCAGCAATCAAAAAAGATAAACTCATGCCATTTGCAGCAACACGGAAGGAGCTAGAAGGAGTTATGCTCAGTGAAATAAGCCAGTAGGAAAAAGAAAAATATCACATGGTTTCACTTATAGCAGAAATACAGGGGAACCAAATAAGACATCAGTGTAAAAAATAGTAACAGTACAAAACACAACAAATCAAAAACAGACAATTATAAACCAGAGACATCCTTCAGGGGATGAGGAGTGAGAGGGATCTGAGGGATGGAGGGAGGAGCACAGGGGACTGAGGTGATGGTGCACAGGTGCACTGGGGAAGGAAACTCTATGGGGACTATACCTGAGAGGGTGGGGAGAAGCAAATATTGTTTAAAAATGAACAATGATGTAAAAAATAAAAATTAATTAAAAATGAACGATGATGTAAAAATATATAAAATAAATTAGTTTATTAATTAAAAATAAAATTTTAAAAATATTTATTTAGAAAAATAAATACATGTATAAGTGTTTGCTACATGCTAGGACTATTGTAGTTTCTCTGCAAATATTAAATCACTCATTTGTCAAAATATCCCCCAGGAAAAAAATTATTTTCATCATTTCACAGACAAGAGAACCAAGACATAGAAATACCAGGTCACACATCCTAGGTCACTAAGAACTAGAGCAAGGTTTGAACCCAGACAGCCTACATCCACTGCCCAAACCACCATCCCCTAAGCCAAGAGCATAGCTTCTTGGGAGAACTGGCTGGCATCACTTATTGGCATGACTATGAGGTCAGTGTGAACCAGCTACAAAATACACATAGCTACTTCTTCCAATTAAATATTTCCCATATACCAAGTGAAGGGCATTTTAAAATGCACATTTTCATCATAGTATCCTTGACAGTTCATATTATTGATCTAATATTGTTGATCTAATATACAGTAAAATAGACACATCTTAAGCAAACAATGTGCCAACTTGACAAATACTTATACCTACATAACCTCTATACAGAATACTTTCATCACTCTTGAAAGGTCCCCTCTGCCACTGCTTCTCAGTTAATTGTATACATGCTGTTTCTTTTGGTAGCGATACTTCTGTAGGCACTTTGCATAATGAGCAGAGTTTTGATTTCTTATAAATGTTTCACCTGTCAGAAAAAACCAATAATCATATTTGAAAGTTATAATATCAATTGCAATTTTTGACAGCAAGCTGCAATTCTGTACTTCTCTGCGCTTTTTGTGCATATGCAAATCCTCTTCTTGAAGTGTTAGTCATGTTCTGATTTCCGTTAAATACATCCGGTTCTATAAACTCCTCCAGCTGACACTGTGTCTGGAAAAAGGCACAGGCTTATTTGTCTATCTGTGTTTTATAACCTAGCGGTTCATCACTCATAACTCACTAACAAATGGAGCAGATTGCAATGGTTTCCTTGGGCCTCCAAAGACATCTCCCAGCATCAGAAGCCAAAGAGGAGGTAAACACAGACACCACTTAGGTTCAAAAACTTTCCAGAAGTTCCCAAATTATTTAAATTCTGTGCATGAGATCTTTTTCAGCAGATCCCTGACTGCATGGAAGAGAAGGTGGTAAATTTAAATGGAAGAGAAGGTGGTAAATTTAAATGAATACTAGACCGGAGCATCACGAACTTGAACATGAATTACCTAAGGAGTCTAAGGCAGGATTGCCTAAGGATGAATTGCCTAAGGATCTTGTTAAAATGCAGATACTGATTCAGCAGGTATGGGGCTCAACCCAGGACTCTGCATTTCTACCAAGCCCTGGTGATGCTGATGCTACTAACCCAAAGATCACAGGCTGCTGCGTACTCAAGACAAATTCAAGTTTGTATTAAATAAACATTTACCAGTGCATTTAATTTAGGGATAAAAGGGATCTCTGGTCATATAGGTTTGGGAGTCACTGGGTTGAACTTTGATTAAAATGGTTCCTTTAATACAATGTATATTAAAACTTTTAACATGCTAATGTGAATTGTTATGCCCCAAAAGAACAACAAGGGATATGAGGTCTCCCAAGTTTAGTAGATCACTGGAATAGGTTTTTTGTTTTGTTTTTTTTTTTTGCAGAGCATTTGATGGATCTGTTGCCCCTCCAATAGGGCAAGAGAACTTTGCAGATCCTTCCTGCAACTAAATGTCTGTTACTTCCAAGAAAGTTCGCCCAAGGGTTTGATTATCTTGATAAAAAAATATCAGAAACTTTGCACTTTTCAATCCCTTATCATTGCTTCTGTCTTTCTGAAAACAGGTTCCACAACCTTTCAGAGGAAAGCAGTTTGTACATTATTGGCAATTTATTGCTTAAGGGTAAGTTAAAGTGAGCTCATATAAAACTGCATATCATGTAAACAATGTAAGCAAATTCATCATATCAGTGAGTTTCACAAATAAGCTAGTGAGAGGAAGGTTACAAGATTATTTTTTTTCCACATTGCAGCTATTCTGTCCTCTCCTCTCACTGGCTTAACTGGAAAAGCTCAGGCCTGTCTCTTATTTCTCTAAGTTATGTCCTTCCTTAGTATGTCTCTTATTAGGAACATGACACTTGTTTGACAGCTGAGTGTTTAAAATTTCTTTTTCAGATTGCCAAACTGGTCTAGTCCAACAAAAACAGGCTTTAAAAATATGCACTGGCAGCAGCTTAAGAAATTCTGAATGACGATGCAAATTTTTCTTTTTGATGTCGATCTTTCTGTTACTCTCACAGATACACTTAGAATTTATGAACTATATAACCTTGCACTGTGTTAGGGCATTCTTGTTTCAGCTACTTAGTGAATTGATCTAATGTGTAGGCTGAAGCTTTTGGAAACACTGCATTTATTGAAAAAGATAACATTAAAAAATGCTACTACAATATTCATTAGACTTTTGCCACCCTTAGATTTAATATTTTTGGTTTCAAATAATCATAAGCAAATATGGAGATTTGCAGAATATTTTAAAACTACAAATTTGAGGCATACAGAGGTATAAAGATTGCAAGAAGAATCAAGCCACTCAGATGAGTAAAAGTGGCTGTCATTGTGGTGCAGGGCATCGTAGCTCTGCTTGGTTGTTCTCATTTAGCTAATTTAGGCAACTCACTCCTGTTCATTACAAGAGATAAGAATTATTAGCCATACTTTACAGGTAAGGGAATTAAGGGCATTTTCAGCTACAAAAGTGTATATTCATAAATGTCTTGGAAGTATCCTCAGAGCTGTCAAGGGTCAGCCACATTAATCAGAATTACTGCCGTGACGTTATTTAATAATGGAATTTTGACAGGCTCTTTTCTATTATGCAAACCCATTTATAATAATTTCAGATACAAACTGCAGCTCATGTAGTTATTTGAGTGCCACAAATCAAGGACAATGACAAGCCTACCACAACCTCAAGATAACCATATCATATAGTTACCTTCAAAGATTCAAGCATTATAAACAAATTGGACACATAAACGTCTGAGTTACAAATAAAATATACTTCCATACAGATGGTACTCTTTTTTTCTACTATTGTCTCCCTGTAAAGTTATACTAATAATTGCTAACATTGTGGATGCTTTTTTCTAGCAAGCAAGGTCTGTGCCTAAAGTCACATTTCTGAAAATATAAACTAATTCACTAAAAAAGGTCTATCCCATAACAAATACAGCAACCACAGAAAAGCATTATAACAGCTATTAAGCACTATGTGAAGTTCATAATAAATCTCATATGTTTAAGTTTATATACCCACATGTTAACATCAAGAAAAACTTTCAATATGCTGATATCTTAGAAACAACCTTTACTTACTAACATTAGTGTCAATACTTTAATTTAACATCTTTAATTTTCCACATGATCGGGGATGTTTACATAATCGTGAGATGCAATAACCCTGTGAAAATTGTAGTAATGAGTTTTGGTGGAAGCATAAAAGAAGTATTATTTTGTGAAGGAAGTATTCATTTCATATAATAATACTGTAAGGAAGATGTATAATATAATGAAGTCACACACATGAAGCTAAAATGTGTCTCCTTTTACACCTAGATTGAGTTTATAAATGGTTCCTGGGGACTCTGAGATATTTGTGTTTCCCCCTGCCCTCTGTGTGCACAGGGAGCACCAGCAGCATTGGAGAAAGGATATCATTTTATCCAGTGTCTCTAGGATGTTCAGGTTAGGATAAACAAAGCCATCAGCAGGCAATGAGCCAACCTATGAATGTTAAATACTTAGTAATTGAAAATTAGACTATATAATTAGATAAGCAGTTCGCAGTCAAAGTCGTTATCCTTTTTCTAAAAATACAAAGATTTTGATTCTTTTTCAATTAAGCATACTTTTGCAAAATCAGAAGATCATCTCTGAAAAAATAAAGAAAATGGACGAACAAAGGAGACTTTTAGTAAGTGCTCCATTAGTAGAGAAGGGACTGCTATTCATGTGCACATTTCTAAAAATATATAATTTACATGTAATTGTGTGTTCATTTCTGAGATCTTTTTAGGTCAGGTGAACAAAAAGCAATGATCCCCATTTTCGGATGAGATTCAGTCCCACAGAGGCATCTGGAATACTTGATGCTTGGAAGTGGCCTGAGGGAAAGCAAGGGCAGAGCAAACAGGCACTCCTGCTACTGGCACATGATCAGGGAGGGAGAGTCACTCAGAGTGTGATGGAATCAGGGTTTATTAGGCTGATTCCATCTTACGAAACTATGAGAACTGGTGAAGGTGTCAAAGGGTGTCCTTGTATCTAATGGTGGACCCAAGAGATCAGGGCCAGCAGTTGGCAAAGAAAGTCGGGCATGAACGGGGAGAAAATAAAGACAAATTGGAATCTATGTCTGAGTTTCACTATCTCCAACCTTGACAAGTCAGTTGACCTACAAGGACATTGGCTTCCTTCGCCAGGGAACTGCCTGCTGGTCGTGACCTTGGAACTGGGGAATGTGGGAGCCTGAATCAGTGACACCCTGTCAGTAATGCTTATGAGTGGCCTGGTTTCCACATTTCCATTTCAGTTTGCATCAGGTCATCCTACTAGACTAAACTCTTATTCACAAATAGAAAATGGGCTTGTAGTATTTGACAAATTGGATTTTCTCTCATAAGATTTCCTGCTCAGACATTCCGTCTGCATACAAAGTATGAGAATCCATTGAAAATAGGAATTAAATAGGAAATTGATTAAAGAACCTGATTAGACTGTATATAATTTTATGAGCACTTGCATTAAGATTTATTTCACTGAATTGTAACAATCTGTTTACCTGTAGGGCAGGTTCTTCTAAAAGAGGGACTATAGCCTGTTTGATGTTATAGTAGTACAAGGCACTCAACAAAAGCAAATAAATGTATGAATTCATTAATAATAAATACAAAGCACCTTTTTTATATGGAACTAAAAAGAAAATGAAGTATTGGATCAATAAAGCTCTGTTGTCATGAACAATTTTGTGTTGCATATATATACATATTGTATACACACACATGCACACATTTGCTATATATCTCTATGTAACAAATCTAGTCTGTTCAGTGATACTTCTAAAGTCCTATGCTTGGCTTTCATGTTTCTCCCTCGTGTTTTCAAATGTATCTGCCAGATATTCTTCTTCAGGCAAGCTATCTAACCCTGGTTCCTAAGCCCAACACAATCATACCCAGCTTGATTTACAGTTTCCCTGGAAATATCTGCCTTTCTTAAAGTCTTCAAAATTTATCTTGAGCTCCCATTTCCAAGAGAGTCCTTACTATCCATGATGAATTACAAGCATAGTGCCTCCCATGCACTCATACATTCTAGAATATATACAGAATCTCCCTCTAGGCCTATTCAGGTACCTGTATATAGCATGTGCTCCCTCACAAGCTTATTTTACCTGTTATTGAGGATATATCTTATCTCCCAAAGGGACACTTTATTTTACAGTTAGTGAACAGATATTACATCATCCACATTTGGTGTTTTTAGATGTTCTAGTAGAACCTTCAGAATTTTGTTATCTGTAGGAATGCAAAATCTTATTGCATGTACTATTTTTATATCTAGAAGACTTTTCCTATAAATACTTAACCTTATTTTCTCTCCACCCAGAATTTACTGCACTAAGAACCTATTTAAGTGGTTTTCAAAATCATTTTTGAACTGAATATAAATAAATGCATATAAAATCCAGAAAATCTCCGTTATAATACCATGCATTCTGATTCTCTTGATTTTGAAAATATCACTGAAATAGTCATAGAATCTTGAACTTAGCAGTAGTAAAACCTACATGGGACAGATGCAGACGGAATTTCAAACAAATTATACCTGTTTTAGTGATTCATAAGACTACAGATAATTAATTGTTAGTGTTTGCTAGAAGAAAGGGAAAGAGAAAGATAGGGCCAGTTTCAGTTATATGTATATGAAGGAGGGTGCAGAAGAATGCTGACATTAAGAGGAGGGAAATATATCTCTGATTACAAAGTCCAGTGCCTTCCCTCTACTTTGTGGCTCACAGCAATTTACTGAAGGCAAATAATTAAATAGGAAATGTTAGTCAGATTGGGGTGTCCTGGTTCTCATTCTACAATAGTCTTTAGCATCTTTCTGCCCCATATTAAGGGTAGTCTCCTATGACATAAACAATTTCTAGTGAAGACAAGCTGGTGCCCCACTCCACACCCACCACCTCAGAGGACCCCTGTAGCTGAGGTAGGTGATACCCATACATGCTGACATACTCCTCCCAAAACCCCACAGTTTTTCAAGTGGCCCCCAAGAAGGATTAAACCCCAGTTCTCCATATCTGTTACACACTCAGAAATATATCATATATATTTCTTCTTCTCTTCCCTGTTTCATTATCCCTGCTACACTCACTGTGCTTTTGAGGTCACTGCCATGTAGACTTCTTGTATCAAAGTTCTTGTTTTAGAATCTGACTTGGGGGGAATCCAAATGAAGACCTGGTACAAAAAACTTTTATTAATACCATTCTCCAATTCTAACCCCTGTGATGCATGTTTCCTTGTTTTTGAAATTTTTAATAGAATTTTAATCCCTGTCCCAAGACTGAACCCAGTAATTGGTTTCTTTCTTTCCCTTTTCCCTGCGGAGAAATGAAACACACACTCAAATTTATCTAGAGATGCTCAATATACCTCACACAGGCCCTGCCATGTAAGGACTCTTTCTTTCATGAATGGATGATTCAACAGTTCAATCAATAGGGGTACATTTTGTTCACATTTAGAAAAGATTCAAAGTGAGCCATTCAAGCACTATTACAATGCACTCCTACTGCATCAAATGCTCTGTTGTGAATAAAATGAGTATGTTGCTACTCTTCATTAGTCCATGATAAAAATAGAGAATTCCCAGCTTTTCTGAATGGGTGATTAATTAGCAACTGAAATTCCTCTAGGGCAGTGTCTCCTAAACTTTCATACCACTTGCCCAAAGATGTTGTTAAAATGCATATTGTGAGTCAGTAGGTCTGGGTAAGATCCAAGATTCTTCATTTCTAGTAAGTTCCCAGATGATGCTGATGCCATGGTAGCAAGAACTACACATTGAGTGAAAGCTGTGAACCTCCTTTGTCCCATAAGGCAGCCACTAGCTACAAGAAGCTATTTAAATTAAATAAATAAAATTAGAAACCCAGTTTTCTCAGTCACACTAGTCACTATTCAAGTGCAAAAGGCCATATACCACTAGTGGCTACCATGTTGGATAGTTCTCATATAAAGCATTTCCAGCAATACAAAAAGTTTCATTGGATACAATCAACTCTTCAATCAAAAGAGTTGATTGAAACTCCATGGCTTGTCAAGACAATATGTCCTCCAAAACTGTGGTTATGTCTAGCCTGATTTCTGTAGACTTGGTGAATAATAAATATTCAATCATATAAATAGTTGGGGCAAATACACTAAATTTGATACAGCATGAATGTTCTCTTTGTCTTAAGATATTAACTATAGTAATAATCTTTCTCAGTTTTACAAAACAAAACAAAAATGTGTAGACATCACTCATCTCTAGTGTCCAGATTTAGTAACTGGACACTTCTAATAAAAATAGATTTCTGTTTTTTTGTCCTGACAGCACTTGCCCATTTTACCTTTTCATGAAAATGATATTTTTTATTGGCACACTTCGTTATTTATCTCTCTGATAGTGGCAAATATTTCAGTAACATGCTTGTTTCCTCAGTTAATCTGCTAAAGAGTCTCAGGAAATCAGGACTATTTGGTAACAATCTTTCTGGAATGTAAAGAACACCCCAAGTTTAAGTGCAACATGAGTTGCTTGATTATAATTAAATGTAATTCAGTTTTCAAAACTACAATTGATGACAGAACACACTGTAGCAACACTTCTATAGTAGGAACAGAGATGGCACTGGTTCAGTCATTCAAGATTGTTAATTTAATTTGATACAGGAGATGCTACAAAAAATAAAACTCAGAATATGCAAAAATTCTTCTAATAATGCAAACAGAGAAGAATCTATATTTGGACTGCCTATGAGGTGTCCTTTACTATCCTGGTCAAACAGAGGTAATGGGAGCCTCTGGTATTACTCCTTTGTATTCGACAGAGGACCTTGAAAGGGTCTCTGAAAAGTACAAGTTAGTAATTGACTCAACTGCAGGATCTGTAAAAAAATGAGCAGAATACTAAACTATTTCAAATAGTTGATAAACCTTCTGCACATTAACTATCAAAACTGCTAGTGGAAACAGTTTATTATTTTTAAAATGTCTTCACTTATTTGCACTGACAACCTGAAAAAGAAGAACCCAGATCACTCACTGGTCTATATACATGCTTTAGGTACAAGTTTTAACAATTAAAATAAACCTGGAAGACTCCCCATATAGTAAGAATTTCTTGTGGCAGTACACCCTATCTGTGTCCATCAGAGGACATGGAATTTTAAAGTATATTATGGTAAGGCAAGAAAGAGGGGAAGGAGGCCTTGGGGTCAAAATAAGGGGGTTATAATTGTATGGGGAATATAAAAATAAAATTTAAATAATAATAAAAAAGAAAATAAAATAATTTTCCTTACAAGTAAAAAAAAAAAAAAAAAAGAAAGAGGGGAAAGTAGGGTACGTACATGTTGACTTTTAATGACATGCACCTGAAACATACAATGTCATAATGCAGAGTTATGCACTAAAAAAAGAAAGAGATGAGTGATTTTATTGACTACAGAGCTTAAACAGTTCTAATATTTATAAAAAATCTGTATCAACTATATAGATTATATAGATTATAAATTCATAAATATATATTAACAACAAAACAAGCACCAGAAAATTCCAGTACTATCTATGAAAACAAAATAAGCTTTATGACTTTTTTTTTTCTTTTTTTTTTATAGAGGCATGTTTTATTTATTTATTTATTTGTTTGTTCGTTTGTTTCGTTTATACATGCACTGGGTACAGTCAGAAGCGCGGGAGGGTGAGAGAATTCACCAGAGCCAGGGCGGGGAGCAGAGCAGGCAGAAGGACCAAAGGACACTGCTGAGGGGAGCAGCGGGCGGCAGGAGAGGTCTGTGCGCCATGTGGGACCCTCCTCTGTTGGCCGGGGAGCAGCCGGGAATCGAACCGGCGCTGCAGAGGCTGCGGGCAGCTTCGCAACCCAGCGCTCAACCGCTGCGCCACCGGGGAGGCCCGAAAACAAAATAAGCTTTAATAGGTGCATGATTACTACAGGATCTGGTCAAAATCTTTAGCAAACAAAAAATGTTGGAGAAATAGATTCCACAATTTGATCCAATATACTGGGTAAGTCACATCTTATTTTTGTAGTTACAGATGATAATTGTAGAAATCTTAGAAATTCATAAAAAGGAAAATAATCCTTCATCATGCCAAAACCCAGATATATTCACCACTAACACACTATTGTGTTCCCTCCATGTGTTGCTTTTCTCTGCATCACATAAATAGAGATGTATTCTACTTTTCAAAATTATTGTGAAAATGAAAAGCTAATAGATGACCCGATAGACACACAGGACAACAGACATAACCTTTATCATCATTATTTGGCAGGTGTTGAGCCCACTTTTCACATGTACTATATCATGAATCTTCATGCTAACCACAAAAGGCAGGGAATCATGTTATTTCTGTTTTACAGAAGAGAAGACACAGGGATTAAATGATGGATCTTTGTTCGCTATTTATTATACTATGAAATCCTATAAAACAAGGCCTGCCTATTTATTAATCTCCAAATTTTCTGCTTCCCCTGCTGCAGAATATGATCCTGTATAAGTGAATATTGTAGACCTGATATTGAAGCGAAAATCAGATAAGAAAATGATATTTTCTTGTGTGGTAGATGGGATTATTTTTCTCAATTCTTTACCCCTTCACTCTTGGGAGCCCATAGTGGGGTCTAAGAGATAGAGAATATGGCCCTGCCACACTGACCACTGACTTTGAGTTGGATCATGAGACTGGTTTTTCCAATATAACATGATGGAAGTAGGAATGAGCCCAAAGTGAACTTAAGATTTTAAGAGGCAGGGAGAATTTTGCTCATTTTTTGACTTCCTGTCACTGCCATGGGAAGAAGAACCTCAGGTAGGTGCTGCTTCAAGGAGATTGTAGAGACCAGAAGAGAAAATCTGAAGCCAATTTGAGATCTGGAGCCAAACTCTGCCAGTGTAACAAAGCTGACCACACATCACTGAACAAAAAATAAATGCATGATTTGTAAGCTACCGAGTTTGAGGGGTTTTGTTCTACAGGTTTATTGCAGCAATAACTGACTAAAATAACTTCTAATATAGTCATGAATATGCAATAACTAGGATAAGTAGGCCCATAGTTTTCTTATTTAAATCTGTCATTTTATTTTAAAAGAGGAAATTGTCTTTCTACTTGACAAGGTCATGAAGGAAAATGCTTCTGTCAGGTAACAATTTTACATGCTCTTTTGCTAAAAGTATCTTTAGTATAAACTCATATAGTTTAATCATAGAATGGAAAATAGGATGTCTGAAATTTGTATTCCAAACAATATGTGGAGCAGGACTTGAAAAGAGCAACACAGTAAGAGTCTTTAGTTTTTCATGGAGGAATAAAGAATATGAGGATAACTTCACAATTAGACAGCAGCTAGGCAGTGCTTCTTAGAGACAGTACCTCCAAATGTTTTCATTGCTTTAAGTAGGTTTTTCCATCAGAACTATAATGTGAGTTACCTGTGCTCTTTACCATTTTCTGGTAACCACATTAAAAATATATAAATGGAAAAGACAAGATTAATTTTCATAATTTTATTTTAAACCAATATATCCAAAATATGAATTATTAATATAAGAAGCATTAATAAAATACTTTACACTCCTTTTGTGAGCTTAATCTTTAAAATTCAGTGTGTTTTACACTTGATTTGGACAACCCACATTTCAAGTATGGCTAGTGGTCAACATAATGGATGATGCAGTTTTAGATAACGTGATATAATTTATATCAATTGGGTTCTTGCATCTTGGCTAATTCAGCTGGGCCCCAGATGTGTGTATGTGGGTGTGATCACTCTTTATTCATCTATAACACACAAAAAAGTTAGTTGTGTCTGAATATTTTGAATCTCAAAACTCAACACTATAAGATATTGAAATTAGATCTACTTAATAGAAAACCAACTCTACTTTGGATTCTAGAATCCTTATTCAAATAGATGATGAAGAATTAATATTGGTAATGAAATTACCTGGTTATCAGTACACCAAAAGGTAATTATTATTACTATTCTTAGATAACACGGCTTTCCAGTGACCTGACAGGAAGTGATATGTGTGACTCATGGGCAAAATGGCTGATGAGTGTGAGATAAAGTGACTACTCAGGTGCCACAGCTGGGTAGATATAGACCCTAACACAGTTGACTGTTTTACAGTTACTTAGATAAAAATGCTAATATGCTTAAGGTGTAAAGTTTTCCTAAATTAAAAATCACTGTACTAAGCATGTGTTGCAATCTACTAGCTACAGATTTATACGACAGCCCTTGACTTGGAACCACAGACCATAATCTATATAAGTATCTTTTTTAAAATATAAGGAAACTTACTAAGGGAAGTCTAATATTTATGTCATTGAAACTTTAAAGTAAATTTCAAATTTAGAATATTTACACAGCACCTCTTTTAGATTTCTTTATAGAAATTTTGCAGAGATTGGGAGAAATCCCCCTTATTCCACATCCAGTTTTCCCTGTTGTTAATGTCTTACATTGCTATGATACATTTAATAAACTCAAGAACCCATATATATACATGCACTATTTTTTTAAAGATTTATTTATGCATACAAGAAAAGGGGTATAGGCCAGAGGTTCAGGGGGTGAGAGGATTCACAGAGACAGAGTGGGGAACAGAACAGGCAGACTGACTGAAATACACTGCCGAGCGGAACAGTGGGAGAGACAGGAGAGGTCTGCTGCACCATGTGGGTTAGACCCCTGACTGGCCTAGGATCGAACTTGTGCAGCAGAGGTTGTGGATAGCTTCATAGTGATGTGCTTAACCCCTTGCACCACCTCACTCTTGGGAGTCCCTCACTCTTGGGAGGCCCTAAAAACACTATCTTTAACTAAGGTCCATAGTTTATTCATATTTCCTTAGTTTTAACCTGATGTTCTCTTTCTGTTTCAGGATCCCATTCAGGACACCAACAATACATTTTCTCAGTATGTCTCCTTAGAGCATTCTATATTGTCAGATTTTATTGTACTTCCCATGGTTTTCTTGACCTTAACAGTTTTGAGGAGTACTGTTTAGATAATTTGTAAAATATTCCTTATTTTGGGTTTGTTTGAAATTTTTCTCAACACTCAATGTAATTATCACTTTGCAGGACATCCCAGGCTGAATTATCATATTCATGACATCATATGAAGTTTTCGTATTAGCAACATGAGTTAACACTGACTTGTTAACCTCAAATAACTTGCTGTGGGTGTGTCTGTCCAGTTTCTCCAATTTAAAGTTACTCTTTCTCTCCTTTTCCATTCTGTTCTCTTTGGAAGTCACTATCCCAGGCTCATGCTTAAGGGTTAGCGCTGTGTTCTACTTTATAGAGGGGACTTTGGCTACATATATTATCTGGGACTCTGCTATGTTGAATGTTTGTCTATTTTCCATTTTTAAAATGTATCCAATCATTTCATTATATAGGTATAAATTCATGGATATTTATTTTACATTCTGGGTTATAGTCCAATATTACATTATTTACTTTGTTGCTGAAATGGTTATAATATGGCCACTGGGAGCTCTTTCTGTTGGCTCCTGTATTTCTTTGATATACCCTCATTAATGCAAGCTTTTATTTATTTTTATTTTATTTTATTTTTTAAGTTTTTTTTTTTTTAAAGATTTATTTATTTATTTATACAAGCACTGGGTACAGTCAGAAGCACGGGAGGGTGAGAGAATTCACCAGAGCCAGAGCGGGGAACAGAACAGGCAGACTGACAAAATACACTGCTGAGGGGAGCAGTGGGTGTGGCAGGAAAGGTCTGCGCACCATGTGGGACCCTCACTGGCGGCCGGGGATCGAACTGGTACTGAGGAGGCTTCGGGCAGCTTTGCAGCCCAGCACTCAACCACTGCGTCACCAGGGGAGGCCCCTATTTTTTTTTTTTTTTGAGTATGACTTTCCTTTCTGGAACTGCAAGTCCATACTCATCTTTAAAATTTTCTGTCACAGTTTTAGAATCAGCCTTTTCCCCAAGTATAACTAGTTTATTTTATTAGAGAACAGTATTAGAAAGTAAGATCTGGACACTGGATATGCTTATTACTTCTGTTGCTCTAGGATCCTTCAGTGAACTTAGTTTGAGAATATACATCTGTATAAGCTAAAATGTGTGTATATAAATACATATATATACACGTCCATAATTATTTCTCTATTAATTCATCTTCATTAAGCTAAATATGGATTCATGCTGATACCTCATTCTAGTATCACATGATTCATTTTAACTTTCACCTATTAATTATATGAAATAATTAAACATCAGGAGAATGTGAACTAAAAGTTAAAAAAGAAATTTTCCTTAAAGATATAAAATGATCAGAAATAGAATCCTGATTCTTTTCTTGGCTACCAATCTAATTTTTTTCCACTCTGAAACATCACATGATTTATCTTAAGCGCCCTCCATGCAATACCATATTCCCAAAATTCATCAAAACATATCAAATAAATGGATTTATAAAACAAGAGACAATCCAGCCACATTGACGCCTCAAAAATAAACACTACATTTCTTGCCTTTTTTGTAGAATTCATTGTGAAGTTATACAACTGAATTTGAGCAGTCTTGCTGTTTGTATTGTATCAATTTTCTAGTGCTTCTTCAGTGAGTTTTCTTTCTGAAAAGGCTCTCTGCCTGACAGGGACAGACTCCTGGGTAGATGGAATGACCTTTTGCTGTATTGGAATAATGGAAGTCAAACGTCAACTCATATGACTCAGAAAAATAAATAAGCCCTGGTGCATTAACAAGGAGATAAGATGTATTGCTTCATTTGCCTTTTGTTACTTCTCAATACATATAACTTATCCTGAACTTACTGTGTTAAAACACTTAATATAAAGTGATTTTCTCCTGAATGCATGTGCCCTATTTTATGACAGTGGCTATCATTTAAAATGTTACCTGCCTTGACCCTCCCATATTTGCTTAAGATTAGACTTGTACACTGATGCTAGTAAATTGACTGTATTGTAAATGTGCTCATTTACAAGCATTTGAGTTTACTGAAGAAAAAGAAAGGGAGCATTTACCATCATGGTCCTCCCTGATTCAAAACTACACATTTCGGTGATTTAGTTTCTGCAATTAAACTTCATCCATGTCTTTTCCTTTTTAAACCAAATCAATAGAACAGATAAGAATAAATAAGGAGAATCTATAACTCATGCTACAAAGTGTAGCAGTGACCTGATTTGAGCCTTCAAATCCTCTATCACAATTACAGGCAGTGATGAGTTAGTAAGTGTTAACACGCTTCTCTCAAAAAAAAAAAAGAAAGAAAGAAAGAAAGAAAAAACGTCCTTATAAGTAGTGTTTACTATTTTCAGTGGTGTAAATATTTCCATGGTCAATTTCAAACTACTAACATGATGTCAATGAGCACAGATTTGGGCAGGGATATGTAGTAGTAATGATCAGATAGCATTTCTAACGTTCAGATATAAAAGTTACAATTAACTTTCAGAAAACAGATGATAATAAATATAACCAGGAAGTGATGGGCTTTACTGTTCTCAATTTTTTTCCAAATAATGTGTTTATTTTTAAATTTATTCTATTTAATAGCTATGTTTAACAAATGTCTCTGCAAGCAGATACGAGCCAACTCAAATATATTGTTAACCTGTAGAGAAGGTTTTGGCTTCTAGATCATTCAGGTTGCACCTGTTTTGACTTTAGTGGAAGCAATCAGCTCGGGGAAGGAAAGTGTAGATAAACTGATTGCAAAAATGCCCAACATTTTCCCAACATTTCTGTATCCACACCATTTTGCAATTCTATCAAGAGGTAGTCTGCTTCCCCATCCTTAAATCTCAGCTGACCTTCAGTCTAGTTTTTGGGCTAAAGAATATGGCATAACTGATAGGTATCTGTTGGAGTCCAAGCCTCAAGAGACTTGTATGGTTACAGTGGCTCTCACTTTTCTGCTATCACCGTGAGAATACATTCTGGCTAGTCTGCTCTCACAACCCAGCCTCTACCATGAGATAACACCCAGGCTAGACTGACTTTGAAGGAGTAGTAAGCAGAACACACATAGATCACCCCACAGCTGACTTCAAACACAAAAGTGAACCTAATTAAACCAAAGCCATAGCGCTGACCTGCAGATCCATTTGCAATTACAAAAGCTTAATTGTTTTATGACACTGAATATTGGGGGAGGGGGTTAGTTAGAAGGAGAGTAAGTTTAATTTCTACTAAGAACTAAGCATAAAAGAATAACCATCTGAACATTTACTGGAGCAAGTAGAGGAGTCCTGAAAATATCAGAGGAAATTCAGCCAGCAGATAGGAATTAGAGGTTGAGAGAGAAATACTGCTCTTGATGCTAATTTGGAAACTTAAAACTCCAAGGATTGTTGTTTAGTGTATTATTTAGGTTCCAAATCCATCATAATCGGCAAGAATGTTGACATTTTTGATGTTAGAATCATATTTCTTTTTTTTTCTTTTTTCTTTTTTTAAACATTTACTTATACAAGCACTGGGTACAGTCAGAAGCACCGGAGGGTGAGAGAATTCACCAGAGCCAGAGCAAGGAACAGAACAGGCAGACTGACAAAATACACTGCTGAGGGGAGCAGCGGGCACAGCAGGAGAGGTCTGCGCACCATATGGGACCCTCGCTGGTGGCCAGGGATTGAACCAGCACTGCAGAGGCTGCGGGCAGCTTCGCAGCCCAGCGCTCAACCACTGTGCCACCGGGGGAGGCCCTAGAATCATATTTCTAAAATATTTTTACCATGCTCCATGAATTCAATACTGAATATATCTTCTGAGGAACTAAGTTTTGCTTTTAAAAATATACCATTGGTAAATACTACTATTTCTGTGAAAGGATAATTAAAAGGGTCTTTATGTCTTCATATTTAGAATCTATAAATAGCAAAATTCTGCCCTGGCCATGGAGTCATATTGTTACTGAAGTATGGAATTGAATACCTTTACTATCTCAAAATGTTCCCTGTCCCTCATCAGTAACAATGATATAATGGCCAGAAAAATATTTCATCTTTTGCAAATCAATATGCAATTTAAATTGTATGACTCATATGATCTTATTCACATAATACACATTTTCTTATCCTGCAGTTATTAAAAGGAAAATGAGATAAGTGACAAGGAATTTTACTTTATCACAAGAAAAATTAGATTACTTAAATTTTGAAATAAACATTTTAAAAATAAACAATCAGGACTGCATCAAAATATAAAGCTTCTGCACAGTTTAGGAAACTATCATAATTAAAAAGCAACCTACAGAATGGGAGAAAATATGTACAAATCATGTATGTATAAGGGATTAATATCCAAAACATATCCAAAATATTTTAAAAACTCACATAACTTAATAGCAAAACAAACAATCCAATAGAAAATAAGCAAATAGACATTTTTCCAAAAAAGACAAATGATTGAAAGGGTCTGAGAAGATGTTGAAAGCCACTAACCATCAGGGAAATGCAAATCAAAACCACAATTAGGTATCCCTTCACAACTATTAGAAAGGTTATTATCAAAAGGACAGGAGGTAACAATTGTTGGCAAGAATTTGTCTGTGGTGGGGGTAGTAGTAAGAGTAATCTTGAGCAACATTGGTGGAAAAGCAAGTTGGTTTAATTCAAAGTCTAGGATTCTGAACATAAAGGAACTTATAGACAACCCAAGGTTCTCAATTACTGTAGGGGAAAAAAACTGATACATATTTCCAATAGGAAGGGCCACTGGAATTTCAAAATAAGACATAAGATTAGCTACTAGTGTTTCGTTGCCACATATGTAAAATTTCCAAATTTTACTGAATGTCCACGGGCATATTTATTGTAGGTGTTGAATAAAATCAAGCTTTAAGAAAGGGTCTACCCTGGCCCTTGAATTTGGGAATATCCCCCTGTGAATGCACGAGTTGTCTTATTTCTGAACATCTATCAAGATTCCATTTCAGGCCCTCCCTGGTGGCACAAGTGGTTGAGCGCCTCACTGTGAGGCTGTCCACAGCCTCTGCAGCGTGGGTTTGATCCCGGCCAGCCGGCTGGCAAGAATCCCACATGGTGAAGCAGACCTCTCCTGTCTCGCCCACTGCTCCCCTCAGCAGTGTGTTTCGTCAGTCTGCCTGTTCTGTTCCCCGCTCTGTCACTGGTGAATCCTCTCACCCTCCTGCGCATCTGGCCTGTACCCCATCACTTGTATAAATAAAAAATAAATCTTAAAAAAAAAAATTCCATTTCAATGCCCCCTTCAATGTGAGCTGTGCCCATCTTCCCCCATTCCTGCCATTCCAGTTCCAACCCACTGGACAAAACTAAATCTCATTATACCAAAACACTTCCTTTGCATTCTAATTGTATGATTTACCACACGTGACTTTGTGTTACAGTCATTCCCATACTTCCTATTTTACACGTTAAGAATGAGGGCAGCCAGGGCTTTGTTTTATTTCTCTTTTAACATCTTTGAAGACCAAATACAGGGGCTTTCAATGTTTTCATTAACTAAATAGCTCTCATTCACAAAGTGTTTACAATCTAATGAAATGATTAATAATATTCACCATTGATTAATTTTTGCCCAGTCACAAAGGGATGAGGACTTTACCAAATCATCAAAATACAGAAACTTGAGTTCAAAAATTTGAAAAATAGATATAAAACTTAGAAATGAGAAGATACCACTATCACTTGTTACTCAGCATATGGCTTTGTATCTGTAAGAATGAAGAAAATCAACTTAAAAATATAAAGATTCAGTGAAAATATAAAGAGGTCCAGTGAAGTTCCTAGATACTATACCAAATTTTATATGCTATACCAAAAATTAATTTTACATTATTAAGAAAATATTAAATTATAAATAAAGGCCTTACTTAGAATAGTAGCAAATGATGGAATATTTAGGGAAAACTTAATTTTAAATGAGTAAGATCTGTATGATGAAGATTTACAAATATCCTGAAGACTTTAAAACACACACACACATACACACACGAGACAATGTGAATAAAGACATACTCTATTTGAATATTGATACTCAAATGATAAACTCACAAACTGTTACTTTACTAATCTAAACATTTAAAGTAATACCAATAATAAATCAACAGAGGTTTTTTTGGATAATAATGTAAACTAGTTTTGAAATTCATATGAAAATAAAAATAAATGTAAGTAAATCATAACAAAATAGAACTATCCCTACCAAATAATACTGTATGTTGTAAAGCTATACAAATTTATTTTTATTTATTTATTTATTTATTTATTTTTTATAATAAATTTTATTGTTATATTCCCCATACAATTGCAGCCCCCCCATTCTGACCCCAATCCCTCCCCTCCCGCCCCCGCCCCCCTAAAAGTGTCTCTGGTTCATAGTTTTTTGTTGATTTTGATTTTCACTTTCTTATAGTTATTCATTTTCCTGGTCCCTTATTTAAGTTTTCTAGATTCCTGCTATGAGTGAGACCATCCGGTATTTTTCTTTTTCTTTTTGGCTTATTTCGCTGAGCATGATTCCTTCCAGCGCCATCCATGTTGCTGCAAATTGCATGTGTTTATCTTTTTTGAATGCTGAGTAATATTCCATGGTATATATGTACCACATCTTCTTGATCCAGTCATCTATTTTTGGGCATTTGGGTTGTTTCCAAAGCTTAAAGCTATACAAATTTAAAAGCCCTTATGACTAGTGTAAAATATATATAGAATGGTTACTAGCTACAGAGCGAAGAATGGAAATACATAAAGACTTCAGTGTATAATCAAAATAACATCAAATCAGTAAGGAAAAAAATAGATTATTTCATAGTCTAGACAACTGGGTTGCCGCCTAGTGTCAAATAAACTGATACTGTGGTAGACATTATTAATCTTCTAATGTTTGCTGCTCCTTTCATCCCTGAGAATACCGAAGACTGTATTTCCCAGGTCCTGTACCACCGAGCTGGGCTGTGTCGTTAGATATGGGCAATGAGATGTGAGCAGAAAGAATATGTGTCTTTTCTGGGCCAACACACTGAAAAGTCCCTCTAGAGTCTCCAGATGCCTCTCTTCTCCTGCCACGGCAAATTCAATGCCCTCTTGTTGAGTTGGCAGAGTCCATACAGAAACAGCT
This sequence comes from Talpa europaea, assembly GCF_964194135.1. Lineage (NCBI taxonomy): Eukaryota > Metazoa > Chordata > Mammalia > Eulipotyphla > Talpidae > Talpa > Talpa europaea. Next base: position 25,875,464 of record NC_140078.1, on the reverse strand, counting down.
CCAGTCGCTGGGGGTAGACTGGAATGTTTCTTAGACCTTCAACAGATGAGTGAGAGATAAACTCTTAAAAAGTCATTCTGGTGACATTGAGGGGCTGTTTGTTATCATGTTGAAAGAAATCACAAAATGATCTTTATCATTTTAGAATGGATAGATCCTCTAAACAGCTCACTCCATTGAAAATTTAAGGAGAAAAGGATTAATAAATCTGATGAAAGCAAATTCTGGAAAAAAAAAATTCCACAAGGGTCAAACTGAAGAAAAAAGCTAGAGGTAACAATTGACAGGCAGCTCTCAATATATCAAAATATTTTAGAAAGCAATTAAGAAAGTTTGCAACAAATCATTGGAAAATGGGCAAAGGATATGATTAGAAACAAACCATTGCAGAGCAGAAATGTTCCTTTCCACTCATAATTGAAGAAATACAAATTTAAATAATAAAGAGCTACCAAATTTTCATGTCACATTTATAGAAATCAAGAACAGTCAATGAAACACCATGTTGGTAAGAGTAAACAAACAGGTAATTTTGTATGCTGTTGAAGGAAGTGTAAATCAATGCAACCTTTGGAAATCAGTTGGCTAATACATTCCAGAATAAAAAATGCACAATCACTGGATACAAGAATTTCAGTCATAGGAAGTCCAAATCTACCCATAGTATACCAAAGACATATTTAAAAATATAAATTGAAGCACTGTTTGGCAAAACAACAAAACAGATAAAAAAACAAAGCACTGATTAAGCAGCAACTCAAAAAATAAATTTTGATGCACCTATAAAATAAAATTCTCTACAGTTTCTAAAAAAATGAGGTAGATATGTGTGTACTAATATGGCGTAATATCTGAGACATATTGTTAAGTTTTAATAGCATGCATGCCATCGTTTGTGTAGTTAAAATGGGTTAGTACATGCATAGAATTTCAGAGAAATTAAAAAAGGAAAGGAGTAGGAATTATTGCCTCTAATAAGGGACCAAGAAAAAGGGGATAAGAAGGTATACTTTTAATATATGACACTATTAGGATTTATTTTTTAGTAGATGCATGTATTACTTTTTTCAAAAAATAAAAATATTTAAATACCTTAAGCAAAATCAATTCCACAGCTACCCAAGTGGCTAGTACCACTTGAATTTTCTTGTCCCTATGGTCATAAATGGCAACAGTAGTCATGTTCCTGAAAATCACTGTCAAGAAAAATTCTGGCACTCAGAGGAGTAGAGTCAGATTGCAGACAGTTGCTATGCCTGACATTCATTTAAAAGAAAACTTACTCAACTTGGAACACCTTTCTAACAGAAAGTGAAACTGACAGTTCTAACCTTCCTTACATAAAAATCCACTCAAAAATTGTGACAGTTTCACCCACATAATGCAGTTGCAGTGTTTTCTTATGCTACCATGAGCAATGGAGAATGCACGAAAACTTCTGACATTTTTCGAGATTTCCATGCCATGAAATTGGAGATTTTAAAATGCACAGGGCAGATGCAGCATGAATCTGCTCCCACAAGTTTCACAGTAAAGGGCCTGTCAACATGAATAATGCACAGGAGTTATTTTTATGTAAAATATCCTCTGAAATTATAGAATGAGCAATTCAGTAACTTTTAAAAGTGAAATTTATAAGACAGAATAACCACAAGGGTAGTTTTTTGTTTGTTTGGTTTTTTTTTTTTGGCAAAAGAAACATATGACGGAAAAACCAGGAGATGAGTAGGAATGGGGTAAAAGGGGTAAACATGGTAATGTGCCTCCCCCGAATATTCTTTTATATAATTTTCAATTTTGAACCACTGAGATATTTTACATTCTCAAAGTGAAAAACTGATAAAGAATGAAGAGTAGTTATCTCTAAAATTGAATATAACTAAAATGAATCTGTACCGCAAATCAGTAATGTAACACAACAAAAAAAATTATATTTTCTCTACTAGATTTGTTATTAGCAGCACTGGTATTTTTATTCTGGAATTATTTTGTGTAGATGGTAACAAAGAAATGAATATATTAATGCTTTGAGGAACATAATTACTATTAGGAGAAAAATCATATGTGGAAGGAATAAAAATAACAAAGAACCATATCATATACTGGATTAAATCAAACTTAATTAGACAGGCAATCTTATTCCCAGTACTGTACTGTAAGGAAATAACAAAGAAAAATGAAAATAAGTATTTGCTTCAGAGTTAGCGATAATAGAAAAAAATAAAGTGGAAAATGAGTGACTGTTCAATAGTAAATGGGTGAGTCAACACAGCTTCAATCAACTGATTATCATTCGGCCAAAAAAAAAAAAAAAGCCTGATAAATAGAAAAATATTCAGCACCATAGTCATGTTCATGATGTCATGTTCAATGTAAGAACTTTAATATGCTATGCATGCACATACATAATGAACACAGTCTGAGTTTTTGGTAGATGGCTCCTGACGGAGTTTTTCTTTTGTTTATTTGGTATTTTTCAAGTTTTAATGCAATTTATTTCATTTTCTTATTTTTCAAAGAGACTTTTTTGTAGTAGCTTCATATGTAGCTGAAATTAAAGACAGCATCCCATTCCATCACTTTCCCCATCTTGTTCTTAAATTGTCCTTTATGCAAACTGCCATTTTTGGAGACTGAGCCTTTATTAAGGCAATATTTCAAAACTAGCTCCTAAAATAATTAGTTTTCTCTTCTCATACAGCCAAAAGAATTTATTTAGACAATGCGTAATTCTACTGTTCCAACATAGTGCTAGAATTAATAATGCGTGAAATGTTTGCCACATGCAACTAATACCAACTAATGCTATTAAAGCAATATGTTTTGTTAGGATTAAAAGAAAAATTTTGGAACAGCTCAGATTCACCACAGCCTGAATTTCTGCCCTTGAGTTAAAAACGCCACACCTTATTAATTGCAGCAAGGATAGCATCAACAAATCAAATGATATTACCAAATTTCCTGCTCTTCTGTCTCTGTAACTGTATGTTTTAGATGCATGATTTATAGTCTGACGTCTTGTTGCCAGAGAAACTAGCTCAACTTACAAAGGCAAGGCATGGGTTAGCTCAATATAATATTTTTCTTTTGCAACTTCACAGTTTCTCAATTCATAATCTTGAATTGGGTATGAATTATTGGTAAATTAAAAGCAGAGCAATTAAGGATGTGATTAAAAGGATCTTGATGAATTTCTAGTTACTTGGAACATTTCTAAGAACTTACTTAAAGAACTTGGAATAATGTGGCACAATTAAGTTCATGATTTTTTTGTATTTTAAAATTTTACTTTTTTTTTTAAAATGGAAAAGTAAGGACTATAGTCACATTTCCAAATACTTCAAATGCACTACAGCATCTTTCAAATGAAGTATCTGACTTAAGCTCTATCAAGTGGAACTATGAAATTTCGAGCAACTAGCCATAAAATTAAACATCAAGTCTAGTTTGCTGTTACTTACACAATTTATTCTTTAGCATACTTCCCAAAAATTCTATCGATCAGTAACTCATATGGTTGATAGAATCACCATCTAATTTTATTTTAGATAGTCTAAGAGCTATTCTTTTTCAATATTGTGCATTGATAATCTATTTGAAAGCATTGTTGACCTTAAAAATGTGTAAACATAGCATTTCATTTTCATTACTCAGCTATTCTACATTCTTAGGTATATGGGTGGGACAGAATTAATTAGCAATCTTAATTTTATTTGGATTTTCATCTGGTATCGATGTTTGTAAATAAAATATGTAGATACTACCTTTTAAATAATATTTGATCTTCAAAAAATTGCATGAATAGCCATTAACTTAGAAACATGTTTTCACAGTCCCTCAGTGTATATATATCTCATTCCTATTTTAGACAAGATTTACCTACAGCAAAAAATAAAAGTCAATAGTTAAATTCCCTAACCATTTTTACATGTCCTAAGCCATGAAACTTTTTTAAACTCATAAAATTCACACTAAGGTATTGTAAGGATGAAAGCAAATTCATATACAGTTATAAAATGACACTTAATTTCAACTAAAGACTACAGTGAAAATTAATTTCTAATTAACATTCATAAAGAGAAATGTCATATTTGGTCATTTTTTAAGCTGATTTTTAACCAGATATTACAAATCATGAAATTCCCTAGTAAGAAAAAGGCTTAATGTAAAAATTTAAACATTACTTTAGTAATTCTGAAATATGAATATGAGAAAACTATTTTTTTATCATTTAAGGAATCACTCAAAGTGAACTCTAATGGAGAAGATTCCATGAAGATAGATGACAAATGTGAATATCGAAAGGAAAATACTGAGTGCACTGCTGTAAAGAGACTCCAAATTGTCAAATAATGATCCTGACTTCACAGCTTTTAAACACTGTCACTAATGACCATTATTTTTAAGGATAACTCATAGACTCCCAATTATGAAACATGCCTTAACACTGGCAGGGAGTCTTAACCACTGCTGTCCCCTCAGCCTGAGGCTACAGAGTAAAAGCCTCATTTCAGGGCTTTGAAGTCAACTCATGTGAACCAGGGAATCATTAAAGTACACACACACACACACACACACTATTTGGGAACCAGGAAGAAACTTTGCTGGGAGCAAAGTGGGGAGGTAGAGGAGACCAAGGGTGGATGTTGGAGGGTTATCTGTGGCAGGGTATTGTGGTAACAACCATTTGAAGAGGTGCAAACCTATATTCCTAAAACACAGACAGTGTTGTATACCAAAGTTACCGCAATAGAAATAAAGGATCTTTTTTAAATGAATCTTCTTTGAGTTCTACTGGGAAAAATAAATATATTGCTCCCTAGTGACTACTATTCACTTTTAATTTAGTCTCAATTCAAGCTCTATATTTTTTTAAGATTTATTGATTTATGCATACAAGAGCTGGGGTAGAGGCCAGAGATGCAGGGGGTGAGAGGATCCACCACAAACAGAGTGGGGAACAGAACAGACAGATTGACTGAAATACACTGCAGAGGGGAGCAGCAGGCGAGACAGGAGAGGTCTGCTTTGCCATGTGGGTTGCTTCCTGGCTTGCCGGGGATCAAACACATGTTGCAGAGGCTGCGGTTTGCTTCATAGTGCGGTGCTTAACCCCTTGCGCCACCAGCGAGGCCCTCAAGCTCTATACTGATGTCAGTGCTTTTCAAGAATCCAAATGCATAAATTTTATACTATAGGATGCAAAGTCATGGGAAACTGATTACCACAAAAATGACTCGTAGACCTAGAATCCTGCCCAACCTGTGAGTCACAGATGATGTTGGTCTGAAGTTAACCACATAACATTCTAGCTACAGTGGAAATACATGAAATTCTTGTGTTTTGAATGATATATTGGCAATGCTGATGGCTTTCTGTCATGAACAAAGATCTAAATTTGAAAATAAGGTGGAACTAATGCTATTAAAGATTAAAATTAAAAACAATCTATGATATTACACAAGATAAATTCAGCTGTGTATTATCAAAGGATTTTTTTTTATTTAAAAAAAGACTTTTTGGTTTAGATTGCCCAAGAACTAACATTTTTAATTAGGTATCAGCATCACCCTTACTGATGGTTCCAGTCCCAATATGGAGTGTTTTAACTTCATATTAAACAACCATAGGTGAATTCAGAAAAAAAAATAACATTAATTCTGTAAGATGTGATTGACAAAGAGACCCATCATTAAAAAAAGGAAAATAGCCCAAATCCAGGTCCAACATTAAGGCTCTGCAAAGTGCTATAATAAAAAAACCCAGCATCTCCGAAGACTTAATATCAATAGATAGAACAACAGTTTTCTCTCCAAACCCTTGTTATTATTCCAAAGAACTCATTTGAGTTGTTTTAAAAGTTTTCCTTATCCTGAAGGAAAATAAAACAACCCATCACAGGGCCATGTCTATGTATGGTGACCAGTGATCAGCACATTATTCTTCCAGCCCCGCTGATCTTACTTAAAGCCAATAATGCTTGGACACAAATGAAAATGTCAAGAGACATCTTGATGATGAAGCACCAAAAGGCACAAGAAAATGTCTTGGTGTATGAGCTTAAAGGCAGATTTTCTGACCTGCTAGATTCAAATCCTGATGCAAAATTATACACCAACATCTATTCTTCTTACTTAGGTCACTTCAATTCCTAGAAATTGCCATGTACCTGAGCTTTAATATTATTGGAAAACTTTATTCCTGCCATTAGTAAGATGTCAATTAGCACCTATTTTACTAGATAGTTTGACTTTTAATTGCCACTTTTATATAGATCAATGCTATTTTCCTCAGGTACTTGAACTTTCACATTTAAGTGGGTTAATGTTAAGTGTTCAGAAAAGAGGAAAAAAGAACTACAGTGAAAATGTTATTTTATTCCTGAAAATACCTGCTGTGTCAGATGTTACACCTCAGAGTTTGTAAAGCAGGATTTCATGCTTTTGTGGTAAATAGAAGGAACTTAGGAATTTTCAACCATTTCCCATTTGAAGATTATAAAAATGAATTTCCAGTATATATTCTTTAAGTTCTTTCTACTCTACCAAGGTGAATCACAAACTAATACTGCTATATCGCACATCATTACTAGGAAAGCCATTTTTATATACCATTTAATTCTCATAAACTCCATGTCATACAGAAATATTGCCTTCAGAGTCCTTAGACTTTTTCTCCTATTAGATCATGTGTCAAATTACATTCCAGTATTTTCCCTGTTAGAACATATGTCAAATTATTTTCAAACCTAATCTCAACAAGAATTCAGTTCAAGTGATATACATGCTTAATTATCTATCACCAAGTTCTAAAAATAAACCAAAATGAATTAAAGGCAGGGAGAAAGTTAAGCAGCAGTTAAGAGTGAGTTCCTAAAATGTATCCAGTATTGTAACTTGTATCCTTACCAACCTCCATGCAACTCACCAGACAATCCTATTCAGCACGTATCACCATTCCCACAGAGAAATGAAAAAGCCTTCCTGGAATATCTCAGTCATCATGTACACTGGGGTTAGAATCTGGGTCTTTCTGAGTCCAACCCTTGTCCTTCTGTTTCAAAAAGTGCTTCAGACTTTTGAATCAATTATTTCATAGTTTAGATAAGAACCAACTTGTTTTCTCTGAAAATAAATTGCTTTAAAATTATTTTGCTAGGAAAATCTATTTAACTGTTTGCAAATCTAGACAGTTTCCTAAAGAACTATAAGTCTAGTACACTGGATTGCAGTGATGGTCTCTACAGGCTGGTTTTTGACTGCAAAGATAAATCTTCTTCATGTTAATTTTTCTATAGTTTATCTACAAAAGTGGATTTCAGAAATATTTTTAAATACCAGAGCTGCAAAAGTATATATCTCTCAGTTTGAAAAGATCCATAGTCATACATGGAATTTCTACTAAAATAGGTAATTTAAGCAATGTTAACTTAGTTTTATCTGTTGTTTCACATAAACTTTGATTGTATAGTTTATTTACTCAACTAAAACTCATGATACATGAAATCTATTTAACATATATAAAGGGAGTGAGAATCGTGTTAAGTGCTTTATATCATTTGACTCATTACAGCAAGCACATTAAATATGTACATGAAGATTATTTCTACAATTCAGAGGTGGAAACTAAGTCTTAGAGATGTAGAATCACTTGCCGGTTTATATAACTAGTAATTGACTTTGAGCCTTGGCCATCTGACTCAAGAATTACAACTACACATTTCTATTCAATTTGAAAATTACATTGATTATCAAGAAAAAAAAAAAACTTCACTGGTCAATTGTGAAATAATGTTTGTAAAGGGAATGAGGAAATACAGATGTGGGCAGAATTGTCTCCTCAATATTCTTGTTGAATTCTTAACCTCCTTTAGTGTGACTACATTAAGGGATATGATCTTTAAAGAGGTCATTAAGGTAAAATGAGGTCCTTAGGGTAACCCCCTTATCCGATGACAAGTATCCTTTTAAGATGAGCAAATGAGGACACAGGTGGGCACTGTGAGAGTACCAGGTAAAGACAAAGGGAAAAGACTGCCAACCCAAGGAGAGTGGTTTCAGAAGAAAGAACACCTTGATGTCAGACCACTGGTACCCAGAATTGTGAGAAAATCTATCTCTATTGTTTAATCCATTCAGTCTGTGATACCTTATTATAGCACATTGAACACACTAAGAGGTGTTTTCAAATTACAAACCATCCACTTAAGCTGGTACTCTTTTTACTTAAAGTAATGGTTCCCAAACTGGACAGAACACAAAATTCTCTGGGGAGCTTTAAAGAAAATGATGCTTAAGGCCCACACCAGACACTTTGATTTAATTGATCTGGGTGAGGCCTGCACATCCAGATTTTAAAAGCTCCCCAAGTGCTTCTTATATCTCTATATTAGAACACAAGTTTGAAATCCTTGGCTTAAAGAGTTGATCAGTACGTAGAATTAATTTAAGAACCTAATATCATATATATCCACAAGATGGCGTATTATTGCACTGAAAGAATTAAAATGAGAAATAATTCCAAAACGCAATTTTGTGTCATTGCATGTAGAACAAATTAGATTTAGTTTGAAATAATACCAGATAGAAGCAATGATAAACTGCATCCCATCTTTTGAAGAGACTTGTAGTTTAGTGAACTCAGGTTACTGATTCTGTCTTCACCAAGGAGTCTATTTTGGCCCACAATGTACTCTTTCACCTATTATTTACCCCTTGTCAGAACTGTGACCTCCCCTTTTGATCCCTACAATCCTTCAGAGTACCTTTTGAATTCTTTGGTAATAGAGTGCCAAGAGAGATGCTTGTTATTATAAAAAACATAACATCTTTATTGAGTCACACATGTAACAGTTCACCATATTTTACAGATAGACACATACATACTGAATAGGAAAAGTATGGCTCAAATGCTCACATCAACTGTTGATAAAGACATTTCAATCTCTTCTGGGATTGGAATGTAAACCAACATCCCAGGAAAAATTTTATCGATCTTTGATTGCTTTTTACAAAGGTAAAAGCTTTCAACCATTAGAGAAGACATTCTATACTTTAATTGTGGTAGCTTTAAAAATCTTGTCTTGTTCACTATTGAAGAGCCACAAGAATGAGGTGCAGGTAGAAAATTCAGAAGAGTTTTAAATGCAAAGATCTACCAAGGGAACCATTCCTTGCCCCCTCAACATCTGATATTTCTGCTACCAAATCTCTGACTAGTTAGTTATATAAAGGTTGTTGTTTCCAAGGAAACCACTGACATCTATGGAATTTAATGAACATAAAAAAGGAACTCTGCCATATAATTTACATCTGGAGATAAATGTGAATAGCTGTCAGAACCATTACACAGATCTTTCTGTGAATTTTTAGCTCTATTTTTTCTGCATTTAGTAATGATGTAAATAAACACATATTTATGAAAATAGAATGACTAAAAAAAAACTCACCAAACAACAACAAAAATTATTACACCATATCAGGTATATTATGAAATAATTGGAACCAAGAATAAGGGCCAAAGGTAGATCTCCTTCTCAATTGAATGAAAAAGAAAGAAAACTATTTTGTTGTGTAAAGGGTTTCTTCTTTTCCAAACCTCAAATATCTACATCAAATTATGAGTCTGCAGCTTCACACAAAGCTTTGTACAAAGTCGGGGAAAATAGCTTATAATAAGCAAAGGGGGACAATAATAAAGCACTCATTTCAACTCCAGGCCTCATGGATGATTCATTGAAACCACTGTTGTATAACATCCAAATAACAGCTCATTATGAGATTTATATATTGGCATCCCGATTCTATGATGAGCTATTTGAGATTCGACAACCCTTAAATAAATAGCCTATTTTGAATATTAGCAGAAATCGTCAATGGTATAAAAGGAAAAAAATAAAGCAACTATAAAATGTCATCTTTGATAAAGTTAAAAATGTGCAAAAGTGGAAAAAAAAAAGAGTTACAAGGAAATTCCACCATTTTGCCAAATGCCCACTTCCTCCTTCCTGAAACACAGTTCAGGTATTGGAACAAGTTTTCTTCTGATTCCTCTCCCTCCTCTCTGACTTCTCCTTCCCAATCTCTTATTTTTTTACTAATGTGGTACAATATACATATTACAAAATTTACCACTGTAATAAATTTCAAGAATACAGTTCAATAACATTAAGTAAATTTACAGTGTTGTGCTGTATAAACAATATCACCATTCATCTCCGAATTTCTTTTACCATCTCAAACTAAAACTCCACCCATTAAAAAAGAAAAAAAAAAAAAAACTTCCCACTGCCTCTCCTCTCAGTCCCTGGAAATTGCCATTTTCCTTTCTAGTTCTGTGAATCTGACCTCTTTAAATATCTGATATAAGGAAGCATACAATATATATCCTTTCATGCCTGACTTATTTTCACTTAGCATAACGTCTTTTGCAGCTCATGTCAAAATATTTTAAGGCTGGATAATATTCCATGGTATGTATACACCACACTTTGTTTACCCACTTTCCGTGAGTAGGCATTTGAAATGTTTCTTCTGTGTGACTACAAAGTGTAAAACTGATATGAACACTGGAGTATAAGTATTTGTTTAAGGTCCCTGCTTTTGATTTTTGGGGGAATAAACCATTCTTGGTCTCTTTTATTGGTTCTTTTTCATCTCCACAAAGTCTAAATGCTGGAGATCCCCAGATTCAGGTATCAGACCTCTTTCTTTCATAACTTCATTCATTACAGGATTCCATTTGGCTTTAAGCTTTCAAATATTCAAAATCATATCAACATCTCTCCTGAATCCAGATTTATATATCCAAATCCGACATTATCTTGGAGACACTAATAGTCATCTCACACTTTTAATACCCAAAAGCCAACATCTGAATTATTCCATGTAAATGTGCTTCTTTCTTCCCATCCCAGGGCATGGCAACTCAATTCCTCCATTTTCCCAAGTCAAAATAGATTTTGTTGGAAGAACTAAGCATTACTCTTAAATACTTTCTTGGATCTCACATTTCTTTATTAACAAACCCTGTGGTTTCACCTTCAAATTCTATTTTGAGTCTGACAACATTTTTCATCAGCTATACCCCTTTTAGTGAAAATCATTGTTCACGCAGCCAGAATATTTACATCAGCCATTTAGTTGGTCTCCCTGCTTCCTTTGCCTACCCTTAACACAGTGGCAGTGGTGCTTTTAAAAGCTAAGTCAGATCTTGTCACTTTTATCAGAAGAAAAGGTGAATTCACTACCATGGCCTATGAAGTCTACATGGCCCTGGTTATGTCTTTGACTTCATGATCCTTTCTGTCTTACACCGTTTTCAGTAGTTCTTTGTTGTTCCTCTTTGCATGTTCCCACCTCAGGGCTTTTGTTCTTGCCCAGAGTGCTTACCTTTCCTTTAAAACACATCTCTACTCATATGACCCCAATCTTGTTAAAAAACTTACTCCACTGTGGTTCTGCAAAACAGCAAGTGTTCTCATCACACAGTCTACGGTCTCCTGACCTGCTCTGTCTCAGTGGAACTTAATCTTTTATCTGTTCCCCTATGCAGTGGGGCACTGGAGGCTGCTCCTCACAGGGCAAAGGGCTGTGGTTTCTAACCCTGCCGCAAGATTGTGGCTTCAAACCTACCAGGGTGAGAATATTTACCCACAGCTAATAAGGACACATGATAAATCAGGTAACACTCTCTCTCTCCTTCTCTCTCTCTCTCTCTCTCTCTCTCTCTCTCTCTCTTCTTTCTCTATCCTATTAACCAGCATCACCAGTTCCCTGTTCTTACACAGAATATTATATGAGAGCAGGCCTGTCTTTTTTAATTTGTTTGTTGCTGTTTCCTCAGTCCCTGAAACATACAGGCATTCAGTGACTATTCATCAAATCAATAGAGTTCACAATATAAAAGCCACCATTTTAATATATGGATTAGGAAAACAATACCCGATTAATTTTTAAAATTTAATTTTATTTGAATCTACCTTATGTGGTTCTAGTGATACTATATACCACCTAGAATTTAATTGTGACCTGAATATTTACAAGAAGTAGTATTGTTTTTCACATATACTTATTGGATATGACCAAGGTAAGTTGTTTGACATCAGTTTCACAATCTGTGCAATAGAGTGCCCTGACTTGCTTAACTTCCCACTTTAAATTTTGGAATCAATGGTGGCAGAACTTACACACACACCTGAAATTCTGCACCCCCTCACACCACATTTCATAGATGAAGATATAGAGGCATGACAGAAGAACTAACTTCTGCAAGCTTGCTAATGACACAGCTGGCAGCTAAACCCATATCTCCACTTTTTTAGCCCCATCTACTTTTCAATACACCTAAGGATGAAATACTTCCTAAGAATCCTGATGATAAAAAGAAAAATCTTCCTCAGCAGAAATTCTGAAGCTTTTCCAACAGTCCAGAGTAGAAGATACACTTTATGCTCTGACCCAAAACATACACTCATATGCATGAAGTTTCACAAAACTACATGCTTGGCACAAGACACTGAAGTTTGTTGTTGGTTTTTTTTTTTAAATGATTTTTTTTAAAAAAGATTTATTTATTCATTTATACAAGCACTGGGTACAGTCAGAAGCACGGGAGGGTGAGAGAATTCACCAGAGCCAGAGCGGAGAACAGAACAGGCAGACTGACAAAATACACTGCTGAGGGGAGCAGCAGGCATGGCAGGAGAGGTCTGTTGTACCATGTGGGAACCTCGCCAGAGGCCGGGGAGCCTGGGGATCGAACCGGCACTGCAGAGGCTGCGGGCAGCTTCGCAGCCCAGCATTCAACCACTGCGCCACCAGGGAAGGCCCTGAAGTTTTTTATTCTAGACATATCTATCTCATTGTATTGGTACTGTACATGAGCGACTACATTGATCTGCTCAGTCAGAAACCACTAATAGATCAAAAACTACATTGATAAGCAATCTTTTTAAAAGCAAACTTCCTTCTGGAGTGAAGATCTAGAAAGCTGAGTGTATATGGTATAGATAACATGTGTAAACCATTGAACCCCACTCTTTGCATACATGTCATAAACCTGGGAGGTGGGGGGAGGGAGAAGAGAGCAAGAAAGGAAAGACAAACGTATTTCAGATTTCAAATTATAAGGTGCTTGTTTGTTTGCTTTAATTTTTGCATTTGAATAAATATCTCCCAATTTCTCTCCAGTAAGTAATTTCAAAACAGGTAAGTTGAACAAAGGCTGTACAGGGGAAAGCAGAGCTGGAACCATATGTATTGTGTTGGAAGTCAACATTTAAAATTCATTAACAGGGCAACACGTAGATGCTTTTCTATTTCCTATGTTATTTCAAATCACAGCAGGCATGGAAAACAGATCATCTACAACCAGATCATGAATTTTTATGTAATGAGATGCTATTAAAAAAATAATAGGAGTATGCAGATAAATATTTGTGGGGTATTTTGAAAAATATCTGCTTCACAAATGTTCTGTAAATCCTGAAGAAATTTTGTCCACTCAATCTGCCTTCATGTTACATTGCCTTTCTCTCCTATATTTCTAAGGTTCTCTCACTTCTTATTGATATCTTTATAACCTTTTACTTAGTCCTGTTGCTTTCATTCTAGCCAACTCAGTAATCTCCTCATACAGTTTTTTGCTTTTGGGGCCTTCTTCTTCCTTATATGAGGTGATAAAAGGAAATCATCCTGCAATATTCTGGAGGAAGTTAGTCTCTCTTTGGCTCCTGCCAAGGAGCACTGCTGGCCACAGGAGATCTCAAAGATGGAAAAGGGAGCACTTCCAGGCCCTTGGAAGTCAGACTGGTGAGAGAAAGAGGCACTTATTCCTTGGTGATATTTTTGAGCAGTTGTATGAGATTTCAACAGAAACTGGCACATCCACTGAAATTTTCAATACATTACAATCATTTTTATGAATTATCTTTTTATTTTTGCACTTTGAGCTGAAGCTTTCTATGCAATTTAAAGATTATTAAACTGATATTAATAGCAATTTCTTTCTTGCCTGTCAATATACAAAACCCCTTTCAGCAAAATCCCTCCTCCAATCTTTCTGTGTAACATAACCTTTTCCAAATTAAGCAAGTGAAATGAAAATTGATTTTCTGCCGATCTGACTTGAAATTTTCAATAATAATAAGTACAAAGGTAATAATGATAATGCCAACAATAGTGGTTAATATTTACTGAGTGCTTTTGTAGGAGTGATAAGTTAAGGCAGTGGGGCTCAAATTTTGCTGCAAATTTGCCTTTCAAAACCCTGATGCCTTCCTTTTTCAATTAGACTCTTGTGGCACGAAAATCTCTGGGAGTAGGGGAATGGCATTAGCATTTTTTTAAAAGCTCTCCAGTGATTCCACACGCAGTTAAGTTTGAACATGCCGCTGCTAATTTTGCTAATGAACCATTTCATTTAATCCTTACAACAGTGACATGTAGTACTCATTATCATCACCATCATCACCACCACCATCATCATCATCACCAACACCATTTAGCCAATGTGGAAGGAGTCTGAGTCTCAGGAAGGTCACATAGGTAATATGCATCAGAACCAGGCTTTGAAAACTTTAAAGTAGATGGATACTCTTGGACACCAACAAAAAATAGGAAGGGGGAAAAGTCCAGAACATGGATAGCGAAAGCAAACTGTGATGGACCAAACAGTAAAAGCCAGAGTATTCTGAGTGTCAAAATCTTCCTCAAGAGAAGCATTTTAGGATCCAATCATGGTTTAACTAATTGAACACAGTACAGACCCTCGTTCTGTTCATTTATCAACCTTCAATAGACACGTAATAAACCACATCAATAAATGAAACATTTAACTGATAAGCAGCCTATGCACTGCAATAAAGGAGACAGATTCAAACTTGAAAGGCAACTCCCCATGTGGCAGAGGAACTGACTTTGATCCCTCCCCCCAACACCTGGAGACAAAAGGGATCTGATGGAGTGTAGGCATCTGTCTTTACCCAATATTGACAATAAACTTTCAAATGAGGCCAATAAACTTGTATTGAAAGACAAACATATAACTATGTTGTTGATATAGTACTTGGAACTATCAGGGTTACACAAAACTTGGCTGAAATTGGAGAAGAAAAGATCCTTTCTTACTTAAAACTGTGAACAATTTTGAATCAACACAACATTAATGATAATAAGTATGAGATCAAAGCATTGAAACCCCATTATCTTACTGAGATGTACATAAATGATAAGATGTTTTCGCATGAAAAAGTTTCAGAAAATTTCTTGAAAATAACTAATTTTTTTTCATTTTCCTGAAGATAACTTTAACCCTTTTAGCAATAAGACCAATATTTGAGTATTAGCTTTAATATGGCAGACTTCACCAGCAACTGCTGCCTTAATCTATGTGAACAATAAAATTATTCCAGGTGATTATTTTTCTTTCTGTAGCTCCACAGCAACAGGCACTTTTTTGATGTCAAAAAAGGATTTTTGACTTTTAAAGATAAAACAAAAGCTGCAAGCAGATACTCAAATAGAAAATCACTAGTTTAATCAATTATGAAAAGAAGCAGAGTTCCGGAATGACATCTGTGCTTCCTCAATTGCCAATATTCTGTCTGCTAGAAAGGAGCTATTTAAATTACTAAAATTTAAATACAATAAAGAGCAGTTTCCCAGTTTGACAGTCAACACATTCTTACCAGTATAACCTATGAGATAACTAAGTTAAAATGTATGTCTGTGTATGCTTATTTATATGCCTTTATTCAATATTTTTAAATAATCTTCAAAAATAAACTGCAAAAACTGCTTCAACTATTTCATCAGTAAGTTTTTCAAACCCAAAACACTAACATTACACACAACTAACTTCAAAGCATGCAGGTCCTCCATAGATTAATTTGCAGAAAAAAATTTGACAGCCTTTGATTCATGGACAGAATGAATTCAGTTGCAAAGGCTAAGAGTTAGAGGATCTTGCTTATCATGCCTAAATATTCAGTTCATGTGTGCTTAGGTGGACCAAGGAGTTTTTCAAAAACTCTATAACATTTTGGGCCTCCTCGGCGGCGTAGCGGGTTGAGCACAGCACTGTGAAGCTGTCCCCAGCCTCTGTAGTGCGAGTTTGATTCCCGGCCAGCCAGGGAGATACCCACATGTCACGGCAGACATCTCCTGCCTCGCCCGTTGCTCCCCTCACCAGTGCTTTAGGTCCATCTGCCTGTTCTGCTCCCCGCTGTCTCTGGTGAATTCTCTCACCCTCCTGTGCCTCTGGCCTGTACCCTAGTTCTTGTATAAAAAAATAAATCTTAAAAAAAAACCAAAAAACTCTAGAACACTTTAACTATTTAGAATTATCTGGTAATTTTGACAATGTTATTTTTTTTCCAAGCAAAACTAAAAGGAAAGGATATGAAGCAAGTCCCTACTTCCGACTGCCTATATATTCCCTTATTCTTTCTTTCTTTTAACAATAATGAAAGTGTTTAGGGTAAGCTGACTTATGGAAGGACCGGCTGTTGTAGAGAGTGTTACATCATTTGTGACAGAGAAACTTGTAAAATCGGGGCCATCAGTGACACGGGGACACAGCTATGTAACCGGTGGCAGCTGGTGCATGCGCAGCGCTCAGCTTCCTACCTTAGGAGCTTTGGCATGTTTCCCACATCTGGCATCCTTGACAAGGCTGAGATCTAATAGCTCTGTCTCCTAGAAGACAAAAATGTGAAATTGTTAAGCATCCGCACAGGAACATTTTCTTTGTTTTATGTCATTGACATCACTTTTAAAAAAGGAATATTATCTGGAGACCTGCCAGAAGATGTCTCTGCAACTAGGATATGTTTTCCTCCTACATCACATATCAATTGAATTAAAATGGAAACAAAAGAATGGCAAACTGCTAAATGCTAGCTTTAATATGTAGTTTGAATATGCTTTAAAATATAATGTGTGAGGTTTGGATTCAGAGTCTATCCTATAGGCCTTTCTAAAGTCATGATGTAACAGGCAACCCTGTTTCAATTATTATTGAAAAATAATCACAAGAGTCACTCTGAGTTTAAGGCCATGATGGATTAGGGGGTAGGGGATGGAAGGAGATAGTCCCTTCAGCTCATAGGATACCCAGTTCCCTTGGATGAGGTAAAGAGATGGATTGGTGTCACTTATTGCCCCCCCCCACCTCAAACATCTGCACATACAATTATGCATGATCTTTTCATCTACCCATTAAACATTACTGAACACCTATAATAAGGTACTCTAGGACATAAGACACAAAAGATAATGATCAATTCTTTGAATGGACCTGCCATTAAATAGGAGATTAAAGACATGAATATGTGTAAGAGCAGGGAGAGTAAGTTAATGTGAAATCAAGTGTTAACTGATAGGAGTTCAGAAAAAAGTTCAGAGAGGAGTCATTGAGCATGGAGAAGCAAAGTGGGAAGGAAGCAAATATCCAAACAAGAAAGGATCAGAGTTTTGGGTAATCCCTTAAGATATTCATGGCCTCTAAGCACTTATAGATGGAGAACACTGCAGGGGAAGGGGCAGAGAGGAGGAGAAGGACAGAGAAGCATCTAGGAGTAAAGAAGAGCACGAGGAGAGGAGTTCATATACGGGACGTTCAGTAACCCATTCCTGGGGTACAGAACATCTGAAGAAAGGTCAACGGGAGATGACACCAGAAAGAAATATGGGTGAAAGGATGTGAATGCCGAAAGCCAGGCTAGGACACTGAGCCGTGAGATTTGTGACAAGCTCATGACCCAGTTATACAGTGAACTCTTAACATCAACTCAGTAGGACTGTGGTGCAATGAGCAGAGCCATCTAAAGTTACTCCAGCCTCTGTCCAGAACCTACTTTTTCTGGATAATGAGCCAGCGTCATTAATCCCCGTCACCAGCAGGAGGCACTGCACCATAGTTCAGCTGCTCCTGACAGTGGGAGCTGTCAGCTGCTGTGCCCAGACAAAGCCTTTAAATAGCTGCTACCAACTATAGATATTTGGTGTAAATGTGCTGATTAATTTCCCATCTAAGACTGATGTCATGATTGTAGTGTAATAAGGGTCAAAGAGAGGGTGGAGTCCCTCCACAGGAAAGCAAACACACAGCAGGTCCGATGGAACACATGGCCTCAGCACACTCCACTGTGGGCTAGAGAATAGGGTATAGTCTTTGCTTCTTCTGCTCAACTTGTAAATTTCCTTTCCCTCATTTCAGCATATTCTTTTAACCCATCCCTCTGCTGTGTGTGACTATGGAAATATTCCCAATCCCTATGGAAACCTTCCCAGGTAAAACTCAGTAAGGAATTTGCAGGGCAGAGTAAGTGATACCACAGTTCGCCTAAGGCCTCACCATCCACAATATTGAAGGTAGCTTATGATGTTAGATAAGAAAGGTCTCAACTATAGAACACAATACTTCACTCAAGCAAATCCATAAGAGAACCCTCAGACATGAAGAGGCAGATTTATCTCCACAACAACAGCCATCACATATGTTGAAGAGGAGAAACAGGAAGAGACTCAAACTTGGGAGTTCAATCCAGATGACAAGAACTAAGTGAATATTTGAGAGAAAGGAGGCCAAATGAAGGTAGAGGTATTAGGAACAATGATTAGTGAGAATAAAGAGGGATCCTAAACAGCTCTAGGGGTTCCATCTTTTTATTGAGAGTGGGAAGTTTGGGCAAAATGAAAATACATTTTAAAGATGTTGGCTTGAGGGTTAATTCAAGTGGAAATGCTAGCCATTAATTCACTCAAGCATTATCTATTGATGCTGCAATGTGACAGGTACAAGATAGATACCAAAGAATGTTACATAGTCCCAAAAAGGAAAGATAAGATCACTGTTTTAAAGAACACACACACACACACACACACACACACTATCGTACAAGTTTCTTCCACTACCTGAAAGTGGAGTGTGCCTATGAAATCTTCCCTAAGCTGGGCCTCCCTGGTGGCCTAGGGGTTAAGTCTCAGTGCTATCACCACTAAGGCCTGAGTTCAATCCCCAGCCAGGGAGCTGACCCACATGGCACAGGAGACCTCTCCTGTCTTGCCCATTGCTCCCCTCAGCAGTGTATTTCAGTCAGTCTGCTGTTCTGCTCCCCACTCTGTCTTTGGTGAATCCTCTCACCGCCCCCCCAACCTGCCCCAGCACCTCTGGCCTAGACCCCAGTTCTTCTAAGCAAATAAAGAAATAAATAAATCTTTTAAAAAAGAAATCTTTCCTAAGTGAAATGGTACAAAATGAATAAACAAATAGCATTATCTCAAATAGAAAATTTTTGAGCATGCCCAGACCCAAAACAACCTGCATAGGCTTACAAAATAACACGTAAAACCTAAAGTCATATGAGCATGCAGCACTGGCAGGAGGGCTATGATATATATACACAGTCTACATTGAGAAGCTCTCAGGGAAGGAGCTTGGCAGGGCCACTCTCACCTCTCAGGGAACACACGATGCCTCTAGAACAGCTGCTAAAAGACCAATGCTGATGTTATTTACACTATTGTCAAGTTTGGCATTTTGACCTAAAAGGGAAAATGCTCTTCAGACTTCTTTCTGTTAGCAAAAACAGGTGCTAATGTAGATCTTTGGTAAGTGTTAACTGGCATAATGTTAACTTTTTAAAAGCAGTAAGACACTAAAGTGGTTCAAAGTGCACTGCAGATATGGAATGCAAATGGCTCTGGGGTCTTTGTAGCCAACTTGCAAAGATTACTTGGAGTCTGTTAGTCTTATAATGTGTATGGGGGGTGAGGGAGATTGTAAGGGTGGTCTAGAGATATGACAGGACTATACAAGTGCACACGGGCATAAACTATATGCAGAAAAGCAAGGTCAGTACACACAGCACGAGCACAGGGAGAGGTACCATCATCACATCTGGATGAGAGTACTCTTCTAATTGTTTGTAAACTGTAACATTAATGTTTAGGCACTTTTGCATATGTGTTGCAGGATGCTCCACAAAGATGCAGAATAAAAATCATACACACTATATTTATCTAATTTTTTTAAAGATTTATTTTTTGATGCATACAAGGACTGAGGTACAGGCGAGGGGTGTGGGGGGTGAGAGGATTCACCAGAGACAGAGTGGGGAACAAAACAGGCAGATTGACTGAAATATACTGCTGAGGGGAATAGCAGGTGAGACAGGAAAGGTCTGCTGCACCATGTGGGTAGCTCCCTGGCCGGTGGGGGGAATTGAACTCCTGTTGTAGTGGCTGTGGAGAGCTTCATAGATTACATCTTAACCCCTTGTGCCATCAGGAAGGCCCTATATTTATCTAATTTTATAGCAACATTTTCTATTCAAGGAAATTCTTTCCAGTTGAACAACACTAGGCTTAAACTTGTTTGTTCATACACACTGAGTTCATACTAAGTTCACCAAGAACTAGATCTTAGCAGGAGTCATTGTATAGAAGTTTTTATATTATAGATAATGAACACTTTTTCTATTTTTAGCTGCAGAGGAAGCATGATTTCTCCAAACCACAGAGGGTAGTTAACTCCAGCTGCCCTGGGGATTCACTTAGATACCACAGCAACTAAGAAACTTCTCTTGCCTGCAAGTAAAATTGTGTGTATAGCAAAACCACCACAGGGCACTATCAGTGTGGGTAATGTGGCATGGGAAAGACCCAGATGGAAACGCTGTCCATGGACTCATTCAGCTAGAAAGCAATGATTAAAATAGCGTCTCCCATTTCTATTAACATGCAGCAGCCACCCCTCTGGGGTTTAACTACATCTTATTCTCTCCACCACCAAAAAGAAAATGAGGAACCCAATGCACAGGACCACAGAAATGTTACTTGTGTCATTAAAACTTTTTCTAGGTTAATTTTCTTGTGTTAATAGCTTTAACAAGCCACTCTCATTATTTGAAAGGAGTGAAATGGTCCCTTTCTCAATTCATTGAAGAGTTAATTTTCCAGCATTTTGTAATTCACTATTTCTTTACACTTTTCAAAGGACAGGGAAATAACATGATTTTGAAGCAGAGAGCCTAGGTTTGAAGAAGAGCCCTAAAGTTAATTAGTTATGTATTTGGCTATTCATTGTACCATGTCAAGCATCAATTTTATCATCTATAAAATGAGTATGCTAATACTTTCTACAGCAGTGGCTCTCGAACTTAGCCTGCAGTAGAATTACCTGGAAGACTTGTTAAAACACTGCTTAGCTTGGTGCCATCCATCAGAGTTTCTGGTTCAGGAAATCTGGGACAAGCCTGTGAATCTGCATTTTAATAAGCTCTCAGGTGATGCTGATGCTGCTGCCCCACAGGCCATACTTTGGCAAACACTGATTTATCTCCATTCATAGGGTTGTATTACAAGATCTTTTTAGGTTAACATAACTGATAAAATTATACATTACATATATGTTATACTATGTTGGATCAAGAACTATAACTATCATGACACCTACTGAATGCACAAATGTGTCTCCATGATAAATAACCCAGGATTAATTTTATTAAATTGAAGAAAAACTATTGATAGACAAATACCATCAATCTTTAATTAGCGTCCTTAGCGTTAAAATTTATTCTAGGGCCTCCCTTGGTGACGCACAGGTAGTTGAGCCCAGTGCTGTGAATCTGTCTGCAGTCTCTGCAGCACGGGTTCGATCCTGGCCAGAGGGCGAGATACCCACATGGTGGCAGACCTCTCCTGTATCACCCATTGCTCCCCTCAGCAGTGTATTTCAGTCACTCTGCCTGTTCTGTTCCCCCTTCTATCTCTGGTGAATCCTCTCACTCTCCCACACATCTGGCCTGTACCTCGGTTCTTGCATAAATAAAATAAAATCTTTAAAAAAAAAATTTCTTTATACAAGAAAATGTCTCTAAATATTCAGAAGTTTTATGTTTTCTAAAAATGCCATACTATATAACCTTTGTGTCATACTTCTCAGCATTAGAGACATATATAGAAAGGTGAAAAAGGAAATTTGTTCTTATCACCTTTAAGCTCAACTGATAATGGAAAGGGGACTAGAATCCCAATGCCTGTGAACTACCTGGACCAGTAATGGAAGAATGAGCCAATAGATACCCTTATTTCCAAAGCACAGGATGCCCCCTTGCAAACCTTGGAAACCATATTCCTAGGACACATCAATACATCAACTAAGATATAGGCAGATGTGCCCTCTCCCTTATTATGTATGGATTAAAAGTGAATTAGCAGTAGTCAAGGATTTACTTTTGATATTCTGAATGAGTGATAAGAACACTGAGAAAATCAAGCTACAGGGAGACTAAATTTCTCTGATGTTTACTATTCAGCAGAAAGATTTCAATCCATCAGCCACAAACATGCTGTGAGGTAGATGAGCCATGAAATGCACTGCAAACTCAGGAAAGAATACAATTTAAAACTCAACTCTTTTCTAGCATACGAATTTCTGTGCATTGTCACCAAATTCCATTAGTCACCCAATATAATAACGTACTTCACGTTCACACAATATATAATCAGAGCTGCAATTACAGTCATAAACATTTCACAGGGAAGATATTAATGGCTGGGTGTGGGGGATGACTGTGTGTACCTCCACATGTGGTCTATTCATTAAGCTGTTCAACCTCGATTTACCAAAAGTGGAAGACATTAACATGTTTTACTGACTGTCAAACCTCCTGAAAATGCCCAATGTTAAAAAAAAAAAAAAACACACAAAAAACAAAGAACTACTAGACTCCTTTAATGGAGGATTTTAACTTTAAAAGAGATGAAATAGACCCAACTTTTTGTTCCTTAACTTTATTCTATTTCTGGGGAGTAAAAAATCTGTGTAGTATACTTCTGAAAAGAAAAAAATATTCCCTGCAATTTCTCACACCTGGTCTCACTCCCCTTGTCCCCTAGCCTAGATATCTGTCTTTCTTTCCCAAAGCCTGCAATGGAGCTTCTGTGGAGGAAACACCAATGGAAATGAGATGCCCAGTTCATCAACAGCAACAACAGCAGAGAAAAGACAAACCGAACATATCTGGCTTTCTTTATTTAGATCAAACTAGGTTAAATGAAGAACAAGTTTCATAGAACTAGGAAGCAGAAAACTTAAGTTGTCACTTGGAATTAGCATTTGTGATCTATACACTATTAAGAAAGTTACTACAGATGTTTCTGCTTTGCATTTTTGCCTGTCAAACAGAGATGCAGATGCCAGCAATAGCTTCTTCATTGGGTTGTTGCTAAATCAATTGAGATAGTAAACAGGTTCTCTGCTTCACAAGCAGAGAGTACTGCATACAGAGAAACTCTGATGCTTGTTACCTGCATTTCCCATTCCAATTAAAAGGGAAAAGATGCTAGCAGAAAAGTTATATATATATATATATATATATATATATATATATATGTCATTCAGAAGTAAAACATAGAACACAGAGATGGGAATCTGAGGACTTAGTACTCTATAGGGATGCTTCACAAAACCTTTAAACCAAAATAAAAGAGGTTACTTCTAGAGGAAACTGATTTTTACTTTTATGTACGGCAGTTAAACACAAAATAAAACTAATATTTGAAATGGAGAAAAGCAATGAGGTCGTTACTGTGTGAGGAGTTGCATTATGACTGTCTCCTGGGGTTTCTCCACGTGGCTGTGAAGGCCTTAACTAAGACCTTGCTCTTTCATCTCTAGCTGGCAGTACTTAGCACAGATTGAGATTCTGCTCCAGCCTAATTTATTGAATGAATGATGTCCTGCTGCTGAAATATAAGGTGTTGTCTTACTTTGGTCTAACAGGCACACGGGACATAAAATATCAGTAGACCCACCTTTACCTGGAAAACCAAACAGAGGTCTAACTGTAATAAGCAACCCAGGAAGTTACTTGTTAAACTATTGTCAACTAATTTTTCCCACACTTACATCCTCTTCAATGTCACAAAATAAATGCGAGAGGGGGTAAGAAGTGGCGGGTCCAACACCCGCAGATGTTATCTGTTCTATTCTTAAATCTGATTCTAATTCTGGCCCTACTGCCAAATTCTTTGGTCCATTGATATTTGTAGGTATATGGTAAATATGGCAGTTAATGTAGTGATATCTTTTCATTTTTACCCCTTTTCTTTAATTTCTTGAATCACTGTCCGATTGCCTCTCCTAGAGAAGTAAGGAATCCTCTGTGGTTCAGAATTGATGCATTGTTCTAGGAATCAAGGGCAGGCTATGGGGAAATACTGAATCCATATGTCAGATGATCTCTCTGAATGCATTATTTATTCCAAATGTACTACTTGGTAAGGAACAAATGGTATACAAGTCAAATAAATGAACAGGGAGATTATGAAAGAGATTGAATGAAGCCTAGAGATATATGCAGAAGATAAAAACAGTAACTGTTCATATAATATCTATCTATATGTGAGGTGTGGACTACATAAAACTTAAGAGTCTAGAAAATGCATGTCACATTCTTTTACTTAACAAATATTTACTGAGCACCTGCAGTGTGCCAGGCATGAAGCTAGGTACTGAGGATCCAATGGTGATCTAAAGGAAATGCAGTCCCTGTGCTTGTGGTGTAGACAGACATCAATCTAGACAGCTCCAAGAAGTGCAAATTTACAACCAAGAGTAAAGGTACAGAATCCTATGGAAATTGCCCCAGACAGAAAGGTCACTCTGAGGAAGTTATCAGAGAGTTTATTTATGAAAGAGGAAACAAAGAGGATGAGTGAGTGGATAAGAATGCCTGAGACCAAGGGAAGAGCACGTGTAACTGCCTTACAGAAGGAAGGAGCAGGGCATATAAGGACAGAAAGAGCAGAGTGCTGGCTGGAGTAAGCAGCATGGTTAATGTCTTAACCAGCTAGGTGATTGTGGCCATTATAAGGATTTTTGTGTCATTACTCTAAAAGTAATTAACTTAGCACAGTGGTTAAGAATAGCACAGGGATAAGCCTCCCTGGTGGTGCAGCAGGTTGAGCGTGGTGCTGTGAAGCTGTCTGCAGCCTCTGCAACACCGGTTCAATTCCTGGCCAGCCAGGGAGATACCCACATGGCACAGCAGACCTCTCCTGGCTCACCTGCTGCTCCCCTCAGCAGTGTATTTCAGTGCTTGTGCCTGTTCTGCTCCCTGCTCTGTCTCTGGTGAATTATCTCACCCTCCCGTGCCTCTGGCCTGTACCCCGGTGCTTGCATAAAGAAATAAATCTTAAAAAAAAAAAAAAGCACTGGCATGAGCAGATCTTTATGTTGAAAAGGCCACTCTGGCTGCACTGTAGGGAATGGACTTCAGGGAGCCAAAGGAGGAAGTGGTGAGGGGAGAAATGGATAGATACTGGAACCAGCATGGTGGTGGTCACAGGGCAAGGATAGCTCAGAAGTTAAATGGTTTAGATTCAGTGGCAGTTTAGCTGTTGGGAATAGGTAGGGAAGTCTGAGCCACAGTTGAGAGGCAATAGTCTAGGATGAAGGAGCTAAACCAGAAGGAACTAAATCAAAAACAGAAGAAAAAAAAGTATCGCTAGGGGCCTCAGTGGTAGCGCAGGAGGTTGAGTGCAGCGCTGTGAAGCTGTCCGCAGCCTCTACAGTGCCGGTTCGATCCCCACTGGCTGTGGAGATACCCCACATAATGCGGCAGACCTCTGCTGTCTCACCCACTGCTCCCCTCAGCAGTGTATTTTGGTCAGTCTGCCTGTTCTATTCTCTGCTCTGTCTCTGGTGAATCCCCTTACCCTCCTGCACATCTGGCCTGTACCATGGTTCTGATATAAAAATAAATAAATCTTTAAAAAAACAGTATCTCAGGTATCTCTAAGAGGAGCTGGTGGTTATCAGTCCTAAAAGCTATTAGGAGTTTGAATCAAGAAAATAAAAACTGAAACTATATTGTGATGAAATTAAATGAAATTACATGTGATGAAATTAAACGTTTTTGCCACTAAAGGAAGCAACTTTAAGTAACAAATTAATATTAACAAGAGCGGTAGTAATCATAACTAATAGAGAATCAACAATGTGCCAAGAATTATAAGGGAGAATTGGCATTTATTATCTCATTAGTCCATGTATTACCAATGCAACATGATTATTATATCTGTCCATTTTGCAGTTGAGAGAATTACAGAGAAGTAAAATGACTCCTGTTGTCAATTGCAGAACTGCATCACAAATCTTGACTTTTTAATTCAGAGCAGGCAGAATTCCAAAAAGGCCATCGTGATTCCTGTTCCCTGGGAGCCACATCTTTGTGCAATCCCCTCTCTGAGTGCAATTAGTACATGCAATTTGGGTCTAATCAACAGGATAGGGTAAAGGTGAACTCCCATTCCCGTTATTATGCTACCTTCCATGATATTTGAAAAGAGATTTTGCAGGTGTAATCAAGGTCCTCTAACAAATGACTTAAAATTAACAAAAGATATCCTAGATGAGTCTTTAAAAGAAGACCTAGAAGTGAGAAATTGCAGAAGGGGAGATACTACTCTGCAGGCTACATAGTGTATTGCTTATGAAGTTTATGAAAAAGCAAGACCTCTGAGAGCTAAGGGCTTCAGTCCTGCAACGGCGAAGAACTGGATTCTGTCAACAACCTTCATGTATGAGCCTGAAAGAGAACTCCAGCTCCAGAGAACACAGCCTAGCTGACTTTGTTTTTTTTAAAGATTTATTTATTTATTTATACAAGCACTGGCTGGGTACAGTCAGAAGCGCATGTGGATGAGAGAATTCACCAGAGCCAGAGGGGAAAGCAGAGCAGGCAGAATGACGAAGTACACTGCTGAAGGGAACAGCGGGCATGGCAGGAGAGGTCTGCGCGCCATGTGGGACCCTCACCAGCGGCGGGGGATTGAACCGGCGCTGCAGAGGCTGCGGGCAGCTTCACAGCCCAGCGCTCAACTGCTGAGCCACGGGGGAGGCCTCTAGCTGACATTTTTTAATCTAGCCTAAGCAGGTGGGACTGGACCCCACTGAAATTGATGTTTATTGTTTTAAGCCACTAAATTGTGGTAATAGATAACTAATACACCATACCTTCCAAGTACCTATACTTTTAATTAAACAGGAATGTAAATGAATTTACATATCTTAGCATTGTACCCAACATAAAAATGACTACAATGTAGGCATGAACATTTTAATATATCCAACGGGAAAAAATCCTATAATGGAATGAGTATTTTAGAACTGGAAGAGATCCCAGATGTGGAAACTGAGTCCCACAAAAAAAGACATCAATGCCCAAGATCACTGAGATTGAATACAAGACAGAAAAAGAATCCAGTTTGCCCCAGACCAATTTTTTTTCTCTGAAATACTTTTTCAGTATTGATAAAATATCAGGAATAGTAGCCGAGTAATGGAAGTAGAAAAGAGAGAACATGTCTTTCTTAATGCACAAGAAAAATATCATGATAAAAAGAAGATAACACTATTTTTTTAAGACATTCTGTCTCTAGAAGGCAATGTGAAGTTATTATAGCAAATATATTGTCAACTTTTTCTTTGTAGAAAACATAGTTCCATCCTTGGTTATGCAAGCGCCACATTTCCTCCTTATGCCCTTCTTAAGATCCCTAAGAGATATTTTACACATTCATCTAAGAATAAAAAGTTGCTTAAGATGAAAATTTGTTGCAACTAAACATAAAATTATATCCATAATCAAACATTTAACTCATTATATTGCACATACAATTATTAAAACTTTACTGTGACACTGATCTTTATAACCTGGTAAATCAATGACTGGGGAGGGGATTGGAGGGAAAGGAGTTGACACATATGCTCCCAAGATTCTAGAGAATATTTTATCAGGAAATATCTTGTAGTAAATTTTTTAAATGATGAATGAAAAACATGAAATTTAAAGTGATAGTAACTGGTTTTATTTATTATTATTTGGTGAACATTATAGAAAGCTAAGAAAGAAGGCTCCCTATAAACAATGGAAAATCTATATGTATTCTAAAAAGAACTAATATCAGGAATATATTGGTTGTTTAGAATAATGTTTTATTTTATTAACAGGTATCTCCTGGAGGGATTTGTTGATCTATACCTATTTCACTATGATTGAACAGCAAGCCAAAATTTTTTATATGGTAGTGCAAACTATTTCTAGTCCCTTAATGTAATATTTGAGCACACGACTTACCTGCTTGTGTGATTTAATTCTTTCATTTCCCTAGACGGTGGTTCTCAAATGGACAAATAACAATAAATGTTAAGGACTCAAAATAATTTTGTTTTTTTTTTTGAAACACATGTGCAATTTATTATTTTTTATTGAAGTATCATTGGTTTACAATACTATATATGATTAAGGGAATAGGCTTTGTTTTTAGTTGAAACTATCAATATGACAATAAAGATTGCATTGTCACAGTTTTCTATTATGCCTATACTCAGCTAAAGCCCTCATTTTAGGCTAAGCAGATTAACTAGAAACAGCATCAATCATTTGGCAAATAGTTTCATAAATGCTGAAAACCGACTTTGTGGATATTTTGGATAAGCTTAAAATCCAATCTCCATAAAGGGTCTCTTGAAAAGAAATATGTAAATTATGTAGATTAATCAGGCAAACAAGCTGTTTCCACATGAAAAGATGATTTAAACATAGCCAAATTTTCCCTTTAAATCATCTAAAATGATATCTCTGATCTATACCTACTTCACTATTGCTGAACAGCAAGCCAAGCTTTTTTATATGGTAGTGTAAGCTATTTCTAGTCCCTTAATGTAATATTTGAGCACACAACTTTTCTGCTTGTGTGATTTAATTCTTTTATTTCCCTAGCCCAGTGGTTCTCAAAGTATGGTCCCTGAACCAATAGCATCAGCAATAATATCCCCTTGAAACATGTGAAAAATGCAGATTCTCAGGTTCTGCACTAAACCCACTGAATCAGAATTTCTGAGGTCAGGCCTAAAAATCTGAATTTTAATTAAGCTTTGGGGGGTGATTCAGATGCAATCTGAAATTTGAGAAACTTTGCCTTAGATATTAAATGGAGCCAATGGCGGCCCACAGAGAATGTTAATTATTCAGGGCTAGAACTTGTAGGACATTCTCACAATTGAATAAGCTGCCTAGTTCCATTTAAGAAAACACCTGCACCAGAGTCCTAAAAGCAATAAGAAAACAGAGAAGACTACTTGAGAAATGTCTTCTTCAGATACCTGGTCTTAGCAAGAGCTCCATTATGAATCTAGATTGAAGCAGGGGTTTTCATATTGAGTCCTAGAGTCCAGAGATTCTAAAGGTGGTTGGCCTACTTCCAGATGTTCTCATTCAATCCTGTGTACAAAACATCTGGACTAGCAATTAATGTATTTCCTTTTCTCTTCAATCACACAATCAGCAAACTGCTGACATACTTTTCTGAAGGATTAAAAAACGGCATTTCACCTTGCCTTCCACAGTAGCCACTTTATAATATCCACACAAATAAACTCATTTTTCTCCTTTAGCTACCCTGACAGATACCACAAACTTTTTTGCTCAAAAGTTTACATTTTATCCTGCCAAGCCTCTGCCTATGTTCTGACAACCTGATTTTTTTTTTTTAAGATTTAATAAAATTTTCTTGCTTCATCAAGGATATTCTAACAACTTTTTTAAATTTAGGGTTTATGGACATTAAACAACACACACTTGAAAAACTAATGGATCTTCTGATAGAAGCCAAAAGAAAAATTGAAAATATCTTGAGACAAACAAAAAGAAAACAATATAGCAGAGCTCGTAGGAAAAACCACATTTTGATGAACTTTTAATCTCACCTGATATCCTAAATATGCAAGGAGTTATGTTTATTCCCAAATGAAATATTTTTAGTTGACAAGAGTGCAATAATATGCTTTTATTTTTCCTTGTCAAAGAAGACTTGCTTCTTAAGAACACTTAGTTTTCTGACAAGGCAAAAAAAAAAAGTCCAACTGAGCTTTTCCTAATGCTAATTTCTAGGGAACAGAACTAGGCCTGTCTATCATGCTTAATGAATTTCCCGAGAAGATGAATATTCACCGAGTTCTATCAGCAAATCTTTCCCAATGTCCTACCTATGTGCATAAATTCACCTGAAGTAAACACATTTTCATTCAACTGTCGATCATGCTCAACACCAGTCACAGGTATGCAACAATGAGAATAGCTGTTCATATCAACAGCTATACATAATTGAAACCGTAACAGGGAGACCCTGATGTGAAATAGGTTGCTTGACTGTGGGTCCTCACCCACATGCTTAAAAGGGACTTATAATAAGACTCAACTTCAGGCACACACAAAAAAGGTTAATAAAGGGTGTATTTACAAAAGAAGGGAAAATAAACGAATAACTCAGGGAGAAAGAGAGAGAGATAAATGGGCGAATGCATCTTACCAGTTCCACTGAGCTGGAACCCCAATAGTATGCTGAAAACCAGTGAAAAACCAAGGACCCCCAAGGTCCACATGTCTGGTTATATACCAAACCTGGCTGCTTAACTCCACCCTCAATTCCCAGCAATCCTCCCTTTGGTGGTGATGCATTATGGGATTTGTAGTGCTTGGTGTCTTGGATCTCTTTGGTCTGAGGTGTGGGTGGGGTCCATGCAATCTATTTGTGGGGTTTGTTCAGGATATCCCTTCCTCCCCAGCAGAAACATTTCCTAAATTTACGGGCCCTTTCCAGCTACTCAGAACATTTTCATAAAGCTCTTGTAGGTAACCCTATAAATGGGCATCTAGTCCTTGCTGGTCCTTTACTGGTTAGACACCTGTTCCCCAGTCTGCTTGCTTTCCTCCTAACCAATGACACTCTGACTACTTTTGGCCTCCCAGAGCCTTCTCACACAGATGCACAGAGAGCTCATAGCTGACCATTCCCAGGAGCAGAAATACGAAAGCCCAGTGACTTAGTTTTGGGAATAAATAAATGCCCTGTCTAAAGCTGTGACTTCACCTGAAAGCTTCTTTCGCATCACTGTTCTACTCCCTTACTGTTGTCTCCTGGAATTTCTTTCTTAATAAATCTCTTACACACAGCCACTCGTATTTGGGTCTATTTGGAGAACATGATCTAAGACAGTTGTCATTTTTAATAATCAAATTAGAAGACAAAATTATTCTGAATTGCATACTTACTATTTTTTAAAAGCACCTTTTTATATTAATAATTTTCTTTGTTTTTTGTATATTTCTCAAAATGTTTTAATATTTTCTTTGAAAATAGTTTTTATAATTATGATATATCTGCTAAAGAGCATTCTTTGAGAAGGTGAGTTCTCAAACACTATATACTCTATTTTATCTTCTATCATCCTTAATCAAGTTGTAAAATATTTTGACCATTTCCTTGGAAATGAGAACATATCATCTAATCTAATCAGCAAATGGTTTCTCAAAAGCTTTGTCACATCATTATCTAAGAGACAGTACCTGATTTTAAGGGAGAAAGTTTCTTACTATAAAAAAAAGCTATAAAAAGCATCAGCTACTTAATTCCCAAATCAGTGATAATTTTTATCATATTCAGTACTAAAAAGAAATATGTTCATATCCATTATATTTTAGGTCACTTTCTTTTTGGCCAAGATTTACTCAATTTTTAACCATCTACTCTTTCTTTTCTTCTTAAAAAAAAATCTATTCATAAGGGAACATACAAGCACCAAAGGCAAAAAAAAGGATTTATTCCATAATTTTATCACATTTTTTCATTTCATAATTTAATCAGAACTTTAGTTAAAAATAAATATTTTTAAAGGAAATTTTATATAAGTGAACATTTTTTGAGACTTTTTGAGACATTTTCACAAACACTATTGATTTAGTATCACCACCTCTGTGTAAAGAGAGGGTACATAAAAAGCAATCAAAGACAGACCCAGTCTGTGATGAGGACAGATTTGAAATACAGTGCATGGGAAGCCATTGAAGACCTGTTCCTGAAAAGAGAACCTGTGGAAAAAAGGAAAAAGAAAAGACCTGATAACCATTAAGAGATCCAACTAAAATTTACTGAAAGGACAAGAAAATTCTATATAAAGGTTAGCCGCCAAAATTATGGGATAACTCAGAAATGGCAAAGATTTAGAAGAGGGAGATGAAATCGGGACTAAGAAATCTGTAGAAATAAGACTTCAGTAGCTAATGGAAAAAGCAGGGAATTTTTATAACCTTTCTGTAAGTTAATTTTATTTATTTAAGGATTTATTTAAGATTTATTTATTTATACAAGCACTGGATACAGTCAGAAGTGCGGGAGGGTGAGAGAATTCACCAGAGCCAGAGCAGGGAGCAGAACAGACAGACTGATGAAATACACTGTTTAGGGGAGCAGCAGGCACAGCAGGAGAGGTCTGCACGCCATGTGGGACCCTTGTCCAGTGGCCAGGGATTGGAAAGGCACTGGAGAGGCTGTGGGCAGCTTCGCAACCCAGTGCTCAACCACTGCGCCACCAGGGAGGCCCTCTGTAAGTTAATTTTAAATTGAAATATTTTCAAGAGAGAGTACAGGATTTTAAATTACCGAGGCATGATATGGAAAGATTTGGAAGATGGGGTGGTGGATTACTTGTCATGAGGAAGGTTATATAATTGATCTTGATGGAATTCTTTAGCTTGGGGCTGAACAGAGAAAAATGGAGCAATATGTCTGTATGCTTAGCATTTGCACCCATAATAATGAGAAAGGAAATAACAGTATGCAAAAACTCTTTTCCAAGACCTTATGTTTATTCCAATCACAGCTTCAGAACAGTGGATAGAAACAAAAGAAAGAGTAACTAATAGAAAACATTTGTTGTCTTCTAATACAGTCTTGTTTTGACTTCGAGGACAAAGTCCCTGAGGAATTCTCACATGTACTACCTTTGTTAAAAGGTTGCAAAATGGCAACACAATGCAGTTTATTTCTATATATTAGTGAGACATATGAAGTCTTTCAAAAAGTCAAGGATGAGAATTTGGAATGATAAGAGAAAGAGACAGAATTAAGGAAAGAGAATAGGAATATAAGTGACAGAGATACCAAAGCAAAAGTTGAATAAAATTGTTCTCTAACAACAAAGTACATGAATGAAGCAATTTCATGGGATAATGTGCAAAAAGTAAAGCGAACATACTTCCGGAATTTTTTTTTTCTGTTATGGACTATACTTTTCTGTTATATAACAGAAAATACTGTTGAATGAAAAGAAGGACAGAAAGAGAGAAAATCATGGGGTACACAGTGGGGTTGGTCATCTCCAGAAACTGTGTACAAGGGCACAAAAGAGCAGATGTCTGGGGTCAACCCCTAGGCTAGCCCTTCCTGGACAGTCAGGGCAGAAGGAGAAACACAAAAGGGTATAAATGGGGAAAGAGGGAAAGAAGCAGGGGTTCTTTTCCCTCCTGAAGAATGCTGCTTAATGGTGATGACATTTGTGGCAACATGATTCACTAACGACTCACTCTAGGTTTGCTGAGAAAAACACCTGATCTTGAGTTTCTGCACATGCTTAGGCATACACTTCACCTTCTCAAGGTAGAAGAACATTCTGAAGACATAGAGAAGTCATGGAATGGTGCAAAGAAGAATAACCACAAAAATTAGACCTTGGGTAACTTGAAATACTAAATTGGGCAATGAAATAAACAGCAATTGAAAGTTGACTCGCTCCCAAATAAAACCCTCATTGGTAGAATGCAGGGCAGAATTTCTCTGCTATTCTCTCCTTCATTCAAATCAAGACAGTCCCATTTTCTAATGCCTCTTTTATAAATATAGTTGAGAAAATGCATTAGTTTTGTTAGAATTTGCTTAACAAGAACAAAATTAGTCATAAGAAATAGTCATTAGTTTCCTTAGTTGCTTGAATATTACATTCCTGGTACGTGAGCTATCTTTTGGTTTCAGATTTTCTCCTCAAAAAAATCACATTATTATTATTATTATTATTTTTTTTTTTTTTGGTAGGACCCTCGCTGGCGGCCGGGGAACGAACCAGTGCTGCAGAGGCTGCGAGCAGCCTCACAGCCCAGCACTCAACCGCTGCGCCACCAGGGAAGGCCCTCAAAAATTCACATTATTGATCAACATCATTATCCACTTTTTGAAGTGAGTCCTATATGCTGATTCCAGCAACAACCATGCATTCAAAACAGGACCCACTGTGACTTTTGTTCTTTCATTCCACAATCTTTCATGTTATGATAAATTACTCTATTCTCCAGAGTCTAAAACATTGAATTTCATAATCTTTTATGAAGTCTAAATTTTGACCAGGGTCACTATCCCTGGGTATCTATTTCTTCTAATAACTCATGAATCCTTAACACAGGCACTGAACACCCAGAGGACAGATCACTTTTTCATTATTGCACAATATATTTCTTCTTACTCAGATGAAAGTAAGCCCTAAAAATAAATCTTTCTCAGAATTACTTCCTCTGTATTATTACCAAAGTAAATACCCAGGACAAAATTCATCAATCAGTTTAGATCAGATCTTGGAATTGTATTTAGTGGAAATATTTTATCTAACTCTTCTGGAAAGTTTTCATGATTTTCTTGTTATTTTCCTCAATATTTGAGAAACTGATTCCCTGTTTGCCTTTGGCCTAATCAGTCCTACCCATCTAATGATCCATTTGTCTCCTTTTAGGCCCCATCATAAAAACCTATAGTTTCACAACTAAGGTCATTTGGATTTTCAATTTTAAGTCAAAGGAATCATATTTGCTCTATGTGGGTCAGTCAAAATTAAGTACCGAAGTCTCCATGAACCAAAATTGGTACTCTCCTGCCTTCTGATTATGGAATTAAATTAACTTGAGTCTTAAGCACTGTATGTCTTTCGGCATTTTTTTTTTTTAGTACAAAAGCTGGGACACATCAACTAGTCCAACCTTCAAGAAACCATATAGATTTGATACTTTTATTCTTACTTCTTTTGGTATTTGATAAAAATAAAATTCATAGCTCTCAAAGCATGACCCCTGGACAAGTAGCATTAGCACCAACTGGGAACTTATTAGAAACACAAATTCCAGGGCCCTACCCCAGACCTAACTGTGCTGCAGACTCTGGAGGTAGAATCCAGCAAACTGTGTGATAACAAACCTCCAAGTGATTATCATGAACTCTCAAGTTGGAATGGACACGTGTAAAGGTAACAAACAGCATGTGAATAGACAAGGGTTTTTTATTCTTGATAATTCCCTACTTAAAAACACTCATATTTATGTTAAAGCAGATAGAAAAAAGTATGTCATCTTATTTAAAGAAAATATGTGATGGCTATGATGATCAGATGCTATTATCAAGCAAAATATACAACTGAAAATTGACATGCTAGGGAAGATGGGCAAGACAGTGGGGTCAGGGGAAGAGAAAAGAAAGTACTGGTGCAAATACAAAGAAAAATAAATCTCAGACATGATGGAAACTCACTTTATATCATATTCATTCTGCAAGTCTATTTTTAAAGTTAAGAAGAAAAATACTTCATGGAGAGACTTTAGTTTATAAAAGATCACTTAACTCTAAGACTAACTAGTGATTTCCTTAATATTACTTTAATAATAAATAATTACCCCAAGTGCTTTAAAAACATTTTTGGATGGAATTACTATTAAACCATTTAAAGGGAACATTTAAAGGGTTAACTATCACTCTTATCTTTGGTGATTACCAAAGAACTGTATTATCATGGTGACAATCTTCTCTACAGAAGGGAGTCGATATGTGCAGTTTGGCATTGACAGGCTGCATAGACAGAGGTGGCTAACTCTCCACCAAAATATTCATTTTAGGGTCTTCTTCCCCTTCTTGCTTTGCATAGTTATGGTCAAGGAGATCCTAAACAATAATGGAGCCACTAGGTTGGACAGAGCCTAGGTCCCTGAATCGCTAGGTAACAGAAGCCATCTTTAGACCAGAAACATCCACACTGGACTCTTAAGTGAATTAAAAGTATTTAAGGCATTCAAAGTGTGGAGTTTTATTTTTTTCAATAGGATATTCCAGTTAATAGAGAGATCGTATGAAGTTATTTTTAAAAGGACAGATTCTGCTATCTCGGATCATAAAATATCACAGCCACATTGTGATGGTTAATTATCTATGTCAACCTGACCAGGCTATAATGTACCCAGATAATTGGCCAAACATTATTCCTGGATGTGTCTGTGAGGATGTTCTGGAATGAGATTAGCATTTGAATCAATAGACTATGAAATACAGGTTACCTACACCTCCTCCCCAGATGCAAACAACCCGCCCACCCACATGGGTGGGTATCATCAAGTCCCTTGAGGAACTTACTAGAACAAGGTAGAGAAGGAAATTCATTATTTGCTTGGGTTGGGACCAAAGTCTTTTGCACTCACATTGGACTTATACCACTGGTTTCTTTGGTTCTCAGGTCTTATGACTTGGACAGCAGATTTTGAGATTTATCAGCCTCAACAGCTTCATGAGTCAATCATAATAAATCTCTCAGTAGGTAGATAAGTAGGTAGGCAGATAAGTAAACTACAGAAACCTAAATAGATAAGTCTGTTTGTTCTGTTTCTCTGGATAACCCTAATTACATGGAATGTTTAAAAAGGGGGAAAAACTATAAAAGTGAAAAGCTAATTTTATCCCCATTTAATAGAGGGTGAAACTGAAAACTCTAAAAGACTATAGATTCTTGTATCTTAGATATTCCAACATATCTGGTTTAACGTACTTCTCAGACATGATAGCTCAGCAAACATTCTCTGACATGTATCATAATTACTATAGTTTTACAGTAAGTCTTGAAATAAAATAATGATTATTCTCCAACTTTGTTCTTCCATTTTAGTATTATGACTCCTATTTCCAGTTCTTTGCATTACCATATGATACTTTTTAAAGTATACTGATTATGTCTAAAAAAGGTTTCTGTCATCTTAGATACTATATTAAATTTATAGTCCAATTGGAAATAATTGAAATCTTTACCATACTGAATGCTCCCATCCATGAGCATGGGCTATCTCCCAATTTATTTAGCTCTTCTGTGGCTTCTTTAATCATCACTTTGACATATTTTGTTAGCACTAACCTTGAATGTTGCAAAATTTGGTGTGAATATAAATGGTAGTTTTTAATTTTTTTTTAAAAGTTCATTTCAAATTTCAATCGTTCATTGTTGGATTATAGAAAAGTATGGACTTTTTTTCCTATGATGATCATACTGGACTCAGTGATTTGTTCCAGGTGTTTTTTGTTTGTTTCTTTTGGGAAGATATAAAATACCTTGTCATTTGGGAGTAAAATCTTATTTATTTCATTTGTTTCTTTTTAATACACTGATTCTCTTCCTCTTCAATTGAACCATGTTTGCTACTTCTTCCATAGCCCATGCCAACCCTCATGTCTCTTCCTATCAACGTATTGATCTCTCAGCTGGTCCTATCAAACCTCCTTGTCATACTTCTCCATCAACAACCACTAATCTCACTTCTACTTTTTTGATGTCCTAACTTTCCCATTTCCACTAGCAATTACTAAAGCATTCTGCCATGCTTTCCTCTTTTCCAGACACAATCACCACACTGCAATTATTTATTCATCTCTGACCATGGGCCTGCAAGTTGAAGTACAATTAATAAGGATTCTTCATAGAAAAAAGGCCAGACACCAATTGTGCAGATTTCCTGAAAATTCTACTAGTAGGACTGTACAACCCATAAAGGCAGCTTTGGATTCCATCAAGGCCTCAAGCATTAGCAAAAGATCTTTTAACCTGATTTTTGACTGCAAATATAACATATTAAGATAACAACTCAGAATTTTTTATTTTGTTGATAATATATTCACTGTAACACTTTTACCCTTCTTGTCACCTATTATTTTCTTTTATTCTTCAAAAGTGAGTTCTCTTTCAGCTGTTTGCTATGAAGTACTATGAATTTTCTTGTCTGTATTAATCTTTTGCACCATACTCCACTGATTCTATTGGGTTGAATTGTTACACAAGGGAATGTTTTATATTGCTTTGTGTGTATGTTTGCACACACAGATATACATGAACACATATATGCATATATGTATGTGTGTATAGATTTTTAATATTTTCACTTAAAAGAAAATTGCTTGAAGGCCAAAATTCATTTCATACTTCCTTGCAATCCAGATACAATAAGTTACATTTGATTGATTGGTAAAACAGAAATACAAAGATATTGCCCTAGTTTTAACATGAACTAGGGAATAACATAAGTTTCTAAAAATGAATTCAGTATGTCTTAATCCTACTTATGATCACAGAGGGTATGCATCAGTTAAGTGTATGTTTAGGTATAAGTTTTTTTTTAAAAAAGGCTGAAATAAAAAGAGACTTGTTTCTCTCATGCAGAAGGTCAGAGATAACAGTATAGGTTTGGTAGGGATATATGACATGATTGTTTGACCCCAACCTTTTCTAATCCTCAGCACATGTCATCTACTTCATGATAGAGATGGCTGTTGCTTCACACAATTCATAGAGATACACTGCTGAGGGGAGCAGTGGGCACAACAGGATAGGACTGCCGCACCATGTGGGATTCTCACCGGATGGCAGGGAGGGCTGGGATCAAACCCACACTGCAGAGGCTGTGGACAGCCTCACAGCGTGACGCTCAACCCACTGTGGCACCGGGGAGGCCCAACACTGTAAACAACTTTAAAAGAAACAATAATTATAACAAATGTTTTGATTGACTGCTCCACTTACATTTTTTGACCATTCCAACTCTCCAATGATAGTCACATTCTCACTGTACCAGCACATAAACCAAGTACCTCTGCCCAGTGTCACCCAACAAATGGAGATTTCTGTGAAAATCAACCCAAGTATATGAGAAAGAAAAGCACATGTGTTGTGCTTTAGGCACATCACATAACTCCAATGAGAATCTCCCTTCATCCCCTCCTCTGCCTCCTGATTTAGTATTAGCACTGCTTATCAGAGATTGCACCCATGGTTTCTTCATTAGTTAACAGGTAAAATTAGTATAAGGCACCAACCTTTATAAAGCTGGTTGCCATATATGTCATGTGATACATATTTTGCAACAATGATCTGTGTGTTCTTTTCTTTCCATACATTCTAGAATTTTAATTATACAAAATGCTTGCTCTGACATTCTTGCCTTTTATTTCATAAATAGCAAAATCCAGAGGTAAACCATGTTTATTTTTCTTAATCAGCATATTCTTAATCCTTTCCTGTTTATAGCTTTACACAGGAGCTCTTTTGGAGCTGGTTTGCTGCTTAACATCAAAGCTAAAGCTATCCAGGGAACATGGGCTATTTATTTCCTTAGTTTCTATATTTAGTTCTTGGCTTTGGTTACAGTCATTTCTCATCCACCCTACAAACACTTTAAAATTCCCCATTCTCTTGAAATTCTGAATCCTCCATCTTTCTATGTAACTAGCTAACTTTCTATGGAGCTATGCTTTTTTTTTCTTTTCTTTAGTTCTCTCTCAGATGACTCCTGTCTTTCCTCTTTCATTTCTTTGGAAAGGTAGGAAATTGCTTTTGTGTTCCAGGGATACAAATCTCTTCTTTGGGTGTAGGAACACACTCTGAGTTGCACTCCTAAGGCAACTGTCCAATGCAATTTGATCTCCTGGGACAGAGAAGTGTTTTTCACTCCAAAAGTCAGTCAGTGTATTTATTAAATGGCTCCTTTGAAAGGGAACATTAGTTTTATTTTAAAGCAGGGTAGGAGTCATGGGACACAAATTTGGTTGTCTACTGCCTTGATGAACAAAACAGCAAAATACAAGGTGAAGGAGGTGTGTGTTTAATAGTTCAAATAATAACTACTGATAACTTTGTAAAAAGGCACAACATGGACTGTGTAAACTAAAAAGAAAAGAACATCAGGAAACATTATAAACCGAATCTTTATTACACTAAGTACTTGCTCTGATGCACACCTCTTGCATTTAATTCTCATCACTAAGTAAAGCACAAGGTCAACATAATATTCTTAAAATGTCAAAATCATAGTTATTAATTATTTAAGGCTTAAAAATAAAATTGTTTTAATTATTTTTATCATGAATAAGCCTTCTACCATGGATAAACATGAACGATTGAATTGCAAAGATAAAAGCTGAGGAAGGGCATGGAAGGGTAAAATCTGTCAACAGGAAAAGATTAAAATTAACTAAATCAGGCCTATGATTTAGGGATAGCATTTTGAAGGTTTTACTGTCTCCATGTTTATAATGTCAGGTAGTCATATTCAATGTCATTTTATTTTTAAAAAAGTAATAGATGTGGAAGACACCCAAATCAAAACTCTTAAAATGCTGTATCCTGCCAAAATCTAACATCTCTTTTGGGCCACTGTAGAAGCTCTAGGAAGATTTAATTGTAAAGTTTTAGTAAAATTAGAGGAAGGGGAAATGGCAATATATGAAACAATTGTAGTCTTTATTTTTCAGAAACTCTCTACTCTCTTTTGTGCTTAGAAAAGTTTGAGGGAAAGAACTGGCTATTTGTTACAAGGCAGGGAGAGGTGCACCCCAGATCCCCCTAAAACCTGCCTGCTCTAAATGGGGTCTGCCATCCGCCGCATCAACACAAAACATATGAGACTTTAAAGGGAAGGAACTTAAATACAACTAGGAAACAATATAGGAAAGGCAAAGAATCTAGTTTCTAAATGAAGCACCCAAAGTTACCCGTCCCCTGGTGGGTAAAACTCCATCCAAATGGGATTGGCCCAGGGCAAGGCCCCAAAGCCTGCCACAAGTCTAAAGCATCTTCCAGCGGGGAACCACAGAAAAGGGTCAGAAACAACCAGACAAGCCCGGAAGGAAAAGAGCAAAATCAAAATCAAGATAAAAGCTGCCATATGTCACCTCCCCACGGGTCTCACCCACATCTGTGTCACCCAGTTCACGCCCAAAAGACAAGTGCAGTTTCTTCACGTGTCTCTAGGCTCCATGCGTCTCCTCCAGGTCTCCTTCAGGCTCCATCCTGCTTCCTTCCTCAGTCTCCTCTGCAGCTTCTTCTCTCTCTGCTCAGCTCCACCCTGCATTTGGGTGGGGCAGGGAACCTGGAACCTCCCCCTTTCCTGGGGACCACCCTGTTACATATTGACTTCATAAAGATTCCCTATAGACCAAAGCTACTCCTGACTCTAGCCCCAGGAATTTGGCAGTCTGAAGACATTTTTTGGTTGTCAATCAATCATGTGTGTGTGTTGGCGGGGGTGGGGAGGTGGGGTGGTCAATGGCTTTTAGTGAGTAGAGGGGAAGGAATACTGATGACCACCCTCTAATGCCTCGTTCAGCACTTGTAACAGCTGGGGTGTTGGTGCACTGCTCCCAAAGGGGGTCTGGCCAGGTGCCCCACTGACATCATCCACTACTCAAGTCTTTCACAGTCTTGAAGAGGAAAACTGTTGCACACTAATATGTTCATTATTAAAAATAAACTTTCTAATTATCAGGTCTGATGAATTCTTGGCTCCCATTTTGGATACAGAAACATCTTGCAGTGTTCCCCAAGAACATTAGAGTTCTAAACCAATGTCTATTCCTTTATATTAACAATACACAATGTAATTCAAGGGCACCAATGGGTGAAAACACAAAAGGAAATAAAGAGTATTTAAAGGTAGAATTGCTAGATCATAAGGTAGTTCTATTTTTAATTTTGGAAACACTAATTTAAAAATACGTAGGCACACCTATGTTTGTTGCGGCACTATTGCTATAGTGAAGATATAGAAACAACCTAAATGCCCATCATGATATGAATGGATGCAGAAGACATGATAAATAATCACAATGAAATAATACATCCCTATAAAAACAAAAAGATGAAATCTTGCCAACTGTAACAACATGGATGGAACGTGAGGGCATTATGCTAAGTGAAATAAGTTGAATGACTTCGTTCACATGCAATATAAAGAAACAAAGCAAAACCTGGAATGCTATCAACACAATGGCTATCATAAGGGGGAGGGGTGGTAGTGAAGGTCAGGTGGATGATGGTGTGGGGGTTTAGAAAATGGGTAGTGTGGTATGCATAGGAAGAGTGTGAAACTATATTCCTCAAACTTTTATAGTGTCAGAAACCAATGTCACCTCGAAAAACAAAAAGAAATAAAAAGATAAAAGAAACAAATTGCAAATGTAATCCATTTCAAATCCTGAGCTAGAAGGAATTATGCTCAGTGAAATAAGTCCGAAGGAAAAAGAAAAATATCAGATCGTTTCACTTCGAGGAGGAGTACAGGGGAACCAAATAAGACATCAGGGGAAAAAATAATCACAATACAAAACGCAACAAAACAAAACAAAACTAACAGACAATCATAAACCAGAGACATCCTGCAGGGGAGGAGGAGGGAGAGGGATTACAGGGAGAGAGGGAGGAGCACAGGGGACTGAGGTGATGGTGCATGGGTGCATTGGTGGAGGAAATTCTATGGGGACTATGCCTGAGGGGAGGGGGAAGCAAACATTGTTTATAAATGAGCAATAATGTAAAATACATACAAATAAAAAAGTTAAATTAAAAAAAATCCTTCACATGCATTTATTCCAACACGTAAAAACCCCAGCGCTAACAGCCCAGCCCTTTCCTCCTCCTACATAGTGGAAAGTGAAGAAAGAGCTGACTGACAATTGTGAATCTTTACTTTTCAAAAACTCTAAAACTATGGGGAAGTGAAAATAGTGTGCACTAAGAATCCTGTAAGATAAAAGTCAGTTCGGTTAGAGCAGTTTTCTGCTTTTAATTGCCTTTGATTATACTTATGAAAAAGAAAGCAGAGATCATTAAAATTCCTTCAGCATGCCAAATCTACATTAACTGTACCCACATTTACCAACCCGTATGTTCTCCCCCCCTTAACTCCGTTTGAGAATGTTCAAACATTTGCCTGCAGCAAATACCTCTTCCCTCCCTCACACACATTCCTATGAAAACCAAACAAAAGGAAAACTGAGCTGAGTTAGAGTCAATTGCCTTTTGGGGACACACCACCTGATTTTCATCGGGCTTAACAAGATTTAGCTTAAGATCTCAATTGGCCTGCTTGTGTGAGCTAAACCAAGTTGGAAAAAGACCAAGAGCAGAGATACAGCAGAGGATATTGGGGGAAAGAGGCAAGTAGGTATACAGAGGTAGTTAGGTGTAAAATTTATAAGTTAAAATTTGAGGGATGACTGCTACAGAGTCAGAAGCTGAGGCTAGAAAAGGAAACCAAAGTTGAAAAGGGCCCAAATGCCATCAGAAGCCTAAAAGAACCTGGCATAGAATGGCAAAATAGTCAAGGAGGTGGATTAACACAAATAAAATCAGGGCATCATGCACTATAAAATCAAAACTTAGCTCAGACCCTATAAATAAAGTCACTTCCCACCTAAGGAAGAGGAATAAAATGTCCCTTCTGTGTGTGTGTGTAGAGAAGAAGGTGGACTAAGGACATGGTGCCCAGTTGACGCAAACAGAGACCAAAGAAACCCACAAAATTCATGTCTCCGGTTGGTTGGTAAAGCTGGAAGCCAGCATCTGGCAGGGCATTCTGGAGGGAAGTCAAGTCTCTTTATGGACTGCACTTGGAGCATTTACAGAGTCAAAGAAAAAGAATTAGGACTGAGATCCCCACAACAAAACAAACATCAGCAGCTACAAATAACCTCTGCAACTAGCAGTCTGGAAAAGAAACAGTACGGATCTCACAGAAGAGAATTAACAAAACTACTGCAGAGCAAAGAGAATTTCAGTTCAGAACAGAATGGATGTTTTTCTTGCTGACACTGGCCAAATCCTCGGGGCAATGGGCTGAGTAGTTAGAAGGGGCGAGGAGGTTGACAGCAGGATTCTGATGTGTAGTATGATACATTCGTGGTTGGTATTGTATCTGAATTATGGATTACTATAAAGTTTATAGATGCCATTCTACAGTGTGCTATACATTCTCAATGCATTTTGTCATCCCTAAAATAATCGCTTCAGGCACTGATGAATACAGCTGTGTGCACTGGGTGGCCTGTATGTCATAGTTGCCATTAGATACCAGAAAGGCAGATCTCTGACAAAATTTCATATTAGGGATGTTTATTTCTATGTCATACATCATGACAATGAGTATGACAATGAGTATGTAAGTGTAATAAACGGCCCATTGAGAATCACTGGCAGGTCTATAAACAAGGTAATGAAGTGTACCAAATAACCATTTTTTAGAATTTTTAAGAAGCGTTCTGATAGGGAAATAAGAAAGTAGAGGCAGCAGATAGATAAGTCAGGGGTTACCCCAATAATGTAGGATAGTGATTCTCAGTGTGTTGGTTTCAGTCCAGCACTTGTTAGAAATGCATATTCCTGGGCTTCATATGAGACTTACTGAATGGGAATGTCTTACAGTGAGGCCCAGAAATCTATTTCAACAAGCCCTGGGGACTTGATGCAC
Organism: Talpa europaea; assembly: GCF_964194135.1. Lineage (NCBI taxonomy): Eukaryota > Metazoa > Chordata > Mammalia > Eulipotyphla > Talpidae > Talpa > Talpa europaea. The sequence goes on along the minus strand of NC_140078.1, from coordinate 25,831,030 downwards.
ATGCTGGTTTGGGAAGGCTGGCCCAGCATCTTGCTATGCAAAGTGTGATCTGGGGTCAGGGGCATCTCCCCACCCACCCAACTGGTTAGAAATGTGGAATCTCAGGCCCCACCCCAAACCTGTTGAATCAGAAGTTGTGTATTATTCAGAGCCCAAGTACACTGTCCCTACATTAGACTTTGAAAAGCTGGACTATGGAGATGAATACTGAGCTGAAAGATGGAGAATTACTGTGCAAATGGGGAAGAGGTGGCACCAGAGAGAAGCTGTGGAAGTTAATGAACAGCTCAGAGACTTATAATCTGGATATATAAAACCACCTCGCAGATACCCAAGTGGATTGGCTTTATTGGCTTGTTGGGATTTGAGGGTTCCCAGGTTCTACTACAACTAAACAATAAAGATTTTTTATCCTGTGGCTCTCCACATAGGCCTAATTGCTCTCTCTCCCGCAAATGCAAACATTCCTGGGAGGGACTACACATGAAGTCATTAATATAATATGTCCAGTAAGTTTCTGGTCTCTTTTTGGGGGAGGGAGAGAAGAAGCAGCAAACAGGAGGTGAGGATACCATGGGGAGCCTTCTGGCAGGCAGAGATGGGGTTTGCTGAGAACAGGTTAGAAGCAGTTTAGAGTATCTGGGTTGCATGGCCCTGACTCAGGACTATGCAAGTTTGCCGGCAACAGATCAACAGTTCACAGGAGTGCTAACAAGCTGGGAGAATGCGCTGTACATTCATGTAATGAAGGCAAAGTTCAGCCAGGGAGAGGGAACCAAACAGGTGGGAAACACCTGCTCTCTCTAGTTGCAAAATGTGTTACAACCTGCTGTCCCTTGCCAATTGACCCACAAAGACCTTGGTTTTAATGATTAAGTGGAAATTCAAAGACAGGAACACAGGGACCAGCTTATTTTCCTTATTTTTTTTTAATAGGGAACTAGTTGTGGTTCATTCCAAATTACTGATTCATTAACAAGTAAACAAGCATATTTTCTTGTTATTTATGAGCTACACGTTTAAGAAATTTACATTCATGAAATACAAGTTTAGGAAATTTACATTCCTACACTAAGATTTAAATAAGACTTACAATGCACTTCTTAATCATGTAGTGAATGCTTGCAACACTCTAGAACGTAAGATGAACACTTCCCTATGTATGATCTATTACTTTTGGAGTCTCACAAAACCAAACCTTGAAGTACTCAGGGCTCCACAGGAAATATAAGGTTTTAGTTCTCTCCTGTTGGTGTCATTAAAGATGTTTAGCTCTAACAAATCAATGTACTCTCAGAAAGTATAGGGAAGCAGCATAATTCAGTGGTTTCCATCTTAATGATTTTTATCACCCATCCTGGAGCCAGAGTGGTCAGGTCTGAATCCTTGCTCTAATAACTACAGCTCTGGGACCAAGTGCAAGTAATTGAAATTCTGTGTACCTCAGTTTCTACATATGTAAATAGAAGATAGCAGTTCCGATTTCATAAGGTTATCATGAATATTAAATGAGCTAAAATATGCAAAGTACAGCAAATAGCATGTAGCAGGTCATTAATAAAACGTCAGCTATTTTTATTACCAAATGTGCAATTTGATAGTTAAAAACTCTCCCATGAAATGTTAACCTGTGTATAAATAAGTGAAAAAGTAGGTATTAAAAAAAAAAGGAAAAGTAAGAAAGTGAGGCATAGTTCTAAAGGAAATTGCTTTGGTGAGACTACTTCAGGGATGAGAAGGCCTCAGAAAGTAGGCTAATTCCATGAGGAAAAGTAGATTTAATCCATGAAGAGAAGTGAATTTAATCCATTAGAAGAGAATTTAATCCATGAGGAGCAGTAGCATTACCATGGGGATCTAGAGAAGAGAATTCTGTCCGAATAAGCAGCAAGCATGGGGGTCCAGAAGTTACCAGAAGAGGGAACTTAAAGGAAGAAGAGCCATATGAAATGATGCTGAGCGGGCCAAGTGAGATTAAAACATGACAATGTATTGGACATTGGAAACTATAACAAAAACTTTATCAAAAGTAGATTGAAGTGAGGATGGAAGAAAGAGTAGAGAATGTGAGTTGAGACCACTCTGAAGAGTTTTGCTTTGGAGGGGAGCAGCAAAATGAGGGAGTGAGGAGTTGATAGTTATTTTAGGTTGCTGAATAGGCAGAGAGGTAAGGTGAGTAAAGGCATGGGGAAGAGAAGCATCAGGACGTGTATGTTGGGGAAGGGATCAGGAGGGACAGTGGCAAGGAGGGAGGAGGATGTGCAGGCTTATCCTATCCAAGCATGACACTGGGGCAAGAGGCAGCAGGGAATGAGTGTGGTGAGCCAGCCTGGTTCGTGGGTGTCCTGCATGAACATTGCAAAATGAAGAGCTTAAAAGAAAGTAAGCAGCTATTAGATGACAGAGTTTAAAAGCAAAACAATGAATTTTCTGTTCCCAGGGCACACTGAGTCCTCTCTGTTGTGAACAGGAAAGGCACCCCATCTCTATGATCTATGAGATCATAGAGCATCAGGCATGTAGGATAGTGGCGTTTGGGTGTTTGGCATGTGCTAGCAATTCATTTCTCAAGAGGAGGTACTCTTTACATATCAAAGCTAGAGTGTAACAGGATAGGAAATTTCTTGGAAATGTATAATGGAGATATATATTTATATATAATGTAGTCTTTTCCCTGGGAAATTTGGAATAGGAAATCCAAAGGGCCATGATCAAGCTGCCAGCAATTTTAAAGTTTCTAGTAGAAATGATTCCTGCTTCATCTTAGCTATTTCTCAGAGTGAGTTTGTGGCTCAACCTTGGAAAGTGGAAAGAGCTGCAAAAGCATTTCTAGGGCAGATCCAAAGAGGGTCTTTTACTGGAATGCTCTATTAGAGATACTCATGGGAATAAGAGACAATCATATGTAAGAAGCACAGCCTGGGGGGCTGTGCCAGGGAACATAACAGTCTGTGTTTGCTGAGCATATGCCCTGGATGTCAGATCCTATGCAGGATCATTTTAGGCATTACCAGCTGTGTTAGCTGGGCAGTCATAGCACTTTTATTCCCATTCTACAGATGAGGAAACAAGTTTGGAGATGTGACTTGTCCAAAGTTACATCACTGTTAATAAGTGAGGCAGCTCATGTCTACGAAGCTTCAATGATAAGAGGACCAACAGTGCGAACTACCAAAAATCAGAAGGACGGAGATTCTGTGAAGCTGGATGAATGTTGTGTGGGTGTGGAGAGAGAACAAGCAGAGATGAGGTCAAGGTGCAGATGGGCTAAAAGCCAGAGCCGGAATTAATTCTGTAACACAGCCAGTCTGCTGATGGTGTAATGCTTAATGGAAGTTTGGCAGGCATCGCTGGAGTGAGGAGTGGTTCTGGGCGCAAATATGCTTTTCATGTTGGCAGAGGGAGTATGAATAACCTCTCCAGTGCTCCAACTTTATAATACTATTGCCTCCTATCCCCAGTCTATAACTGGCAGTAAGGTCTCCAGTTCAGTGATATGTAAGATTGAGGAACTGCCCACATATGAAGTAGGGTGGAGACTTATTGCTGTGCTCAAGATCACCCTCATTGTCTCATACATTGCTAGTGAATGAAAAGTGACAGACTCTTCAAAAAACTGTTTGGGAGTTTCTAATAAAGTTAAACAGACATCCACCCTATGACTCAACAAGTCCACTTCTCAGTAATCACCCAAGAGAAATGCCAACAGATGTCCACAAAAAGACCTATACAAGATTGTGTGTAGCAACCCTATTCATAATAAGTTCAAACATGGAGATAACCAAAATGTCCATCAAATGGAAAATGGATAGACTATGATAAGGACAGCAAAGGAATCCCACATGGCAATAAACAAGGGTAACACAGCATGTGGCAGTGTGGATGAATCCCAAAAACAAGAAGCCAGATACACAGAAATACACAAAAATGTGGCGTGGATTCCACTCAGATGAGGGATGAGACTAGGTTGAACTAAGTGAGATGACAGACTAGAGATTGTCACTCCATATCCATGTGTGTGACCAAGGGTAGCAGGGAGAGGTACTGGCTAGAAGTGGTCAAAAGAGAACTTCCTGGACCACAATCATGTTCTAGCTTGAGTTAATCTATGGTTACTCAGGTGTGTAAACTTGTCAAAATCCATTCTGTGATATATTTGAGATTGTACATTTTACCACAAAGAAATCCTATCTCAAGAAAGAACCATTAGTGTACAAATTAGAAATCTTTTAAAATGCCATTGTTCTGAGAACTGGGTACAGAAAACCTCTTCATTGATGACTCTATCATCCTTGTCTCTGCTAATTGGCTCTTGGCCAATACAACACAAAGAAGATCAACAAAACAGAAAACCCACATCAGAGATTAATTTTCCACTCAACAATAGTCCATTACTGGACTGCTTTATTGCTTTCTTCCTGCAAGAGGGCATTGAAAAAAGGCATCCCTGCTATTAACATTAACAAAACAATGATGATGCTGGAATTCCTTTGGCAGGATATATCCCCACAGAGAAACAGGACAGTAGTTGAGTTTTCCTTCTGAATGTGACGAGTTCTGTGAATAATTCCATGCTTCTCATTGTGAAAATCCTATTTTTTTTAATTTTTTTGACTCATGAAAATGTATTGTCTAAATGTTGGCATTTAGAATTGTAGGAGGTGGTGAAAAGGAACTTTCATCTGCTGTTGGTAGGAATGCAACATGGCACAGTCTCTTTAGAAAACAGTATGGAGATTGCTTAAGAAAATAAAAATGGACATTCTGTATGATTCAGCAAGACCTCTATTAACTATGCATCCTAAAAATACAAGAACTCTAAGTTATTCACCTAAGTAAATAACAGCACTGTCTACAATTGCCAAGTCATGGATCAATCTAAGTGCCTTTCAACAAATGAATGAATAAAGAAATCATGGAAAAGACACAATGGAATGCTACATAGCCATGAAAAAAGATGAACTAGTGGATTTTGGAACAAAATGGATGGACCTCAAGATGATTATGTTAAGTGAAATAAGTCCAAAAGTGAAAGATAAATATCAGATGTCTTCACTCATTTGTGGAAAAATAAATAACCAAATAACATGCACAGACAAAATACAGCAACAATAAATATTGAACTCAGTGAAAATATTTAATGGTTACCAGAGGGAACAGGGGAAGAAGGAGGGGTTGTAAAAGAGAGGCAGAATGGGTATTGGCACTGGTGGTTTGGTGGAGGATGAACAGAACATGTGTACATATGAAAAAGCAAACTTGTAGCCCCAGAATTAAAATTAAAAATTTAATTTAAAAAATGAACAAATATAAGTATTTGGGAAACAGAAATGAATAGCCCCTGCTAATTCCTGTAAATGTGAATCACTCCAAAACAACTAGCCCTATCTCACCTCCCCAACTCCCACCACTAATGTGACTCTCTGGCTTCTCCAAGTTCTTGAGCACCTGAATCCTCATCATAATGCCTTTTTGAATGTTTGCCTTTCCCTAGAACTCATGCTAATGGCCACAATGGGCCAAAATGGGCAGTTCTCCTGACTATGGAAAATTGTGTGGCTTGGGATGTCAGGAATTCATTCTTACTCATTGTTGCTCTTTTATTTATTAATTTTGCAGAGAATAAAAAATCATAGAGTGAGTACTAAGTCATAAGCATAGTTTACTTAGAAAGGAAATGAGCCTTTCTGAACAAGAAATTGCCTGAATTAAATTCTCTCTTAAGAATGATGTGGAATTCTTCCAGAATTAGGTGTAATATTACAAAAAAGAAAAAGAAAAATCCCTCAGACCGTATTGAGAATCAGGTATCCTTTCATTTTTGCAAATGTAAAATTATACTTATGAATTCACAATGTCTCATAAGCATCTCACAAACGCTATTGTAAGTTTCAGTTCATGAAATCAGTTATTCCAACAGATTCCATGTGTCTAAGGCAATTCTACAAATAAGTTAGAATTTACAAAATGCAGCATGGGTGTTATCAAAGGCAAAGAAATGTATATTTGTATTGAAAAGACAAGCTATCACCCTCCTCCAAGAAAAAAAAAGGGAGCTGTTACTACAGGGATAATAAAATGAAACCCATATTTTTTTTAAGATTTATTTATTTGTTTATTTATTTATTTATTTAATATTTATTTATTTATACAAGCACTGGGTACAGTCAGAAGCGTGGGAGGGTTAGAGAATTCACCAGAGCCAGAGCGGGGAGCAGAGCAGGCAGACCGACGAAGTACACTGCTGAGAGGAGCAATGGGCGGAGGAGAGGTCTGCGCGCCATGTGGGACCCTTGCCAGCAGCCGGGGATCGAACCGGCGCTGGAGAGGCTGTGGGCAGCTTCACAGCCCAGCGCTCAACTGATGCGCTACCAGGGGAGGTCCTGAAACCCTTATTTTAATGTAAGTTTCAGTGACTTTTTTTTTCCATATCATCTTAATGAATTCTCCAAATATGGTTATAATAGTGTTGTAATTGCCAACTAGGGAGCCTGACTTCCTGGGTTCAAATGTCAAGTGTTCTACTTACTATCTAGGTAACCTTCGGAAAATTACTTACAGTCCTTTCCCCCCCCCCTTTCTCTTCTACTAAATGTGATATTATTAATGCCTCATTCACAGGCCTGTATTTGGGATATTTTTATCATTTCAAACATATAAAACCTTTAAAGCAGTGCCTAGTATATAAATTGTGCTTAAAAAAATTGCTTTTAGTCATTATTGTTTGTATTGTGGTTCTTTCCATTAGAATTACTTGGGACATCATTTAAACATGGTGCTTCCATATAGGAGCTAACATGCACATAGAAAAATGATCCTACAATTTATAGATACACATTTTTCTAAATAAAGATATATGGAACCAGTAGAAGTTAAGGACTATAATGTTTGCTTTGAATGTTAAGCTAATATGTATAGTTATCATCATCATGTAGTGTACTGTACTAGAGAAAAAGAAACAAAGAACTGATGAGTAATGATGAAATAGTAAATGTAAATACCTATATATAATCAATATTTTTTTTCATAGCTGTATGTGTGATCAATATAAAATGAAACCTTCAAGTTATAAGAAAACTTAGAAATATTTTACCCCAACCCAAGTATCCTGAGAAATTCTCAGTTCAACCATTGCTTCTTAACATGTGGTTCCAGGACTAGCATCTCTGTCAGCTTGTGAGAAATGCTGAATCTCACACCCCACCCTGTATCGATTGAATCAGAATCTGCATTTTAGCAAGACTGCCAGGGGATTTGCATACATTTTATATTTGGAGACATGTTGGCCTATACTATTTTAATTACTTGTACTCATGGCAAGCTCGGCAAGCTCTCTATTTATGAGACAGCTGTCCCACTACTAGATATTCTCAATTCGTAGCATGTCTTATTATAAAAAAATTGTCCAAATTTGTCCCCACATCTAAAAAAAAGTTACAGACCATGACTCCATTTTTTAAAATTTGCTTATATATGTATGCATGGCATAAAATATTTATATATGTATGGTATATATAGGTTTAGGTTTACATGGGAAAGCTTCTGGAGAGATACCAGCCTGCTGATGATACAATTAAGCAATTTTTAAATGTGCTGCTTGAGTTTCTTAGTTGACTAGTTTTTGTGTGTGTGTGTGTGTTTGTTTGTTTTTTTTTTTAATCACTTAGCAGCCTTATTAGCCTACGTGGCCAGTTTTTGTTTGTTTGTTTGTTTTCATTCTGTTTCTTTTTTTTCTTATTATGTTATATATATATATTTACATTATTCTTCATTTTTATCCTTTTTTAATCTGCTATTCTTAGCTCTGTCAGTGGGAGAATTCAAGCTCATTTTTATTAATTTTTCCTGAGAGTTGTAACTATATCTTCCTGGCTTCCCTTGGACTTCATTTTTCCAAGCTAACAATCGAATGTTCCCACTGACTCCTGCTCCTCTCCCACCATTACCCCACCCTACTGGATTACTCTGTACTATCAACAGTTCTCTTAGAAGCAGTGCCAGGACCCACTTCGCCCTGACCAGCTCAATTACAAGTAATCAGTTGATCTCCAGGACTGCTTTCCTCTTAACTAATGACTTCTTAATTTTAAAATGTCATTTTAAAAGTCACAGAAGAAATTAGTTCTTAAGTCACATAAACTATTCTAATGCTTTCCTTCTGCGATGTTCTGAATGTAGTGGGGATGCTAGGAGGAATCCTTTAATAGTATTAATTGCACCAAACTCATATTTCTTTCTGAAGCAAAAGGGAATAGCCATAAAATATATAGTGCTTAAAGGAAGGCAAGTGAGGATGCGTGGATGGGAAGACGTGCTCACGTGCATGCACAGACATAAGTGTGGCCAACAGGGACAACCGTGAACTAGGAATTGAGCTTCTACAGATAAATAACATTTGATATAATAACCCTGAAAGTAAAAATACAGGCAAAAATTTAATGGGAACTATTTAGAAGGTTGAGTGTTAGAAGGAGTTAGGTAGAACTTCATATTAAAAGGTATCATTTTTTTATAGTTCAGGGCCTACACCATTTAGAACAGAGTTCCCCAACAAGTTAGTCTGTCATGGGTTAGTCTATGATGGGTCTGTTTCTTGGAATAGCTGGGTAAGACCTGGTCAATTTGAGACCCCAGTTAGTCACCTTCAGCTGATCACCTTCAGCTGGTGACAGGGGCATGCAAACACACTGTGTTTTTCCTATTTGTGCAAATGTAACCCCTTACACCACCCCCTCCACCTGCTGCCTCTCATCTAACCTAAACACACTATATATAAAAACATTGGATTTAAAAGATTCTCTTTTTCTGTCAACTTCCAGGGCTATTTTGGAAACATATAACACAGCAGCAGTGGAGCAAAGCAAACATTGCTGAGGCAACAGGAAAATATATTTATCATGTAAGCGTTGGTGGGCAGACCCCATTCATTAAGGCTTAGCTGCATTAATCTGTGCTGACACCATTTGATACAGAAATAATTACGGTTAAAGGAAAGTTGACAAAGACTCTATAACTCAATATTTGAATTTTGAGCTGCTGCAAAGAGCACGTGAGCTAGTTCTGCAGTGGCATATCAACCTTGACACAAGGACAAGCAACCATGCATGGAAATATCTGGTATGGAGATAGGTGTGGGACCTAAAGTAACTTAGGATGCAAAAGAGAAATAAACAAACAAAAAGACTACACGGAGCTGCAATGACCACAGAAGAATGAACATGGGCCTTATCAGAATAGTAACATCTCCCGAAGTCACTGATGACAAAGGTTTTACTAACACTTTGTCAAACTGGAACTATAGGAGTTAGTACAGAACATCAACTTTAGTTGTTTTTTTTTTTTACTAGTTATTTATTTTGACAAATAAACCGACAATATATCAACATATGGGTCAGTACTTTTATGCCACTCAGTAAAGTATTTCTGGTTTATAACATTATATGATTTCCCATCTTATGAACAAGATACTTTTGTAACATTTACAAAGCCTTGGAAAGGAAAGTAATATTTATATTGAATGCTGGTCATATACAACAAATATTTTATTGTAACAATTACTTTATAATAAATATAACAAATATTTTAATATATATCATTCCATTTAGTGCTTATAAGCCTATAAGGTAGATATTATTCACATTCACAGATGAAGTAAATCCTCAGGATGTTTATTAACTTGCCTAAGATCATACAGTTATTTACAGAAAGACCTAGTCTTTGAGTCAAAGTTCTCTATTCTGCCTAATGTTTATGCCACCAAGTGACATGCTACCTGAGGACAAAATAGTCTTGTCAAGGGCATGTGCCCTGAGAGATGCAGTGAGTAACCAGGACCCTAACAGAGCAGGGACTGACAGTACCTCTACCAGCTCAAGTGACACACATGTCACCAGAGCACTGTTACAGTGTTTGTATCTGTGGTTCCAAATATGCTTCTAAAGCAGTTTCTCAACTTCATTGCCACATTTTGGGCCAGCTGACTGTTTTTTTTTTTTTTTGTTAAGGGCTGCCATGTGCATTGTAGTATTTTGAGCCGTATCCCCGGCCCCTACTTATTAGATGCCAATAGCACTCCTCCGTCAAATGATGGCAACCAAAAATGTCTCTAGAATTTTCAAATAGCCCCTAGAATGAGGGGTAGGGGAAAAATCACTTCTATTTGAGAAACCTTGCCCTCAAGCCATAAAATAAATATTTTATTTATTAAAGTATATAACATATGACATTTAAAGGCTGGACAATAACAGACCACACAGTACTTTATTCTGGACCTAGATCAAAGCAGCTCCTCCTCTGTACCATGCTTTTAGTCAAGCTCAGTAGCTCAAACTGCTGTAATGGATAGCCCTCAAAAATCTCAGTACCTTTAATTCATCACCAGATAATCCCCTCCTCATGTCACAATCTAATGTAGGTGTTCTTAACAAATAGATTTCCGTCTGGAAATTATTGAGGAACACATGTCTCTTAGGTCCTTGGTTCCACGATCTTCCAGACATGACTGAAATTCTCTGATCCCACTGAGGGGCGGAGGGTGGGGGCTATTGGCAAAGAAGGTGAAGACGGCACATCACTCTGTGATCACATCAGCTTGGAAGAGACACACATCACTCTCACATTTTATTGATGAGAAATGGCATGTGGTTCTTTATTGGGAAGGCTTTATCCAACTGGCACCATGTAAGTCATATATTTTTAGTGTTTTCCAAGTCATCTTTGTCATAGTTCTGTACCTTTTAAAGTACCTACATAAATATTGTAGTAGTAAGAACCCTATGAGCCAAGTATGATTCCAGTTGTGTGTGCTACTGTCCCCTTTTACATATGATGAAGTTTGAATTAGAGCAGTTCCTCCAACATGGGGTTGACATATTGGAATTCAAACTTCAGGCTCTGACTCAGATTTTAGAGTTACTACCTAACAATCAGATAAGCATACTCAGAAGAAAATGGCATTAGCCAAAGGGAGAGACAATGTTATGAGAGGTGTCTCTGGAGTCTGACTGGGTCAAGTCTTGTCTTGTCCCTGAGCAGTTGTATGTGCCACTAACAAATTGATAGAGGGTGGTGATGGCATTTAAATGAGATGATCCAGGTAAAGTACTTAAAGCAATGTCAAATATAAAAATTTTGGTCACTGACATCAGGCCACTTGAAATAACTAATACATAGCCCATAAATCTGCAGAATTTTCTGGTTAATAGACATTATACATAAGTTTTATCTCTTGGGAATCTACTGAGGTTTTGTCACATTAACCTGTTTACAAAGAATAGACTCTCATTGACTTTGGCAGATTTACTCAATTCTACAGTAGAAAGGGGTATCTAGGAAAACAAGTGTCAATGAATCAGCATAAATCCATCCCCACTCTGGACAGCAGCCCAGAGTGCAAGCCCTATTAATAGTGTCATGGACTCATGTTCATTTAAATACCAAGGGCAGCACAGAGTATTATGAAAGATGGAAGCAAGGTCATATGTTTTGTGTGTTCTTCTGCCAATCAGTGCCAGAAACTCTAGTGCCAAGAGCAGAAGCCCAACACTTAAAATCTGATTCTTGCTTTCGAACCATTTTATGTACAAGGAGACAGAGGTCTAGCAAGGTCAGTGGTTAAATAGGAGACATGAATCTCAAACCAATGTCTGTTTTTTATTGAGCAAATTGTGCTTATCTGTGTTGATTTCCTAGCTTGTATTACTATTTATCTTTCCTATCTGTATTACTTTGTATTCCATAATTCCACAGAATGAGGTGATATTAAGCCATATAAAGCAAACACAAAAATTTAGAGTACCTTTGTGGAAGCTGCCAATAAATACCTCTTCTGGTTTAAGAGAGGTTTCCCCAAAACTGAAGGTGAGTCCCATCTTTTGTGAGCACCTGACCTTATTTCTTTAATTTAAAAAAAGAAAAATAAAACAAAGCAGGACCACTTTACTCCATCAAAAAGCTCTTTGCTTAAATTAAAAATTTCCAAATTCCCTCTTTCAATTCAGTATGTAACAACTAAAGATGTTATGGTCTGGGGGAGACATGGATATAACATCTCAGTAATTTCTGTCCAAAAGATGAGACATGAAAAACCACTCCTATAGCTATAGCACAGATATGCGCCCAATCACAAAGCTTTATAATGAGCATCAGCCTGCTAAGAGTAGAAACTTCACTGTCAGCAAATAAGTGTGAAATAAAGTCTCAAAATGCCAGCTTTAGGTACCATGCTCCTTCTGATTTTAAGATGTTAAAAAATGTACATGAATTGAGTCTCATACTTTTAGGGTATAAATTCAGCTTTAAGGAGATGATGGCAGATAACATTTTCCAAAGGCAGGTCTCTCTCCGGAAAATATTATTTTTCTGATAGAATCCTAAGGAAAGGTTCTCAGGTTAAGTTATATCCCACAAGGTAATTTTGAGCTTTATTTATATTATTGAAGTGGCAACATACATATTTTTGAATATGTCTGTGTATATGTGTGTATGTGTGTGGATGAAATTTCTCTTAGTTTATTGTTTTTTGAGCTACACAACAATTCTTTCATTGGAATCAAACTGATATTCCAGAAGTGTCTAATGTATATTAAATATGCAATATACACTGAAAACCTACATTATACTATAACAGAATATGACATCATATTTTCTACCTCTCTCATTCATGGGTCATTCTTTTTTATCTATCCTTTATAACACAGCATAGGGCCCAAATTCTGTGATAATACTCCTTCAACTCAACCAATAACAAATGCCATCAAAATGCTCAATCTTTCAGAATCTGTTATGTGCCAACAAGTTTGTACTCAAAGTAGACTGCAGAACACTCTGCTGACTTAGCAGGAAACCTTGAATGCTATTAAAATAGAAATCCGGAACCAGCCTCTTCTATAGAAATAAGAACACTCCATAGAGAGGCATTCTTTCATCAAAATTATACAACTAAGAGCATAAGAGACATCAGCACTGCTCTGATATTGCTGAACCAATCAAAGGAGGACAGATAATCCAATCTAGAAAATTGACACATTTGAGACCCTTCTAAGGAGCAATCTTTATCAATGCAGCATTGCTCTTCTATTGTTATAAAATGCAGTTTCTTGAACATTTATATGCAATACTTGGAAGAACTATATCCTTATTACAATGGCTAATCATACAGGCTCTGCAATCAGACTCCCCAGACTTAAATTCAGAACTTTATAGTTACAGCTGTGAGACTTCATGCAAATTACATAACCTCTCTGTGCTTCAGTCCCATCTAAGAAAGAAAATGAGAGTAGTATCCAATACCTAAAGTTGCTGTAATGATTGAGTTAATATAATATAAAGTAATTTAATCAAGGTCTAGCACATGACAAGAAATTAATAAATTATAGTTATTATTATTGATTCATTGTCATTTGCATTTAGGCCAAGGCCTTATAGTTATCTTACACTTTTAAGAAGTAGAAAAAGGGCAGGGTCCTTAACTTAGTGGTTTTTGCCCCAGGAACAAAATTATTCCTGAAGACTTATTTGTCACCCACTTATTTTCCTATTTTCAAGTGCAAAAATATGTCAGCATTTAATGGCAAGAGGGAACCTGAAACATAGTTCCTTTACACACATACAAGTAATGCTTATTTTAATGCACATTTTTGCTGTGCAAGAGATTTCATAAAATTCGTAATGTGAGGTTCTCGTGAAGTAGCACCATGGTAAGCCAGTCTAGCAGTAAAGAGATCTAACTAAATAGGAAGAAGCTGGGCATAGCTGTGAGTATAGCAGATGTAGACTCAGAAGCAAACTTCATAAGGGAAACACAGCCCAAATCAAATATGGTCCTAATAAAGGACCAATGCTGAACAAATGTTCTCATGGTAAATCTGGCTTTGAGTTCCACAGGCAGGGGAAGATGTCCTTCCTACTGGCAGCATTATCATTGCATGTGGGACAAAATACGGTAGCCTCAGAGAGGAATCTGTTGTTTCTAGCAGTTGAAAGAAAGAAACCTTCCAGTTGTCTGCATGCAAAGGTGAAAAGGACATAATGGCTGCAAATGTAATGGATTAAAAATAAGTTTTATTTTTGGCTGACAGGACAACATGCTCACTGTACTAAAAGACCTGACAGCACTGGTTGTGGGATTTTCAATCATTTCAAACTATATCTGGTAGAAAAGCAAGTGAACATCAGAAAGAGGCTGCAGTTAGTGGAGATATATGTAAATCCATTTCCCAAACATTTCCTATCATGGAATATTGGATATAAGTACAGGAAGTCAGAATCAAATTTTGTTATTTGAGACCTTCCAAAGCTACCCAATTCAGTAATAGATGAGTCAGACTCATCCCTTGAATCTTGCATTTGACACTGATTTTTTAAAAAACTGGGGTGCTTCAAGACGTACCAGCAGCTTTCCCTTGCTTTTACACTCAGGGCTGTGTCTTAGGATTATCCATTTAGTCAACTGCCTAGAGATTCCTGATTAGTTGATCATGAAATAACATTACGCTTATGGTTCATCTGCCTTTCTGAGCAGTCTCTTTACTCCAGAGCAAAAAAGATAGCACACAGAGTAGTCATAGGTATTATTTTATACGCATATATATTTTCTTAATTCATAAAATTATGTCATTTTGACATAACACACATGATATATATTTGTAAATTTCCTAAGAATAAAGGAAAAGAAGAAGAGTGAAGCATAACAACAGAAATGAGGCAGAATCACTAAAATTAAATTTAATATTGAATGGTTAGAACTACCATCAGGCAATCAGAAAGACTATAGAGATCTTCTTAAAAATTAAGATTATAAAATCCAACAACGAGGGAAGCTGGCTGCAGACAACAGCAACTCCTGCATCTCTCTCCTCTTTCCATTTTGAATATTCTGAGAAGTAGCAGAATTCAAATATAAGCTGTGACAAAAGAGTTTACCAAGATAAATGAGAGGAAAAGTGATTTGATGAACAATACAAGAAAAATGAACGCAATCTTGTTTTCATGTGGGTGTGGGGTTGTGCACATGTGTATAAATATATTGGGTTACACCTCACTACTTATGTATATGTAAAACTGTATTAGTACATATGTAAAACTAATATGCATACAATATGTATACTTGTGGTTGGTGAAATGAACTAAAAGATAATCAGTTTTATGTGGTTATAACTAAGAAGACAATATAATTTTTCAACAATGTGTGAAACAATTTTCTAGCCAAAGTTTTAGGAAAATATCTGAGTGACTAAGTGAACCACAGGTTAATTAATAAAAATAATACAAAATATTGCTTTAAGTAAAATTAGGAAGACTTTGAAATCCACCAAACTGAACTATAATAAGCAGGTCTTCTGCAGAAGACTGCTAACTATTCTCCAATATCATGTATTTCTTCCTTTTGATAAGAGCAACCTCCATTTGTTGAGTGGGTTCTTTGCCACTGAACTAGAGACTACATTTCCTGTCTTCCCTTCCAGTTAAATGTGGTCACCTGACTCAGTTCTGGCCAATAGAATGTGACCATTGATGACATATTAACATTCTGCATGATGTCTTTGAAAGGAAGCTCTACAATTTACTTTCTTCTTTCTTCCCACAGTAGGAATAAGGTTATGTGACTCATTTCAACCATATGAATACTCTAGCATCGATGGAACAAATTTAAAAAAAGCTGGTACT
This sequence comes from Talpa europaea, assembly GCF_964194135.1. Lineage (NCBI taxonomy): Eukaryota > Metazoa > Chordata > Mammalia > Eulipotyphla > Talpidae > Talpa > Talpa europaea. Next base: position 25,815,364 of record NC_140078.1, on the reverse strand, counting down.
TACACAACCACTTGGAGTAACATCTCCTTAAAATGTTCAATGGTTCTTAGCAAGAATTCAATCAACCTTATGTATTGCTTAGATTTGCTGTTTGGGCAAAGTAGTAGTCATGTCAAGATTTTAGCAAATAACTGCCTTTTGTTTCAGTGTTGTGTTTCAGTCTTGATAGCCAGGCATACTTTTGAGAAAATTCTGGAAAGTCATACGAGTAAAATAGAACCAAAGATATAATATGGCTCTGATTTGTAGAAAATTGGTAAGTAACAGACATTGGAGGTTACTTGGACAGAAGATACTATCAGTAATAGGTACTTTGTGGCTTCAGAATTTCATGGGCTAATAGCTGAAACTAAGTTACCAGCAAAACTGAAAAAGTAGATAATCTACACCAAGAACAATTTGTGAGTCATGAGAAAGAAATGTATTTTTTAAGACTGGTTAAATCATATGCCAAGAAAAATCGTAACCTATCATTCCTAGAAAGTTTTCAAACAATTGAAAATTGCCTACATTTGGGCCTTAGGCATGTTCTGCAATACTTCAGGAACTAGACTGGAATGCAAAACCTTCAGCTCCAGAGTCTTACATTCAGGACGTGGGTGAACACTTAGACCTTAGACAAATGATTAACAATAAAAAATTAAACCATGTTAATTTACTTTGCATTCACAATCACCTTGGTTGAGGTTAATACATCACTTCATAATTTCCCAAAGTATTAATATTTAGTATTAAGAGTTGGAAGAAAATAGGTTAGGAATCTCTCTGAAGTTAGAGAGACCCATGTAAATACGTCAGCGTATATTTACACTTCCAAGTAAGAACACTTAACAGAAAGCAAAATATTTACATAGACAATTCTGATGGGTAAACCTCTTTTAAAAGAATAAACTTTTAATTTCTTAAACCAGATTAGAAAAGTGAATGGAAGTACTTGTAGCTCTGTACAGATTTTCAAAATATTCTAAAATATTTTGTTCCCTGGAAACAATACCTTTTCCAATGGCTATGACCTTTCCAATTCAGGTCAAGTGTATTGTGCTCTGTGGAGCTCCCAAACCCCCAGGCAAAGTCAAGCCTTTCATACTCTGCTTTCTGGCACTTCCTTAACACTTGAGTATTACCACTTAACCCCATAACCATTGGATTGCCCACTCTGCTTCCCAATTAATGGGGAATTCCTTGAGAATAGTCATTAGAAAGAGTTTCACACATGTTCAAGATAGGCAGAGTTCAAATTCTAGCTCTACAAAAGCATATGCACATGACCTTAGGCATAAGCTCTTCCAAAGCCATATCTCTAAAGTGGGTGAAATTATTAAATGAATAGCTCTTGGGATTAAATGAGTAAAGACATGATAAATTTCTCAGACCAGGGCTTGGCACATAGTAAAGGTCACATAATTGTTTTTTTCAAGTCATTTCCTAATTCTGAACATGCTAAATAAAACCTCTGAACAGAAAGGTGGATTAACACCATAGTTGGCCATCTTCAAAGACAGTATGAGTGTAATAGGCAAACATTGTTTATTAAAATATTTAAAGCATTTCTAATGAAAACATAACATGATGAAACACTGATATGACCCTAATCCAAGGGCTTACCAGAAAAGATTCCAGAATAATGTTATAATTGCAACAATCTTAGCTCATAATATGTCTTCCCTTTAAAAATCTAGAACTTGAAATCTACAACACCGTGATTCAGAATACTCAATTTATCAAACCAAGAAACTTAATGTTGTAGTTTCAGTCACTTATTACAAAGAATATCTAATACATTCCTTCTTTCAGCCCCACCTGTTAACTAGCATGATTTCTACTCCTGTGAATAGCTTTTCTAATTGCTTGTATAATGATGGTTACAAAAAAAATTTAATTTAAATGCAAAGTTTCTTAAGTACCCAAATACATTTATGTGTTTTCTGTTTTATATCTAATGTTATAACAACTTGAATATGTGTATTCTTTGAAAAAAAAATTAGATATTCTTCACAATTAGAAAGTCCACATGAATACCTGGCAAACACTTGGCATCCCAGTTGTAATATCTTAGTTTGGGGTCTCCTGAGAATCAGCAATTGTGGCGAGGATTTCAACACAGGTTTTTGTTTGTTTTTGATAGTGACCTCAGAAATTCCTGATACAATTGTGGAGATGTGAGACACAGTGGGAAAAAGCAGGCCTATGAAAGTGGGATCTCAAGAAAGGCAGCTCTGTAGGTCCTCAGGAAGGCTACGAAGAACTCCAGGACCCAGAGTAGAGGATGTGTTCGAGTCATCAAAGTCATGTTTCACAACTGTCCTGTGGTTATAAACATCCTGGTTGTCACACATTCTGCTAAAGCAGCTTTTAGGGATTCCAGAAAAAAATAAAAGGAGCAGCATTCAGTCACACCCTGGTAGCTGGAAAAAGGCAGGGCACAGTGAAAGGTTTGAGGGATACGGACATGACATTATCTACGCTCCTAGATATTCTATGTCCATTTGAGTACTCGAGAGAGTAAAATAATATCAGGAAAAAGTGCCTAACAAATAAACATCACCTATGTCCAACTGCTGAGAAAGTGAGTCTGGATGCTAACATTTACGAATTCATGACCCAAAAATAACACTAAAGGCCAATGAATAATGTCTCTGAGCATTGATTACACTTTTATGGAAAAAAAATGAGGGGAAGTAAATGCTCTTATTCTTTCAACACTACTACCTCAGGAAGACCCTAGTATCTGGACAGAAGACCTGTTAGTGACAGGGTTTGCCCAGTGATTCTGTGTAAAGTGTAATTCACTCAATAAACATGTGCCTGATATTTATGATACATAAATCATTTATATTACCAAAAAAATCAGCCAGGTAAGTATTGCTTGCTGTGATCAAGCCATTTTGTACTCTTACATGAAGCTGTTGTTCCTATTCTCCTTGGAATGGATTGTGGGTATGGGGGAATTCTTGTGAAGCATTATTGAACACTTCTGCAGAATATCAAAACTGAATGCATGCCTTTCAGTGATGTTTCATTAGTATGACTTCTGCAAAGGTGAGGAAATAATCCTTATCAATGGATTTTGCCTACACACACACACACACACACACACACACACACACACACCCCTCGTTAGAGTTTATAATGAGCTCTTGAAAGACTTAGGACTAAGTTCTATTTATAATTGTAAAACCTTATTCCTGCCAGTAGTAATCACAGCGAGGTTCATAGAAGATTCACAGTTGCAAATTCCTGGACAATCTTTCCCTCAAGAAGTAGAATCTGTTCCTTTCTTAAACGTGGGTTTCCTTGGGACTTGTTTCTAACTTACAGAAGCCTGGGTTGATAAGGGAAAGAGAGTAGTTGCCTGATTTTCTCTCTTGCCATTTTGGAGCACTGATTCACCAGGGGAGAAGTCCACTTACCCTGAACCCACTCTGCTGGAACTGCCACATGAAGAGAGCAGCTAGAGAAAAAGTCAAACATTAGGAACGCCAGCTGTTCCAGACCCCAGCTGTTTGATCTTCCTAGTCCAGACAACAGGTATGTGAGTGGAGAAGGACATTTTTGAGGTGCCTATGTGCTCACTGTGAGCAGAGAGACCCTGAATGATCCGCTACCCAGATGGACTAGGAGACCCTAGAGAAGCTGTGATAATAATAACAAACAATATTGCTGTTTATGCCAGTAAGTCTGGGGTGACATGTTCCATAGCAATTGATAACTAGAACATCATGTAGTTTGTACATAAATTTCCCTATAAAGACTTCACAAAGAATCCATGAAAATATTTTACAAAGAATATAAAACATTTAGAAATTGAAAAAATGGTCAAATTCAAGTGTATATAACCAAATCCATTCTGGCTTCATCTCCCTCTTGGGACTGTGTTTCCAAAGCAATCAGTGAACTGAATTTGATCTGAAACCCCTCTGAGGCTGTGGACTGGAGCTCTGACTACAGCAGGAGGCTTTTTTGAACAGCCCAGTCTCTCTAATGAACACGAGCCATTCTTTTCAATTTTAGCACAACGTGAGGTGTATTTTTTTCCTTTTATGTCAGTTCTGTCAAACCTTGACATGTGGTCCAGCCCCAAACAATTCAACGTGTGTCTGGTCAATAACAGCTACTTCCCTTCCCCTGACAGACCAAACAGGCTGCCCACTCTTCTAAGTGAAAGAGAAATCTGAGGATGCTTTTACAAATGCATTTCTTCACCTGTCAATTTTAATTCAAAACTTTGGAAAGTAAATGTTCAGTCCCTTCGACTTCCTGAGAAATACTCTGAAAAAGTATTTTTCTACTTTATATCTGATAATCTAAGCTTTTTTAAAAAATGATTTGAGAAATGCTTGTAGAATCTATCTTTTCATTCTACATTTTTTTTTAAGATTTATTTATCTATGCATACAAGAGCTGGGGCACAGGCCAGAGATGCAGGGGGTGAGAGGATCCACCAGAGACAGAGTGGGGAACAGAACAGGCAGATTGACGGAAATACACTGCTGAGGGGAGCAGCGGGCAAGACAGGAGAGGTCTGCCTCGCCATGTGGGTTTCTCTCTGGTCAGCTGGGGATAGAACTCGTGCTGCAGAGGCTGCGGATTGCTTCATAGTGCGGTGCTTAACCCCTTGTGCCACCAGGGAGGCCCTCATTCTATCTTTATAACCATCTTCTATCTCAGAATCTAACCTTTCTTTTTCCTCCTTAAGGGCACCACCCACAAGAGCTATTAAGATTCCAGTGCTGTATTCTACCTACTTACTTTCTTATTTAATATATTGTTCCTTATACATTATTTCGAAGAACATCACCTACTGGGCGGAATTATAAAACATTTGAAGGCAGAGGAAATGAAGGGTTGGCATAGGGAAGAAAAAAAAAGAAAATTTTAATAAAATAATTAGGATGATTCAGTAATCCAATTATTGGAATATTATGGTGCACGTCTTCAGCATGCAAGTAATTTACTTGGGAAAAGTGATACCTGAAGCAATGATAGGTGAGTAGGGAGGTAAGGCAGGAAGGTGAAGGAGGTCAAAATAGGGAATATTTAAACAGATAACTTGTTAGCGACAGGACTCAGTCCCGCGAAGGTAAAAAAAAAAAAAAAAAAAATGCCTCAGATGTGTCCCAATTGAAAGCTGAGAGAATTTGGTATTTTTCTACCAAATTCCATTTGTAATTGATGGAGGGCCATGTTCAGGGACTTGCATTCCCTGACACTTTTTTCTGCCTGACACATGGCTAAGAATATTCCAGAGGTCAGCACGATCTCTTAGAAAGTCACAAGTACTTGTAATAAGAAGCGAACAGCCCAGGCTAGATGCCAGGGAGCTTGGAAGAGGCCAAATCCCCACTATTACACCAGGCTTGGGGTGCCTTCGTGGAGATCTTTATTTGGGGGTCTTTACTTATTTGGAGACATCTTGGTGACTTGGTAACATTTTTGAACAGGCACTTTTATCAAAGCCAGTCTAATTTTTTGTTGATCCTGTAAGAATGGAGATTTTTATATGTGATTTTTGAGAACTATGAGATACTAGTAAAATATTTGAAGGACCCTTTGCCCTCTTGGCTTGCTATCAGAAAGTTTACATTCCTATCTCGGGACCAACATCACCCCCTCCAATATGATCAGTCTCTTCTAATCTCCAGGGATTCAAGAACATTTATTTTTAAAAGGATTTCTATTAACATATACCAAACACATAGGCAAGAAAACACAGAAGTTTATATGAGGAAATGGACTGCAAAATAAGTTTATGAAGTGTTTGGAGGACTACAGTAAGGGGTTTGATGAATAACAATTACATGCAGACAAAGGGTCACCTGAATCAAAATCTGGAATCAGATTCTGGAATCTCACAAGTGTTTACATTTTGCTTTAAAGAAAACAAGTAGATACCAATACAAATTAAAAAAACACAAGGGAAAATAGCTTTGCTAACAGTCTTCCTGCATCCTGTACCATCTCCTTGAACATGGTAAGCTTAACTTACTACCTACTTAATTTATTTCAATTATGTGTGTGCTAAAGAGAAGTACAGAGTGATAGGTGGGTAGGCCAAAAACTGAGGACAGAAAAATATTGTAACCTATTATTCTTTCCTTTTCTTTTCTTCTCTTTCTCCCTCCACCCCTTATTTCATTTCTCTCTTTCTTTGGAGTAGTGGTTTCCAGTCTAGAAGGTAGCAGACAGGGCAAGTATTGATCAAAGGGAACAAACTTTCAGTTGTAAGGTGAAGAAGATCTGGAGGCCTAGTGCACAGCATGATGACTACAGCTAATAACATGTACATGACATTTGCAAAAAAAAGTAGATTTAGAATATTTCTGCCATTTAAAAAAACTAGCTTTGTGAGGTAATGGGTTTGCACTCGATTGTGATTATCATTTCACAATGTATACATATATCAAAATATCCCGCAGTACATCTCAAATATATACACTTTCTATTAATCAGAGCTCAATAATACTAGAAAAAACTATTTTCTATTAAAACTATTTTGTATTCTTTGATAATGAGATTGGATGGCAAACACAACTCTTACTTGTGTCATACTGAGTGTGTGCCAGGGTAAATCCAGTGCTGAATGGAAAATGTCCATGGAGTTATACACAAGTCATGGCTTTGTTTACGGAGAGTCAGAATAACTTGAGTGACTACACATGGACTCTAGCTGGACCAGGAGCTACAGGTAATGGTTTAGGGCTCTGAGCATGGAACTTTCCTGCTTAGGGGAAAAAATCTCCCTATTGCCATATGTTATTTGTGTGAGTTGAATCAAGACAATGTCATGAACCTAAGTTTTCTCATCTGCAAAATAAAGAAGTTCATAATGTCTAATCTCTAACTCCTGAAAATGACATGTGTTAACAGAAGGGCACTCCAAGCAAAGTGGCTGGCATATAGCCAACACTCGGTAACTATTAACTGCTGTTATATGGACTCTTGAGACATTTTGTGTTTGATTCTCACAGTCCTAAATTTCCTGTGTGTGTGTGTGTTACCCTGAAAGAAGTTCATATCAAAACACACTATTAATTATAACACAATGGCAGCATATATAGAAAAATGTTCATTTATACACTGTCAATTTCTTGAAAAAGATGAAAGCAAATCGACATATGAAACAAACACACTAGAGAAACCAAAAATCACATTTGCGCTTATGGTAGCCAGTGCCATAGGGAAGCCCAATTTCACCATGGGGCTGACTAACCACGGATGGCTCTGCACTAAAGCACATTGGGCGCCAAATCTGTTACAGGGCAGGGAGAGGGGCAGCCCAAACCCTGCAAACCTGCCTATTCTAAATGGGTTCTGCCATCCGCCGCATCAACAAAACATATGAGACTTTAATGAGAAGGAACTTTAATACAACTAGGAAACAATACGGAAAGGCAAAGAATCTAGTTTCTAAATTAAGCACCCAAAGTTACCCATCCCCTCGTGGGTAAAACTCCATCCAAATGGGATTGGCCCAGAGCAAGGTCCCAAAGCCTGCCACAAGTCCAAAGCATCTTCCAGTGGGGACCCGCAGAAAAGGGTCAGAAACAACCAGACAAGCCCAGAAGGAAAAGAGCAAAATCAACATCAAGATAAAAGCTGCCATTGTCACCTCCCCACGGATCTCACCCTCATCTGTGTCACCCAGTCCACGACCAAAAGACAAGTGCAGTTTCTTCACGTGTTTCTAGGCTCCATGTGCCTCCTCCAGGTCTTCTGGCTCCATCCTGCTTCTTTCTTCTCAGTCTCCTCTGCAGCTTCTTCTCTCCCTGCTCAGCTCCACCCTGCATTTGGGTGGGGCAGGGAACCTGGAACCTCCCGGGGACCACCCTGTAACAGCATCTCCATGCTAAATCCCAGTGTATACAGGCAGTCAAAATTCTATGTCACACACCTCACCCTTGCACTGAAAACCTGGTGCCAACAGTTTCAGTGAAGCTGCTACCTCCATCACAGCATGAGAGTGACACTGCACTCAGCTCACTCAGTGCCTTGCTTATGAGTGAGTTGGGTCTTCATTTCTTTATAGTAACACATGGAGTCATCATAAGGAAAATGAGAGCATGAGCTCTCCTCCCTCACCTAGCTAAGGTTTGAGGAAATTACTCAGTGCAGACTTGTGAATTGCAGTGGCCCCAATTCATCTCAATTTAGTTGCCACTACACAAAGGATATTTTAAGAAGGAGGGATTAGCAGAGGGAAGTAGTGGTAAAAAGATACCACTTTGGCCAAATAAAAAAAAGTGACAATTTCATAAAATCTCTCATACATTTTGAATATCAGACCACAGAAAATATGCACAAAGATAAGCATCACAGGACCTCCCTGGTGGCCCAGGGATAATGACAGTGCTATCAAGCTTTCACCAGCCACTGTGGCATGAGTTCGATCCCTGGCCAGGGAGCTAACCCACATGACACAGCAGACCTCTCCTGTCTCACCTGCTGCTCCCTTAGCAATGTATTTCAGTATAGATCTGCCTGTTCTAATCCCCACTCTATCTCTGGTGAAACCTCTCACTCCCCGCATATCTGGCCTACACCCCAGTTCTTGCATGCATAAATAAATAAAAATAAATTTAAAAAAAAGGTAAGTATCAAATTGATGCACTGAAAACATCTAGTTAGCCAAATTTTTCTTATCTGCTTTCTGAGGAACATATTGTTACACAAATTCACAAAATACATACAAAAGAAAAAATAGTGACCTTCAGTAAAGAAATAATAAGACTTTGTCAATGGCAATCATTCAATACACATTTATAGTGCATGTATAACGTTTCTGGGAACCCAAGGAAAAATAAGGCAACCTTGGGTTTATCTGTGTAACCAAGAAACAATACAGATGATTAACAACAAAGAAGGTCAGTTTCTATAAAATAACAATTGACTAAAAATAGAAAAAGAAATTTTCAGGAATTAAGTGAAATGAGTCTGAAAAAAAAGACAAATACCTATACGATGTCACTCACATGGAATATAAAGAAACAAACTCTTAAATTCTGACAACAGAATAGTGGTTATTAGAGGGGAATGGGGTGATGAGTGAGAAGAATAGGTGAAGGGAGTTGATTGGATAGTGGTGGACTATAGGTAACTAGAACTTTGGTGGTGTGGCCTATATATTTTTCAAGGTGTAAAGATGTACTCTTTAAACTTACACTGTTTTGTAAACCAATGTTACCTCAATAAAAGCAAAGTCTAATTAAAAAAAAAAATAAAACATTCTGCAATGAAAGATTCAGACAACCTAAAGAATCTGCATTTGACTAATTAGGTACATTAGTCTTGACTAGTTTTAATTCAGATGCCCTATATTCTTTTTTTTTTTTTATAAATTTTATTGTTATATTCCCCATACAATTGCAGCCCCCCATTCTGACCCCAATCCCTCCCCTCCCGCCCCCGCCCCCCTAAAAGTGTCTCTGGTTCATAGTTTTTTGTTGATTTTGATTTTCACTTTCTTATAGTTATTCATTTTCCTGGTCCCTTATTTAAGTTTTCTAGATTCCTGCTATGAGTGAGACCATCTGGTATTTTTCTTTTTCTTTTTGGCTTATTTCGCTGAGCATGATCCCTTCCAGCGCCATCCATGTTGCAGCAAATTGCATGTGTTTATCTTTTTTGAATGCTGAGTAATATTCCATGGTATATATGTACCACATCTTCTTGATCCAGTCATCTATTTTTGGGCATTTGGGTTGTTTCCAAAGCTTAGCTATTGTAAACAGTGCTGCTATAAACATAGGGGTGCAGGTGTTCTTTGGAATTGATGTTTCTGTGTCCTTTGGGTAAATACCTAGGAGTGGAATTGCTGGGTCATATGGAAGCTCTATGTTTAGTAGGTCCAGAAATCTCCACACAGCTTTCCACAGTGGTTGGACCAGTTTGCACTCCCACCAACAGTGCAGAAGAGTTCCTTTTTCTCCACACCCTCGCCAACATTTGTTGTTGCTAGTTTTTTTAATATGTGCCATTCTCACTGGTGTAAGATGGTATCTCATGGTAGTTTTGATTTGCATTTCCCTGATGACAAGTGATGTTGAACATTTTTTCATATGCCTGTTGGCCATTTGCATTTCCTCTTCAGAGAAGTTTCTTTTAAGCTCTTCTGCCCATTTTTTGACTGGATTATTTTCTTTGTTGTTGTTGAGTCTCATCAGCTCTTTGCAGATTTTTGTGATCAGTCCTTTATCATTAGTGTTGGGTGCAAAAATGTTCTCCCAGTTGGTGGGGTTTCTCTTTGTTTTTGTTATTGTCTCTTTTGCTGTGCAAAAGCTCTTTAATTTGATATAGTCCCAGCTGTTTATCTTTGCCTTCACTATCACTGCTTTGGGTGATGTGTCTGTAAAGATGTCTTTGATGTGCAAATCACGTAGTGTTTCGCCTATATTTCCTTCTATATATTTTATGGTTTCAGGTCTTATGTCTAGTTCTTTAATCCATTTTGAGTTGATTTTTGTGTATGGTGTGAGGTGGTGGTCAAGCTTCATTCTTTTGCATGTAGCAACCCAGTTTTCCCAGCACCATTTATTGAACAAACTTTCTTTGCTCCAATGCATAGTCTTTGCTCCTTTGTCAAAGATTAGTTGACCATAAATCTGTGGGTTTATTTCTGGATTTTCTATTCGATTCCATTGGTCTGTATGTCTGTTCTTGTTCCAATACCATGCAGTTTTGATGATTATGGCTTTGTAGTATAGCTTGAAGTCTGGGAGTCTGATGCCTCCATTCCCTTCTTTTTTTTTCAGGAGAGCTTTGGCTATTCGGGGTTTTTTGTGATTCCATATGAATTTCATCAATAATTGTTCTATTTCTTTGAAGAATGACATTGAAATTTTGATTGGAATAGCATTGAATCGGTATATTGCTTTTGGTAGGATGGCCATTTTAATAATGTTTATTCTTCCAATCCATGAGCAGGGGATGTCTCTCCATTTCTTTGTGTCTTCTTCTATTTCTTTTAACAGTGTTTTATAGTTTTCTTTGTATAGGTCCTTTACCTCTTTTGTTAGATTTATTCCCAAATATTTGATTTTTTTTGTTTCAATAACAAAAGGGATGGTTTTTTTGATTTCTTCTTCTTCAGATTTATTGTTTGTGTATAGGAAGGCTACTGACTTTTGCGTGTTGATTTTGTATCCTACCACTTTACTGAACTGATTGATGAGTTGAATTAGCTTTTCTGTGGAGTTTTTGGGGTTCTCTATGTATAATATCATATCGTCTGCAAATAGTGATAGTTTGACTTCTTCTTTTCCTATTTGGATTCCTTGGATGTCTTTCTCTTGTCTTATTGCCCTGGCTAGGACTTCCAGTATTATATTGAGAAGCAATGGTGAGAGTGGACATCCTTGTCTTGTTCCAGATCTTAATGGAATTGCTTTCAGCTTTTCACCATTGAGAATGATACTGGCTGTTGGCTTGTCATAGATGGCCTTTATGATGTTGAGGTATGTTCCTTGTATCCCAAGAATTTCAAGGGCTTTTATCATGAATGGGTGTTGCACTTTGTCGAAAGCTTTCTCAGCATCTATTGATATTATCATATGGTTTTTATATTTCTTTTTGTTGATGTGTTGGATAACGTTGATTGATTTTCGGATGTTAAACCATCCTTGTGCCCCTGGAATGAATCCAACTTGGTCGTGGTGAATTATCTTATGGATACATTGTTGGATTCTGATAGCTAAAATTTTATTGAGGATTTTTGCATCAGTGTTCATTAGGGAGATTGGCCTGTAGTTTTCCTTTTTTGTGTTGTCCTTGTTCGGTTTTGGTATTAGTGTAATGTTGGCTTCATAGAACGTGTTTGGTATTGTCCCTTCCTTCTCAATTTTTTGGAAGAGTTTGTGAAGGATAGGCACTAATTCGTCTCTGAATGTTTGGTAGAATTCATTTGTAAATCCATCAGGTCCTGGGCTTTTGTTTTTGGGGAGGTTTTTGATTACCATTTCAATTTCGCTAATTGTAATTGGTCTGTTTAGGTGTTCTATTTCTTCTTTATCTAGCTTTGGGTGATTGTAGAGTTGTAGGAATTTGTCCATCTCCTCTAGATTGTTAAACTTGTTTCCATATAACTGTTCATAGTAGTTACTGATTATTCTTTTGATTTCTGCTGTGTCCGTTGTGATTTCTCCTCTTTCATTGATGATCCTGTTTATTTGTGCTTTCTCCCTTTTTTCCTTTGTGAGCCTGGCTAGGGGTTTGTCTATTTTATTGATTTTTTCAAAGAACCAGCTCTTGGTTTCATTGATCTTTTGGATTGTTTTTTTAGTTTCAATTTCATTTATTTCTGCTTTGGTTTTTATTATTTCTTTTCTTCTACTGGTTTTGGGGTTTTTTTGTTGTTCTTTTTCTAGATCTTTGAGCTTCGAGATTAGGTTGTTTCTTTGCGTTCTTTCTTGTTTCTTGATGTGAGCTTCTATTGCTATATATTTTCCTCATATTACTGCTTTTGCTGCATCCCATACATTTAGGATATTGGTGTCCTCCTTGTCGTTCAATTCAAAAATTTTTTTAATTTCTTCTTTGATCTCCTCATTAGTCCAATGGTCTTCCAGTAGTGTGGTTTTTAATCTCCATGAGGTAGGAAAGTTCCTTGCCTTCTTTTTATGGTTTATTTCTAGTTTGATGCCTTCATGGTCCGAAAAGATGGTTGATATGATTTCAATCTTGGTGTATCTGTTGATGTTTGTCTTGTGCCCCAGTATGTGATCGATCCTGGAGAATGATCCGTGTGCGCTTGAGAAAAATGTGTACTCCGTTTTTTTGGGGTTTAGTGTTCTATAGATGTCTGTTAAGCCCAATTGCTCTAGGTCTTTATTTAGAGCTTTGGTTTCTTTACTTATTTTTTGTCTTGTTGATCTATCCATTGTTGATAGTGGTGTGTTGAAGTCTCCCACTACGTATGTGTTTTCTCTGATGTCTGTTTTCAGAGAGGACAACAGTTGTCTGATATATTTTGGTGCTCCTTCGTTTGGTGAGTATATGTTAATGAGTGTTATTTCTTCTTGAAGTATTGTCCCCTTGATCATAATGTAGTGACCATTGGGGTCTCTTTTTATCTTTTTGAGTTTGAAATCTGTTTTATCTGATATAAGTATAGCTGTTCCTGCTTTCTTTTTTGGTCCATTTGCTTGTAGGATTGTTTTCCATCCTTTAACTTTGAGCCTATTTTTATCTTTTGTAGCTAAATGTGTTTCCTGGAGACAGCAAAAGGTTGGGTTTTGTTTCTTAATCCAGGCTGCAACTCTGTGTCTTTTTATTGAAGAGTTTAGTCCATTTACATTTAGAGTTAATATTGATATGTTAACATCTGTATTTGCCATTGTGTTTGTCTTTCCTTTGATTTTATTTATTTATTCTTTTAATAACTTTTTTTTTTTTTGGCCTTCTTTCATTGTTATTCGTCGCTCTGAGGTTCTGGCTTTAGGACTCCTTGTAGTATTTTTTGGAGTGGGGGTTTAGTTGCAATGAAATTCCGGAGTTTCTGTTTGTCTGGGAAGGTCCATATTCTTTCTTCAAAGAGGAAGGAGAGCTTTGCGGGATAGAGTATTCTTGGTTGGCATCTGTTTTCTTGGAGTCTGTTGACTATGTCCCTCCACTCTCTCCTTGCCCGTAGTGTTTCTTCGGAGAAGTCTGATGTCAGCCTGATTGGTTTTCCTTTGAATGTTATCTGTTTCTTCCCTCTTGCCAGCTTCATTATTTTTTCCTTGTCCTGGATTCTTGGGAGCTTTACTATTATGTGTCTTGCTGTATTTTTCCTTTCGTCGTGGAAGTTTGGTGTTCTTCTTGCTTCTTGTATATCAATTTTCAGCTCCTTCTTCACATTTGGGAAGTTCTCTTCAATTATCTCTTTGAATATTTTCTCTGTTCCTACATCTCTCTCCTCTCCTTCTGGTATTCCTATAACTCTTATATTTCCTTTCCTCATGGAGTCAGATAGTTCCCGAAGTCTTTCTTCGTTCTTTTTCCTTCGTACTTCTCTTTCCTTTTCTGTTTTGGTTCTTTTTATTTCTGTGTCTTCAAGATTACTTATTCGTTCTTCCATTTCATCTATTCTGCTTTCATTGCTTTTCCCAGAGTTCTTTAGTTCTTCCATTAATTCTTTGATCTCCTGCATTTCTTTTACTTCCCTCTTTAGGGACTCAATTTCTTTCTTCTGACCATTGTTTTCCCTCTCTAGGGACTCAATTGCATTCTTCTGATCGTTGATTATTTTTCTCTTATCATTGTTTTCCTTTATGACTTCTGTCAGTTTTTTAATCACGGCAATTTTAAATTCTCTTTCTGGAAGGCTCAGAAATTCTTCCAAGTTATTGTCGTTGCAATCTGGGGGCTGGCTTTCTTTTTGTGGTGTGCTTTTTCTCTGGAGAGTTGCTAGGTTGCGTGTGGTTCTTCTCCTCCCTACTGTCTGTTTTCTAATTTGCCGTATGCGTTGGGACACTGTGTTGTTGGGACTTGCCGGCATCTTGGGTGGGCTTCTCTGTTCCCCTCTGGTTCTTCCAGGAGTCATCTGTCAGTTTCAAGCAGCCTTTACTGGAGAAAGGTCCCTGTTCTAAAATGCCGATGTGGGGACACACTCCCCTGTGTGCCTGGTCTGCCCCGGCGGTGGGTTCCTGCTCCCCTCTGGGCTTGGACTGCAGGCCAGAGGGGGTCTGGCGTGGGCGAACTTCGCCCGCTCACCTCTGGCTCCTGAGGAAGCCTTCTGCAGGTAGTCTTTACTGAAGAAATGTCCCTGTTCTAAAATGGTGATGTGGGACACACTCCCTGCGCTTCTGGTCTCAGGCACACTATTCTGCGCGCCTGGTCTGCCCCGGCTGTGGGTGCTCGCTCTCCCTGTGGGCTCAGACTACTTGTTCAGAAGGGGCCCGGTGTGGGCTAACTCCCCAGCTGGCCACTAGCTCCTTCAGTAGCCTGTGCTGGGGTCAAGTCGCTAGGTGGCACCAGAGATCTCTCCTAGAGCCCTTGGGGAGCTGATTTTCCACCCCGTGGGACAGGGAGCAGAGCGGGGATGGTAGGGTACACCTCAACGGCTTTGGGGTACTGTGTCTGCCTTGTGCCCCACCGTCGTGGGGAACCCACGCCCCTAATTTCGTGCCCCGGGTCTCAGTTCCAAAGCCCTCAGTTCCAGGACGCGGGCTGTAGCCCAGATCAGTGGCGCGGGAATGGCGCCTTTTGAATCCCGCTCCCCTGCCTGGGCGCCTTGTTCCTGCTCACTCAGGGAGGGCCTCCGCCCGGGTCTCAGTTCCAAAGCCCTCAGTTCCAGGACGCGGGCTGTAGCCCAGATCAGTGGCGCGGGAATGGCGCCTTTTGAATCCCACTCCCCTGCCTGGGCACCTTGTTCCTGCTCACTCAGGGAGGGCCTCCGCCATCTCCCCGCAAGCCTAGGTCGCAGGTGCAGGGCCCTGGGCAGCTGCAATCCGAGCGCCGCTTTCGCGCAAGCTTACCGGGCGCCGGGGCTGTGTGCTGGTGCTGGTCTCCTCCTGGTGGGCGGGGCTCTCTTTAATGGCGCCTGGAGCTCACCTCCGCGGCGGATCCTGCAGGGTTCGCCTCAGCTCCCGTTCACGGGGTGTGGTGGCTGAAATAGTTCCTTTCCACTCACAGTCCCACTTGCTGCATCCGTTTTTCTTGTTGGGCGTTTTGGTTTGTTGTTTCCCTGGTCTCTGCCGGTCGGAGAGTGCCGCCTCTGTGGGCGGGGGAGGGGAGCAGGGTTCTGCGCTTTCCTCCCTTCTGGTCCTCTTTTATGGCAACTTTCTTCTTCGGGCAGTTTGCTGGAGTCGTCCGTTTATCTTCCGTGTCCCAGTTCTCACTGGGACCTGCCGCTTTTCCTCCCTATTAACTTTTTTTAATGGGAGATCTTACTCGCAGCGTCTCCTCACCGCCATGTTGCTCCGCCCCAAATCCCCTATATTCTTTATATTTATTAAAAGTCCTTTCCCCTAGAAACTAAATTAGGAGGTAATAATGAATTTAAAGTATCCTAAGATCAGAATATATATATATATTTATATATGCATATATGCATATTTAATCACCTATCTCTTATGTGGTTAAAGCATGTTTTCAAGAGAGTCTTATATACTTATATACAAATTTACAAAATATTTTTAATTAAAGGCCTAGGAATAATTCTAGTATATATAATTCTAGTATATATATATATATATATATATATATACTAGTATATATATATATATATATATATATCAGAGAAATAAGACTAGAGAAAAATGTCAGGCTATAATTGCCATATTATTTGTAAACTCCAAGCTTAGTTTTGGTCTCTAGAGCCTAATATAGAAGTTGAGATGACAGATTTAGAAAAGAATAAGAGAAAATCCTTAAGGATTCTCACTAGAAGGACAATAATGCTAAAAGAGTTCAAGAGGAAATAATACAAAATTAAGGAGCGTTTAAACAAACTAAAAGAAAACAGATGAATGGATTATTCAATCACTATCTTTAAAATTACAAAGTTTTATTGTTAAAAGGTAAACACTAATATTTTACTCTTCATTTCTACAATGGACAAAATAATCAAAAACCTTATTAAACTGAGCCAAGGTGGGTACATAATAATTACTAAGAGCAACTACAAAAAGAGGCTGATTTTTCTTTTAAATTTTAACAATAATCTGTGTTATGTATTGAGTTCCTTTTTCTACATCAAACATAGTCACAATTGGGGTACAGATATGCCTTAGAATATGCATTTGCATTTTGTAATATGAAAGATTTACAAGCTCCCCAATTTCACAGATGTACATGGGGCCCTGAGGGAGGTAAAATTATTCATTCAACAAATACTTGCACATTTTCCCTTGTGCCAAGCACTCCAGCAAATAATCAGAGTCGGCAGGTGAGCTAAGAGTGATGCAGCCTTGTGCCATGAGCCCACGATCTATGATGGTGAGCATTCCTTAAAGAAATAATTACGTAGTTGTGTTTTTGATTACAGTGTGCCTATTGCAATGATTCCAGGAGACCTTAAGCTAGTTTAGGAGACCCAGGAACACCTCCCCAAGGACTTTCTCCCAAGGGGGCTAAGATCTGGAATCTGTTCTCAAAGCCAGAAGAAGATAAGGAGAAAGCATGTGCCACGAACCTAGTTCAGAGAGAACAGTGGTGAGTCTGAGGAACTGGAAGGAGACCTTTTGAAGGGAGCATGATGGGTATGGAAGATCATGTAGAAAATAAGTCTGAAAACCAGGATGGAAGCCAGAGGTAGGTTTTAATCCAGTGTGGACACAGATCAGCACAGCAATATCACCCAGGAATTTATTAGAATGCAAATTCTCGGGCTCTACATCAGGCCTCCAGGACGAGATGCTCTGGGATGGACCCCAGGAATCTGTGTTTTAACGAGTCCTCCAGAGGAGCCTGAGACACCCTCAAGTTTCATAACTTTTGTGATTTTTTTAAGCATTTCTGCATACCCCAAACCCTTAGAAGACCCATGTTTACTCATTTTCATTCCTTTTTGTCATTCAGCCTCTATCACATCACGGCTCACTTACATTATTGTCCCAGCTTCCCACTCGGTCTCCCTGCCTCTGCTTGTCCATTCATATGTTGATTTGTTCATTTAGTATTTATTGACATATACTAAGTGCTTGTAACATATTAGGGAATGAAAAAAATGATCTTTGTCCTTGTGGGGTTTACATTCTTGTGGGGGGTGTTAGCATGGGGACAGGTATACAGAAAGAGAGTAAAAACATAAAACATAATGAATCAGTAAATTAAGAGGATATATCTACATAGGATAGAAGGTAATAAATGCAATAAAGAGATTTTAATTAAAAAAGGGGGGTGTTTATGTCCCAAATAGGAAGTAGAGATCTGTACTAACTGAGCTGTCTTTAATCCCCCTAACAAACCATTTTATGAATGGGAAAAGAAAGCCAGCCTCCCAAGATTTACAAGTCAGTAGGCAGCTACTACCCCAGGTGTTTCTGCTTCAGCAAGCTTGATCTCTGTCTGTGTACTACAGTTACAGTTTTAGTTCCCTGGAAAGCAGACAGTGTGATGGCGATTTTTTTTTTTTTGAGATTTATTTTATGAATGCAAGAGCTGGGGTACAGGCCATATGCACGGGAGGGTGAGAGTATTCACCAGAGACAGAGCAGGGAACAGAATAGGCAGACTGACGAAATACACTGCTGAGGGGAGCAGCGGGTGAGACAGGAGAGGTCTGCTCGCCATGTGGGTTGCTCCAAGGCCGGCGGGGATCGAAACGGCACTGCAGAGGCTGCAGACAGCTTCACAGCACAGTGCTCAACCCCCTATGCCACCAGGGAGCTCCTTTTTATACAAGCATATATTATGGGACACTTAAGGATCAACACCCGTGGAATGAAAGGATGTCTGGAAAGGGAAGAGCAGTTTGGGACAAGTGGAGAAATCAGCCTGATGCAGTTGCTAAAGAGAAGTGCAGATCTGAGCTGATTCTACAGAGTTGTCCTGAATTGGGGTGAAGGGCCTGAGTCTTACATAGTAGAATCAACACTCCCTGGATGTTCTGCAGAAAAGGGGCAAGATTATAGCCAAATCAATTTTTTCAGGGCAACATCAATTTCCAGAGAGGGAAATGTCAATAAAGAAATAAAGGATTGTGAAGCTGTACCTTACCACGACTGGTTCATTTACCACTTTGGGGGGGAGTTGGGAGAAAGAAGCTGTGAGTAAGACACATAAAACAATCCCCTTCAGTTTTCTTGGAGCATCTGTTCCACAGTGTTCTGTGATAACATCTTCCCCCAGAACACCCAGCAAATGTCGATCTGCGGCTCAAGCACTTTGTAGAGTTAGCATCAAAACCTTAAGTGAATTTTTGCATGGGGGGAATCAGCCCTGCCAGATATCAATAACATGCACAAGTGCTTATTCAAGGAGAGTAAAACTGCCAAAATTATAATTGCTTGTAACTGGAAGTAGGCAGAGAAATTAGCGTTGCTGAATAGTGTTCAACCCCTGGAGAGCTGGCAAATTTAGTCAAGATTGCATATCATTAGAAAAATTGGAGTGAAACATTTCAGTCAATATGGTCAGCTTTTCTGAAATCCATGAGTGGTTCACGGTTAACACGGTAAATGTTTAATTTTATCATTACAACTGCCCTTTGCCCCCAGCATTTGACTTAGGCAGTTTTGAGAGCTTAGGCAAATACTCAGAGCTGCTTTTACTTTCCTAGGACTCATTCTGGCTTAGCTGAATGTCTTGGGACAGAGTTGCAGGAAATATGTAAGTAATACTGGCAGATGCAAAAATCTTAGTGGGGGTAGCAAGATAACCAAAAAAAAAAAAAAAAAGGACTTAGATGTGGAAGGGCCCTTAAGAATGATAAAATCAACACAACCCACCATACCCTTTTAGACTAGAATATTAAGGCCTGAAAATGAGACCATAGGGTAGTTTATGCCCATTGTCACTTATTTAAGGGCTCACTAAATGGAAATGCAATTGCTCTATCTTCCCCTGCTCTCTCATGTCCCATACCTTCTTTTTTTTTTTTAAGATTTATTTATTTATACAAGAATCAGGGTACAGGCCAGATGTGCAGCAGGGTAAGAGGATTCACCAGAGACAGAGCAGGGACAGAAAAAGCAGAGTGATGAAATATACTGCTGAGGGGAGCAGCAGGTGAGACAGGAGAGGTCTGCCACTCCATATGGGATTCTCCCCAGCCGGCGGGGATCGAACCCATACTGCAGATGCTGTGGATAGCTTCACAGCACTGTGCTCAGCCACCTGAGCCACCAGGGAGGGCCCCCTACCTTCTTGATCAGTCCTGTGTTAGGCTCCATTGAGAAGCTTCTCCTGCAGGACATCTGCTTCATCAAGGTGGAAGGAACTGAGAACTGATAAGAGTCTAGATGGCTCCATTGGGTCCAACTCAAGCTCCTGAGCTCCAGCTTGTCCCTGTTCTTCCCCAGTTCTCCTCACTTTCCTGCTGACTGCAAGCTCCAGCTTAGATGGAGTGTACAGGGACTCTAGAAGAGCTCTCACAATTATGTATGGTAATTTTCTGTAACAAATCCTTTCCAGAGGTTCTCCATCTCATATTGAACCTGACAGAAGCTGTGACTGACAGAATCATTGTTCAGAACAGTTCCTGCTATCTTGGGAATGGTCTACTTCCTGCTAGACCCAGGGTCACTCACCTTGCATTCTTCTAACCATCTACCATTATCTAAGACTTCCATATTCAAAAGTTCTATTTTATTTTCATTGGAAAGGTATGTTTCATTTATTTGTAATTTTTACTCCTATTTCATAATGAAATGACAGCTAGTATTTAGTCAGTGTTTACTACAGGCCACGAATAATGCTAAGCATTTTGTGTCAGATGGTGCCATTTCTTAGCATACGGAGAAACTCAGATATTTCAATCTTGGTACAAGGGATACAAACTGGGGCTTGAAAAGTGTTTGGCTAAGTGAGCCTACGAGTTCCCAACCTTGCTTTTCTACCACCACCATGAGAACATGTTCAGTATAACCTGCCCATTTTGAGAGAGAGAGAGAGGATTCAGTTGTCACCACCATTCCAAGCAATAGCCAGCCAGCCAACAGGCACATGAGTGAATCACAATGTCACACCACCAAACTGGGACCAGAAGAACCACCAGGTGAACCTCGCCTCTGCTGGTGAAACATGTATCCCTGAACCAAACTGATTAATTTGCAGTGGTTGGTTACACAGCACTATTTTGCAAATAGATAATTGCTACATTTCTTTTTGTTATGTCCCCCTCATTTGAAAGAAAAAAAAATAATAAAACTGCTGAGTTGTCTGCTTGAAATTCATATTGCAGGCAGGAAGAGACACACTCAAAGGCACCAAAATTTCACTTTAAAGAGAAAGAAGTGATTTTTCCCTTTCTTTCAAATTACATTAAAATATAAATATGCATAAAAATCATGTTCAATATAAGTAAATAGTTATACTTCTTTTCTGCAATACTATTATCCCAGTTGTTTGGAAGAGAACTACCACAGAATGGCACTTTCAAACACAATAGAGCCACTCAAGGTTGAAGTTAATTTTTTTCTCCCAAAAAGAAAATGTGGAGGCTCTTGGCTCCCAAGAACCAACCACAAAGGCTCTAACTCAAGCTTAGGGTTTATATTTCTTCTAAATGTGTTCCTCTTGAAAAGTTCTACAAATGGATTAAGTATAATTTATGCCCTTTTTAGATGGGGTAAGGAAGCAAGAGGACTAAAATGTTAAAAACATGCTTTTTCCTGTTTTCCTTCCCATATTAATATGTGGGAGGGTAATTACTCTTACTTCTGTTGCATAAAAGAAGTGTCACACTCCCCAAGTGCAACATGTTGTCGGTTTCAGAACAGGGAAAACACAAAAATAGCCAATACCTAATTACATGTACCTAAATACCCACATGCAAGTTCATCTTGAGGCTGTCATTGGTCCTGTCTTTAAATGGGAGTCTTTAAAATGTCTACCATGGATTGTCACCATTTTTATAGGGAAGATAAACAGGAAGATCAGTGTTTGAGTGCAGTCTTTGGCCTAATCCCAATGGGAGCTCTGTAACATGAATCACGCCACAGATTTGAGCAACAAGACAGGTTATTAGTTGGGGCAAAGGGTAGAAAAGTGAGTGTGTGTGTTTGTCTATGTGTCTGTTGTGTTGTGTGTGTTAGGGAATGGGGGGTGGTTCAGTAACTGCTGAATAGACAACTTCCACAAGTCAAGGATAATTTTCTGAGAAAGGGGGCAGCTGTGAGTCTTAGAAACCTTTTGTCACAGCAGCTAGAACTTCTATGTAGAACTTCTACACACTGGGTGAAGGACATCTGGGTGGACCACTTACAGTGTCAACCACAGCTCACTGTATTATATATACAGGCAACAAGGATTCAGAAGATGAGTGGTGAGAGAAGAGTGGGCATCAACAAAGAAGAAAATCATTGGCAATCAAGAACTTATTCTCCTCCCTTCTAGAATTGACTTGAAGTCTTCCTTGCTTAGATTCTGAGCATACATATAATTATACATGCATGTTTCTGCCAACTGTGTAATATCAACCAACCATAACTTCAGGGCAGAAATTCAGAGCAACTTTTCACAATCTCTCGTTGTCTCAGGCACCTCCCTCAGTTTCTGAGTCAAGTTCAAATGACAACTTAGAAACGTCAGAGTGTTGGAAAGGGCAAAAGGTCATTGTGGAGTTATGACAGCATTTCAGAAAGCTAAGAACTTCTGAATAATCTGACACACCAATGTCTGAGAACTGATGCATTTAATAGAGATCAACCCTAAGATTGTCCTGAGAAACGGGATTATCAAATGCCACTCTATCTAAGGCACAATCACAGATGCCTTTCCTTTCATTTATAAAAAGGAGGATGGATCAAAGAGAAGTGCAAATGATCTCCTTTCCAGCTCACTCAAATCCTTGCTGACCACATAAAACTATCAAATGAAGATAGAACTTTCTAGACAGATACCTTTCTACAGGAATCTAGATATTAACATAAACATTTGAACATATTCATTCATAACAGAATGAATATATCCACAACATATATTGAACTGACACTAATTGGACCACTTTTTCTGTTTGTTTTTCTAAACATGTGATACAACAAGCTTATATTTAACAATGGAGAACTTTATTTTTATATTTGTTTAGCTTTTTGAGGGAAAATGTATGGATGATGAAGTATACAAAATTTAAGTGTGTACATTCATGGGTTCTGAATGTACATATGTGTAGCCCAAATCCCAATCAATATATAGAACATTTTCATAACATAACCCCTGCTCCCACAAACAACTACTGTTCCTTATTTCATCATAGATCTATTTTGTTCGTTATAGAAATTCATCTAAGTGGAATCAAACATTCTACACTTTTTTATAAAAGGCTTCTTTTCCTCAACATCTTGTTTTTGAGATTCTCCCATGTGGTTGCATCAGTCCTTGATTTCTTTGTGTTGATAACAAGTACTCAATGGAGAAATGTTAGAACCAAACATTTTCCAGCTTTTGTTCTAATGATTAAATTTGATCAAAATGCTGATATAGATAATTAGGATAATTTCTAAAAAATATGGTATCTTTTAAGAAAATATTTCTAAGTGAATGGAGCAAATTTTTTCCAGTAGAAAGACCCACAGCAACAAAAACAAACAAAATCTCCAAAGCTACACTCCCAAAAATCTATTCCTGCTCTACAACAAAACCACAAGAAAAATCTGTCTTAATCATTTGCAAATGATTAAAACAATGTATTATGAAGAAAGAAAAAGAATACTACAGATCTCACTGTAGACATTTTATTTTGAAGACTCAGTGCTGGCCTAAGTCAACCAACCAGGGTGTCAGTTCTTAGGCCTAGCAGCAGAATATAACCTGAAGAGTCACTCCCTGGGTGCTTTATTTCTGGCAAACTCTCTTAATTGGCTAGCATGCTAATCCTTTTCTTAGAAGAACACTTAGCACTAGAAATGTGTGAGGCAAACACAAAAATACAAGTCCTGGTTTGGTATGCAAATCAGCACCATGGAAACTGGCATGGCATCACTGAGCTCAGGGCAATCGGCAGGGAGTACATGAGCTATAAATCAAAGCCTGAAGGAAACTGCTGTCAACAGGATTATGGACACAGATTGCTCCTCAGCCTGTGGCTCCCCTGAATTCTAAACTAGGCAATTTAAAGTTGACTCTTCAATGGACTAGATCAGTATTGGGCTCTATTCCCCATTTGTAGTCCCCACTAACACAACTTAGCCATTTTGAACATAGAATTCAAAGCGGGAGAATATTTTAGTTACTATTTCCAATTGTAAGAATATATTTATAGATATCTTCAAAGTGTTATATTTCCTTATTCAAACAAGAGAAGAAATGCTTTTCTATGTCAATCCTTCTGCAGGCACAGGACTTCTTTGCTCTTGTTTCTATTTGCATGACCTTTAGGGTGTAGTAAGGACTTGGGCATTCTTCTGGGGGCAGAGAGAATTTTCTTTCTAACACCCTGTGGAGGGACAGTCAATGAGTTCTGAGAAAACCCCCTTGCTCACACGGGTGTTTATTCCAAGCACTTCCTGCAATATACTCAGGGAGACAGCCACGGACAAATTACTATTGTATGAAACCAGAGGCATTTTGGCTAAACGTTCCCATCCCATGAGTAACAGAAGAGTTGGATACAGCCAGCTGCCCAGTCCTCAGAGACTTTACTAGAGGTTTCCAAGACAAAAAAAAAAAAAAAAAAGTAAGAAATAAACTGTCAGGAGAGCCATACTTGCAACAATCATACATTAAAAAGATTTACAACATGGTGTTCATAAAACACCAGAGGTCCAGACACTTAGTTGGCAAAAAACAAAAATAAAAAAACACTTTCTATTTTTACTAGTCTCTAACTAACAATTTTGTACTGTTAAGGATGTAAATAATAAACCATGTTATTATTGGTAATTCTCATTGTTATTGCCATAAAAGAGCGACAGATGTTTTCATATGAATTACAGATGTGGCAAATGTCCAGCTCATATACTCAATGCTACTTGAAAATTACAATATTAGTATTATCAGAGCACTGCTAGGGCTAACTATAAATGCATTAATACAAAGGCTACATATTTAACTGTGAAATAAATGTTTTCCAAAAGTTTACTTACTGATAACTATGTTTCAAAATCATTAGCTTCCTTTATATGTATGTAATTATATATTTAAGAACACATTTCAAGTAAGAAGCAACAAAAACAACAAAAAATATGCACAATGACATGATTAAACTCCAAAACATTATAAGGAGTATCCATTATATGATTCCATTAAATTGAGCTCAAAACTATCTGTGGTGATAGAAACCAATAGGGGTTGATGCTAGGCTAGAGAGGATTGATTGGGAAAAGAATGAGGAGGCTTTCTAGGATAATAGAAATGTTCTTATTTTGGTGTGGATGATAGTGACACTCAGTCTCTCTCTCTCTCTCTCTCTCTCTCTCTCTCTCTCTCTCTCTCTGTGTGTGTGTGTGTGTGTGCGCGCACGCGTGCGTGTGTGCATGTGTGTGTGTGTGTGTGAGAAAATTGGGTAGTAGATAAGATTTGCTCATTTTATTGTATGTAAATTTTACTCAATAAGGTACTGGGAAACAACACTATTATTCTTAGGGTTCCACAGGCTTCATCAGTCACAGGAATCAATGACTTTAAAGATGTTAAGAACCCCTGATCCCTAATCACCTTTGAGCCTCAGGGAAGCCTTTGAGCATCAGGGAAGCCAAACCAACACCAAACTGACCCTGAGTTGCCTCCTATCATCCACAATCAAACCAGTCATCATAAATTGTTCAGTTTGGGTGACCACATCACTGGTCTCAAAATTTCCCCAGATCCTCTATCCATTAACTCATACCATGAAGACAATAATTCAAGATACTCATAAGATTCACAATGTCAGCCCAAGATGGTTGGGAGGAATGCTTGGTCATCTTGCAAGATCATGGTGTCTTTAGAGAAAAATTTCCCACCGGATAAAGCAAAGCGACATTCCACATTGAGGATAGAAATGGCGTCCCCAAACCTGCAGTACCCCCCCCACCTCTGAAAATTGGCAGGTTCTTTGTTTCTAAAAATTACAGGTAAAAAATGTTGTGCCTCCCAACTCTAGTAGTGGTTGCTTCCATGGACATACTTAAGCACATTTTCTCCCAGTAATACTTCTTTCTAGGTTCACATTTAAAAAATAAAAAACAAACTTCTATTTGGATTTCAATTTCAAATGACCAAAATTCAGGTTTTTTTTTTATATTAAGAAGAAAGAATCTATGAGAGTATCTATCTGAGGTTAAAACTGAACAGCACAATAAAGGTAAAGAGGTACAATGCTATGTTAACAGTCTTAGCTGTTATTAATACAGCTGTTATTATTACAGTTATTTAAGAGGCATGACCAAAAGCACCAACGATGTAGTGATGAAGCTCACCAACACTACCTGGGTTTAAATCCCACTTCTACTTAGCTATGCAATATTAGGGAAGTTACTCAACTTTTCTGTGCTTAGATTTCCTCACCTGTAAAAATGGAAAAATTCATAATGCTTCACTCATAGAATCATCATTAAAAATAATTAATACCCCAAACAAATATACACGACCTGGCTACATGAGCTACATGAGCATTTACTGAATAGTAAGAGCACATGTTTTAGCCAAAAATAATTGGGTATGGTCTTATCTCATATGATTCTTAATTGTTGGCTAAGATAAATTGCTCCTTTTTTAAAAAATATTATTGCATTGACTTTAATTTTTTTTAAGATTTATTTATTTATTTTATACAAGAACTGGGGTACAGGCCAGATGCGCAGGAGAGTGAGTGGATTCACTAGAGACAGCGGGGAACAGAACAGGCAGACTGACTAAATACACTGCTGAGGGGAGCAGCGGGGCACAACAGGAGAGGTCTGCCTCACCATGTGGGACCCTCGCCGGCCAGCCAGGATCGAACCGGCGTTGCAAAAGCTGCAGACAGCTTCACAGCATGGCGTTCAACTGCCTACGCCACCAGGGAAGGCCCACACACTACTCCTTTTAAGAAGGTCTTGTGCATAAAGCAGTAATGCATTTTGCTTTTTCAGCCCAGTAAAAACTTTAACCACTTTGATATTTTAAGGTCCCTATAATACAGATAATAAATAGCTCTAATGTATAATTTGTACAAAATAAAATTCCATGAGTCAAGTACACTTATTTTAAACACACGGTATAATAAATGATGACAAGGATAGGATGGGGGAACTAGGAAACTCCCCCCGCAAAATAATTAAGTCTCATTAACACTGAAATACTCTCCAAGGGCTAGAGGGGAGCAGTCAGGTCTTGAACAGACTTCTTCAACATAAAATCTGTAACAAATCAACAGACTGTTCAATACTTCAGCTAGTTTTACCTGTGCAAATTCAGTCCATAATTCACTTGAAGATGACACCAGAGAGAGAAGACAGGCCAACTTTTATTTCATTTTTATGAATCCAATTAAAGTTGAATCCACAGATTAAGGCTTGTAGTTGACCCCTCAAAGTGTTCCTGCATATTTCCTGCATATTTCCTCCATACCATCACTGAGACCCATCCCCATCCTGACATCTCCAGGCAGGTTGTTTGCAATAAACACTATTTTTAGCCATTGAAACATGGATGCTTTTGTTAATTCTATTTGGAGACCATGCAGGATGCCAGCTAAATATCCCATTTTTCATCATCCCTCCCCAGATCTGACAGTTGGAAACACTTAGTTGTGCTCTGCTTCCATTGTGTTTCTGAAGTCATTTGAATGATTTAAATCAGAGATAAGTATTTGCAAATGAACTGAAGAAAAAAAAGATGTGTCTGAAAACTCCAAACTGCCTTGTTAAGAATGCAGTTACTTCTAGTTAATTCCTGGGGATTTGGCTAATGCTTGCAAATTGGAGTGGCAATTCTCCTCTGATGGTAACATTTCACCAAAAAACTCTTTAAGATCCAGTTGCCAAATCAAATATTAAAATAACTACCCACAAAAAAAGAAGAGCACATAAGAACTCTACACTCACTTTTCAATTAATCCATAATCCAAATCAAAACATTAATTTCAAGTGTATCATATTTTATTGAGCATCTATTATGTGTCTGCATGAGTCTGTTCACTTGCAATGTGAGGCAATATCACACTTAGTCTCTCAGATTGTCTCATGAAAGTACTATTAGCCCCAATTTCAGATGAAACCACTGAAGACTGGAGACATTAAGTTATATATTCAAAGTGAGAAGCGTAGGATTCAAATCCAAAGCTTGAGTGAATTTGACCAAAAAGTAATTTAAATTTATTTTTTCTATTTGTCTTATGTAGAAGATTCCACACTTTGACTTGACAAATGAACTTCAGGTACTTCTTCTGGGGTACTCCCTCTATATATCTTCTGGTGTCCAAAGGACCTCCCAGTCATAATGAATTCATAATAAGATGAAGAGGAAAGACTCAAGACATCGACTGAGCCTCTCTGATCCTTCCACTCTCTCTCGTTCCACCCTTTCTTGTTTCACTCCTGCCAGCCAATCTGCAAAAGGCAACCAAATGAAGCAATTCATTCCATATTAAGAATTGTTCATAAGCTTCACATCCTCTTTCTCTGAGAGTATTTAAACTTCAAAAGAGGAATGCATTCATCTCCACAAATCCTTAAACATCATGTTGGTGGTAGACATAAAATAGGCCCATGTTTAAACTCCTGCAGCTCATTCCGGGTTGCATTCTTGCCCACCCTCCATTTCTGTCCCCTAATCAATAGAGTGCCATATGCATGAAACCAAATAATTTTAGCAGCCTTGAATTCAAGTTTCCTACTCTCAAGTTCTCTCTTCCTTGCATGAAGCTCTATAAAAATTAAAGTTAACCACCACATATGCACAGAAATGAGTTTAATACTTAATTCTAACAGTTGCTAAAGGTTGAACCCATATTGCAATAGATGTGGTGAGGTGAAGATCTCAGAAAAGTGGAAGAGATCAACAGCAAGACTTATGGGGATTCAGGGAACCAACTTTGTGGTGATTTTACTTTTGGAGCCCTTAAGTCAAGCTATAATCTAGAACTCGCCTCACCCCTTCTCTCAGACGATGAGGCAGCACTAGTCACGGCAAGATTCCAGCTACATAGGGAGTCATATGTTCCTTCTCCACAGCTGGCTAGCAGCAACAGGGAGACTCATCTGGTAGACACCTTGGAAGGATAAAATCTCATGTTTTTGACCCAGAAGTGTGTGGGATTCAAATCCTGGCTGTTGCTTCCTGTTATGTTGAACAACTTTGAGCTCATCTCTTACCAGAAGAATAACACTAATAATGAGCATGGAATGATGAGAGGCCTACGACACATCCAAAGTTACCAGAACACATACAATGTGGAGTAGATGTTAGTAACGTTGGCATCCCACAGAAAACTGGAACTGGCCCCTTCTTCAGGATAGGTATGGTGGAAATAAGGACAAGGATATGAGAAAGGGTTTAAAATATTGTGATTAAGAATATGAGCCCTGGGGCCTCCCCGGTGGCGCAGTGGTTGAGTGCTAGGTTGCGAAGCTCCCCGCTGCCTCTGTGGCACCAGTTCGATCCCCGGCTGCTCCCAGACCACCGGAGGAGGGTCTCACATGGCGCGCAGACCTCTCCTGCCGCCCACTGCTCCCCTCAGCAGTGTACTTCGGTCCTTCTGCCTGCTCTGCTCCCCGCTCTGGCTCTGGTGAATTCTCCCTCGCCCTCCCGCGCTTCTGACTGTACCCAGTGCTTGTATAAATAAATAAATAAATAATAATAAAATCTAAGATAAAATAATAAAATAATAAATAAAATCTAAAATAAAATAAATAAAATTAATAAAATAATAAAATAAATTAAAAAAAAGAATATGAGCCCTGAATTCAAATCACCCCATGCCTCATTTATTTTCACCTGTAAATGGGATAATCCTAGTAACCAGTTCATACAGTTTTGGAGAGGATTATATGAGTACATAGATCATGTCTAAACATGGGCTTGCTGTAAACAACTCGAAGTATTGGATATTTATGATCATAATAATCATTATTACTACCATTTGCACAAGATCAAGTGGAGATACAAACATAAACACACACACACATGCACACACCCCCCATGGCCCATGATGAATGTTTGAAAGTTCCAGAAATGTTTTCCCCATGGAAGAGGCCCCTGGGGGAGTGTGAGACCAGCCTTCTCCTTTTATTAGAGAGCTATCAAGCACAAGAAAGTTTTTGATTCATTGTATTTGGCCCTCAGGGATAAATCAGCTTCAATGGATCAAAGCAGCAGGGGATTTGTTTGGGCTCAATTTTAAGAAAAAAAAAAAAATTGAAACTGGCTGAGTTACTCAGAGATGAAACAGGTTGCAGTCGGAGGGAGTTTCTGGTCACAGGAGGAGCCCAGCACCTGGACACACATCTTTGGCAAAAGTGGGCCCTTCAAGCATGAAACAGTCTGCCTTTATGACCCTTCCCAAGACTAAAGTTTAATGACTATAGGAGAAAAAAAATGGGGCCAAATAATAGATGTTCTGTAAATATTACAACTGTGAGTGACCTTGTGAACATGCCTTTGAGGCTATTAGATTTGGTTCCCCTTTTCTGTGGGGCCAAACTTACTGCTTTGTGTTTGTCCACAACGATTCACCCCATAGAGTCAGAGAGCTCATGCGGGGGCTTGCTCACCTCTCAGTCTGCAATGATCTTTCAAGAAAACAGCAAGAAACTCTATTCATTTGAGATGAGGACCTGGCCTTTGGTGCACTGCTACATTTTAATTCCTGGCTTATTGGCAATCGCTCATCTCCTGCTGGAAATTAATTAAGGCTTGTGTTCGGTGGGAGCTGGTATTTGCTTTGAATCCTAGACCCTACTGTCGAAACTTTGAAATGACAAAAATATGTCTCCAATTTGGGACTCGCTGAAGCACATTTGAAGAGCACCCTGTCGTTCTCAGCTATTCTATTCTGAACAATGTGCTATAAATGTTCTCAGCAACAATGCACAGGGTGGATTCCAGCCACCTGGAAGTTCCTGCTGGTTTTGCCAGAAAAAAAAAAATTTACCTAGGACTGGACATAAAGGCTAATTTTAAGGGAAAAAATAGGATTTTAAATGTTTGGATATTTAAAAATTATGCTTTTCATATTGTGCTGCTCTTGTCCTTTTATGAAATAGTAATGTACCATATCTAAGAAAGAGAAAAAAAATGTTAAGGATTTATTACCAATGAATTTCCCACTGAACCCCCTTTTAAAATCTATATCTCTTTCTGTGGCATTCTTCTAGCTTCCATCTGCTTGGGAGGACATGCACACTCTTCCAGCAGTGTCAAGAAGTAGCAGCAACTCCTGCAGTAAAGGCAAATGGAGCCCAGGGACAAAACAGCTGAAAGAATAATGACTTTTACCCTGAATCCCTAGATCTTTACAGAGAATAATGTAAAAAGGAAGGAACATCTTTTCAGCCCAGATGCCCTTTCACTGCCTTCAGAAGCTGCATTTGGGAGCAGACCTGTTATTTCAGGGAAACACAAGATTGAGGATGGAGTTCAATGCTGCCTCTAAAAGTGGTGTTTATTCCTTTCCTCTGTTTGCTCTCTTAGTACAGAACTCTCTTTACATGCTTTGCAATACATTCCCTACCTCACAACATATGTCACTGTAACTTGCTGTAATTTTGTCTACTTATCCTTTTAATCTTATACCAAGACTTTCCATTCCAATGTCCAGATGCTATATTAATGGTGCAATAGGACATCTGACCAAGACATTGTTCTTCAGAAAATAAAAAGGGATCTAGTTTTTACTTGAAAAAGAAGACAGAAATCATTTGTTCTCTGACATGCTTTGTATACACATAAAGAAGCGTGTTAAAAATAAAAGTCAAAAAGCTAAAAATGGAAAGAGCCATTAGCACATATGACTAGCAACTTCTATCAGCAACAGTGATTAGAATGCTCTTTAATAGAAGGAGGAATGAAGCTAGTTATATTCTGAACACACAATGAGATGATGCCATGCATTGCTATTAAATTTCTAATTGAAAGCCAAAGTTTTAAATAGCTGAAGCACAACACTGACTCCTGACATTAAAGTATAATTAAAAGGCTAATTTTGACCCAAACGAGCCTGTTTGGACTCATAGCCAATTTAAATTACCCACATATCTGGGCCATATTATCAACTTGTCAGGGTCTTGAATCACTGTCATGACATCTGCAGATGTTATCATGAAAGAGGAAAAGCTCCCCCAGTTAGAGAGTTGGCGTGTGTTCCTCTAAAAGAAATTAGTTTAAGGACCTTCATTACTTATCTTGATAAGTTAACAATTGCTCATTGAATATCTACTCTAATAAAGCACCATGTAAAAGTTAGTGGCAAATATAAAGAGAAAGGTCTAACTCTGCTATTAGCAGCAATTGCAGAACAAAAGTGGAAAAGTCCACAAAGAACACAAATCTGAAAATAAGTGCTGTCATATGCTGAGTTCTTAGTCAGCACAAGGCGCTATTCAAAGCTCATCATATTTACAGACATATTTAAAATCTTCCCAACAACCCTGGAAGGTAGTTGCTAATATTAACTCCATTTTATACATGAGATCATTGGGGGCAAAAGGGTTAAGTGATCTGGCCAAGGTCATTCAGTCAACAAATGGTGGAACCAGAATTTGAAACCAGGCAATCTGATGCCAAGCCACATTCTTGATCGCCAAATCCTAACTCCTGCAGGGGTCATGTACACTCAAATATCTCCTGAGAATAAATCCTGCAAATCAAATTTACTGTGTCAATGTGTATGCACTTTTTAAATTTTGATAATACCTGGAGCCTGAAGGCTCAGTAGATTCTGGACTGGCAGGCAAGACAGGGAGAGTATTCCAGATGGTGGAAACAGCATGAGCAGCGGGGTGAGGGGACTCAGCATCCAGCGGGAGCTTCATTTGTCTACTGTGTGGATGGTGGGAGGGAACGCATAATGGCAGGTCTTGGTGGAGCAGTGAGTGGGGCTCTCTTACCAGTATTGTGGTTGCATTTTTTCTCAAAGGATTTAGATTCCTTTTGAATTCATGCAATTGTATTCAGTTGTACTAATGATACTTGCATTCATTATTTGGGGAGGGGGCAAGAAGGATAGAATAGATCTTTTAGTGCTTCCTAGTGCTTAATGAATTCACAATATACTTTACAATAGACAGTGATGACTTGACTATTAAATTGTGAGGTACCAAATTCAGTTCTTTGATAGGGATCTGTTTTCTCTGAACTGCAGGAAAGTTTTGCCATCAGTCATGCTGTACTTTGATAGATGATACCACAGAACATGCCATTCATTAGCTAAGGTTATATTCCTTGAAGGAAAGTAGACTTTCTAGGGAGGGAGTAGGGTTTCTCCAGATCCTTTAACTAAATCCTGCAATTACAGGCAGGAATGTGCTATAGTACTGACTCCTGCCACAAATTTGGGTCTAGAGAGTGAGTTTTGGCATAGCCACAGACTTAGGCAGGAACTAGAGCATGTCTCAAAAGGTTCAGGATATAGATGTTGGGGGGGAAGAGGCAGGGAGGGTATAGTAGATGAGCCAGTTCATTGACCTGAAGTCCTTGTCTCTGCCTACGGATGTAAACAGCACCCAACCTTGAGGCACACTACCACTGAATTTTCCCTGCTATACATTCCACATATATTCAGAATTCACACTATAAAGCAGGCATGGTACTAGGCTCTGCAAATGAATAAACATAAATGAACTTTTTTCTTTCCACTCTCACAGAGCTTACAGATTTGGGTAGTAAATAAATTTTAGAAAACAAACACTTCCAAACTTAGGGCTATGAAGTAACAGAAAGAGTGCTGTAAGAGAGTATAAATGGGGGAGAGGAGACGAGTTAGTGAGGAAGGGCTGAGAGTGGTAGAATGATTGCTTTGATGGCCCTAATTCATCATCCTCCCTGTATCCATGCCCCTCATCATAGAATTTGTAGATCTCTACTCAGAAAGCAAAGTATAGCATCCTGCCCCCTGATTGCCAGTTAAGAAATATGATTTGCTCTAGCCATTAGAATGTTAGGAGATGTGGCACACCCCAGAACTGAAAAAACACTGTTGTCCTAACTTGGACAATTGCACTACTGCCATCCTTATGACAATATTCTCCAGCTACGCTGCTGGAGGGTGAGACATCTGGAGCAGAACTGAGTCATCCCAATTCTTCTAGTTGAAGTCATCCTCAACCAGCTATCAGATTTATAAGCAAGAGACATATGAGTTCAGCCAAGACCAGCAGAGTCATCAAGATTAACCCCACCGCCCAAATGTGTGGACAACAAATGTCTTCTGTTTTATTGAATGTCAATGAAGTCTTCTGGTTGTTATGTGGCATCACTGTGACAAAAGATAACTGATGCATACAATAATATTAAAGCTGAACCCTGAGGAATAGGCAGTCAAGAAAATCAAGGGAAGTCCTTAAGCCAAGAGAAAATGTGAAAATAGAGGGAACTGGATGAATTCCATATATGTGTTGGATATAACATGAACAGGGCATCGTGATAGATTAGATTGCAGAGGAAGGCATAAATAGATACCTGAGAATGATTTCTGTGTATCCAATTTGGGCAACTAAGTGGATAGATATGGAGTTTATTAAAAAGGAAGAATGAAGAATAAAGGAGGAGCAACTGGAGAGGCAATGAAAACTGAGAGTTCAGTTATACAGAGAAATCAGTGTGTATGAGAGACATGTAAGTAGTGATACCAGGCAGAGCCTTGAAATAACAAAGGGACATTCATGGAAAGGATGGCGGTATGAATTTGGAAGTCAACAGCAGGCATATTTCAATACATGAGATTGAATTGTTACAAGATCCCTAGACTTAGACCTTGCTTGTCTAACATTCCTGTTATTTATCCCTGAGGCTAACGGGAATTCAGTCAATCACCTACGAGTAGACCCTCCACCCTGCAGAAGTTCAAATCTTCAGGCAATGATTTCAAAACCAGTTGAAACCTGATGCCTGTGCAGAAGCAGATGGCAGGAGACTGACTTAAAAGTAACCTAGGTCTCATTAGCCAGTTAAATTGCATACCCAGGGTGGAAACTTATGATGCTAATGAGATCTGCAAAGAATGAAGAATATGTGCTCTTCTGCGCATGCCCCAGTGTAGCCAGACCCAAATCATGTGCCTGGAAATGTGCTCTTTTGCACATGGCCTTGCTCCTGGCAATCCTGCCTTTGTAGCCAACTCCATAAAAATCATGTGCCTACTGCTATCAGGTCAAGAGTATGGTTCATGGGCACTTGCCATTCCTCTCCTATTGTGAGATCCGTAATAAAGTTCCTAGTTGGAAACCTACTAGTTCTTTGGGATTAACTGGGGACAGTCAAGCAAAGATCCTTCAGGATCTATAATACAACGGCATGACCTTCAGATGAATGTGGATTGAAGGTATGGGATTTAAATAGTGTGTGTGTGTGTGTGTACGCATGTGCAGGGTGGGGAGCAGGGGGTTGTTTATATGAATAGGCTTTATTATGACTTCACACAAATTAAAAAAAAAAAAAAAACCTCAAAAGCGCTGTTCTGAGGCATAGTTATTGGGTTGTTTGGCTCCTAAACCTTATGTTTAGCAGAGTAATGGGTAAAATAGTCTGAGATACTGAAAACAGTCTAAGAATCCAAATTGATTATCATCTCTGAAGACATGGAGATATGAGCAATCTAGAAAGCAGATCAGTAGCTGGAGGACAAAGTATACGATGAAAAGTTGTTTAAGAGTGGGACTTGTCTGAAGAGGATGTTTAGGATGTTTTAGTTTCCTTTTAGCTACTTCACTAAAAAAAATTAAATATCCTCCCCCCTCTAATTTTAATGAAACAAGTTTATAGAGTGATATTTTAGCTATCTCTTCCTATTAGCATCACACATGGTCCATGCACCTGTTTAGTTGTCTTGGGTGCTCCATGGCATTTAAATTCCTGTGTGTTGTGTAAAACTATCAGAGCTCTGAGTTCAAGAAGTGCTGAAGAAGTACACCTGGAATTAAAGAATAGGTGGGTTTTTAATGCAAATATTTTTCTGAGCAAAAACAAAAATAACACATACAAACCAACACAGAAACAAAACAAGATTTCAGCACTCAGATGAATAAAGAATTATTGCTTCACAGGCTCATTCCCCAAGGAGGGAAAAACAAACCCAAGATTCTAACTTCTGAAAGCAACTCTGTGTAGGTCGTGAATAAAGCCTTTTCCTACATCTACTTCAAAGTATATCTGTTTAGAAAATAAACACTCAGAACATGACCTGGGTAATATATTTTTTAAAATAATGAATGGCTTGGCGAACAAGAACAGAAACTATACAAGTCTGTGCAGGGCACCTGTGGGTCAAAGAACTCCAAAAAGGAGAATGTGAGCCTCAGCAATGATGTAGCTGAATGGAGCTTATAATTTTGATTCAAATTCTTGCTTCACCTCATTAGGGAGAATAGATATTTGGTGGTCTCTTGATTTTATTTTATTTATTTATTTATTTATTTTAATAATTCGTTTATTTATGCAAGAACAGGACAGAAGCGCGGGAGGGTGAGAGAATTCACCAGAGACAGAAGCAGAACAGGCAGACGGACCGAAGACACTGCTGAGGGGAACAGCGTGTGAGGCAGGAGAGGTCTGCCGCACTATGTAGGTATCTCCCTGGCCAGCCGGGTATCATACCCATGCTGCAGAGGCTGTGGACAGCTTCACAGCGTGGCACTCAACCCACCACACCACCAGGGAGGCCCGGGATCTTGATTTTTTTAAAAATATTTATTTATTTATACAAGCACTGGGGTACAGGCCAGAGGCACTGGAGTGTGAGAGAATTCACCAGATTCAGAGCAGGGAGCAGAACAGGCAAACAGACCAAAAGCATTGATGAGGGGACCAGCGAGTGAGATAGGAGAGGTCTGTTGCGCCATGTTGGAATCTCCCTGGGCCGGGCAGGAATCGAACTGGCACCACGGAGGCTGCAGACAGCTTCACAGCTTTGTGCTCAACCTGCTGCGCTACCAGGATTTTATAAATGAAGGAGAAGCATATGAGGCTGCAAGACCATGCAGGGAAGTTTTTGGTAACAAAAGTGCAGAGAAAGCTACTAAAGCTTATAAGACAGCAAATGAACAATGAGGTTGAGTGTTGAAGGTGGCTGTCTGGGGTGCTGCTCATATATTACAGGGAGAACTCCCTGAAATTAATTGCTCTTGACTGATCAAACTGCCATGTCTTGAAAAATGCCTTACTAATATTTCTAACAGTGGTGTCTACACCTTACCTTTTAAAATCCTTCACGATGGTTTTGTTAATGATGACAACCTCAGAATCGTCCCCAAAAGTTTTCTTTTGTCAGTCCCTCAGTGTGGTTAAATTATCATGTTTTGGCATTAAACTTACCCATTTTTTCCCAATTTCTTCTAGGAATTTTTATCAAAATGAAAGAAAGTATGTTCTTTAGAGGCTTTTCCTGTGCTAGTTCCAGTATTATTTTAAACACCAATGTAACTCAGCTAAGGTTTGGATATTGAACATTATCACTAATAACATGACTAATCACCTCTTCTGAATTTAAATTTATCTTTCCCACAGATAAGGGGAAAGGCTGTGAGTTTTCAATATAAGAGGAAAAACTTAAGTGACAAGAGTTTCATGCCAAAATCATTCAATCCTTGACTATAGACATACATATATGTATACACATATATCTATGTATACAAAGCATGTGTGTACATATATAACTCACTGTGACCCAAGTACTTTCAGAACAAGGGAAAAGATACTAGACTATTATAACATAGTATATATCTGAGTAAAAATTATTTTATGTCAAAAAAGTAAACACTTGGGCCTCCCCGGTGGCGCAGCGGTTGAGCGCTGGGTTGCAAAGCTGCCCGCAGCCTCTGCGGCGCCGGTTCGATCCCCGGCTGCTCCCCGGCCACCGGAGGAGGGTCCCACTTGGCGCGCAGACCTCTCCTGCCGCCCGCTGCTCCCCTCAGCAGTGTACTTCGGTCCTTCTGCCTGCTCTGCTCCCCGCTCTGGCTCTGGTGAATTCTCTCACCCTCCCGCGCTTCTGACTGTGCCCAGTGCATGTATAAACAAAAACAAACAAACAAACAAATAAATAAACAAACAAACATGCCTCTATTAAAAAAAAAAAAGTAAACACTTAAACTTTCTCATCTTCTACATAGTTTTTCAACTATGACTGCTTCATTGTGTATAAATAATGCCTAGAGCAACAACATCTGCAAAACAATCAATGCATTTTGCACCCTATCTGTGTACCTGCCCTATGCTTTATGAAGAATGCCCAGTTGCTCTAGAGATCTTGCATTTGTATCATGATTTGCTAATAGGAGACAAGGATGAAAAAGGTGGGAAGAAACTTAGCTGACTTAAAATACCTAGAGGGGAAAACAAGAAGATTTAATTAAGAAGAATGTGATTATGCGTATGTCCTTTTCCTATCATCCTTTGTTTTCCCCACATCACCTTCCCGCCTTAATCAATTATTCACAAATACAAAGTTAATGGGAGAAAAGAACTGGAAGAAATTTTTTTTGGCTAATAACCTTGTGCTATGACTTCAGCTAGATAAGATGGAGAGAGCTCCAGCTGTTGGTGGGCACATACCTGCTTCTCTTCTCCACTGTTAGGACTATATATTCGAAGGCTCAAGGAGGGCAGGACACAGTAGGGAAATCAGGACAATGATCATCCATATGATTCCCTATATAAAACTGATGGACCATGAGAAATGACTCCAGATAATTTAGCAGACTAGATGGATACACTCTGAGTGCGTGCACGGGCGCGTGCGCGCGCACACACACACACACACACACACACACTTTAAGATAGAACATTACGTTGTATAAATGTCTAAATTTCTCATGTCAAGATATAGCAAGGCTTATGTGGTACAATTAAATTGACATATACAATTTCTGTTAGCTGACAGAATATCACATATTTCTGTTTTAAAATGTAATACTATTCTGACAGCTGGTCATAACACGAAATAATCAGAGTAACTGTCTTGGCATAGATGTCAAGTCCTTGTATTATTCTGTCAAGACAAACTTGCTCAACAAACTTAGTCAAAACCTACTCAGTAATCTTTCTTCCACTAAAAACTATATTCACATCCCACTCTTGAAAAAGGAAATGAAGCAAGGATGGTCAAGAGAATGACTTTGTCTAGAAGAGTAAGGACTTGAAGGGGTTACCATGAAATTCTCTTACATGATTTGAAATTATTTAAATATATTTTAATAATTTAAACATTTTAAATGCAGCCTTCCCTTATCTTAGAATATGAAAATAAACAACCTTAGAAAAAGATCTACATTTAGATATTTACAGATTTTTAAATAAAAAAATTATAGTACAAAGAGAGTGCAAATAGGAAGCCTCCCTGGTGACCTAGGGGTTAAGTCTCAGGGCTGTCACCAATATGGCCTAAGTTCAATCCCCATCCAGGGAGCTAACCCACATATGGCCCAGCAGACCTCTCTTGTCTCACCTGCTGCTCCCCTTAGCAGTGTATATCTGCCTGTTCTATTCCCCACTCTGTTTCTAGTGAATCCTTTAACCCCCACACCTCAAGCCTACACCCTGGTTCTTCTATGAATAAATAAAATAAAAATATTTTTAAAAAAGAGTGCAAAAGTACAGCAAAAGAGACAATAACAAAAACAAAGAGAAACCCCACCAACTGGGAGAACATTTTTGCACCCAACACTAATGATAAAGGACTGATCACAAAAATCTGCAAAGAGCTGATGAGTCTCAACAACAACAAAGAAAATAATCCAGTCAAAAAATGGGCAGAAGAGCTTAAAAGAAACTTCTCTGAAGAGGAAATGCAAATGGCCAACAGGCATATGAAAAAATGTTCAACATCACTTGTCATCAGGGAAATGCAAATCAAAACTACCATGAGATACCATCTTACACCAGTGAGAATGGCACATATTAAAAAAACTAGCAACAACAATTGTTGGCGAGGGTGTGGAGAAAAAGGAACTCTTCTGCACTGTTGGTGGGAGTGCAAACTGGTCCAACCACTGTGGAAAGCTGTGTGGAGATTTCTGGACCTACTAAACATAGAGCTTCCATATGACCCAGCAATTCCACTCCTAGGTATTTACCCAAAGGACACAGAAACATCAATTCCAAAGAACACCTGCACCCCTATGTTTATAGCAGCACTGTTTACAATAGCTAAGCTTTGGAAACAACCCAAATGCCCAAAAATAGATGACTGGATCAAGAAGATGTGGTACATATATACCATGGAATATTACTCAGCATTCAAAAAAGATAAACACATGCAATTTGCTGCAACATGGATGGCGCTGGAAGGGATCATGCTCAGCGAAATAAGCCAAAAAGAAAAAGAAAAATACCGGATGGTCTCACTCATAGCAGGAATCTAGAAAACTTAAATAAGGGACCAGGAAAATGAATAACTATAAGAAAGTGAAAATCAAAATCAACAAAAAACTATGAACCAGAGACACTTTTAGGGGGGCGGGGGCGGGAGGGGAGGGATTGGGGTCAGAATGGGGGGCTGCAATTGTATGGGGAATATAACAATAAAATTTATAAAAAAAAAAAAAAAAGAGTGCAAAAGTAGTCAGTTTGGATAACAGTTAAGTAGTTTCTTCCAAAGGTAAATATACTCTTACCATATGATCCAGCAATTGCACTGGCATTTGAATCTTACAAACAAATGAGTTGAATCTTACAACCACAAAAAAACCTGCACATGAATGTTTACAGCAGCTTTCATTATTCTTAATTGCCTGAACTTGGGAGCAACTAAAATTTCCTCAATAGGTGAACAAATAAACAGTGATATATTCATACAATAGAGTATTATTCAGTGGTAAAAAGAACTGCGCTATTAAGCCACCAAAAGACATAGAGGAAACTTAAAAGCATATTACTAACTGTGAGAAGCCAGTCTGAAAAGTCTACATTCTGTATGATTCTAACTATATAACATTGTGGAAAAGGCAAAAATATGGGGAATAGAAAGTACAGTGGTTGCCAGGGATAATGGGGAGTAGAGGCGGTGAATGAAAGGATTTTTTTAGGGTGGGGGAGCTATTCTGTATGGTACCACAATGGTGGCTACACATCATCGCACAATTGTCAAAACCCACAGAAAATACAGAAGCATGAACACTAATTTAAATGATGGACTTTAGTTAATAATAATTTATCTGTATTGGCACATCAACTGCAACAAATAAACCATAAACCACCAATAATGCAAGATGTTAATGATGAGGAAATCGAGGGGGGCAGAGGGGGTACCTGGGAACTCTGTTTCTCTTGCAAATCTAAAAGGTCTCAAAAAATAAAGTTTACTAATTTAAAAATTAAAACAAAAAACAATGTTTGAGGAGTACACGCAAATACCAAGGTGCCCTTGGGCCTCTGTGAAAAGCCTCACTGTGGGGACAAAAGAACCAGGGGGAAAGCGTTGCGTGAACCTTTAGCTTGCTCTCAGTGACCACAGTGATTTTGTTTTGGTTTCCGTCCAGTTGGCAGGAAAAGGGCACACCCACACAGGTGGGCAATGAGCAGCTGGGCCTGGGAGGTGGCCGTCAGAAGACCTGGGTAATGACACCACAGAGCGAGCAGACCCTGGGAAGGAGGTGGATTTATTTCTTCTTGGCCTGGAATGTACTTTGTTATTGCTCCTTTGCCTTTACGAGGGCTCAACATAATGTTGCATTTGCAAGATTAATTTTTAAACTCATTAAAACTTACTGCAAACAGAAGCTTCTATTCAATTTTCAGTTTGCTGGGCATTTTTTGTTGTTGTTGAAAAAAAATATGTTGCTAAGAAGGGTTGTCCTCTCAAAGTTTGTCACCCTAATGGCCATTCTGAATAAAATGATGAACAAAATCCTAAAGCACATTAAAGTCTGCACATGTTTGTCAACAGTGCTAGTTTAATTTATATTTTTCTAAGCTAGGATATGATACAGCATTATATTGTAAAAATATAAGGTGCTTTAACTGTATTAGCTAAATGTCTCCCAGTCACTGGCACAGATAGTCACTGGGACAGATAATTGGCAGAGGTAGCGACTGGCACAAATATTCACTAGCATAGGTACTCACCTAGATTATAGGCTCAATGCAAGGTTAGTTCCAGCGGGCGGAAGATGCTGCCACATAAAAGATCAAGGCAATGCAGTTTATATAAGAACTTTATAACAAATGCTGTTGGTGTCCAACCCTTGTGTTCTTGGCATTGACTTTCTTTTTGCTGTGTTTTTTTTTTTTTAAGATTTATTTATTTCTATACAAGAACTAGGGTATAGGCCAGAAGCAAGGGAGGGTGAGAGGATTTGCCGGAGACAGAGCGGGGAACAGAACAGGCAGACTGAAGATATACACTGATGAAGGGAGCAGCAGGTGAGACAGGAGAGGTCTGCCACGCCATGTGGGAATCTCCCTGGCCAATCGGCCAGGAATGGAACCCGTGCTGCAGAGGATGCGGACAGCTTCACAGTGCGGCACCCAACCACCTTCGCCACTAGGGAGGCCCTTGGCATTGACTTTCTATATAGAACTAACCCTACTGCTCCCAGCACAAGCAATCCCATCACTGATTAAGGATTTTCTCTGGCTGCCAGAGTCGGGACCCAGAAACACTGGAAATAAATACTTTCTCCCAATAACAGCTCTTGGAAGTCTTGCTTAAGTCTTGAAGCAATAAATAAATACCCCAGTTGACCTGTTCCTTGGTTGGAAAATCTCTGATGTCTGATATTTACACTCTTCCAGAGAACGGGGGAATTGCCTGCAGTAGTAACTTGTTTGCTAAAGCACCTTTACTGTTACTAACTCTTCTTTCCCTGTCTCACTTCCAATTCCTTACAAAGGTTTCCAAGCACTGCGTTCCAAAAACTACTTGCACAGAAATCCTAGTTTCAGAGTTTCCTCCTGAGGGAACTCAAACTAAGACACGCTAATCCAGGGAGGTCTGTTAAAATTTGAAGTCAATTTTCCTCCTTTATGTCTGGACTTCAACAGCAAAATCTATTTCTATTTACCTAGCAGATAAAAGCCAAGTCCCAATTTTTAATAAACTGTGATAGAGCTGCCTTCTAACTGTTTTTAGGAAGTTTACTGTACCATTTTAGGGTACACAGGAAAATTAATTAGACCCAAGGAAGCCAAGAAATCAATTAGAGTGAATCAAGTTGTAACTCTCAAGTTGCCTACTGTTTTACATTACATGTTGAAATATCACAAAAGACAAATCAAAAGATCTTAGAGAAATTATAACTGTTGCCATTCGCCTCTATTAGGTACTGGCACTCACCCATTAGTTACTTTTAAATAGTTGGGAAACAATTTCAGAACCCAGCAGTCTAATGGCTGGAAGTCATGGGGAGGGTAAAAGAGAAAATCCAATAGTTATTAACCTCCTAAGACTTTCTGAGTGTCCTGGGGCAATATCAAGCTTTGTTCATCTTGACATCAACCACAGTGACACAGTCTTCATTTACTGACCTGATAACTCTCATTTATAATATCACCTTTCAGTTGAGACTTCCTTCATAGCATTTAAGATGACAAAGGTGGGGGGCAGGCTGCCTGGAAACAATTTTGTGTTTCACCTCTACCCACCTGTGTAATTTTGAGCAAATGACTTAACTTCTCTGTCCATTTTCCAAACGTGT
This sequence comes from Talpa europaea, assembly GCF_964194135.1. Lineage (NCBI taxonomy): Eukaryota > Metazoa > Chordata > Mammalia > Eulipotyphla > Talpidae > Talpa > Talpa europaea. The sequence goes on along the minus strand of NC_140078.1, from coordinate 25,772,045 downwards.
GACACAGAAGTAACAACAGAATCTACATCACAGAGCTGTTACAAGGACTAGTGAGTTCATCCCTTACTAATCACCCTGTGGTCTACAGACCACCAGCATCAGCATCTCCAGTGGGGGGAAGAAGGGTAGGAAGGAGAAGGTGGGCAGAAATGCAAGTCCTTAGACCCCATGTCACAAGACCCATAGAACTACTGTTGGCATATTAACAATATCGACAGGTAATCTGAGTGCCCATTAGAGCCTGGGAGACACTGATTTAATAACCCAGATAGGGTGCTTAAAGCAGGATTTGCCAGGCTAAGTGTCCAATTAATTTTAGTTATTATTATCTCAACTATGAGAAGACACTTCCCCACACAAGTCCTAAGTGTACTCTAAGAACTGGGTAAGTCCTTCTATATGATCATTCTTTCATGGCACAAGCCAGGGTCACATGTCATAACCGATTTCTCAGAAGCAGACCCTGAGGGGAAAGTACACTGCAAATGATTTATTTATTTAGTTCTCAAAGGAAAAGCAGGACAAGGAAGAGAAAGAAGCCAAGCAAGTTTTGATGTCAGGCAAAGCCCTGGTCTCAGCCTGATTCTGTAGGAAACTTAGGATCATAAATAGTATATGTGTTTCCAGCCTGAGGCAAAGGAGCTGGACATTTATAACTGTACACAAGAAGTCCTCCCTGTGACAAAACTCCCAGGCACTCCTGCACCTCTGAAGAATAATCCAATGGCTATCTTTTGAATGAGGAAGCACTCCTTCAGAAGTGCTTCAAGGGTGGAAACATGCAAAAGCTGGGGGATGGGAACCAGGATCAATAATCAGGGATCAGGCCTCCCTGGTGGCCTAGGGGTTAAGTCTGAGCACTATCACCTCTACAGCCTGAGTTCAATCCCCGGCCAGGGAGCTGACCCACATATGGCTCAGCAGACCTCTCCTGTCTCTCCCGCTGCTCCCCTCAGCAGTGTTCTTCAGCAAACTGCCTGTTCTGCTCCCCACTCTGTCTCTGATGAATCAAAAAAAAAAGGGGGAAAATAGTATCAGGGACCTGTGGTCAACTGGACAGGGCACAGCAGTATCCACAGTGTTAATTACACATAAGTCAGATTACTCCCAAAGGGCCTCTTTGTCATCCAACCTCACTCCATTGTCATTCATTCACTCAAGCAGTCAACAAATGTTGTCCTCAGTACTTATTATGTACCAAGTGCTCTTTTAGAAGGTACATTGATGGAATATGAAATCTAGCAGAGAAGAGACAGATAATAAGCATTAAAGCATGCCATATATTTCCAGAAAGTGCTAAGTTGTCTGACTATATAACTATATAAAACAGTAACAGAAAGAGTGACTGCTGTGGGCAAAGGGCAGGAAGATAAAGTCGGTAACTGGAATGGATGCTGAAATGCATGCCCCTCACTATTCAAATCCCCTTCACTGGGCTGTAATGCCACTGGTTTTGCCTAGAGCTCTATTGTACACTCTCCCCAGGGAAGAGCCCTTGGCTAAGGAGTACCCTGGTGGCTGGAGGTGACTGGAAAGCAATGCACTCACCCCAGGTAGTGGGAAACTGCTGGTAGCACATGGTGCAATTCGTATCCCAGAACGATGAAAGACCAAACTGAGGTGAGAAATCTGCTCCATCCTGACTTTCCTAGCTCTATCCTGTTCTGCATTGCTCACTCTCTTTCTCCTGATATTGCCATCTCAATAAATCAACTTGCAAAGAATCTCAACCTCAGGTTCTGCTTCAAGGGCACCCAACATTTCTCTCCAGAATTTTCTTTCTCTGCCAGCACCCCAGGGCCAGAGGTCCTGTTGGTTAGAGGAGCAGCCACTTTTCATTTGTAGACTCCTGGAAAAAAGCAGGCTGAGTAGTAAAGATTCCATTTCTGTTTGGATTGATCTCCCTGTGGGAATGCAAGAATGGAGAGGGACAAACCTAAAACAGAGACTTTCAGATCTGCCAAGAATCCCTGATGTGCCCACTGGGAGGTTGTGCTGCTGCCCAACTTGCTGGCAACTAGACTGAGTCATGCGGAGACACACAATAGGCACATCTGGAATTGAGAAATCCTCTAGTTTACAAAGCACTTAATAAACTGCTGCCAACTACAAGCAACAAAATGGCCAAATCCAGAATATAACTTCATCCTCTTCTTGATGAAGATATCTAAAATCTTTGTAAAGGGTGATGTCATATTCCAATTTCTAAGCTTCACTGGTTATAAAAAGATTTTTACCTGCCTCCTGGACCTTAGGTTTATGTGGCAGTAATAATGCAAAGATGGTCATCATATGTAAATGCCATAAATTCTTTGAACAATTACTAGTCTGTGTAGGTGACACTGAGGTGATGAACAAACCAAAATGGTCCATGCTGATTCTTTGCACATCTATCAGGTGGAGGCTATGATTTTGTTGGCTTAATTATTACACCTTGTAGAGATGAAAGCAGGGAACATGCTTGCCTTGTTGGCAGCCTCCCAGGAGACCAGCACTGAGTAATTGCTTTCCATCCCTGTAGGAATCATCAACATGGAACCATACGCACCATCTGGCTCTCCATCTCTCCCTCACATGCCCAGCAAGCCTCATGGTGACAGAACGAGACATTTGGGTTCAGCAATTCTCATCAATAAGCTGGTGACATCTTGTCTCCTTGTTTATTCTGAGCATAAATTGTATGTTATTAAACATTCTTGATACCTGAAACACTGTGCTAACTAGATATACAAATTTAGAAGTTTATATTCATATATGAAAAAAGTCATATATAATGTGGCATACATTATATAATGATGTATAAAATATGCAAATATATGTATACATAAATATATTTAAAATGTGTGTACATATATTTAATATTAAAATGTATATATATACACACACATATGTATTCAATATTGAGGTGTGAACCCTTAGGACTAAATGTAAAGGAAGTCACATATATACAGGTAAGAATATTTAATAAATAGGATAATAAAAACTGGCTGCTGATTGCTGAAGCAAGTGTATTCATTTTACTCTCACCTGTTGTGAATATCCAATATGAATTCTTGAATTAGGTAAATATTAAAAATAATTAAGAGAGATAGATCTGAATCTTTATCAACATTATATATGACATGGATACTTTCACACCTAAAACAAATGAAAGAATTATTAAAAAAAAATCTACTGATGATTACAACAGTACAAGATTTTTCAACTTACCTGGGCCAAAGCCATTATATATAATTACAAGGAAAACAAAAAATTAGAAATGTACTTCATTAAAAATATTATAAATAAAAAGATGATGACCTTATCTTAAAGAAATTCTTTTTTTAATGTAAAGAGCTCTGCAAATGAATCTTTGGGGTTGCATTGAAGGCAATGTCTTAGAAATATTCAAGAGTTCTAATGTATGATTAACACTCAGCAGCTCTTTGCTCAATAACTAAAAATTAATTGACAAAGGGGAAAATGGGCAAAGAACAAACTCATACAATTCAGATGGAAGGAAATGTACAGGACTCTGCATTGGACATAAGAGGTGCCCAGTTCACTCAGATACTGGGAAATGTTGGCTGTTAATGGCTGATAGCTGCCCCTTCTGAAAATTGCCATAATCCACATAGGAACCATGTCACCTGGGAATCCACAAATCTACCCTGAGGTCAACCTCAACAAATCATTGACTCTTATTGGTAGGAGAGAACCAAATAACAGGAGGAATGAGAAAAACTATATATGCTCCTTCCCAGATGGACTAATAATAAACCATTAAAATGAGTTTTTGGGCCTCCCTGGTGGTGCAAGGGGTTAAGCGTCAGCAGTAAGAAACTATCTGCAACTACTGCAGCATGAGTTCGATCCCCAAGCAGGGAGCTGACCCATATGGTGCAGCACACCTCTCCAGTCTCGCCTGCTGCTCCCCCTCAGCAGTGCTGTTCAATCAATCCACCTGTTCTGAAGCCCACTCTGTCTCTGGTGAATCCTCTCACCCCCTACACCTCTGGCTTGTACCCCAGTTCTAGTATGCATAAATAAATGAATCTTTATAAAAAATAAAATAAAATGAGTTTTGCCAGAATTTCACATAATGTAGAAATGTAATCACTGTGCACTTTGTAAATCATAACAGTACATATAGTCTATAATATAACCCTGGCACTTACATATAGATCATAGTATGAGAAAACCTACTTTACTAGCTATGCCTCTCAGATTCATTCTAAAATGACCAATGGACTATAACATGCAGGGAATAATATATCAGTGCTGAACCACTATGAATAATAGTAAACATCAAAGTTCTGCTATATATGAATTAGAACTAGGAAGTTGACTGAAAGGAAACACCATGCCAAACTAACTTGCATGCCCCCAGCTTGAGACATAAACACAGGACTGGAAACAATCCTTGCAGGATGCTCAGACAGCCCCTTCAGCAGGTGGGCACAAGTGAAAAGATAGCAAGAGTAGTTTATCCCAGAGCAGAGACTCAACTTGGGAACAAGCTATCCCAGCAAACTTTTTTTTAAAGATTTATTTATTTATTTGTTTGTTTGTTTATACAAGCACTGGGTACAATCCGAGGTGCCGGAGGGTGAGAGAATTCACCAGAGCCAGAGCGGAGAGCAGAGCAGGCAGACTGATGAAATACACTGCTGAGGGGAGCAGCAGGCACAGCAAGAGAGGTCTGCCCACCATGTGGGACACTCACGGGTGGCCAGGGATTGAACCGGTGCTGCAGAGGCTGCGGGCAGCTTCGCAGCCCAGCGCTCAACTGCTGCGCCACCAGGGGAGGCCCTCCAAGCAAACTGTTGATCATCTTTCTGACTTGGAGTGTATTTCAAAGATACAGCAGGCAGAAAAAGGTCATGAATGTTCACCATGCATACTTGGTAAGAAGGCCAGGATAAAAAGAAAGCTAAATACAGGAAACTGCTCCGCTTTTCAAGTGGCAGGGAATAAAATACCAGTGCTGAATCACTATGAATAATATTAAACATCAAACTTTTGCTACATATGAATTAGAACTGAACTAGCAATGTAAATATATCAACATATCATTCAAGAAAGGATTACTAGAAAAAAAAATTAATGTAAGGACATGAAAATTTGTAAGGATCCAAGAATCCAACCATTATTTCATGGATTTGGGCAAATGTCTGGTCTGTGTTTGAGATGACTCTTTGTCCAAGGATGGATAGGCTTAAAAGGAATTTTAGAAGTTTGCAAAGCTTAAACCCTAAAAATACTGTACTATATAAAAAAAAGGAAAACCAAAACAAGAGGAGAAACATACATTTGAGGAAATATCCACTACAGAAAACATAAGGGACACCTCTGCTTTATAAGAGCAATAAAATTCCTTGAAACAAGAGCTATATAAATAATGAGCTATACAAATAATGCCAAGGAATGAAGTAATACAGGTGCTAAGACACAGAAGAAACAAAACAAGAGCTGACCAAGCTCTATTGGGTTTACTCTTCATATCTACTATCTTCTTCCTTACTGCCTTTATCTCTGTTTATTTCCTCTTCATTCTGAGAGAGTTTAAAAGGTTTGTTATGTGGTTCACTTTTTCTACATTGACAATTATGTGTCCTATTTCAAGTAAAGATTTTAATTCTGGCACGCAGACCTCTCCGGCCGCCCACTGCTCCCTTCAGCAGTGTATTTCGTCAGTCTGCCTGTTCTGCTCCCTGCTCTGGCTCTGGTGAATTCTCTCACCCGCCCGTGGTTCTGACTGTATCCAGGGCTTGTATAAGAATTGGATAAACCCAGAACAAAATTTTGATACACATGAGTACAATAATTTAATATGTATGAAATCTTCCTCAAATGTATCATTAAAAATATACTCCAATCCATCAAGAACAATTCACAATTATGGTTCAGATGGGGCAGTCCTGATGAAAAGAAGACTATCAGAGAAATTAATATAGCAAATAGGGTAATAAGTCTAATGGCTTACTCTTTCAACATATCTTCAGTGAGTATTTATTGGTTACTTACTAAGTATGAATAAAATGCTCTTGTAAATATGTAACAGAAAATCTTGCCAAGAATAAATACTTACTGAAGCAGAAAATGAACTCCAAACTGGGTAACTATCTTAACATATTTTAAGATAATGAATATCCTTATCATAAAAAGTGCTTCAATAATTAATAAGTAGAAGAGATCATATAGAGGCAATTTAAAATATATGCCTAAATGGCGCGCAGACCTCTCCTGCCGCCCGCTGCTCCCTTCAGCAGTGTACTTTGGTCCTTCTGCCTGCTCAGCTCCCCGCTCTGGCTCTGGTGAATTCTCTCACCCTCCCACGCTTCTGACTGTACCCAGTGCTTGTATGTATAAACAAACAAACAAACAAATAAATAAATCTTAAAAATATATATATATATGCCTAAGTTACCAAGAAAAATAATTTTAAAGCTGAATTTTGTTCATTATCAAGGAAATTGAAATTAAAACAATAATGAAATAATTTGTCAATTCTAATGTTTAATGATGGGAAAGATTTGATGTGATAAATACTTAGACATAACTGGGAAGTACATCTATGTAACACCTTTTGAAATTACTAAGAACTTTAAAATAGTCACTGTATCTCTAAGTTAAGGAACTTAGGGAGCAATAAAAATATTTATGAAAATTAATGCATTTTCTTAGAATTAGAAAAATAAAATCAGTTAAATACATCACATTGCACATATAATAGATAATGCTGGGCAGTCATAAATTCATGTTTTGAGAGATATAATGTTGGGGAAAATGTTCAGGGTGCATCCTTACATTAAAAAAAAAATAACATTTTTTAACAATACAAACCACAACAAAACAAAAACAGACAATTATAAACCAGAGACACACTGCAGGGGAGGAGGAGGGAGAGGGGTGAGAGGGAGGGATGGAGGAGCACAGGGGACTGTGGTGATGGCACATGGGTGCCTTGGGGAAGGAAATTCTATGGGGACTCAATCTGAGGGGGTGGGGGGAAGCAAATATTGTCTAAAAATGTAAAAATATGATCAATGTTAAAACAATACAAAAAGTAAATTCAGATTTTCTGGAAAAAAATAGCACATTTTTAACATACAATGTAATTCTGCTTTAAAATATTCAATGAGGGGCCTCCCTGGTGGCGCAAGGGGTTAAAACGCAATCTATGAAGCTATCTGCAGCCACTGCAGCATGAGTTTGATCCCCGGCCAGGGAGCTACCCACACGGTGCAGCAGACCTCTCCTGACTCACCTGCTGCTCCCCTCAGCAGTATATTTCAGTCAATCTGCCTGTTCTGTTCCCCACTCTTTCTCTGGTAAATCGTCTCACCCACTACACCTTTGACTTGTACCCTAGTTCTTGTATGCATAAACAAATCTTTTAAAAAAATCAAAAATAAAATATTGAATGAAGTAATGAAAGGAAATGCACTTGAAGTTAAAGTTGAGATTATTTTCAGGTGGTGAAGTGCTAGGTGGATGATGTTTATATTCTTCTTTACACTTTGATGGATTGTGATCCAAACTACCTACTATTCCCTTATATTCTTTCTTCCAACTATAACAGAATACCTAATTTTTCCTGAGCATATGACTATCTGGAATTAAGACTAAATTTTCCAGTTTTCCTTCTGTCACTGAGCATAGACTAGTGAAAATTAAATTACAATGAAGCATAAGACATTTGGGAATATCCAGAATGTTCTTTTCTCTCTTCTGTTTCCTGCTGGAAGGTAACTGTTAAAGCAAGAGTTAAAACAACCATTTCAGATGATGAGGTAAAAGTAACATTTGAGGATGACAGAATAATTTCATGATTCTCAATTCCATGGTCCAACATATCAATGCTCTACTACTTATCTCAAAGTAATGTGGAATAAAAAGAAATTAATCATAAGAGATTGGATCATTGTTACAGTAGCTAGACTCTTATTCTAACTAACATGCACACTTTACAAAATTACTATCATGATGCCTTATTAGTTGTATGGGAGAAAATAGTATTCAAATAAAGAAAAAATTAAGTTTGATTGAAAGAAGTTGGGAGAAGACCTAACTGGAAGGCACATAGTCAACAAAACAAACCATAACTCTTTGGATTGATCATTTTCCCTTATTTTTACTTTTATATTTTTCACAGGTAAATGACATATTGCTTTCATATTGCTACTATGATTTCCTTTTTGCAATATTTCACAAAATAAAGATTACTTCATTATTTACAAAAAATCTGAACAAAAAGTTGACTTAAAACAGCTTCCTTCTAAAGATCAAGAGGGGCAGAGAACATTGGTGTATTGTTCTTCATTATATCCAAATGCAAATTTAAAATATGTGATGTAAAAGCTGAGAGTAAAAACTATATTTTATACAACATGGCCAACTGAATTAACCAAGGTGGAACAGCATGGATAAAATCTTGGAAATAATAGTCATAATTAGAATCATAAGGAGAGAAAGTGTGGTTTGCTTTAGATTACTTCTATTTCCTCATTGTACTCTGCCCTTTTTTTATCAAATACTAAAACCAGCAGGAAGCTGAACACTAACACTCAACTTACAGCTAATCCCTATAGGAGGTATTAGCCATGCTATTTGAGAAACTGCACTACACAGAAATAAACATTCTAATCTAAGATAATGGTGACCCTTGTGAGACAGAAACTAATGTATATAATAGTTATAAGGTACGAAATATGAAATAACTTGAGCATTTTACCATTATGCACATATAGGGGTTGTATATACACCAATTTACACTGCACCAACATGCATATACGTTCCTGGTGCTCTTGCTGCTGTAAGGATTTTGAATTTGGGCCATCTAGTACTGTAGAGTGATAGTTCCTCTTGGTTTGAATTTGCATTAATATTAATGAGATTGAGCACTTTTTCATACATTTGTTAGATATCTGATATCCTCTTTTATGAACATTCTATTAAAAAACGAACAGCCTGTTCAATAATCTTGTCCATTTTCCCCAGTACATCATCTGTTATTTTCTTATGGAGTCTTCAGATTTCCAATTATATTCTGACAAGTTCTTAATCGATGACAAATGCCTAATTTGTTGCTTATGCATGTTTGCAGCTATTTTTTAAAATGCCCATAAAGGGTATTTCAAATATTTACATTTGTTATTATTTCTTTGTTGACACAAAATAGAATAAACAACATATACATTTCTCTTCATTTTGCTCTTTTACTTGACCAATATATTTTGACAAATTAGTCAATGAATGCTTTCTCAGTCTTTTGTATAGGTGTATAATATTCCATTGTATACCAATGTTTCCTGCACCAGTCATTTATTAACCAAGGGAATCCCCTTATTTGACCCTCATTTACAAATAATGCTTCACTCAATATTCTTGTGCATTTATCATTTGGTAAGGATAAAGAATTTCTGAGTAAAGGGTAAGACTTTGATAGATATGCCAAAACCCTTAGGAAATATTCCCACCCATCTACCAACTCCCAGCAATGCCAGTGCCTGTTCTTTCACAATCCATTGTATATTATCATCCCTTCTCATTTTCACCAGTTTATTAGAAGTATGTAGGTAGGACTTTATTTTTTTTAAAGATTTATTTATTTATGCAAGCACTGGGTACAGTCAGAAGCATGGGAGGGTGAGAGAATTCACCAGAGCCAGAGCGGGGAACAGAACAGGCAGACCGACGAAACACACTGCTGAGGGGAGCAGTGGGAGAGACAGGAGAGGTCTGTCATGCCATGTGGGACCCTCGCTGGCAGCTGGGGATCGAACAGGAGCTGCAGAGGCTGCGGGCAGCGTCACAGCCCAGCGCTCAACCACTGCGCCACCAGGGGAGGCCCTGTAGATAGGACTTTAAATTGTAAATTTTTGTTATGTGTTTGAAGCTTCTGTTTCATGCGTTTGAAGACTTTTTATATTTATGTTTCTTTTGAGTTATGGCTTCTCTGTCAAAGAAGGCCTTCACTACAATAATTTTTTTTAAGATTTATTTTATTATACAAGAGCTGGGGTACAGGCTGGAGGCACGGGAGGGTGAGAGTATTCATCAGAGACAGAGCAGGGAGCAGAATAGGCAAATAGACTGAAAGCACTGCTGAAGGGAGCAGCAGGTGAGACAGGAGAGGTCTGCCGCCCTATGTGGGTACCTCCCTGGCCGGCGGGGAATCAAACCCACACTACAGAGGCTGCGGACAGCTTCATAGCACTGCGCTCAACCCGCTGCACCACTGCAGAGGCCCAATAACATTAATTGTTAATGTATATGTAAATTTCTAGGAAATCTTGGTAAAATGCAAACTCTAATTCTACAGGCCTGGGCTAGGTCCTAAGTGCTTCATTTCTAGCAAACTGTCAGATGGCACCAATGTTGCAGGTCCATGGAATACATTTAAGTAGCATGAATTGTGTGAAATATTTGCAACAACTTAGATATTCAAAGCAAATCATTAAGTAAGATAATCATGTATTTTAAATAATCCACATTTAAGATCTATACTCAAAATACTTCTTTTGGGGGGTATATCAGTATAAAGGCATCTTCTTATTAAAAAAAAAAAGTCCACATACAGTTTAAAGAAGTGCAACATCATGAATTATGAGGCATGACATTGAGATCAAAGTCAAGATGAGAATAATTTCAAATACTTAAAAACTGTGACATTTCTCAAGGAAGGGCTATGAATGTGGTATTGAAGATGTGACACCTTCCAGCTCTGGACCTGGGGATGCAACCTGAGAAGACCATTGCTAGGAACAATTACAAAAGGTGCACCCGAGGCCTATTCCCATCAACACACAACAACTTCATTTACATCATGTATTAACCGATGAAACCAACATGTTCCACACATAAATTCCAATGGAAAACTAGTCAATTTTATACTTTAAATAATATGAAAAAGAAACTTATCAAAGGCATAAATTACCTCAAAGAAACCTTCAAGAACAAATGAGAAAATTTCTGTTGGATAATACAACAGCAGCAGTTGGCCCTACAAGTGCTTTCTATATGTTTGTTCTTTTAACCCTGACAACCAGCGTGCAGCAGTTTTCTCGAGCAGCACTTTGCACAGGTTGAATACAGCAAGAAAATCGAGTTACACTTTGTTATTCTCACACGAGTGGGATGTGAGCTGAGGAAAAAAAATACAATATAATAGCATTTGACAGTAAAACAGGAAGTTAACTCCTCATCTGGGGATATTAATATGATGAACTCTTCCTTTCAATTCAATGAGAATTCCTACAGAAGCATGTTTTTTAAGCACATATTCTTTCCATTGCTTTTTTTTTTTTTAAATAAAATTTGACTTTCATTACATAAAAGATGCCGGGCTTTTTAAATGATCTTTATCTGATCGATGTTCCTCTCCCTTTACTTCTGTAAATCTCCTTTGAGCCAGGAAAAATAAAGCAAGAGGAAATATAAAAATCTCCCAACAATAAGAAAGTCATTGAAGTGTGAATCTTCTTCCTTATTCACCTTGTAAGTAGTAAAAACAAACAAACAGAAACATACAGTACTCTTGTTACTGAAAAAAAAAAAAAATAAGCCATAATGTTGAGCTAAATATCCTGCTCATAAGCTGAGCTCGCATAGGCAATTCTGCTCCAGACACTTCCCACCGAGGCAGCACACCATCTTCAAAGGCCAGATGAGCAACTCTGGAGCTTATGTCAAAATCCTGTGCTGATTTTCAGGTTAAGACCGAGGATGAAAACTGCCGGGCAGAACGCATTTTTTTAAAATAACAAAACCAGTTATATACAAAATAAAACTAAAACAAGCAAATGAGAAATGAATCTTGACACAGTGCAATAACTCTGGCAGCTAAGAAAATAATCAGTTTCTGGAGCAGAGTTGCTGTGAGTCACTCACTGACTCCAAGCCCTCATCCCTTCCCCAATCCAATGGTCAAGCCAAACTTTCTGAGAATTCTTTTCTATAACCACAAATAGAGCAAAAAGTTGAATAGGTGTCCATGTAGCTTCCCTTGTCTGTGAAATAGCAGAAATGTCTCTATGTGAGGAAACAGAAGAGGAAGATTCTCTTTGAAGTAAGAGAAGAATCCATCCAATGATACAGAATGGATTAGGAAAGTCAATAAAAGTCTGAGGTTATCTCCCTAAGGGGATGGTAAGTACCCCATCTCTCCTCTTCTCTCTCTCTCTCTCTCTCTCTCTCTCTCTCTCTCTCACACACACACACACACACTCACACACACACACTCACACACACACACTCACACACACACACACAGGTAAACCTGGTAGATTACATTCATCCAAACACCAAATGAGAAAATAGACCTCAGTATTCTAAGAAAGAATGCATATAATATCAGTACTCCCTCTAGTCTTCCTTCTAAAGAAATAGAAAGTACTCAAAACACTAAGTTCTCAAACCATAGCCTATGAAGGGAAAACACTTTAGTCTCAACAAAGGAGAAAAGTCAAAGAGTCACCTTGTTTTATTAGAGAAAGCAGAATGTGAAAATAACCAGTTAAGCATCATGAAAAAATGGGCAAAGAAGTATGTAAAATATCCCATTTAGAGGAAAATAGAAAAAAAATTGCAGGATCTACGCATAAAAAACAACCCATCTCAGGGAAAGATGGGGTTTTCCTTGTTGGAAGACCATGCAACAATGACTACAAATTGTGACCAAGAATATTATCTTGAGCTAAAGTATTTGTAATTAAGGCAAAAGAGTGACATTTGCAAACATGGAATACTTTATAAAATACATGAACTGATGAACCCTTCTGAAAAATAATTTTTAAATAGGCTCTGACAATGAAACAGAGCCAATTTAGAAAAGGAAGATAATTTACAAATGCAAAGACACAGTAATTGGTGGATGGTGAACACTGATTTCATTGAAATATAGTAGTAATCAAATATGGAAATTAAGATTTTAGGAAAATGTGAGTATTTTAAGTGTTCACAATGTAAAAATAATGACAATAGCGAGACATGGAGGCTGGTGGAAAAGGAGACAGATAATAGGGGTGAATGTTCTCAGGCTTCATAGAAATACAATCAAAACAAAATCGAAACGTTCAGGTTTTGTGTGAATATTGTATCTATAAAATGATCCTATCTTTATAAAACATTTTTAATGCTTCCATCAGTATGTCTGCATATATGCTTAGAAGTATATTTGGTATGACAATCTGCTGTTAAGTATGGTATTTTCTGGGTGATAGGATTGGAGGTCATTTGTTTAAAACCTTGAATTGGGGCTTTTCTCATCTGACCTATAAGCATACAAAAATACCTAATTGTGTGTATACTATAAAAACTGTGCCATGCTTAGATAAAAAGACTAGAGACAAATACACAACCTTCTAATAGCGGTTATTCATCATTTAAAGTATTTTCTTATGATGACTGTTTCACATCGACTAAATATCAATATTTCTCTCCTGTAAGTATTTCCCTTACAATAGCTTTCAATTGCTTATATTTTGGAAATGTAGCCATGTTTTTGCATTTTCTATGTTGTTACCTCTATCACATATTATTATCTACATATTAGAGGTCAGGAAAGACTTTTGCCCCAAAACACCTTCTATGGAAGAGGTAATACCTGAACCCAGATCTGCTCACACCATGGCACTGACACCACATCATTTCTTACACTATATTTTACAACTAATCCATGTATAAGAATAATACACGTGAAGTCTACAGGAAACCAACTTTTTGGAATAAGTGAAAATTGTTATTAGGGCCTCCCTGGTGGTGCAAGGGGTTAAGCATCAGCACTATGAAGCTGTCCACAGCCTCTGCAGCATGAGTTCAATCCCCAGCCGGCCTGGGAGCAACCCACATGGTGCAGCAGACCTCTCCTTTCTCCCTGCTGCTCCCCTCAGCAGTGTGTTTCAGTCAGTCTGCCTGCCCACTCTGTCTCTGGTGAATCCTCTCACCCTCCCACACTTCTGGCCTGTACCCCAGTTCTTGCATGCATAAAAAAAATAAATCTTTAAAAAGAAAAACCCAGCATTGTAAAAAAAAAAAAAAAAAGAAAAGAAAAGAAAGGAAGGGAAGGGGAGGGAAGGGAAGGGAAGGGAAGGGCAGGGCAGGGCAGGGCAGGGCAGGGCAGGGCAGGGCAGGGCAGGGAAGGGAAGGGAAGGGAAGGGAAGGGAAGGGAAGGGAAGGGAAGGGAAGGGAAGGGAAGGGAAGGGAAGGGAGAAAATTGTCATTAGTCCCCAAATCCAACATTGTGAAGAAACAGTGAGAAAGTCATATCTCAGGGAGCATATGGAGGCAGTCAGCCAGTGGGAGTCGCCAGCCCATTTGGAAGCAACAAAACCACAGTATTTCACTGTCCAGGTTACTTCCAAATTGGTGATTTACTTTCCACTATAAGTTCAGAAGCAAATGACTATTGTTGAGTGAATAATTCCATGGAAAACAGGGAGGTCACTCATGCATACTACCTTCATCACCAGATATGTGATATTTAGAGGGAACATAGAGGCGAATGGTAGCAGGGTGGCTGTGTATTGACTACAATGTTGGCAGTTTCAGCAATTACGCTGAATTTAACAGGGACTATTTTTTTTATTTCTTCAAACAAAAGTTGTCACCCCACTGGGCCTCCCTGGTGGCTGAGCGGTTGAGCACTGGGTTGCAAAGCTGCCCACAGCCTCTGCAGTGCCGGTTCGAACCCCGGCTGCTCCCCGGCCACTGGAGGAGGGTCCCACATGGCACGCAGACCTCTCCTGCCGCCCGCTGCTCCCCTCAGCAGTGTACTTCGGTCCTTCTGCCTGCTCTGCTCCCCGATCTGGCTCTGGTGAATTCTCTCACTCTCCCGCGCTTCTGACTGTATCCAGTGCTTGTATAAATAAATAAATCTTAAAAAAAAAAGTTGTCACCCCAAATTTGAGACAAGCAAAAGGCACAAAATTTCAGTAACTGTTAGAATTGTATGTGGACATATCCCTAGCTGGTTCACCACTGCCAAGAGACTCCAACTTTGGAGACAATAGTGGAAAATAATCTGGGAAGTTGGTTCAGTGGTTAATTTTCCAAATTGTGTGGACTCAAGGACAGTTGTAAAAATGCACATCTTTGCAAGGAATTAACTATCCTTTCAGATAGCACAGAAATGAGAAAAATCTGATCAGGACTACTGTTGCATAAAATAGAAATAACTATAAGCTTGGTGATTGGAATGATTCTGGTATATTGACTGACATATTTATTGAATAAAATAATAAAGCCACTCATTAGCATCTGTCTTTGTTTTTCTCTTTAATTTGTATCTTCTCTTTGTTGAACTAACAAAACATACTACACCAGATCTCACAGATGATTAGTCCTATCTTCAGACTCACATCTCAAGACATAAAAGATTGACTCTCTATATGCCTAATAACTCTTACCAGTACAGAAAATAATCTGAACAAATAAACATTTTCTTAGAGATTCTTTTCCTTTTTTCTTAGACTTGATTCTTAACGGGTAGTCATTGGCTATTTCCCAAAACACTAAGCTCTTATTTTTGCCCCAAAGATGGACTTTATCAGACCATAAAGAATAAAACTATAGGTCAGTGGACACCTGAGTGATAGCATGCATAACATTTTTTTTGAAGTTTCAATGGATGATACCAATGCACACATCAAACTGTTCTTAGTCATTATTCCTTAGAAATTCTTCCTTCCCCACCTCCTCCATCTTTCTTCGGAGCCTGTGTAGGTGGAATGCACTACTTGATAAGTGCAGTCTAATTATATAACTTTACTTCTTCTTTTACAAGATGTTACACCAGGGTTACCTCATTTTGTCCCTGTTATGTAATTGTATTGTAGGATGCTTAACCCATACACCTACATAAATATTAATTTTATGTCTGTCTTGTTTGATTCCAAGACATTCAAGTTCTAATTTTACACTTTTGAGGACACTTTATCTTAGAATATAAGACACTCTACTTTGCATTCTTCTTTTTTTTTTCTCTATTAATCAAATATTTTATGTCAAGCTCTCTTATGTTCCAGCTATTATATCTTCTATACTTTTTGGATGATCTTAAGTAGAAATTTCTCTATCTTTGATCAGAACAGAGTTAGAAATAACAATCCATGAACAATGAGTAACCATAAATTTAAAGCAATATAAACTGTTTTTCTTAAAATAAATTCAATCTGATTTGAGGTTTTCATTAATGACTTTTAATTGTATAAGCATAAAAATGAAACAATAAGATTTTGTAATTATACTGAGAGGATTATTGACAGAAACCTCTCAAAAACACAAATAGACTAGTCAAATGACCAGGGAGTTTTGATCACATACTCCACTGTATGTATTAAATTTCATATTAAAAATCAAGAACAAAAGAAGAGGAGATTAAACTGAATCCCAGGAAGAAAAATGGGGAAAAGTCAGAGCATGATCATCCCTGTATTTTTCATTGTTATATTTCTTCTAGGCAAACCCAAAGTATAAAAGAAAATAATGCCCACAAGTTTTTTTTTTTTAATATTTATTATTTATGCACACAGAGCTGGGGTACATGCCAGAGGCATGGGCGGGGTGGGGGGGTATGTGAGTGCACTCACCAGAGACAGAGTGGGGAGCAAAACATGCAGACTGACAGAAATACACTGCTGAGGGGAGTAGCAGGCTATTCAGGAGAGGTCTGCTGTGCCATGTGTGTTGCTCCCTGACCGGCTGGGGAATCAAACTCATGCTGCAGAGGCTGTGGCGGCTGCAGACAGCTTCATAGGCTGCATCTCAAACCCTGCACAACCAGGGAGGCCCACCAGGTTTTTTCAGGATTTATTTATTTATGCATACAAGAAATGGGATATAGGCCAGAGGTGCAGGGGGTGAGAGGATTCACCAGACACAGAGCAGGGAATGGAACAGGCAGACTGACTGCTGAGGGGAATAGCAGATGAGACAGGAGAGGTCTGCTGCCCCATCTGGGTAGCTCCCTGGCGGGCCAGGGATTGAACTCACGCTTCAGAGGTTTTGGATAGCTTCATAGTGCTGTGCTAAACCCATTATGCCACAAAGGAGGCCCTGCCCACCAGTTTCACCGAAGCTTATTTTAAAGACAAATTTTAAATAGCAAACAAAAAAACAATGGCATGGAAATTAGTACAAGGCCATGGTTGAAAAATGTTCAGTATTTTCATCTTGAATTTAGGTATACAATGTGCTCTACTGTGTGGCATGGGGGCTGGTATCTACTGTGGATTATTTCTTCCATATTTGTGTAGGTTTGTTTTGCCATATCAGCAGAAGGAGTACAAGATGGGATTGAGGCCAATTATATAACTACAGCTCTATAATTTCTAAATGTTGCTTTATGACTGAGGCATTTAATTAAAAGACAGATCACTGATTGTAAATATTGACAGAAATAAACAAGAATCTCCCACTACATTCAATTTCAAAAAGTAGCAGAGAAAAAGTAGAATTTTAACCACAGACATTAAAATTAGCAAACACCAGAGGGCAAATATCTAGGAAACAGGAATTTAAGAATCTTAATCTTAAGAATTCTTATCACTAGGTTTTCTTTGCAGCATTACAATCTCTTATTTTTCTCCAGTCTGTTGAATGATTAATCTGTCAATCTGAACACATTTTTTTTTCTGTTTACTGAAACTGCAATAACATATGTGAACTTCTGTGTTCAAAGCTCTCCAAATATTGGAGAGCATCAACAATCTTGGAGGTTGTCATCCTCATTTATTATACATGCACCATTATGTAAGAGTCAGTGCCAACCCTCTTTGGAATCTAAGTCTGCTAACATTTCTTCTTCCCTTGAATTTTTCAAATTTTTGAAGAAAGTATACTTTTGAACAAAACAAAATTATTTAGGGAAGGAAATACAGTGTATATTACAGTAAATGGAAGTGAAGAAAATCAATGCAACTAGATTAGAAATAGTTGTAAGCAGGGCCTCCCCAGTGGCGCAGCTGTTGAGCGCTGGTATGCGAAGCTGCTTGCAGCCTCTGCAGCGCCGCCGGTTCGATTCCCGGCGAGGGTCCCACATGGCTCGCAGACCTCTCCTGCCACCCGCTGCTGCCCTCAGTAGTGTGCTTTGTCAGTCTGCCTGTTTTGCTCTCTGCTCTGGCTCTGGTGAATTCTCTCACCCTCCCGCGCTTCTGACTGTACCCAGTGCTTGTATAAATAAATAAATAAATCTTTAAAAAAAAAAAAAGTTGTAAGCAGGTACCTGTTTGCACACATTAGCATTCTGAGCATAATAATGTAAACCTTTCTTACAGCACTTTTTAAAATCCCCAGCAGCATCAGATTTTCATTAAGAAGAAAGGGTTACTTTGGTGGAGATTTTTTATTAATAATTCCAGTCACGATTCTAAAGAGGATTATTTTCAATTTATCCCTGTACTGACCCAAAATACAGATAAATTCTACACTGATGTGGTATCAAGAAAAATGTTATCTTCAACTTGACTCTACATTCTTGTCAAACATAATAAAATTTTGTACTATAAGACTAATTAGTGGTTACCTGAAGGGAAGGGGCAAGGATGGTGGGTAAATCAGTTAAAGGAGACAATGGTATGGTGAAGGAAATTTTTTTGATTTTTAGCAGTGAACTTAATATGGGTATATACACAAGATCATTCCCAAGGATAAATATATAAAATTTATATAATGTTATAATCTAATGTTAATTCATAACAAAATGAATTAAATAGAGTTACACATTAATTTATTAGAACAAAATAATTGCTAATGCTTGGTAGACATAACTAAAATTAGCTGAGTTGTTTTCCTTTAATGAAAAGATCTATATCTCTCAAAGGAAAAAAAAATCTCTGAACACCTGGAAACTAAGCAACACATTTCAAATAATCCATAGATTAAAGAGAAAATTTCAAGGGCCTCCCTGTTGGCTCAAGGGGTTAAGAAGCAACCTAAGAAGCTATCAGCAGTCACTGCAGCATGAGTTCGATCCCTGGCCAGCCAGGGAGCAACCAATATGGCACAGCAGACCTCTCCTGTCTTGACCACTGCTTCCCTCAGCAGTGTATTTCAGTAGATCCACCTCTTCTTCTCCCCACTCTGTCTCTGGTGAATCCTCTCACCCCCCACACCTCTGGCCTGTACCCCAATTCTTGTGTGCATACATAAATAAATATTAAAAAAAGAGAACATTTTGGAAAAAAAATTAAAATACATGGAAATGAAGATGAAAATACAACATATCGAAATTTTAGGGACATAGCTACAATCAAATATATATAGTATAATTATATAGTATAAAGTACATGTAGTAGATATATATATAGTATAGATTTATGTCTATATATGTGAAAGGGAGAAATTTCAAATCAATAATCTAAATCCCCATCTCAAGAATCTGAAAAGAAATAAGCAAAATAAATCCAAAGCAAGCAGAATGGAGGAAATAATAAAGGTCACATTAGAAACAAAAGTAAGAATAGAAAACAATGGAGAAAGTCAATGAAACAAAGAACTGATTCCTTGAAAAGACCGTTAAAATGGACAAATTTCTAGTAAGATTGTTTTAAATCAGTAACTTCCAGCAAGACAATTTAAAATAGACAAATTTCTAACAAGACTGTTTAAATCACTATTAATTCCTCAGTGCTTGCTGATTTAGAAAGTTTACTTTGCCATATGCCTGAAATAGTGTTCAGAGGAGCAAGTCAAAATATAATGTTAAAATGAAGTGAACATTCCTTTATCATACTGAGCTGATGTGATAAAAGCCAAAAATCTGTCTTCATATCCCCTGGATAGAGATACAAAACGTATGTTTCGATTTTAACTAAATGATAGAAATAGTAAACAACAAAATGAGTTTTTGAAAAAGATGTTTTCATTTTTATAAAAAGAACTAAGCAGAAAATCAATTATCTTTATTATCCCACTATATTTTATTGTCACTCTATACATAAAAATGCATTCTCGATAGTCCCTTAAACCTTTTGACATACATTATAACATTTAACTTAATCTCAACATAATCTCTCATGATAAGACACACTATTCCCATTTCGCATATGAAGATACGCAAACTCAAGTTACATTCTCTCCCTAAGTTCTCAGGACCAATAACTGACAGAGTCAGGCCCAAGCATTTCTACTTCCTCTTTTCCTGCTTTGATTTTGCTATGGGACTGTTTCTCCCCTAGTCTGAGAAACAGCTAGAGCCAGACTGCTTGAGGAATAGGTACCATGTGAAGCCGAGCCCAGTCCCCTCAGCTGAGGTCCAGTCATGTGACAGCTCAGTCACATCCAACACACCATCAAGGTAACCCACAGGTAATTGTACACAAATAAATGAGCTCTACTGAGACATGTTCATATCAGAAGAACTGCCACAACTACACTGCAAGAAACAATAAGTGGTTGCTGTTTTAAACTATGGACTTTGGGATGGCTTGTTACATAGAATTTTTTTTAATAAATTATTTTATTTTATATAATTCTTACATCATTTTTGCATAACGTATGCATTTTCATTTTGGTTATATTCCCATACAATTCCCACCCTCTTTTTCTGACCCTAATCCCTCTTCTTCTCCCCCCACCCCCCATTGTAGTGTGTCTCTGGTCTATAGTTGCTTGCTGATTTTGATTTTTACTTTATTGCAATTAGTCTTTTTCCTGGTCTCTAATTTAGGTTTTCTATATTCCTGCTATGAATGAGACCATCCGGTATTTTTCTTTTTCTTTCTGGCTTATTTCGCTGAGCATCATCCCTTCCAGCTAAATCCATGTTGCTGCAAATTGCATGAGTTTATCTTTTTTGATCGCTGAGTAATATTCCGTTGTGTATATATACCATAGAATTAATGTGACAACAACTAACTGATACATAATTTCAAAGTCATCAACACATAAAACCTCAGTATAGACACTGACTGACCAAAAATAATACAGAGGCTCAAAAGATAAAGAATTCATGAAGTTAGGCAATCTTATGTAGACTCTGCATAGATATCCAAGTCAGTAAAGTTATATTAAATATAAAAAATTAATGACTCTTATCATTTGCAACAACATGGTGGAACTAACAGGCATGATGCTAAGTGTAATAAGTCAGAAGGAGAGAGACAAATACCAGGTGATGTCACTCATATGTGGAATACAGAGAGCAAAAAGAAGGATTTGAGAAAACTAAAACAAAACACACCACAAAAATATGATGGCAGAATAAAGGCTATTATGCTGGGTGTGAATGGGAACAAAGGCGGGAGTCCAATGGTCAACAGTAAAGGACTATGGGTAGTTTGATGGTAGGTTCGTGCAGTAACATACATCTGAGGAGGGGAAGAACCTATTCCCCATCACACAGAATGTTACAAACCATCATACAGAATGTTACAAACCAATGTTACCTCAAAAAAGTTTTCTTTTTTTTTAAGATGTACAAGATGTATTTATTTATGCTTACAAGAACTGGGGTAGAGGCCAGAGGTGTGGGGGGTGAAATGATTCACCAGAGACAAAGTGGGGAACAGAACAGGCAGATTGACTGAAATACACTGCTGAGGGGAGCAGCAGGCAAGCCAGGAGAGGTCTGCTGCGCCATGTGGGTAGCCCCTGGCCAGGGAGCAAACTCGTGCTGCAGTGGCTGCAGATAGCTTCGTAGATTGTGCCTTAACCCTTTGAGCAACCAGGGAGGCCCCCAATAAAGATTTTTTTTTTTAATTTGAAAATCACTAAATATTTTTCTTACTCTCTTATCTCATGCTCTTACTGTAAATTTACTTTTGTCAGTGGAAGGATTACAATTTTAATACTATTGTGATGATTTACCAAACATGTTTAAAAATAGAGTCATGTATTTATGCTCCACAATTCTGTTTTGGAGATGACTTAAGTGTATACAGTGTGAATCAAAAATAAGATTAAATACAAGACAAAGTTAAGATACAAACTTGGAATATATCTAACTAACCACAAATAGTAGGTACACCAAAAACACTTTTTGAATGCATAAATGAAAGAATGAATTTTTTTGTGAAAGTTAAAGTTTCTATAGTCTATCAAAATTCCCTTCTAACCAAAAATGTGTAATGACCTCAACTTAGAAATTATCAGTGATATCATTACTTGGATATTAAATAGCTCCCCACCCTTTGGCAAGACTTAAATGGTACTTCGTCAGTCCATTGTAAAATGAAGAGGTTTTTTTAATCAGACAATCTCAACAGTAATTAGCCTACAACAATAATAACTACCCTAGTGAAACCTTGTGCCAAATTCAGCACAGTGTTTTGTAAGCGTTCACTCATTTAGCCCTTTCAACTTTCCTATTGGACAGGTACTTTTAGTCCCACTTTATAGATGAGGAAGTTAATGACTGGCATAACTGATAGAGAAAATTGAATCCAGACATGCCTGCCACCAAAGCCTATGTCCTAAACATTAGAATCATGTTTAATGTCAGACAAATATCCAATTATTCTCAACATGGCAAGGTTCTGGACCTATGAGGAATTTCTTCTCTGAAATAAGAGCAGAGAAACCTGGGTCCAGCTCTGTCCCACTTCCTTGTTAATTAATCCCAATAATGCACACACATATGGATGACATACCGAGAACTGCTACAATGTCCCTGGGACAACAGGAAGAAAGCACCAAAAATTTTTAGAATTTCTGAAACTTAATCTGTCCCTCACTAAGGGGAAAACATCCCTTTGATGCCAATAAATATTGACCTTTATCACATTAATGAAGAATCCTAATCCAGCTTGAGGGAGAGAAATATATACAGATAACAAGAATTGCATTCTCAACTATTGGTTACGTAGGGTAAGCACTCATTTCTACTGAATTAAATTGAGTCAATGATGTTGTCATATTTGAGGAAATAGCCTCAGCACTTGAAACCCAGAATTTCTTAATGTTGTAATTTGAAATAACACTGTATCAGTTGAAATTTTGTTGCTTTTATGATGCTTAGCATCTCTATATTAATGAGATAATTTTGATTTCTCAATCAGCTATTCCAGATTTCAGTCTAAGCTAATGATGAACTGCTGTTGAATTCTACTAGGATCAAACACATTTTTAGGAGCTATAGTTATGAATTAATTAATCTCGATTTAACAGGTGAAAGAATTGAGTCTTAGATTAAATAAGGCACTTAAGGTCACTGTCACTGAAGTAGTAAGTTTACAATGCTGACTCTGTCACCACTATATAGATTAGGAACAGAAATGTTGAGAAACATAAGACATTCATAATATGAAACTGAACATTGAGGTCCATGAAAGGGTCAGTTACACAGCAGGTTTCCAGTGACAGAAGGCAGTTCGTTCTAAATTTCTCTGTCTCAGTCTTTCTGTCTCTGCCTTTGTCTCTCTCTCACCCCATTCCTGCCCACTCTCTCTCATGCTTTTGTAGATTCTTTGAGATCCCTATCTCAGGTCCAGTGCCCTAGATGAAGAGCTTGAGGCAAGTATTCGCATGCAAATGACTTTCTGGGGAGAACTCTAAAAAAAAAAAAATTACCTCTAAGGGACTGAGAGAAGCAGGATAGAACAGAAGGAGCTTGACAAATAAGTTACAGCTGAAGTTTATTCTGGTCTGTTCCCACAGAGTTCTGGAGCTTGAATTACAGCACAGAGGCTGTTGGGCCATAAAGGGGAAAGGTTTGAGTTTTTATACCTCTGTTTTTTCAGTCACTGGCACAAGACAGCTTCTAGATGGTTGGTGGGAGGCATAAACTACAAGTTATCTCTGGACAAGAGGGCTCCTGTCAGCCACAGGCAGTCCTCCAAGAATGGGGGACCTTCTCCCACAGTAGCTCATACCCACAGCAGTTTTAGGATGAACACACCCTTCCAGGTAAAGGAGATGTGGACAGAGCACTAATAGCATCTGCTAGCCACACTCCCATGGCGACATCCCTGTCACCATCAGCTCCTTCGATGGATATAATGCATTTCCCTCTAGCTCATTTTTCATTCTCTCTTCAGACTTGTCATTGATAATGACAAATGAGGCTTGTCTCTGTGAGGTTCCATGCACCTCTTCTAGTAACTCCTGGACCAGATATAAGGACACCCCATGCCAATTATAGTCTATCCTGAAAATGGACCTACTAAACCTCATTTCACTACACTAGATATGTATGATGGGAACAAGAGAACATTATCAGCTCTCCCCAAAAGCCCTGCATAAAGTTCCACTCTTCACTTTCTTACTCTCTCTGCAAGCCTCTTAGCTGTGCTTGGCAAGCTTCTGAAGAAACACAGCAGCCACTGTCTCTGTGCCTTAACCAAACCTGACACAAGAGGAATCCTACTTTAACATCATGATCATATCTTCCACATGACATACTCTTTTTTTAAGAGATGGGACACCTAGATTATGTGGTATCCCCCCCACAAAATTACGAGATTCAACTTCAGAAAAATCATTATAATGATTTTACACTAAACTAGGTGCCATCTGATGTTCTTTTTCTTTAAGATACCAAAGTATTTCAAGCATTTTATTAGCAGAAAACCTGATTGCCAAAAGCAATGTTTTAATGTAATTGTAAAAAAAGACAGTTACATCTTGAATAGAAGCAACAGGGCACTGGTGATTTTTGGAAACACAGTTTGACATGAGCATGATTATACCAGTTGACAGCAGTTACTTATTCTAATAATACCTTTGGACTAAGATTTTCTTACACACTCCCAGCCCCACAAACACAAAAAGAGCATATTTGTACATCATATTTGAGCTTTCCCAAAATAAGCAAAGCCAAAATAAAATCACAATATTTGTGATTACTTAAAACTAGAAACAAATGTTCCTCAATTGGGGAATAGGTAAAAAGAACTGTGGTGTATCCATACTACTCATCAATGAAAAGGAATCAACTACTGACAAGAGCAACAGCAGGTCAATCTCAAATGTATTATACTACATGAATGAAGACAGACTCAAAAGAATACATATTGTATGATTATATTTAGATGACATTTTAGAAAAAGAAGACAAATCAGTGGTTGTCAGGGACTGGAAGACACTGATTAACATGGAAGGTAAGTGGGAATTAAGTGGATGCTAGAACTGTCTCCTCTCTTGATTGTAGTGACAGCTATAAGACTACACATTTGTCCAAACTTTCAGAGCTGTAGACTTACACAGGTAAATTTTACTCTATGCAATCTACATCCAAATTTTTTAAAATAATGCATGGTTCAGCAATAAATCTGTTCTAACATAAGCCAACCATATTAACCAAAGTTAAAAACATAATTACTGTATTTACTAATAACTAAAATCTCTGCCCATTTTAACTTGCAAGCATTGGACCCTGAATTCTAAAAGGAATTTCAAAACAACTTCTTCTCAAAAAATTAATTTTAATCTATGAAAAATTCTTTTTCATGCAGATTCTATTGTTAAAGCATTTATTGCAAATACACATAAAGCAGTCCTCCAAAATTAAACCAATTCCAAGTAAACACTCATTATAATAGGTTCACCAATTCTTTTACAAAGAAGTCACTCAGACATTTTATGTGCTGGACCCATTCCAATGACACAAGAACAGATAAAAGTCACACTGAGTGGTTATGAGAGGTCTTTGCCGACATTTCTGGGACTAACACGGGACCTACTAATTGGCAGCAAGGCTGAACTCAAAATCCATTTCTTCAATGAGCAAATGAAGAAAAGACACTTGTTCCTGTGACATAGTTCACCACTTCCAAAACAAATGTACATCTGTTGTGGTAAAGTTACAAATTGGAGTAGTGAAGTTGGTGGCAAAGAATTTATAGTTTTAAGACAGCTCCTCCTCCATGCTGTCCATAACCAATCAATGCATACTATGGCATCCAAGGATCTATGAAGAGAATTACAATGACTTCCTTTTCTTTGTTTCAGAATTCAGTCAATATTAAGATTGGCAAGAAGAGGTCATATTTGGGGGACAATTAGGAGACACCAAATAAAGATTTATTTTTAAAAAAAATTATTTATTTATTTATTTATTTATGCATACAAGAGCTGGGGTACAGGACAGAAGTGTGAGTGGTGAGAGGATTCACCAGAGACAGAGTGGGGAACAGAACAGGCAGATTGACCAAAGTACACTGCTGAGGGGAGCAGCAGGCAAGTCAGGAGATGTCTACTGCGCCAGAGGTCTACTGGCCCACCGGGGGATTGAACTCGTGCTGCAGAAGCTGCAGACAGCTTCATAGGTTGTGTCTTAACCCCTTGCGCTACCAGGGAGGCCCCCAAATAAAGATTTAAATGCCTAAATCCTCCAAGAGTGAAGAATGTGACACCATTTTCAGGTTATGTGCTCACTGGCAGGGTTCTTTTCAAAGCATGCCTTATATTAATATTGGGAAATTTCTGTGTGATTATTAAATATATTTAGGATTGTAATATTAAAATAAAAATTATGTCCTGTATATTTTTGTAAAATATAGAGGCTGAATATAAAAGAATAAATCAACCTAATGCAACTTACAGCTTAATTAACAATTAAGAGCATGCCATTCATTCAGGGAATGATATACATTAAATAACTTTTTAAATAAACAATTTTCATGGACATTCTGTATGACCTTCAAGTTTGATATTCCCAGTATAGTTGGTATTACCCCATGTCCATTTGTGTCTGTGATGGGGCTACTCATTGATCTTCCAGCCACTTGGGGGAGAAATGCCTTTGTCTTTTATCTTTGTTTCTTACACACCTGGCACAGGCACACAACTTAAGAGTTCAAACAAATATGGAATGAACTGGTAAAAATGCATGAAAGTTGGAATAAAAACCAACCACAATGTTAATAGTGAGAGTTAACATTCAATTAGCATTTACTACACATGGTCAGTGTCTTGTTTATTCCACACATAATGCATTAATGAATTCCCATAACAGCTTATACTGAAAATCCCATAATTACTCTTACTCTATTGGGAGGTGTAAGAAGATTGTGAGGTGGGACACAGAGGTCACATGCATGCAAACCCCATGCAATCTATCTTTGGAGTCAGTCACCCTCACAACTTCATAATACTATCTCTCTAATTATATTAGAGTACAATATTCACCGGGATGGTAAGATTACATAAACGCCATATTTTGCTCATTTTTTTCTCATAAAATTATTGCCATATGAGTAGGTATTTAGCCCTATCCTTTCTAATTCCATCTAATTTTCTTTCTAATTTGTTCAAAATGAAACAAATTATCACACAAAACCACTCCAGTAGCTAGTTATTTCTAGACTTAGTTGATGAAACTATTCACAGAAGATTATATTCATTTTATCTGCAAGTTTTAAATAACAAGTTAGCCTTTCCAGCTCAGATTTTGTGCTAAATAGAGCAATTATGTTTTACAGGTGAAGGTCACTTTGGGAAACATGCCATCTAGAAAACCAGTAGTTTTAAAGCATCTGTGGAAAAAAGAATTCATATAAAAGGATTTCCTTAAAAGTTAGGCTCAATATGAAATGTGGCTTGTTTTATAATTCTACCCACATAACCCCCCTTTTTATTCCAACCTCTAGCCAGAGAAACAGACACTAGTCTAAGGCATATTTTTCCCCACAATTTTATTTTGTTTTATTTTATTTTATATTTTTACATCATTTTTCATTTTTGCACAATGTATGCATTTTCATCTTGGTTACAGTTCCCATATAATTCCCACCCCCCCTTGTTTTGATCCTACCCCCTCCTCTCCCCACCTGTAGTGTGTCTCTGGTTTATAATTGCTTGTTCCCTGAATAGAGACTGATCCGTCTTCGGTCGAGTGTATACGAGTAGCTGCACTCCCCTACTAGAACCTTCAAACAAGCTTTCAAGGTCCACATACCCTTTTAAGAAGGGCCTCCCTGGTGTTGCAGTGAGTTGAGTGCAGCGCTATGAAGCTTTCCGCAGCCTCCGCAGCAGGGGTTTGATTCCCAGCTGACCAGGGAGGGAACACATGGCTTGGCAGACCTCTCCTGTCTCACCTGCTGCTTTCCTCAGCAGTGTATTTTGGTTGTCTGCCTGTTCTGCTCCCCACTGGTGAATCCTCTCACCCCCCACAACGCTGGCCTGTACCCCAGCACTTGTATAAAAATAAATAACTATTTTTTAAAAAAAAAAAAGAAAGCATTTACTCACTAAGGCTAGCTTCACAATGTTCACAAAGCAAACACAATCTTCTGTTAGCCATATTAAGACTTCTATTTTATCAATATTTATTGTAGTATTTATTACAATCAAATTGAGAGAAAAAAATGTCCTGTTTAAGGAACTTGTTAATGCATGGATTAGACTAATTTCCATGTTAATCTTCTTTTCCTAGAACCTCAGACAGAAACAAGAAAGAGCATCTTTAAGGACACTTGAAGGATTTCTTTATATTACCCCAAAGAAAAGGATGGGAAGGGAAAAAGCAGCTGCTAGTTTGCATTGATGGTCCTTTGCCCTGTGACTTTGCCAGTTGTTCTATCAAAAGAATCCACCCCTCTTCCTTTAAATCTGGTTGACCTGTGACTTGCTTTAGCCACCAGAATACAACCAAAAAGACAGTGTGCAAATTCCAATTCAGACCTCAGCATACCTCTATACCTGTCCCACAGACTCCTACTCTCTTTTTGTGTCTCGGAGCTCTATCTCTCCCTTTAACAGGGTAATATGTTGAGGATGAAAGATGATTGAGGTAGGGGAAGACTGAATTACTACAACCAACAGCAAACCAATTCTTAGAATCAGTGACTTAGCAGATATCCATGGCTGACCTTAAACAATGGAAACAACCAAGAACAGAAGAACAACCCAGGATCAGCCAGCTCAAATTACTGACCCATGGAATTGGCTGCTATTTAAATCACTGTGTTATGGGATGATTTCTTACACAGCAATAGTTAACTTATACAGTCTCTGTTATGGGAAATATATATAAAAATAATTCAAAGAGTATTTTAAAATTTACATCAGGCTTTTAAAATCAATTGTTTATGAATATTTATATTCCACAGGAGAAACTATGAGATAAAAATAAACTGTCATTTAAAGTATAGTTATACACTCAGCTTGTTTTCCTTGATTTTAAAAATATATCCCTAGTATTCAATGAAGGTGTTAAACTAAATTTGTATCTGGTTGTCTTTACTGTCTCTGTGTTTTATGAGAGGGATATTGTTCCTAGATTCAGGGATAACAGGCAGAAAATCCTAAACCTTTTTTTGGCACAAGTTTAATTTAGTATAATCATTGCTAAGTCTAAGGATAACTATAATATTCTTAGATTTTTTTAAACAAGAATTAGAGCAACAGCATTCACCAGTATTGTTTGATTTTGGAGTAGTTCTCAGTAAGATCATTTTTATGGGCCTCCCTGGTGGTGCAAGGGGTTAAGACACAACCTATGAAGCTATCTGCAGCCACTGCAGCACAAGTTTGATCCCCAGCCAGGGAGCTACCCACATGGTGCAGCAGACCTCTCCTGGCTCACCCGCTGCTCCCCTCAGTGAACAGTGTATTTCAGTCACTTTGCCTGTTCTGTTACCCACTCTGTCTCTGGTGAATCCTCTCACCCTCCACACCTTTGGTCTGTACCCCAATTCTTGTATACATAAATAAATATTTTTTTTAAAAGAACATTTTCTATTTCCACCCAGTGAGTGTAAAAATGTTTGTGTATATATGGCAATAGTTTATCCTTAATATGTCTAATATTCCCTAGTATATTCTGCCATATTCTATTCTGTTCTTCCTTCATTTTATTTTTTTAACTGCTGGTCACCAGGTGATAAACTGATTTTGAAACCTGATCATGGGTCAAGACCTCTTCTTTGAAAGACACTTGTTTAGGAGTTAGTTTCCTTCTGCTATGAATCATAGTCATTGGAAAGTGTTTTGATGATAAAGTACTTGCCTAAGGGTTGAGCTGTTCCTTGTTTACAGTTGAAACTTTTTCTTCATTCTGAGTGGCCACAGGTACTTTTTCCAAAAGAGTAATGACAACGATTAACAACTTCCTAGTGCTTTTCAAATTACAAAGCATTTTTCATATATATTACCTCAAGTCTCCATTGGGTTAATTTGTAAAGGAAATACAATATTGTGCAATTAGGTTCAATTGTAGGTAGATCTATAAATTCATTATTCAAGATAAAGTGAACCTTCAGCAAATAAGACACACCACACCATTTCCCCATGTCCTAGTAATTTAGTTAGTTTTGAATGTCTGATATGGAGAGATCTACTGGAAAAGGTATACATTATTTGAACCAAAAAACTTCTCATAGCCATTTAAATAAGTCAGTCACACTATTCCCAGCTTACCATTTTGAGCCATGATCAAACAAAGTCACAGAGTCAAAGACCTGTAGTCAGAAAGGAACTAGTCAAGCCTGATTGTAAGTGAAGACTTCTTTCTTGGTAAGTATTGCTCATTAATGAGGGGTCTGATTTATAGTCAAGGCCTAACAAAGTGCTTATGTTACTAGTGTTTGCTTGACTAGCTTCCTGTGAAAAACAGAACAATATTTGGAAAAGATGCCTTAGCCAGAAAGTATCTCAATTAATCTTACGTTGGATACTTTTACTTGAACTAGTAAAACAGGAAGTTAAAAACAAAAAGACACATTTAGTAATTATTCCCAGCTGGGCATGACCTCACAATTGTAAATGTTCTACATGATTCAAAGGATCCTTTTAAGAATCACTTAAAGAATCAATATTAGTATTTTCACAAATTTCCCCTCACATGAAGAATCAAAGGCATTTTTTTAAATATATACAACTAAACTCAGAGAATGGGCTAAAATTCATATATCATATAGAAATTTCAAATTTGCAACATCTCAAATAATATTAATACAAGTGGATAAGATTTGTTCTGGAAACATCTATCAGATGACTCCCAAGGATGCTGCAGTGATAACAAAGGCTATGTGTTTTTATTTGTAGCTCACTTTAAATTCTATAAGTAAAAGGAACTATGTCTTTCTAACTCTGAATCCTAGCAGCTACTAAAGCTCCTGGCATATTGTTAGTACTCAAATATTTGTCAGTAGGCAGTCTCAAAGTAAGATGGAATGCACCCATGCTCTCGCCCCGACCCTGAGCCAATAAATATGTGTTGACTGATAGAGAGAAAAGAAGATTAAACGCAACCGTTCACTAGAAGTTCTAAATGGAACTTTTGAAAGTATGTTATTAGTATTTTTTCCCACTTTGATTAGATAATAGCTTAAGGGATGATCTTTTATAAAGGTTAAAAAGAATATCCAAAGGTAGCAAAAGGTATAATGAAGAGTATCTAATTACCAACTAACTACCTTACAAATGCAAAAGCATTTGAAGCATGAGGTCACAAAGCCAATATCACAAATAATAAAAGTAAATGAGATACTGTAACATAGAAGGGTAAGGTATTTCTAATAGCAATTCATGCTATAAAGTCAGTGAATTATTTTCTTTAATCAACTAACCAAATACTTGCAAGGCATTAAATGGGAGGCACAAAAGGAGTGAAGCTGCCTGCGACTCACACCCTGAAAGGGTCCTTCTAAGCTTGAATTGCACAATGCCAGCATCAGATTGTCACAGATACGGGGTGATGCCCATCAGATGTGAAACGATAGGTTTAATCTTAAATCCCAGTTTTCAACAGCTCCCTATATGTTTGATTTTTCCACTGTGTTGGAGAAAATGTTCTCATCCTCAGATAATTCTACACTAAATGTATTAAGCCAGGAACTGGAATGAGTTGGTCTGCCCGTTAATACTGTGCACCTAAAACAATGAGAGTAAATCTCTGGCACAGATTTAAGCCTCGGTTCCTCAGGCTGCTAATCTACTGTCCTTATGCTCCTAAATTTTGAATGCTTTACACCGACAGCATGAATAATGGGGAGGGGAGAAGGAAGAAGAGTTTATATGATCAGTTACAACAGAGAAATGTCATAGACAACAATCTGCAAATAATCCAAAGAAATAAATTGAAGCTTAGGGCCTTTTGGGACTCAATGGAGCCATGTACACAGACAGGTTGTTTCATCTTTGCTGCTTCAAACTGATAGACATGAAAATGTGGCCTCAACAAAGCTCAGATTTCAGAGCAAAGATAACCTAAAATCACAGGAGAGCACAGGGCAAAGGGAAATTGACCTCTCCATTTTTAATACTTTATGTTAATCAAAATAAGTAAAACGATGTTACATCATCTTAATAGTCTTCATAGTAAATTTTGAATCTTGCCACCATTCACCATTCAGATTCTGGTTCTAATGCAGTTTCACACAAGGCTTTCTTTCCAATTGCTTCAAATGCTGAACACATCCTTAACCTAGATAAGAATAGTGCAAGAAGGTTGAAAACCCATAAATCACAAATAAAGTGTTTTTATTAACTTACTTCCAAAATAATAAAAATTACTTATCAATAGTTTCATTTCTTAAGAGTCTCCAAAATAAGGAACATTAGAAATAATTCTATCTTCAACTGGTTCATTTTTCACAAATATAAATACCTTTTCTTAATATGCAAAAAAAGCATTAAAAGCTTTTTGGAAAATTTACTATTTCTGATAACTATTTCTTATTTAAAGCTAATCCTCAGATGTCTTCATTATTAATTTCTTCAACTAAAAGTCTTTCATTAAAAATTCATGCAATCAGAATATTTCATTTTGTTTCTGACAAATATCCTTGACTCTTAGTATACATTTCCCAAAAGAGGAACTTCACAATTCCTTCTGAATTCTGAAAATTTCCTGAAATTCTCATTGCTTTCTTTTCTAAGCTGTTCATTCTTTTTTTATATATCAGCCATTTACACTTTATTTTCAGTATGAATCATAAATACCACAGTCATTTGAAATGACAGAATAGGGAATGCTATTCTCACTAAAATATTTTTTTCATTTTTTCATTTTATATATTTTTTACATCATTCTTAAAAGCTCTCATTAAAATGGAATGGACTGTACTCCTTCAGAATAAATATCTCCATTAACCATTCTTATAGGAGGAAGAGTCCCAAATGGCCTGAATATTAACCACCACCTGTCTCCAACTACAATAGTAGTAAAGCTGATTTTTGAACACCACTCTCCTTCATCACTAATGCTTTAATCAAATACCCATAGCCACATTCAGTTTATATCTAGCAGAGAACTAACTGAGGAAAATGAAGTCTGTTACAGATTCCCAGGTGTTTGATCTTCAAAGATGTATTAAGATGTACAAAGTTGTGTTCAAGACACAATTATCTCTTTTCTGTTGATTGGTAATGCTGTAGTAGCCACTCACAAAAACAATTTGTGACTTTGACCAAAGTGGTATTCTTTCCCTTTTCACTGGAAGGTCACCATTAATGACAAATTTGTTTACCTAACTCCTAATACATATAAGAGGGTGCAGCAGGTATTACTGGTGCTCAGTTAGAGACTTCACTTGGGAATGAGCACCAAGGCACCTTCAGAGGGCAGAAGCACAGCCAAGGCTCAGTAGCAGATGCAGATAAGCTGCCAGTCAGGTGCCCCAACCAGCACCTGGCTCTGTAGCCCAAGGACTGCTCCTGCCTGGCCTTCTACACTAAGGCAAGGTGATTGACTAAGGCCAGCTAAGTAGTTTTGTTTGGGATTTGTTCACTGTGGCAGTCAGACAACATGGGTGCTAGAATCATCAGAAGCCTTATTCATCCACACACCTAGGTCCTGGATTGTGACATAAACCTCTGAGCCTAGAGCAACTGGAGAACCTTGGACATTTCACTGTTTCTATGTAGTGTCTCCTCATGATCTTTCGGACTTCTTACAAAACTACTTATGGATTCAAGGGCACATGGCCTGAGAAAAAGGCTATGAAGAAGCCATAGTTCCTTTTGTGACATAAGATCAGAAGTCACACAATATTACTCATTCCACTTTCCATTTGTAAAGTGAGTCACAAAACGCTGATTAGTTTCAAGGAAAGGAAACAGACTCCATCTCTTGATGGTGGACTGAAAAGTTTCAGAAAAGGTTGACTGGAAATACTGTTGTGGTCATTTTTGGAAAATATAATATCCTTCAATTGTATTTTTTGGTCATGATTCTTCCTGAGGAATTGGGCATATCGCAACCCTGAATAAAAATTAGGGTTCATCAAAAATTCCTGGATGGAAAATGTTTAAAATGGTACCATTACCATGGAAAACTGCTCAGTAGCTTCTCAAAAAGTGAAATAAAATTACCATATGACCCAGCAATTCCACTCTTAAATAGATACCCAAGAGAACTGAAAACAGGTGTTCAAACAAAACCTTGTACAGGGATGTTCATATCAACATTACTCATTATAGTCACAAAACGGAAAAAAAACCAAATGTCTATCCACTGATGAATGGATAAAGAAAATGGGGTATAGTCAGGCAACAGAATATTATTCAGCCATAAAAATGAACTACTCATACATTCTATCACAAATGAACCTTGAAAACATTATGCTAAGTGAACGAGGCCAGATACCACATGACACATATTGTATAATTCCATTTACATTAAATGTTCTGAATAGGAAATTCCACAGATACAGAAAGCAGAATAGTGATTGCCAAGAATATAAGAGGATGGAATGTAGTTGACTACTTAATGAATAAAGGTTTATTTTGTAGTGGTGAAAATGTTCTCATATTAGTGGTGATGGTTGCACATGTTATAAATATATTAAAAGTTACTGAATTGTACTTTTTAAAAAACCCTGATGCTATCTCAAAATCAAGTAAGAAAATGTATGTGGCTGAGGACAAAGAAATGAGAAACGCTTGCATTTCAGTCCATGATCTCTGTATAAAACTGATTATTATCCTGTGCCTCCTTTCACTTATCTGCTAAAGGTATATCTTTCATTAACATGATAAGGAGGGTTCAGAGAGGATATTTAAAAGTGTAGGAATGGTGCCGTCTTAGAAAGTAACCAGGACAGTCCTTGGAAAATGTACTACTTACCTCACATTTTAAGTCATCTGAGTTAGAGAATTTGGTTTTGATATATTGATTATTTAACTAAGCAGTCTTGCTCCTTTGAAAGGTCTCAACATGTTATGTTCTCTGACTTTCTGAGAAAAAGAGATTAAAATCATTCAAGACAAAAGGACTTCTAGAACATGAGGAATCCTTGAAAGTGTAGAGATTTGATTCAACTTAGACATTTACAGCAAGTGAACCAAAGAATATTAACTCATTAACAACATGGTTGTTGTTTTAAATATTACATTTTGGGAATGTTTCTTACCTATAAATAGCTATCTGATACATTTCTTTTGTTTTTAAAAGGTAGTATTGTTCATGATTCACAATGCAATTACATCATTTTCTTCAGAACCACTCTATTTTATGTTACTTCTGAAGATTCATGTATAAAATATGTCCAAGGAATACCACAATTGTGATGAGGCACTGCATGACAGACAAAATCACAGGCTTTTAAGTGCTACATGCATGATTTGAATTTGAGACCCCTGCTGACTGTAAGTTAAGTCAACATTGTTCATCTGGAAAATGACACAAATAATAACACAGTGTTTCACTGGTTATCAAAAGATTAAATGAATACATTAAAAGTCCTTATAATAGTGCCTCAAAAAGAGTAAACACAAACAAGCTGTGATGATTAACAATGGCAAAGCTCTTTCCAGCATAAAAATATATGCACTACTGTATACCATCTTTTTGTTTCTTACAGATCCCCTCTTACATGAGTGGGCAGCTGAAACTTTTTCACTGCAATGCACTAAAGACCTGGCCCACTAAAACTCATATGCAAAGGTTTGGCTCAATAAATTCTGGAATATCCACATGCGTCATGGACTATCAGATTGCTATGACCTACTACCTGACTTGCAGGAATTTTTATGGAATTTTATTAAAAGTATTAAAGCAAGATGCAACAAAATATGTATCATACAATAGCATTTTTTAATTTTTATATATATTTTTATTTTATATATTTTTTCACATCATTTTTCATTTTTGTACAATATATGCATTTTCTTCTTGGTTATAGTCCCCGTAAAATTCCTTCTATCCATTC
The DNA here is from genome assembly GCF_964194135.1 of Talpa europaea. NCBI lineage: Eukaryota > Metazoa > Chordata > Mammalia > Eulipotyphla > Talpidae > Talpa > Talpa europaea. Next base: position 25,736,031 of record NC_140078.1, on the reverse strand, counting down.
ACCTGTGAACTATCTCCATGATCTCTTGTGGTCTTCCACCCATGTTTTGATCCTACCCCCTTCTCTCCCACTGTAGTATGTCTCTGGTTTATAGTTGCCTGTTGATTTTGATCTTTACTTTATTATAATTAGTTTTTTTCCTGATCCCTTATTTGGATCCTCTGCATTCCTGCCATAATAGCATTTTTATGACAAAAAGCCCAGGAAACCTGTATTTATCAATGACTATGACGGCAGGGCTCATATATTTATAGACCCACACACATATCTATGTACATATAATAATCGTACCTAATTATGTGGACTCAAAGGAAATCTGTACGACACACAGAAAATTGTGACAATTAGAGGGAGAATGGAACAGGTAGAACAATTGGAAAAGAAATCAAAAAATGCACTAAAAAAAATCTCATAAGCATGCCTATGATCTCATTTACAGGAGTAAAACTATATATCAATAAATCTCTACCTATAGATATATATATATATTCATATATATATTTAAAAAGGTAAAAAATGCTTACTATTGAGATTAATTTTTTAATCTTTCTTTTTTCTTAATTTTTATTTTATATATTTTTACATCATTTTTCATTTTTGTACAATGTATGCATTTTCATCCTGGTTATTTTTTTAATCTCTTTCAATCTAATTCTTTTTTATATCTGATATTATGTGGTATATATTATAAATATAATATATATTTATATATTCTGTTCTACAGAATTAAAGAATATAAGACTTCTCCTATGTCATACCATAAGATTGCTTTCACAGTAGAGCAAATTTACCACTTTGCAATAAATACAGGGAAGTTCAACATCTTTATATTTGCCTCAATATTTAAATTGCCCTCATGTCCTCCCCAGTTTGGATCAGGATCAACATTTTACACTCGAGTTTATCTCCCTTTTCATTGGAATTGAACAGAAAATAATTGCCGTGAATCATGTTCAGGATGTGAATATGATCCAGGATATGAATAACTTCCAGGGTGAAGCACTCTACCTTTAAGGGCACACTTAGATAAAATGTTTACATATGTACACGCACAAGGAGCCACCTTCATACCAAAATCTCAAACATATCCATATTGCCCCAAAATTCTCAGTTGGCACTTAAAACATTGTCCTTACCAGGAGGAAAGGGGATTACTAGTCTGACCTTCATCACTATTAATTAGTCTTGTCTTTTCTTAAATTTCATACAAAAGGGATCTTTTATGTATGATTTCTTTCATTCCACATGACATGAGCTTCTAGCCACAGCGTTGTATGTATTAACAATTCATTCTGACAGTGTTTTTACCCATCATCTTATTGACACACAACTGGGGTGTTAGCAGTTGGGGGCTGTTTTAAATAAAAATGTTATAAACATTATTGTAACTGTCTTCTGAAGAGCATATATGCTCATTTATCTTAGGTTTCATTGGTACACTTGTGCATTGATTTAATAAACACTAATAAACAGCTTTCGAAAGTGGTTATACCAAAGTACAATCCCACCATCAATGCAAGTGAGTCGATTTTCTCCATCCTTGCTAAAACTTGGTATTGTCAGTGTTTTCAATCTGTGTTATTCTGGTGGGTGTGCAGCCCATCTTTACACTAGTTTAAAGTATTTATTATTATAACTTTGCTAAATGCATTTTACCATAAAAATTCTCCAATACAAAAAAGTATAAATCTATCCTAATTAGTAAAAGCCAGATTTTTTAAATTCTTTAACAATTAGAAAACTAAAGCATTTGTCTCATTTAATTTTGAGATAATGCATAAAAATAATGGGAACATTAGATTATTTCATACAAACACAATATTAACAGGACACTATTGGGGGGGGGGGGTACCAGATTATATTTGCTTTCAATTCTAAGAGAATAGCCACAAGCAATTATCATAAATGTTTAGTATTAGACCTTATTACAAGTTTTAGGGAGGAAAGTACTCTTGGTTTCTGATACCATATCCAAGTTACAAAGCATTTCGATGTAAAATGCATATTCTTAATGAATAAAATAAAGTGCTTTTTAGGAATTAAAGTGATTGTAAATCAGATCTGAAGTTAAATAAAGTAACCACTACAAAGCATATGGCTTGTGTCCTTAAAGGTTCTATTTATATCCACTGGATGACAACCACCAGGCAGTACATAGTTCCCTTAGCCCGAGTTATAGAGGCCTAAAAATATATTTCCTGGCTTCTACCAGGAACTGGCTGGGTCTCAAAAAGGAGTCTGTGGCTTGGCCAAAACACAACCATTCTTTCAGGCAAATGTTGTGTGCATTAGGGAATGGTTAGATCCCATTAGCACAAGAGGAAGAAAAATTTATCCCTGTGTTTGAAAATTTAACTTTTTCCCATTTGCATTTGCAGTCCAAGGAATGCTTTGGACTCAGCCTAGCATACTGGCCATCTAGCACAAGCTTTAAAGAGGGTTCCAGAAACAGTCTTATCCACAGCAAACATTGGACTTGCTTCTAGAATTTTCCTCACTGGAGGAAATTTATTACCACTGTGCTTCAGCACAATATTAGGTTGTGAGACTTTTCAGGTGTTTCAGTCTTGCATCACCACCTCATGACCTGACCAATGCACCTGGAAGTTCAGTGAAATTCTGTCACTAACCCCAAGATAACACGTCCCACAATGACAGATTGTGGCTCCTGGATGCAAGGCATTGGTCATCAACTTTCCATTTTCCTACAAATCCCTTCCCCCTTCTCATGTCATCTTCACAAGCTCAAATTAACATGGCTTCAGATCTTTCTTGATTCACTTTGCACACCCCATTTGCAGCTTTATGGCCAGTATTGTCATATACAATGGATAGTCTGATATGACATCCCCCAGAACAAATGCATTATCTCTCTCCTGACAAGCAGGTTCCTCCCTCCCCTTCTTTATCTCCCAAAGGCACCTTGTCCTCATCCCTGGACATTTACAACTAGCCAATATATACTGTTTATCCTTCTTTCACAGGAGTCGTCTCCCTGGCACTTGTCATTCCTTTCCTACATCTCTAAATCTAGTTATGATGCTCTGTGTCATTACCTCTGGGTTTATCTCTGTGCCTCAGTCTCTCTGCCCTTTAATTGTCCTGCACCAAATCCTTCATCTTGCAAACCTTTCCCTCTCAATTAGAAAATCAAGTGTATGCATTTGGACTGGCCTTCAAGATACTTCATAGTAAACCAGACCATATGGTCTCCCACTTCTCCAACTCTTATGGCTTTAATGCCACTCATTTCCTTTTTTTTTTTTAATTGATCACTTTTAATTTTTTTCTTTAAGATTTATTTATTTATTTATACAAGCACTGGGTACAGTCAGAAGCGCAGGAGGGTGAGCGAATTCGCCAGAGCCAGAGTGGGGAACAGAACAGGCAGAAGGAGCGAAGTACACTGCTGAGGGGAGCAGCGGGTGGCAGGAGAGGTCTGAGCGCCATGTGGGACCCTCCCCGGCGGCCAGGGATCGATCGAACCGGCGCTGCAGAGGTTGTGGGCAGCTGCACAGCCCTGCGCTCAACCGCTGCACCACCAGGGGAAGCCCTCATTTCCTTTTTTTTTTTTTAATTTAAATTTTATTTTTTATATTCCCCATACAATTCCTCATTTCCTTCTTAAGGAAGCTTCCTGGGTCATGCTATCAGAGCCTACAAGATACCTACAAGAGGGCCTCCCCAGTGGCGCAGAGGTTGAGCGCTGGGTTGCAAAGCTGCCCGCAGCCTCTGCAGCACTGGTTCGATCCCTGGCTGCTCCCCAGCCGCCCGGCAAGGGTCCCACATGACCTCTCCCCTCAGCAGTGTATTTCATCTGTCTGCCTGTTCTGCTCCCTGCTCTGGCTCTGGTGAATTCTCTCACCCTCCTGTGCTTCTGACTGTACCCAGTGCTTATATAAATAAATAAATAAATCTTTAAAAAAAAAAAAAAAGGATACCTACAAGACAACTGAAGATTCAAAGCAATTTTAGTCATCACAACTGTCTGGACCAAGAATTGAATTGATATGTGATCCTGAAAGCTGACATTGAGATTGGGGACACAGTTGCATATCTGCTCTAGTGGAGTGGTCACATGCTGGGCAAAGCAAACAAGCCATTTTACCAAATGACAAAAACATAAGTAGCAGGAAGGTAAAGAGAAGTAGAGAAGAGACTCTAAGTTTTCTAGAGAGACACAGGGAGGTATCTTAGCTCCTGAATCCTAATTTCTAATGGCTGTTCTTCATTAAAACTCAGTGAGTTTCTTGCCAACTGTTTATCCTCCAAAATTATATTGCCAAAAGACAGTTGGACAGAGCTCTGTTCCTTGTAGATAAATCTGAGTAAACCACATTTGAGTATAATGCCTATCTTCATCTATGTGTCTCTCTATAGACTCCTCCTCCACCTTAAATGCCAGGCCCCTCTCCAGCTTCATCTTAATCTTGTCCACCCTTTCAGACTTAGGTGGAACTCTGCTTCTTCTGTGAGGCTCTCTTTGCTTCAGCTTTCACTGAGATCTACCCAGGTGGCAGGGCATGGTGATAGGAAGGAGGGAAATCTTGAGACTCTGCATTTAATCCTTGTGTAACCTTCTTTTATCTCAGGATCTATTTTCTGATATGGAAATTGAATAAAATGAAGCCTACCATATGAGTTACTTATGAGGATATATTAGATAAGATACATGAAAATGCCTAGCCAAGTCCCCTGTCTCTACTCAGTCCCTAGTCAATATTTCACTGAATTTTCTGTATTTTTGATTCCTACAGAATCTTGCTTCAACATCATACTGACACCAGGTAACTACAAAACATCAGTTATTCAGAAATACATATGGTTTGGGCTCAATAATCTTCAAGTATGGTTGAATTCAAGTGATTCATTCTTCCAGATCAAGAGGCAAAGAGAATCTAAGGAGAGTTAACTGAATGCTAATCCTGGATCGCCAGAGGTTTATGACCCAAATTGACTCCAAGAAATAGAAGGACTCATGGAAAGTGAACCCAAACTTGATCAAAAGTATCTTTTTCTAGAAAGTAAAGGTTTAACTTTTTTCAAGTAAATTAATTATAGTTTTTTTCATCAACTCATTCTGCATATTTTCTTACATTTGGAAATACATGAAGCAAAAAAATAAAGATGGTTCTGCTGATAAATTAATGAAAATGAAATTTCTAAACCAGGAGAATTTCAATTATATTAGGAAATAACACCAACCATGAAAATCTTACCAGATGTAAGATCACAGGATCACACAACCTGGAAAAATAACTTAAAACAAAGAATGTTATGTTTGTAACAATTTCCCATAACCCCAAATTGGTAAATATGCTTCTGTTATTCTTCAAGTTATTGATTTAAATGCCCGGTCAGAACTGGTTTGCAAGGTTGGTGATTGATAGGAAAAATTAAAATTATCAAGGGGACTAGTTTAATATATGTTCTTTTATAAATTTGGAGATAGATAAAAAAATAAAAATAGATTTGGAGACAATTTGGTGTAGGCACTAGAAATTTATCAGAGGGTCAACTGAAGTCTATTCCTTAGATTTTATTATATTTGGCATAATATATAAATTATGTGCCTCACTTTCTTATTTCCTACAATTAAAGAATTGCTGGTAGAAGAGAGAATTAGCACAATCCCATTGGAGAGAAAAATGTAAAATGCATACGCCCTCTAGCCCAGCATTTCCCTTCTTTACAGATCCCAGGGAAAGCTAGTACAATGAGAGAAATGCATATAAACTGATACAGAGTATATGTGCTCTGTGTGTGTGCATGCACACACGCAGAGTATATATACCAACGCAGAAAGTGGGAACTATTTCCATGTCTACTAGTATGTAAAGTAATCATTAAACATAAACAAAGGGTGCATAAAATATGATGCATTTATTAAACATAATTAAACAATAATGTGTATTTTCTGTAGATACATCCATTTGTATGTCAATGTCCATATATGTTTGTTTGCAAGTTTTTGCACAGCAAGTTGACAACATAGTTAACCTTTGTGCTTATTTGGGAGACTGAGAACTGTCACAGGAGACATTCACCCCATTTGTATTGCTTTTGTTTCATTTACAAAGAGATATTATTAGAAGACACATCACATTTGCAATTACAATTCATTAAAAAATTACTCATAGTGTAGACAAACTATAACTCCTTTCCTAGTTCTGTAGTTATTGGGACACTACAGATGATTTATTATTTGGAACTTTACCCTTAATATCCCTTAGTTTACTATTTCTTAAAACCATATCTGATAAATAGGCAAATTATGGAAAATTATCTATCACCTCAAAAAGAAGTTACATAAATGTGAAATAGTTGTATAGATTTGTACCTGTGGGCAGGATATTTAACACAGTCTCCAAGTCAGCACCAACAAAGAACCCATTTCACAGTGCATTAGTGGTTACAGCACTGTGGCTCTTTAAAACCATAAGAGCCCAAAGCACACTGTTGCTGATTTTATCACAAAATTCTAAGGCATAAAATAAAAATCTATTTTTATGTTAATAAAATATCTTTTCTAAAGTGTTAGCCAATAAACTCAGTATTCCATTCAATATTCCTTTCTCAAGAATTATCTGAGTACACTGAAACCAATGTGACCTTGGTTTTTTTTTTTTCTTTTCTTTTGAGTATTAGAAAGAAAAATATAGTTACAGAGAACCCTCAAGCATTATTTGGTAAAACTAAATATAATTTTGTTGAGATAAAACTTAACGTTTTTGCAAACCACCTTTGGCATTCTCTCCCAACATATTCACATGCATTACTGGCTTATTTACAAAAACCTTTTAAGCTGGTCCCCTAATTCCTTACATCTGATGGTCTCTTTATTAAAGCATGTTATTAATGTCGCTTTGCACAAGATGCCTTAAAATTATTTCTATACCTACCATAGGAATGTTAACAACTCTGAAAGTCCATAGAGGACATGTTAAGGATTCTAACCTTCTCTCCTTTATTTCACATTCCTACTTGAACATGATATTTACCTTAGATTCCATGAATCTCCTTGGGAAGGAGTTAGCTCCTTGTCCACCTCAGTCTCACCTCAGTCTCATCCACCTCAGTGAGTATTTCTCCTCTTTTTTAGAGGTCGAATACTGGTGGTGGCGTATAAATCTGATCCCATACTGCTTTCCTATTTAATTAATCATCCTCTCTTGGTCTTTTAACCCCAGTTTCCCTTTTTCCCCTGATTTCTTTTGTAATCCATAGAAACATGCCCAGGTTTCTCTATACAGAAAGAAAACCCTTCAACCATTGATACTCCCCTTGCAACCCAAAGTCTTCCATTCCTCTGCAGGCCCTAGTTTCTGTTCCCAAGTGTCTTGATGTCTTCTTCTCCTTGGCTCACTGTATGCCCCCTTCTCCAAGATTTATACATTTTTTTTATATATATTTTTAAGTCCAGTAGCCAGTTTCAGTTCTCTGTGCCTGTGGTTACCTATAACATTTGATACCATGAGCCCTGAAATTTTGCCCCATATCAGTCTTTTTTCACTGGTTCACTGACTCCTTGTTTCCCTCTTTCACCCTGCAGCTATAAATATAAGTCCTTGTACATCTTCTGCCTTGTTTCTCACCTGCACATATAAGTGGAGACCTTGAACCTTTCCTCTCTTGTACTCCTAAGAGAATGCATCCAGTATGTGCCACCTTGTATAATAGAGGTATGCAAGAAGCACTGTTCACAATGTAGTTTATGGGAGTGATTTGCCCTGGAGCATAATTCCAAAGAAAAGAATGAGAAAAGCTTTCCTGGGAGTTGGAGGTATGCATTGTGCAACCAAAGGTGCTCTGAACTGACCTGTAATCCACGCTTTCACAGTGCTGAAGCTGTCAACAGCTGGGACCTGAATCCCAGGTCACTATTAGCCCCATAAATATGTCCAATTCAGGGATAACTCCATATTCCCAAATGCCTGCTGGATATTTCCACCTGGATAACCTGTTAGCTCCTCAAATCATCTTATCTGATATCATAATCCATTACTACCAACACACTCCAAGCCACCTTTCCATCCCATGATTTCTTGAGAGTACAAATCATTTCTTACCTCTCTAATTCTTAGAACAGACATTTTGAATGCACAGTTCATATGAAAGAGATTTTGTTGAGTCTTCAAACCATTCATTTTCTTTTTATTTTTTTAAGATTTATTTATTTATTTATTTACTTATTTACTTATTTATTTATACAAGCACTGGGTACAGTCAGAAGCGCGGGAGGGTGAGAGAATTCACCAGAGCCAGAGCTGGGAGCAGAGCAGGCAGAAGGACCGAAGTACACTGCTGAGGGCAGCAGCGGGCGGCAGGAGAGGTCTGCACGCCATGTGGGACCCTCCTCCGGTGGCCGGGAGCATCCGGGAATCGAACTGGCGCTGCAGAGGCTGCGGGCGGCTTCGCAACTCAGCGCTCAACCGTTGTGCCACCGGGGAGGCCCACCATTCATTTTCTTTTTTGAGAATATTTTTAAATCCTCAGAGAGGAGGTAAATGATGAATTCAAATGAATTCAAATTCCAAAGGTCACTTTTAACTTGTATATTCTATATCTTTCCTTGGGACATTACACAAGTTATTTTACAAGTAAACAGGATACATTTTTAAAATTGGTATTTCACTGGTTTTGCAACAAAGAGAAAATTTTTTGCATAGGTATGATTGCTGAAACTGGATCCAATTTATGTAACTAGTTAGCTAATTAATACCATGGTTGATGCCTCAATTGTACTGTGGATACAAAAGTTAATGAAAAAATAATAATCTAAAAAATTTACAAGAAACTACTGACTAATTAAATAATGATGGAGAACCAGTTAATACACTCTAAATTAATAAAAGTTCCCATCATTCAATTTATAAATTGTTTTTAAAAACCAAAACATGTCTCTTACAAAATAAAATATAATATGATCCCATTGTAGTAAATGATGAGTTATGTATGATCTCTGTAGAAAAAAATTGTAACTATGGTGCAAGTACAAATAAGTAAATTAACACCATTCATGATCCCACCAGAGAAAGTCACTGTTATTTAGTTTCTAGGCATTTTCTCTTTCTTAAAATATAAGATCTCTTGGCTTATTTTCCTTTATGGGCTACATACTTCTCTTGATGGTTGAACGCGAACATTTTCATGTGTTGTTTAACCTGGCAACATCAAGTTAATGCCTGCATGAGATTCTATTATTGCCATACATCATGTGTTTTAACTGATTTCCTCCTGTTGAATATCAGTTAATTTTCCAAATTTGTACTTTTAATCAGTACTAAAATGAACTTGGTAATTTCTTCCCACTCTCATGATCATTTCTTTAGACCAAAGCATTAAAAATGAAACTATTGGATCAAAGGGCTTGAGGACTTGTTTGCTTTTCATAACTATGCCAAAAGCTTACCCAGAAAATCGTAACCAATTTAAATTCTCCACAGAATGACTTATGGTAAAATTTACCTTCATCATCACCAACCACTGGATCTCTTTGGTTTGGGGAAAAAAAGAATAGCTATTGTGTGAAAATAATTTTTTTGATTTTTATTTCTTTGGGTAGTAATGAATTTCACAATTTTCTTATATTTATACTTGTATTTCTTTTAACATTTAAAAAATTTTACTCATATTTTCTCATTAAAGTAACATTGCATTATACATTATGTAAATTTCAGGTGCACAACATTGAGAAATCACCAAATGTTTTCTTTCTTTTTTCTTTTTTTGGTTACTTGCCCATTTATATTCCTTGACCATTTTTCTGTATTATTTATATTTGACTTGTAAAGACTGGGTGTGGAATATGATTCAAAGCTTGTAAATATTATCTAGTGTACAAAATTATTCCCAGTTTTCTTTGCATTATTTTGTCTTTGCATTTTGTCTTTTAAGTTATAAAAACTGTTACTCATATTTTTAATAATGCTGTAAATTTTATCTTACCTTTCCTTTCATATATTCTGCCTTTTATTAAATAGTCCATTCTAGTCCAACTGATTTAGTTCCTTTATCATGTGTTAGGTTTTTAAAAATATCCAGGTGTGTTTATGAGATTTCTGTTCAGTTTTACTGATATGTTGGTTTCTGAGTCAAAAAAATGTATATTAGTTTTCTTCTACTATCTTTGAAATTTTGTTGGCAAATTCCCCTCTTAGTGTTCCTCAAGCAGTGTCTTCAAAAATTTTCAGATTAACTTTAGTTCTTTCCCAAATTTGAAAAATAACTTTCTAACTTTGTGTTTTAATTTAATTTTTGAAGAAAATCCATGATATTTAAAATATTATTCTATCTAGAAATGCGATAGCTCTATTCAAGAACTATTTTTGATTCCCTTGGGACTTTTTTTTTTTAATATATAGATTCTATACACTCCATAAGCAATTTCAGAAATAAAAGTATTTTATATTTTGGGTTGCTGTTTTGAATGTCATTTTTATAAACTTTTGATTTCTTTTTTAAGATTTATTTATTTATGCATACAAGAGCAGGGGTACAGGCCAGAGATGCAGGGAGTGAGAGGATACACCAGAGACAGAGTGGGGAAAAGAACAGACAGACTGACTGAAATACACTGCTGAGGGGAGCAGCGGGTGAGGCAGGAGAGGTCATGTGGATTTCTCCTTGGCCGGCTGGGGATTAAATTCATGCTGCAGAGGCTGTGCATTGCTTCATAGTGTGGTACTTAACCCCTTGTGCCGCCAGAAAGACCAATAAACTTCTGATTTCTGAACATAAATAATTCCTCATCTCATAAATTCATTTTGAAAATATGGTCCTAGGGCATCCCCGGTGGCGCAGCGGGTTGGGCGCAGCGCTGTTAGGCTCTCCACAGCTTCTACAGCGTGAGTTCGATTCCTGGCCAGCCAGGGAAAAGAACATTTTCAGTTGATTACTCAGAAATCCCTACACATCAGCCCATTCTGAACCCCCCTTGTGTGGATACTGACAAAGGGGAGAAGGAATTTTAACCATAATACAATAAACAAAAAGGGGTTAAACCAGTCGACATCATGCTCTGGATGATATTTAACGGCGTGGTAAATAGAAACAGGCATTCACTCACATTGTCTCTTGAGACACTGGTAATCAGCCAAGAGGTCTATTTTTAGTAAAATACTGTTTTTAATCTAGTAATCCTCCACTCCAAAACAATTTATCAATTGTTGCCAGAGCCACAAAGTCAAAGCAAAGACAAAAAAAAAAAAATCAGAATTCTCAAATAAAATAGTTCATGATCACTAGACCCTGCCATAACAAGTACATGTATGTCTTTGAACAGGAGTAGCACTTTGGAGTATTATATCCGGGGACAGTATTTATTAGGATGTGGAAATTTTACAGTTGACCTTTAATGTGGAACTGTATTGAGAAGGAAGAAGTTCAAAAAAGAGTACAGTTTCCATTAGAGGCTGGGAATTTCAGACAAGAATAAGCCAGGCGAATTCAGGACAGGATTTCAAATTCATGTACCTGGCTAGACCAGTGAAAATCAGTTTTGACAAGAATGCACCACGCATTTGAAACACCCCACCCTGTTTTCTTTGTTTTTCTTCTTCTTTTTAAGCCTCTTATTCTAACTTGCTCCTCCAAACTCAGCACTGGATAAAATCACTTTGGGAAACTGGCAGCAGGCTATGAGAGCTGGACATATGTGATCCTTGTAGCCAGTCATGTACCAAGCTGGCTCCCACCAGCTCACAAGCAGATCGTATACATTTCTTTTCCATTCTGCAGTCAAGTAGCAGGTGCCTGTGATTTAGCAATTTCACTCCAAAGTATACATTCAGATGTGCTTTCATATGTGCCACAGAGGTATGCACTAGAAAATCCATAGCAACATTTGAATAACAGAGAGCTCCAAACTGCAAACTGTACAAACCCCCAAAACAAGCAAAATGGGTAAATGGATGTTGGAACATTCACATAATGAAATAATATGCAGCAATGACAATTACAATTGTAGGTGACAATATGGATGTCTTACAAACACTATATTAATGTAGGAATGCAGGCATAAAAAAGTACAAGGTGATGTTTCCATTAATATAAAGCACACTATACATTTCAAGATCAAATTCTAATTTGTTGTATGTTTATTTGAATGCTTGATTAGGCACAGCTGAAATTTACTGTTAAAGTCAACAAATTACCCTTAGGGGAAGGGCAGCACTATCTGAGAGGAAACAGGACAGGAGCAAGAATGATGAGGCCATGGCAGGGGGTCTGGGATGCTGGAAATGTCTTACTTCTTCACCTGGTGTCAGTGCTGGTTACATGGATATGCTCGAGTTCTGAAAAGTCCCTGAGCTATGAACTCAGGAACTGTGTACTTTTCTAATTGTATTTTATATTTCAATAAAAAGTTTTAAATAGAGAGAAATAATTTCAGCCAGGCATCATTTTCTAAAAAGGGTTTCCCCTTGTCCACCTAACCAAACAGGTGTGAAACTTTAAACAGAAGGGTAAACTATATAAAAAATGATCATTGTGGTACCTAGCAGAGAGTGTACCCTTCCAAAAGAGTAATCATTCTAGTCGCATTCTCTGGCTCCCCTTGATGTACATTAACATCTTGCATTGCATTTTCATTCCCCACTGTACTGTAACCATGTTTCCTCTTCATTTCTGTTCCCACTAAATGAGGAACAGCTTGATGCACAGGACGACACCTTATTTGTATCCACAGGGCCTGGCCCAAAGTGGATACTTGATGAATATTTGATGGGATTGAATAAAAAAATTCTGTAACAAAGCTCCATGACCCCATGATCAGGAGAGTCCCAGGTGACTCTGTGGTCATTCTCTCAGTCCATCTAACACACCATGTGGCTGAGTTACAAAGGAAGCTAAAAGCAGCTGCCTAGGGCGGTGAGTATGCTATGGCTAAGGCAAGTTAATCCTGGAGTGGAAGAGGGAGATGTTCTTTTGCAGTGAAAAAAATGTGGACACATTTCCTCAAGATAGTGATTTTATCTCCTTTGGATCTGGGATACTCCCAGGTTTACTGCAGCATTATTCATAATAACCAAGACAGGAAAACAAACTAAATGTCTATCAACAAAAAATGGATGAAAAAAAAATGTGTTTCATATACAGGTACATAAATTAAAGATTTCATTATGCAATGGAATATTATTCAGCTTTAAAAAAAGAAGTAAATACTACCATTTGCATAAACATGGATGAACCCAGAGAACATTATGCTAAGTGAAATAAATAAGACATAGAAAGACAAAAACTCCATGAACTTAATTATATGTAAGAAAACAAAAATCAAACTCATAGAAACAGATAGTAGAGTAGCAGTTACCAGAGGTTGGAGTGTAGGAGAAAAGGGAAGACAAAAAAAGTGGGGGGAAATAAAGAATGGTGGTTGGCAGGGTTTGGGTAGACAGGAAGGATCCTGGGAAGTTACTGCTTAATAAGTGTAAAGTTCTGTAAAATGAAAATGTTCTGGATATGGATGGTGGTGATAGATGCACAATATAAATGTATTTTTTTAAGATTTATTTATTTATTGATACAAGCACTAGGTACAGTCAGAAGCAGGGGAGGGTGAGAGAATTCATCAGAGCCAGAGCGGGGAACAAAACAGGCAGAAGGAGCGAAGTACACTGCTGAGGGGAGCAGCAGGCATGGCAGGAGAGGTCTGTGCGCCATGTAGGACCCTCACCGGTGGCCAGGGATTGAACTGGCGCTGCAGAGGCTGCGGACAGCTTCACAGCCCAGGGCTCAACTGCTGCGCCACCAGAGGAGGCCCAATATAAATGTATTTAATGCTACTGAACTTATGGTAAAGATGGTATATTTTATATTATGTGTATTTTTAAAAATATTTATTTATTTATTTATTTATTTATTTATTTATTTATTTATTTATTTATTTATTTATACAAGCACTGGGTACAGTCAGAAGTGCAGGAGGGTGAGAGAATTCACTAGGGCCAGAGCGGGGAGCAGAACAGGCAGAAGGACCGAGGTACATTGCTGAGGGGAGCAGCGGGCGGCAGGAGAGGTCTGTGCACCATGTGGGACCCTCGCAGGTGGCCAGGGATCGAACTGGTACTGCAGAGGTTGCGGGCAGCTTCTCAGCCCAGCACTCAACCAGTGCGCCACCGGGGAGGCCTATATTATGTGTATTTTTAACCACATACATAAAAGAGATGCATGCTTCTTTCCATTCAGAACCAGTCAGGGTCAGAGTGAGATGCCAGCACGAACTGCCATAAGTGTATCAGACCATGACAGCTGGGATCAAAAGTCGATCAAGCTCCAGGAAGGCAGTGTCAAAAGTGCTGAACTGAGACAGGGGAGAGGACTTTACCATCTTATCACCAGTCTGAAACAAGAGGCAATACCTAGACAACCAGGGTGAGGCATAAGGACCCATGGGAGACCTTCCAGGCAGAAATGGTGCCCAGCTTATAGCACAAACTTTGTGAAGTTAAAGCTTTCAAAACGTGGAGAGGAGACATCAGTCTCCTAAGAGCATTCCAGAAAGAGCAAAGCAGAAAAGCAGACATCCAAAGCTCTGCAGAGCTCGTATATAACTTGTGGGTCCCTTTTACTCAGCTGGAAGAGCAGCACAGAGCTAAGCTGGGTCATTGTCACATAACATCGTTTAGTGCCAGGGAACACCCTCGTTGTCAGCAAAGCAGCAAACAACAAAGTCTCAGGTTCTCAGATCATGAAGTTCACTACAATAAGTGCATTTGACTGGCTGTCAACGAAGGAACTTCAAAACACTATATTCACTTAGGATGCTAATGATGACTTGAATAGGACCTAATAAAAGTGTCCACACGTAGATAAACCAGGGAATACACAATCGCTTAAATTTTCCCCAAATTCTTAAATCCCGTGCATACAGCTGATTGAAAAATTAAAATATTTGGTAACTCTGACTCAATGTTAAATTAAGAAACTGAGCATCATCAGGAGGCTATCACCTCTAAGTCACTCCCAGCCCCAGTTTAGAAAGTGATAATTCTGTTTGTCCATCTCTTGTGGGCCAACCTTCAACAAACTGGCCGTAGGAAGCATAGATCTTGCTGTGCAAAGAAACAGAAACAAAGGGAAAAGGAAGGAATTAGGAAAGGAAATTAGGAAAGGACAGATTTTCCAGACAATCACTCATTCAACATTTGTGCCAATACAGTGCCAACTGCAAGAACTGTTTTAAGTATTATGGGTTCAGAGTGTTTCACAGACCTTGAGAGACTGTCCTTATTGAGTTTATAGATCAAAAGCAGTGGTTCTTCGCCACTGATGAGCTTGTCCACCAAGGGACATGGCAGTATTTGGGGACATTTTTTGGTGGTCACCAACTGGAGGTGTTACTGGCATCCAATGGCTAGAGGTCAGAGATGCTGCCACTCTTGCTAAAATGTCAAGAGTACTGTGGTGTGAAGTGCTGACCTAGAAGAGAGAACAGCAACTAGCAATAAAGAGTTTAACACCCACATACATAGGTTTCTATCCAAGAAACAAAAGGAAAAATTAAAATTGTCTATGGGGGAGTAGATAGGATGGTTTCTAGAAAAGCTTTTTGGAGAAGTTGGCCTATGATCTAGAGATGAATTGAAAAATACAGGGAGGTGGATGGGAAGGAAGAAAGATAACAAATAGTGTTGAAGACAAAGGGCATCAGGGATTAGAAGCTTGAGAAGTAAACAGGGGCCAGATGATGCTGAACTATAGATGTTAAACTAGAGTTGGGATCAGCACTCTCCAGCCAAATGTTCTGCAATTAATAAAATCTTCTCTATATGCACCGCCCAAGTACATGGCAGTCACTGGTCACAAGACAGCACTGAGCATCTGAAATGTGACTAGAGGGACTAAGAAAATAATTTTCCATTTTGATTAAACTTTAATTAACTTAAATTGTCACATACAGCTGGTTTTGGACAGAGGTGACCTGGATAGCTATGAAAAGATTATTGCAAAGGCCTGGTCAGATTTGGGTTTTAAATTAACCTGGAAATATCCTAACGTAAGGTTTCAAGTTTAAAGTATTATATATCATCTAGGAAATTTATTAAAATGCAGGCTCTAGTTGAGTATGTTTGAGCCTAAGATTCTATAAGATCCCATGTGAAACCAGTACTACTGTTAAGAGACCAGGGATTGGCAAGGATCTATAGCAGCACCGTTTAATAGAACTTTCCATGATGCTGTCAGTGCAGTGACCACTAACTGTAGTGGCTACTGGGCACCTGAATGTGGCTAAGGTGACTGAGGAAATGGATTTTGACTAAATTATTTTAAATGAATTGACATCAAAATATAAAAAGCCACAATATACTATGGTATCCTACAGTGTCACACTATGCAGGCTGAAAGCATTGCTACCCAAAGTATGGAAAACTCTCAAAACCCGTGGCCACTGCCAAGGTCAAGATACCCTTTCCCCAGGCAACCAGGTGCCATCTTGTCATGAAAAGGAGAAAAGGCAAGACTCTTGCCAAGGATGACAAGTAAGGATGCAGAAGCCTTTTTCTTTTCTTTTTAAATGAAGCAACATTGGTTTACAACACTGTATATGATTGAGGGGAGTAGGTTCACACCTACTCAGATATATCTGAGTATACCACATGTACCACCAAAGCACCCATTGTTCTTTTACCCAAGACCACTGGGCTCCTTCCCTGCTTTCCACTTTGTTTCCACCCTCCCCCTGACCTGTTAGGAGCCTCAACTCAATAAAACAGAAACATTAAGACCAATGAGTTACATGAAGGTAAACCAGGAAAAGACTGGAATAAAACCTTCTCTATATGCACTGCCCAAGTACATGGCAGCCACCATGTACAGCCACTTGGCAGGTCACAAGTCAGCACTTAGCATCTGAAATGTGGCTAGAGGGACTAAGAAAATAATTTTCCATTTTGATTAAACTTTAATTAACTTAAATTGTCACATACAGCTGGTTTTGGACAGTGGTGAGCACTAACTAGAAAAAATCAAATGTTTTCTGTGGTAAGAGATACCAACCTCTTGAAAATAAGATAAAATAGAAAGGAAAAATCATTTGAACACCTGATGGTGTCAGCTTAGCTGTTTTATTCTTAAGGTCACTCTCTCTAGCCCCACCGACAGAAGTGAGAATTTGGTGAGAACACTTTGGCTTTCTCTACATAGCAACTTTCAAGGAACATTCTCAGGTCTCAGTGATGAATTTCTTCAGACAAGCTGAGCTAAGAGAGTCTATTGTGCTTGTCACTTTGCAGATAAATCAGAAGAGTAAAACAGCAAAAAGCAGACTCTACAATACCAAAGGCAAAAAAAAAAAATAGATCAGGCTAGAAGTTCACCTCCAAAGCACAAAAAAGATCTGAAGTATGCTGAGACGTGATGTCAGGAAATTAAAAGACTATCTCAATTTTTAGAATTCTAAGGTAGTACAAAGCCCAATGACAGATCTAATTTGAAAAATATGCAGAATTTTTCTCATAACTCTCAGAGGAGTTAAGTGCATCACATTCTCACTCAATATTCAGAATACATAAATAGAATACAGTCCCTAACTTTACAACTGGGCATTCAAAATTATGAATGGAGGGAGCATATGGGGATTCTAGACCTTGTTAAGAATGTCCTACTTCTTGATCTGGATCTAGTTCTATGATCTGTATGATGATCATAAAGAATTTTTTGGTTTGTGAAAATTATTTTGACTTGTACATTTATTATCTATGAACTAATCTATATGTATATAATACTAAAATACATTTTTAAAAACTTGAAATGCAATATACAGAGTAATGATTACTAAGACCTGCATCAACTTAGTTATGGTTTATGCATTGTGTCTGTGGTGCCTTTTAAACAGATAAAGGATTAAAAAATATAATCTCAATTATCTCAAACCAGTAGCACCACTGTAAAAAACAACATAATGTCAGAAATGTTAGTCACAAACAAAACACTTTCATTTTCTGGTTTTGTCTATTTCCAGTAATAATAGCATTTGCTGAAGATGCACTGAGGATCATTGAATCCCTAACATTGTAACTTACCCTAAAAGGCAAATACCTAGTGGATAGAAAGGGAATTTGTGGTTCAGAGGAGTTAAGTGACTTGCCCAAAGCCACAGAGCTAATGAGCCAGGATTCACAAACACACACACACACACACACACACACACACACACACAAACACACCCCTACCTACCTGAGTCAGAAATCTTTGTGACTACTCCCATTCTATCACAATGACTTCCAAAACAAGGTTCCAACACAGAAGCAAATTAAGTTACATGTTTATTTTATATTAAACAGGTTGTTTGTTTAAATTTGGATTTCTGTTTTTAGCCAAAATAACTCAAAATGAGAACAATTTGAAATTACAAGCAATGGTTTACTTTCAAAAATTCCATTAACCTTATACATACCACATGTCAATATAATTCACCTAGTGATTGCATTCCTCTTGTGCGTTTGAGAGCTTAATTATTTCTTTCCAAGCAAGTATTTTAGAGGTGATGTTAATTCTCCGACCTGAACTTAAGGTGTATGTTATTCTGAAGAATGGGAGCTCATTGAATCGGGTTATTTTCACAATATAATTCCTTGAAGAAGAGGTTTAATCTACATGCATGTGTTTGAATTGAGTCACTGTTAAGAATGTATGATCTTTCTGAATTCTACAAGTATTTGGCTGGATGTTTATATACCCAGAACATAATCCTTTCCCATGGAATTTAACCAAGATTTTATGCCCTGGGAAATGAAGAGACCTGGAATTAATTCAACAAAAGCAAATGTGCACAGTAAACCCAGTTTAATTCTTAACTGCTGGATTTAAAAAGATGATACCCATTATAATCAATAGTAAGCAGTCATTCTTCTGTTTTCTTAAGACTAAAAAGTCATTGTTGGGACTCTCCCAAGACTTCAGGCTAGATAGTTCAATTTGGGTCCCTCCAAAATGGCTGGCTTCCAGGGTATTTGCCAATGTGATGGTTAAGAATGAGTCTTTAAGTCTTGCTCAGGACAGAGAGGTCTTAGAGACTGTACTAAATAGAGCTGGGAGACAATATGAATGTTCAAGGAAGGCCTGGATTTTGGCAATTCACTAAAAAGGCACAATGTCTTATAATTGAACTATGGTTTCTGTCACAGAAACACAGCCAAAACCTTACATGGGACATATAGAAGAAAGCATAATGATGTTGGGGCAGAAAGAGAACCTCACGGAATGGAGCTACAGTAAGAAGTTACTTGTCTGTGGAAACTTGAAAATCAAAAGTGGACATGATGAGAGACATTTAAAACCTTGCCTTTATTTAAAACATAAACCAAGTCTATAAAGCAAGTTCAAGGCTCAAGGACTTTTTCAAACTCCTCATAATGTTCCATGTGTGGCAGATTATTAAATAATGCCAAAAGTCACAGTTACTTAAACATATACATGAAAAAATCTCTACAAATGAAATGGAGCAAGTGAAGTTAACTAACAAGCTCTGGTTATTATCATTATAGCAAAGACAAACTCTCTTCCACCTCTACAGTTAGAGATGATCAAGAATTCTCAATCAAAATGGAAAACATTTTTTTTTTAAGTTCTCTGTTTACAGTCTGGTAAGTACAATTGGACTAGGGCTGCCTCAAATTACCAAGATTACAATAATGGCCAGTAACTTAGGAGGTACTATTCTGAATTATAGCTGCACATATATTTCAAGTTACATCTATTATTTCATTTAATCATCAAATGGAATGCTGCTACTATCACCTGGACTTTACATTGAGGGGTAGAGTACAGCCAGGCCCAGAGTGTGCTCAATGAGGTTCCAGGCTTCCATCTATAGCTCTCAGAAGCCCATGTTTTCTAAGCTGATGCTAGCTGTTTCTCTTTCCAAAAAGTTCTGGCCAAAGGCAATGATGCCTGGGCAGCAGGCAAACTTCCAAAAGCATTATTTCACCTCTAACCCTGGCCTTTTCATCACAAGTGGGGGAAAAATGTCACTCTTCATTAGATTTCTATGGCAGCTGTAACAAAGTACCACATACTGGGTGACTTTAAATAATAGTTAATTCTCTCACAGTTCTGGAAGCTAGTGGTTCAAACTCAAGGTGTCATTAGGCCACATTCCGCTAGAGGTTGTAGAAAGAAGAATCCTCCCAGGCTCCTTCATAGTTTCTAATAGTTGCTGGCAATGCTAGGCATTCCTGAGCTTGCAGCAGTAACGCACCAGTCTCTGCCTCAATTCAAATGGTTTCCTTCTCTATGTGCGCTCTTCTTAGCAGAACCACAATTATTGACTTTAGGACCCATCCTAATCCAGTATGACTCATCGAAGTTAATTGCATCTACAAAATCTGTATTTCTAAATAAGGTTACACTCTGAGATTCCAGGTCAACAGGAAGTTTGGAAGGGACACTATTCAGTGCACAGTACTCCTCAGGAATGTGCCATTCCTCTCTGAATAAACCTATCTGACATCTCTCTTTAGAGCTTAAGAACAGTGTTATATGCATAATCTAGGTGAGAATTATTAACCTATTTTGGGATGATGAAGATTTTAATCACTTATGCAGGCATAAGTGCCACGCACTGACAGAGGTGACTGCACTGGGACTCATTAGCTGGAACTGGTGTTACATTAGTGACATTCTGAAATGGTGAATAATTCTTGGTAACGTTCTAAACAAAACAAAGTTCTAATATCCCTCAATTTAGAAGGCAGTTGCAATCCTGTAAAATTCAGTGCATAATAAAACCTAAAGCACTTAACTTTTATAATGACATGATAATGGAGTCACACATAGCTTGAGAACACTAAAAATTGTTTTTAGCCTGCATGAATGTTTGCTAGGACATTTGAAACTTGTAAAGAATATGCTAACTTTTTCCCATCATAGTCCTGAATCAAAGAAACAACCAAACCTCCCCCAAATTTAAAATATATTCTATGGTGGGCCTCCCCGGTGGCGCAGCGGTTGAGCGCTGGGTTGCGAAGCTGCCCGCGGCCTCTGCGGTGCCGGTTCAATCCCCGGCTGCTCCCCAGCCACCAGAGGAGGGTCCCACATGGCGCGCAGACCTCTCCTGCCTCCCGCTGCTCCCCTCAGCAGTGTACTTCGGTCCTTCTGCCTGCTCTGCTCCCTGCTCTGGCTCTGGTGAATTCTCTCACCCTCCCACGCTTCTGACTGTACCCAGTGTATGTATAAACAAAACAAACAAATAAATAAATAAAACATGCCTCTATTAAAAAAAAATTAAAAAAAAATAAATAAAATATATTCTATGGAGTGGAACTTTTTCTTTAAAACCCAATCGTCCATGCTCTGTTCTCCAGTCTGGATTTTGTCTTATTGCTTAATTTTTTTTTTTAATCGACATGTATATAGTGTTTACTGAAACTGCAAGGGCCAAGATCGTCTATAAATAATAAATAATTTAATCTCCAAAACAATTCTATAAAGTAGGCTTATGATTCCCAGTTTATGTAAGAGGAAACATTTTTTTAAAAAAGCCCAAGACCATAGAGATAGTAAGAGGTAGCAGATAGGATTTGAACCCAGGCAGTAATGTTGTAGAATTAACACTCTATAATGCTAACAATGCCTTTCACTTTTAATAACGTACATAAAGACACTGCTTATCTATATATCGGGCTTGATACAGCCAGGAACCACACGACATTCCCCACTGATAAAAACAAAGAACACAGTTGCCCTAATGAAATCTCAGGTTCATAATAAAGAGCAATCTAATACCATTGAATGGATAGATGAATATGTGTGAATTAAAAATTCACATCAGTGTTAGCCCAATTCTTTTCAACTCTCCTTGGGACCTTTGGCTCTATGTATCAAGCTATTGGCAGATGTCTTTATTTCTGACTTTGGTAAGAATTTTGAGGTCATTGATACCAAATTCCCACAAATCTATTACTATTTCCTCCAGGTTACACATCTCTCCACCTGGAAGTTTCTCTGCACTATTCTCCTCCCATCTGTCCTCCTAGCCTCAGGCAGAGATGAGGTGCTCCATTTCCTGTAACTTTTTTTTCTTCTTGACTCAATCCCTTCATCTTCTCTGAGCTTTCTTCCCTGACAATTAACCAATTGGCTTATCTTTTCTTCAATTTTCTACTTCCTACCACTCTGAACCACCCCCACTTGCTGTGGAGACCCTACCCTAACACTAATCTTAGACTCCTCATATGAAGGCGTCTTTACTAGGAATTCCATAACATACTCTGGCTTCTGTGTCAAGCTTCCAGCTGCTTTAAAAATGAGAGGTGGATAAGGGATGCATTTGGGGAATAATGTCACCTTCAGAAAAGTCGATTGCAAACAAGGTTTAAGAGAGGCAGACCAAGGCTTCACAGCAGACACTCACCCTCAGGTAGATTGAAATTATATAGAGAATGGCAGGGAGTAAAAGCAAATCAGTAGTGAGTTCTGTAAAAAGGACACATTTGGGAGACCCTGGGGAGGCAGGAGGACAGGGGTGAGAGGGGGCTTCTGCTATTAACTATGTCATGTCAGGGAAACTGGTTGACATTATTTGGTTTGTTCAGACTTCTGAATGTTCCTTTAGTAGACTTGGAGCTCGTTCTCAGGTTTCTACATAGCCATAGTAGACAGTACATATTTTTGTGCCCATGTATAAAATAGTTTGACTTTCTTACATTATTTTTGTTTGGTTCTATAACTTATGTTCAAATATGAACATCTGTGTAGTCCTTTCTCTGACCTCTTTGAGGGCAAGGATTTTTTTACTTCCCAGGAAATTACCTTGACTTGAATGGACATGATGAGTTTTGATCAATTTCTATTTACATATAAATATACCCACTTTCTCTCTTTACTCAGAATTGTATTTTTAAACTCAAGTTCATCTCTGAATTCTGTCTTTGTTTTAAGAGTTCCTTTCTTGCATGAGGGTCTGTGAAAACCAAAACAAAACACAACAAATTCTGCTTTGGAAAAGACCCTCACAATTCAAACCATAGTTCCAGATTCCTATTTGGTTCTAGCTTGAAGCTCAAATGGTGCTCAAGCTGAGATCCACAAGAACTGAGCTCTATATTCCTGCTCTTTATTCTTTACCTAACTTCAAATCCCCTATTGTTCAACAGCTTTGCTAATTTTTTTCTGTGATAAGAAGTCCATGAACAAAATATGATGGGTGCTTTAAACCATTATAGACTCCCTAAGTAAAAAACATACAGTTTACATAAAACTTTGCCAAGAACTCCCAAATATGGCATTTCTTCAACTGTGAGAGCCTTCCAGTTTTCCTGAACTTATGTCCCCATGCTCTATAATCATGTAAAATGTCAAAAGGATCTTAAAATATCAGCTAATTTTAACAAACTCCTCAAAATCATATAAATAGCTCTTTTTAAATAAGGAGAATAAAAAGAAGTAAAGAAAGTCAACACTGAATTATTGAGTGTTATGGGTGGAACAAATTTATTCTGAAATAAGCATCTATCTTTTATTTGTGAAACGTGTACTGTCCCCTTCTGTGAATTATATAATGTGTATGTTATAATCATATATGTCATAACATACACAGTTGATATATGTAGGCACACACACACACATATATGTAAACAATTTTAAATATGATAGGTTATCTAATATTTTCACTATGTTAGTACTTTTCAGAGCTTTGTCTTCCAGGGCTGATCATTTGGCATAAGAAAGCACTTGATCTATTATAATCAAAACAATGCCACTGATTACAGAACATTCAACAAATTCAAGTTTGTCAAGAGAGACCAAAAGTGCTCAATGTTCACAACTCAACCTGAGTTTCAACGAGGACCCTTGAAGGAGAATTCCAAACAGATTGCATAATCTACCACTGTATGCTCCAGAAAGGGTGGAGGCAGGGAACTGCCAGCTATCTTCAGCGGGGGAAAAGAGTCCTTCCCCACCTTACAAAAAAGCAGACTTTAGCTCCTGACTGGCTGTAATTCAGTTACCCTATGTCCTGTTCTGCAACATGGATTTGTTGTCTCTACTCCCTCAAAGAACAACAAAGGTGTTCCCCAAACATCCTGGCTTCGAATTTGTGTAGAACTTTTCACTTCTGTTAGGTACTTAAGTTTTCAGGTTTTTATGGCCTTTGGAGATTAACAAACCAACTCAGAAACAGAAGAAGCAGATACATTTGAGTAGGTGCCTGCGGGTTGGCTTTTATTTATAGTGTGGTGGGAGGTGGGAGGAGAAAGTGTCGATGGGAGCTCTGAGAAGGTCAAGAGATCAGAAAAACAAAATAATCTAAGTGGCGTACAACTCACATGCTAAACCCACAGCTTCTGCATCCGACCTAGCTATGTAAATCAATTTGGGCTCTAAAAAGGCTGGGATGGAGTTGGGAAGGAAAAAGACTCTCTTAGCCCACAGCACCCAAAGATTTAGGTGGAGAGAGAGGTGTTTCAGCAATAAATGCACCATTTTCTCTCTAATCTTAGCAGCTTCAGACACAATTCTCCCGCAAGAAAGTACAATTAGCCTCTCAAATAATTCAGAAGTAGTGCCTGAATCCTTTATGTATCTGAGAGTGAAAAAGAAAGTTAAATATCACAGCACCCCCCAAAACCACCAGCCCAAACCCCAAGATTGCTTAATGGGCAACTCAAAGGCCAAATCAGAGGATATTATCACATGAAGAAGGAACGAGGCTGCATTAGCCTTGAAACAAAAAGCATTAGTCCATGGGCCTCCCCTGGTGGCGCAGCGGTTGAGCGCTGGGCTGTGAAGCTGCCTGCAGCCTCTGCAGTGCCGGTTCGATCCCCAGCTGCTCCCCGGCCACCAGAGGGAGGGTCCCACATGGCGCGCAGACTTCTCCTGCCGCCCGCTGCTCCCCTCAGCAGTGTACTTCGGTCCTTCTGCCTGCTCTGCTCCCCGCTCTGGCTCTGGTGAATTCTCTCACCCACCCACGCCTCTGACTATACCCAGTGCTTGTATAAATAAATAAATAAAATAAAATAAAATAAAAAAGCATTAGTCCTAACTAGGGTAAAGTAAGGACACAAAAAGTAGCACCAGGCATGTTTCAGTAGCCTTTTAATGAATGAAGACACAACTACTATGATCAGCACATACTGAACCCATTGAAACATTGCATCTAAAGCTACTCTTTACTGGAACTGATTTGTTTAACTTCTGCTTTTCAGCAACCTTAATCAGGATAATTTTTAAAACACATTTATGGTTGCCCTTGCTTGGTCAAGTAGTTCGAATTAAATTATGTGGAAACTATTAGATGTGGATGCTAAATTGGGCTGGGACTCTCTGCCCAGTAGGAAAATGACATTCTTAGCATCTCCTTGCTGAACTCTGAAAAGAACGACATTGTTGAAAAGAAACACCTCCAAAAGAATTATGACTTATTTGTTTATATGGATAACTGGTACAATGTAAGCAAGATCATAACCTAAGCAATCTTTTCTTACTTTTAATAATTTTTACTAATGCAAATGTAGTCATGTTAGTTTTCCTTGGAAATACACATACCACCACCACCTTTACTTAATTTTTTTTCCCCCACATTTTAAAAGTAATACTTTAGGGCCTCCCCGGTGGCGCAGTGGGTTGAGCGCCGCACTGTGAAGCTGTCCGCAGCCTCTGTAGCGCGGGTTTGATTCCTGGCCGGCCAGGAAGAAACCCTCATGGCGCAGCAGACCTCTCCTGTCTCGCCCACTGCTCCCCTCAGCAGTGTCTTTGGTCCATCCGCCTGTTCTGCTCCCCACTCTGTCTCTGGTGAGTTCTCTCACCCTCCCGTGCTTCTGAACCTGTACCCTAGTTCTATTATAAATAAAATCTTTAAAAAAAGAACAGATAAGACAAAGAGAAGTCCTAAATTCTTTAAAAAAATAAAATATTTTATTTTATTTTTATTACTTTATTTTATTTTATATATTTTTACATCATTTTTCATTTTTGCACAATGTATGCACTGGGTGAGAACTGTTTGGGAAATATAACCAAGATAAAAATGCATACACTTTGCTTAAATTTTTTACTGTGTCCTTTTGTATTTAAGATGTAATCAAATCTGGCCAGCTAAACAAACTTTATTCTAGCTCCTGTTGTGGCTGGAGGCAACAATACAAATTTGAGGAGCTGAAAGTCCACAGGGCCTTTGCATGTTCAGTCTCCTCTGATTATAAAACTACTATTCCCAGCTCACTTATTACCTCCACCACATTGGATGATTATCATTTACTCATCTTTAGAACTAAATTTACTTACCCGTTAGTTAGTCCTTTTCTGTGGCCCCTCTTTCCACACCAGCCACCACCATCTCGGGCAAATCTTTTTGTATTCACAGGCCTCCTCATCAGTTGGGAAATCCACATCATTCCTGCCACTAAGTAATCTCTTTGTCCCTGACCAGCTGGACTTTAAGTTCCATAAAAGCAACTATGAAAGACACAGTTTTTGTTCACTACTGTAGCCTCAGCTTCCAGTGGAATACTAGATCAATAAATTCTTGGATGAATTAATCAATACACTTTTTATAGCCATCAAGCATTGAGACTATAAAGTCTTTGGGTACAACCATGATGTACAATCTAAAGGGCACCTTGGGAGGCTTTCGTGGGAGATGGGAGCATCTCAAGAAGGGAGAGACCTTGTTTTTTCAACTTTTAAATTTGTGAAGAACTTTTTTTAAAAAATCCATAATGTCCATTTCAGGCATAGCTCTCGTGTAACATAGGTGAAAATTTTTAATTTTCAATTACTTTGCTGAAACAATTTCACACTAACAACTCTAAACCATATGTCAGAATATGCTCTCTGCCTGTGGGTGTAACTGAAACTTGAAAGTGCTCCAATATCCTTTTGTAAGTACACGAACAATGGCAGATTCATGCAAAGGCCTATCATTCAGCCATCAGCAAACAGTGAACAGGGCCTCTAGCCAAGGTTCGAAATTGCAGATATATTGCTTTCTATATTATCTATATGGTTTGTGTTTTCTATTTCATATTTCTTTTATAATCCTGCAGCATAATAACAATTAAAATGACTGTCACATATCTTAAATAAGAAGAATCATCATGATTTGACCATTTCATATTATAAAACGGAACAAAGAGACTTCAAGATAGATTTATTTGGGAAAGGTGACAATTAGGGAAGGAAAAGTCTGTTGCTAGATTCTTACCCCAGTGTCCTTTCCACCAATAATATTTCCTTTATGTGAATTTTATTTAGTTAAATGTATTTAAAATGTTTAGATATTCTTTATAAGAAATTACCAATCAACCTATATTACCAAAAACCTAAATTACAAATGAACCTAAAATTCAGATGCTGTTCTAAACTTTGTAAGTTGACAAGTGATTAATTTATCCTCAAGAGATCTCTATATTCTCGAAAATAAAGCAAAAATACAATTCAGGCTTTTCTCAACATAACCAATAACATGTCCCCAAGACAATTCTTAAATTTTGCTGCCACACAAATTATAGAAAATTATAGAAAAGAAGTACTAAAAGTAAAATAAAAACATGTGATTTTATAAATACAGAATACACCTGTGTGTTCTAGAATTAAGCAAAACCACTTGCAGAGAATTCAAATATCAATTAGTACTCAAGGCAATGACATTCATATTTCAGTTGCTTGTAGTTGCTAATAAGGGAAATTATGAAAT
The DNA here is from genome assembly GCF_964194135.1 of Talpa europaea. Classification (NCBI taxonomy): domain Eukaryota; kingdom Metazoa; phylum Chordata; class Mammalia; order Eulipotyphla; family Talpidae; genus Talpa; species Talpa europaea. The sequence goes on along the minus strand of NC_140078.1, from coordinate 25,708,391 downwards.
CTTATAATATGAAAAGGATATTAATAGCTTAATGAAGATTGACCTAGAAAGCAGATTTTTATTTTAACCCAGGATAGAATTATGGATCATGAACTGCTTTGAGTAATTTATTTTAGGAAAATTGATACATCAAAGGCTTTTGCAATCTTTTCCAATGATAATTCATGGAAAAACTGCAATTGATGTCAACAGGAGTTGGAATAACTGTGTCTACTGCTGTAAAATGCAAAATTAGATAAAAGAGTTTCAGCAACCAAAAACAACATGGTTAACATTTTTCTATTTTACTTCATCTTAATACATATAGTTTTGCATCCTTTCCCATTGCAAAGACTTTTGTGAACCAATCCACACTCCCTACAATTTCACTTGAATAAAATTATGTATAGAAACTCTAAAGTTCAAATTCAGTAAAATTTGTTAATGCTCATCATTCTCATTTTTCTCATAGTAACCAACTAACTCTTCCATTTAAACGATCCAGAACTGTTATTCAAACAGAGATAGGAGGTTACACCAACATTTTCCAAGAGAAACATGCCATGGAAATTTTAAGGAATGAGATTCCAGCAAGTGTTCAACATTCCTAAGTCTGATCAACAGGCACATCTGTAGCAATACGGCTGCTCCTTCTTTCTCACCCACCCTTCTCACTTGGTACTAAACAAAGCCATGCCCCTCATCCAACCGGGATTTTACCACAGGCCATTATCCCAGGGAGTAAAACCCTCTGGGGTACCAAAGGATGGTTTATAATAGCCTCTTCTTTCAAGGTGCCATAAGTTTTAGTAACTATTTGGGTCTCCCTTGCCTGCATCAAAGGTATATTCCAAGTGCACAGATATTAGAGAGTAAGGCAGTAGGAGGGATAATCATTTTTATATAACACACTTGCCTTTCCCATCTCTACTATTGAGAGTGAATGTATCAGACTGAAGGTGAGTCCGTGAGAACAAATGAAAACAATGACAATGGTGTGTACATATGTGGAACACAGAGAAATCAAACCAGGGGTCAGATACAACCACACCAATTGCAATCCCTAGAAATCTGATTGTGGAATTGAGGCTACCAGTGGGGAAAGAGAAGAGGAAGCACATTGAATTATGGGGGAGGATTTTCAGTGCCCCAGTGGTGGGTTTGGTGGAGTAACAGATACCTGAAAGGTGGGGTCCTCTACTTCTGAATCATAAACAATGTCGCAAATCAATGTGACCTCAATTTAAGAAAAGGAACAAATTCTGATCGTGGCAAAGAAAAAAAGAACACTTTTAACTTTAACAATGTCACCAAGGCAAAAACATGACAATCATGGCCCCTCTGACTCACAATCAGAATTCACAAATGAAATGATGACCACAGCTTACTTATTATTAACATGTTTACTTGAGTTGAAAAATGAAATCAGTTTTTCTGACAAAGAGGCCTAAGTCTCTCAGTTAGATTAAATGAACACTTCCTACAAATTGAGTTAAAACTGTAACTCCAAGACTTGGAAGGACAAAAAGTTATGACGCAATCTTTTCTCAAAAGAAAATATTACATGATCAAACTACACTGAAATGATCAATATTCTGATTTTCATAAACCTTTCTAAGTTACACAGGTGCCTCTATGTCAAAAAAAAATAACTAGTATATAATTTCTTCTTGATGTTTATCCCAAAATTGAGAAAGTGAAAGACCTCGTACTGCTCATCAAATCCTTTCACAATTTTGATTATTTTCAATTCTTTACATTTATTTATTATTTTTTAAAGATTTATTTATTTATACAAGAGCTGGGGTACAGACCAGAGGAGTGAGAGGTGAGAGAGTTCACCAGAGTCAGAGCAGGGAGCAGAACAGGTACACAGAACAGCTGGCACGACAGGAGAGGTCTGCCATGCCATGTGGGAATCTCCTTAGCTGGCCGGGAATCGAACCCACGCTGCAGAGACCGCAGACAGTTTCACAGCACTGAGCTCAACCTGCTGCGCCACTGGGGAGGCCCACAATTCTTTAGATTTAACAAAATGAAAATCTTAATTTGTGTGACAACAAATGAATAAATTGGTGTTTGGTTTGGTGATATATCAGTAATGATATTTTTTGGCATGTAACTTAAGGCATTCAAATATTTGAGGAGTATTATTATAAAAATTATTCCCATTACTATGCATTGATTTATGTAACATAGTTTTTGGGATATACACTAATAAAAGGAATATTGATAATGAAATTAATTTCATTTTAGTAATTTTATTTTCTCCTGGACACCTTTATTTTTTAAAAATAGTCTTATTTGTCTAATGAAGAAACATAGTTCCAATAATATTAATATTTATATTAAAATATTATCACATCTATAATATAGGAGATTTAATCATTATCAAGAAAGAAATGTTTTTGTCAAATGTAACTAGTAATTGAAATATTACATCCAGAATAATTTTTAACACTATACTTAGAGACAATTTTTAATTCCTATATAAACACACGCATTTATTTTTTTGCAGCAGAAAAATTTGATAGAATATTCATCACAAGAATTTCAAGCACAAATAAAAAGTGATCAAATGGGGTTTTTTAATGCTCTTTATAACATAGTCATCAGGCTAAGTTGAATTCAAGTCTCTGCTACCCATGACATGTGACCTTATGAAAAGTTAAGAGACTGTGAAACATCATTACTATGGACTTGCTTTCCTGCCAAAATTGCCTGTCAGTTTAACTGTGTATTTCTGGCCCACATAAATTAATCAGAAGCCTTCAGTGGGAAAGAATTAGTTCTTCTTTGATAGAACTCCTGAATGCATAATATATAACTCAACTACTATTGAATAAATAATTATATTTCTCTTGGACTGTCCCGCTTTATTACAAACTGCCCTTATGGTAGGAGCGTCAACAAGTAGATTATTTAGCAGTACCTTTCGCAACTTCAAATCAACAAATCTATCTGTAAGAATCTATTCTAAAGCAGTACTTCAATTTGAGCACAAAGATGGAAGTGAAAAACATGCATTACTGTTTCCATAATAATAAAAGAGAAACAATTCAAGTCCTTTTAATAAAGAAAAAATCATGATAAATACAAACTATGGAATTCCTGAAAGTCATAAAACTTTTAGAAATGAAGATTGATAATACACCTATAGCATAGATGTCTACAAAAACAATAGAGCCAGAATTAGGATAAACACTCATGAATGTTAGATAGAAAGATTATATGGTTTCTTCTTTTTAGAATAAATTGCTATTCTTATTTAAAATAAAATATTCTGTTTACTGACACATCAGTGATGACTTCTGGGTAGGTTAGGAAATAAAAGGGGCACCGACTTTTCATTTCACATGCTTGTAATACAGATATGTCGACTTTTCTTTTCCAACAAAAGATTATGACTTTGGAGTTTCAAAATCATCAAATGCTTTCAATACCCAAGTACTATTTTTGCCGTTTTAAAAAAATGACAAAAACATGTTTTTAAAAGGTTTCACAGAAGTAAAGCTATACAACATACCAGAGTAAAATTACCATAAGATTGCACATTCCTTTTCTTTACCAAATTGCATTTTACAGATATTATTGTTTTAAGACAATAACTAACTCCTGTGAGAACAAATGCCAAGGAAAGTTTTTCCAACTTTCACTTACAATGGAAAAGTCATTTGGTTGCTGAACTGGAAAACTGCATACTAGTGTGCTTCTGTAAACTGTTCCTTTTATTATACCACTGTTGACATACCTCAAGGTTAAACACATTGTTCAGCCTCAATACTTACTTCAGAAACTAAAGTCCCTATTCTTCTACCCTCAAGTATAATTAAAATAGCCATGAGATTTTCTATGGACAGGGTAGCCGCCCCATGCAGACCATCTGTACAGTCCACAGAACCGGTTTTTGTTTAATGTTATCTTCACCAAGATTAATCATCCTCTCCAGAGATAAGTGCAAGCAAAGCGTTTTTAGAAACAAACACATTAATTCATTCTTGACTACCTGATCATAATCTCACTAAAAGAGCTGAGACAAAAACTAAGGGAAGTTTTAATATCATGCAAGACCAAAATTTCTTCCACTCTCTATTTTACTTAACTAAATGATTTGTGGCTTTTGTTAGACTAATTAAATTCATCAATAAAATACTTATTTTGCACAGAAGCAAATAGTATTCTTTTACCAAATTATTTTCGATAATCTCATGAAATAAATGAAAAATGCTTTAGTCCTCATTTCTAATTTGATTTGCAAATTTCCTTGTATTTGATATCTATATTACATGTGTATCAATAAGTACATTTAAACTCCTCGGTACAGGGACCAGAATTTTATATTCCAAGAGCATTCCACATGGCATCTATAAGACAGATGTAATGATACTAAGCATAGGTCTATGTTTTATTAAGACTTCTGTGTATTTAGTGAGATAATGCCTGTTAAACCCTTTAATTAACTTGAAATAAAATGCACTACATAAACAAGAGATGGGGTAATATTTGCTTCCCAGCAACACTATCCTAGTGATGGAATGAAACAAGCATCTATGTGTACTAATATGCAGAAAGCAGCCACCTCCTCCCTTTCCCTTTCATTGTCAGGGCTGATCAAAGGCTGTGTCCATAATCTTCTTTTAAAATGAGCCAGCTTTTCAGGATTTCTAATTTTAACTTAATTGTAGAGTAAAAAGGAATTAACTAAAAAACACTATCCAGTTACAAGATTTTGTCTTCTGATACCACAATCCAAGAATTTCTTTAAGTCTAAGGAACAAATCATTGAGAACTCAGAAGACCTGCTATATCTTGGGAATAAAAGAAAAAGATAAAAATCAAAACAGTTATTTAGAGTTTGATTCAAAAGCTTGTCTACTCTTTGATTTCCTGAAAACAGAAAACAAACATTCAGCTGTTCTGAAAATACCTCCCAGTCAAATAATCCATAACAAATGCCAAATATCCTCCCTAACCATCTCCCATCCACCATATACCCATGGAAATATCCCTCCAGAATATATGCAACTCAATACTAGCACTTGAAAAACATTTATCTACAATTACTAAGGTTCCAATACAGCTGGAAAAGAGACTACTTATTGGAAAAGGAATATATTAAAGAAAAAAAAATGTGATACTACAAAAGAAAACAGTGCTCCTAGAAAGCACTGAATATATGCTAAAAGCACATACCACTAGTGTTGTATAAGTGTCCACGTGGGGCCAGGACTGTACTGAACATTGAATCATGAATGGGGGGAAAATGGATACAGGGCATCTTCTTAGTGATATAATGATTCACTAAGAGTGGGATTCATAGTGACATTTTCCCTTTCTGTTTAAGGAAGACAGAGAAATGAGATACTCTGTATTGTCTCTTATAATACAAACTAGATTTTAAAATATGTAGCAGTTCATTACAATGTAGTCACTGTATTTCTTAAGGTTAACCTAAAATAAATCTTCCATTTTCTTCCCTTTAGTATGTATTTTCAATATAATTAGAGCTTTTCATGATAGAATTATGATTTTGTTTTCTGCACCTTTTTTTTTTTTTACATTTTATAAATATCATTATAATAACAGAAGGGGATTTTAAGGAAAAAATAAATAACCCTTAACACCATCACTATAATGCAATAGCTGGCTTTATTTTTTAATATCCTTTTCCATTCTTTATGTATAAACTAACATTTTACATATTTATTATCAGAGTGAAAGTATAATTTTCATTCTACTTATATTTTCTCAAATTTCAAGTCTAAATGTTTCCATACTGCTTCATTTAAAAAATTTTATTTCTCATAGTATCTTAATAATTCATTTTCCTATAATACCAAGATTTGCTTTTACTTTTTACAACTTTCTATAATGTAATTTGTGTCTAGTCTTTTTAATCTCAAAAATACCATAGGGAAAAAATACTACAGGAACTACCACTGTACATATTTACTTTTTTCTTTTTGAAAAATATTTCCATAGGGTACATTTATATGATTCACAATAGAAATTCTCATAACTTAATATGTTTCATTTTTAGAATAAAAACAATAAAAAAAAACTTGGTGTGTGAGCTAAGACACAGTGCAAGACATTACTTATACTTCATATTAGCATATTACTTCAAAAGCAAATCTAGATGCATTTCCAAAAGTGAATTCTATTAATTTTACCAGATTATTATATTATAAAAGAAAATGCAATGATAATGACTTCCAAGTCAGACTGAGGGCATTTCCTTTAAAAATGTAACAATAATGACAATAACTTCATAATCCATTATTAAATTACTCATCATTTTTCTGCCTCATTTAATTGAATCCCACAGTTCTGAAGCTAAACAAATTCAATGCAGCGATAGTATGTATGACTTCGATATTTTATTCAAAATACAGCAATATATACGAGTAATTGAAATATAAAGAAAGTTAACAGGAAGATGAAAGAAGGGCAGAAAACACAAGGAGAATATTCAACTGAAAACAAAAGCCACTCTGCTAACACCTATATAAGTCATGGGTAAGAACTTAAACAAAATGTGTTCCTTCCATATTTTCTTCTTTGAGGAAAAGTCAAAGATCAACTTGCAGTAAAAATTACTGTATGAGCTTTCAATTGATTATTGCATTTGCTTAATTGTATATCTACTAAACAGATGAATTTATGAGACCATGATATAAGACATTAATAAAAACATAAATCATGCTCTGTTCATACATCGAAGGGGATCCATCTGTATGTTATTACTTTGATTTCTATGTTTATATCATGAATAATATTCAACATAACCAGAAGTAAACAGAATAATATATATTGTTCTGTCATTAATGAATACACAGAGCCACAGCCATCTTCCAAAACTATCATCCAAGGCCCATCTGTTCCATCCCAACCCTCTATTCTTTTTCTCTTTTAATTTTTTAAAGATTTATTTATTTATGCACACAAGAGCTGGGGTACAGGCCAGAGATGCAGGGGTTGAGAGGACTCACCAGAGACAAGAGTGGGGAACAGAACAGGCAAACTGACTGAAATACGCTGCTGAGGGGAGCAGCAGGCGAGGCAGGAGAGGTCTGCTGCACCATGTGGGTTTCTCCCTGACCTGGCGGGTATCGAACTCCCGCTGCAGAGACTGTGGATTACTTCATAGTGTGGTGCTTAACCCTTTCCATCACCAGGGAGGCCCCCAAACCTCTTCTATTTCAACAAAGTCCCAGATAATATCATTTGTCTATCAATAAATCAGAATGCATCTCTAAAGGTATGGATTCTTTCTGTAGTGTAACAAAATGCCCCAAACTAGCAATAATTCCTGAATAGCAAATATTCAATATTTAAATTGTATGAGTCCTAATTCTTTCCTTATAAATAATGTAAATGAAAGTTATACAATGCAACTGGTTAAAATGACTGGTAAATATTTTAAACTATATTTCTCTTTCTTGCTTATTTTTTGTCTTACAATTTACTTGACTAAACTAAGTTGATTGTCCTGAGAGTTTCCTATTTTCCTATGTTCTGTAGCATAGCTATTGTATAGACCAGTCATGTTCCTTTTCTCAGTATTTACAACAAATCAATAATTGGACCAAGAATACTCATAAATTTTAGGTTTAACTAGGGTCAGAGGACAACTTCTTTATCAGTGGTGTACCAAAAAGACTCTTAATCATATAAATGTAATATGTACAAGCTAATCAGATAAGAGAGAAAAGAAAATATTCATTTTTCTCATTTTCATTAAATTTTAGAACATTAATTACTTTAAGGTGAATATTCAATCTAAAGTTGAAATATAGCAGTTTGAATCACCGTGCGCGGACGAGTGGCCAGTGGGCTCCGAGGCGCGACCGGCCCTTTCTCTGCTCGCCCCTGTGGCGACAGCGGCTCGACACGCTGGCAGCAAGGACGGGAAGGACTCCGGAAAGGCCAAGACAAAGGCGGTTTCCCGCTCGCAGAGGGCCGGCCTACAGTTCCCGGTGGGCCGCATCCACCCGCACCTCAAGTCCCGGACCACGAGCCACGGCCATGTGGGCGCCACGGCTGCCGTGTAAAACCCACAGATTTATGGTCAACTAATCTTTGACAAAGGAGCAAAGACTATGCATTGGAGCAAAGAAAATTTGTTCAGTAAATGGTGCTGGGAAAACTGGGTCGCTACATGCAAAAGAATGAAGCTTGACCACTACCTCACACCATACACAAAAATCAACTCAAAATGGATTAAAGAACTAGACGTAAGACCTGAAACCATAAAATACATAGAAGGAAATATAGGCGAAACACTACGTGATATGCACATCAAAGACATCTTTACAGACACATCACCCAGAGCAGTGATAGTGAAGGCAAAGATAAACAGCTGGGACTACATCAAATTAAAGAGCTTCTGCACAGCAAAAGAGACAATAACAAAAACAAAGAGAAACCCCACCAACTGGGAGAACATTTTTGCACCCAACACTAATGATAAAGGACTGATCACAAAAATCTGCAAAGAGCTGATGAGACTCAACAACAACAAAGAAAATAATCCAGTCAAAAAATGGGCAGAAGAGCTAAAAAGAAACTTCTCTGAAGAGGAAATGCAAATGGCCAACAGGTATATGAAAAAATGTTCAACATCACTTGTAATCAGGGAAATGCAAATCAAAACTACCATGAGATACCATCTTACACCAGTGAGAATGGCACATATTAAAAAAACTAGCAACAACAAATGTTGGCGAGGGTGTGGAGAAAAAGGAACTCTCCTGCACTATTGGTGGGAGTGCAAACTGGTCCAACCACTATGGAGAGCTGTGTGGAGATTTCTGGACCTACTAAACATAGAGCTTCCATATGATCCAGCAATTCCACTCCTAGGTATTTACCCAAAGGACACAGAAACATCAATTCCAAAGAACACCTGCACCCCTATGTTTATAGCAGTACTGTTTACAATAGCTAAGCTTTGGAAACAGCCCAAATGCCCAAAAATAGATGACTGGATTAAGAAGATGTGGTACATATATACCATGGAATATTACTCAGCATTCAAAAAAGATAAACACATGCAATTTGCAGCAACATGGATGGCGCTAGAAGGGATCATGTTCAGCGAAATAAGCCAGAAAGAAAAAGAAAAATACCGGATGGTCTCACTCATAGCAGGAATCTAGAAAACTTAAATAAGGGACCAGGAAAATGAATAACTATAAGAAAGTGAAAATCAAAATCAACAAAAAACTATGAACCAGAGACACTCTATGGGGGGTAGGGGGCAGGAGGGGAGGGATTGGGGTCAAAATAAGGGGGTTGCAATTGTATGGGGAATATAAAAATAAAATTTATTATAAAATATATATATATAATTTAAAAAATAATAAAAAATTAAAAAATAAATAAAGTTGAAAAATATTTCCAGGATGACAATTTATTATTATAGATAACAGAAACTAAGATTAACACAAGATTAACTGCATTTATGTCATAAAAGTGGGGACAACCAGCGTTGCTAGAAGGGGATCCTGTCTTTGAGACAGAAAATCACAAAAGTGACACATAATATGTGCTTTTTAAGTATCTAGAATGAATAATGACAACGGACTTATGATGCAAACATCACTTTTATTTTTTTTTTAAAGCTATACACCTTGCTTCTGAATGCTTGGGAATTCCAACTCTTGCCCAAGTAAATCCTTAGCTCTGACTGAGTAACACCCTATATGAGCTAGAAAGATTCCCGAAGAAAATTTTCTTCTTTACTTATATTTTGAGATGAAAGCTTATTTCTGCCTTACCCATGGAATCATACTGTTGTATTAGATAGAGACTTGGATTTGCTTTAAACCTGGAACCTATAGCAATTCTCTTGGGTACCCCATGTGGAACCATGAAGAAGATATTGGAGGCTTATGTAAAAACGACTTTGGATTTTTCCTCTGGTATTAAAATTAAGAATTGTATAACCCTACTTTGGTCATGTATATTGAGAACAAACCCTGGCTATCTAATTAAGATGTAAAGGCAAACAGCATAAAATATAGTACCTGAACTATAAAAAAAGAAAGGTGACTGCTTTTATAATATCAACAGAGGAGCCTTTCTTAAGAATTATAACACATAAGACAGGGACTAAAAGTAAATTCTGAAATTTAGTAACAAAACAATTTAAATAACTGATAAAAAAATCCAACTTATTTTATGAGTTATATTATCTGGATATTGAACAAAGTAAGAATTCTGGGTTTGTCTCTCTTGAATAAAAAGGAATTCTGGGTTTGTCTCTCTTGTGACTATAAAAGCTAATTATTAGCAAGCAGATTTTAGCAATGAAAAAGCAGGATTACCCTAACATATGAAAAGACAAAAGTTTATTTCAATGTATGCATACAAATCATCTTACAAAATAACTTCCATGATAGTTCTAAAATCCTTACTGAATCCTTAATTTATTAGGAATATCTTCTAAAAATTAAAGCAGACAATATGCTTAATGGTAAAATACAGATGCAGCCCCACTAAGATCAGGAAAAAGGCACAGACGCCCGCAACTCTTCAGCATTGTACCAGAGGTTCTAGAGGATTTAATAAGGCAGGAGGATTATTAAGCATTATAAAGATTTGGAAACAAGAGTGTGATTATACGTAAGTTATATACTCAATGTGATTTTCTATACAGAAAAATTCAAGAGACTCTTCCACAAAACTATTATAAACCTAAAGAGAGTTGAGCAGTATTAATGGTTACTAAGGAAATATTCTAAGATCTAATAGCATTTCTAAACATTATAATAAAAAAACTGAAAAGACAGTAAACAAAATTACATCATTCTCTGCACAACAAAACCTTAAAAGGCCTTAGTAACAAATAAAAATATGAGGTTCAAGGTTCATAGAAGGAAACTGTTAATAAACTTTGCTAAGACTATAAGCTTTGTATAACAAAGTGGATATAATTAAGTCCCTATCTCTTATGAAACATAAAAATCAATTCAATGTGGATTAAGGCTCTGGATGTCAAAAATAAAACTTCAAGATTTTTAGAAAAAAATATCGGATCCCGTCTTTATGATATAATATTTAGAATGGATTTTTTTTTTAAGATTTATTTTATTTCTTTATACAAGCACCTGGGTACAGTCAGAAGCGTGGGAGGGTGAGAGAATTCACCAGAGCCAGAGCGGAGAGCAGAGCAGGCAGAAGGACCGAAGTACACTGCTGAGGGGAGCAGCGGGCGGCAGGAGAGGTCTGCGCACCATGTGGTATCCTCCCCAGAGGCCCTGGGAGCGAACTGGTGCTGCATAGGCTGCGGGCAGCTGCTCAACTGCTGTGCCACCAGGGGAGGCCCTAGAATGGATTTCTTAAGCAAGTTATAAGAAAAGTATTAGCCACAAAGGGCAAGATTGATAAAACAGACTTCATTATTGTTATATAATCATTATGACTTACTTCTGCATGACAAAAGACAGCATAGACAAAATTAAAAGAAAGACTTCCATGTAGGAAATATTTTCTTAATGCAAATGTGAATTTACAAACGATTCATATCCAAATAAAGATTTATGTAATCAATAATAAAATATAGTGGTAAAAACATGAACTCTAAAGCAAATTATGTAGCTGAATTCTCCACTGGGTAGCTATATAAGCTTAGGCAATTTATTCAGCCTGTCTGTCTGGCCATGCTCATTTACACAGTGAAGATAATACCTTAAGGGACTTTTATGAGGATCAAATAAGCTAGCATGTATAAATTCTTAGAGCATTACCCATCATAGTAATTATAATCATTTGTTTCATTATTATATGTTACTATTAGTAATAGGTATAAACGTCCATCACATTATTTATAGATTATTTTAATTGAGGCAACATTGGTTTACAAAGCTGTATGATTCAGAGTTATAGGATCACACCCTTCAGGTGCATGCCACCACACCCACTACCACGGCAACCACAGTCCTCCAACACGGTCCATTGTACCCCCCCACTCTGCTACTTATACTTTTAATTATTGCATAAATAATATTTAATTATGAAGTTCAATGATAAGTTACAAACTAGAGGAATTTATTTGCAACTCATAAATAAAATGTAATGTATTGCATAAATGCAACGACACACTGAAAAAGGCAGAGTCATCTCTGTGGTGTTTTTGCTAAAAATGCATAAGCTCAATCTAATCATGAGAAAACACCCCAAATATCCAAATCCAAATATCCAAATCCAAATAATTGACCAATAGCTTTCAAAACTGTCAAGGACATGAAAGATAAGGCAAGACGGAGAATTACCATAGATTTCAGAAGACGGAGGAAATTCGATAACAAAATGCAACACCTGATGTTGGATTGGATTGTGGAACAAAAGAAGACAGTTGAAAACTAGTGACATTGACATGAGGTCTGTAGTTGATAGTACTGAGCCAATGTTAATTTTCTACATTTTAAAATTGTACTAATGTCCTATCAGTACATTAGTAAATCCACTTTAGGGGAAGTTGAATGAAGAATATATGGGAATGCTCGTACTATTTTTCCAACTTTTACGTAGATCTAAAATCATTTCAAAATAAAAGTTTAAGAAATATGTCTTGATCATTTTTATAATGACAACCATTATTATTCCTATTGGTTTTATTCTCCTAAATGTTTCTCAAGTATGTAGTTCTTTTCCCATCTCCTCTACCACCACCTTAGTTCTCTGCACTGGCTCCTTGCATTAGCCCCCATCATCTAATCTGAATGCTCTTTTTTTTTTTTTTAATAGAGGCATGTTTTATTTATTTATTTGTTTGTTTGTTTGTTTGCTTATACATGCACTGGGTACAGTCAGAAGCGCGGCAGGGTGAGAGAATTCACCAGAGCCAGAGCGGGGAGCAGAGCAGGCAGAAGGACCGAAGTACTGCTGAGGGGAGCAGCGGGCGGCAGGAGAGCTCTGCGAGCCATGTGGGACCCTCCTCCGGTGGCCGGGGAGCAGCCGGGGATCGAACCGGTGCCGCAGAGGCTGCGGGCAGCTTCGCAACCCAGCGCTCAACCGCTGCGCCACCAGGGAGGCCCTAATCTGAATGCTCTTTAACTTGCTGTCTCTCCAAAGTCTTTCAAGGCTTTCCATTGACTGTAGGATAGTGAAGGAAATCCTGAAGATTTTAAGTGGTCTTACCCCCACCTAAATCTCCACGTTTATCCCCTAGTCTCTTCTTACTCTCTAAGTTCTATCCACATTGGTCTTTCATTGTAAAGCTCTATAGGTAACAAGGTAAAATTTCCTCACATTATGAAGCTCTACACCACTCACTCACCTAGAATATGAGGTGTACCCCATCTGCACCCACACATTACCTAGAAATGAACTCTTACTTGCTTAGAGCATTTTGAGCCCACAGTTTGGGTCAGGTTCCTTTGTCAGCACTGTTGCAGAAATAGCACCTCCACAGCATCCATATCAATCTGCAAACACTATCATTTCCTGAGGAATTCATTCATTATAAGACTCCTGTATAACACTCTACAACATCAGGGACTAACTGTATTTTCTCCAGCTCCAAGGAGCTGGCACAAAGTAAATGATCAATACCTTCAGAATGATGAAAACAGAAATGAATGAATAAAGATGATATTTAGTATAAAAGTCACATTCTATGTGTAAATTTTGTGTGCCACAACAAAGAGAAAGAGGCTTACTTATCTTGAATAACATGAAGATAAATAATTGTTATATTTATATATAATATATAATTATTACATCTTCAAAGTTTCTTTCAAAAAATGATTTTCTTTTTCCATAGTTTTTTTTGTCACTTTCCTAAAAGATTTTCTACTTAATAGCATGTGGGAAAACCCATCTCCATAATGTAGAATAATTATGTAAAAATGTGCTTTAGAATTTTTCTACTTGAAAGAGAGAAAGAAACTACTAAATCGGGTATGCAAATTACAATCAGTACAAGGAAGCCTGAAGAAGTCATCCCAGGTCTAAAAGAAATTATTATGAAATACCAGTTGAATTTATATGCATCCTCACTCTATTAAAATTACTCTTTAGTGTGGTTATTACATCATTTTTCAGTAAGCACTGTTGGCTTAGACAGATGGTACTCTGTAACCACTAATAGAGTTCCCTTCCCCTTTTTAATATAAAAAAGTATCTTCTAGCAATGAAATAATGATAGATCTTTTCCATCCTTTTAAAAAAAAAAAGTTTAATGTTTACTTAGTAGATATAGTTTGTTTGTTATATTCATTTTAACAGATGCCTTGATTGAAAGTACATCAGCACTTCCCACCACCACTTTAGCAAATATCAAAAAAAATCTAAAAAACAAGTTTCATCCATGTGGACATGTCACCAAGTCCTTTTCTCTATTACGCATCAAACTATACTCCTGCCTAGCACATGGTTTCCAACATCAAGGTTATTTCATTGGCTAAGATGTCTGTTAGGGCTCTAGACATCAAATCCATACTTAAGAAGAGTAAGACAAGGCAGAAAGCTCTATGGCTGAATAGATCCATGTAAAAATTATCAACAGGTCTAGACAGCACTTCTCTTTATAGCTCATTGGCCTCAAAGTCACATCTAGCTGCAAGGGAAGCTGGGAAACTATTATTTTAAACCTGGAGGATAATATTCTGGGTCAAAATCAATACCATTAATAGAATAGATATGAGAATGGAAAATTAGCAGTCTGCCTTTCCTGCAAGAATGCTATAGCCCTCTTTTCAATGTTTTTCATGAACACAGTTAAAAATATTTAAATATAAAATGGTTTACCCAGTGAAGACATTCACACCCACCTCTATCTCCATCTGCCAGTTTTCACCCACCACACAACACTTTTATTCATTTTTACATAGCTTCTTCTAATTTCCTTATGCAACAACATGCAAATAAGATTATTCTTGCCTTCTCTCTATGAGCTATTTCCAAATCAACACACAGAGCATATCTTCATTCTTATTTTTCTTTTCTTTTTCTTTATAGTCGCATAGTATTCCAAAGCTGTATCTATCAGAATTTATTTGACCAGTCCCCATTTTTGAACATTCAACTTCAGTTTCATCTTTTTTTTTTATTTCTAATATTGCACATAAAGCTTTTCCATACTGTGTGTCAGTAAAGCCATAGAAAAAATTACAGAAGTTGGGCTGCCAAGGCAAAAGGCAAATTTGTAATTTTTATAGTACTAAGTAGCTCTTCATGTGTAGTATAGTGATTATACTTCCACCAGCAACATGTGAATGTGACTGTTTTCCCACAGACTCTCCTAGAAAGTGTTCATCAACTTAACAATCCTTTTTCATCCGGATGTTCTTTGTTACTACCCTATCATGTCCTACTATAGATGTCATATATTCTTTAATTCACAGGTAGAAACTGCCAGGCTGGAGTTCATGTGATAAAATATGCATGAGCAAATATCTTAGCAGTTATAGATGTAAATGAGTACAATCAAGACGCCATACATGGCTTAGGGATGATGCATTTCCTAATGCCACAACTGACAAGACAGTACAAGTGATTTTATATATTTTTTTTTATTTCCCAAGGCCATCCAAGAGGCTTATATATTAAGATACTCAGGAGGTATAATGGAAGGAGGGCTCGCCTCCAGTACCTCTGACCCACCCTAATAGGTGGAGAAACCCACTGGCTCCAACTGTCCTCTTGTTATTTGTTAGTGTTTATGATATAACCCTACCACTTAGTCTACAGTTTGCACACAATTTTTTTCTTTTTTTTTACAAGGCGTTAAAATCATTTTATGATACTTTCAATTGAGGTAGCATTGGTTTATACACTGTATATGATTTAGTGAAATAGGTTCACGCCTCTTTAGATATATGTTACCACACCCACCACCAAAGCACCAGTAATCCTCCACAGCCACACATTTTCTTTTAATTGGCTTCTGGGACAACTGAACTCCAACTGGCCTAATACCATTTCTTGAAACACAGACTCTAAATATGAACCTGAGATAGTCACGTGGAAACAGATTATTCCAATGGGCAAGCATCTCCCTAAAGTCATCAGGAAAGTCTTAACCTTCTTAATTATTGTTATAATTTTGCTACATAACAAAGTCTGAATAAAGTGATGACATTGTATAGCAGGAATATAGGGGAAACCAAATAAGACATCAGTGTAAATAATAATAATAATAATAATAATAATAACAGTACAAAACACAACAAAGAAAAACCAGACAATGATAAATCAGAGACATACTACAGGGGAGGAGGAGGCAGAGGGATCAGAGGGAGGGAGGGAGGAGCACAGGGGACTGAGGTGATGGTGCATGGGTGCATTGGTGAAGGAAATTCTATGGAGACTACATCGGAGAAGGGGAAGCAAATATTGTTTACAAATGAACAATGATGTAAAAAAAATATATAAAAAATAAATAAAATCTGAAAACAAAAAAAAAAAAACAAAGTGATGACATTGTTTGAAGTCCAAATAGTATTCATTGTTTTTATTACTTATATTATTATATCTAGTAAATTCTATACTTAAAACCAGAAGTTCAATGAAATGATGATCAACTTCAAGTATGCCAGTAGTAACAGTCATTTAAACTCTTCACCAAAGAGGTGCAGTTATGGCTGAATAGCAAGGTCAAAGTCAACCTTCCTTGTATCTTTAATTCAAACCTGACT
This sequence comes from Talpa europaea, assembly GCF_964194135.1. Lineage (NCBI taxonomy): Eukaryota > Metazoa > Chordata > Mammalia > Eulipotyphla > Talpidae > Talpa > Talpa europaea. The sequence goes on along the minus strand of NC_140078.1, from coordinate 25,691,766 downwards.
TGCAAATGTAGTGTGAAAATTCAGCTTGAGTAAGTGCCAATAATTGTCTCCTTGGAAAGTTATTGAGACCAAAAAAAAAAAAAGAAAGAAAGAAAGAAAGAAAGATACCTTCCAAGTGACTAAAATAAGCAAAGGAATCATTGAATAAGTTACTGTCATCTAATCAGCTTTTGAGTACCTGGCAACTTTATAACTGAAATTTAGTTTAACATGTGACCATTAAAAAATTAAGTGAGCTTTATTTCACAGTAACATGACATAGCAATTTTCTTCAGTGCAACTAATGTGATGGCATTTTAGAATTAAAGTAATTCACTTTCATTTCTCACTTTCTCTCTGTATAAACATCCAAAAATAAATAAACAAACAAAATTAAGCATGCATCATTATTAAATTTCCTGATGTCTGTTAATTATGCTCTGCGGTTAAATAACAAAAAATGTCCTTCTTAGAATATATAAACTGCATTATTTAGATGTAAAGGGGCAATCATATTTTTAAAATTTTTTTTTGCATAGAAGAACTGGGGGCATGGGAGATGAGAGGATTCACCAGAGACAGAGTGGGGAACAGAACAGGCAGATTTACTGAACAACACTGCTAAGAGGAGCAGTGGGGTGAGACAGGAGAGGTCTGCTGCGCCATATGTGGGTTAGCTCCCTAGCCAGAGATTGATTGAACTCAGATGTAGCAGCCAAAGCGCTGAGATTTAAGCCCCAGGCCACCAGGGAGGCCCAAGGAGCATCATTTCTGCAAATCACCCCCAAAAGATAGTGGAAACAAAATTTCTATGCAGATTGATAACTTGGTAGATGGAGTAAAGAATGAAACAAGTGGAAGAATTATAAACAATTAGTGACCATGTGTGATGATGCATAGTTGTTTCTTGTTTTAGTCTTGCAAATTTAAAAGTAAAATATATCAAAATTAAATTTACCAAAGGGAAAAAAATATACCCAAAGATATTCCGTTCAATATCCTTACGCATATATACACTCTTATCTAAAGAGTTTGCTTCACCATAACTCAGGTTTATTTTAACCTCTCTGAACTTCAACTATATCTGTTAGCCAGCATTTTTCCTTGTCACAATATGATAACTGAGCTTTTGATCACCTTATCATGAACTAGCTGACTACAAATAACAAATCAGCTAACTCATCTACCAGATTCAGGTCAGATACTTGGGAAAGGATATTAAATATTTAAAACTATAGAGTTTCATGTGAACATCACTGAATTTCACCATTAACAAAACCAGAGCATTTAGAGAAATACATGAGCATCTCCAGGCCGCTAGTTACTTATTAAATGGTTTCCTGGTGACCCGTGGGAGTTAATGCTCACCTTTAAATACCCAACTTACACTAAGAGTGACCTGAGAATAGAAGGCAATTGGAGCGTTATGTACTTAACAGGTTGTCTGCAGACAGCCCAGCACCCAACTTGCTTTGTGGATAAACACAGCAGCCAGACAACTGTCAAGATAATGGTCTGAAATCTTCATTTTGCTGTGCCATCATAAACAAGGAGTTGTATGCGGGTATCGAGCTCACTAACTACTTGTCCATGACAGGAAAGTTAAGGCATTTCAAACTCCAAACAGACTGTTGGTACTTAGAAGCAATTAATTGGAAAAAAAAATGTGTAAAAGTGAACAATTTCACATAATCCAGAAAAAATAATGCTATTTTTAAGAGCAAATACTAAAAGAGATATTAAGAAACTACTTATCTGAGAATTTCAGGTAGCAAGTACACTCTGACCTATTTAATGATTAACCAGCTTTCACTGAAAAGGGACTAGGAATGTATGCCATGAAAAAATGGGGAGCATAGACCATACTTCGCCAACACTGGTAGTGGTTTCCCCTGCAACCCAGAATTCAGCTTTTCAAAGATCACAACTTATATAAGAACTCTAACTTTAGAGCTTGGTATAGAGTCTATATTTCTTGCATCTTAATATATTAGTATGTAGGGGGAAAAAAAGCAGTGATGTAACATGTTCACTCTAAATTCAGGATATGCTAGGATAAGCTTTCTAGTTTTCATATCATGACCTTTTCTTGAATAGTCTGTAAAAATTTTATTTTTCTTCTTTTCCACATCTGTGCAAAAATTTGTTCCTAGCAAAGCATTCCCATAATGCATAGTAAATGGCTAACTTCTCAGGTTTCAAAGGAAATCTGAGGATGACAAATATCAAAGAGGTGGAAATTTGTCAGTTCTTGAATCCTTCCAAATTGAAACATAAATTTATTGAATGAATTTCACTGTGAATAATATGACTGAAAAAAAATTTGAGTACTGAAATAAGATAAAGGCATTATCTTATTCACATTTCTTAAGAAGATATTAATGATCATGTACTGCAATTTTGACAAATTTTACAATTTGATAGAAAATTCTAGCATACCCAACCACAAGTTCATTGTATTTCCTGTGACTAGATAAAGTATACCTGCCAACATTTCTGGTGTAGACATGAGAGAGATACATTTGTTTTGTATAATATCTTTGCTTCTCTATAAAATTCAAATGAAAATGTCTTGTGTCTGCAGAGACAATTAAAATGCTTCCAAATACTAGCAAAAGAAGCTTACACCATATTCACTTAGGTAACATTATTTTTAAATATTACAACTATTCACATTTTAATGTCTAAATCATTTACTTTGTAGAATTTCCTCCTCTGAGATAGTTACAAAATATTTCAATACTAATCAAATTAGAATATTACCATCCACATCCTAATTGTAGCAATCAACTACACAATACTTTAAAAATTATAAGATCAACTTTTGAGAATCCATTTCCTGATGTACCCAATGGTTATTTGTTGTTTGCTCTTTGAAAAGGTCAGAGATTACAAATGTGAATGATAATTCCCAGGAGGCTTCCAAAAGAATTGTGAAAATGTTTATTAGCTTACAAGTGGGTGGCTACTCTCATCAAAGGGATACCACGCAATAATATAATAGATCTTTTTTCTAGAAATCCACATATTCTTCTTTTAGTTTGCAATTTAATTTTAAGGCAAAAATACACTCTTGTGTTCCTCAGCCAATGAGATTAAACATACAACATGAAAGGCAAACATACAACAGAGTCCAGGGTTTTGTATTTGTTTTTGTGTGTGTGTGTGGTTTTTTTTTTTTTTTTTACTGGAAAGCAGTCATTGTAATTGTGTAAGATTGCATTATTTTTCCCAGTATTTGACCCTTTCCTGTGTCTACTTCCTTTGCATTTCCTCCCACTAGACCTTTTGATGTTGGAGATTCCCAAATACTTGCTTTGGCCAAAGAATGTTGGTAGACACTGCATAAACAAAGACTTTATAGGTACTCGTGTAATTGATCTTGTTTCTTTTTTTTTTTTTTTTTTAATAGAGGCATTTTTTTTTTTATTTATTTATTATTTATTTTATTTGTTTGTTCTGTTCATACATGCACTGGGTACAGTCAGAAGCGCGGGAGGGTGAGAGAATTCACCAGAGCCAGAGTGGGGAGCAGAGCAGGCAGAAGGACCGAAGTACACTGCTGAGGGGAGCAGCGGGTGGCAGGAGAGGTCTGCGCACCATGTGGGATCCTCCTCCGGTGGCCTGGGAGCAGCCGGGGATCGAACCGGTGCCGCAGAGGCCGCGGGCAGCTTCGCAACCCAGCGCTCAACCGCTGCGCCACCGGGGAGGCCCTGATCTTGTTTCTTAGTACTTCAGCTATTACCAAGAATCTCCTTCAGCTGACTCTTAAGCCTGCACCCAACACTGAACATGTATAGCAAAGATCAGAGTCTCCTCCATAGTCAGATCTTGGGGAGAGTAGACCTTGCACATAGCTTGAAGTCAAACTCAGCTTGGCCAAGCCTAGATCTGACAAATCCCAGCTAACTTACTCACAAGGGAGGTAGAAATATGGATTGCTATTGTATGCCAAAGATTGTGCTTGTTTATAACACAAATGGATACAATAATCAATATGTTAGGTTTTATCATATTGAGTTTTACTATACACACACAAAACCATGTAATGTACCATGGCCTTATACAATTACTGATTAAATTAGCTACTTCTGATACTTGCTGTTATTACTATAAGGGGTTTGACTCTGGTATTTGGAACTTACCTATCACAAAAAGGTATCACTTATGGTACCTCTATGACACGTAGAAGTGGAAAAATTACCAGTGCTCTGCTAGCATCTACCATTTGCAGATTTTCTACAAGCACTGAAGAACAAAGAAAAGAGATCAGCAATGAGAGTTGTAGGAAGAGGAGAGATGCCTGCTGTCACAACCATTAACAAATGGAAGGATGACTTAAGAGTGGCAGGCCATATCCATTCCATTCTATTTATTCATGCAGCAATTTGAGAAATGGGACATTCATGATCTTCCTTTAAAATTAGCTGACAAATTTTAAAACTGGATGGCAAAATCCAGCTAACGGTAGAGTGAATCAAATTAAATCAACTAATTAAATTAAATTAAACCTATTTAATTATGAAGACGAACCTGTGGGCCAAATTAGGATTGCTATAATAAAAATGGAAGAAGAGATCAGAGTCTAGAATTTTAGACACACACAAATGACACAGTAGCTGGTTGGATATCTGAGGGGAAGGCAAGGAAGTTGTACAGATGGTTCGAAGACCTTTAACTTGGAAAGAGAGGGGAAATGCTCTAGTAAAGTAAGACAGTGATAGAGTGTAGGAGCCAGGGAGTGGGACAAGATCATGAGTTCATTATGGTGTATTGAGTTTGGAGATACTACAGGGCAGCAAAATGGAGAATGTCAGTTGGAAAATAGGTTTGGTGTGTCAACTGGTCATAGATCAGGACTGCAGACTGAGACCATTTGACAGTCCACATTTTGGAAGTAGATGAAGTCACCCAAGAACAAATACAAAGAGCCCCAGGGTAAGTCTTGAAAAGATGCACTGACAACTCATCTGTTCTCCCTTGAAATCTATCAATACCTTTTTGCTGAGGTCACGCCTTCTGTTAGTATACCCAGCCACTGATTATCCACCAGAGAGATTAGGGCAAGCCCATTCCTAAGAGACATGGGATTCCTATGACCGCAGACTAACTCAAGGATTCTACTTCATTTGTTATACTTTCCTGAAATGCATGCCAATCTAAGATAATTCCAATCAATCTCTTCTCCCTCACTCTCACTCAAGGTCAAACATATCCTAGTCAGAAGGGTCTTTCAGCCTCTTCTAGCTCCCTGCCTATTTTCATTTACAGAGATACTTCCCCTAATAATCTTTGCATAATCCTATCTTGGCATCTGCTTCTCAGAGAATCTGGGCTACTACAGATGGAGTAATTGGTGACTTTTTCTCCCCTTATTGTTCTAATCACATTGTTTTAGTATCTTAGAGGCTAATTCACAGAGGTTTACAAAACATTTTCTATCTTCTTCATGTGGAAAAATTTTATCTACAAACCTATCAGAGTCAATAAAAACAGAAATCTATTAATTAACTTACCTCCCTATTAAACATAATTAAATACAATTGTAAACCAAAATACTAAAGAAATAAGAAAACTAACAACATCAAGATTCATGATGCACGATGCATGCAATCCAAACAAGTACGATACTTCAAATTATTCTCCCAGTCCATTTACATATCTTGGAGACTATATGAATAACTCCACAAAGAAAATTTTGAAATTCCTCACTGAATATATTCCATAATAGAAAGTTAGAGATAAAGCTCACCTCTGCAAAGATAATAAAACATTATAAGATAACCTAAAAAATAAATCCAAATTGTTGGGTAGAATTAAAGAATATGTAATTTTTTGTGAATTCCTCCACCTTAAAGGAAAATAACTAAAACCACAGCAACAAAGAAAAGGATAAAAAATAAGCCCCATTTTGGTGAAAATGTGACAACCCCATTCTAAAAGAGAGTGTAATGATACTAACAAAGTTCTGCTGCAGAACCAGTGAAACCAAAGGATGCAAAAGATTTTCAAGTGAGAATTCACAAACAAAATTCTGAGACAGATACTGTCATAAATGCAGCCATTTAGGACACAGAATACTTGCTAATCTTCCTTTTACAGTAGCTGGAGGACAGTGAATGAAATTTAAGAAGTTATGAAACAGAGGCTGAGACAAAAGAAATTTGTTGAGTATTAAAATTGCTTAATAAATCCTTTAATTTTCTTTTTATAATAATTGTTACTAATTTAAAAATTAAAATAATTTAAAGAACTAGAATGACCAGTGACCCCTTTATTCCTCATTCCCTCCCACACCAGTAAACACTAAAATAAATAAATAAAATAATATATATGACATTATTTTATTTTATTGCATTTTATTTTATTTTATTGCATATATGCAACTACAAACAAGTTTATTCTTATTAATTCCCTTTATGGCACACCTTCTGAACATGAATACTTAACTGATTGGTATATCTTAGAGATCTTTCTACATCAAGACAAAGAGTTCTTTGCCTCCTATATCCCCTGATCCTCCTTAGCTACAAAATAATTCATTGTATGAATGTTCCATAATTCATTCAACCAGTCCCTTCTTGATGGTCACTTAGGTTGTTTCTATGTTAGGCTTCCTTAAGCAACTCTGAGATGAGTAACAATTTAGGTATGTCATATATACATAAAAAGATAAACACCCAGAAGATAAATTATAAAAAATAAATATATTTATAGTTCTGGTAGACAGTACTAAATTATCCTCCATCAGCCTGGTGCTTGGTTGTACTTTCCTCAGCAATGCATGATAAACCTCATCATTGAAAGATGTTAGTCAGACATCTAAATTATGAATCTGATAGGTAAAATAGGATTCACTGTGGTCATTATTTGCATTTCTAATATTATGAATGAATGATTTGGGGCTTCCTTTTTTGTAACTGAGCATATTTTGTATTTCCCATTTTAATTGGATTACTGGTTTTCTGACAAAATTAGTAGTGAATAATTTTCAGAGTACCATGGCATAGTAGAGGTTTTAAAAGTGTAAAAATACATAACTAATAAGTGTAGGGATTGAGAGAAGTAAAAAAGGAAGCATCCATAATCTAATTTCTTCATCTTTCAGAAAAAGAATTAGACATAGTTAAAGGGCCACATTTTACTTACATAAGTAATGACTTGAACCTCAGTTCTTTACAATTTTAGAGAGACTCTTTTGAAACATTAGTGAAATTGTTCTCTGAAGTCCAGTCTTTTAGATTAAATTCAACTTCATTTTTATGCTTAATTTCAAGTAGAATTAAATCTAAAAATATTCAATGAATTACTATGCATCATGATCCAGTTGTTCAAAAAGTTTTCCTATTTGTGTATTTTCTCTCTATCTGTATACATGTATTGCCCAATGTCTGAAAGAGATGCTATAAAAGTTAAATGTATGTTGCTGGGATAAGAAGGTATCTGGAGAAATTGTTTTATTTTATTCATCTCTAATTACTACTTCCAATTTTATAATATATTTTATACATCATTTTGATATGTATAAAATCAAGTTATTTATCATTAAAAATGTCATTATTTGAAAACTAGAAATACTGTGAATTTTCAAGAGGATATAAGCAAAGAAAGTAATTTACAAAAAAACCAAGAAAATAATTTCCCTTACTGAAAAAGGATAAAAGAGTAGTAATTTTGTTTATTTTAATAATAAAACTATTCAAAGCTATCAAGCATCCACTTTTCTTTGTGACTGCAAATAAAACAGCTGTGAATATTAATGAAATTGAATTGCAGAAATTCTCTCCTATATTTCAAAATCATACAGGAATCTGTGGGCTGTGAAACACAAAGAGGTGTGAATATATTTATACAGCAGCAATTTATAATTAATTCTCCTTACACATGCCATTACCCAAATAGAACATGCAAATTTTATTTCCAGGACTCACTGGGTTTGCACTCTGATGTGCTGGAGACTGATATTAATACCTGACTTAACCTAAAACTTGACCTTGAATCAGTCAAAGCTTGATTGCTTTATTTTATTAAAGACACCTTCTGTGAGCCACATGTACAAAGAATTCTCTAGCCAACTTCAAATTTGATATCATGATAACAGAATTGCCTGGATTAATTTAACAGGTTGAAATGGCATCAAAATACTTCTTGTATTTATTTCCTTTAATAGGTGAAAGACCAACTGCATTGGAGAAAACGTCACATGTTATATTATTGTGAGCAGTTGATTAATCTAAATTTGAATTGACAAGTTACTGAATACTTTTACAAATATTCCTGATACTGGGATACTCATTCCATTGTTTTTGTCTATAGATGTGTTGAGGTCAAAGATATTACTGAGAATCCTCAGGTGCTACTTTGGCAGTCCTTTTTATTTCAATGAAATTTTTACTGAGATAACTTATAGATTCACAGGCAATTGTAAGTAATAGAGACAAATCTCAAATGCTCCTTACAGAGTTTTCCCTAAGGGTTTACAAAACAGAGTACAGTATCACCAACAGGATATGGACATTGATCTTATTTAGATTGCCCTAGTTTTTCTTGTACTTAGTTGTGTGTGTGTGTGCATGCGTGTGTGTATACTTAATTCTCTACAATCTTATCAATGAAGGTTCATGTATCCACCACCACAGTCAAGACACAGAAAACAATCACCACCAGAAGGACCCCCGTATTACACTTTTATAACCATACCCGCTTCTCCCTTTCTCCCCATTCCCCGTGACTAATACCTAGGCAACCACAAGTATGTTCTCCATTTCTGAAATCACTTATGAAAATGAAATGTAAATCATACAACATATAGTCCTTTGGGGTTGCCTTTTCCTCTCAGCATATTGGAGATTTGTCCAGATTGTTTTGTGTAGCTCGTAATGTAGTTCATTCCTTTTTATCAGATTGTTGGGGTTGAAGGTAAGCTCTACCACATATTAGTTCCATAACTTTGAGCAATTTCTTAACATTAAAATTGAGATAATAGTAAAAAAAAAAATCCATTCCTTTTTATTGCTATTATTCCATGATATTAATGTAACACCACTTACTTAACCGTGTACCCTCTACTAAAGGATATCTGGGCTGTTTTCAGTTTTTGACTATTATAAATAAAGCTTCTATGAAAATTTGAGTATTAGGTTTTTGTGTGAACATTCATTTTCATTTTTCTGGAATAAATGCTCAACACATTGCCATAATGGGAATTATATGTTTAGTTTTATAAGAGCCTGACAAACTGTTCTTCTAGAGTTCTGTACAAATTTCCAATCCCACAAGCAAAATATGAATGATCCAGGCTACACATCCTTAGGAATATTTGGTAATGTCCCTTTTTTCATTTTAGTCATTCAGATAGGTGTGAGGAGATATCTCACTGGGATTTTAATTTGCCTTTTCCTAATAGATAAGGATGTGAAACATCTTCTCATATGCTAATCTTCCATCTACATATCCTCTGGGGGACTATGTGCTTATGTCTTTTGCCCATTATATAGTTGGATGGTTCATTTTTTAAACTGCTGAATTTAAAGTTCCTTATGTATTCTAAATACAAGTGATTTGTCATAGATATGGTGTGTAAATACTTTCTCCCAGTCTGTGATTTGTCTTTTCATCTTCTTAGAGTCATTGAGAAAAAGATTTTAATTTTAATAAAATTCAATTTTTCCTTTTATGTATCATGCTTATGTATTTAGTATCAAGCTTAAACACTCTTTGTCAAGCCTTACATATGAAGACTTTCCTTTTTTTTTCTAAAATTTTAATAACTTTATTTTTCACTTTCAGGTCCATAATATATTTAAGTTCAGTTTCATATAAAATGTGAAGTTTAGGTTAAGGTTCATTTTATGTACTCATTTCTTACCTATATATATATCGAATTTTTCTGGCATCATTTGTTAAAAGGCTTATCTTTTCCACCACGAAATTGATTTTGCACTTCTGCCAAAAATCAATTAACCATATTTGTATGTTTCTGTATCTGGGGTTTCTAGGCTATTATCTTTATGGTAATTATTGATAGACTAGAACTTAATTCTGCCATTATTATTTGTTTTCTATTTGTTGACTTTGGTTTCTTGCTCCTCTATTTTCCTTTTCTTTCTCTCCTTGAGAGTTACTTGAACATATTTTAGGATTCCATCTTGATTTTTAGTAGTTTTTCTTAAGTATATGTATTTTAGTAGTAATTGTTCTATTACAAATACATATGTGGTTTATCAAAGTCTATAGCTCTCAACATTTTACCACTTTATTTTTTTTCAATTTAGAAAACCAAAATATTTTTTACACATTCAATATTTTTATTTAATGAAGTACCATTGTTTGACATAAATGGTAATACCTTGACAGTATATGATTTCTGCCCTCAGGAATGGTCACCATAGCTCTCCCACCACCAAAGCACCCAGAGTCCTCCATCCCAGTCCACTGTGCTCTTCCTCCCACCCCACTGTCATTCTCACCCTTTCAGATGCCTCAGATCTATGGTCAGCTTTCAAGAGTTTTAACATTTATCTTTGTCTGACCCTTGGTTTGGTTTCTCTACATTCCACATATAAGTGACACTATCCAGTATTTATCTTTCTCCTGGCTTACTTCACTTAACATAATCCCTTCCAGTCCATCCACATTGCTGCAAATATGAGTTTACCATTTTTGATTGCTAAAATAGTATTCTACTGCATATATCTACCACATCTTCTTGATCCACTCATCTTGACCCACTTGTTCTGGGTCATTTAGGTTGTTTCCACATTTGGCTATTGTAACTAGCGCTGCAATAAATATAGGGGTGCGGCTTTCCTTTTGAATTAGTGCTTTTGAGCTCTTTGGGTAAATTCCTACTGAAATTATTGGGCCATATAGCAGATCTGTTTTTAGTCTCTTGAGGAATCCACACAGCTTTCCATAGTGGCTGGGACAGTCTACCTGCCCACCAATAGTGTAAGAGGGTTCCTTGTTCTCCACACCCTTGCCCGCACTTGTTCTGTTTTTTCTGTTTTGTTTTGTCTTAATATGAACCATTCTCACTGATGTGAGGTAAAATATCCTTGTGGTTTTGGTTTGCATTTCCCTGATGATTCAACATTTTAACCCTTTAAATGAAATGTGAAAATAATTTTACTTCCATCTAGGTCCCTTTACTATACCCACATTTAAACTGTCCTCAGTATGAGATACAATTTTTTTTTTTAAGATTTATTTATTATTTTATTTGTACAAGCACTGGGTACAGTCAGAAGCACGGGAGGGTGAGAGAATTCACCAGAGCCAGAGCGGAGAGTAGAACAGGCAGAATGACGAAGTACACTGCTGAGGGGAGCAGCGGGCGGCAGGAGAGGTCTGCACGCCATGTGGGACCCTCGCCCAGCAGCTGGGGATCGAACCGGCGCTGCAGAGGCTGTGGGCAGCTTCGCAACCCAACGCTCAACCACTGCGCCACCGGGGAGGCCCCGAGATACAATTTTGTTTTAACCATCACATAAGAACTATAAAACTCATGAGGAAAAGAATGACCTATAGGATCTACTCATATTTCTGTCTTTCCATTGTTCTTTCTTCCTTCCTGATTCTCCAAGTTTCCTTCTGTTATCACTTCCTTACTATTTCAAGAATTTCCTTTACCCAATCTTTAAGGGTAGGTCAGTAAGTGACAAATTCTTTTTGTTTTTCATCACCTAAGAGTATATTTTTAAATCTTTTTTTTTTTTTTAAAGAGGCATGTATTTTTTATTTATTTATTTGTTTGTTTGTTCGTTTACACATGCACTGGGTACAGTCAGAAGCGCGGGAGGGTGAGAGAATTCACCAGAGCCAGAGCGGGGAGCAGAGCAGGCAGAAGGACCGAAGTACACTGCTGAGGGGAGCAGCGGGCGGCAGGAGAGGTCTGCTCGCCATGTGGGACCCTCCTCCGGTGGCCGGGGAGCAGCCGGGGATCGAACTGGCGCCGCAGAGGCTGCGGGCAGCTTCGCAACCCAGCGCTCAACCGCTGCGCCACTGGGGAGGCCCACCTAAGAGTATATTTATTTCTCCTTCAATCCAGATGGAAATTTTCACCAGACATAAAAGTCACAGCAAAGAGTTCTTCTTTTTCAGCACTTGAAAAATATGCCACCATGTTCTGGCTTCCTTGGTTTCTGATGAGAAATCTGCTATCATTAGAACTGTTGTTTCCTTATAACAGATGCATTATTTTTCTTTGATTGCTTTTAAGATTTTTCTTTACCTTGGTTACTAGAAGTTTAAATACAATGCATCATGGTGAGGCTTTCCTTGGGTTTATCCTGTTTAAGTTTTGCCAGATTCTTGAATGGGTAGGTTTTTGTCTTTCATCAAGTTTAGGAAGTTTTCAGCCATCATTTCTTCTAATAATCTTCAGCCTTACTTTCTTGGGACTAAACCTAGATGCCAATGATATAAACTATTGGGTGCTTTGATAACCTGCAAGTCCCTCATCTACTCATCTTTTTCTACTGTTCTACTCATCTTTTTCAATCTGTTTAATTTCTACTCAGATTAACTAACTTCTATTTATCTGTTCACAAGTCACAGATACTGTTATCTCCACTCTACTATGGAGCCCATGCAGTGAGGTTTTATGTATTGGGGGGTAGACAAAGACATTGCATTTCTGTCTAATCACTTCCATGTGATTCTTTTTTTTAAACATCCATGTCTTTGCTGAGGTTTTTTGCATATTTTTCATTTGTTTCAGAAGATTTCTTTATCTATTGTTGACATATTTTTATAATGGCTACTTTAAAATCTTTGTCAAATAATTCCAACATCTGATTCATCCTGGGGTTGGCACTGATTGACTGCCTTTTCTCACTCAACTTGTAATTGTCCTGGTATGTAACTTTTTGTATTATGGGCAATTTTCAATTGCAACTGGAATATTTTGTCTATTATGTCAAGAAACTGACGTATGAAATCTTTTACTTTGTGAACAATCACCCTGTATAGTGCACTATATGGGTCCTGGTGTACTTTTGTGGGTTGTGGTTTCAATAACAATTTAATTTTCAGGGCCTCTGTTATGTTATTTTGGTTGGTTTGGTTAATCTGATACTGCTGGGGCTCCCACAGGTCCTTAAGATTAAGGGAAAAGAAGAGGTTTATTCAGTTCTGGTCCCTAGTGTCTCTGGGTGGGGCAGGGGACAAATGAACTTCCCAGGCCAAATGCTTGCTGCAGTGCAATCCCTCTTGCTGGTGCTGCCCAGGGTCTATGGGAACAGGAAAGTAGGCTATAGGGAAGAGTTTTCCAGGCCAGGCTGCTTGTTATGGTGGGCTTCTGTTTGCTGGCATCACCCATTTTCATATTGTGTTTCTTGGCGGAGAGAGAAGTTTCAGGTCTGGTGAAGAAGAGCACTTACCATGGTCAGTTAGCTGTTTCCACTTGACCACACTTGTCAGTGTGCCAAACTCTCCTTGAAAGACTCTCATATTCGTGGAAGGAAGAAGCTTCCCTGGGCCACTTCTATTTCTAGATCAGGGGCCATAAAATGCTGGACCTGGGTCTCTTTCTTCTGTTAGCTGTGGAAGAACATCAGATGTCCTGCAACTGTGCTGTCGCTTTAGACTTTATGTCACAAGCTACTTTGCCTTCTTTTTAGTAACTTTCAGGGCTCTCCACTGGTTGTCTCTTGCATTATTTCCTGGAAGTTAAGCTCTACTTAATGAAGAAAAGCAGAGAGAAATTAATCTATGCCATCTTGTCCAAAGCATGAGTCTGGGACATCCTTTTCTGAAATGCAAGTACACTTACATCCACCCCCTGATTAAAACCTTTTAACGGCTTCAGATTTCATTCAGAGAAAAGCCTTATGTCCTGAAAATGGTCCAAGAAAGCCTCACCCAATTTGCTGTACAGTGGCCTCTCTGACCTTGACTCTTATTATTGTCTTACAGCCCCATTTACTCTGCTCCAGCTAAGTGGCCACAGTTCAGAAGTCACACATCTTCACATTTAGGAATTCACATTTAGGAATTCCTTTGCCTGAGATATTCTTCCTTCAGGCAGTCACAATGCTTATCCCCCATCTTCTTTAAATTTATTCTCAAAAGATCAGTTTTTGAGAAATCCTTCCCTGTGTACCTCCATTAATTAGTCACTACTACCCATCCATCAGCTCTTCCTTCACACTTATCACTCTTTTTCTCTTTTTTTTATTTTATATATTTTTACATCATTTTTCATTTTTGCACAATGTATGCACTTTCATCTTGATTATAGTCCCCATACAATTCCCACCCCCCCTTATTTTGACCCTAATACCTCCTCCACCCCACCCCAAACCCCGCATAGTGTGTCTCTGGTTTATAGTTGCTTGTTGATTTTGATTTTTACTTTATAACAGTTAGCCTTTTTCTTGGTCCCTTATTTAGGTTTTCTAAATTCCTGCTATGAGTGAGACCATTTGGTAATTTTCTTTTTCTTTCTGGCTTATTTCACTGACCATGATCCCTTCCAGCTCCATCCATGTTGGTACAAATTGCATGAGTTTATCTTTTTTGATTGCTGAGTAATATCGCATTGTGCATATGGACCACATCTTCTTGATCCAGTCATCTATTTTTGGGCATTTGGGTTGTTTCCATAGCTTAACTATTGTAAATAGTGCTGCTATAAACATAGGGGTGCCGGTGCCCTTTTGCATGTAGCGACCCAGTTTTCCCAGCACCATTTATTGAACAAACTTTCTTTGCTCCAATGCATAGTCTTTGCTCCTTTGTCAAAGATTAGTTGACCATAAACCTGTGGGTTTATTTCTGGATTTTCTATTCGATTCCATTGGTCTGTATGTCTGTTCTTGTTCCAATACCATGCGGTTTTGATGATTATGGCTTTGTAGTATAGTTTGAAGTCTGGGAGTCTGATGCCTCCATTCCCTTCTTTTTTTTTCAGGAGAGCTTTGGCTATTCGGGGTTTTTTGTGATTCCATATGAATTTCATCAATATTTCTGTGTCCTTTGGGTAAATGCCTGGGAGTGGAATTGCTGGATCATATGGAAGCTCCACCTTTAACAGGTTGAGGAATCTCCACACACATTTCCATAGTGGTTGGGCCAGTTTGCACTCCCACCATCAGTGCAGGAGAGTTCCTTTTTCTCCACATCCTCTCCAACATTTGTTCTAGCTAGTTTTTTTAATATGTGCCATTCTCACTGGTGTAAGATGGTATCTCATTGTAGTTTTAATTTTCATTTCCCTGATTACAAGTGATGCTGAACATTTTTTCATATGCCTGTTGGCCCTTTGCATATCCTCTTTGGAGAATTTCCTTTTTAGCTCTTCTGCCCATTTTTTGACTGGATTATTTACTTTGTTTTTGTTGATTCCCTTCAGCTCCTTGTAGATATTTGTGATCAGTCCTTTATCATTAGTGTTGTGTGCAAAAATTTTCTCCCAATCAGTGAGGTGTCTCTTTGTTTTGGTTACTGTCTCTTTTGCTGTACAGAAGCTCTTAATTTGATGTAGTCCCAGCTGTTTATCTTTGCTTTTGCTATCACTGCTTTGGGTGATGTGTCTTTAAAGATGTTACTGAGGTGTATGTCATGCAGTATTTCACCTATATTTCCTTCTATATATTTTATGGTTTCAGGTCTTATGTCTAGTTCTTTAATCCATTTTGAGATGTCTTTTGTGCGTGGTGTGAGGTAGTGGTCAAGCTTCATTCTTTTGCATGTAGTGACCCAGTTTTCCCAGCATCATTTATTGAACAAACTTTCTTTGCTCCATTGCATATTCTTTGCTTCTTTGTCAAAGATTAGTTGACTGTAAATCTGTGGTTTTGTTTCTGGATTTTCTATTTGGTTCCATTGTTCTGTGTGTCTGTTCTTGTTCCAATACCATGCAGTTTTGATTACTATGGCTTTGGAGTATAGTTTGGAATCTGGGTGTGTGATGCTTCCATTCCCTTCTTTGTTTTTTTCAGGAGAACTTTGGCTATTTGGGGATTTTGGTGGCTCCATATGAATTTCATCAATAATTTTCTATTTCTTTGAAGAATGTCATTGAAATTTTTATTGGAATAGCATTGAATCTGTAAATTGCCTTTGGTAGGATGGCCATTTTGATAATGTTAATTCTTCCAATCCATGAGAAGGAGTGTCTTTCCAATTCTTCGTGTCTTCTTCTGTTTAACAGTCACACTTATCACTCTTAACAACACACCATCTGACTTACTATGTATTTAGATGGTTGTACATAACCTGTAATATATGTCTAGAAGACTCAACAAGAGCCTTTAAGTAGTAAGTATTCAATAAAATTGTGCTGAATAAATGAATGAGTTATGGGAAACCCATACATATATATAGATCCGGCCATCACGATCAAATTGGTGGGAAAGAACACACCTGAATAGAAACTGCCCTAGCACATGCAAAAGGCAACAGTGGCAAGTTAATCGCCAGCCAAGTGAACACTCAGAAACAGTTTATTCCTACCAACCAATCCTCATTAAATGCAAATTGATTAAAGAAACCCCATCCTAGATACTAATGGCTCGTGTGGACTTTATATTGACAAAGTAATACTCCCCACAGATGATATGTGGTACGACAGAGGAACTTATACAATTTCTCACTTTGAAAGGCAGCTCAAAGTACACAGGTTTCATATAAAGACCAGGATTCAAACCCAGGCAAAGGGGTTTCTGAGACTGTACTTTAAATTCTATACTGCAAAAGAAGTAACCTAAATCAGCTCTTCTATCAGCAAGAAAAGAACATAATTCATGATCAAATATAATAATAGATGGGAAATTAATTCCAAGTTTACTTGTTTACTTTATCCCAATTCCAATTTGAAGCTGACCTCTTAAACAAAAGCATACTTGCACTCAATTAAGTGTATATAATCAAATAGAAGAAGCCTCTACAGATTCTTAAGAGTAACATATCTCTCCTGTTATTCATGAAACACTGCACCATATATGATGTATTAGATGTATTAGAATAAAATCATATCCATTAACAAGAAAGAAAGTCAACTCATATTTGCCACACTAATATCAGGTTACTCACTGTCACCATTTAGATGGTCAATTTAGCAAAAGAACTCTGTTGCTTTTTCCAAATGACTGTATTGTTGAACTATGTGAAAACGCCTGTATTTCAACATTTTGACCTACAATTATGTCAATTTCATATGGCATAACCTAATAGATTCAGGGATCGTTTCTCTTTTCTCTTTCCTTCTTAAAATCAGTCATTTCTATTCACAGTTTTTATGTTTATCTAAAGTCAGAAATTAAAGTGTGCATTGATTCTATATACCAAGTACACCCTTTAAATATAACATGCTTCTGCCAGATCAGAAAACAGAAATCGGAATAATGCCCATTGCATTGCATATTTCCCACTGATGCACTGAGTTGTTTTCATAGGAAGTTCTAAGCAGTATACGCTTTTTTCACCCAGACCTTGTAAAGCTCAGAATTTAAATATGATTCAAAATAAATCTGCAAAATGGCATTATTTCCTATTCCAATTTTCCCACTTACATTTTGAATGAAACTGTGATTTACTTCAGTTATAATTTCAAATGCATCCCCCTTCTTATCTCTATTTTTAAATAGAGCTTATTACATGTTTTCTTCAAATATCCAAGTGTATCTGCTTTAGATTTTGAGATTCCTTCTGAAAAAAAGAAAAAAAGAAAAGTACAGCATTTTCCCCCTAGTGCTAGTAAGATGTTTCTTAAGATGTTGTCTTTAAGGCAGATAAAATAATTTATTAATTTAAGCAGGCTTCCCCAGCTAAAGTTCTCTGATACAACAAAGCAGAGGACTATAGGCAATCAAAAGGGATAGGTACATTGGGGTCCCAGAGAACCTGGGGGGATTTCTGATTGATATTAACCAGTGGAGAAACTAAATCAGTGGCCTCTACTTGATTGTTCTAGCCTCATCTCTGTTGAGAACTTAATGCCCTTCTTTTAAGATGAGTACCCTTGCTAAGAGCTGTCAGAAAGAAATCAGACATGGATCCTATTTTTAAAAGTTAGAGAACTGAATATCATTTTCCAGTGCCAATCTGGAAAGTAGGCCCTTTGGGCTTCAGAACCTATGTTTGGGTGACAAATTGTCTTCTTCCCTTCAGCCTTCTATTCCTGAGTTCCACTGAGGCAGGTAACATGCCCATGACATCTCTGAGTTTAGGCATCTGGATCTTTATTGTAGAGCTCTGGAAGTCTAACAGCACCCCAATCTACACTCACTTTGGAGTACATATGCAACCTGAGACCCTGGGCATTCCTTGGCACCCCAACTTTCCAAATTGGGTGCAAAAATATTTACAATTGGAAATTAAAGTACATGAACACCTGTCACAGTTCAAATTCATACAACACATGTATTCAAAGCCACTAACATTTCTACTAAAAACAGCCAGCAGGTGTGGATCACTTATTTGAGTGCTGTTTCAAGTGTCTCAGATGTGTTACCTCATTTAATCCTCACAAGATCCCAGCAAAGTGGTTTTATTATTCCCATTTTATGGAAGAGGAAACAAGTTTCTCACAGTTTTAATGACTTCCTCAGAGTGTTTGAGCCAGGTTTTTGAACCCAATAAATTGGATTTCAGAGTCCATGATCTTATACAGGGTATCTTCAAAAAAAAAAAAAATTATGGGGGATCATAAACTAATTTTATAGAGCACAATAAAGAAATGCTAATAGACTGAATGTTTCAACCTTAATGGCTCCTACCCCATACACATTGACCAGATAAGGGCCTTCTTGACCTTTCACTGAATGCTCTGTTGACTTGGTCAGATATAAAGATGCTGATGCCTGCATCTTCCCAGAATCATAGCTTCAAAAAGGATGAGCTCAGAATAAGGACTTATTTCCCTGCATGCTTCACTGATAAAACCTACCAAACTCTCCCTTAGTCAAATTCATGTGTTTCTCATACCAGAAAAAATGCATGCTGTGGCCCAGGCTAGAAGAAGAGATCTACAATGGAAAATTCCCCATGATCATTTTCCAACAGTGAAAAATTCTGAGGTTTAATTTCCATTCCCAGTGGTCTTAAAGATGTTGAATTGCTTCCATGTTCCCCAAACAGAAATATTTTAAAAAGAAAGAAATGCTATATCGGGCACTTCAAAATCACTTAAGAAGAGAAAAACTTAACATGTGAAAGTGAGAAATTGATAACAAGTTCATAGCTTCAAAGATTATTTAAGAGTTCCCTCTCGTGGAAATTGCCCCTGCCCAGTCTCAAGCTCATGCATTTGAAAACACTCTGGTTTTCAGAGCTGTTGCTAGGAGAGTACTCCATGAGTGCACACTGGGTTGGATTGTGATTCCTCCCCAGTACCAAAAAATTTCGATACAAGAATTTTTTCCTTCCTGAGTATCAATTGAGGACCCCAAAACCTAGGATATGGTAATTCAAGGGCTCTAATGTTGGGTGGACACAATGAACACAATTGCTAGTTAGAGCAATGGCTTTAAGAGGAGGCATCTGTTATTTCTTCACCCTATACATGATTGGCTTCGGTAAATAAAATGTGGCAGAAATACCAGTATGGCAATTAGAACTTTGCCAAGCTATCATAAAAGCAAGTTGCAATACCATGCAGTACCATGAGGTTGAGGGCCCATGTAGGACAAATCAAGTCATCAGAGACATCCCAGCCTCAGCTATGAGAGACCAGTCATGATCAGCAGAGCCACACACCGTCCCATGGCCAACTAAAGATGCCAGAGGAGCCCAGCTGAACCACAGAAATGATCAACCTGAGCTCACAGCAGGTGGTCAATTTTGCAGAGGCATTATCTAAATAAATGGTGGTTGTTTTAAGGTACTATTTTTTGGGGTGGTTTGCTGCATAGCAAAAAATGACTAATATAATTATTCTATAAATAATTCTATAGCACATAATCAAGGAAGAAAAAGATAAAGGGGAAAGCCCCCTCAAATAATTCAAAATATACAAAGAAACCATCAGACAATGCTTTATCTTTTGTAAAGCAGATGTATTTATTCTGTATTTATTCAACTACACCACATATAACACCGCCAGAAAGTAATATAGTGAAAGGAATGTTAGCTGATAAGCAAGAGATGAGCATTTTTAACTTGAACTCTGTCACCAGCTAGCTAAGTGATTGCAGCAGATCCTACCCCCTGATCCTCAATTCTAAGACAGAAAAATGATGGGATTGTATGTGATAAATTTTAAGTCATACTCCAAGTCTAAAATGAAGGGTTCTATGTGATTTGCCTGGAACTTTAGCATTTTTTACCACAACCTGTCTGTGATGGAACAAAAACAACACATTTATCCCTCTAAGTCACACTCTTTCTCTTCAGCGAGGCAAGCACTGCCCCAGGTGGTGAAGGCAGCAATGAAGGTACAGAAATATCTTACTGGTCCACAAGAGCGTCCAGCTACACTTAGCAGAACCAATAGGGTCTTTATTCTCCTTTTTTTTTTTTTTTTTTTTTAAGAATGACCCATCCATCTTAAATTGGTTGATTTGTGCATGGACTAATTGTACGATGGGCAATTGTATAAGCACTAATTTGTACCCTTGAAAAGGTCAGGACAACACTTCTTTGTAAGGAACTAGACTCAGCCCATAGAAGGGAAGGTGACACGATACAAAGGCCAAAGTATGCCTACCTTGCCATCCCACACAGCCTGATTCCAGTGTAGGAATCTACCTAGGGGAAGAAAAAGGGTTCACATGCTTGTTCATCTATAGAGCACTGTTGGAGTAGTTTCACTTGCGATCAAGCCAAAACCCTTCAAAAGGATTGTGGTTGTGGGTTTCCATAGCAATGAAAATTCCAAAAAGGCAAAAAAGGCATCCACCAGAAATCTTTTTTATTCTGTATATCATAAAACCTGAAATTAAGCATGACTAAAATAAATCCCTTCATTCTCCTGATAACTGCTTTTTATGTTTTAAAAACTACTTTTCCATTTTGAGCACAAAAGTAGGCATGTCCTAAAATGATATTTACTGATTTATAGTTTTAAACATGGAAAACTCATTTAATTCTCACAACTGTCTTTTTTTCCTGCATTTTTTTTTCTAGCCTCCGCCAAACCATCCATGCCCATATACCATCTGCCTCTCCTCATTTCTGGATACTTTCTCTTATTTCCTCTGGTAACCATTATCTTCTTCTTCTTTTTTTTTTTTTGCTGAGTTCAAATACATATTTCTTCTATTGTTTTATGTAATTGGTTTTGTGGTGTTTATATTCCACAGATGAGTGAAACCATTGGAAATCTGTCTTTCACTTTTGACTAATCTCACTAAACATAGTCACCACAAGGTCCATCAATTTTGTGCCAAATGCCACCACTCCATCCTTCTTCACAGCTGTGTACTATTCAACTGAATATATGTGCCACAGTATCTCTCTCAACCCCTCTGCTAAGGTCACTTGGGGTGGTCCCATGATTTGGTAATTGCAAACAGTGCTGCTAAGGTATAGACATAGGTGTAGACAGATCTTTTCATGTTAAATTTGTTGTGTTATTTGGATAAGCACCTAATAGCAGTATTGTTGGCTCCAATGGAATTTCCATTTTTATATTCTCGAGACATGTCCACGCCATTTTCCACAGGGGATGTACCAGCTTGAATTCCCATCGATAATGGATGAGTGCTCCTTTTTCACTGCAAAATTTCATTCCTCTTTTTCATATGGGCCATTCTCACAGGGGTGAGGTGGCATCTCTGTGTGAACGTCCTTCTTTTCCTAAAACTGTGTTCAGTGACAATGTGTTGGCAGTCTGAAAGCCAACACAGTGGGGGTATTTACACCATGGAAGTCAGCAAAGGCTGCAAATCATTTTTCTCACCAAGAAAGCCAGTTGCTAAATATTTACCAGGATGGCACTGGACTTGTTTCTCATGGAGTCAATATTCTAAGAGGGGAGCTAGACATCATAGGACTATGTAGAAAATATTTGATTACAACTGTGAGAAGTGTGGAGACACAGGGGAGCAGATAATGCTTAGGTAGAAAAGACATATTCCAAGCAGACGGAAAGTACTGTAAAGGCTTTAAGCAGAAAGGAAGATCCCAGTTGAGAGGAAATGGAAGCCTAGCTGGAATACAAAAAGTCAGGGCCAAGAACTGGAAGGGGATGGGAGGAGGAAGTGTTAAGGAAGACTTCCAAGGCTCTGACTGTGCAAATGCGTGCAAGGTGCTGCTTTTAATAAGGTAACAGGGCCAGGTCAGGGGCGAAAGGTAGAAGAAAATGATGCCAACTTAGGAAATATTGCATTTTAGTTGTCAGGGATAGGGTATTAGGAAGTGATATAAAGCTGGGAACCATTACACTTTGATGGTAAATAAAGCTTTAAGTGCAAATGAGATTCTGGTGAATAGAGAAGTACCTTGCAATTTAGAAAGAGTGGAGGACAGCAACTTAGAATCAGCCAAGTAAATGGAGTAGTCAGGGAAGTGGGAAGAAAGCTTAAGACTAAGGAATTCAAGAAAATAAATGTTTCAAGGAAAATGGAGACTTCAATAATGTAAGAATTGATAAAAGATCAAGCACAAAGAGAACTAAAAATGACCAATATGTTTTGAAATATAAATATCATAAGTGGCTTTAGAAAGAATAGAGTGATGGGCACAGAATCCAGGTGGATATGGATTGAGGAACTGGTGAAAGGTGACATGGAGGCAGAGAGTCTAGGTAAGTCTTTAAAGACGTCTGCTGTGAATGGAAATGAGAAAGAGGAAAGCAACTAGTTAGGGTCACGAGAGGTTATCGTACTTTCTTTTAAGATGGGAGTGGCTTGTCATGTTTACTCTTGATTGTATGGATTAAAAGGGAAATATTGATCAGA
The DNA here is from genome assembly GCF_964194135.1 of Talpa europaea. Lineage (NCBI taxonomy): Eukaryota > Metazoa > Chordata > Mammalia > Eulipotyphla > Talpidae > Talpa > Talpa europaea. The sequence continues at coordinate 25,668,943 of NC_140078.1, read as the reverse complement.
CAAGAAAGAGAAAGGGAAATTGGTAGTATATAATCACTGAGAAGTCAGGGTCCTGGGCCAACTTGGTAGGGATGACCTTGGAAAGCAGAAGGGATACAGGAAGAGAGAGCAGACAAAAGTGAACTTTCAGAGCAGGTGGTAGAAAGGTGGAAGTGCCTGCCAGTGCTTTCTCTCTCTTCCAGGAGGTCACTTAAAGTACTAGGTTCAGGGAGCTGGATATTTAAACAAATAGAAGATTCTAATAAAATGTGAAATGGCAGATAAAGTCATCAACTTTGGATTCAGACAGACCTGGCTCTCTACCACTTAATAACTTGTAACCTTAGACAAGAGGAACCATCTTTCTATTAAGTCTCATTTATTTGACAAACATTGAGCAATTATGGTTAACCAGCAGGAGTATACCTGAAATGCCAAACAAATCAGATAAAGTTCGTGAATTCAAAGACTTCACCAGCTATTGAAGGAGTAAAATGAGTCAGACAAAATTATCACAGCAGAAAAAAGAAGTAGGGTGAAGGAAAGCATTGGGTATTCCAGAATTCCATTCTAGTATGGCAGGGAGAGAGACAGAACCAACCTAGATAAAGTCTCAGTTTCCCTGCTGCAAAATGGGAAAAATCAATCAATTAGTTAATAATAAACTTTACATAAGGCAACATGGTATGGTGTCTATAGCACAACAGTTTACCAATAAGTTCTACTTTCCTTCCCTAGAAATCCTCCTAGTACAACCGGAACTATTAAGGAAATATATGCAAACTTGCCACTTACCACAAGCTTCCACTTTTTGCACAATTTTTACTTTCTCCATGTACCTTGAGAAATATTTTTCCCTAATAATGGCTAGGAGCTACTAAAACTGTCCCTGATAGCTAAAGTCCAACTTAGAAAAAATATATAAAACTAACAGTGTCTTATATAGAGAATTGTAGCCACAGCATATGCAAAGATTTCACAAATTTTATCTCTTCATTTATTTCTCTTTCATGATCATGAACAGATACAGCTGGGTCCTGGATGTTTGAATCCACAATTTCTTCAAATAAAAATGAATGTCCAATATACCTGTTAGCATCTGAACTGCAAAGAGATAGCACCCTATCTTTTTGATAATGAAGAAGATTAATAAACTCACATTATTAAAATGACCTGATCTGGCATCTCAAATGAAATCACCAAGGTTTTGATCCTTCACTGGATCCCTGTGGGATACCAATGTCACGTCTGAACTAACCTAGTGTTTCATTTATGGGAACAAAATAACATATTTAAGACCATATAGCAGCCTTGAAACACATGATCCCACAAAGGAGAGAAAGCTTTTCCCCTATAAATTCAAGGCAACTTTCTTTCACTTTGTATTGAATTTGAGTGGATCATCCCCAGTCCAATATTAAAGCAGTGGCACCCAACAGAACTTTCTGCAATCACGACCGTGTTCTCTAACAGCGCATGTGGCTACTGAGCATTTAAAATGCAGCTGGTATAGCTAAGAATCTGTATTTTGCATCTCAAATTTTTAATTCATTATTTAATTTTTTACCCCACATATACTCGCCCATCTGCTCTGGGACCAAGAATGCTATGTTTTCACATCACTGGTCAGATTCACAGGATCCATACAACATGGATCCCTATGTGGAAATTCCAAGCACAGGCTTCAGCAATTCTATGATGAATCACTAACAATGGGCATTGTCTTAAAGCTCAAGCATTTTGTAACTGCTTTTCTACATCTCCAAAAATAAATGTATGGAGGACTTTCAACTTTTCCCAGGACATGTACCTAGAGGCTACTACACCGGACAACACAGCTCTATAGTAAGGGATGGTGGGATTAAACTGTTTGACTAAACTAATTGGTGCCCACTGCCTTGAGCTGGGTTAGAAGTTAATCCCATTCATTCCACAAAGGGTAGTCACCATGTGTGATGTCTTGGAGCCCACCATTTTTATTTCCCAAAGATTAATGGCCCAATTCAACATGAAATCCTTTGCAGAGAAATCATATTTATAAATCTTACCTAGCACAATGCCATGTGAAAGTCACTTTGGAATAATCACCTTTGAAAGCTGAGGGGGGCTGTAGGGTTCATGCGTTTCAGATCCATATTTCACAGAAAAGACAGGGACTCAGGGCAGCATTTGCTTTGTTTATGGCAGTTATGAGCAGGGTCTAGATAGGCTGACCTATAGCCATTTTTCTACTGTAAAATTCACTCTCTATGCCACAGCACTCTATTTGGCCCATGGTGGCAGAATTAACTTCATTCTACATGAAGCTTCATAATCATTAACTTATTGCAGCTTCCAGTAAAGGATGATGTTACTGTGGAGGTCCAATATTTTACACTCACAAGTCTAAATGAGTCTAAAAGGTCACGTAAAAGAGGTAGGCCATCCTGCTGGGGACGGGGGCTGAGTGGAAGAGACCACATGCCCTAGTTAAAGCAGCTGCTGCTCTGCTCCAGTCAAATGTGGCCATGGACGTAAGTCGGCCAGTGCTGCTATACCATCAGATAAGAAATTAAGGTTTGGGGGCCTCCCTGGTGGCACAGGGGTTAAAGACAGAGCTAACAAGCTATCACCAGCCACTGCAGCATGAGTTTGATCCCCAGCCAGTCAAGGAGGTGACCCACATGGTGCAGCAGACATCTCCTGTCTCGCGCTCTGCTCCCCTCAGCAGTGTATTTCAGTAGATCAGCCTGTTCTGTTCCCCACTCTGTTTTTAAAATAAACCTTCAAAAAAAGAAATTAACTGGATCTTTCCAAATCTTTGAAAAAAAAAAGCCAGATTTATAGTCAAACATCCCAGATTTTGAAATGCTGGGCAATCATGTTTACATTTTTAATATGCAACGCAGGCTAAGCAAGGATTGTGAATGAGTTTGGCCTGTAGTTTGCACCTGTGGTACAGATTTATAAAGTCCAAATCACTGAAAATCAAAGCCTTCAGGATAGCTGGTGGTGGTGGCCATGTGTTCCCACACAGGCCAACTGATAGCTTTCAACTGCAACTGTGTCTCAGGGCTTTCTCACAGACTGGAGTCCATTGGTCTGGAGCTCACTTCTTTACCAAAAGGGGCTGGCAAAAGTACCCAGGATATAGCAGCCCCAGGGAAAGGTTGATTGGTGGGAACTGCTAGGTAAACACCACAGCATCCTCACCCCTCAATTGAGATAATTCCAGAATTCTCCAGTGGGATGCCGAAAGTGCAAGGTTAAAGGTGATAACTCACCCTTTATTGGCTGCCTTCCCTTTCCTGTCTCACTTCCCCACTGCCCTGCTCATTCTTCATGGGGCCACCTTCCAAATAAACTGCTTGACCTTCAGCCCTTGCTTTGGGATGAGCTTCTAGAACTCAACTGACAGAAAACAGAAACTTAAAAATGTATTCTCATGTTTTTGTTCTGATCTTAATTTTTTCCCTCTAATAGTAAAATATATCAGGGCTAAATTGTATGAAAAAATTTATAGCAGTCTAAATTTCCATCCACTCTAGAATTCTACATCTCAATATTCATAATACAGGGCTGACTACTGCCCTCTTGCATAATGAAGATATGCTATAGGAACAAATGTTCACTCAAAAATAGAATCCATTATGTATACCAGCAGAGCCAGTATTTTTTTTAGCATAGCAACTAGTTCTGCCCCATAAAACTTTTCATTGAAGCATCCACTTAAAACAGGTGTGTTTTTTGTCATAATGCAATATAAATTCCAGACCATGGTACATAAGTACGTGGACAGTTTTGCATAACGCTGATGAGAAATCTCATGCAAAATCAACCTCATCATAATATACATTGTCTATAAAAGGAAAATGAAATCCATAAATACTAATGGGAGAAACATGATCTTTTCTCCTCTCGAATGTATTCTTTGTTTTTCTGTTTTTTTGGTTTTGTTTTTTGTTCTGCACAGAACTGGGGTGTAGATCAGAGGAGCTGATGTGGGAGAGGATTCACTCGAGAAAGAGCGGGGAGCAGAGCAGGCAGAACCACTGAAATACACCGCTGAGGGGAGCAGCAGGCAAGACAGGAAAGGTCTGCTGCACCATATGTGGGTCAGCTCCTTGGCCGGGGATTGAACTCATGCCATGTTGGTAATGGCCCTGAGACTTAACCTTTAGGCCACCAGGAAGGCCCCTCAAATGTATTCTTTAGAAGTGACTAATACACAGCTTTCTGTCACACCTATCTATGATTTGGCTTTCTCTAGTTTCCCTTGTAGGTTTAGGTGTTGTAGTGCCAGGAACGGGCACAGAGCAGGTTTTATAGGATCCAGCAGACCGGGTAAAGGAGGAGTCAGAGTCCTTAGTGGCTTTTTGCAGGTCTTTTTATTGGGATTTACCGGGTACACAGCAGGCAGGGGTGCTGGGTGGCCGGGAGGCTGGCAGGCCTCCCAGCCCCCAGCAAGTCTTCACTCTATCTGAGTTCTCCGGGCCTTCTCTCAGCTTCTGCTTCTCTTGCTTCTCTCTCGGCTTCTCTTTAGGCTGCTGCTCGTTCTTGGCTTCTGCTGGCGTCGCCGTGACGCCGCCCTTAAAAAGCACAGTCTTAGCCCAGGTGAATCCCATCTACCAATGCCCACACCCTAGTCCAGGTGCCCGCCATCAGGCATGCATTCAGGACCGCAAGGATCCATCATCCATCCTGATGGCAGGAGGGCAGAAAAGCCTGACATTTTCTTTACCCTACAGGTGTCAGTAAGGGAAGGATTCCTACAAATTAATAAGCAATGTTATATGGATGTAATTTAAGAAGACATCATCTGCACTTGTATCCATAACACACATTTAAGTTGTAAAATAAAATAATAATAAAAAAATCATTCTTAAAATCACATCCACTTAATTAAGACTGTAGCTAATTAATCATGTATTGAATTTACACAGCAACTTGGTATGAAAGAAGATCTAAAAAACATAAATATAAAGGTTAATGCACAGCATTTGAAAGCTGCACACATATTCAGAAAGAATAAAACAAATAGCTAATGTCTGGGACATTCAGAGAATGGGAAATTAAATGAATTTTAATCAACTGAATATAACAAAAAATATCTATTTTGATTCAGTCTTGGATATTGAGGCTCATTCTAAAAAATGCTAGTAATTTCCTGCCTTCCTAAGTACAGAATAGGGAATATTAGTCAATCATAGCCAAATAATTCAGAACCTTGAAGGGTCTCAGGGTGCTCAAGCTAAGTATTACTTCTGATAGAAGTTATGCCATAGACAGGAAAGGTAGAGTGAATCCATCATCTCAGAAAGTTTACTAAATTAATTTGCGATGTCAGTTTGTATTCTATCACTGTTCACCTCAGCTGTACAGTAAAATTGAAGGAGAAACTCTCAGGAAAAATAATAACAGTTCCAATGTCCTGACCACACCCCAGAGTAATTAAAGCAGACTCTCTCGGTGTGAGGCCCAGGTATCTGCATTTATTGAAGCTCCCCCAGGTGATATTACATGTGCTGTCCCAAGTTATGAATCACTTCATGCTGTTGACATCTTACTCAAAAATGCAATATACCTATTAAGGTTTCTTTTCAGACAAATCTAAGGAAAATTACCTGTCAGGGAAACTTAAATTTACACATAAAACAGGTGCTTTAAAAAGTACTCTGGTGGCAACACCTGAGGGAGGTTGGGTGCAGGGGAGGAGGGAATCCTGTACTTCCAAAATATCAACAATAATATAAGCCTATGTTACCTCAATTTCAAAAAGAAATTACTTTTTAAAATATTTTTTGAAGATTTATTTATTTATGCATAAAAGAGCTGGAGCGCGAGAGGTGCTGGGGGGTGAGAGGATTCACCAAGACAGAGTGGGGAGCAAAACAGGCAGATCTACTGAAATACACTGCTGAGAGGAGCAGGGGGCGAGGCAGGAGGGTTCTGCTACACCATGTGGGTTGCTCGCTGGCCGGCTGGGGAATCGAACTCATGCTGCATTGGCTTGCAATAGCTTGATAGTGCTGTCTTTAACTCCTGTGCCACCAGGGAGGCCCCTTTAAATATTTTTAAAAAATAAAAACCAAAGTCTTGAGAGGCAGGACACAAGTCAGACTGCCTGGATTATACTCCTGCCTCTGCCTCCAACCAAATGCACAACAAGGAGTCACTACTCACCTTCTGGGTATGTCAGGATGCTCCTCTGGAACTGGGGATCATTAAAGCACAGTCCTCATTGACTTATGGAAATGGTTAAATGAGTGTGTGTGAGAGAGAGAGAGAGAGGGAGTGTGAGTGTGTGTGTATGTGTATGTGTGTGCGTGTGCACGCGCACTGCACATGCGCTTGCTTGTGTCTGAGACCAGGGGTTGCTGGAAAGCACCATATGTGTTTGCTATTATGGGTGATAATAGTAACAATGATAACAATAATTGAAAGATATGTGCCAATCAAATTACTGCATGTTCTAAGTACTTACAAAGAATGAGTATAAACGTCCTAAAAAATTATTGTTACAAGTTTTTGCCTTTTAAAATTATTTAAATAAAATAAACAATGTGAAAATAGGGAAAATAGAAAGAATAATTATAGTTTTTAGTTTAACTAGGTAAATGCTTCAATAACTTAACTGGCCATCTAATTTCATTTTGCCAAAAGGAAAAAATAAGTCTTGTTAGCTGATTAAATACAGAAAGAGCTTGACAAGGATCCCACCAAAAGGATCAAACAATCTGGGATTGGCAAGAAAATGAACTAGAGAATAACCAAAAATACCCACTTTATCTACAACATCTGTAATTCAAACAAAGGAACACAACATTATGTCAATATCAAGTATCTGGGAATTCTATTCACAACAAAGGCAAATGGGTTTTCCACACATCAGGAAATAAAAATTTGAATAATATTCAAAATGCATTTCCTCTACACCTTCCTCAATCCAGTGTCTCAAATTAATTTTGGTATCAAAAGTTACAAATGTCCCATTACAATTGCCTCATAGCATAGAAAGCATCTATTTTAATTTCTCTTATAAGACTGGGAAGAGCTAAATAGAAGCAACTCATAAAACTAAGACACAATTTTGTAATTACATCATATTAGGAGTAATGAACTTTGAATTAAAGCCAGGGTGTTTTGTATTTATAAAATCTGTTTTATATTCAAACTAGCACTGAGGTTGCTACTCACATGATGAATTGCTCTGATGGTGACATGAAAATCATATTAATGCACTTCTGCCCCACAAATAATTCCAAAGAAACTGCAACAATGCCATTTCATAATAAGCAGACTGATTTTAAAATACACTTTAAGATGTTAGACTTTGATTAGAAATTCTACTTAAAAAAAAAATCCATGAAGAAAAACTTCCATTCCTATGACATTTATTCTACAGTGTGTAAGCAATTATCTCATCTGGCTAGCAGGAGTTCACGGAGGGAAAAACTGGAGATTCATGGAAGTAAAAAGAGATAGTGTTAAGAATAAATCTGGTCATTGATGATTTAAATTATGCTCAAAAACACTAAAGTTTTAATCTTTGAGGATCTAGTCAATATGAAGGAGGAACCAACTGATGCCAACATAGCTGTGATAGTCCTAAAATGATTATCTTAGAAAAAGACACCACCAACCACATGGAGTCCAGTCCTTTAAATCAGACCTTTTCCAGACCTTTAAATCACCTTAAAGTTTATTCTGTAAGATGCTTCAAATTCCTAAGGGTCTAAGAAGCTTTCACCTATGATGGAGTTTTTATTGGTGAATTACACTCAGAGGAAAAATCTTCTAACCAATAAATCCCTTCTTATATCTTTCATGGTTCTGTTCCCAAAACATCATGAAATACATAAATAAATATCTTATTTGCCCAAACAGATCTACGCTTGAAAGCATTAGATCAAAAGACCACAGCAGAGTCTAAACAGAAAACAAGTCACTATTACCTTGAAGAAGAAAAAAAGATTTTAAAATGTACATAAATATATGGTCCCTGGCTTTTAAGACAGTACATTTCTGTTCTTTAACAATTACTTAGGGACATGGGCGAATTGTTTAGTCAGAGACTAATTGTTTATTATATGCCAATAATGGAAGTCAACACAATTGGACCTTGAGCTCATTATGCTCAGGACATAGCAAGGTAAAGACAAATACTGTGTGATATCACTTCTATGTAGAATCTAAAAATAGAAGGGAAAAATTCAAACTCATAGGAACAGAAAGAAAAGTGGTTGCAGAAACTAGGGGTGGGAGAAATAAGGAGATGAGAAAAGGCTGCAAACCTTTAGTTAGAAAATACTGATCTGAGGATGTAGTACATAATATATGGTAGCTCTAGTTGGATGTGCTCATTTACTCAATGGGGGAATCCTTTCACAATCTGCATGTGTATAAAACCATCTTGATGTATATTTTAATAACCTACAATTATTTTGTCAACTATCTCAGTAAAGATGGAATTTTTAAGATAAAGATAGAATAAAACAAAAATTAATTTTTACAAAACCACCATAAAGGATTGAGTTCAGAAAATTCCAGGCACAGTGCTAGACACTTCATGTATCACATTTCATAACAACTCTAAGAGAGTAAAACCCAATCATACAGATGAGGAAACCAAGGATTACACTGTTGAGATTCACCAGAGATTACTCATTTAATAAGAGATTGAGCCAGAATCCAAAACCACATCTGTGTGACTACAAAACTGGTTTTCCTTTTGTTTTTCTTTTAGTCATTGTATTATTTTTTTTATTGAGGTAACATAGGTTCACGACACTGTTTATGATTCAGAAGTATAAGTTCACATCTCTCTTCAGATGCATGTTACCACACCACACCCACCACCAAGGTGTTGTTAACTAGCTTCCTGCCTTCCAAGTTAGGACTGTTTAAAGAAAATTGCCATGATTTAAAGTATTCACCAAATAGCTTCCAATGCCTCTTACTAAATCCTTAATTAGGGAGCATCTCTATTAAGCTGTTAAATGTTAAGCATCTCTTTTGAGCAATTCCTATATAAGGATTCCAGTAAAGTCACTTTATTTTACAGGTAGTTCCAGAAGATATCAGGAGTAAGAAATCTGCACAGCAGGGGAAAGAAGGCCATAAAGGGTATGTTTTCAAGCCAGATATCATTGTGTGTCCATAGACTTAATCCCATTGTAAAGTTCTGGGGAAAACATATGCATGCACCTTTGAATTATCCCACACAACAGGTGACAGAGCTGGGGCTTTAGACATGGACTCTTTGGGGCGGGATGGTGCTAATTCCCAGGAACTTCCAGGCAACAGCAGTGGTGGAAAAGTGAGCTCTAGAGATGTGGGAAAGCAAAGGAAGGCAAGTGCTGGCCACAAAGGTACAACTCGTGACCTCTGGAGTACTAAGAAGAAGGCTACAGCTTTTGTGCCATGTCTGTGCTTCTTCAGTAATAAGGAAGAAAATTCAGGTAAGGGAAAAGACTTAGTCCACAAATACTGCCAGTTAGTTGGCTGTGTACTGCTCCAGAAAAAGAATAATCATCCCAGCACCCAGAAAGCAATCCTCACTACTATTTTGCTGTTTTCTAAGGTAATTTCAGGTATTATTTCAGGCTTTGGGAGAAGTGAATAAATAAAAATGAAGAGTTGATTTTCATAATTTACAACTCCATCAGTACATTAACAGTACATTCTGCCCCGACTGACCACACAAAACAAAAGTCAAAATTAATGTTTCTGAGATATACTAGGGAAGTATGTCTGAAAGAGGAAGCACTATTGTTAACAGATGATTAATGATTTGCATGGTGCCCACTGGTTCTTACTGAAAGTAGACTACTTTCTAAAAGGATATTCCCAGATTTTCTTGTGGAGTGTTACATTACATCAGGCAAAACACTTTTGAACTCTGGACTCTTATGCTGAAAAATGTTGTGATTTATGTAGATATTTAATGTTTAAACTTTGCTTTAAATTCCATATAGAAATTGAAGGTTATGATAAGAAGTCAGTTGCCAATAACAGAAACCTAAACATCAATGGGTACAAGGATCTCAACTGTTGCCTTATGCAAAAATCACAAGAGAACAAGATGGCAGATGGACTTGGGGGTGGAGCAAATCCCTCCTGTCCTTAGTCCCTAGAAAAGTCTGAATATGCAGGCATAAATTTATGCTTATAACCTAGGACCGAGGATAAACAGAAAGAGCTGCACATGCTAAATCAGAAAGCATAAGAGGCAGATGACAAAAGGAATAAAAATGAAGTTGGAAATGACATCCAGAAGCCAATGGGCATGTAAACCCAGGGGTGGATATATGGGTCATCCATACCCGGCGACGGAGGTGTCAGCTCTAGTAGTGCGAGGGAAGCTTCAACTCAGGTCAGCTTACAATCCCTGCGGCCAGCTCCCTGATCCTCCACACCCTGAGCCAGAAGAAAGCCACAGAGACAAGAAGCCAGCACAGCTGGCTCCAAACAGGAAGAAGAGGGAGCTGTGAACATATTTCTACCCACTTGAAGAAATTAAATTTAGAGCTCCACCTGGGGCGAGAAATCCCATACTGCTAAAATAATAACGAGGATGCAGAACAATGCTATTTCATTAAAAAAATAAAAATAAAAAAAAATAAAGGTGTTACCTTGCATCCTCCTGTGAGGACACAAGAAACAGCAACCTGCAACAGGGCCCACACCAGAGTCTGACGGTGCTCTCAACCTAATCTCAGGCTTCCAGTCTCCAGAACTGTGAGAAATATATTTCTGTTCTTTGTAAACTACCAGGCTGTGGTATTTTCATATAGCAACCCAAATGCACTAAATCAATTGCACATGGTTATAAACCTAAGTAATAATGATGATGATGTGGAGGAAAGACCTTAAATAAAGCAAAAAAACAGCCAACAAACCCTGAAATAGAAATATATCAAAGTTTAAAACATCAAGGTCTTTTGTTATGCAGAAGTTAATACCTATGAAATTCAAAGACAAGACGAAAATATTTGCAACATCTATAATATTAGTGCAAGAATTAGCATCTAGAATACAGAGAGCTCTCCATACAAGGCCAAAGGACAGTAAGTCACAGCAAGCAGAAATGACCCATATCTATGGGGAAATATACAGTTTATAATGCCATTTGCCACAACATGGATGGAGCTAGAAGGAATTATGCTCAGTGAAATAAGTCATCAGAAGGAAAAAGAAAAATATCTGATGGTTTCACTTATAGGAGGAATATATGGAACCAAATAAGACATCAGTGTAAAAACAATAATAACAGTACAAATACAACAAAGCAAAAATGGACAATTATAAATCCTGCAGGGGAGGAGGAGGGAGAGGGATCAGAGGGAGGGATGGAGAGAGGGAGGAGCACAGGGGACTGAGGTGATGGTGCACAGTGCATTGGGGAAGGAAACTCTATGGGGACTACACCTGATATACCTGAGAGGGGGAGGGGGGGGGGTGGGAAGCAAACATTGTTTAAAAACAAACAATAATGTAAAATAAACAATGATGTAAAATTAAAAAAAACATAATTTACTAGCAAATCAAGTGATGTAGCACAAGGCTACAAGTTTGCATCTGATTGGCAAAATTAAAGTATTTCCTAATAGTGTATCAGTGGGGTTGAGTGAAAAGTTCCTCTCACACAAGATTGGCAGGGTTTTAAAATGGCACAACCATTAACTAAAATTTGGGATATGTATAGCCTTCAATCAGCAATTGTACTTTGGAGAATTTACCTCAGGGAACCCGTGACCCATATACCCAGAGAGGGAGACACAGGGCTGATTATTATAGGATTATTTTCTGTAGTCCCCAATTAGAAAGCAATACCAAGAGCCCATCGATGAGGAGTGTTTACTGTTTCAGAAAATTTAGTAAACCATCCATGGGATATGATAGAGCACCATAAAAGAAGAGGTACAGTCACATGTACTTCCATGAAAAGTTCTATAGGTCACATTGTAAAGTAAGAAGCAAGTTTGTAAAACAATAAAAATAGCATGATGTTCTTTAGAATATAATCGTCGATATAAATAAAATAAAATGAAGTATTTCCATAGTTTTGCATACACAAATTTATTTAAAAAGGACCTGGGAAGAGACCATGAAACTGTAACCAGTAGTTGATGCTAGAGACAGCCAGGGACAGGGAGTCAGTGGCAGGGGGAGCTTAAGGATATTTAAACTATTTGACTCTTTTACCAAAAAAAAGTTATTTATACATTATCCACAAAATTAAAAATGAATAAAATCTGTAACAGGAGAGAGAGAAAGTACTAGGTGTCATTTAAAATGTGCATTTTTCTTCCTATTACTTTTTTAAATTTAATTATGTTTCTCAATCCTATCTGCCTTCTCCCTTCCCCACCCCAAACTCCTGTTTTAGGGGTACAAGGAAGAGTTTGGTGAACTGTACTGAACTTCCTGGATCTGGACTAGCAGTGACTAGTTTTATTTTTACTCCAACCTTGGCAATGAAGCAGGGCATCAAGTTGCAAAGCAAAGGCTCACTTTGTTTCATATTCTAGCAGGATAGGTTTTTATTAGCTCTTTAACATTGACCCCTTTTTTCCTCTTTAGCTTCCCTTTCAAAATTGGGATGCAGATTCTTCCTGTAGTTCACATGGTTTTCATGGCTAACACTTCCAGGGTTGGTTTCTGGTCCCAATATGGTACAGCTTCAAAGAAAAGTCAAAGCCTAATATAGGCAGCCTCTTCAATACAGAGCCTGTGCAGAAGCCCCTTTTCACACAATTATAGACAACAGATCCTATTCTTGTGATGCATACTGACATTAAAAAAAAAAAAACACTGTACTTCAAATAATCATATTCAAAAGCTCATTTTTGACTAATTACAATCAAATAAGATTTATAGAGTAAATAAGATTTATAGAGTCAGCAAAAAAGACAGAAGGATAATTAAAATAAGTTGAGAGCTGGAACCAACTATAAGCAATTATTCCTTAAGATGATCTTCATATGTATCTTCTTCCACTCATTCCAAATATCCTTTCACTGTTACACCAAAGCACATTTTTGCTAAAAATTACATGCTGGGTATGGTTTTTAATTCCAAAGTCTTTCATCTGTTCAGTCTGTCTGTCTTCTTTGCCACCTATTATTTCCATGGTGACAGACCAAAGAAGTCAGTATGTCATTGTCACGCAGGGAAAACTCAGTGGATTGAAATAGGTGGCTCTGGCACGTGGTATAATTTAACCAAGACAGTAAAGGGGATAGGCATAAGTTTTGCATAATGTGAGGATTTTCCTTCAGGGCTACAAAAAAGAAAGATCTTGCAACAATATTCTTGACCAAGAGCTTCTTAAAGCTACTTGACTAGTCTCTGAAGAGAAAGGCTTCAAGAAGTTATGAATTAGGCCACTTGGTACAGGTTTCATTGACTGTGGAGAAGCCCAAAGGGAGATGAGAAGAATATAACAAGACACACCAATGCTATCTTCTAAGCCCATGGGAAACACAGCATCACAGATAATCAAGAGAGAACCATAAACATGTATTTCTTTTAGAAGAATATCTATAATGCATGTCATAGATCACATTAAGACTAATTGTCAGGAAAGATATTTTAAAGAAAGTAGACCTCTAGAGCCTCCCTTGTGGCACAAGGGGTTAAGACACAACCTATGAAGCGATCCACAGCCACTGCAGCACTGGACTTCGATCCCCAGGCCAGGGAGCTGACCCACATGGCGCAGCAGACCTCTCCTGACTTGCCCACTGCTCCTCTCAGCAGTGTATTTCAGTCAGTCTTCCTGTTCTGTTTCCCATTATCTCTGATGAATCCTTTCACCCCACCCCTCACCCCACACCTCTGGCCTACAACCCCAGTTCTTGTATGCACAAATAAATAAATATAAATCTTTAAAAAAAAAAAAAGTAAACCTCTAATTACCATAATGATTCTACTGTTCATTCAGCTACCTTCAAATGATCTTATGCAAAATCATGTACTCAAAGCTTAATGTGGTATCCCTCATTGTGAGCTCTTTTCTTGGAGCAGACGGTTACTCTAACATTATCACTTAAGGGAGTTCACCTCCTAGAAAAGGATGCGTCATTCATTCTTGTTCCAGGACTGGGCTTAAAGCCAGAATAAGATGACAAACTAGGAAGCATGAAAAGTTTAATGTTTTTCTTAAATCCTCCCATCTTTTAGGTAATGATATATGATCACTTACTAAAAAATAAACCTGGCAACTCTGCTCTATGACAGAGGAATAACTGAAGTATCTAAAAAGTAAGAACAAAATTTACCATCTCTTCGCGAGAACTATAAGATTAATCTCCATGACAAGAAAAGCAATAAGGAAATAAAAATAATTGCTAACACCTTTATTTGTTTCAATTGGTCATAAATAGCATTATAACTATGAAAAACTGGTTGGTATAAAGAAATTGAGAAAAAATTTCCTGTTTTAAAATTAAGCATGAGTCAAAATACTGGCTTCAAGGAACAATAGAGATGCATTAAACAGCCTTCAGTCCTAAACCTTCTCTCTTAAGCAACAAAATATTTATGATTGGTCTTAGAGAGAAGCTTAACTGAGTTGCCATGAATTATTAAAAAACCCCAAAATATCTTCTGTTGCTTTTATAGACGCTTGATTTACAAGTTGAAAAATAAAACTGACAGTTTAGTTTCTTGTACAAATACCCAACCTTTAAAAATGCTCTAAGCATTATAAATATATCTTTCATGAATATAGCCTCAACAGTGTAAAAATAGCCTTTAGAAAGAAAAAAAATAAGCCTCGTTCAAGCCATTGTTTTATACATAACAGCAGGAAACCAAACAGAATGTCAAAGACAAAGTGATTAACACACCCACTAATAAACATGAGCATTAAGTATGAAATCTTATTCAAACACACTTTTTGACATTCTATGTTTTAGCTCCATATCTTTGACCAGAGATAATTCCAGAGCATCAACATTCAGAAAGTAACCCCTGACAGACAAGGCTAAAATTTGCCTTTTGGAAAACATGCAAAAGCCCCACTCAGGACTGGCTTTAGAGTTCAGACATTACTTTCAACACCTTCAGAGTGTTTACTCTTAAGTATTACCTGGACCCCAAATGTGTTATTCACAGGGCAAGTTCCATATCACTGCTTACAGGTAAAATTAAGGTTGTCCCAAAAGCAGAACTGAGGTGGTCAATCTCCAATAACTTTGGGTTCCAACATGGGGTTGTGAAAGAGCTATCAGCACTCCACAATTAAGTTTCACCTTCAGCAGTAACTATGCAGATATTTTGTGGATTTCAACATATAGTTAGCACTGTCAAGAAACTCTATTCTTTCTCTCCAAATACCAGAACTTAGAGGGACAAAATATTCTGTATTATGTGGTCTTGAAAGTTTAAAACACAGAACTGTGGCACTGACACTTGAAATAATAACCACTCTCTAGGAATATTCTTGTCTAAATGCTCTTTAAATTTCAAATAAATAAAGTTCTGTAGATAGTCTTCTTTTTTAATAATTCAACATGAATCATCTCAACTGTTTTCATAATAAATAAGATCATTTATGATATGGTGGTCACAAAGTTAAAGGGGGAAGAAATTCCTGAAAAGTTGAAGGTATCTTACTCTTGATTTTCTAATATAAACAAATGATCAAGATCAAGTTCCCACCAAGTCTGGGAGAACGCTTAGTAAACAGCAAAGCAGTGAAAGAAGAGAAAGCCAGAGTCACAGACATACGGTCAAAAGTGCCTTCATCGTTCTTTATGGATGAAGTTGGGAGGAAGTTGGGATGAGCAAGGGAATTAAATCAGTAATACCACTTACTTCTACAATAAATTATTTCACATTTCTTTGTTCTTGTCCTAAAAACACTTTCTAGGATATAGCACATCTGATATTTCAAACCAGAGTCCTTGAAAAATCATAAGACACTTCTGCCTCACATTTGCTTTAATTTGGAGAGCCTGACAAGATGGTGCCACAGTAAAGACGCCAGGCTCAGTGCGCCTCCTCCACGGACAACCGGATCACAGAGGAGCAGTTAGTAATCCCTGAAGGGAAAATAGAGATGACCACAGCACATTCTAGGAGCAATGGCCCGGTGGAAAGGGGTAGGAAAATCTTTGAGTGAACTGTGGTTATAGTGACCCCGGGGTGGTACAACCCACAAGAGAGAGGGGCAGCTGCTGAACAGAACCCCCTACAGTTGCTGACTCGGGACACATGCCAACACTGGGGTCTCATGAGATGCAGCACTGGATAAAGGGGTACACAGAGTTGGCACCCAGGATAGAAGAGGCACTGTTTGAAAGTTACAGGAGCTAGGGTGCAGATGGAGGATTCCTGGCTTAAACCTGAAGTTCTCAATATAGCACAGTTGGAGTCTGAATCAGCGAGTAGGAGAAACAGGTCAGATCACCTGTTTCTTCTCATAGAAAAGGCTACTCAAAATCCAGGCTGAGATAGTCAAAACACTTTGCCAAACCCACCCCCACTTCAATGCTAAAACCAAACAACAAATGAACCCTTGCACAAACTAGAATTTAAGCACCTAGCAATAATAGGAGCAAATACACAGAATAAGGCTCTGTGCTGGAGAAGAGCACCAGCAGCCTGTGACTCCTTATCAACTATTAACCATGCGCAGCACTGCATCTAGTGCTCAAAAATAGCCTGCAGTGGAAGCAGACAGGAAACTGTAAGAGACACTAAGAAAGAGAGCTGACCAAGGGGAAAGGATCATGGTGGATCCCCAGCATAGCTCTGGGACACACTAGAGGTGATCCTAGTGCCCCAGGATCTATACCTGTTACCCCTCATTGGTTCCAGTTCTTCCATTACTTCAAGGTGCAAAGGCAAGAAGAGTCTGAAAGTCTCTAAAATTAAAACTAAAACTGAGGAGACAGGAGAACATAGCACAAATGCTGAGGCAGCAAAAAGAAAAAGAAAAAAGTTAAAAAACAACAACAACCGGAGAGAAGTCTGGATCCAGCAGAACTGCAGAACACGACGGAGAGGAGTCCAAAGTATCAGTTATAACAATGCTTATGAAACTCAAACAACACAGGATATAAAACAGCAGCAGAATAAAGAAAATATGAGGCAACTACAATTAGAAGTAACAGAGCTTTATAGAAATACTATAAACTGAATTAAGGTTCTCTTTAATTAGAATCTTCAAAGAAATCACAAATGAAATAAATACATTTATGTAGATAAGACAAATGCATTGCAAATCAGCAACTAATTGGAAAATGGAAGACAGACATCTCATGTCTTACCTTGTTTTGATCTGTCCAGTAAAAGAAAAATCCCTGAGGGTCAGTCCTCAAAATAATTGGAGTGACGATAGTGGAGTCCTAGAAATGTTAGAATAAACACATATATTACTCAGCATTCAAAAAAGATAAACACATGCAATTTGCAGCAACATGGATGGCGCTGGAAGGGATCATGCTCAGCGAAATAAGCCAAAAAGAAAAAGAAAAATACCGGATGGTCTCACTCATAGCAGGAATCTAGAAAACTTAAAAAAGGGACCAGGAAAATGAATAACTATAAGAAAGTGAAAATCAAAATCAACAAAAAACTATGAACCAGAGACACTTTTAGGGGGGCGGGGGCGGGAGGGGAGGGATTGGGGTCAGAATGGGGGGGCTGCAATTGTATGGGGAATATAACAATAAAATTTATTATTAAAAAAAAAAGAAAAAAAAATCATGAAAATGTAAAAAAAATAATAATAATAAAAAAATAAACACATATATCACTGTGGAAGTCACTTAAAACAAGTAGTAATTGTTCAGCATTTCTCCAAGGTCATCAATTACTAATAAACATTTCCAAAATATTAGACATGGTATCTTGAACTTCATAGGATTATTAATTACATAACTGGGGCACTTCACCAATAATTAAAATATGTGGCTATTATATGTAAAGGAAAAGACCAGTGATGCATATATTTACCAATTAGGACAAGTTTTTAAAGGCATTAAAGGCATTGACATGTTTCTATTTAAAAGCTATATTCGGCCTCCCTGGTGGCACAGGCCTGTGCTGCTGTCTGCAGCCTCTGCAGCACAGGTTCAATACCAGCGGCCAGGGAGATACCCACATGGTGTGGCAGACCTCTCCTGTCTGGCCCACTGCTCTCCTCAGCAGTGTATTTCAGTTAGTCTGCCTGTTCTGTTCCCCACTCTGTCCCTGGTGAATCCTCTGACCCTCCAGCTCATCTGGCCTGTAGCCCAGTTCTTGTATGCATGAATAAATAAATCTTTAAAAACAAACAAACAAAAAAAACTATATTTAGGTTTCCAAATAATTGTAATACATTGTAATGTGTACATCATTACATATTTTTTTCTGATGGAAATTATCCAAAATCCACTCCTAAAGATAATATATTAAATTACATTTGTTCTGTAAAATGATTTTTAATTGTACTAAAGAGAGTAAACATAGCATTTGGGCATTGCAGTTTCCAAGGTAACAGTCAATAAGGCCATCTTTCTACATATTCAGGGAAATACACTCAAAATTTTTGTGAATTTAAATTTCACACAATAAAATAAAACATCATAGATCGTCTTCCGAATTTAAAGCATGTACATTATAAAGCAAAAACTGCATGCACTGTGATTATATTAAACATTTCTAAAATATGTGTTCTTTCTTTTGGCTATTTTCAGAAAGGCATACCATCTGCACAACAAAATACATGAAACTGGATATGAATTTTTATACTAAAATACTTAGGTCTTTGCAGGAATTGCATATTTTAAAGAAACATAAATTACCAAATTATTCAACATTTTCATATAAATTGTTACTACAGTATGTCATATCCTCTATCTGATCTATCTTCTATCTGTCATATCCTCTATCTATAATGACAATCAGAACTTGCAGAGATAATTTTGGAATTTGGGATTGTTTTTCTGATGGGTAAAGCAGATTGATGCTTTTAGGGTGCATGTTAAGTTTTATTGTAAGAACCAAGTTCTTTAGTCTGTTCCCTCTCCCTGCCTCATTCACATACCATGACTGAAAAAAAAAGAGAGAGAATAATAACGCCTATCTCAGAGGATTTTTTTGTGTGTGTGAGAACTGAGTAGGATAATTTGGGTAAAGCACTTGGACCAACACTTTCCACATTTTTTTATTATTATAGTAGATTGTGTTTGAAAATTGACTTATGAAACATTAAATAAAAGTTTGTCTGACATTCTTTGTTATTGTAGTAACATAAAATAAAATCTACCATTTTAAGTGTAAAGTTCAGTGGCACTAAGTACATTCACAGTGTTGTACAACCATCACTACCATTCATCTCCAGAACTTTTCCATCTTCCCCACTGAAACTCCACATTCATTAAACACTAACTGCCCACTCCCTCTACTCTCCAGTCCTGGCAATCATCATTCTATATTTTATCTCCAAATCTGAATACTCAATGTAACTCATATAAGTAGAATCAAATAATATTTGTCCTTTTGTGTCTGGCTTACTTCACTTAGCATAATGCATTTAAGTTTGATCTGTAATGGGGCTTATATAGGAATTTCTTTTTCAAGGGTGAATAATATTCTGTTGTGTGTGTGTGTGTGTGTGTGTATCCCATTTTGTTTATTCATTCACTCTTTGAAGAATATCTGTGTTGTTTCCAACATTTTGCTGTTATGACCACAGTCTACAACTATCTGTTTGAGCCTCCTTTTAAGTATATTCCTAAAGTGGAAGAGCTGAATTACATGACCACTCTGTGCTTAATTTTTGAGAAACTGTCCTTCTATTTAATCCCAATAATTAAGATTTACTCTTCACATACAGTTTGAAAAAAACATATTTTTCAGACACAAAGATGTCAACCTACTTTACCTCAACAAACATCATTAAGAAAAAAAATAATTAAAATTTTTAAAAATCTTTTACAAGGATTGTGCTATTGTATAAAACTTCAGCTGGAGTTATAAATTTTCAAGTTAATTTTAAATGTCAAAATAAAGGACATCTGGAAACAAATTTGCTATTATAATGAAAGAATAAATTAAAATGTATTTTAGGTTTCTTCTATGAATTACCTGCATAAGAGTTCAGAGCAATATTTCCAATAAGTCATAGCAATATTTTCAACTGTCTTATCACCTACTCTTCTAGATTTGAGCAAAACAAAAGCTTCCCACAGGCTTCCCACACCACATAACCCCACTTCCACGTGAATTTGGAATCAAGCTGTAGGTAGAACTTATTCTCAGGTAAGTTCCTTATCAGGGCTGACAAGAGTGTCTGACAAGATTCTACCAGAAAATCTAGTGATAATTCACAGCAAGAATCCCAAGACAATCAAACATTTAAGTTAAAAGAGTAAAACTATTCAAATGTATTATGTCAGAACACTGAACGAGGCTGCTTCATGTGTTTCAAATACTGTTATTTTTAGTTTATTCCTTCTCCTCCTTCAAAATTAAAACCCTTTGTTCAGTATTTTCTTGACCCGATTCTTCCGGCCGTACTTCCTCTGTTAAATGAACATTTATCTCAGCTCCCTGCCTGCTTCCTCCATAATCACCTCTAACATTCCAAGATCAGCTGGAACTTGGCATTCTTGCCACGCAAGGCAGGCTTTGACCCAGAAATACATGAATATCCATTTTTAATTCCACCTGCTTTTTTTTCCCACCTCCCACATAGCTGCCAAGTGTCTATATTCTCTCCATATCAAAGTAGCCACTCAACCCACATCTCAAGTGTTCCTACTCGTCAGAACATATGCTCTAGTTTGAAGTTTAAACTATATGGTCATCCTTCATTTCCAAGGCAACTGAAGATGAACTGTGACTCGCAGCATTTTATTGCAGAACAATGGAGAAAACTCCTAGATTTTTTTTTGTAGCCTTTTTTCTTCCATCAGTATCTAAAAGATACACATTCCACAGATTTTGTCTTTTTCAAACTTTTGGGTACATCAGATTTTCTGGAAGGGCTTGTTAAAACAAAGATTCTGGATCCTTTCCCCTCATTTACCAGGTCTAGGATAAAGTCTGAGGATCTGCAGCTCTAAGAAGCTCTCAATGCTGGTGCTGCTGGTGCAGAGACCACACTGATATCCGTGCATAAGCCTACAATGGGTGTAGCTTTTAGTTTTTTAAAAGATAAAATGTGAAAATAAAGCAAATGATTATTTAAAAAAGAATAATATACCCTAAAGAAACTGGAAGGAAATGACAAAGCACAAGTCCCTCCCAATACCAGAATATTCTTTATAAAAATCCCTGACAGAAAAATCAGACACATCCTGAACATCTGTTCTGAGTCTATCACTGCCATAGGAACCTTAAGTAGATTTCCTCATTTAATACTTATACTAATTTAAAAGTCAAACACTATTAATATCCTCAACTATACAAATAACCCAAAGTCTGGGTTAAATAACTTTCCCCAGGAAACCCAGCTAAGCTTCAAGGGAAGCACTGGAAATTAAACCTTTATGTACATCAGCACACCAGTGTTAGTCAACATTTCTTCACTACTCCCTGCTAAGGAGCCTTTTTATATATTTATTTTCCTAAACATCCTTCATGAAATTTTAATACCAGAGTTATTCTGAATAATATCAATTTATATGTTGTATGTGTGTACATGTATGCTTCATGCAAAATTTTCTAAAAAGAATAAAAAGATGTTTTTGTCCATCAAGAGCTTTTTTTTTTTTTTTTCATTTTTTTGGAGGTCATTTGGGCCCAATTGAGAATGAAAGCTCTGTGCTGTGCTGTCCAATGTGGGCTCACTAGCCCCCTGTGGTTACTGATCACTGGAAAGTATGTTTGACTGAGATGGTCTATGAGAATAAAAACAAGAATGCAAAATATTTCATTAATAATTTTTGATATTTTTTAAAACATATTGGGTTAAATAAAAAAGTTATTAAAATTCATTCCACCTGTTTATTTTCCCACCTATTTCTTTTGACTTATTTTGATGTGATTTCTAGAAAACTTTAAAGTTCCTACATGATCCAACTTATATTTCTGTTGGGTTATTCAGGTCTAAACCTTCATGGGACAATAAGTTTTCTTGTTAACAAGGAAATCTCTTTAACAAAGCAAACCTGGTCAGCTTATTCCAGTTAGAAAGTTTTGATTTTTTTTCCATGTTAGCAGCTGCAATCTCATTTTAACATCTAAGTGTTAATATATACTTCAAACATCTAAATAGAGGCATCACGTTGCACCCCTACACCAGGTTGAGCTGTGTTATGGGCTAAACTGTGTCCCCCTCCCCAATACTTAAGTCCCAACCACAATATCTCAAAATGTGATGTAAGAGAGAGGGTCTTTGCAGAATAATTAAGTTAACAGGAAGTTATGATGAGTCCTGATCCCATATGACTGGTATCCTTATAAAAAGAGGAAATTTAGACAAGGGCACACATAGAGGGAAAACTCAGGGAGAAGTTAGTGAGTTATAAGCCCAGGCAAGAGCCCTGGAACATAGCCGTCCTCTCTGGCCCTCAGAAGGAACCACCTCTACCAACACTTTGTTCTCAGACTTGCAGCCTCTAAAACTGAGAAATCTCTGTTCCTTCAGCAACACAGTCTATGGTACTGTTATGACACCCTTAGTCGCTGAAAACAAGTGATAACCTTAAACCTTAAGGCTAATATGAAGGCCTGGTTCACATATCCACAGCACGTCCCTTGAGGCCATTGTCAGAAAGTCTCTTGGCCAATGTTGACCAAAATACTGACTACACAATCAATCTGCACCCTTACACTATCACAAGAGAAAGCATGTGAATCTGGTTGTGCACTTCTAAACTAATCAATATCACAGAGTCAACAAGAAAAAATAACAAGTGATGTTCCAGAGGGATTGCCCAAGACTTGCATCAGGAAGCAGCAGAGCCAAGTAAAACAAATACATACATTGGGGTAAAACAGCTTATATAAAGTGAAACAAATTCTAATAGTCACAGGAAAACAGATAGGATGTCCATCAAAGGTCAGCAGTGTGGTCCTGACTCCAAGACACACACACACACCCCACACACACACACACCACACACACATACACACACACACGCGCGCGGCAGCCTTATGGTGTTAAATTAGAATCAGTGAAATAAAAATTCTATGTGGGTCAGTGTTGATGAGAATTTTCTTCCAAGTGGCTATCCAGCCTGAAATTTCCCCAAATAAAGGAAAGCAGAGGAGGTAAGAAGGCCCATTCAAAAGAGGATGTAAAGCAATGGAGAGAAGCACCATCAAGCAATGTGCCTTTTACCGATAGGTATGAAAAACTCTTTTAACACATCACAGGGAAAAGGTAGAGGCATGGCTATCCAACGCCACGAAAGGAACTTCAGATACCTGTATTTGGGATACAAATGAAAGCCCAGCTCCCCAATTAACCAAGGTGCTTATTGTTTAGTGGTGGCAGCAGATGAGTAAACCAATCATTTCAATAAGAACTAGCTCTGATGGGTGTCAAGTGCATCTCACTGTGATTCTAATTTGCATCTCCCTGATAACTAATGACTAAGGATGTTGAACATCTCATATGTTCATTGACCACATGGTATGTTTGTATACGTGGGTGTGCGCACAGGTACATACAATAACTGAACGCTTTCTGAATTAAGATTTAATTCAGTGGTTTAAAGTTTAATCAGTGGTTCTCAATTGGGCAATGTTGCACTTTAGGGAAATCTTGGTGATTTTGGTTGTCACTCTGAAGGTTTTTGCTCCCGGCATGTGGTGGACTAAGGCCACAAAACAGCTAGCTGGCCAAAATGTCCACAATGTTTTGTTAAGAAATATGGTTTTCATGGCTTCCTGTTGACTTTATGATAAAGTCAGCACCTGAAGCAGTATATGTACAGACCCTTGCCACCCTGTCAGCATTACCTGTGTTTCCAAGCTCCCCACTTGCTTATTCTGCTTGGTCCACAAAGACCTCTCCTCAGAATGCCCCTTTGTGCTATTCCCTTAGCCTGACACATTCTCCCTGTTAGGATGGCCTAAGTCCTACTTATAACTCAGATCTTTCTATAAAAAGAACTTCTCCAGAGAAACCATCCACACTTCTTACCAGTTGTAATGAAATAGTTACCCCCCCCCCTTTGTTCAGCATCTCTCTCCCCCATAGGATACAAGGGCCATGGGGCAGAGACCGAATCATCTATCATTATAAATCCACGACATCAGCAGAATGTCTGCTTATAAGCAGCATCAATACATATTTAAAGTATGAATACTGAATGGATGGATAGCTACTGCAGGAAAAGAAGTGAGACAAATTCTGCAGTACCTTGGCAATAGAAATCTCAAAGCAGCGGTAAAGGCTTGGGAGGGCAGAGCAGCCATGGGTGGGATGTGAAGAAAAGGAGATATGAGTATAAGCTACACTTTCATTATGGAGAGGAGTTAAGGGAGAAGGTAATAAGTAAAGGAGGAAGTAGGGTTGGATTTTATGCTGGAGTTTTTATGACTAAAGGCATATTGATAGGTTTATAGAAGTACTTCAACAAAGACATTCACAGATACTGTCAAAGATGGGGGATACTAACAAAGCCAGGAGTCAAAGGAAGTAAGGAGCAGGCACCCCAGAACACTGAGAAAGTGCACTGCTATCCCAGGGACAGGACAGATGAAAGAATGCAGGGGCGCAGGATACTACACTATGAGTGGGGAAGGGAGGAAGTCAATACCAGTATCCCAGGGACTTCTATTTCCTCTCTACAGAGGGAATAATGCAGGTGGAAGTTTTATTATGAGTAATAACTTTATCAGTCTTTAATCTGATGTTTTTCTAATTTTAGCAATAAAGTTCATATATTCATTTTTCTATATGAATCATTGCATGATAAAATTTTTTTTTATAATTTATCAGTCTATTATCCTGTGACATCCAACCCTTTTGGGTTTCTTTAAGAAATTTTCACCATTAAAAAAAAAAAGAAATTTTCACCATTGAGAATGATATTGGCTATGGGCTTGTCCTATATGGCCTTTATGAGGTTAAGGTACCGTTCCTTACTGTTCCTTGTATCCCGAGAATTTCAAGTGCCTTTATCATAAATGGGGCTTGTACTTTGTCAAAAGCTTTCTCAGCATCTATTGATATTATCATATGGTTTTTACATTTCTTTTTGTTGATGTGTTGGATTACGTTGATTGATTTTCAGATGTTGAACCATCCTTGTGTCCCTGGAATAAATCCTACTTGGTCGTGGTGAATTATCTTATGGATAATTTGTTGGATTCTGTTAGCTAAAATTTTATTGAGGATTGTTGCATCAATGTCCATTAGAGAGACTGGCCTATAGTTTTCTTTTTTTGTGTTTTCCTTGTTTGGCTTTGGTATTAGTGTAATGTTGGCTTCATAGAACGTGTTTGGTATTATCCCCTCCTTCTCAATTTTTTGAGTTTATGAAGGATAGGCACTAGTTCATTTCTGAATGTTTGGCAGAATTCATTTGTAAATCCATCTGGTCCTTGGCTTTTGTTTTTGGGGAGGGTTTTGATCACCATTTCAATGTCACTGCTTGTAATGGGTCTGTTTAAGTGTTCTATTTCTTCTTTATCTAACTTTGGGTGATTGTAAAGTTGTAGGAATTTGTCCTTCTCTTCTAGATTGTTGAATTTGTTTGCATATAACTGTTCACAGTAGCCTGCACCCTATGTTTATAACTGCATTATTTACAATAGCTAAGCTATGGAAACAACCCAAATGCCCAAAAATAGATGACTGGATCAAGTAGATGTGGCACATAAACACAAGGGAATATTACTCAGCAATCAAAAAAGATAAATTCATGCAATTTGCAGCAACATGGATGGAGCTGGAAGGGATAATGCTCAGCGAAATAAGCCAGAAAGAAAAAGAAAAATACCTGATGGTCTCACTTATAACAGGAATTTAGAAAACCTAAATAAGGGACTGGGAAAAAGACTAATTATAATAAAGTAAAAATCAAAATTAACAAGCAACTATAAACCAGAGTCACACTATGGGGCTGAAGGGGGGGAGGAGAGAGTAGGATCAAGACAAGGGGGGTTGGGAATTGTATGGAGACTAAAACCAAGATGAAAATGCATACATTATGCAAAACTGAAAAATGTTGTAAAAAATATATAAAATTTAAAAAAGGGAAAAAAAGAAATTTTCATTGTAACATCAGTGCATATATGTGAGCATCTCTTTCAGAAAAGGAGAGACATGGGTCACATCAGAATAAGAGATGCAAATACATTAAGCACCATCATTTTCAGCAAATACTGAATCACTATTGAGTATACACTCAACCTTATACCAGTGCCTTGTCAGCTCTGTATTGACAATAAACATTTTACTTCTCAAACTCACATGAAGAAACACAATTTATGAAGACCATTAGCTTATGTAGGACTCCAGGAAATTTCAGATGGAATGGAAGGATGGATACAGAGCTTGCCAACCAATGCCACAGGCAGTGTGTCATGAGAGTTTCAGCGTATGCTGGCTCTCCAGGTCTGTCTCCTGTGTGAGCCACTGTGAGCCAGAACACACAAGACCCTTCCTTCCTTCTCTGCCCTAAGCTCCTGCTGAGTGACAGACCTATGCTCTTCCCTAGGGAGAGAATATAAATATCATAAACCTGCAGTCCTCCAGGATCCCAGGTGCAGCTGAAACACAGACAAGACACAGCCACCTCTCTGTGGGCACCTTCCTGCACTAGGAGTCTGGATGGAGACTGTGGACTCACACTAACCTGAATTTCCAGTCACTGTCTTATATAGGGGCAGATGACTCATCCTCTACTCTTCCTACCATATCCTGAATTTCCCAAGATCAAGGATATCCACAGGAAGTCCTGAGACTGGTCTTAAAGGGAATCCAACAAAAGACATTTGCAAGGGTGTTGAGAAGAGAAAAAAGTAGGAGAAGCAAGTGCAATGAGTCTTGCCAGATAAAGAATTGACACTTGCTAGGCAATGGGAAAAATGACTTTTGTTTTACACTATTAATAAATACCATTCCACATGCATGTTTCTACACTGACTGACTGATATAGAACACTTGTAGACTATACTCGGGCATCTGTGCCTCAAAACCAGCAATGAAGCTGTCCTATCATTCCACAACTTACACAGTATGGACAAAAAGTGACTTTGTATTTATACCATAAGGAAGACACTAGCTTAAAAGGATGAGCATGTAAGGAAGGACCTAAGTTTTTACCAAAGGATTCTGTTTGGCGATGGCATGGTAGATTGGAAAGGAATCTGAATTTAACCAAAAAAAACCTGTTTTAAATTCAAACTCAGACTCCACTTGTTTGTCCTTGGGCAAGTCACAACTCACTAGCCTCAGTTTGTTTCTAGTAAAGTGAAAATAATATCCTTTGTTCTTTGACTACCACTGAGATGGTCTTAATAACTGAATGGAGGTGAATGTAAACAAATAATAGTACTTAGTAAGTACAAGGGCATATTATGAGGCCGGGACTCACTCTCTTAATATTGAACTCCTAAGGCAGCATCAGTGCAAAGCCCCACTTTCCTCAAATATAATATTAAATCACTAAAAGGGAAGGGCTGGAGAAGTAGGCTTCAGATGGGGTCTCCATGAATGACACCAGAAACTATAGCACTGACTCTTGAGCAAAGTTATCACCTCCACCATATTCACAAAGATAAGAAATCAAGAAGATACTCCTAGAAGCAAAAACAAGCCAGTTTAGCCAAAAGCCAAAGGAAGAGTAATCTGAGAACAGGGAGCAGACACTGCTGCCACTGCTTCTTCATAGTCAGGAAACTGGAAATTGAATACTGGAGACGCATTGCAGAATAATACTTCTTCCTTCAATACCTCACATACCTGTAGACACAGCCCAATGGCTGCAAAATTTCTGCCCTCTCAATCCTAGAGGAGTAGAGCAAAATTTGCAGCAGGAATATTAGGTGTCTCAAAAGGAGCTAGTAACAGAAGCTTCATACTTCCAGACTCTATTTTGAAAATCTCACTAAGAAGCTGTGGGACTGGTCACTAGGTGAGACACAACCATTTCCAAATCAGCACACATAAGAAAGGAGCATGGTTAGCAGCCAGCATTTTATCTTAATCTCCTAGATCACGTGCTGACTCACCTGGCAGTCCTTTTTTCACTCCTTTTAGAGCTCATATGACCTCTTTTATTAAAAAAAGAACCAAATTAATTGATCATTACCTAATTCATAAATAAGTCCCAAAGAAAATCTGATTTTTAACAGCAAAATAAACTCTTAATCTCCTAGATATTAATGTCATATATTGAGAGCAAGCATATTCAGGAAAAGAGTGGGTTTGTTTTGATAATTAATCCATTTTTCCTGAATATGCTTATAAACTGCAATGCAATAAAAAGAAGAAAAACATTAAGTGAATACCATGAACAAAAAGAATGACTCAAGTGAGGGTCTTTTAAATTATATTAATACTATTTATTTATATTTTCTTATCGTAATAAGTGTTTCCCCATTTATAATGATTTAGTTTTTTGATAATTATATAAATTTAGTCAACAGCAATAAATATAAACCGAAGTATTTTTTCAGACTACAAATTAAAATAAAAATTTCTAAAAATCAATATTCAGAAGTGAAAAAGATAATAAAATCAAATAGCAGAACTTAAAGCAATCAGAGGGAAAACATACTCTTAAAAAGAGTTCAACTTTATAAGTCTAGAAATCAAAAGTTCAAAGAAAACTTTATTCTATAGTTGCAAAAAGGTGCAGAATTGTCTTCTTCCAATTTAGAACAACTTAGATTATCCATAACGCCTTAATAGGATCTTGGTTCATGGATAAATATTTAAGGCATTTAAATAATATCAAAAAAAAGAGTTCAACTTGGGCTTCCCCTGGTGGCGCAGCAGTTGAGCGCTGGGCTGTGAAGCTGCCCGCAGCCTCTGCAGCACCAGTTCGATCCCCGCCAGACGAGGGTCCCACATGGCGCGACAGACCTCTCCTGCCGCCCGCTGCTCCCCTCAGCAGTGTATTTCGTCAGTCTGCCTGTTCTGTTCCCTGCTCTGGCTCTGGTGGATTCTCTCACCCTCCTGCACTTCTGACTGTACCCAGTGCTTGTATAAATAAATAAATAAATCTTTAAAAAAAAAAAAAGAGTTCAACTTTATATACTATTTCAATTCGTTTTTCTATAGAAATAGGTGGCTGTCTTGAGATTTCATGTGTAACGGATCTCAGAAATATCTGCCCCGTTTTTTTACCTACTGATATATAGGAACACACAGTTCTGCCTGGGGAATCAGACACCCCCTAAATGGGGAAAGGAAAACGTCATGAAATCTGCACAGCTGAAATGTATGATACAACCTAAAAAGGCTGCAAGAACCGAATATCAGCGCAGTAACAGAGACACTAACATTTTCATTTAACAAGGATTTGTTATTTAGGTAGAGCGCCAGAGGCTTGTCAACTCTTCACAATCAAGCCCCTTCCATTTTCTACTGGCACACCTAGCTCATGATTAACATGAACCAATCCTGATAAAGAAACATTTAAGTACAGGTTCCCAAGTTCGATATTAAAAAGCAAAATGTTCCTGTTAAACGTCATTGCAGGTAAATATAATTTGAAGCTATTTATTAATAGGCTACACTTTCAAGGGACGCATTCAAGATATGGTAATAGCCAGAGCAAATTATCCTAATGCACCATAGGTGGGATTATCAAAGTCAGGCGAGATAAGAGAGAAAACCCATGAGAGAAAAATACCTTCCAGAAACAGCACTGGACTTCTGCAGGCTATGCCAATAACCGCCTGGAGGCATTAGCTTCCTGCTAAATTACTAGAGTTTCACTGAGCTGTCTACTCCTGCCGGGAACTGACAACACCTGTTTCACATCCCAGATTTTACCTCAGCACAAGGGCCTAATCAAGTAGCATGTAAGGAAAAGTCAAGTCACTTCTGGTGTTCTTGTTCAAGAGGGTCCATTCAGCAACCCCAAAAATGCTTTAAGCGAAAGAGGGCTTGTTTTGTTTTCATTAAAAATGGGGAAAAATAGTTTTCTTTGATCAAAAATAGACCAAACCAATCTCTGGAGCTCTAAGTCAGGATAACCGTTACCCCTGGGAAGGGATGTAGGGGTTGGAAGGAAAGACCTGTGGGGTCCTGTGGGGCTGGCCGTGCCATTCCCCAATCTGGGGCTGACTATGTAGGAGTGTTCTTTTAGTGGAAATTGATCCAGATGGATTTGCATGTTTTACTGCATGCATGTTACACTCCAAAAAAAAAGAAGAAAAAAAAAAGCTTAAAATAGCTTTATTGGTTCACTCTGAAAAAGTTATATATTTACACTTAGTTAACAGTAGTTACCATGAATGAGAAATTTACAAAAGCTCTTGGACATGATAAATGGACATACTTGGACATATTTATGTGGCATTTTAGAGGGCACCTGCCAGCCTTCCCATCTGAAATCTACCTCATGCTGTGCGGGGGCTGCATCCAAATCCACCACCTGCCACCAGAGTTGTTTCTCCCCTGTTTCCCAGAACCTTTCCAAAGTGATGCTGCTGACTGCCCACTTCAGTAACCCTTCCCCTCTGCTCCCTCACTAACCTTGTCAGTATTACCCTTTTATCCCTCTCCTGACACCATTATGGAAACTGTAACTGCTAATTCTACAAAATGCAGAATGTCTAAATTTTGTGCAGTATGCTGGAAATGTATGATATACTAGCATGTTTATTATTATTATTATTACTTGTAGCCATTTTGTCTTTTGATGGGAGGGGAAAGTATTGGACATGAAGAAACAGTTGCTTGTCTCAAATCTACAGGGCATGAATCCAATTCCAAAATGCAGCCCTCTTCTTAAACAACTGAGCAGTCAGAAACTACAAGTTTTGAAAGTTACATGTTTTCAAGTCAGGATATACAATGTGAGATAAGATAGCTAGGAGGGAGTCCGGGGGGAGAGAGAGAGAGGAGGGAAAGGGGTGACGGAAGGAAGAAAGAATAAAGTCTTGCTAACAGAGTTTTGTTTCATTATTTTCTCCATCTGGGCATCAGACCTGTGCACGATATAGATATAGAGATAGAGATAGAGATAGAGATATATAGATATAGCCCACTTTTTAAAAATTCCTATTATAACACTTTGCTATTGCACAAGACCTACATTACTACAAAAAATGAAAATAGTGCTCAGCTTTGGTTTTACAGCAGCCCTCATAGAGGCAGACACACCCAGTATTGTGAGAACGGCACCTCCAAGCTCCTTCGACAAGAATTACTCGATACAGGCTATGCATTTATCATATCATCCCTGCTTTATCATATGGAACGGAAATAGCATATTAATAAAGTGAGACTTTTTAAGAATCTCTCTGGTTCCCCTCTGATCTTAGCCCTGCTTATATTACATGTGATTTCAGATTTTATATATAGTATCATCTGTCAGGTTACTTTGTTGTCTGGAAATGTTCAAAACATTTTCCATAGAAGTTAATAGTAATTGTTTCTTTGGCTTATGTCATTGAAGCATAGGAAAAGTTTCCTATGATAGCTCTACTTTTGGAGACTGGAGAAATCTGATAAATATAAATATATCTATAAATTAAACTGAGGAATTTAAATAGAAATAAAACTTTTGGATGCTTTGTAACTGACTTGCTTTAAAAAGAATGGGTCTTGTTTTTTTCATTTCAAATTGTAAAAACAAAAATCAAGGCACACTTCAAAGGGGATGGAGGAAAGATCTGGATGTTCCCACTTGGAGACTAAGGATCCTTGAACACATACTGATGACCTTCACGGCTGTCTAACTATCAAGAGACAATAAGTCTTTAAAAAGCATGTTTTATTGAGGGTTTTCTGTGTGTCAGGCACTTAACCTTAAAGGTCAAGTGAACAAATGGATATGTATTGCTCTATGTATAGTGCACGGGGAAATAGTACCCCCTTCACATTACAGCTAAGTCTGAGGTTGAGAGGCATTAAATAACTTCCAAAATTGAGATTTGATTTAGAGAGTGAGAGTAAAGAAAAAGAAAAAACAGAGATAAAATGAAAAAGACTTCTATTCCCCACAGATTGTTGGGACAAAGAGACAAGGTCCCAGATACATTAATAGGGCAATCAGAGATTGGGAGCCTATATACCATTTTCATCCTTTCTCTTTCCCTCCACATCTTGTCCAGAACAGATCAAGGCCAAACACTTGAAATGAGAGATCCACAATCTCCCAAGCTCAACTAGCTACAAAAAGTCACTCCCCTTTCATTGTCCATTCCACCAGAACTCTCCTATAATGCCCACAGTCCTTTACACCCACATGCCACCAACAGAGTCTAATAATATACAAATGTAAAATAAATGCACGATGTCACTGATGCAACAGGTATTTTCACCTTTATCTGCTGGCCAAGTTCTGGAAGACAAGGTTTAGCCTTAATGTTCACACTGTCTACATTATTATGAGTTGTTCAAACATTAAAATATGTACAGATGCCCCCACAGACCCTTGGGACCCCCAGGATTCCCCATGATCATACAAAAATAAGGTTAATGCCTGGCTCTGGTGAAAAAGTGTGTCTTTAGGAGCCTGCTTCAGGCCACTACCCACCAGCTATCTGCTGTACTCAGTTAGTGCCTACCAAGCTTTTGACTATCACCCTCAGAGTATTCACAGGCTCACCAAAACACTGGTAGGTAGCTAACAGATTATGCAGGGTACTGTGCCCTCTGGCTGACATACTTCATTCCATAAGGTGGTCAGGACCATGAGACTGGTGATTATGATGTTTTAACCACTCAAGGAACAAAACAACCTCTTCACAATTCTTAATAGCCCAAACTCATCATCTTCAAATGTACCATTGTGTTATCTAATGAAATACTGAAAATCCAATTTGTGACTTGGCCTATCCTTCCTCTTAAAGACCAAAGAACAGAGTTCTACAAATTTTAAGTGAGATTAGATAGTTGAGAGTTTTTTTGAGTTATTTCTAGCATCTACTTTTCCTCTACACAAACAGAAGGGGGTGCACTAGTGGGGGAGGAGGCAGAATCAGAGAAAAAGACACATCAGCCACCCCTGCTCAAACATAGGAAATCAGACTAGAGAGCCTCTCAAAATCTCTTTTCTTTCCCTTTTGAGCAATCCTACTGGAAGCAGGTGAAAATGCTGAAAGTTTTTCATTGCATATGACAAATTCAAAATAAATTTGTGAATATGAGCTAAACCAGCCTGGGCATCAGCCACTTCATAAATATCCCAGAAGAGCTAAAAAGATTGTTCATGATTATGTCACTGAGCTCTTTCTATCTCTTAGGTAGAAAGGTAACAATTGGATGAATTTCTCAAAAATCCCAACATAGAGATAAAATTATATTCACAAGCCAGCAAAAACTGACATAGGCAACAAGATTGTGCTAACCATCTGTCACATTTTTCAAGTTATAGCACAAAATCTATCTCAGTGGTTTCAAATTGTGGTTCCCCAGACTGGAAGCCTCAGCATCATTCAAGACTCTATGAGATATGGAGATTTTCAAGCCCAATCTTAAACCCTTTGACTTAGAAACTGAGGGTGAGACCAAGGAATCTGAGTGTTAGCAATCTCCTCAGATTGTTCTGATACAAAATCGAGTATAAGAAGTGCTGTTTTGTCCTATTGGTTACTCCCAACTATTAAATGGAATAGCAAACAAGAGGCAGCAGAGATTCAGAGAGGCTCAGTGGGTAACCTGAAGTCACACAGCTAACTGACAAACAAACAAACAAAAACTTAGTTGGTAAACCCAGGTCTTTGGACTCAATATCTAGTTCTCTTTTATCTTCAACACATAGTCTCACTGAGATGCAGTATAATAATCCAGTTCGATTTTCTAGAAGGGCAAATATGAGCTGGGAAGGAGAGAGGGGAGAATAAAGGCAAGATAAGAAAGTTTGGGTCTGTGCTAGCCCACAAATCACCATGGAGAACAAGAGAGCCAAGGAACTTGCAGCACAGGTCATCGTATTCTAGGTCACCCCTGGCTGCAACCTGTTCTGCCTCATACTAAGATTTGAGATGCTACTAGCCTCTCCTCTTTATTTCCTATATTGTTCCTGCAAAGCTCACAGGGGCTTCTTCTCACCCTCTTTGTGGGACTACTGACCTCTCCATCACTCTTCCTGCACCACTAATCTGCACACATCTCTATCTCATTGGTGTTCTTGATAATTTTCTATCATCTCCACCTGGCATGTAAAGTCTATACTTTCTTTAACACCCAAGAATCTAGTCCAGGTCCTGGCATTAGCAGGTGAGGATGAAAAAATATGTTCTATAAGTGCATAAAATAAAAATCATATACCTGGATTATCAAAATGTGATTCCACAAAAGACCTTCATTTTCAGTTACTGGATATTGTCTTCCAAAGTAGACATTCTGGCATATTATTTAAAACACATTTTAAAATCATCACTTTGAATAAATCCAAAACTTATTCTGAAATTCCCTTTTCTATTCTAATATGTGAAGTCTCCTCTGCTCCTCCATCAGTCCTTCACTATTTCTCAGTAAATCCATTATCTCATGAGCTCTCTACTTGAGGATCTCAAGATAGGCAAGCTAGTTCTATTTGTTGCTGAATTGCACTTTCCTTTATTTTTCCTTGACACAAACAAAGCCCTTAATCTGTGTCTGAATTTATTGTGTAGATTCTATTCCATTACAAAAATAACCGGTGCGTAGACTGGGACAGAAGGAAAAAAGTGTAAAATCTGCAGTAAAAGGTTGCATGTTTACATCCTTGCCCACAGCATTTAATAACTGGCATGAGCTTTCAAGGAAGCTATGGCTCATACTCCAAGTTTCCTCTGCGCTTCCAACTGGACAAAATAGACAAGCCGACCCACTCAGCTAAGTAATTGGATTCACTACCTGGAATATTTAAATTGTTTTAAGACACTGGAAAATGGCTTAAGAAGATTAAAGAAAAATACCCTGGAGGATAACAGGCTATAATTTACTAGGTGGAAAATCTTTTCAGCAAGAAAAACACCTCATTCTCCTAAAATCCCTTCTGTTAAAGAAATGTCTTAATCATTTTGGACCTAGATTTCCTTGGATCCTAGCAGTTCTGGCTTATTCCAGTGGTTTGTTCTTATTAGATCTTACGAATGACACCCAGGATATAACTGCTAACATATCATCCTCCATTTGAAGATTCACGTTTTCAGCAAAATTATTAAAGTGTTTGAAGGCAATGTGGGGGAGAGGGAGGGTTCACTTGAAGTTCGGGGTTCCAGGGTTCCTATGAAACAATGGAGTTGCAGGGCTGAGCCATGCTCTGCCTCATCTGGAAAAAGATACAGGTAAATCGTGGGCGAATGTCTTCACGGATCTATTCCAAGCTTAAGATTCCTCAGGCCAGCTCAGCTCTCCCAAAACTAGCCTTCAGCTTCTGCCTGCAGAACTACGGTGGGTGTCCTCCTGGACCCCTTAAAACCTCCCCTTCTGCTCTCCTGCCTTCCCAGGGGTGCCCTCCCCTGTCCTTCGCAGGCCCCCTTCCTCCGGAGCATGGCGCTGAAGTTTGGCATCAACGACCACCTGTCGGCTGGACCGCCGTGTCCTCTGCCGCGTGGGCTCCAAGCGCTCAGATGGTTAGCAACCACTAAACACTTTCGGACTTCGGGACTGTTCTTTCTTGCACACGGGCAAAGGGGATGACAAGCAGAGCGTGTGCGGGCGGAGAGGGGCGCGTCTAGTCCCTACCCCAGAGCTTTCCAGCTGTTCCCAACTTCACACGCCCCACTTTCCAAACTCTCAGACCCGTCAAACGAAAAGCCTGCACGCGCTCTTGCTCTTTTGGCCCAACAGATTGAAGACCCTCAGAGGGCGCTCGCCGGACCCAGCAAAGAGGTCAAGTAGTAAAACCCCGAGGGCACAGGCGCGCGCGCCAAGCCCCTACTCTACGGCCCGCCTGGGCAGTGGCCAACCTGTGCGTCCCGAGGCCGTCCCTGCGGCTCCAGGAGAGCCCATTGCATAACGCGCCCCTCGCCCCACCCCCACGCCGCCCGCCCTGCCCCACGCGCGGCCAGCAACCCCAGCCGGGCCACCCCAATACTTACATCATCCCACTTGACGAATTTGGTGCCCTTCTTGAGGCTGTCGGACACGCACACTGGCTTGAGTTGCAAAGCGTGCACTCCAGGCTGTGCCCCGGCCATCTGGGCTCCCCGGGGCTCCCGGCGGCCCGGGCGAGCGCGGCAGCGATGGGGCGCGGGGCGCGGGGCGCGGGCTCAATGCACTGCTGGAGAGACGCGAGCCTCAGCCACCGCGCCGGCCTCCCCCGGCCGCCCGGCCTCCGCACCTCCTCCGGCGCGGCTCAGCAGGCGGGGCGCGCGGGGGCGAGGCGCCGGGCCATGCCCCGGGCGGGACGCGGGGTCGGGCGCCCGCTGTGGATGCGGAGCCTCAGACGGCGAAGAGAAGCCGAGCCCAGCAGCCGAGGCTGCCAGCCGCCGCTGGATTCTGCTCCTGCGCCGCCACCGCCTCAAAGCGCACCATTCAGCACATCCTCTATACAGAGGGAGAGAGCGGAGCGAGTGACACACGCTCAGCGCCCCCCCCCCCCCCCGCCCTGCTCCTTTCCCTCCTCCCTCCGCCTCCCGCCTACCCTTCCCCGCCACCCTAGCTCGGTCCCTCCTTCCCCCCGCGGCTCCCAATCCAACTTTGCGCGCTGGGTCAGGAGCCGGGAAGCAGGGACACAGCGGCATCTCCCGGCTCCGAGGCCTCAGTGCAGCCAACGCCTGCGCCGCCCGCCTGCCCTCTGAGCATGCCCCGAGCCCCAGGGGCTGGGGTGCCCGGAGTGACCCCAGCCAGGTGCGCCCCGGGGTTGCCTGCGGAACTTGAACGCAGGGCTGGGGAGCCTTTGGATGCAAATTGAGTGGGGAAAAAGGAGCCCGGAGGCTTGAATCAGAAGAGGCGACCTACAGCTGCGCCCTGGAGCTTGAGCTCTGCTGCGCGGCCACAAACCAGCTTTTTGGAAAGACTATTATTATTTATTAGTAGAGAGGAGAAGAGTTGAGAGGTTTGGAGAGCTCTTTGGGGAAATTTCGCCGCTCCTGAGAGTTTGCAGCGCGCTGCTCTGGAAGCTAAGCATTTGGCTAAAGTTGTGATTTTGAGATAGAAAACCTGTCCAGAGAATAGAATCGGTTTTATTTTCTGCTTGTGTGTGTGTGTGTGCGTGTGTGAGAGAGAGAGAGACAAAGACAGAGACAGAGAGAATCATAAGGATGAACATAAGTCAAAGAATGTTCATCTAACTCAACAATCATTTTTCAGTTTTTTCAAAAAAGGAAATTACCCCACCATAATGAATAAATTATAAAAGATTGCTAATACCAGTGTTTGAAAAGATGTGGAGCAACTGGAACGCTCATCCAATGATGGAGAGAATATAAAATGATAAAGCTACCTTGGAGAACAGTTTCTTATAAAGTTAAACATTTACTGAGCATAAAAACCCAGAATTTCCACTCCTAGGTTTTTGCTCAAGAGAAATGAAAACATATGTCTGCATAGGCTTGTGCAGCAATGTCCATAGCTTTCTTCACAATAAGCCAAAATTGTGAACCACAAATATCAATCAACAGGTAAATGGATAAAAAAGGGAGGGGAGGTGGAACATGGATACCCAAACAAAGGAATATTGTTCAGAAATCAAAAGGAATATCCTGTAACCTCACAGTGAATTGTACAGATATTAAGTCTAGTGAAAGCAGCTGGTCAAGATAGACCACATACTGTGGGATTCATTTGAAGGAATTCCAGTACAGTCCAACTAGTATATGTTCTAAAATTGCTTCTTGACCTTAGAGGGTTGCAACAAAATCTACTTCCAGAGTTCCTGATCTTCTCAATCGATTTTCCTTACAATTTATCCTAGTAGATATGTGCTTTTTTCTTTTCTTGTCTTTGCTGCAACCCCTTGATTATCTATTGGAAAGATTATTGGACAAGGTTTTAGCTATCAGAATAGCTTGGGAAGGCAAGAAAGAGATGTCCATTCTAGAAGTCGAATTTGGAGGATGAGAAATGGATTCTAGGCAGAATGAGAAAGTAGATCGAAGCTCCTCTCGGTGGCTTACTGCATCTGTGTTCTCTAGTCCTTGCCGTTCTTTATAGCTACACATTTTGCCATGTGACCATATAGTTTCCAACCATATACACTGTGGATTTATCCACCCCATTGATATTGGGCAAAGTAACTTTGCATTGGATATGACATGAGCAAAGGCTTGAAATAAGCTTCTGAAGTTGGACTTGCCATCTTGGCTTTCTTACCATTTATATGAGATGAACATATCTCAGAGAGCCATCTGGGGTCAATATAAGCCTTGTCTGCAGCTTGGAGGCAAAACCAACAGAATTTATCCCAGGCCTATCAGAATCCAGCCAACCTTATGAGCATGACAATAAATACTCATTGTTGAATGCTGCTA
Source organism: Talpa europaea (assembly GCF_964194135.1). Classification (NCBI taxonomy): domain Eukaryota; kingdom Metazoa; phylum Chordata; class Mammalia; order Eulipotyphla; family Talpidae; genus Talpa; species Talpa europaea. Next base: position 25,630,498 of record NC_140078.1, on the reverse strand, counting down.
AGCTGGGGGGCCATTTGTTATGTACCATTATAGTGGTAATAACTGGTTGAATGAATAGTCATTCATCTAGTATTCTTAATTCTTCCCAGCTGATTCTGTGAATGGAAATGTCAGAAGGAGAATAAAGCTGCAGAATTTTGAACATTTATCTTGAAGACAAACATTGGCTACAAGAGCTGCTTCTGCCAGCAAAAGGATGCAGCTTGATCCCAGAGGGCTGTACAATAAACCCCACCAACATGTAGGACGAGGCTTGAAGCAGTTTGCTTGGTTCAACTTCCTCATTTTCCACACCTTTGGTTAAGGATACAAGACAGAAACATTTTTAAAGAGTGGGATTTTTGCCATGCAAAGGGATCTGTAAATACATCCAAAAATTTTGTGAGCCAGGCCTGTGATCCATCAAGTTCAGTGCTCTGTCCTGTACTTGAAACAATAGAAAGGTCTGTTTTGGTGAGAGAACAGAATTGCCATTTGGAATGTCAGCCTCAGGGAGCTGGCAAAGCTAACCTTTATTGAGGACTCACTGTAGTTCAGATCACTGAACTAAGTGCTTCTGAGACATCCAATAACATAATCCAATATACAACAGCACTCTCCCTCCCAGTCTTCCTGGGTTCTATGCAAACTCTGATTTCACTCAGATGGCAAAGTGCTTAGGGAAGGTGGGTCATTTCCCTTACTAAGGGATGAATTATGATTGGTCTTGGTCTGTAACACTTAATAGAATTCCATTCTTCTTTGTGTTGGTTTAGGAGATGGTTCAGGGCCCAGATCTGCTCCATGGACAGAGGAAGGTAGCACTTCATGGAAATCTCTCTCTTCCATGCTCTGTCTCTAACATACACATACACACACACACACACACACACACACACACACACGCACACACACGCACTGTACTGCCAAGTACAAAAATGCAGTCTTGGTCCTTCATGAGATAATAAAGTATATTTATTGTTATAATGTGTGCCTTAATTGTTACTCTAATTGACAGTGGATAAAATTATTATCTTTCATTTACTGGTTATAAAACTGAGTCCAAGAGATGAATTAACTTAATCAAGGTCACAAAGCTGGGGGCTGAGTTTGAGGACTATGAACTCTGACTTTAGAATTTGACTCTTAACTACTATGTGGTGACTTCCAAAGCTTCCAGCTCAGATATGAGTAGTTTCTCCCTACTTTTAACCACAATGCAATATCAGTAATTCTGATTCCCCTATAAAACTGAGTTATCACTTCGTAACTCACTTGAGGCTGTCCACAGTGGCAAGGGCAGGTAGTTTAATTTGAATAAACATACTTTCTCACAGTCAGTTCTACCAGTCACTAGCTGTGTGACATTGGGAAACTCTCTTAGCTTTTTGAGATACAAAAGTCTAATAATTTAATGGATAAATAATAATGATGTTAAGAGTTTATTATATGCCAAGCACTATTCTAAGGGTTTTACACTTTTAATCCATTAATTGTCACATTAACTCCATGAACCGAGTTACTATTTTCATGTCTAGTTCATAGTGGAGGAAACTGAGTCAAGGGAGGATTAAGTGCTTGTCCAATGTTTTCCAGTTAGTCAGTGGTGGAAATTCAAACCCAGGCAGTTTGATCCTGTTGCCAGCATACTGAATCATCAGACTATGGTAACTTGAAGTGTTATTGTAAAGACGAAATGAAATTGTGTGTGTAGGTTTCTGTCACATAGTTAGGGCTAATTAGTGGTAGTTAATGCATTGGTAATTATGCTAAAATTGTATTGTGTTGCTTTTATGTATCCTGGAATAACTCTTTTTTTTTTCAGTATTCAAAGACAGCATTCTAATTCTGTGGTCTGTGATTTAGTCAACATCTTCTTGTCTTCATTGATTCTAAAAAATTTAATCATATCCCCTTTCACATCTAACCTTTTAGAATTCAAAAATTATTTTTTTCTATTATGAATAAATAAGTTTAAATTGCATCTAAATGTCAGGGTGCCTCTATCTTTATCTTTATCTTTATAGAGATAGAGAAAAACTACCCCAAACTAGCTTTATGCTAACATCACCTGGGTTACATTAAATAGTCTTCAGCACATAAGGCTCCCATGTTGCTGCTCCATATTCTTTCCCTGCCTGGTTGGCTGAAATGAAAATGATCCCCAAAGCAGTTGGGGACCTTGCTTAGGAGAAGGCAGAACCTGGGCCTAGGTCACAGAAAGTCTGCAGGGTGAATGTTACCCTGATCATTTATTTGTCTGCCCAGTATGGCTTTGTTAACAAGAAATACACTTTTAGAGTAAAAAATGCATCCTCAGAAACATTATTATCATCACTACATTTCATATCAATATGAGAGAAGTTTTGTATATCTTAGAGGGGTAATTAAGAGCATCTATCCTGGTGAAATTGCCAAATTCTGACTCAGTGAGTTCAGGTAAATCACAGATGCTCAAAAGTAAGACAACTTAACTTTATCACAGGTACACAGAAAAGAGCTCTACTTTTCCTTCCATGAGACTATTATTTGAACCCTTAACAGCACAATGCATGTTCTTTAAATGCTGTCATATACACAAAAGCTTTCAAAATGCTTTAGTTATGTTATAAAAATGGTTTTTCCTTCTTTAAATACAAGAAGAATGACCATACAGTCACTTAAACTTTATTTTATCCTTCATTTAAAGCAAAAAAATTCACTGAAATCTGGCTAATTGTTTTAAATAACTCATTGGGGGGGAAAAAGAATTCAGAAGCTCAGATCCAAAAATGTTTGAAGATGAACTGACACAACAAAAGTAACTCTTTGACTCTGTGAAATATATGGTGACTACCAGAAAGGAAAGAGAGTGGGGTGGGAGAGGAATGGGTACTGGGAGTCAGTTTGATAGTGTAAATGGAACTAGAATTTTGGTGGTGGATGAAGGGAGGTATGTACATATATCAAAGTGTGAATCTGTAATCCATAAACATATATAGTATTATAAATCAATAGCAAATCAATGAAATTTTATTTCAAAATAAATGAAAATTATTTAGGGAGAGCCACTTTCAGCAGAAGTGAGATTTAAGGGCCTTCTTGGTGGTGCAAAGGGTTAAATCTCAGCACTATCAAGCTATGACCAGCCACTGCAACATGAGTTTGAAACCCGACCAGGGAGCTAACCCCCATGGTGCAGCAGACCTCCTGACTCGCCTGCTGCTCCCCTCAGCAGTGTGTTTCAGTTGATCTGCCTGTTCTGTTCCCCACTCTGTCTCTGGTGAATCCTCTCATCCCCTGCACCTCTGGCCTACACCCCAGCTTTTGGATAAATAAATAAATAAAAATAAATCTTTTTTTAAAAAAAGAAGTGAGATTTCATGGAAAATATAGGCAGTAGGCTGTGAGGACCATAGAAACAACACCTCAGGAATAACGAGAAGCAGTGAGTGAAGACCAAGTCATCTCTTGCCACTTTCCTCCCACTATCACTGAATGCCCTGAGATAGACAAGTGGCAAGATGGACTCTTCATGAGTCCATTTATCTCCCAGACAAGTATCTACCCTATTCTAGAAAAATAAAAGTTAGCGCAACCCTAATCCTGTCTCACTTCAGATATAAGCACCAGCTTTGCATATCTAGTTATAGCAAAACAAAATTTAAAGGGAACTTCTTTTTACTTTTGAATTTTTGAGCACTGTAAATGTAAAAATCTTTGACCTTTTAAATTTTTAAGGTAATAATCCTCTCCCAAATTAAACTGAAGTTAAATTCTATAACTTTTTGCGTCTTGTTCCTTTACCAAGATTTCAATCCCCATCACTGATACAAAATATTCTTGTCAAAAACAAGAATATGATTTTCTTTCAGATCAAAACATTTTCTTTTCTGGCATGTTCTCATTTCACCACAGTTATACCACCTTAGTGCTATCAAAGCAAATTTTTTGTCTGTTATAAATTTATAAAAAAAATTTATAACAATGTTATAATTCAGAATGTTAAATGTTATTATTCAAAACATCTAAAGAAGGTAGGGAAAGATCTTTTTCAGAGAGGTTCTATTAATAAGACTCTAGTTGCCCATCCAGTATACATTTTCCTAGTGTTAATTAAAAATACGACAATAATTTGAAGTAGAGTGTTTTCTGCTCACCTTCCTTCCTCCTTCTTGCTAACTGAATGCCCACTTGGCTGAGGTTCCAACTATGAGATGACCTTGGGAATGGAAGCCAAGACCTAGGCTGGGAAAGCAGAAAGACAGAAATTTTGGATCGCCCATAGCATTACCACACCTAGATTTTAAATGAAAAACAACAAGAAGAACAAATCAATCTTGTTTAAACCCATATAATTTGGGGGCAGTGTGGGATTCAGTCACAACCGAAAATAGTTCATCATGCAGAGAAGACACTGTCCAGCTTCTGCAAGTGGCAGAAGAGCATCAACCCCAAGAGTGACCTCAACCCCGCCCACCATGATGTGGCCGTCCTTATCACCAGGTACCCCAGAGACTGTGTGGATGCTGAGGGCTGCAAGGTGGGGAGGCCAGGCAGGCGAAAGCGTTGCCACACATTCACACTCTGTGATTCTTGCTCACAGTCTAAGAGCTATATTTATTCAGTTATACTGGTTTAGTTTTTGTTGTTTCTGTTGTTTTTATTTTACTTATATTTCACATATGAGTGAAAACACCTGTTAATTTTCTTTCACTTTCTGATTTATTTCACTTAGCATAGTCACCTCAAAAGTCATTTTGTTCCAAAAGTCACTATTTCATGTTGTTTGATAATTAGGCAGTATTCCACTGAGTATATATGCCAAAATTTCTTTATCCAGTCAACTATCAACAGACATATATGTTGATGACATGTCTTGGTTTTGTGAATAATGCTGTCAAGGACACAAAAGTACATAAATCCTTCCATATTAGCATTTTCATAGTCTTTAGGTAACTACCTACAAGTGGTATTTCTGGGTCATATGATATTTCCATTCTTGAGATTTCAGATGTTTTGTTCTACTTCATTTCTCTAATGCCTTTTAATGTTCGGTGCCAGCAGGCTAGGAAAAATGATTTTTGTTTTTTCCATGTATTTCCCCAGGGTTTTGTTTCCTCAAGAAATTGCTGGTTCTCAGTCATTCTACCAATTTAGGATCAGTATAGACACAATGGCTTTCATGGAAAATAATGGTACTGAAGTATTTTTGAGGGTAAGTAATGAGGGAGCTAGCATAGTGATGCATTTGATTAAAAATAAGTCCCAATGCTACTGTAGCAGCTGCATAATTAGATAGATGTTGTCATGTATGTAAATCTGTGATGATTTACAGACACTATGAAGTTTTGCTTTATTTCACTTGAATACCATGTTTTACATTAATGCTGACATTATAATATGCTAGGGAATTGACAGAACAAGGGCTTGGACAATTTCATTTTTCATTTAACTAAATAGCATGACTCCCAGGAAATGTATTCCAGTTTCTTTCATATTTTAAAGATTGAAATAAATAAATAATTCCATATCATTGTTGACCCAGTTTTATAAAATGTTGAGTTGGAAGTTTGCATTAAAAAAAAGGGGCAGGTCAGCACTTTGAGACAGATCAAAAATGGAATAAATTTGTATGTATATATATATTGAGTAAATAGATATTCAATGACTATGTATGTATTTCCATGCTACATATAACCTCCCTTGATAAATATAAAATATTAGATCCCTACATACAGCCATGTACAAGAAGCAAGGAAGAACAATTGAACCAGGCAAGAGATGGCAGTGGTTATATTACAAATTGACAATAAAAGAAAGCTTGGAAAATGGTTTACTTACAATTGTAGTAAAAATTTTTCAAATCATCAATACAAAGATACAAAAGAACCTCCTTTTCTTGAATACAGAAATAATAACACATGAAAATGTCTTAAAAATATGCAGTCATTTTTCTTTTGGGGAATAGTTAAAAATAGAAGAATAAAGTTGCAAATAAAAACAATGGAGAGAAACTGCTTTGTTCCAACAACATTTATTCTACTATTTGAGCTATGTTGTTATAGTATCTTCAAAGGATGAAACAAAGTACGACTGGCAACGTTCTACATTTTGACTCTAATCTTACCAAGTGAAGATAGTCATGCTATCTATTGTTACATATTCAAATTAATATGTTAGAAAGAATATAGTCTTTAGTTTTACAGCAGCGACAGGCAAATATTTCAAACAAAAGTCAGAAAATAAATATTGTAGACTCTATGAACCATATAGTTTCTTTCACAGCTCAGCTCCACAACTGGAGACTGAATACAGCCATAGACAGTAAGCAAATGAAAGGACATATCTGTGTTTCAATAAAACTTCATTTACAAAAATAAGTGACTGACTGGATTTGGCCCATAGTTTGCTATATTCTTTCAGAAGAAATAAGTTCACAATTTCTTGAAACTTCAATTCTTCCCTTAAAATTACTTAGGATTTGTTACCTCCTAAGTGTATCATTTCTTTATTTCTCCATAGTATGGTATGAAAAGATTTAATAAATTCCACTAGTATATTATAAACAAGTAAAGCCACACAGTACAGCAAATTTGAAGCAGGAAATGTTTTCTATATAAGACACATTTCTTTGAAATCAGTGAATACAACTGAGTACAAAATTTTGGTCCATGACAATCCCATAGCAACTAAAACAGCCTAGCAATAAAAAAAAAAAAACCCACAATTAAAAAGAAATCTAAGGAAATCACCTTGCAAAATACATGCGATCCATAAAATGTTTGAGGTGTCTAATTTATTCCTATTCAATTTAATTTTTCTTTCAAATATTTAGGAAATGCCATTACTAAAATAGAATTTTTCAGTAACATTATTTATATAAATGAAATATAAAATGGCACCAAGCACATACAGACAACAACTTAGGTCTCATTAAGTATAGCTCAGATATGTACTATGGGTTTTTTTTTTTAATGTTCTTTTTATTTATATATTTTTTACATCATTGTTCATTTTTGGATGCCATTCTTGTCCAAACATCATAGTCACTCAGAAGATGATAAGTGAGTTCCTATTATATGATGAGCAATCTCTGTAACTCTGTAATGAGTTTTCTTTCCATTATGCTAACCTAGGAAAACCTAGTAATCTAGAAAGTGAGAACCTATGGTATTATTTAACACCATGCTACTCAGTGTGTAGTGTACAGACCAGTAGCTTTTGGGTCACAATCCAGCTGGAATCACTGGATCAGAGGATGCAGTATAGCCAACAACCTTGAGGTTTTAGAACACACACAAGCGCTGAGGAGCACCTGTGTAGTGTATTCATACCACAGCCAAGCAAGTGGTTCTCCAGTGTCCTGGAGTCCTGGTTCCAAATTCCTTAGGAACTAATTTCTTATCAAGAAATAGAGAGGCAAAGAGGAAAATCAAATTAACTTAATATATATAAAGTAATCACAGTGCCTTCAACCTCATTTCCTGAGGTGTATATTCTTTAGAGAATAACTGAATTCATCTCCGTGTAATGCAGTAACATGCTGAGCTTTAATGGACTGTTCAAGCCGGACGGAACATCATCGCTGACTACACATTCTGTCAGTAACCTACCAACTGACCAGTAACCCACATGAAAATATGCTTTTATGTGCTGTGGCGAAAAAACTGAGCTAGAAACATACAAGGAAGTCCACATACTGCTTAATTTCTACTCTCAGAGAATTCATCTGTTTGATGCCTTTTCTTGTTTTTCATTCCTGATGTTGAATTGATTTTGCCCTCATAGTACTATGACGAGTGCTTTTGAGGGGAAAAAAAAAAAACACTAAATGATTTTAAGTCACAAATACTTGACATTTGAATTTTTAAAATACTGACATTATTTACATAATTCCTTGTCTTCTTTGTAAATATTTAATTTTTGATCCTTCCCTTAGTCAAAGACTTTTATAAATTTTAATCAGGCTAATTATTGCCTTAGTTATTTTTGGAAAGGATTTTTTTTTCTAGTAATAAAGTATATCCTATAGCTGTATACTTTTTTTATTCCAGAGGAAGGGGGCAGAAAGAAAAAAATTGGTCACTGCTTTCTTGTTGACTGATCTCAACTGTAAAGTTGCTCGACAGGTTTGGCTTTTCAAGAAAGCAAGATTAAACCTACAGATAAAAGCTAACAAAGGACTATAGAACTCACATGGGAAAAAGTATGTTTCCTGTCTAGAAAATGGTTGATGAAAGTGATGACATCAGAGGGTAAGTGTGTGTGTATGTGTGTGTGTGTGTGTGTGTGTGTGTGTGAGAGAGAGAGAGAAAGAGAGAGAGAGAGAGAGAAACAGAGACAGAGACAGAGACAGAGACAGAGGAAAAAAACATCCTGTTTGAAAGGTCTCACAGACATATTTATTTTGGGAAATATTTGTCTTCATTTTTTAAATTTTTTTTTAAAGATTTATTTATTCATTTATTTATACAAGCACTGGGTACAGTCAGAAGCGCGGGAGGGTGAGAGAATTCACCAGAACCAGAGCAGGGAACAGAGCAAGCAGACTGATGAAATACACTGCTGAGGGGAGCAGCAGGCGCCACAGGAGAGTATGCGCGCCATGTGAGACCCTCACCAGCTGCCAGGGACCAAACCAGAGCTGCAGAGACTGCGGGCAGCTTTACAGCCCAGCGCTCAACCGCTGCGCCACTGGTAGACCCTTCATTTTTTTTTTTTTAAGATTTATTGATTTATTTATTCATAAAAGAACTGGAGTACAGGTCAGAGATGTGGGGGGTGAGAGGATGCACCTGAGGGGTGGGGGTGTGTGTGTGTGTGAAGAAAAGGCAGATCTGTAACAGGGTGGTCCCCAGGAAAGGGGGAGGTTCCCTGCCCCACCCAAGGGAGGGTGGAGCTGAGCAGGAAGAGGAGAAGCTGCAGAAGAGACTGAGGAAGGAAGCAGGATGGAGCCAGGAGACCTAGAGGAGGCGCATGGAGCCTAGAGACACGTGAAGAAACTGCGCTTGTGTTTGGTCGTGGACTGGGTGACACAGATGTGGGTGAGACCCGTGGGTTGGTGACAATGGCAGCTTTAATCTTGATGTTGATTTTGCTCTTTTCCTTCTGGGCTTGTCTGGTTGTTTCTGACCCTTTGCTGTGGGTCCCCACTGGAAGATGCTTTAGACTTGTGGCAGGCTTTGGGGCCTTGTTCTGGGCCGATATCATATGGATGGAGTTTTACCCACGAGGGGATGGGTAACTTTGGGTGCTTCATTTAGAAACTAGAATCTTTGCCTTACCTGTATTGATTCCTAGTTTTATTAAAGTTCCTTCCCATTAAAGTCTCATATGTTTTGTTTTGATGCGGCAGATGGCAGAACCCATTCAGAATAGGCAGGTTTGCAGGGTTTGGGCTGCCCCTCTCCCCATCCTGTAACAGATCGACTGAAATGCACTGCTAAGGGGAGCAGCGGGCAAATCCGGAGAGGTCTGCTGCACGATGTGGGTAGCTCCCTGGCAGGAAGGCCAGGAATTGAACTCGTGCTGCAGTGGCTGCAGATAGCTTCATAGGTTGTGTCTTAATCCCTTGCGCCACCAGGGAGGCCCTTCTCTTCATTCTTCAAAGCACTGAATCAGTAAAAATAATGTCATAGAAACATTATTTTAACATATAGATATTATTTTCATCAAATTATACATTTTCACAATACCAAATAAGTCTGCAAAGCTTGTAAATAAAAGCAGCCTCCTGTCCCAATCCCACCCCTTTCAGGTATATAAGTACTTTCAATTATTTTACATGATTCTTTTGGCATTTAGCACCACATCATTAAATAATATATTTATATTACTATTTACTGAAGTACTTTTTCTATTATCCTTTTGTTTCTAAATAGGAAAAAAATGAAGAATTTGCTTTTATTTTCAGCATCCTTTTCCCTGCCTTCATTTTCCCTCCATGGATGTAGATTTATCTTAATTTTAATTATCGCTTTATTTTATATCTATATTACAGTTACTATATAGGAATATATGTAGTATACATAGGACATATATATGGGTATTTTTACATTATATATTTGTGTATATATATATATGCTTTATATATATGTAGTAAGTATATTCATACATACAGCTATTAGTCATAGCTGAGTAATACCACTGCCATAGTTACTTTTCATTTCCTGCAGTATTTTTATGTTCTCTATGCCTTATTTTATCATTTAATCAGCATGTTTGGTTCTTACTACTAGTTCAAGGCAAATTTAGACTCAATTATTGAAATCTTCTTGTGATGCGTGTAAACACAGTGAGTGTTCTCTCAATGTAGTTTCTGAGGCAGTTTTCCCTGGGATACTTGACCCTCTCCAATCTGAATTCACTGTCCTTGGGTCTTTGCACCACCATCTTCTGGAACTTTCTTTTCACCCTTAGGCTGAGAATTTGCTTCTTTGCCTCATCTCAGCATTAGAACTCCCAATTCTTGTCCTCATTTTTGCATAACCCTCTGGTTTTCAAGGAGTTTATCTTTATGTGACTTCCTGGGAAAATGCTAGGAAAATACAAGGGAGGTAAATTATTTGAGAACTGACATGTTTGAAAATGATTTCACTTTGCCCTTCACAATTGACATTTTGGTTGAACAGAATAAGTCTAGTATAGAAATCATTTTCTCTCAGAATGGGGAGTATTTTCTTCCCATTGTCTTTTAGCTTCCAATGTTGCTTTTAAAAATCCGATTCTCTTTCTTGAAATTTCATGAAAAAATAATTTTTTCTTCCTGGAAATTTGTTGAACTCTCTCTTTTTTCCAGATGTTCTGCGTTTACATGAATTTTGGAATTTGGATTGGGTTATTGTTACTATGCTGGGCATTCATTGGGCTCCTTTAATTTAGAAAATTGTGTTATTTGAGAAAAGCCCCAGTATTTTTTCATTGGTCATTTCCTTTCCTTAATTTTCTCTCTTTCTGGAAAACCTATTTTGGATATTGGAAATTCTCGATTGTTCCTCTAATTTTCTTATGCTTTCTTCCAGTCTTCATTTCTTTATTTCTTTACTCGGTGGCATTTTCTCACTTTGCTTTTTAATCGTTCTGTTTCACTTTTTCTCTTTGCTATCAAGTTTTTTAACTGGGTATGCCTTTCTCTTTGGTCTCTGAATGATCATTTTTATAGTATCCCAGCCTTATTTCCAATTCTCTTCATAATGTTAATTTACTTTGCTTATTTTTCAAGTCTTTTCATAATGACTTCTCCTTATTCCCATCTGGTTGCTTTCTCCTGCATACTTTGTCTCTTATATTTCACATCAGACCCTTGCCACAATTATCTGGTAATCTTTGGCTACTGGCCTATTTTAAAGAGTACAACAAGGAAAAAATAGCTGATTGAAAGCTCATATTGCAGAGTAATCAGACTGAACTATGTTTAGTTTTTTCTCGTATATTGGTCATGTTTCCCAGGAAATATTCTTCCATGGATTAGGATATTGGTATATTTTAAAGTAAGTGTGACTTCTAGCAATCATTATGTATAGAATGATTACTAAATGCTTTCTTTATGCACATTATCCCTGTGCCATTATAATAATCATATGAGATAAATAACATTATTATCTCTAATTGAAAGGTGAAGAAATGAGGCTTAGGGAGGTAAGTTAATCCCCTTTTCACTGTCATATCAATAGAAATGTGGAAGTCAGGATTTGCACCCCAAACACAGCTGTCATCAAAATAGGCTTAACAATGATTATTATTTTAAAGTGTTATAAATATCTTATGGAAATAAATACATGGATTCAGTGAACAAAAATTAATGATCCATAGTAAGTAATGTCAAGTAAAGAAAGGCCAAACAGAACTCTAAAACCCAAATCAGCCCCAAGATTTTAATCTCTACATACACGCAGATTGGCCCAGGACTTTGGGATCAAAAGCAATTCAATGATCTGAGAGAATGAAAATTTGAGAGATACAGAATTCTAATCAGAACTTGGGAAAGTGAACTACTGGAGCAAAAGTGACTTTTCTATACGACTCCTACTACATACCAATTATGCATATCAATCAGGACTTTAAAACATGACTAGACCTAATGAAAATATTATGGACTGCAGAATAAAATGAAAGATTATTTTCCCACTTATGGTTACTCTTATGGTTACTTAGAAAGCAACCGCCTCCTTTAAAGGCCTTACTGCTTCATTTTATAACTTCCAATTTTCTCTTAAGAGTGGCATGGCCAGGCAGCTGCCTCTGCTATATTCTGAAATAGCTGAAGCCATCAATGGGGTTTTACTCAACTGCTACCTTCTTTATATAATTTTACATTTCCTATAGTGATTTAAGGAATTTCATTGCAATTATCTGATTTTACTTCCCCAGTGATAGCCTTTAGTTCTTTTTTTCTTCCATGTTCAATATTTTTATAAGCAAAAACTTTGTTATTAACAAATACCAAGCAAATAATGTTATAGTTATTGATCCAAATTCCTCTTTTAAGCTCCACATTTAAATGAAAAAATAGTTTACAGCTGCAGAAGCAAAGAATTGTAAATACCCTCAACTCCACCACACACATTTTTTTTTTTTTGTGTTCAGAGATATGAACAAATATGCTATACAACTGCTCTTTGTATTAAGGCCAGTATTTCCAAATATGATTAAGATACTTTTATTCCCTCTTAAAAAAACAAGCCAATAAGATGGAAAGCTTCAGAAAATGACATACATTTATTATGTAAGTAAAATCTATAGCAGTTTAAGAATTATCCTGTTGTATGGGTGGTTGAGAAGGAGTCAAACTACCCATTACTGCATCTGCTTTGATTGCTAAAGAAGCACAACGGGAAGTTCTAGATATTAGAAAATATACATCAGCCAAACTTGTACATTCATAAAAATGTTGGCATGTCTCATAAATCCCTCTAAGTACAAATTTGGCTTGCTCTCTGCAAACTGCTTGTTGTAGCGGCATGCTGGTGTTGCAATGTCCAAGTTTCTGAAGCTTCCCAGATGTTTATAAACCTTTGACTATTGTTCATAAGAAAATTCAAATAGAGTAGTGTGGGAAACTGAATGCAAAAATGGTCCAAAATCTATCTCCCTGTATAAACGCACATTGCAATGTCCTTTTGCAGCTTCATCCAACATTAGAGTCTTTACCTACACCTCAAATCTGAGCTAGTCTTGTGACTCGGTTTGCTCTGAAGAATGGTAAAGAAGTGGCAATATGCCAGTTTTGAGTCTAAACTTCAATCCTGCATATCCACAATGAGAATAAGCCCTGGTCAGCCTGCTGAAGGCATGTGAGAAACCAATGGAGACAAGCTTAGTCATTCCAACAGAACCTATCTTAGACTAGCAGAGAACCAGTCTACCCCCAAAGAAATGACTGAGCCCAGCCAAGGTCAATAGGTTGCCCTCACACCCACAAATGACTGGAGAGATATCAGTATATCCAGCTAATACCAGAAGGTCTGTCTAGCTACCCACAAACTTTTAAGCTACAATAATTATCTGTGGTTTTATACCCCTGGAAGAGTGTTTCTAACATGACCTTGTTGCAGCAATAGATAAATATGAGTATGGAAATCCCTAGCCCTTAAACCAAAATTGTACTATACTTATGACAATGATTTTTAAAAAAATCAGTTTAGTCTTATTTCTTTTTGCAAATTCATGGTTTGCTTCTATTTGAGCAAAGTCATATAGGTCATGACATTTTGTGTTCTTTTTAAAAAATCAAAAAAATTTTCATTTTCACAGATTAGAAATCTGATTCTAATATTAGTCAAGAGTAAGAAAACACCTTATGTAACATAAAAATAAATTGACATATCAAATATTATGACTCATCACTACACTAACTAAAGGACTAACTTTCATTTTTATGACATTTGACTTTTTAAAACATGCTTATTCTTTTGATTCTGGAGAAATGCAGCAGGTACATATTTATATCATCTCATTTCTCACCCAGGGAAAATGAATCTTCAAACCAATAAGTGACTTTTCTGTTTTTATACAACTTTTCAAAGTAGGTTAAAATAGAAACACCTTTCCTCTAGGATATGCTGCTTCATGAACTCCATGAATTGCTCTCTTGAAAACAAAATAAAAAAAAAAATGAAACGAATTCAAACCCTTTCACATATTTAATGTAAATATTTATGTTTGATAAATATATATTATTATGGCTGTAACATTTTAAATTAGTAGTATTTTGAGGCTTCAAAACCCTGAGAATGCAGAAAGGGAAGTTAAAAGACTCACCATGGAAGAAAATATCAAAGTTTAGAGAGGCTACTGAGTTCAGCAGGGTCATACAATGATGAAACAAGATGTGGTTCATCCCAATTTTTAGACACTAATCCCAAAAGCCTGAGTCTGACCCTTTGCATGAAAGAGATTTATTCAGGTCATTTCCTTAACATTCTGTGTGTACAAGTTGCACACCAATACAGCTGAGATCATCATGGCGCAAGAGAAGAAGTCATGCCAAGTAAGTTAAAGGGGGGCCTACTGATGGCTTTGCCCAGGGTGAGCAGTGTTGAGACTTTGCAAGTTAGATCTCACTCAGACACACCACACAGAAGAATCCATTCATGAAGAAATAGACCAAACTAATTCATTGGCTTCTGTTGTATGTGTTGTGTGGAGTTCATCGTCAGAACAATTTTGAATCAGTATTTTGTTCTCTAAAATAGGAGGGGAAAATGCACTGTCACATTCAATTAATGAAGACTATCCTTTGATACCAGCAGTGCAGATAGATGAAGCCTATACTTACTGTGCAAAGAGTATGCCAGTTGTTATATAGAAAAGCTTGGATACAAATTACAGCCTGCAACCGTCTGGAACCCAGGCTATAGCCACAACTGACAGCTGCACACCGTGTAAGTGGTGAAGTTAAACCATGAACCCCATCTGTTTATGTTTCTTGTCAAGAAGTTACTCTTTCAAAGATTGGCAGCAGCCCTGTTAGCACACTAGGTCCTTCCAAGTATATTAGCTTCATCAATCTCCAATCAAGCGTAGGCTAAGTATTCATGGGTTTTCATTTTTATCACTTACAGCTTGGGATAGCAAACTCTCTGTGTTGGATATATTCTATTCATCCCTCCAGATCCACTGTCCATCCTCTTTCAGGACTCTTTGCTGTGGCTCCTGAAATGCTAAGCTAGGTGCATTGATGAACGAGAGTATGTTTCTCTTTCTTTCTTCTGGTTGGTATGAACCCTGGGGTGCATGGATGAGAAGGGAAGAAGGAAGGAAGATGAAGTCAGGGTATTTACTCTACTAGCTCTCTGCCCACTGGATCTCTGAGCTATCTGGTTCCATATACTGCAATGCCCATCTCCTGTACAGTTATTCAGGTCTATGAGTGGTAACAGCTCCCTGCTGTTAATGCTGGTTCTAGTGTCCTGCACTCTCCCTTGTTTTCTCTTTAACCTTTATATTAGCCCCTTTATTAGCCTGCCTTAATTGCCAAGCCTTAGTATAGCATCTGCTTCCTGCTGGGACCCCTCACTCACAGTTTGTTGGATGACACCTCACTAGACCCATTCAAGGTTATTGTATTCATTTATTTAAAAACACATGTGACACATTGATTGCACTTTAATGAGCAGCCTACATGTGGCGTTGAAAAGCACAAGAACTTGGTTTTCATCCCAGTCATATGTGTCTTAGCTTTACAACAACAAGCAATTAAATTCTATTTTGAAAACTTTTTTTTATTGGATATATGCCGGGCAACAGATAGGACCTGGGAATACAAAAATAATAAGTAATACAAGCTATTGAGCCTTATGAGGCCCACGGTTCTAATAGGTGAGGCAGGGACATAAAGAAAATTCTCTAGTACATTATAATAGAGCTACATGGTGATTTATATAAATGTCATATTTACCTACAGTGACCTTCAGCTTTCTTGTTTGGTAACTGAACACAATGATATCTGTCCTGCTGGTTTCATGAGATTGGAAAACATGTGACTGGATGATATAAGTGAGATATCTTGTAATGCTTAAGAATATTCAACAATAAAGCTGTTAGAATTAATAGAAGAATTACTACCATGTTTCTCTTATGGTATTATGTTACTTATTTTAATCCTTACTCTTGTAAAATGCATGATCTGCATTATTTCTCTCCAGGAAAAAATGTTGCCTACTGTGAATTTAAAAAAAAAATAAGAATAAGTATCTTGAACATCTATTTTTATGGAGTTACTCTCATATTCAGCAGTCAGTATTTATGATAGACTAAAAATGAAGTCACATGGTCAATGGGAATCCTGTTGATTCCAATGAACACTAAACAAACTCTACCCACTTAGGAGTTTGAAGACATTGCTTTAACTATGTTTTTAAAAAAGCAATTAATGAAATAATTCACTGGTTGTACTAAGTGGCTTTCCCTGAAAATAAATGATCTTCTCTTTCTTTTGTTTTTTCTAAGATTTATTTATTTATTTATACAAGCACTGGGTACAGGCCAGATGCACGGGAGGGTGAGAGAATTCACCAGAGCCAGAGCGGGGAGCAGAGCAGGCAGACTGACAAAACACACTGCTGAGAGGAGCAGCGGACGTGGCAGGAGAGGTCTGCGCGCCATTTGTGGGACCCTCACCAGGGGCCAGGGATTGAACCGGCGCTGCAGAGGCTACGGGCCACCAGGAGAGGCGGAATCTTCTCTTTCTTTATCTAACTTTCTAGATGATTTCTGATTAAAAAACTAAAATTCAGGTCCTCCCCTGGTGGCGCAGCGGTTGAGGGTTGGGCTGCGAGGCTGCCTCCAGGCTCTGCAGCGCCGGTTCGTTACCCGGCCGCTGGCAAGGGTCCTACAAAAAAAAAAAAAAAAAAAATTAAAATAAATAAAAATAAAAAACTAAAATTCAGGTATTTTCCTCAAAATATGGAGATTACATTTGATGCACAATTTTTATCTCTACCTTCAAACAGCAATGAAAATACCTACTTTTTAAAGGGAAATTTAGGTATATAATTTAGGTGAGGTTACTCATATTTTACCTCTTTCTACTTTGGGAATTCAAGATTCAGTCTGAAAAATTAGAAAATCCCACCTGGTGTCGAGGTTGGGTGATGATTAGTCATGTGACCCATACCAGGCCAATCAGAATCTTCAGCTGAAATTATTTGGCAGCAACTGCCTGGAAAGACTCCCATATGTCACTGGGGTTGGTGAAGTGACAGAATGGACATGTTGCCATCCATGAGGAATCTACTGAAAAGATGGAGAGTAAGATAGAAGATTAAGACAGATATCCTCATGGGTTTTGCAATAACATTAGCAGAAAGTGCAAAACATCTTTTCTTTGCTTGAGCTAATTTAAGTCTCTGGCACTGACAATTAAGTCTGATTGTTGCATATTGTCATATAAGGTAAAATAAAAATGACTGAATGAATTAGAAATTAGGATTACCTTTTCTCTTAAGAAAACTGGAGGAAAAAATTTAGAAATATTCTAATTACTATTTTCAGAGCAACATGAGATGATTTTGTAATTGTAAAACAGAAACAGGAAGCTATGATCAAGGATCGATTTGAAAAAAGAAAGCACTTGTGTAAATTTGAAATAGAATTACTGACAAAACTGTTTAATTGAGGAGCTTGAAGAGAAATACATCATTTAATTTTCTGGGACATAAAGTTATTCATTCAGTGAATGGATATAAAACACCTATGTACCTGGTTCTGATACTGTGTATTAGGTGTTTTGGGTTATACTAGAGAAAACAGACACAGACTTCTGACTTTGCAGAGATGACCTTCTAATGCAATAGATACAAATATAATAAACAGGTGAAAATCAGAGTATTAGGTAACAAAAAATTGAGCATGGAAACAGATATCAAGAATACTGGGAGACAAGGCAGTTTTTGGAATTTAAATAGGGCCCTTATGTACAGCCTTCCTGTGAAATTAAAATAGAAGAAAAGACTTGGAGAGATGAAGGAGTCAGAGAATATCTGGAAGAAAGGAGAGTTCCAGGAAGAGTAAATAAAATATCTAAGGCAGGAGTGTACCTGAGAAATGACTGAAGAATAGCAAAGAGGCTGTATAGCTGATCTGAAGTGAAACAGGGAAGGATGATGAAGATAGAGTCAGAGAGACACCAGAGCCAATCAGCTAGGGTTTGCTGGCTATTGCCCTCAGAGAAATGGGGAACCATTGCAGAGTTTGAGTAAGAAATTTATGATATGACTTATGATAAACCCAGTTCACTTAGGCTATAGTTTTGGGAAGAGATTATGAAATACCAAGACTGAAACACAAATACAAAGAAAAAAAGAGGAAATTTATTTTAAAGAACAGTTAAGTTCATCAAAGATCAATCTAGGAGATAGAACACACACATTATTTTTCTTGCAGAAAAAGAAAAAAATTGGAAGGGCTGGGGGACTAAAGGGGAAAAAAATCATAGACATAGCAACAAATCTCCCATTGCCAATTCAAAAGGTAAGTCTTCTGACAGGAAGTTGGATCAATGCAAGAAGATGTATAGCTGAAGCCAATTAAAAAGAAACCTAGAAGCTTTCAAAGAGGAAAAACACTGATAAGGTGATTTCCCAATAAATTAGAATGACATCAGACTAATCAGTAAAAATAGAAGCCAGAAGATGATACAATAGTGCCTTCCAAGTTTGGAAAGAAGATTATTTTGAATTAAGCATCCCATTCTCAGTCCAACTATCAAATAAGTTAAAGGGAAAAACAAAGATGCTTTCTGACATGAAAAGAATCAAATAGATTTTCTAAAAATGTTACTTGAGGATGTACTTCAGCCAAATACAGAGGAAATTTGAGAACATTGAGAATATTGGAAGCAAGAAAATAATAAGAACCAGGAGCAAGTGTATTATTTGAAATTACAAAGATAACCAATTAAATAACTAAAAATTAAAACAAAACTAACAAGCATTGAAATAAAAAAGGAAGTAGATAAAACAGGGGTAGAAATGAGGTACATTAAAGCTATTAATCAACACCAAAATGTGATTTAAATCTTGTAAAGGGGAAAAGAAAAAATAGCATAATTCCTTAGAACTAAGGAAGTAACTAAGAAAGTTCAAAAAATGTTTTTTTTTTCTGAGAATTGAGGCTGGAGAATCAAAAAATGAGACAATTTTCTTTTTTTCCTGTACCATTTATTTGAACTTGTGTTTCTATGTGTATATATTACAAAAAGAAAGAAACTTATAAAAAATTAATGAAAAATTTAAGTTGTGGCTGTCTGTTTCTCATTTTTCATTTAGACTTAAAAAAGAAAAATAGAACCTCTTACCAAGAAGTCCGAAAAATGATTCATGGACGATACGCAATATGTAATGCATGACTCTGACAACAACTGATGAATCCCAGAAATGTTACTTGTTATAATAGAATGGAAACATTTGAGTTGTTGAAAAGAATACTGCTAAAAGGCAGCTCTTTCTCTCCAAGTTAACTTAATAGAATATGTTACTTAAGCAAGACAGACACAGCTAGCTATTTAAGATAATAACACATTTTAATTTTGTCATTAGTCTATGGATTTGCAACTTAACACATGTTTGAAAGACACACATAGTACCCCATCATATATTTTCTTGTCACAGATAACTGTGAAATTTGTATTCTAAAGAGAATAACTGAAAAGATTACTGGGTAAGGTAAGATCAGAAATAGAGAAGATCTCTTGAAACTTCTAACTTGCCATATGTCAATAAAGGTGATAGGGAATTTGTGCATAATTTCCATTTTCCAATAATGTTACGTGGTCTCTCCAGAATTAGGGATTTAGGCATTTTATAGATGAGGAAAACTATGTTTATAAATAAGACTGATAAAAGAACAAAAACAAGATATGAATTTCATACAAGTAGCTGCTGTGTGTGTGTTTTTTTTAAACTTCCTCAGTTTCCCCACTGATTTCTACCCTAAAATCAAAGATTCAATAAAGTAAACCAACTCCCCTGCTGCTGGTGAACTCTGCTTAATGAAATAGATTTTATCATGGTGGACTAACTTGGTGTTGCCCTTAAAAACTCTTGGCCACTAGTGCCCAGAAGAATCTCCCTGAAATTTCACAATTCCTTCGCAGTGCTTTCCCTCATGGCTGTTCTCCCTGACTGAAAGTGACCCCTCTTTTTTTCCGCTTATAATCCCTGCCGATCAAGATAAGAAGATTTTTTCGTTTTGCTCCTGTGGTTAGTTATCAGGGACTAAAATTGACTCCATTCTCCCCTTGCCCAGCTATGTGCCCCAATGGGTTACATCTTTAGAAGAAAAGTCAATTTTGTACACACCAAACCCTTGCACCTGTGACCTTACTGTTTACTAACTACACACCTGCTTTATTGAAAGCTTAGTTCCTTTTCCTCTTTTGTCCAATGGATTGTTCTGTATTAACAATCAACAGTATCCGGTCATTTTTTTTTTTTTTTAATAGAGGCATGTTTTATTTATTTATTTATTTGTTTGTTTGTTTTTGTTTATACATGCACTGGGTACAGTCGGAAGTGCGGGAGGGTGAGAGCCAGAGCGGGGAGCGGAGCAGGCAGAAGGAACGAAGTACACTGCTGAGGGGAGCAGCGGGCGGCAGGAGAGGTCTGCGCGCCATGTGGGACCCTCCTCCGGTGGCCGCGGAGCAGCCGGGGATCGAACCGGCGCTGCAGAGGCCGCGGGCAGCTTCGTAACCTAGCGCTCAACCGCTGCGCCACCGGGGAGGCCCTGTATCCGGTCATTTTGATACCATTATGATGACCTGCAATGTTTCAATTATAGACGTCAGTTCTACCAATAATTGTATTTTTTAAATTTAACTTTTTATTTTCAGGGATAGTCTCATCTCATTTTAAGAAATAATATGGAGACATCCTGTGTATGTTTTACACAGTTCCCCCCAGAGTAACATATTTGAAAACAATAGTTTGAAGCACAAATAGGATATTGACACATATGTAATGAATATACAGAACTGTTCCATCTCTGTAAGAATCCCTGGACTTACCTTTTGTAGCCATGGCTACTTATTTCCTGACTCCACTGCTTTTTCACCCTGCCAACCATCACCCTTTTCTCCATTTCTATAATTTGGTCAATTTAAGAAGGTTATATAGATGGAATAATAGAGTATAAAGCCTTTTTGGGCTTGACTTTTTCCACTCAGCATACTACTGTGGGGCTCCATCCGAGTTGCTGCATGCGCCAACAGTTTGTTTTTATTGCTGAGTAGCATTCCAGCTTGAGTTATTATGAATAAATCTGTTATAAACATTTGTGTATGGGGTTTTGTGTGTACTTAAGTCTTTATTTCTCTAAGATAAACACCTAGGAGTGCAATCACATAGGTGTATGGTGGTTGAATCTTTAGTTTTGGAGAAACTGCCAATTTTTTCCTAGGATAGGTGTACCATTTTGCATTCCACTCAGTAATGCATGAGTAATCTAGTTTCTCTGTCCCATTTTCAGCACCCCAGACCCTGCAAACCTGCCTACTCTAAATGGGTTCTGCCATCCGCCACATCAACACAAAACAAATGAGACTTGAGTGGAAGGAACTTTAATACAATTAGTGAACAATACAGAAAAGACAAAGAATATATTTTCTAAATCAAGCACCCAAAGTTACCCATCCCCTCATGGGTAAAAGTCCACCCAAGCAGGCTTGGCCCAGAGCAAGGCCCCAAAGACTGCCATAAGTCTAAAGCATCTTCCAGAGGCGACCCACAGAAAAGAATCAGAAACAACCAGATTGGAAGTCTGGAAGGAAAAGAGCAATTCAAAATCAAGGCAAAAACCTCCATAGTCACCTCTCCACAGGTCTCTCACCCTCATCTGTTTCAACCAGTCCACGATCAAAGTCAAGTGCAGTTGCTTCATGTGTCTCTCGGCTCCTCCAGGTCTCCTTCTGGCTCCATCCTGCTTCCCTCCTTCCTCAGTCTCATCTGCAGTTTTTTCTCTCCCTGCTGAGCTCTACCCTCCTTTTGGGTGGGGCAGGAAACCTGGAACCTTCCCCTTTCCTGGGGACCACCCTGTTCCAAATATACTAGCCACTATGATAGACATTTAGGGGATTTTATTTGCATTTCCTTAACAGTGATGTTGAACATCTTTTATATGCTTATTAGCCATCTATATGTCTTTTTTTGAAGAAATGTCTGTTGGAGATCTTGGAGAGAACCTGTCTACTGGTAGACCTGGGCAATCAGAGTCTCTTCCCCACCCCCCTGTCCCTGTAATGTACATTCTGGCCCATTCTAGAAGGCACTTCAAGGACACAGCCTTGAGAGAGTCTCCATATCCTGGCTCAGTGTACAGGAGTCAGTTCCACATTTCACCTGTGGAACTCCCAAATTTACAAACCAATCAAAAACCTATTGGCAAGCCCATCAAAAACCAAAGAATGGGATGGGGGAATGAGGTATTCAGTTGGTGTCCTTGTTATAGGACAGGGAGAGGGGCAGCCCAAACCCCGCAAACCTGCCTATTCTAAATGGGTTCTGCCATCCGCCGCATCAACACAAAACATAGGAGACTTTAATGGGAAGGAACTTTAATAAAACTAGGAAACAATACAGGTAAGGCAAAGAGTCTAGTTTCTAAATGAAGCACCCAAAGTTACCCGTCCCCTCGTGGGTAAAACTCCATCCAAATGGGATTGGCCCAGAACAAGGCCCCAAAGCCTGCTACAAGTCTAAAGCATCTTCCAGTGGGGACCCACAGAAAAGGGTCACAAACAACCGGACAAGCCCGGAAGGAAAAGAGCAAAATCAACATCAAGATAAAAGCTGCCATTGTCACCTCCCCACGGGTCTCACCCACATCTGTGTCACCCAGTCCACGACCAAAAGACAAGCACAGTTTCTTTACGTGTCTCTAGGCTCCATGCGCCTCCTCCAGGTCTCCTTCTGGCTCCATCCTGCTCCTTCCTTCCTCAGTCTCTTCTTCAGCTTCTCCTCTTCCTGCTCAGCTCCACCCTTCCTTGGGTGGGGCAAGGAACCTGGAACCTCCCCCTTTCCTGGGGACCACCCTGTTACATCCTGAGCTGTCTGTTGACCTCTGTATGGGAGGAGGGCCCATATGTTAGATGCTGTGGGCCATTGTGTTAGTATGGGATGCCTGAAGACACCTACTAGTCAAGTGCATTTGATTGAGGAACTGTACATAATGTACTGTGGTGAAGAAGGGAAATGAATGGTTGTTGCAGTGAGCTGACCTCTACTGTGGACAGCTGGGCTGACCACTGATCCCCAACGAGAGCTGGAGACCTGAATTAGAAAGTTGAAAGAGCTGAGATTAGGGAAGGATGTGTGAGTGTCCATGACTTTCCTGGTGTCCAGGCCAGCAGGCCTGGTGGGACAGCAGGGTAAGTTGGAAACTGTAGTGAGCTCTTTTGCAAAGTTAGGAGAGTAAAAACTGCCTAAGTTTAAGGTTCAAGCACTTGTAACAAAGTCTGATTGGGACACAGGGTGGTGGAAAGTGAAGAGAAAGGAAATGATGTTGTAATGATCGACATGGAAATGAATAAAATGCCCATACCCCCTGACCCTTAATATGAAGGAAATCAAAACCCAGCAACAGTCCCAGCCAGCGTGATGGTCCCCAGTTCATGTGTTAATAAGAAACTATACTCCCTCTTATCTTATACATAACTTCCAATCTCTAGTAAATAGCCAGGGAAATTCTTCAGCCCTGGTTAGTGCAACAATGGAATGGGGGCAGGGTATTGTAATGCATTTCTCTAACCAGGCAGGAGGCAGAAGCAGAGAAAAAGAATACATCATACACATCCTGCCCTCCTGCTGTGCCTATATGGCCTCTGGGGGGGTTGAATAAGATTGGATTATTCTATCCTTCATGAAGGTTTGACTCACAAGGGGCTATCCCTGGGCTTATGAGATCCTAGAAACTTGAAGAAGTACAACAAATTCTTAGGAAGCTGCGCATGAGTAGGCTATCCGCACCCCTGTTTTGAGGACTTGATTGGCCCACATTCACTGCAGAAATGAAAGTCAAGATACTCCGGCCTTCCCTTAGTATCTGGTATACGACACTGATATCCAGAGCTTGGTAGTGGGACCACACATTTAGGACATTGAGCAGTCCGTTCTTAATCTGGAGAAATTAAAATGCCAGGAATGTGTTCAGGATCTAGGAAAGACCTAAGACAGAAAGGAAATTGCAGAAGCTAAAAGATTTCCCTAATTCAGAAAAGGTGTTTCTGGCCAAAGGGTGTAAATATTGTCACCGAGTCAGAAATTCTCTCACTAATTTTGACAGAGATGAACACATTACCATAGTGGAAGTTCAGGGACATCTAAGAGGAAATTCAGCACAGAGACAAAGATGGGGGAGGGGGGCGGGGATCTGGAAGAATAAAGACCACAGGATAGGAACATTTAATTGTAAATATCTGCTTTTCTTGCTGCTATGTAACACCTCCTCCTAGGCAGTTATAATTATCTCTTATATTGGTGCCCGTGTTTTTCCCTGAGGACAGGGAGCATAAGGTGAGAGGAGAGAACCCCAGCAGGGTGGAAAGAGTAAACAAGATAGAAAATTTCACAAGAATAATAAAGTGGAAGGAGTGGTAACCACGGGGAATGTAAACCTTCCCTGAAACTTGTGGAAATCTTCAGCAGGGTAAGAAAATATGCATAATACTTGAGATTCAAGCCAGTTTTGTAAATCTCAAAGGACAAGATGCAATGTTTGATTAGAAAAACACAACACTAGCAAAAGGGTAAGCTGGCACTCAGCCAAGTGTCCAGTTTCATCTCTCCTTGTTGTCAAAGTAAACTTGACTCAACTGCGTGTAAAATGAGACCAGGAGAATCTGCCATGCCACAAACATGACCAACACAAAGCAATGCCAGTCTCTAGCACCAACTGCTCAGCCTTGTTGAGACCCAACTGTCACACAAGTTTCAACAGGCACAACATCTGGTCTCAAAGGGAATGAACAGCCAGGAATGCGCAAGCTGACCAAGCAGTGTACGGTAAGAAAATATTAATATTTCTATTTGTTTTTTTTTTAAGATTTATTTTATTTATACAAGAACCAAGGTACAGACCAGAGGCGCGGGAGAGTGAGAGGATTCATCAGAGACCGAGCTGGGAACAGAACAGGCAGACTGATGAAATACACTGCTGAGGGGAGCAGTGGGGAGAGACAGGAGAGGTCTGCTTGCCATGTGGATTGCTCTGAGGCTGACGGGGATGGAACTGGCACTGCATAGGCTGCGGACAGCTTCACAGCACTGCGCTCAACCGCCTGCGCCACCACGGAGGCCCTATCTCTATTTGTTTTTAATCTATGTGTTAAAGTTTGTGAACTGCATTAGAACAGACAGTAGTACATACATCTCATCTAAAGACAATGTACTCTAAAAATGGTGCTCACAAATTATTTTTATACTTGGGGATCAAAATGTTGACTATTGCAAATGTAGGGACAAAGTTCGGTTTCAGGTCACCCAAAACTAAAAGCAGAGTTGCTCAGAGCGTGCCTCTAGGGTAGGTTGGGCTCTGGATAAGCCATTGTTTTCCTCCATTTTTTCTGTTTTTCCATTAACAATTTGTTGCCTTCAGGACTGTGATAACTTGGGAAATATTAACATGAATTATGCAAGTTCCTTGCTGAGTGAAGACAGTAGTCCTTATAATATTAAACTACCACACAAGTGACTGAAAGCCATAAATCTTAATGGGTAAATATTGATCCTTCCATGATTCCTCTACCTCTGGCAGTCCATGATAGCCACACCCACTTTATTGTTTCACCAGAAAAACATAATAAATTGTTATCTATTGTCAGTTACTTTATATGTGTTCATCTATTTGACTCTCATGACAACTTGGTAAATACACAGCTACTATTTCTCTCATTTTACAGGAAAGGAAGCAGTGGATGCAATTTGCCTAATATTTCACAGCCAGGAAGGGAAATGATGAAATCCAGATTCAGTTTCTCTAGATCCCAAATGTCATGTTCTTAAGCCGGCGGTTCTTCCCATCCAGATGAAGTTCTTTAAAGTCCTCAAATTTTGAAATGACTTGCCCCCACCCCCGACACTCTTGTGTTTTTGGGCAAAGGAGAAGCACCGACTTTAGCCTAATATTTTGAAATGGAAGACATAGAACTTCATTTTAAAAAAGAAAGTGAAATTGTTAAACCTCTGGTCACTGACGTTTAATTGTTGACCTCTGCAGGATTTGTAGAGCTCTCTTAAACACTCAGTAACTGAATGTTGAGTTAGAGAAATTATAATTGGAAAAAGTTAATTGCTGTCTCCATCTCATTAAACCAATTTTGTGAGACAATTCAAGAGAGTACATGGCTATGCAATTTCCACACATCATTTGTTTGCTAAGTCACTCAGCCCTGGAAACCACTTATTTCTCAATTCAGAGCTAAATGCACATACCGCAAAAAAATCTGGATCTAGTAAAAGGGTCAAAGTGGCTTTGATGAAAACGGGTCAGTGGGGGCCCTCTGTTTAACAGTCACCCCATTGGACGGAAAGCATATCTCCCCTGAAGGTACCTGCACTTCAAAGCTTGCTATTAAATGATAAGGAGGAGAAAAATATAATTTCTCCAGAATAATTTTTGCAACCACAGAAATATCTTGCATAAATGGACACTCAATTCTTTCCACTTCATTCCTAAATGTACATTGCTGTGGTCTATGATGAAATAATTAGAATATCTAAGGAACTGTGTCTTCTGAGAGTTGCAGATAACAACAAGTCCCCTGCAATAATCAGATGTCTATTGTCTGAAAAGGTGAGGATAAAACACGAGGGGACTATAGATGTGAGGGAAAATTGACTCAGTACATGGGATTTGGAAGTAAAACCACTAAAAAATTGCAAAAGAAAAGAGCAAATTTCAGCAGAAAAAGTCATGAGAGGTGGTGACAAAATATTTGAAGATAGTTTTTAATTTGCTTTAAAAAAGGAAAAAATAATAGGTTTATATTCACTATATAAGTGAAATAGTTGTAATATTTTTCATACTCAGTTCCTGCATCAGTGTTGTTAAAATTTAGAAACATTAGTAAGTTAATGAGAATAAAGCCATCAGAGTCAGCATGAAAATACAAAAAAATGGGGAAAAATTATAGTGGGGGAGGCACTTGTCTTTTATGCCTTACTTATCCTGAAGTCTCTATTTTTATAGATAGTATAGTATCCTTATTTATCTTGAAATATCTACCTTTAAAATACAGTCCTTATCACTTCTCAGCCTTTTGGCTAAGATCAAGTGTAGTATCTGTTATCAGTTTAATCCTCTTAAAATACAGTCCCTTCACTTTTGTTCTCCTCAATCCTGTTGAATCTTTAGCCTTACATTTCTTTTCTTGATTCAAAATCTTTTTTTTTTTAAAGATTTATTTATTTATGCATACAAGAGCTGGGGTACAGGCCAGAGATGCGGTGGGGGGTGGGGGGCGGTGAGAGAATCCACCAGAGACAGAGTGGGGAAGAGAACAGGCAGATTGACTGAAATACACTGCTGAGGGGAGCAGTGGGTGAGACAGGAGAGATCTGCTGCGCCAGCCGTGTGGGTTGCTCCCTGGCCGGTCAGGGGTGGAACTTGTATTGCAGAGGCTGCGGATTGCTTCATAGGTTGTGTCTTAACCCCTTGCGCCACCAGGGAGGCCCTCAAAATCTTCTTGAGAATAAACATACCATTGAGACAGCGACTACTCATGCACATTCCCCCCTTGAAGCCTTTGAATAAATTGTTAACTTGAACTTGATCTGAAAGAAAAATTGATTACTTTATGGCCTTTATTGTTTTATCTATACCTTCTGCCTGATTTCCTTCTGACTGGGTGCAAAATTATTCTGAGAGCAATGTCACACTTTTCATTCTTTATTTTCCTTTTTCTTTAATTAAACACTATTTTCTCACTCAGTAATATTTCCCCCTACCCCAAAGTTTCATTCATTAAAAACGTTAGAAGCCTGTTATTAGGTACCTACTATGTACCAGACACTGTGTCATGCTTTCTAGTTGTATGGAGGTAGATTGGGAGGAAGGCTAACTATTTCAGTATTTTTTTTCTACTTCAAAGTTTGCAATAACCATTAGTTCCTCAGTTGTCAAATGCAAAAGTATTACCTGCCAGCTAATGTAACACATGAAAAATAGCTAGGATTAATTAGATGCAATCATAGGGCTGGAAAAGTTTGTAAGATGTCACTTTTAGGCTTATTGATCTTTTGTAGATTGGGAAATGTGTGTGTGTGTGTGTGTGTGTGTGTGTGTATAGCTATTGCTCATATATGCATTGGAAATAAAATGATAAAGATGTCCTTTTTAAAAAATATAAAGCAAATGTGACCACAGACTATTAGTAAGTTCTACCTTCCTTTTCTCCCCTTAACTGTGACATATATTCAGAGTCACTTATTCACGTACCTCCAGAATGTGAGCTAATTAGAAATTTTAACCCGCTTTACATGAGTCAGTCATTTAATTTTTTTGAAGTAACATTGATTTATAATTTTATATAGGTTCAGGTATACAATATTATAATTTGACTGTTGAATCAGGCTGAGGTCCAAGAGTCAGACCCCAAAAGCTGGGTCCTTTCTTGGTGAGGAAAGACTTCAACATTTAAACCAGAGTTAGGCATAAAAGCATTAAGTTTATTGTCATATAAGGAGAAGGACAGGAAAGCTCTCTGAACAGGGAGGGTAGCCTAGTGGGTAGCTGCTGAGGGGCAGGAAACAGGGGCTTAAATCCTTTATTCAAAAAAGCGAGTGGGAGGGTGGTGATTGGGAGGGCTGCACAAGGTGTTCCCCTCTAGTTGATTTTGGCCACTTTGCGCAGGGGTCTCCTTGACTGGATGATGTCTGGTTTTTGGAAGGCAAAGGGTGCTAATCTTGGTCAACACATATGTTTGCTCCTGGGGTGGGCAATCTTTGGAATTTCCTGTTTTCCAGGGTGTTATCAGGCTGAGGCTGCCCAGGGTCCTAACTGCCTGCATTCCCAATGTACTTCCTTCTTCATCATGTGTATACAGAAAATGTATATACACTACATTTTCATGGCCACCAAAAGTCTGGTTTCCATCCTCAACCATACACCTGATCCCTTTGACCTTATTAACCTTATTACTTCTGGTAACAACCATTTTGTTGTCTTATTCATTTGTTGTACTTATTTTTCTTCCACATATAAATGAAATCATATGGTATTTTTCTCCATTTCATTCCTTTCACTTACCATAATATCCTCAAGGTATGTGAATTGTGACATGCTGTCACAAATGCCAGGGTTTCATCTTTTTTATACCTGAGGAATATCCTATTATGTATATATACAACACTTTCCTTGTCCATTCTTCTGTTGATAGGTATTCAGGTTGCTCCAAAATCTTGGCTTTTGAAAATAAGACTAATGAATATAGGGATTGTCTATTTAGTGTTTTGTATTACTTAGCTAAATACTCAGAAGTGGAATAGCTGGATCATAGGTTATTACTATTCTTAATTTTTTGAGGAAACTATACTGTTTTTCATGATGCTATACCAATTAATATTCCTATCAACAGTGTACAAGGGCTTCCTTTTCTTCCCTGAATCAGCAATGATAAGGTTTGAGTCAGTGGCTTTTAGGGGAATAATCACTTTACTGATGCATACATGCATATCTGATTCACAAATATTAGTAACTCATTAAAATCTTTTTAAATTTCAAATAAGAACTTCTTCTTAAAGTTTAATTTGAATCCACTGTGTAAGGATTTGTTAGCATGTGACTGAGAGGTATCCAGGGACCCCAAACTGTTGGGGGTACATGGCTCTAAAAGGTTTCCAGCCATCTGGATGCACAAAGGCAAAGGCTAAATCTTAGTGTGAACAATTTTTTTTTTATTTATTTAGATTATTTATTTATTTATTTATACAAGCACTGGGTACAATCAGAAGCTCGGGAGGGTAAGAGAATTCACCAGAGCCAGAGTGGGGAGCAGAGCAGGCAGAAGGACCGAAGTACACTGCTGAGGGGAGCAGCGGGTGGCAGGAGAGGTCTGCACACCATGTGGGACCCTCTGCCTGTGGCGGGGAGCAGCCGGGAATCGAAACAGCTCTGCTGGACTTCGCAACCCAGCGCTCAATCGCTGCACCACCTAGGAGGCCCAGTGTGAAAGAATTTTTAATAGAATTGGTGTGCATAGGCAAAAGAAAGGATTTCAAATAATAGTTTCCCAATATAACTCCAAAATTTACCCATCTTCTAGTATCAAATGCCTAGCCTAAGAGTTTCAGTCCAAAGTGGGCTACTGAGGTCTGAAAGGTTGCCACAAGTTTAGGTTATCTCCAGGTTAGTAACCACAAAAAAAGGGTGAGGCAGGTGCCAGAGAGCTGGGGCAGACAGAGTCTCAAAATTCAAAATGTACTACATAATCCAAAAGGAGGAGAAGATAATGGCTGCCATTGTCTCTGCCAAGGACCAGTAGCAGCCTCCCCATGTGTCTCTTAACCATGTGACTCAGATATCTCTTCTAAATGTTTCTGCATGTCTCTCCTCCAAGTGTCTCCTCCGGAAGTGAATATCTACCTCCTTTTATATATCCACCTTGCTCCTTCCCAGCTGCCACTCCATTTAGGAACTCTGGTTCATGACCTACTTACTGGTAGTCTAAGGTGGCTGCCTGTAAGTGGAGGTGGGGAAAATGAATTCTATTCAAATGTTCTGCCCTCTTTTGCAAAGATGTATGGGTAACAGATTTAGATGTTTTCTTTTTGGTCAATCTTAATTATTTGAAAATAACTCTTTAATGCTCACCCTTGAATTATTTTGTCTTTTATGTATTTAGATTATATGATCCAGAGTCCCTTGCTTGTGTGCAAGTAATCTGATCCTTAAAAAAAATTCTACTTCCATTTAAATTTTTTGCTTTAATTTAATAGTTTTCTTGTTATTATATTAAAATAAGTAATGTTTGTTGAGTGCTAACTAGGTGGGACTGACAAGAATATGATTTACAAAAATTGTAGAGACTAGAGGTCAAGAATATTTGCTTTGGGACTCTGTTGAATTCTGACTTCTTTTAATAGTTGTACCACCATGAACAGATACTCCCACCTCAGTTTTCTCATTTATTAAATTACAGTAAAAAATTATTCATTCCTTAGTCTTCTTCCAGGAAAGATGAATAAAAGCAACTGGAATTATGTTTACGTCTAAAATGATAAGATAAGTGGTTAAAATGTACAAACAATGGTTTTTAAGACCCTGGACTTCAGACACCCATGAATGATGATTCTGGTGAGACATGAAACAAAAATGATGAGCCTTAAAATGGTCCCAGATAATGGCCTTGATAGAATCTTCATGTCTTGGCACAGGGAAGGAGAAACCCAAGGGGAGTCCAGCAGAATCTATGAGTTGAGAATGAACTGAGCCTGGGGAATAAATTTGGCTAATGAATTTGACTGAACGCTAGAGAGAAGGAAACTGAAGAGAGAGAACTTGTCACCTGCAGAGGACCTCCCCCTGTATTTAGCAGAGCATTGATCAGCTTGGGCATGGTTACCCAACACCAAGGAAAAAAAATCACCCGAAAGGATTAGAATTAACATTGTTTGGCACTCATACAGTGCTGGGAATAGTGGCTCTACCTAGTAGCCAAACTGGAAAACTTCAAACTTCATGGGACATTGGATTCAGTGCCTGAAGGTAGTAAATATTGGGCCTTAGTAATAGGGAATAATGAGCACTGGACTAAATATCCCATGGATATACCCAACAAATTATAAAAGCAAGACCCTAAAGGATCAAAATATTCACAAATAAATTTTCCAGAATAAATCTCAAGGATTCTTATAGTAAGTAATGTAAAACATGTAATAACACAAATGGTAAACAGCAATTAATGCCAGGTCTCTAATCAAAAGTAACTAGGCAAAAAAAAAAAAAAAAAAAATCTGGAAAATAAGATTCATTATGAGAAAAAAATAATTATTTCAAACTGATTCAGATGTTAAAATTAGCAGACAAGGGCATCGAGACAGTTCTACATTCAAAAGATAATTTTTTTCTTTGGGCAAATGAAAAATGACACCAGGCAGAAATATAAATCTATACAAAAGAAATAGACAATTATTTCAATTTATTATTATTTAAACTTCTTGAAAAGATAGCTTACTGTTTAAGTAAAAAATAATAGTAATGTAATATAGGGTTCATAACATGTGCAAACAAATACATATAGTAAAAACATGAAAACTGGTACTAAACTCTCTCAGCTCTAATATTATTCATAAGATTCTGGAAACATAGGAACCATTATGAAACTAGGCAATTTCGTTAACACCTCCATATCTGGTTCTGTAAACTCTTAAGATTGAAGAAGGGGTTCCTTCTGTTGATTCACTTTGGGCAGGCTTATTTTCTGACTAGAAGTGGTCTACAACTAGAAGCATAAACCATCACTTCTGATTTGTCTTTGTTGCCACGTTCAATTACGTGATCTCTTGAATCTTAAATTCTGTACTGTAGACGTTTACATCAAAACATTCAATAGTATACCTCTAGAAGATCAGATAACCCTGATGTTGGATGTGGGTTAAATTACTACCACCAGAAAATTGGTATTAACTGTTTGTAGGGTAAGGAAAAATACCAGGCTTTTCTGCCCTCCCACCATCAGGATAGATGAGGGAACCCTGTGATCCTGAATGCATGCCTGATGGCGGGCACCTGGAGTGGGTACACCTGGGCTAGACTGTGCTTTTAAGGGCAGCGTCACAGGGACTCCAGGAGAAGCCAAAGCAGAAGCCGAAGAGAAGCCAAGAGAGAAGCAAAGAAGCAGAAGCAGAGAACACCAGAGAGCCCAGAGAGAGTGGGGATTTGCTGGGGGCTGGGAGGACTGGCAGCCTCCCGGCCCCCCAGCATCCCTGCCTGCCATATGCCTGGTGAACCCCAATAAAAGACCTGCAAAAATCCACTGAGGACTCTGACTCCTCCTTTACCCGGTCTGCATGGGATCAGAAAACCTGCACTGGTCAATTCCTGACTTTACACTGTTCAAAGAGGGATGAGGCTTTGGAATGATCACTTTGCCAGTTTATAATGGTCTTTCAACTCAGACTGAAGAATGAAAACATGGGAGGATTGAGAATCAACATTCTGCCCATGAATGTGACTGGATAGGACTATGGACCACTTAGGTCAACATTACTTGGTTTCAGGAAAATTTGTTTGAGAGTTAAGGCTGTAAAAGAATAAATAATTTCAATGTGTGCTGAAGAAAATCCCTACAGAGTAATTTAATGATGACAATGTTCTGGTCATCTTGGCAAACAGCACACATATCAAACAAAGGTACTTTTCAATTCACTTCAAGATCATTAGTCCCCTGATCCTAAAGTGTTACATCATGAATTTTGCCTAATTTCATTCATTTGGCTTTTGTCTTGAAAGACCCATCTTTAAACCACTTGGGTTCAGATCCCCAAAACCTAAATATCCCATTTGTAATTTCCCCTTTCTGAGACACAGAGGCTAAAAGTGTGTAGTGCCAGGAAGGTACAGAGCAGGTTCTCTATGATCGGGGCAGATGGGTAAACGAGAGTCCAGGAGCCCTCCATGGCTTTTCCAGGCTTTTACTGAGCTTCTTACCAGGTAGGGGTCGGGGGAGGGAGGCCCTGGAGGCTGGCAGGCCTCCCAGCCCTTTGGCGAATCTTCACTGTTTCTGGGCTCTTCTCTGCTGCTGCTTCTGCTGTTGTTGCTGTTTCTTCTACTCTCATTCTGCTGGTGTCCCGTGATGCCGCCCTTATAAGCCCAGTCTCAGGCAAGGTGCACCCACCTATGCATGCCCACACCCTACTCCAGGTGCCCACCATCAGGCCTGCATGTAGGACTTCAGGGATCGATCATTAATGCTAATGACGGGAGGGTGAAAAAGCCAGATAATTTTCATTTACCCTGCAAGGTGTTTAAAACTTCCCTTTAGTAACAGATTTTGTGTTATTTGGGGACTTCAGTGATCCTGATCTTTGTAATCTCAAAGTCTTCATTTATAAAATATGTCATTTGAACAAAAGGGGGAAATAAAGAGTAGTGGAATAGGGGAGTCACTTAGGGGTGGGAAGTCAGACAATAAAGGTTACATTATCAAGCAAGTTACCACAGTGGGTGACTGCTGTTTAAATGTTGGGAAACTGGGAGACACTTGCAGAACATGATTTCAAATTAGGCCAGCAGATCTGAGCAGCAAGGAAGGTTATTTATCTGTGTTCCAACCTCTGCTCCAACATTGGTTGGAACTTGCACCCAGAACATTATTCTCCCTCCAGCATTTCTGGTTTGCCCTGAGCATGGGCCAAATTAAAGCTCACAAGCAGAGAGAAGCAGGTGTTTGCAATAAGCAGCCTCCATAGTGGAGGGGTGAGTCTCTAGGGGAAAAGAGCAGGATGTCAATAGCCTTAGCTGCATAAATCATGCAGGAATGCAGCCTTTATTCTATTGTCCTTGCCAGTTAAATTATCTTTAGAGTCTATTTAAACTCACCAATCTTTCACAGCTGCTATTGAATGGATTGCTTCATATTTGGGTGTATGACTTCAATTTATTAGCATTGTAGTACAGAAATGCTGTGGGATTCCAAGATGCACTGCAGCTGTCCCATGCTTGCTACTCATGGAGAGACATTTATAAAATAATTTTATGAGTTTGGTTATCGCTGTACAGGTTTCACACCTAAAGAAGTCAGATCACTGATGTCCCTGCATTTGCCACATGTTTTATCTTTAAAAAAAGTAGTTGTGGGTGTTTATTATGACTCTGGTGATGATTCATTTTCCCTCTTTATTATAGTTCAGGGCACTGTTACGTTGCTATTTTCCATTTCAGTTTTCTGAGATGACATGTTTTACAGAGGAAACTATAGAAAGACTCAGATCAAAAGTGCGTGACCTTCTCCTAGATAACATGTATTTTATTTTCTGTCTTAGCCAGTAATATAATTTTCCTGTATCCCAAATAAAAAACCAACATAAATGAAAACTGATCAGAGAGACCTGAAAGTTGATCATTATCAAGTGACTATTACAGGGAAAATTTCCAAACCCAACTAAAAATTAACTGCATTAAAATGCTCAGGACATGGGGCATGCTCAAGTGTGATTTAACCATCATTAGCAGGAATATTATGAAAGTCGCCATTATCTGATGGGGTCAGGAAGTACGTAATTTCAAAGTCTCCCTATCCTAAGATTCTGTGATTACTTACAATCCTCACAGTGTTCTGTAATGAGGTGGCCTGTATTATTATCTATGCTGATAAGTTACCCAAAACTGAGTGGCTCAAAACCAACATTTATTATTTCATAGATTCTCAGGGTCAAGAATTCTGGGTGTGGCTGAGCAGGGTTTTGGATCTCAAGGTTTCTCATAAAGCTGCAATCTTATTAGTCAGGAAGGAAAGTCAGTTCAAGGCTTCACTTGAGAACTCGCTGGTGTGGTTGTTGACGAGATCCAGTTTCTCACAGACTGCTGCCAGAGTTCTGCTGGAGTTCTCTGTCACGTGGGTCACTCTGTAGGACAGTTTACAACATGACATTGGCTTGCATTAAACTGAGCAAGAGAGAGCAAGAGAGAACAAGCCAGAAGAAGGCCAGTCATTTGTAACCTCATCTCAGATGTGATATATCACCACTTTTGCTTTATCCTGCATTCTGAAAGCAAGGCTCAAGATGATGAGGATTTCATAAAGTGAGGAAAGCTCTGGGTTGAGGAGGGATGTTGGGGGGAAGGGAGGAAGGAATTGAGGGGGAGGAACTGAGGGTGTGGGAAGGGGTTGGTGGGGTATCATTTAGAAGCAACTATAAGACCTGAAGCTTTCCATGACACAAAAGTATCTCCCTTCTAAGGTTGCTGAGTAGGCCAGTGCATCCAAGGGAATGAACTCCACCCATGCCACCCTGAACAAGGGGAATGCTGGGAAGGGGTTGGAGCTGGAGACTATTTTTGAGAAACTTTCAAGAGGAGTGATGTCTGCGGGTTTGTTAGCCTTCTAGGGGAAGCTGCAGCTGAAGGTAGTTGTGCTGGGGGCCAGTGGGCCTTCAACTCCATTGGGAAGAGGGGGAGAGAGTCCAGGAGTCCCTGATCTCAGCAGGGACAGGCTCTGCTGTACCCTGCAGATTCTGTAGCTGCAACTCCGTTTGCACCATCCACTGGTAACTGGATCTTCTCCCTCTCCCTCTACCCTGTTGGTTAGAAAAAAATGTTTTTATTTACTTTTTTGCTGCACCCTCCCTTTGGTTTGCATTTGTGACAGCAGGTAGACAGATCCAGGACTGGTGAGAGACATTCTGACCCAAAGACAGTTTTTAGACGTTTTTATCCAGGAACAATATTTCAGGTAAAGCATTTTCCATCTTCAGATCCCCTTCAGCAAATTATTTTAAATGCAAATGTATTTCACTGAAGAGTTATGTTCAGGAGCAGCCATGATAATTCAGGACTACAGATCACCTTTATATTCATTATACAGGTGACAGAGACTATTCAATTTTACTCCGGGGGTTGGGAAGTAGAGAATAGTTGGTATCTCTAGAATATTCTATACATGAAAGGGCACCACTACCACAGATAAAAAGGTCAGCCCAGTAACACAAAGGACCTTGGTGCAAAGGGGACTCTAAAAGGAAAGTTAAGGTAAAGAAGATATGTTATCTAGCACAATCCTGCCTTCAAGTTTTCCTGGAGGGTCAGTTCTTTGAAACCAAATACTGATTCTTGTCCTGTTTTGGATTCTTTCTTTTGGGCTTTTTCTTTTGCTTTACCTTAATGCCTATAACATACCATATTAGTTTTATATAGTTCTCAAAGTTCTTGCTCTCTTGCTTTGTCAGCCTATTCTCTAATGACACATTCTTCATTTCCCATTAATCACGTGAGGAAGAGAGCAATTCCCTTGATCAAGAATGCCATGCCCTGTGTGTCACCTATTTGCTTTTCCATAGGCAGTCAATGCTGCTCAGTATTTCTATATCACAGCAATGTAGTTGCCTTAACTGGCATGAATTTTATGGCTCATCCTATGAGTTTGAAAGCTAATGCTGTACTCTCTTGAAGGCTTTCATTTATTATTGCCTCTGTCTATTCATGTCATGTCTTCTTGTCTTATTTCCCCAGATAGATTTTTTTTTTTTGAGGGAAAAGAACTTGCCATATGCTTATTTTGTGCCTTGGGTTTTGCACTTTGATTGTCTCTGATGTGAACTTTAACAATAGGTCCATTATAAAAATAAACGATGAACTCTGCTTTCTCCCAGAGCTTAGAATAGTGTGACTGGCATGTAACAGGCACTCAGTAACTATTGCTAAATGTATAAAGGTCATGATTAATCATTGCCAATCACAGTTAAATTCTTGATAGCTATAGGGGCATAATTTCTTAAATCGAGATATGACAATCTGGGGAGTGGAAACACATGTGCATCTCTGAGAATTTTATGTATAAATTAGGTAGCATCTTCTATCTGAGGAAATGAAGTATTCACTGAATGATATTAGGACAGGTTTTCCATCTGGAAAATAAAATTCAAACCCCATCTCCCACCCACCACTCACAAAAAAGTTAATTCAAGATGGGTTAAAATCTAAGTACATTTTTAAAATGAGAGAATATGTTTATGACTTTGGGAAAGTCCTGCAAATGCTATAAAACATTTGATAAATTTTAAACTTTAGTATTATAAAATGTCATTATTGAATCTGAAAGACAAGTCATAAATGGGAAAATCATTTATAACATATATTAAACAGATATCCAGGACATACAAATAATTTTTCATTTAATAAAAAATTTCACAAAATACATCTATGGGGTAGAAAAAAAACCAATACTTTTATATATGCATATATAGTAACACATGCATTGCATTTATTAAATAAAAATTTCATAGTTTTTTCTACAAAAGCTATGTGGAAAATATGTTCAACTGTACTTGCTACCCAGGGAATTGAAAAATTTAAATAAATTTGATGCAATGATTTGTATCTGCTTGGCAAAATCAAAACATTTTTAAATTTCAAGTATTGGCAAGTGTGGAGTGACATTAACTTTCATGCACGACTGCTGAGAATAATTGGGCACTGCCATCTTGTAGAAGAATTTGGCAGAATTTCTTAAAATTTGATTATGACTTTGGGATGGTCCTGAAAGTGCTATAAAATTTTGATAATTTTTAATTGTATAATTAAAATTTGACTAAACAATTCTGCTTCTGGTTATGAGGAAAAAACCCTGACTTGGGCAGAGAGACACATACAAGGGACTAGTTAAAATTTTTGCACCTCTCCTTTGGCATAACTCTATACAGAAACTAAATTAGTAGTTCTTGGTGTTCTGGCAAGGAAAGATCTCAAAAATATTTCTTAAAAAGGCACAATGATATGACCATATGAAACCATTCATATATCAAAAATCTTTACATATTTATATTTCTATATTTCTGTAAGTTTTCTAGATAGGAAAGTCATAGAGGAGGAAAGCAAATGGCCAATAACTTTATGGAAAATAGGTTCAAATTGCACTGGTTACTTATATTTTTGTAAGTGTGTGAAAGATACACACACATCTGCACACATTCTCACACCCATATAAACACATAGCAAAAGAATCAAAAGTTTATTGTGTGAGGGACTGGGATTGGTGGCTATTCCAAAGTGCTTTTATTTTATTTGCTATTTTAAATACACAATTTAGCAACAGAATCCATGTTTAATCCATAAAATAAAGTAAAATAAAAGATAAATTAAATCTGGGGGGACTGTGAAGGAATAATTAACTGGACGTATTACTTGTACTGAACAAATGTTTGAATCCCTAATGCTCATCCCCCCCACCCCGCCCCCAGGCATGCCTATGAAAGAAGAGACATGTGTGATCTGTAGAAACAAATACAGATGCTCGTGACATCAAAATTTTCTCTCTCCACCATCTAAGGCTGTTGATCATCGTTCATGATTCTGACTTCAGAATAATCAGACTCAAGAATGCAGCCTTTTGACTTCTCTGACCATTAAAGGGAATTCATGATCAGTGTCTTCCTGGAGAATGCATCTTATCTGGTAATTAACTAAAAGACTGACCATTTTCAGAAGTGGAGTTATAATGCCATTCTTTCAATTGAAGGTCTAATTTTTATTTTTTGTATAATTAAGCATTGTTTTCTTTTCAATGACAGAAATTCATCCTGAGTGATGACTTTATTCCTAATATTCCAATTGTTTGCTAGAATAAATATATAACAGCGGAGTCAGTGATTACCTTAATTTTAATCCTAGAAAAGTATTATATTCATTTTTAAGGACTCTTGGATAAAATATCCATTCATGCACTCAAAATCCCTCTAAAAGTGTAAGGCAAATACACCAGTGAACATCCTGAATGTTACTTCTCTTCCTCACCAAATAAAATTATCTATATTTGGTAGACATCAGTCTTTTCTTTGTTTATTTTTTGTTTGTTTGTTTTCATTATTTTTCCAAGTGCATTATCCATTCGGGGGCACTGATTTTCACCAGATCCCAATTTCTTAAAATGCTTGAAATCAATTCTTTAAATGCTAAAATATGATTCTGTTTTATGACCTGCATTCCTTTATAATGGCTCATATTTTCAAAGATTGTTAGGTATTTATTTCTAAATAAACTGTTGTGCTTTGGGTCTTTGAAATAATGACAATGGACACTTTTCATACATCAAGGATTATCTAGTGAATGGTGGGGGTGAGGGGTAGGTGGGCGGGAGGTGGTTATTTGCTTCTAATATCAAAGAATCTCTTTGAATCTAGATAAGAATTTCCTTCCTTAAATCTCTTCCTTCCTTCCTTCCTTCCTTCTTTCCTTCCCTCTCTCCCCCCAACCCTCACCACCGCTTTTATTTTAGTTCTGAGTATGAATCATAGAAATTGGTATCACTCTAAGTTTCAAATTACTGTAAATGAAATGTTTCCACAGTTATCAAGGCTAGAGTAAGGTAAGATTTTTTTTTTTAAGATTTATTTATTTATTTATACAAGCACTGGGTACAGTCAGAAGCACGGGAGGGTGAGAGAATTCACCAGAGCCAGAGCGGGGAGCAGAACAGGCAGACTGATGAAGTACACTGCTGAGGGGAGCAGCAGGCAGCAGGAGAGGTCTGCGCACCAGGTGGGACCCTCACCCAGGGCCGGGGATAAAACTGGCGCTGTGGAGGCTGTGGGCAGCTACTCAACCCAGCACTCCACTGCTGTGCCACAGGGGAGGCCCCAAAGTAAGATTGTTAACGAGAAAAAAGAGGGAGAGATTATTTAGTAATACATTTAGTTCTAATTGTAGACATCAGCTGAAAGGGCATTCTATCAATTAATAACTCTGCATCTGGAGAGTTTCCAGAAATATAACTTAGAAAATGTACAGTCAGTGATGACCCAAAGATTTAGGCGTCTCTGCTAAGATAGGGTTCATGCCCTTTCTCCAAAATGCTTATTTCTACTTGTCATTTATAAAATTTACTGAAGTAGGAGATACAAAACTTATACTTCATGATAAAGAAAATTTGTCTCAAGGCCCTGTTGGCTATTTATAACTTTGGCAAAATCACAATCATCTGAGTTATATCAGAAGAAAATGCCAGGAGCTGATTAATTTTAATTATCTCCTCCAAGTGTGCAATAGGACTAATTCTGATCAATTCTGTCTTATAACTATTATTTAAAGAATTCCTGCGTGTCTACAGACTGTGTTAGCTTTGCGAATTGCACAAAAATTACCCAGTCCTTATTCTGAGATCTGTCAATGAACAACATCATTTATGTTTGTATAAAATTAGGAACAATATACAAATGGAGAAAATGCTCATTTCTTTCTACAGATTTGCCTATCTGAAAATTACATAGGAACTCAAGAACAATTATGTCATTTTTGTCTTCCTGTCCCCTACGCTTTGCGTTATGCCTGGTATAAGGTGGGCACTGGGCAAAGGAGTATTTATGTATTCATGCTGGGCATAGCTAACCTATAGTTTTAACCTTTTAAAACTTTTAAGACTTTAATCCAGCAGGAGTTTATTTTTTTAATACATCATGAGATAGAAATCCAACTTCAAAAAAAAAAAATCCAACTTCTTTATTTGCCAAAAAACCAACCTTTTTTCCCTGTTCTTTTACTGACCAAAGTCCATAACTTAATGAGGTCTCTTTCTGTGTTTCTCTTAAATTTGTTTGTTTAATATTTCTCTTCCTGTCTTAAATTCCATAGCTTGAAAGTATATCTCCCTTCCTGGTACAGCTAGTCTGCTCTCGCTGCTTCTAGAGGGTCGTCATCAAAAGGGTCCTGATTATTCTTAGCCTATTGTATTGTACTTTCCATATAAATTGTAACCAACATTAACATCAGTTTCCAATAAAAGCCCTTTTGGGATCTTAATTGGAATTACATTGAATCTAGGTCATTTAAGGAAAAATTAGAATATTTATAACATTAACTCTTCTTAATCATAAAAATGTCTCTATTAATTTATGTCTTCCTTGATATCTTAATGCAAATTTATAATTTTCCCAATGGAGGTCATGCATATCTTCTATTAGATTTAACCCTAGGTTCTTGATATATTCTGATGTTTTTGTCTGTAGTATCATTTACTTTAACTATGTTCTAAGTGTTTGCACTTTATTATAATTAGTTATGTGTTTTGT
Source organism: Talpa europaea (assembly GCF_964194135.1). NCBI lineage: Eukaryota > Metazoa > Chordata > Mammalia > Eulipotyphla > Talpidae > Talpa > Talpa europaea. The sequence goes on along the minus strand of NC_140078.1, from coordinate 25,588,829 downwards.
GTTTTCTATGTCACCAGGCAACATGAAAATCATAAGAGAATTGATCCTTACTTTAAAATATTTTCACTTTTTTTCTTTTCTTACTATAGTTGTATCCCATATACAATTAGCAAAAACAATGAAAGTAAAATTCCTTGAGTTTAAAAGTTTCTCCATTTAGAATATGTTTCCACTTAGTTTTTTTTGGCAGATCTTAAAGTTTCCTTTTATTCCTACTTTGGTGAGTTTTTCAAATTATAAATAGATATATATTTTGCAATTTCTTACTCTATAACTATTTAAATCATCACCATGTATTTTTCCTCTTTTACATAAACAATGTGATGAAATACATTTACATATGGTTATTGCCTAAATTTATTTTGGGCATGTCATATTATCATTTTTACACACTGATTCAATTTATAATTTTTTGGATATTTACCTCTATATTTATGATCAAAATGGATATGTGAATTTTCTATATTAATCATTCATAACAGAATTTACCAAAGTATGGTCTGGGAACCTCAGTCTTTAAAGATGCTCAATATTAGTAAGGGTTTCACAGTCATTTAAGTATACAATTTATATGTAGAATACCCTTATAGGAGATTTACAATGTACATTAATAATATAGTAATATTAAATATGTGTATTTAATTTTGCTTTCCTATCCAGTTTGACTCAAAAATGATTTCTCCGGCAAAGCATCCTATTGAGAGTGCAGGGAAATGTGGAGTTAATGAAAGCAGGAAATTTTAAAAAGAAAAAGAAAAGTTTATTAATGCCTTTTATGGACTGATTTTCTATTTTAGATGTTATGGGCAACGCCCCAGCAGTGGGGTAAAATAGCACATTTGCTTTGTTTTGGGTTATGCAGAATATCCTGAAGTTCAGTATTAACTGAGGTACAATTGTGCAGAAAGTTTATACCATTAATCTTGCTCAGACATCAGCAAACAATGGCCTGGAGTGTGGTCCAAATATAGATCTTTCTACAATAAGATAACCACACAGGGTTTCTTATCTAACCAAGACAGTTGACTAATGTAGCACAACTAACCCAACTATGAATGAACACAATGGTAAGTAGTAACATGTCCTCACCCACTGGACTGCACACTAGCATGTGAAGTAGATTTTATCACTGACCCCCAACTCAATGGTTCAGATCCTCTTACCAGCCCTGCACCCATCCCTCCGATCTTATGTGCTTCACTCCTGACAATTCCTACCTGTAACCTTCCTCCAAGGACCACCATTAGGCTATTTAATCAGGTTCTTGGAGAATCAGAAGTGCTTGAGTTTTTTCATGTCTCCTTAGAGGCAATCTAATGCAAATAACTGACTGGCACAGGAATATAAAAGTCACTCCTGGGCCTCCCTGGTGGCGCAGGTGGTTGAGCACCGCATTGTGAAGGTGTCCGCAGCCTCTGTAGCACGGGTTCGATCGGAGCCAGCCAGCGAGAATCCTACATGGTGCGGCAGACCTCTCCTGTCTCGCCCACTGCTCCCCTCAGCAGTGTCCTTCATCAGTCTGCCTGTTCTGTTCTCCGCTCTATCTCTGGTGAATCCGCTCTCTCACCCTCCCGTGCATCTGGCCTGTACCTTGGTTCTTGTATAAATAAATAAATCTGTAAAAAAAAAAAGTCACTCCTTATATGTGGAATATAGAGAAACCAAACAAAAGGTGAACAAAAAGTCAAAACTAGCAATCTGACCGTAGAACTGAGGCATCTAGCAAAGGAGGGGCAGGACAGGGGATAGGACAGAGAAGGGATGCACACAAGGGAATATGGGTGGTTCATGGGTGATGGGTCATGGGAGATACATTAGTGGGAGAACTATGGGGACTACAGTAAAAAAAAAAATTAATGTAAAAAAATTAATTAATTAATTAATAAAAAAATTCTCTCCCTTTGTCTTGAGCTGGGGCCAACTTTTAGGTGTAACTTATCCTCTGTTGCATCCTGTGGGATCAAGCCAAGGGCAGGCCTCTCCTTGAAATAGTATCTTTGCCTAGCTTTTTTCCCTTCCCTACTTTGTTTCTCCTCCTTTCTGTTTCTATCTGGGAATACTCACTTAATAAATCATTTGTATATGTACCCTCGTCTTAGGGACTGTTTGTGGAGAACACAATCTAAGACTCCATGTTATATGTCAAATGTCATTCACTAACTGGATTTCAGTACCAGAGCCCAGTTTTGTTTTGTTTTATTTTTTCTCACACCATGGTTTATTCTTACATGTAATTTTGATCAAAGTATAAATGCAAGGATCTTTGTGACTTGGCTTCCTTTCACCAGAGGGGGAAACATGTACCAGGAGAAAAATTGTTACTACTTTAATGTTTTTCACTTGTTGATGACTGTGTGGTTCCTGCTACGTAAAGTCACCAGAATGGATTAAAACTTTCATACAGCTTAATCAGTAGATATGGACAAGTTGACCACAACATGTTGCTCTTTATAGAAACTGAGTAATAGTATTAAAAGATTTACAGTATTTTCATGATTTATGTTTCTTTCCAGTTATTTAGCTTACAAAGATATAGCCAAGTAAATTAAGGAATAATGTAATAATGGAACCAATTAAATATGTGAGCTACTCTCATTTTGTTAGCTAGTTAGATGTTATCATAGCCAGTTTATTAGCATGGAGACTCCTGTGTAATCAGATGATATTTTGCTTTCAAGACTGACCTTAATAAAAGACTGAAAAATAGTTTAGCAATTTCTGGAATGAGAGTTCTTTCACTGTCTTTCCCAGTGAATATGTAAGGTTGGCCACAGAACAAAGGCACAAGAAATGAAGTAAAAGCACTTTATTTTAGAAGGCTAATAATAGAGTATGTTTTGAATTTTTCTTTACAAATATTTGAAAATGGTACCTAAGTTATGAGAAATCAAATGGAATTAAAATTGATTTCTTCTCTCTTCAAAAGAAATGCAGTGGTCTAGGAGGGTGGTAGCTCAAGTTCAGAATCTCTAGTTTTTAAAATTAAAAGATCTCGTGTCACATTCGTCCTGGGTTCTGTTTCTCCTTATTTATAGCATAATAGTAAAAGACAGTTATTAGATTCAGATTTACCAACATTGAGACTTTAGGAGAGTGTTTTGACTTCCCAATTTCTTTTTTTTTTTTCCTTATAAAATAAAACTAGTTAGAGCAACTTTAAATTTTGGAGCTCTGACAGACACAGCTCACTTGTAAAGATGATTTGTTTAATTAGATCATGCTATTACTAATTACTATTACTGTTATTAGAATTACTAATCTTTTCAAATTGTTTCTTCACAATTTTATTTGATGTAGGCATCACACTTTACGGACACCAGTTGAGTTTTGGGCACAGAATTCTTGATGTTCAGGGGAAGGAAGAAAGTGATTACATGCTCTGTGGGTCATCCTTCTCATCCTTCTACTCTTCTTTGAGGACGGAATCATAACTTTGTAACATCTTGATTATTTCAATGAGTGGCTTTTCAGCACCTAGTAGGTCTGCTTTTTTTTTAAAAGATTTATTTATTTATACAAGAGTGCATACAAATCAATTTAATTATATGTTTTGAAAAACTAAGCCAATACTTCAAATGAAATCTTTTTTTAAAGATTTATTTATTTATGCATACAATAACTGGGGTACAGGCCAGAGGTGCGGGGGGTTAAGGGGATTCACCAAAGACAGAATGGGGAGCAGAAAAGGCAGATCCACTGAAATACATTGCTGAGGGGAGCAGCAGGCGAAGTAGGGGAGGTCTGCTGTACCATGTGGGTAGCTTCCTGGCAAGGGATCAAACTCGCACTGCAATGGCCGCAGATAGCTTCATAGGTTGCATCTTAACCCCTTGCGCCACCTGGGAGGCCCCTCAAATGAAATCCTAAAAGTATAGTGTATAAAAAGAGTCAAGCTCTAATCTGAAGATTGTGTGATACATAATGAAATGGAACAGATTACGTAGTGAATATCTGACTAACATTGGTATATGAATATAAATTCCTTTCATCTTGGAGCAGACTATAGAGGAAGGTTTGCATGCATAATAATTTTTGTAAGCTAAGTTATTTATAAATTTATTTTATTATTTCCCATACATTTCAAGAGCATCTAGTCAGTGCTGATGAAAATGAAAAAATCTATTAATTTACTTTCTTTTTTCTCTTTGCATAGATAATCTTGTTTAAAACACATATCCTTGGGATTTCCTACAGCTATTTAGCTATACTCATTTTCTCTCAGAGGAAAAAAACATATATTTCAAGACAGCTGTAAAATCTATAAATACAATGAAACAGAACCTTACTGGATAAAAATGATGCTCATTAAGGTGAGAATATCTTCCCAAATTATGAGTGTTTTTCCAGATGGATATTTGGAAATGTTTGTTTATTTAAATGAAATTTTAGTATTTCAGGCAACTTGTACATCTGTGAGTCTTAAATTGTGTTAAAGCAAAAAATTGTAACAATAACAATGAATTTTCTAAGCAAGATTTATAATATACAGAGACCAGAGTTCAAATAGAATAAAAACATGTCTAAATATGATTTAAAAGGAGTATTTACTAACATGTCAGTAGTAAATGTTTTTATTTTTATGACAGTTGAGGAAAATTATATATCACTTTCAAGTCCTGGGAACTTTTCTGGGGCTAAGATAAAATATCAGCTTGTTTTAACAGGGTGGATCAACATTATATAAGAGTTTCTCACAATGATGAAATGTCCTCAACACTGTCTATTTTATGATTTACCTATGTGGATTTCAATATCCAATGCTCAAGAGGAAAATAGTAAAAAGCAACAGAACTATTTCTTTAAAACATGTTTTATATCTTTTTGCAATGTACTACTGAGAACAAGATCCACTCTTCAAAGATGGAAGCAAAGAAGCAGAAATGAGCCAAAACCTATTAATACAATGAGTACATCCAAATTTCACAGTGACAGCAGTTAGTTCACTCAGAGGTTAGTTAAATAATTATTTTAAGGACTCACTGTCCTTTCTGAGAAAAATGAACTGTATAATGTCAAAAGCTTTCATGATGTGAAAAATTAGAACTGTTATGATCATGGATTAATATCTATTTATAAAATCTGGCTTCACTTACTGAATTACAACCAGAACATTAAATGTTATTTAGCATTATACAGTTAGCATAGTTGTGCTGAAATCACATACCCACTTATCTCTATTAGATACATTTCTTTGGCCCACTGCAATTGGCAAATCTAGTGCAGTTTATATATTTCAAATATAGGTATATTTGAATATAGTTGCCTTTGATGAGGGGAAGAGGAAGGTAAATAGAGAAGTTGCTAAGAATTTTTATTGGGGGTGTGCTTTCTATATAACCATTAAAAATTTATTGAGGAAGGGGCTTCCCCTGGTGGTGCAGCGGTTGAGCGCTGGGCTGCGAAGCTGCTTGCAGCCTCTGCAGCACTGGTTCGATCCCCAGTCACCGGTGAGGGTCCCACATGGCACATAGACCTCTCCTGCCGCACCCGCTGCTCCCCTCAGCAGTGTATTTCGTCAGTCTGCCTGTTCTGTTCCCCGCTCTGGTGAATTCTCTCACCCTCCCGCACTTCTGACAATACCCAGTGCTTGTATAAATAAATAAATAAATTTTTAACCTAAAAAAAAAAAAATATTGAGGAAGACTGAGATTTGGGGTTGAGTCTGAGCAGTGTTTTATCCCAATGCTTAGAATAGTGCCTGAAACCTAGTATGAAATTTTGAAAGCATGTTTTGAGTGAATTATGGTAAAACAAAATAACATTGTAAGTTGATGCTTAATTACTTAAAATGATGACCCATTTGGAAGATATCTTTTCCCATTTTAAATGTATTGAAACTGTGGAGTCTAATTACTATGCTTTCTCTTAATCACACTCTTATTGTGATGCTGATTCAGATTAAGTTGGAAGAAAGATGCCAAGGAGAATGTACACTTTCATAGAAAAATGTTTTATGTCCTGGACTTATACCATAAATTGGGTCATCTACATAAAATCTTAATTTATTATTTCATTGTTCAAATTTGTTTGTCTCAAAAATTCCCCCCATAGTTGCTGTTTATCTTTCCACTCCCTCTTCTAATTTATCTTTTCCTCCATAAATGCTTTCATAGTTGAATTGTTTCTACCTTTGGCTTTCCATTAACAAACGCAAGAACTAAAGTATCCACATGAAAAATTCTGAACTATACTCAAAATTGGTCTCCACACAGTCTTATTATATTTCTTAAAGTGAGAAAGTTCTTGTACTAAACTAGAATCTTCACTGTCCTCTTAGACTACTTCAATTATTCTTATCCAAAAAGTCATTGAGTTTAATCAAGTTTGTTTCAAAAACATTATTTCAAATTAATCACCTTATTGACCTTTTCTCTGTTACAACCAGTGGTCAGTTCATATCATACACAAATTCTTCTCTAATGAAATCTTTAGAACTTTCTTATTCCCAAATCTGTCACTTCACCCATATTTTGCAAAGTTTTAATTTACCTCCTCAGAATACACACATGACATTTTTCAAGTCATAATCATTTCTCAAGTCCCTAAGGGCTACAGAACCAAAGCAGGTATATTGTCATCTTTGCATTCTATATACTTATACTTATCTATTGCATATTTATATTTTCTGACCTGACAATTCCTTGAACATCAAACTATTTTGTCAGTTCTTTAGCTGTTTTAATGGCTTGACACATCCTTCTTGCCTTCATCTCCAATAAATCTTACTCATTCTTTAATGTTGAGATCAGATGTTCAGAATTAACATTATAGCAATTTTATTTGTTTCTTCTAATGTTATGCATTAGGTTGGTCCTAATTCAGTCCAGACTTCACTTAATGAATGACACCTAAAGGTGACAATTGTGAAAACAAACCAAATACATCTTCCATTTTCAAAGAACATTGATTCACAAGTCAAAGATGAAAATATCTAGCTCAATGTGATATGTCAATAATGAAACCTATATATCTACAAGCTGTTAAAGATGAAGCCTTTAAAAGTGATTATTTTGACTTTTACTCTGACCTGCGTGATCAGCAGTATACTCTGGACTTCATTTTCCAAGTGGAATATTTAGTTAGCAAATATTATCACATTTTTAAAGTTATTATTTGTTTATCACAAAAAATAATTGTAATAATACATATATAATAACATAATAACATGTGACACTAATTGAGTTCTATTTCTCTGTTATGTCATATTGAGTATTTTTACATGGGTCATTTCATGCCATCATTCCCAACTCTGTGATATAAGTACTATTAGTATCTTCATTTATAATTCCCATAAGTAATTTTGGAATAATTTACAAGCTGCTTTCAGAACATAAGCATTTAATTGCCAGAAAAAATATACAAGGTAATATTTAAGATTCATTAATCATAAGGGAATATAAATTAAAACTACAGCATAGTATTTCTACATAGAACACCTACAATGAAAAAGACAGAAATAACAGTGGTCTGAAATGAACCAATTGAAATTCTCACATACTACATAAGGTGGAAAGAAAAAAGGGTCACTCTTTCTGGAAAACTGATTGGCAGAATTTACTAAAGCTAAATAACTCCATATTCTTTAACCCAACAATCTGCGTCCTAGTTAACTATCTACCTTAATGTGCACAGAAAGATATGAAACAGGATGTTCACATTAGCACTGTTTGTAGTAGCTGAAACTGAAAAATATTAATGACCACCTATATTAGAAGGAATAAATGAATTATAGTATATTCATCCAAAATAATTCCTACACAGCAGAGAATGAACAAAATGCAAATAGATACCACAACATAGAAACACCTTATAAACATAATGTTGAGCAAAAGCTGTCAGAGGCTGAAGAATACATGCTATTTGATTCCTTTTTTTTCCCAATGATTTATTTATTTATTTTTTTATACAAGCACTGGGTACAGTCAGAAGCACGGGAGGGTGAGAGAATTCACCAGAGCCAGAGCAGGGAACAGAACAGGCAGACTGACAAAATACACTGCTGAGGGGAGCAGCGGGGGTGGCAGGAGAGGTCTGTCACACCATGTGGGACTCTCCCTGGTGGCCGGGGACTGAACAGGTGCTGCAGAGGCTGCAGGAAGCTTCGCAGCCCTGTGCTCAACCGCTGTGCCACCAGGGGAGGTCCTTGATCCCATTTGTATAGCGTTCAGGAAGAGACAGTATGTGGTGGTAGAAGTGAGAATAGTGGTTACCTTTGTGATGTAGAATAACATCTTATTTCTTGGTATGGATATTGCTTATATGGACATGTTCAGGTTGTGAAAATTCTTGAACCTGCACATTTACGAATTTTGCACTTTTCAATACGCGTACTATCCTTCTACCAAAATTTTGCATATAAAAGTAAACAGTTGTTGATTTTTTTTTAACATTGTTGCTTGAGGCCAATAGAGAGTAGCCTTCTTCTTCACTGAAGAGTAGCTCTTCAATTGTCAGATTAATTGACTTGAGGTCAAATAAAGATAAGTTGAAGGCAATGGAGAGTTTAAACTCTACACCAGAGAGTTCTTGCTATGTCTGGTTTCCATTCTCCCTCTCACCCAATTCAGCCTCAGTCTCCTTGCAGTTTCTGCAATGTGACAAGCTTTTTATTGTCTCATAGCTTCTGCCTGGAGCTATTTCATCCACTTCAAAAGCTCTCCTTCCAGAGATATCTGTAGAGTTAGCTTCCTCATTTCTTTAATGCCTCTGCTCCAGTGTCACCTCATAGGAAAGATCTGATCTTACCTCCATTTATAAAATAGCAACATTTTTGTTCATCCCCTTATCCTACTTTATTTTAACCACTGATATTATCATCTATGCTATTTTAAAAATTTGCTTATCGAACTACCTCTGTGGCTGAAATAGAGCTCTGTGAGAGTGGGGGTTTGTGTTATTTGGTTCATGTTGCTAGCCTCAATGTCTCAAACATTTCCTGGAAATACATGAAAATGTTGTGATAACAATTTTTGATTGAATAATATTAACATATAAGACATTAAGAGTCCCCAGGAAATTTGATTGTCTCTTTTCCTGCTATGTTGATCAGAGAAAGTTTGTGAAGAAATAAAATGCTGCTGGGGTTTTGCAGGATAAGAGGTAGTCAGATCCCTTGACCCATCTCCCTCACACCCTGCAATGAACTTGGAATCCCTCTCACAGTATGACTGTTCCAAAATAATTTTCTCAAAAATCAAATTCTCATCTTTCAGATACAGTTTGAAAAATCAATTTAAATTGTTTTTTCATTTCCTCTGTATGCATCTGTGTGGTTTTTTTTTTTCCTTTGATACCTGGATTCATGCAATAAAGATTTCACCTGCAATGGGAGATAGTCAAGTGGTAGGACCAGGGGCAGGACCTTTAAACATATCCAAATTATATCCTTCCACATATATATGAGTACATAGGTGATCACTGACTCACTGAACACATATCTATGAGCTTAATGTGTGTCCTGTACTGCAGGGAAAGGCCAGGTACTTTTAGTGAAACATATATTCTAGTTGAGGGAAGATCTTTTATCAGGTTCTCAAATGGTTTATTTGAGAGATAATGGGATAGGAAAGATGTGAGGGAAGTCAGAAAAGGGAAAGATGGTCATAAAAGTGTGTTAAATAAGGCCTTCCTGGTGGCGCAAGGGGTTACGACGCAACCTATGGGGCAAGCTGCAGCCACCGCAGCACTGTAACAGGGTGGTCCCCAGGAAAGGGGGAGGTTCCCTGCCCCACCCAAGGGAGGGTGGAGCTGAGCAGGAAGAGGAGAAGCTGCAGAAGAGACTAAGGAAGGAAGCAGGATGGAGCCAGGAGACCTGGAGGAAGCGCATGGAGCCTAGAGACTTATGAAGAAACTGAACTTGTCTTTTGGTCGTGGACTGGGTGACACAGATGTGGGTGAGACCCGTGGGGAGGTGACAATGGCAGCTTTTATCTTGATGTTGATTTTGCTCTTTTCCTTCCGGGCTTGTCCGGTTGTTTGTGACCCTTTTCTGTGGGTCCCCACTGGAAAATGCTTTAGACTTGTAGCAGGCTTTGGGGCCTTGTTCTGGGCCGATCCCATTTGGATGGAGTTTTACCCACGAGGGGACGGGTAACTTTGGGTGCTTCATTTAGAAACTAGACTCTTTGCCTTACCTGTATTGTTTCCTAGTTTTATTAAAGTTTCTTCCCATTAAAGTCTCATATGTTTTGTGTTGATGCGGCGGATGGCAGAACCCATTTAGAATAGGCAGGTTTGTGGGGCTTGGGCTACCCCTCTTCCTGTCCTATAACAGCATGAGTTCGATCCCCGGCCAGGGAGAAACCTACACGGTACAGCAGACCTCTCCTGACTTGCCCGCTGCTCCTCTGAGCAGTGCACTTCAGTCAATCTGCCTGTTTTGTTCCCTACTCTGTCTCTGGTGGATCCTCCCAACCCCCGCGCCTCTAGACTGTACCCCAGTTCTTGTATGCATAAATAAATAAATCTTTTTTAAAAATAAATAAAAGTGCGTTAAATAGCTTTTAGAGCAAGTGTAGCTCAGTGATGCTTTGGATTCCTGGAAATTTCACAAAGTACACCTCAGATTTGTTCCACCCAAGATTTCACCAACTTCCAGCCATCATTGATTGAGAGCTCCTCCTGGCATGTGAATTTGCTGGTGCTTTAACTTGCCCTCTGTGTGGACTGAGCTGTTCATATGCTCAGAAGAAACCCCCAGGCAGACAGAACCTGATACTTAGAAAGGGAGCCACAGACCCAAGGAGAACTGTGAGGAGGGGTAATTAGACAGTTATCTACCACCTCTGCTACAGAAGGACTAACTGGCCACCCCCTAGGAACAAAGGAAAAACCAAGAAAATTGGAGCTACTGGGTAGTTATATTAAATTGGCCAACAAATGTCATTTTAAATGTGTGTTGGTAAATTGAGAGAAGCAAGATGAGAGAGACTTAGTCCTGCCCATATCTGGAGATGATCTCTCTGGACAAAGAAAATATCCAAACAAAGACGAGGATGCAGGGAAAATAGTTAGGCATGCTTAAAAAGTAAGAAGTGTGAGGGACCCAGTGAAGGAAGCAAGGGAGAGAAGGGAATGAAATTGGCAGATATAGGAGCTGGAGCAGGAATATTCCCAGACAGGAAGCTACTGGGTTTCAAGCATGGGAATTCCATGAGTCTACTTTCATTTAAAAATTCATGAGTACACTCTAAGTATCCATGGATACATATCTAGACATGTATATTTATTAGATAAGCATTTCATAAATATAGATGTATATATTCACATAATTATTTAAAGATATTTGTTTCTTTATACACACCAGCGTAACAAGTGAAAAAAATAATGGAATGTTTTCATTCCCAGTCACTCTATACAAATGAAGAGTGCAGACAAGTGTTCCTGTGTTTTGTGATACTGGTTGAAGTATCTGTGCCTAACTCTGTAAATATGTACTTGTGTATCATCAGAACACTGCTGATGAGAATTACAAAGAAAGTAGCAGAAATGGGGAGCCAGTCAGCAGATCAAGAAAGGAAAACAGGTGGTTGACACATGAATCTAAGTTGGTACTCATTTCATTTCAACAGAAACTCCCTAAAAAAGGGAATTTATAAAACATAAAGGACTGAAATAAATTATTTTTAAAACCACATAACTTGAAGCTTCAAGCATGATGGAGAGCTTTTCTCTTTTTCCTTTTATATTCTTCTTTTTAGAAATATTAGCTGCTGTAAAACCAAAAATTCAGTAGAGTCACTCATTCTAGGTTCCATCTCTAAATTTTCAGATCTTGCTTTTTCAAGATTCAAATTTAGCAAGAAAGGCAAATGTATTGTTTGACTTAAATTCAATATGCACTGGCATTACTTACAGTGATTTTGAGAGCCTTTTAACAAAGGAGAAAAGATTAGTGCATTGACAGTGAAATTAGAGAATTGTGCCGACACATTATGTTGAGTTGGCAGTGAAACGCTTGTGGCACACCTGTTTTATGCAAATGATACAATAGCATGAGAAAATCAGTGAGGCAGCATTGTTCCCAGTTGTTTTAAAGGCAAGGGGTCATGGAGACAATGCTGATATGGGCTGTTTTTAATGGATTTAAAATTAGTTTCTAACCTATTGAAATCTTGCAGAGCATGAGAAATGACTCACTCTGAGTTATTGCTGAGAGAGACCTGGATGATGGAAGACACAAAATACCCATGTTCTTTCTCCTTGGGACCTCCCACTGTCCTTGCTTATTCACTCTCCATTCTGTAAAAAGACCATGATTGCCTAATCCACAGCCTCATTGAGAATCTATGGCTTCAAAATCAGCCAAAGAAGGTGTTCCTTCTCTAAAATGGCTCCTAGCCATGTTTTACACGTTTTATACTTAGATAACGCTTTTGTCATCCACTGCTATGAGGCCAGCGTTTACTCGTTGGAACATAATCTCCTTTCAACACTCTCCATAAACATACTGGTTGAAAACAGGAGCAATTGCTTTAAGCCAGAAGGAATTCCATGAGAAAAATGATTGATTGGAAATGGATCATCCTCCCCAAACTTGCACGAGTCCCATCAGACTGATAATTTCTAACTTTTACTAATAAGAGCGACCTGAAAATATAAATATAGTTAGGAAATTTAAGACTAATGCCTAGATTCAATTTTACGCATTTCTGGTATTTCTATAATGTTGTGGATTGAAGTCAACCCAAATTTCCCTCATTTGGGTGAATGGGTAATAAAAAAATTTAGTATATTTATGCAGTGGAATACTACTCAGCAATAAAAGGAAAATAACTGCTGATAAATACATCAGTGAATCTTAAATTATTTATTATAAATGAAAGATGCCAAATATGAACAGCTGCATAGTGTGTGATTCCATATATATGACTTTATGGAAACTTCTAAACAATATGGAAAGAATGAGAATGATAGTTGTCAAAGGTCAGGAACAGGTGAAGGGAATTGACTATAATGGCATAATAAAGAATCATTTGAAGCAATAGAATTTTTCTATATCTTAATTTTGCCTACCGTTATATATTATATTTGGGAAAAATTCACAGAATGACATACCAAAAAAGAGTGCATTTTACTCTATGTAAATTATACATTAATAAACCTTATTTTAAAAATTAGTCTTGATTAAAAACAACCTTTCCATTTAATTTTTGTGAAGAACAGCACACTACTGTTGTTTTCCATCCTGCACTATGCTGTGCGCGCTATGAGACCCTGTGGCTCAGCAGTCCTCTGAGTCAGACATTAGATGAGACTTTGATTTTTAAATCACAAGTAATAGGAGATGAAGGTCTTAGCTTTTTCTCTGCAGCAAAGAAGTGTATTTTCATTGAAGACCTGCCTCTAGAGACCAGTACAACATGCATAGCATTCAATTTAATTAAATTTTTTTAAAAATATGTCCTTACTGGGCCTCCCTGCTGGCACAAGGGGTTAAGTAGCAGCACTATGAAGCTATCTGCAGCCACTGAAGCATGAGTTCAATCCCTGGCCAGGGAGCTAACCCACATGGCGCAGCAGACCCCTCCTGTTCCCCTCAGAAGTATATTTCAATTAATCTGCCTGTTCTGTTCCCTACTCTGTCTCTGGTGAAGCCTCTCACTCCCCACACCTCTGGCCTATACCCCAGTTCATGCATGCATAAATAAACAAATCTTAAATTTTTTTTTGTTAAATATGTCTTTACTAATCGTAACCCAGGAAGCTGCTCCCTGTCTCCCTCTCAGTGTGTCTGCTTTATTCTTCCCCCTTTCTTGGCAGAATCCTTTGAACTCCTTCTGCATGAATAGGGGTGACTTTGCTGCCCGGTATCTCTACAGTTTGGTGTTCTCTCTACAAACAACCAGTTTAGATTCCAGTGTCTCCCAACCTCACTCCTAAATACTAGGGAGAGAGAGCCTAATCAGCAGACTGTGGGTCATGTGAACACTCCAATTAAATGGTTTTACAAACAGGCCAAACAGAGCTCTGTAATGAAAACTACTCTTAGAAAACAGCTCTAATAGAGGGGAAATGTGTTTAGTAGACACTTTCCTAATTAGAAGATAATTTTAACATGGATTGGCTATTGAAACAAAACAATTTTCATTCAGGGTAATCTTATTTATGAGAATTTGAGTTGTAGCTGGTGCATATAATTTTAAGAGAATATGAGCTGACCTAGCGAAAATAGGAAACTAGAGCTCAAAGGATAATCTTACCCTTCTAATGCTGCTCTTTTTAAAACTTGCCCCCAACAAAAATGATTGCTCTCAAAGTGTTGCTTACCTTCTCTGAAACTAGTAACCTGAAAAGGAGGGAAAAAGGTCATTTTGGGCCTTCCTGGTGGCACAAAGCGTTAAGACACAACCTATGAAGCTATTGGCAGCCTCTGCAGCAGGAGTTTGATCCCCAGCCAAGGGAGCAACCCACATGGTACAGCAGACCTCTCCTGACTGGCCCACTGCTCCCCTCAGCAGTGTATTTCAGTCAATAAGCCTGTTCTGTTCCCCACTCTGTCTCTGATGAATCCTCTTACCCCACACACCCCAACTCTTGTATGCATAAATAAATAAATCTTAAAAAAAAAAATCTCATATTGTAACAGAGTGGTCCCCAGAAAAGGGGGAAGTTTCAGGTTTCCTGCACCACCCAAAGAAGGGTGGAGCTGAGCAGGGAGAGAAGAAGCTACAGAAGGGACTGAGGAAAGAAGGAGGCAGAATGTAGCCAGAAGGAAACCTGGAGGAGGCACATGGAGCAGAGAGACATGTGAAGAAACTGCGCCTGCCTTTTGGTCATGGACTGGTTGACACAGATGTGGGTTAGAGACCTGTGGGGAGATAACAATGGCAGATTTTATCTTGATTTTGATTTTGCTCTTTTCCTCCCAGACTTGTCTAGTTGTTTCTGATCCTTTTCTGTGTTTCCCTGCCAAAAGGTGCTTTAGACCTGTGGCAGGTTTTTGGGCCTTGCTCTGGGCCAATCCTGTTTTGATGGACTTTTACCCATGAGGGGATGGGTAACTTTGGGTGCTTGATTTAGAAACTATATTCTTTGTCTTCCTTATATTTTTTTACTAATTGTATTAAGGTTCCATTTCATTAAAGTCTCATATGTTTTGTGTTGATGTGGCAGATGGCAGAACCTATTTAGAGCAGGCAGGTTTGTGGGGTCTGGGGTGCCCCTCTCCTTGCCTGTAACAGATTGCAGGGTGGAGCAGAAAACCTGAAACTTCCCCCTTTCCTGGGGACCACCCTGTTACAATTTTATGTCTTAAAAAACAAAGGCTGTGTTTGTGGAACTAAGATTTTATAAAACAATAATAAACTGGAATACTCCCTTAAACATATTTTAAGTACACAAGAATTACAGGAAAATATTCTTTCTTAAACTCCAGTAAAGCATAGATTTCAGATATAACTTTGATAGTCACAAATCAGAAGTATTCAAAAAATAAGTATTTTATCACCATTCATATTTTCCTGTTCTCTGATGATCCATTTTTCACTCATCACTGAAAAACTTAATAGTCATTTCTATTGGAATTGCAGCATTAAAGAGTGCAAGAGTTTCAAAATTTTAATTATAGCCAAATTACCCTCCAACATTTTCACAGTCCTTGTCAAATTGCCAATTCACACTCCCACTGTAGTGAATGAAAATATCCATTTCCCTACATCTTTGCCAAACTAGATGCATTGAATCTCTTTGTCTTTGTTAATGGGATGCCAGTTGAATTAAATTGTATTCTGGTGGTTATCAATGAATTTGAGCATCATTTCTTTGTTTAATTGTTCTTTTGTATTTCTCTTCTGTGAATTGACTCTAATGATTTGTAGAGGCTTTTATATGTTCTGATATTAATCACTTTTATGTTATATATTATGATAGGAATGTTTTCAAAAAGAATACATTTGAACCTAAAACAAACAAACTTATCCATAAGAAGTTGAGACACTGAGTTAGGAATGTGTAGGGATTTCTTAGGAGACCCTCTGTTCACTGAGAGTTCCACCCTGCCCCAGGGATTGTCCTAGGAGGCTGGAAGTCTCTCTTCTCACACCTAGTGAGCAACTTTCTCCTTGAGCTTGCAGTCTTGGGAAAGCGGGGTACTGTTTGTTTCTTGTTCAAGTTGTCTAGAGGGTGGCAGATAGAATAGTGAAAAAGAATATAAAGGAATGCATTTGGGGAGTAACTATGTTGCCATTCACAGAGTTCGCAAGAATGCAAAAGTCTGTGCCCAAACTGTGCCCAAAAGGATGTAGAAATTCTTATAATGAGAATCTGCAATAGTATACCGTTTACCATTGAAATGGTGAGGAGTAAATGCTATGGTGGAAGTTGAAGAGGAGCAACAGGCCTCAAAAAAACCTACCAAATTCCCCATGAGAGTACCCTTTGAACATTAGCCAGGTTGAGAACACAAATCAGCTGTGACAGAGGCTATGCCAGCTAAGCAGGAGCTTTCCTGTGCTGGTCCTTTACCTCTCCTTTTTCTCTATCCCGTACACCAGCCGGATTCTAAAACCACAACTGGTAAGAGGTTATGAGGTGAGAAGAGATAAGGAACAGTAGCTAACCATATCCCCTTCCCTAAAGATTATGGGCCCCAAGAATGCAATACAGAGTTGGAGCAGAGGAGGAAAAATCTTATTATAGCATGGTTTGAAGTGTTGATATTAATCTTAAACTGAAATGAGAGTGTTTTGGACTTAACATGAACAAAGCACAAAAAAGTCAAAGGGCATATTGAAACTTCTCCTACTTAAATAATGGGAAGGCTGTCCACGGAGAGACAAAAGGAAAGTTCCTTTTTGTTACAGCCCATATATTATTTGTTAAAACATGTTGCAGATACTTTTCCTCAGTCTGTCTTGATTTTTTTGTTATATGTGTTTATAGACATGATTCTCAACTTTAAGTCATCATATTCATCTGTCACTTAAAAGGTCTTTTAACCCTAAGATGATAAATATGTTCTACTTTTGAAAAAACTCATAGTCCATATTTCGGTTTCCTGAAATTGGTTTTTAGAGACATCTGGAATTCATTTCATGAATATAGCAGTGTCAAACCTCTGAAAAACTGCCTTAGCCAGGGAGAATTGCCTTGCCCAAGATCATTTCCCCTTCCCAGGCACAACCCACATCCAACCACAGACCCATGTGGGACTATACACATACCAGCCCCCTGACCCAGAGCTCTAAAGGAACACCCCAGTCTCACAGCTCCCCTGTGAGGGTCCACTGAAGCCACTAAGACTAAATAGCAGCCCAACATCTCTCTGCTCCTTGCTGCTTCCTTTACATTCTCTCAGGTATTGAGCTAGAGAGCAGCTCCTCGTTGTACTTCCCACCAAAAATCTGTCTCAAAAACTGCTTTAGTGTCCACCCAGACATTGCCATTTTGGGTCTTGGGGGTCGTGTGGTTGCTGCTCGACCTCTAGGGTCTTCCTGGGACTCTGCCCTTCAACTCCTCTGCCCCAAGCTCAGCTCTTTAGCGGGACTCTCCAGCCGCACTGCAACCTGCTAGAGGCTCTGCCACTCAAACATCTCCTTCACCAAAACTAGCGCTGCCACTGGACATCCTTGGTGGATGTCCAATTTGACAAGGGACTTCCATCCATCCTAAATTTCCTGACGTCCAAGGCAAAGAGAACAGGCTGGTTTTGGAGGTGGCCCAACATTTGGGTGAGATCTTTGTACAGACCTTTGCCATGGGTGGTTCCAAAGACTTGGTCAGAGGCCAGAAAGTCCTGGCTTCTGCTGCATACTCAAAATTCCTTTTGGTCTTGAGATCTTGGGCAGAATCATGAATCTCACAGCAGAACCTATTGATGAAAGAGGTCCTATCAGAACCAATCATTTCCTTCTATTTATGCTGAGGGTCTTCAGTTCATAGAGATGAGTGTTAAGCAGGAAATTTTAGTTACTGGTATCAAGGTTATGGACGCGCTGGCTCCTTTTGCCAAGGGTGGCAAAGTTGGGCCCTTTGGTGGTGCTGGATTTAGCAAGGTGGTACTGATCATGGAGTTAATCAACAACTCACCAAAGTCCATGGTAGTTAATGTCTTAAAGCTGGTGTTGGTGAGAGGACCCACGAAGGCAATGATTTATACCATGGAATTATTAAGTGTGGTGCTATCAACCTAAAAGATGCTACCTCCAAGGTAGGGCTGGTGTACCATCAAACAAATGACCCACCTGGTTCCTGTTCCTGGGTAGCTCTGACTGGACGCACTGTGGCTGAATATTTCAGAGATCAAGAAGGTAAAGATAGGGTCTCCTTGGTGGAGCACGGGTTAAAATCTCAGCACTATCAAGCTGTCGGCAGCCACTGCAGCATGAGTTCAATCTCTGGCCAAGGAGCTGACACACATGGCATAGCAGACCTCTCCTGTCTTGCCCGCTGCTCACCTCAGTAGTGTATTTCAGATCTGTCTGTTCTGCTCCCCACTCTGTCTCGGTGAATCCTCTCATCCCCTCCACTCACACACACATATCTGGCCTGGACCCCAATTTCTGTATCCATAAATAAATATTTCTTAAAAAAAGAAGGTAAAGATATACTACTGTTTGTTGATAACATTTCCTTTTTCACCCAGATTGGCTATGAGTTGTCTGTTTTATTGGGCAGAATCCATTTTGCTGTGGAATATCAACTTACCCTGGCCACTGAGCTGGGTACCAGGCAGGAAAGAATCACCACCACCACCAAGGATCTGTCCCCTCTGCACAGGTTATCTATGGGCTTGCTGATGACTCGACTGACCTTGGCCCTACTACCACTTTTGCCCATTTGAATGTTCCCACTGTGTTGTCCTCTGCTGTTGTTGAGCTGGGCATCCTCTAGACTCCATCTCTGGCATCATGGATCCCTACGTTGTTGGCAGTGAGCATTACAATGTTGCCCTGGTGGTGAAAACGATCCTATAGGACTACAGATCCCTCCAGGACATCACTACTATGCTGGTTCTGGGTGAACTCTTTGAGGAAAACAAGTTGACTGTGTCCCGCGCATGGAAAGTACATTTCTTGTCTCAGCCAGTTCAGGTGGCTGAGATCTTCCGAGGTCATATGGGGAAGCTGGTACCTCACAAGGTGACCATTGAAGAACTCCAGCAGATTTTGGCAGGTGATAACGATCACCTCCCAGAGCAGACCTTCTATACAATCGGGCTTGAAGAAGCTGTGGCAAAGGCTGACAAACTGGATGACGAGCATTTGTGAAGGATTCCTCTACCAAACAAGGTTCTCAGCCTCTGTATGCTGCCTCTCTCCTTGCCCCTAATTCAAGAGTCTGACTTTCTCTATAGGCTACATGAGAGCCTTGATTAAAGGCACTGTTTTGTCTGAAAAGTATTTAAGGTTTCCAGTGTAACATACATCCATCGGGGGAAAAAAATACTGCTTCAGGGGAAATCTGATCTGCAATGAATATGAAGGAGTTGACTGAATTCATTTTTATTCAAATATAGAATTCATATCTTAGTATCTGAACAATCTTTTTGATTTAAAATATCACCTTTATCTGATACTGAATCTCCCATTGGACATAGGTTTGCCTTAGCTCTATTCAGTCGATCTGTTCTAATTTGTGTTTTCTAAAATTATTGCCACACTGTTTTACTTCTATAGATTTAGAACAAGTTCTGTTATCGGACAAGTTACTTCTTATTTTTTCATCAAAAGTATATTGACTATTCTCTTTAAGATATATTTATTTTATGCGTACAGGAACTGGGGTACAGGTCAGAGGTGCCAGGGGGTTCAGGGGATTCACCAAAGACAGAGTGGGGGGCAGAACAGGCAGATCCATTAATATACATTGCTGAGGGGAGCAGCGGGTGAGACAGGAGAGGTCTGCTGTGCCATGTGGGTAGCTCCCTGGCCGGCTGGGGATCGAACTCATGCTGCAGAGGCTGCAGATAGCTTCACAGTGCTGTGCTTAACCCCTTGTGCCACTAGGGAGGCACCATATTGGCTATTCTTTTGTCTGTATATTTATTTTACCTCTTCTAGATGAAATGTAAATATATTTCCTCAAGTTTATATAAATCTCATATTATAATTCCTATGTGGATGTTATATTGTTCTGAATTTAAGGAATACAGTGAGGAGACTTGAAATATTTAAATACGGAATATTCTCAGATTTTTCAAAATTATTAAAAATATTCATGCATTATTTTCCCTTGAGGTTTTTAATTATATCTTTTATACTTAACTCTTGGTACAATTGTTTCTACATGATTTGTAATATTTATTACTGCTTATGGATATATCAAGATTTGTAGGTTAATCTTACACATGACCTTGATAAATTCTCTTAATAGTGCTAATAATAATTTGGGTTATACTCTTAAATTTTCTGGAGAGATGATATCATCTGTAAGTAATGCCAGTTTTGTCCTTCTCTTCTCAATCAATAGATTTAATTTTTTTGATCTATTACAATGACTGTGATCACCAACACAAGAGCATGATAGTAGCTTCCCTTGCTTAAAATTAAAAACTCTAATAAGAATCTCTCCTGTATTTCACCAATATGATTTTTGCTGGGAGTTTTTGGTAGATACCAAACAGCTTAAGTCTGAGTCCTAAGGGTAAGTGGAAGAATGACAGCAAAGAGAGGTGGAGCAATAGTCAGAGAGAGAGGCCGATGGGTTTAATTATCCTGAACAGATAGATGGTTGTTAGCAAACAGGAACACAACAATGGCGGTCTTTACTATTTCTTGACTAACTACCTAACTGAAGAAATACATAAGTTGAGTTTTATTAAGAGATTTATTCGGAGTGGAGGAAAGATAAATTCCTCATAGTTAAAGGACTGAATGACTTCCTCACAGGGTGGATGAAATTAGACTTGGCATATCCTGGTGAAATTTCTGAACTTCAAGAATAAATAGGTATTTGTATGAGACTTAAGAAACTAGGAAAATATTACTCGAGGAAAAAGAAAAATATTCATATTGGCACTGTTGCTCCAAGGCAAACAAAAATAAAAACACAAATTTTATACTATTAATCTAAAGAGGGAGAATTTGAAGTTGAAAACCTAATATTATAAAGGAACATTATGTAAGATAAATGGCACAGTTACTGAGAAAGATATATATATTATAAGCCAATGACTATTACTGCTAAATATGCAAAACAAAGACAATTATCAATGCAAGAAAATTTTAATTAAAAAATAGGACTATTGTGAGATATTATAAATACAACTTAAGAATCAGTAAGAATTTATATAGCAAATGGAAAACATAATTAAAAATTGATTTTACGGTATAGCAAAAATTATAGAGAGAAAATATGCAATTTTATCATATGAATGAGACATTAATTAATCATATGATTGGCCACCCAAACTGAACAAATAAAATTTATAAGCCAAATCTTCTGATCATTGTCTAGAGCTTAATAAACATACGCCACAAAACTAAACAACTGAAATTATTTAACCTTAATACCAAACGGCCATTGAGTTAATTAGGAAAACAAAGTTAATATGAATGTTCATGGACAGAACTAGAAAGAAAGACATCGCACATCAGTTGAGACATGGTACCAGCAGAATCAGAGAAAAATATATAGGATGACATGTCTTTATTACCAATAGAGAAAAAGAGCAAAGAAAAAAAAAATTCAGTACCTCAGAACACTTACTACATGCTAGAAAATGTTCTGTTCTTTATCGAATATTAAGCTGTTTGCTAAAAATCTTATGAGGTAGATACTATCATTCTGTGACTTAGAATGAAGGGACTGGCAAACAGAGGTTAAAATGTGGATGAGTATAAGACAGCTAGCAAGTGATGGCACCAGACTTCAAAGCTAAAAAATAAATATGGTGCCAGTGTACCCCCTTAGCCACTAGGCTAATGCTCATCCCGAAGGGGTTAGAAGATCACAAACATAAATGAAAATGAAAAAGGGGGTGAAAAGGGATATAAAGTGAAATTTTAAAAATAGAAAAGATTTTAAAATGTAGCAGAATGGATAAACTGGACCAGTGGATAAAGGAGAAAGTAAAAAAAAAAAAATTCCCATTAGTGGGGAAATTAACAAACTGAAGGATACCAATATCATCTAATATTATGCAGCAATCAAAATGATGATTTAGAGTTCGAAATGGACTTGGAGCCATAACCCCACTATCTTAAAGTGACAAAAGCAAAATGAATACATTTGGACCCGATAGTATCACAGTTCTGTAAACAATGGTAAATACTCTAATGTGTGCATTTATGTATAACTAGGTCAAATGGAAAGTAGATATTTCAGTTGGATCTTCTGGGTAGGTAAGGTTGAGATGGACTTAGGAGCAGTAGAGGTTTTCAGGTAATAGAAACTGTGAAGGAGAAAATGGGAAAGAGGCAGGATAGGATAGAGAAAACCATAGATTATGCTTTAGCTCTGCCAAGTCTTGGCCAGTCCAATGGGAAGCTCTAGAGAAAAGTTTACCCGTTGAATGAATCCCTTGTTAGGCACAAATGGCCAATCATTGCTGGAATCTGCCCCCAGGAAAGCATAGCATCAACTCAAAAATGAGGTGGAGAGTGAAAAGCCTGGAATTAGTGAGCTAAATATATTCCTTGCAGATGGGTGGTGAGTTCTTTCATGAAGAGATATCCAGACCATGCACCTCTGTGGCTGCACATATACCAGTGTTTTGGTAGAGAGTAAAAATGTGAGATTGGAGGAAAAGGGTGAGGGAGGTAGCAAGAAGGAAAAAGGTGCTTTATTATTCCCTTGATTTGTTGATAGAGTAACCACTTATCCCTAAACGAAAATGAGTTTCACTTGTTTATCATCTTCATAAAAATGAAATTATATATTCTTTAGCAATTTGCTTTTTTTCCCTCAAAACTTAGGTTCACGGGTAAACTGGTGGTAGGAATTTTATGGGGCATACACAGTGATGTAAAAGATATACATAGAAAAATTAATTAAAAAAATTATGTTCTAAGATTCATCCATGCTGATGAGCTGAGTTGTTCATTTTCACTGCTGTATAAGCTTCCAGTTATGATTATATCATAATTTATTTTTACCATTCCTGTTGACAGACAAGTGTGCTGCTTACTCTTTGGGGCTATTTTTATTTTTATATCCAAAGTTGGAGTTGTTTGGTCACTGGCTATGCTCATGCTTCATTTTACCAGTTAATGTCAAATAGATTTACTTCTTCCTGTATGTTTGATTACTATGACAGGGAAACTTTAAAAATAAATGTAGGAAGGCCTCTCTGGTGGCGCAGCAGGTTGAGCGCAGCGCTGTGAAGCTGTCCACAGCCTCTGCAGCATGGGTTCGATTCCCGGCCAGGAGATGCCACATGGCAGGGCTTCCCTCAGCAGTGTATTTCGGTCCATCTGCCTGTTCTGCTCCCCGCTCTGTCTCTGGTGTATCCTCTCACCCTCCCGCTCCTCTGACCTGTACCCCAGTTCTTGTATAAAAATAAATAAATCTTCGAAAAAAACAAAAATAAAAATAAATGTAGGAAAATATGATTCTTTTAAAAGGGGTAACAGATTCCATTCAGTAAAACAAGTGAACGTGATAATTTGTTATAACTGTCAAATAAAATAGTTATTTAATTGTGATTTTAAATAAATCCCATTTTTAAAAAATGATAATTATCTTAAGGAGAATGGAGAAGTTGAGAGACCGGTAACTACATTCATTCATCTGACAAATATTTATTAAGCTTTTACTGTTTTCAGACCCTATAAACGTATAAATGAAAAACTGTTTCTTTAGTTGTAAAATTCAGCAAGTCCTGGGATTAAAGTTTAATTATTTTTAAGACAGTGAAAAAAGATGCATGCTGCTGTTTACCTTCTATCTTTATGCTATATTTTATATTTATATATGATAGAGTGTATATATAATTTATATACTAAACATCATTTTAAATATTTGCTAAGATGAAATATTAAAAATTATACAAAAAATAAAAACAGCGATTCTGTCCTCTAGAAATAGTACCTTGAAGGTACCCGAGTAATTAGTGTATTTGTATAATAAAGACTAACTTAAAGTGAATAAAAGGCATGAAAATGGAGCACTAAAAACATTCCAGAGTTTACAAGAATTAACGGCGAGCGTAGGTACTGTATCGCCATCTAGTGGCAAGAATCGTAAAACCAATTAAGAGAACCGTTTTGGAACCTGGTCTGCCATGGGGAATCCACCATAGAAAGAGATTTTCTCTTTGTTTTTGGCAAGTATGCACTAGAGTGAGAAGTGTGAAGAGTTAGTGTAACAGCTTTCCTTAGTTACACCCTAAAAGAAAGATGTGTATTTCAAATCAGTGAGATTCAAAAGGTATTTGTGCATCATTTCATTTGGTGGAAAAATTATTTTGGTATCATTTGACTTTTTTTTTTTAATCACAACAAGGGTATTTTTGGTTTGCAATTAAGTTTTCTTTTAAATTAAAATATGAAATTTATTAATAATTTGTATTTAAATATGAAGGTGTAGGACATTTTTCCTAACTTTTTATTTTCCTGGTTTCAATAGCAATTAGAAGAATGAGTATTATATTTAGTGAATATCTTCAATTTGAAAAAGTAAAGTAAGAATAAATTCTTGGGCCCCCCTGGTGGCCTAGGGATCAAGTTTCAGGACTATCATGCTATTACCACAGCTGCCTGAGTTCCAACCCCTGGCCAGGGAGCTAACCCACATTGGTGCAGCAGACCTGTCTCGACCGCTGCTCCCCTCAGCAGTGTATTTCAGTAGATCCACCTGTACTGCTCCCCACTCTGTCTCTGGTGAATCCTCTCACTCCAGCACCTCTGGCCTACACCCCATTTCTTCTATAAATAAATAAATAAATAAATAAATAAATAAATAAATAAATCTTTTAAAAAAGAATAAATTTGCATTTTAAAGGTTATTTTGACATCATATGAAGAAGTCACCCCAACAAGGAGATGTATAGGATAAAAACTTGTTCTGTTCTTGACCTTAATATCTATGTGTGTTATCAATGTCAAACTATCAATGAAAGCTTTAGAAGGCGGGTTGTTTGTCTGCGTCGAAGAACAATGTGGAAATGTTTGGTATGTTTTAGCTGGGTGCAGAGTTAAAGTATTCACACTCTACATTCTCGGGACGCTATTATTTCATACAAAACCCTTTTCTTTATCTCCCTCCACACCAATATTTCACTCTACACTTCATTCAACTTCTCGTTTTCACCCCAAATTCTTTTTTTTTAAAGATTTATTTTATTTATTCAAGAACTGGGTTCAGGCCAGAGCACAGGAGGGTGAGAGAATTCACCAGAGACAGATCAAGGAGCAGAACAGGCAGATGGACCGAAAACACTGCTGAGGGGTGCAGCAGGCGAGGCAGGAGAGGTCTGCTGCGCCATGTGGGTAGCTTCCTGGCCAGCTGGGAATCAAACCCATGCTGCAGAGGCTGCGGACAGCTTCACAGCGCTGTGCTCAACCTGCTGTGCCACTGAGGAGGCCCCATCCCAAATTCTTTTTTAGGATCCTCCTTTTGCTGTTTCTGCCTCTAGTTCCTTATGTTTGACTGCTACATAGCATCCATCACTTTTTTTTTGTCTTCCAGTAATTTCAAGTACCAAAAGCCTGGAGGTTTAATTGGTCGAAAGCCTCCACTCTGCCCTATTTTCCAGGAATGGAGTTTGAAAACTCCACCATTTTTTCTAGTAGCAGACATCCAGGTTCTCACTTACCCTTGGTGCTGCAAGTAGTACTTGGTGTAATCCTCAATGCATACCCTCATAAAGAAATTTCCCTAGTTTATATTGCTAAGGCTATTTTTAGGGATTTTACACATAAACTTTTATAAAATGATGAATTATTTCTCTTCGGAATGCTGTGTGTGCAAACTTGTAAACAGAGTGCAAGAGTGTTTTGTTTTTTCATAGCCTTGTTAACATTTGTTGTAATATGATGGAAGTGGGTGTGGGTGTACCAACAAGATAAGGAGGTGGTACCAGCATCTAGTGGGTGGAGGCCAAGTATGATATTAAACTCCCACAATGTATAAATCAACTTGCACCCCATAAAAAGTATTATCTGATCCATAATGGCAATACTGCTGAATATACTGATAGATTTTTTTTTTTTTTAGGAATTAGTTAAATAACTGTATGAAAGTCTAGTCTTGAGGGAAATCTGCTAGCTTGCCTTCCCCACCCCTGCTCTGGCTCATGCTCACACACACACATACGATATCACACACTAAGTTCCCTTTCACATGTTTGTACTGATGATGGAACCTGATCCATAGACAATTGATTTTATTATCACAATAATAACAAAAACTAATGTTTATACAGACCTTTAAATGAATCAAAATTTTCTCATGTGTTACCACATTTATTTTTTTTTAAGATTTATTTATGTATGCATACAAGAACTGGGATATAAGCCAGAGGTGTGGTGGTGGGGCAGGGGGCGGGGTGCGAGTGGTGAGAGGGTTCACCAGAGACAGAGTGGGGAGCAGAACAGGCAGATCTACTGAAATACACTGCTGAGGGGAGCAGCAGTAGAGGCAGGAGGGATCTGCTGTGCCATGTGGGTTGCTCCCTGGCCAATCAGGCATGGAACTTGTGCTGCAGTGTCTGGAGATAGCTTAATAGCACTGTCTTTAACCCCTACACCACCAAGGTGGCCCTGTTACTGCATTTAAACCTTGTTTCTGGATGCTGTCACAGAGAGGTCATTTCAGGGTAAAGCCCATTACTCTTTCCAGGTAATATTCAAATTCATTTATCGAGGAGTCTTTGCAATAATCTGTGATCCCACAGAGGACACATCAGTAAATTGATTCTCAGAACCAACCTTCAAAAGCCTATTGTCCTCTGGAGTAATTGACAAATTATTAATGATTCTGGGTTATACAGCCAATTAAATGTTTGGCAGCAACCAAAAGAAAATTAAATTAACTTGTTAATATGAAATGGTACAACAATATTCACTCTTTGATTTTTTCATTTTAGAAAAATCAAAACAAAAAATTGCTATTAAGAAGGAAGATATTTTCTGTTAGATTTTCTTAAGTATACATAGCCATATTTATTAGATTGGAAGAGGAGTATAAATTTTCCCCAAAATTTCTCATTTGATTATAATTACACCATTTTTTTTAGCTACCACTCGGTGCTAATAATTTCCTAACATATTTGTCCACTGTTTGGAATCCTAGTGCCAATTCCCTATAACCATCTCAATTTCAACATCACTATACCCTCTTAGTTCCCCCGTGGACTCACAATCCTATTCACCCCCTACCTATTTGTTCTATTTCTCTATTTTGGTATATAATAACCTTAGATTACTCACCAATTCTTTCCCTTCAGTCACTTTCTAAAGTAGATCTCAAAAATCTCAGTAATTGTACTTTTTTAAGTTATTTTTAATGACTTCTAATTATGAAAAAGATATTTTCCAGTTAAATAATTTTAAAGTGAACAATTCAGTGCTGCTAATTACAATCACAACATTGTATAATCCTCACTATTATCTATTTCCAAAACATTTTCATCACCCCAAACAGAAACTCTACCCATTAAGCAATAAATTCCCATTTTCCCCTTCCTAATCCCTAGTATTCTCTAGCCTATATTCTGTACCTATGAAACTTTCCTGGTATAGATATTTCATAAGTGTGGAATCTATAGTATTTATTTCTTTGTGTCTGGCTTATTTCATTAGATCAGTGATTTAAAGTTCATTTATGTTACACCATGTATCCGAATTCATTCCTTTTATAGCTGAATAATATTCCATTGTGTATATGCACACCATATTTTGCTTTCCATTCATGTGCTGATCTACACATAGGTTGTTTCTACCTTTTAGCTATTTGAATAATACTATGAACATTCACATACAAGTTTCTGTTTTAGTCTGTGTTTTCACTTATAAATTTGGGTTCATATGATTATTCTATAACTTACTGAGGAAGCCCCAAACTGTTTTTTACAATAGCTGCACCATTTTACAGCACTACCAATAATGCACAAGTGTTTCAGATTCTTAGATATCACGTTGGTATTTACTATTATTATTTAAATTGTGATAGAATGCATAGAAGATAAAATTTACCATTTTAACCATCTTAAGTGTTCAATTTTGTGGGTAAATACAGAACTCTATTCGTCTCGCAAAACTGAGCACCTGTATCCATTCAATAATAACCACCCTTTTCCCAGCCTCTGATCCTGGAATCACCATTTTACTTTGTCCTTACAATTTTTTTCACTCTAAGTACCTCATGTAAACGGAATCAAGCAGCATCTGTCTTTTGTGACTAGCTAATTTTACTTAGCAGAATGTCCTAAAGCTTCATCTGTAGTAGCATATATATGAATTTCCTTTCTATTTGAAACTGAATAATATTGTATTATACATATATATGGTATTGTGTTTATTCATCCAGTCAATAGACACAGGGATACTGACATCTTTTGACTACTGTGAATAATGCTGCTATGAATATGGGTGTAGAAATATCTCTTTGAGATTCTACTTTCAATTTATTTGCATATGTAGTAGGAAATGGAATTCCTGGATCATGTGGTAATTCTATTTCTAATATTTAGAGGTACTGCCACAATACCTCTATTTTTTTGTTTTGTTCACTGTATTTTTGATGTCATATTCACTGCATCATTGCGAATCCAATATTATGAAGCTTAACCCTGTTTTAAGAGTTTTGTAGTTTTGGTTCATCTACCTAGAGCTAATGTTTAAGTTTTCATCCACTTTGAGCTAATTTCCATATATAGTATAAAGGATTCAATTTCATTCTTTCGCACATGGATATCTAGTTTTCTTAATGTCAATTGCTGAAAAGATTATCTTTTCTTCAATGAATGATCTCAGCTTTAGTATTGCATTTCAACATGTTTTTTTGAGTCATTCCCTCCTCATGTTTTCTTACTGTTCATATGTTGACTTGAGCTTCAGATATGTATGGCTGACCTGGAATATTTCATCAAAATGTAAAAAAAAAAAAAGTGAACATTTTTCAGCATTCTAAAAAGATGAGTATACTTTATAGGAACAAGGAAATGGTACAGACACTTATTTCAATGTTATTTGCACATATATCAAAGGATTTATATATTTTTGAGAATTATGATTTTTAAGTAATATTAATATTTTAAAGTCAACCATGGAAGAGATTTCTCACTCTTCAGAGATAATAAAGTTACTGGACAGAGGAATAAATGATAGAATTTTTTCGAAAACCTATGGAAAATTTTGGAAGAGACTTTCACTTAACTCCATAGTTTATAGTTTTTATGGAATACAGCTGCAATGAGGAATCTGCAGATATTACTATAATTATGATGGTAAAACTGGAGAGTTTTCTTGATACAATTAAATAATATTTCATGAACAAAACACTGAACTCCAAGTCTTAGCTGACTTGATGCAACAGATTCGAGCATAGAAATCTCTAGTAAAAATCATTTGAGTTAAAAATGTGTAGTTCATGTGGCAGCAACTCCATTGATCCAAATTGATTAAAATCATAATTGTTAGTTACAGAGGAAGTAGTGGGAAGTCAAGTATCAGTATTATAAGTTTTAAATACATTAACTAATTTAGTGTTATTAAACTACTTTACAGATCAATGGACAGCTGTACCAAGAAATAGGACAACTGTACCATTGGCTCATGGTTCATAAAAGATCATCTTGGGATTTGAACCCACGAACTCTTCGCCCTTACATTCATAGGATCAGTTCACTATAAAGCTCATTTAGAAGATAGTATATTCCCCAACAAAAACACATTTTAAAATTTATTTTTATTTTCATTTTTTCATTTTTTACATTTTAAAAGGACACAGTTGAATGAAACCCCTTTGCTAATGATTTCTGGGATTGAATATGAAAAATATATAAATATACAGCAGTCAGAATTGTTCCCAGAAGAATTCTACTTCAATTCTATACTCTATTCCCATTTCTAATTATTCTGAGGTACATTCCTCCAGGGCTTGGTCTGATTTTGTTTCCAACTTCTAAAGTGTTACTTGATGGTGCTTTAAAATATTTAACAATGGGAGCATTTGAATTTTAATTTGAGAAACTTGAAAACCAAACCCTTTAACACTAAATAGCTGTTATTTTAACTTATTGGATAGGTTAAAACAAGTTTAACGTCCCTAAATTATATCACGTGAGTCATTTCTATTTTACTTGATAAAAAAGAAAAAAAAAAAACCGGTCCTACAGTTGGTACAAAGTATTACAGTTAAAAGGGAACTGAAAAGTCATTAAGGGATGTTTTTAATAGCTCAAAACTAGTAACAATCCAAATGTAAGTAATATAATGGGTGAATTGTTAAAGGTTCATGGATGCATTATTATACATGGGAAAGAATTAACTGCTATTAAAACCACACACCATGTCATGGATGAATCTCAAGCACAATGTTGAGTGAAAGAAGTGAAATGCTGGGCCTCCCTGGTAGCGCAGCGGTTGAGCGCTGGGTTGCGAAGCTGCCTGCGGCCTCTGCAGCGCTGGTTCAATCCCTGGCTGCTCCCCGGCCGCCAGAGGAGGGTCCCACATGGCACGCAGACCTCTCCTGCCGCCTGCTGCTCCCCTCAGCAGTGTACTTTGGTCCTTCTGCCTGCTCTGCTCCCCGCAGGTGAGGGTGAATTCTCTCACCCTCCCGCGCTTCTGACTGTACCCAGTGCTTGTATAAATAAATAAATAAATCTTAAAATAAAAAAGAAGTGAAATGCTGAAAAATACATGCTGTAATATCCCATTTATCTGAAGTTCAAAATGAATCAATAGTATCAAAAATAAACATCATAAGGGGACTAAGTGTCAAGTGAACAGACACCGGGTGTATCTGAAGTTCTGACAATGTTCTTTTTCTTAACTTAAGTGCTGGTGATACAAGTGTGTTTATTTATTTATTTATTTTTTTTATAGAGGCATGCTTTATTTATTTGTTGGTTTGTTTGTTTGTTTTGTTTATACATGCACTGGGTACAGTCAGAAGCGCGGGAGGGTGAGAGAATTCACCAGAGCCAGAGCGGGGAGCAGAGCAGGCAGAAGGACCGAAGTACACTGCTGAGGGGAGCAGCGGGCGGCAGGAGAGGTCTGCGCGCCATGTGGGACCCTCCTCCGGTGGCCTGGGAGCAGCCGGGGATCGAACCGGCACTGCAGAGGCCGCGGGCAGCTTCGCAACCCAGCGCTCAACCGCTGCGCCACCGGGGAGGCCCAAGTGTGTTTATTTTGTGAAAACTCAGCATGCTCTGCTCTTGATCTGTGCATTTTTCTATGTGTATGTTATACTTTGACAAAAAGCAAACTTTAAAAAGAACTTTTCTATTTACTGTTTCAAATGTCCATTGATGATAGTGATTATGATTTTATTTCTTCTAAATTTCTGTCTCCAACATGGACTGCCTTATGACACTAGACCCTACTGCCAACTTGCTATCTGCCCCAGAATGTCAAAATGACATCGATAACCTGAACTCTTGCTCCTCTCTGTACCAAGAGGAAACATCTGCTGATTACCTTGTCTCTGGACCTCCTTGTTCTGCAATTCCTCTTTTTCCCTTACTCTTACTGGTGCAGATTGCCACACTCCCTTTGTAAAAGGGTGGTCCCCAGGAAAGGGGGAGGTTCCAGGTTTCCTGCCCCACCCAAAGGAGGGTGGAGCTGAGCAAGGAGAGAAAAAGCTGCAGAGGTCACTGAGGAAGGAAGGAAGCAGGATGGAGAGCCAGAAGGAGACCTGGAGAAGGCACATGGAGTCGAGAGACACATGAAGAAACTGCGCCTGCCTTTTGGTCATGGACTGGTTGACACAGATGTGGGTGAGAGACCTGTGGGGTGGTGACAGTGGCAGTTTTTGTCTTGGTTTTGATTTTGTTCTTTTCCCTCCAGACTTGTCTGATTGTTTTTGATCCTTTTCTGTGGGTCCCCACTGGAAGATGCTTTGGACTTGTGGCAGGCTTTGGGGCCTTGCTCTCGGCCAATCCCATTTGGATGGAGTTTTACCCATGAGGGGATGGGTAACTTTGGGTGTTTGATTTAGAAACTAGATTCTTTGCCTTTCCTGTATTGTTTACTAATTGTATTAGCGTTCCTTCCCATTGAAGTCTCATATGTTTTGCATTGATGCGGTGGGTGGCAGAACCCATTTAGAGTAGGCAGGTTTGTGGGATCTGGGCTGCCCCTCTCCCTGCCCTGTAATACCTTCTCACACAAATTAACTACCATTGCTTTCCAACTGGTCTCAGTTTCTGTTTTCTGGGGAATCTAAGCAAAAACAATTGGTATTGATAGCCCCAATTTAGAAATGGGGATACTACTAGTGAAAGTAAAAAAGCTGAGTAACTTCAAAATCACATAAATAGCAAATGGCAGGCCAAATTCTAGGTCTTTAACATACTATGTTTGCACCTTGATAAAATAAGTTACATCTTGTTAATGTAATAAAGTGACAAGATGGGACTAGTACAATAATGTCCTGAAGTCTGGCCATTACTCCAGAAAGCACAGTAAAATACAATGATCAAACTTAAAAATGGAAAAATCATTAATACATTCAGAAAGCATATAAAATCCACTAAGGTATTTCAGAAGAATAAAAAATAAGCTGTTACTAGGCAAAGCTCCAAAAACAAACACAAAGTTCTGTACTGTTCTTAGCCAGAGGATTTTAATCTAGTTACATTTTCTTTCTTGCTCTCATCTTCCCTGTTCCAAAATTTCCATTACCAAAATTAAATTGGCAATGTTTAAGGAGAGCATAGATGCATTTTCCATGAATGTGGACAAAATAGAAATCCTGAAATATCATGTTCTACTGGTTATAAACTGCATGTTTCTAATTAATTACTTTTGCTACTTATATTTATATAATCCTTTTTAATATACCAAAAGGATATTCAGTTTAAAACCTCCATCTTACCCAGCTATTCACATTCCTTAAGATAACGTTGTGTATCCTTCTGGGAAACGGTAGTTAAATTAGCTGCCTGAATTCTAGTGACATCTTTTACAAGGGATACATCTCCAAGGAAAGGCAGGAACTGGTCTAACTTCCCACCATCTGGACTTTCAAATAAAGTAAAGAGACTTACTGATTGTTAGGAGGAATTCAGAATAATTGGGGCAACTCCCAGAAGAGAGTCAGCTAGATGTTCACCATACATGGGTATAAAGTGGAGATGCTTCATAAATAAATGCTCCCTCAGTGGAAGGTGATCCTTGAACCCCATGTAGAGAATACATCCTTGATGATGGAACAGGGTGACTGCCATGTCACAGACCTCTTTCTGCTTCATCTGAGCTTTTTGATTATGATCACCATTCTTTTAAATATATATTTACTTTAATTTATTTATTCTTACAAGAACTGGGGTTTAGGCCAGAGGTGCAGGATGTGAGAGGATTCACCAGGGGCAGAGTGGGGAGCAGAACAGGCAGATCTACTGAAATATGCTGCTGAGGGGAGCAGTGGGCAAGACAGGAGAGGTCTGCTGCGCCATGTATGGGTTAGCTTCCTGATCAGGGATGGAACTCAGGATGCAGCAGTGTGCTGAGACATAATCCCTAGTCCACTAGGGAATCCTGAAATACATATTTTGATATCAAAATGTAACAGGATGGTCCCCAGGAAAGAGGGAGGTTCCAGGTTTCCTGTCCCACCCAAAAGGAGGGTAGAGCTGAGCAGGGAGGAAAAGAAGTTGCAGAGGAGACTGAAGAAGGAAGAAAGCAGGATGCAGAGCCAGAAGGAGACCTGGAAGAGGCACATGGAGCCAAGAGATGTGTGAAGAAACTACACTTGCCTTTTGGTTGTGGACTGGGTGACACAGATGTGGGTGAGAGGCCCTTGAGGAGGTGACAATAGCGGTTTTTCTCTTGATTTTGATTTTACTCTTTTCCTTTCAGACTTGTCTGATTGTTTCTGATCCTTTTCTGTAAGACCCCACTGGAAGAGGCTTTAGACTTGGGACAGGCTTTGGGGCCTTGTTCTGGGCCAATCCTGCCTGGGTGGACTTTTATACACGAGGGGACTTTTACACACTTTGGGTGCTTGATTTAGAAACTATGTTCTTTGTCTTTTCTGTGTTGTTTCCTAATTATATTAAAGTTCCTTCCCATTAAAGTCTCATATGTTTTGTGTTGATGAAGCGGATGGCAGAATCTATTAAAACAGGTAGGTTTGCGGCGTCTGGGCTGCCCCTCTCCCTGCCCTGTAACAAAAACACAAAGACAGAAAAATTCAGGATCATTTTGAATTATTATTAACATAAATGCAATTATTAACATAAATGCAAAAATCTTGGACCCGTCCTGGCAAACTGAATCAGAAATGTATAAAAAGGATACAGCATTACTACTAAATTGCTTTTTCTACTTTTTCTCCCCCAAATGAAAAGGTGCTTTAACATTAGGATGACAGTTACTATAACTCAACATATTAACTATTTGAAGGAAAAAATATGATGACTTTAAAGGTGTAGAAAAAATTTTTGACAAAATCCAAGAGCTGTTCCTTAAAAAAAAATTACTTTAGCAAATTAGAGATAGACAGGAGTTGCTGAATCTGATAATGTCTACAAAAATCCAGGAGTAAATATCATCCTTAATATTTCAACATTTAACCTTTCCTTTTGATGTAAAGAAATAGACAATAATGTCACTAACACCATTTCTAGTGAACTTTGTGTTAGTAGTCTAAGGGCAATAAGGGAAGAATAGGAAATAAATGGTTTTTTAACAGGGAGATACCTAGAAAAAGGGGAGATTCCAGGTTCCCTGCCCCACCCAAAGGAGAGTAGAGCTGAGCAGAGAGGAGAAGAAGCTGGAGAGGAGACTGTAGGAGGAAAGAAACAGGATGGAAAGCAAGAGGGAGAACTGAAGGAGGCACGTGGAGCAGAGAGACATGTGAAGAAACTGTGCTTGCTTCTTGGTCCTGGACTGGTTGGAACAGATGTGGGTGAGAGACCTGTGGGTAGGTTAACAATGGCAGCTTTTATCTTGATTTTGATTTTGCTCTTTTCTTCCCAGACTTGTCTGGTTGTTTCTGATTCTGATTCTTTTCTATGGGTCCCCACTGGAAGGCGCTTTCTTATGGCAGACTTTTGGGCCTTGCTCTGGGCCAAGCCCGTTTGGGTGGACTTTTACCCACCAGGGTACAGATAACTTCGGGTGTTTGATTTAGAAACTATATTCTTTGTCTTTTCAGTATTGTACACTAATTGTATTAAAGTTCCTTTCCATTAAAGGTCTATATGTTTTGCCTTCATGCAGTGGATGGCAGAACCTATTTAGAGTGGGTAGGTTTGGGGGGGTTCTGGTGATGTCATTTTTGTGGAGTTGTGGGGTCCCTGGCTTCACTCTGGGAAAGGTTTCACCAGAGCTCCCGTTTCAGCAGCACGCGGCGAGTTTCCCAGGTGAGTTTCTCCATGAGACAGAGTCGTTAGTTATATTTAAAGAGCAGGTTTATTAGGGAAAGGGAAAGGGACAGGTTTTGCTAAGAGAGGCCTGCATGGTTGCAGGCAGGCAGCCTTGAGGAGAGCAGCCTCCGCCGAGGGAGGTCAGTGAAGAGAAGTCCCGGCATGGGGCGGATCACGGGCAGGCAGGAGGCTGTTGCCCTGCAGAGGGAGAGAGTTAGTAAAAGAAAGCACCTCCATAGTCACAGGTGGCAGTGGGAGTGCTGCCCCGAGCCTGTGCAGAGACCGCACTGATATAGTCCTTTTCTCTTTGGGAGGGGTCACTCCTCAGTGGAGGGGCTGCTTGTTGCTGATGTTGGGTAACAGGCAAAACAAGAAAGGGATCAGAAATTCCAAGATGGGCCCAATCTCTGTATCTTTCCCCTCAGGCCTGTGCTCCACTCCCTATAGCATCTAATCCTGCTTGGGTCTCAGGCCTTGTGATAAGGCACTGGTGCCTAAGGGTCACGACCTCTACATCTGGGTTAATGGTCATGTTATTCCCCTTGACTCCCACATCCTGTGTGAGTCAGGTTTTAGTCTTGTGAGGCCTCCTTTCCAGTTTTTCTATTCTTGTCCTCCATCACTGGGGTGCCTCTCTCCCCCTGCCCTGTAACAGTTTAAAGACTGAAAAGAAAGACATAAACTCTCATTATTCTTTTTTTTTTTAATTTATTTATTTATACAAGCACTAGGTACAGTCAGAAGCGCGGGAGGGTGAGAGAATTCACCAGAGCCAGAGCAGGGAGCTGAGCAGGCAGAAGGACCGAAGTACACTGCTGAGGGGAGCAGCGGGCGGCAGGAGAGGTCTGTGCGCCATGTGGGACCCTCCTCCGGTGGCCGGGGAGCAGCCGGGGATCGAACCGGTGCTTCAGAGGCTGCAGGCAGCTTCACAACCCAGCTCTCAACCACGCCACAGGGGAGGCCCAACTCTCATTATTCTTTTAAGTATGATTTCGTATAAAAAAAAACTTAATGAAGTTTGTGTAACAAATGAGCTAAACACAGTGGCTTAAAAAATCTACCTTTTTAGGGCCTCCCCTGGTGGCACAGCGGTTGAGTGCTGGGCTGCGAAGCTGCCCGCAGCCTCTGCAGCGCTGGTTCGATCCCCGGCTGCCGGTGAGGGTCCCACATGGCGCGCAGACCTCTCCTGCTGCCCGCTGCTCCCCTCAGCAGTGTACTTCAGTCCTTCTGCCTGTTCTGCTCCCCGCTCTGGCTCTGGTGAATTCTCTCACTCTCCCGCGCTTCTGACTGTACCCAGTGCTTGTATAAATAAATAAATAAATAAATAAATAAATATTTAAAAAAAAAAATCTACCTTTTTAATCTTCTGGTTTCTGTGGACCATGAGTCAGCATGACAGCAGAATTTTCTGTCCATTGTCTCGCAGGACAGCAATCAAAATGTTTACCCAGTACCCTCACCTAGGGAGGCACTTTTCCAAGCTCATTCAGGTTATCTGTAGAATTCAGTTTCTTGGAGAGGTCAAGCTCTCCACAGCCAGTTCTCAGTAAGGCCACTGGATTCTCCCACACCAGGAGGAGAGCAACTCTTTCTTTAGTGAACACCATTTCCTCCTTTATGAGCTTTTAGGAGTCCAGCAAAATTGTGGCAGAGTGAAGA
Organism: Talpa europaea; assembly: GCF_964194135.1. Lineage (NCBI taxonomy): Eukaryota > Metazoa > Chordata > Mammalia > Eulipotyphla > Talpidae > Talpa > Talpa europaea. Next base: position 25,551,754 of record NC_140078.1, on the reverse strand, counting down.
AGCTGGGATTGTCTCTTCCACTTACAACTGAGCTGCAGTAAAACGAAGTAAAAAAACGCCTGAGGGGAAAAACAAAGAACTGTTATAGGGCAGCCCCAATACAAAACGGGGTGCCTGACTGTGGGTCCTCACCCGCGCGCTTAAAAGGACTTATCAATGCTCTACTGCAGGCACACGTGAAAGATTAATAAAAGGTTTATTCACAAGGGAAGGGGAAATGAGGAAATGTACAGCTCAGGGAGAAAAGTGGGAGACAAAGTTTTAAATGCGTCCTACCTGATCCACCGATCTGGAATCCCAAATGGCACTCTGAGAGCTGGCTACAAGCCAGGAGCCGTGAAGCCAGGAGGCGAGCGATAGCAAGCCCCCCAAGGCCCACATGTTTGGTTTTTATACCCAACCTGGCTGCTTAACTCCACCCTCAGGTCCCAGCCACCTTCCCTTTGGTGGTGATGGGATTTGCCTTTCCCAATGTGTTGATGGCTTTAGTCTGGAGTGGGAGTGGAGTCCACAAAGCCTGTATGGGATTAGCTCAGACATCATTTCCCCCTAACAGAACCACGGGTGGTGGAGACTAGGAGCAAGATCAGGCTGAAAGGGGTAGCAAAAGCTTTAAGTGAACTTTGTTACAGTGATAATGGGGCAGGAGGACTCACAAAGGAAGGAATGGCTGTTATGCAGAGCCCACTACAGATGTTAATTTGGGTGCATGCCTATATCTAGGCTCAGATCCAGCACTACACTGGATAAGGGGGTGCAGGAGTTGGCACCCAAGATGGAGGGTGCACTGTTGGACAGCTATAGGGGTGGAGGTGTTGGGCATGGATTAGTAGCTTGAGACTGAGACTTTCAGTATAAAACAGCTGGATCTAGAGTCTAAAGGGAGAAGCAGGTCAGAACATCTGGTCTCCTCTTGTAAGAGGCTGTTACTTTTTAAAGCCCAGGCTGAGATATTCAGAACTCCAGTCAACCTCCACCCAGGGGTTAAAAGCAAAACAAAGAAACACTCAACAAACAATAGCTCAAGTAACTGGCTATTACAGAAGTAGACACCCAAGGCTAAGGCTCTCTGCTGGAAAAGAAAAAATAAATCCTGGCCTGTGGTCCCTGTATCAGCTACAGTCCATGCCCAGTGCTACATCTCGGGCTTAAAAATAGCCTAGAGTGGAAGTGGACACGAGCCTATAATAGATACAACAAGGAGCTGTCCTAGAGGAGGGGGTCCCTGTGGATCTCCAACTCTGACAGCCACAGCACAGTAGGAAGTTTGAATTCCTGAATTTTTTGAAGGTGATCCTTTGGTGTTCTGCTTGCTGCCTGGCCCTCTTTTTTTTTTTTTTTTAAGAGTTATTTATTTATGCATACAAGAACTGGGGTGAAGGCCAGAGGTGTTAGGGGTGAGAGGGTTCACCAGAGACACAGTGGGGAGCAGAACTGGCAGACTGACTGAAATACACTGCAGAGGGGAGCAGCGGACAAGTCAGGAGAGGTCTGCTGCAACATGTGAGTAGCTCCCTGGCTGGCTTTAATTCATGCTGCAGAGGCTGGGGATAGCTTCACAGTGCTGCGCTTAACCCCTTGAGCCACCAGGGAGGCCCCAGGTTCTGTTTTATATCTACTTCTCATTGCAGGTAGAAGTCCTCAGATTACTTCAACCATGCAGAAAATAGCCTGAAAATCTGTCCCAATTAAGTCAATAAAAAGTTTAAAATGAGGAAACAGAAGAACATACTGCAGATGCCAGAGTTAAAAAAAAAAAAATCAGAGAGGAGCCCCAGCACAGCAGAACTGCAGAACATGACAGGAGTACAAGGTAACAGTTCTAGTTATGCTTATGCAACTGAAAAAAAGGGAGAATATTAAACAACAGCAAAAATAAAGATAAAGAAAATATGCGATATGAGACAGCCACAATTAGAAATAATAGAATTAAGAAGCTCTATAGCTAATAAAAAGAAAATAACTGAGGGCCTCAGTAACAGACAAACAGAAACACTGGAAAGAATAAACTCAAAAACACCAAGTTGGAGAATGTACAAATACAACAATGTAGAGATAAAACAAATAAAAAACTGAAGATAATGAATCCGAGAGCAAGTTAGGGTAATTAGGCAGTTTTAGGGACATTGCAGGAGGGGACCTCTGAAGAGTTTAGGAAGGCTTCAGAGATAAGGGCAACAAGAGGAATGTAACTAATTCCACTGGGAATAGCAAACTTCCCAGGACCAAGGACAACATTGTTAATGCTGGCCTTGGTTTCCCTCAGGTGATAAAGGGAGGTGGAGTTTGGGGAAAAAGAGAGTGGTTTAATTTATGGACAAATTAGGGGCAGCAGACTCATGTCTGGTAGATCACCGTCCTCCCCTTTGTCAGAGTGCAGGGATATTTATGCAAGGGGCAGATGAGAAGAGGTCAGCACCAGTGGGCGCCAGCCTGTTTTTCTTCAATAGCTGATGTTTAACTTTCTCTTCCCTAAAATGCAGGGGTACTCATCTGGGAGACTGGGCCATAAAGATAAATCTATCAAACAAGGAGGAAGGTGCAACAAATGGGGAAAGACAAACCTGTTAGATAAGGAATGTGAAGATCCCCCACTCAGTAGCAGATTAAGTGAAACAGCCGAGAACTAACCAATCACAAAGAGACTGGTGGAGCTTTAGAATAATGAGGGAAAGGAGGTACATATTCCCTGAGACAGGACTCCACTTGAGCTTCCTTGCCCCTCCCTGGCCTGGTTTCATGGCCTGGGAGCCCCACTTTATTTCTGTTCATTTTCTCCTCAATAAACTTTCTTTCTCTAAACAAACCTGCCTCTTCTCGCTTGCTTGCCTGAGAGTCTGCGAAGTCCCTGCTGTGGCTTCGTGAGACACCAACCCGTGGGGGTCTAGTGGCTGGGGCTCAGCGCTGCCCCTGCAGCCTGGGATCTGTTCCTGGCTGGGAGACTAGGCCTGACAATTCCGGTATCAATAGTATAAGAACCCTTTGGGGTAATTTAAAGAGAAACAACACTAGTATCATGGGAGTCCCAGAAGGAGAAGAGAGTAAGAGAAAAGCATGGAGAATTTATTTAAAGAAATAATTACTGAAAATCATGTCAATTAGGGAAATAAACCAGATATCATGATCTGAGTTCCAAACAAAATAAATAATACCAGACATACACACCCACATAAGATAAATGATAATGAAGTGTTGAAAAACAACAAGGACAGCATATTAAAAGCTTCCAGAGATAAAAGGGTAATCTATAAAAGAACACCAATCACACTGTCAGTGACTTTTCAGTGGAAGCATTACATACACAAAGAGACTGGAAGGAAATATTTAAAGTGCTTAAAAGAAAACTTCTAACCCAGAATCCTTTACCCAGCGAGATTAATACTCAAGACAGTAGGAAGAATAAGGTGTATCAGTGAAAAGCCAAAACTGAAAGAATTTACTAGCAAGCTGCACATGATAATGTTACAAGGCAGGGTGAGGGCCACCCCAGAATCCCCAAACCTACCTGTTCTAAATAGATTCTGCCATCCTTTGCATCAAGACAAAACATACTCTAGTGCATAAGACCTTTAATACAATTAGTGTGCAATACAGAAAAAGGAAATAATATATTTTCCAAATCAAGTAGCCGAAGTTACCTTCATGGGTAAATGCCCATCCAAACAGGGTTGGCCCAAAGCAGGGCCACTGAGGCCCAAAAGTCTGCCACAAGTCTAAGACACCTTCTGGTGGGGACCCATAAAAAAGGGGCAGACAGGGCCCAGCACGGCTGAGACAAAAGGAGCAAAATCAAGATAAACACTGCCATTGTTAACCTCGCATGGGTCTCTCACCCACATCTGTTTCAACCAGTCCAAGACCAAGAAACAAGTGCAGCTTCCTCACATGTCTCTCTGCTCCATGTGCCTCCTCCAGGTCTCCTGGCTCTCCACCCTCTCTCCTTTCTTCCTCTCCAGCTACCTCTCCTTCCAGATCATCTCTACCCTTCATTGTGTGGGGCAAGGAACCTAAAACCCCACCTTTTTCTGAGGTCCACCCTTTTACAATAGAAATTCTAAAGGGATTAATACAAAACAACAGAACAACCAATATGAATGCAACAGATACCTAAATTTCTTAACGTGGCGAATAGGAGCAACAATGCATCCCAACAGAACTAGATAGTCCAATGGGTCACACAAACAGCCCATCCTATACCAACCTCGTTAGAACCTTCAAATAAAAATAAATAGGCACATAAGATAATGAAATTAGAATTAAACAAAATATGAGAGTCGAAAAGTAACAATCAAGGAGTAAAAAAGTCAAGGCAAACAAAAAAGAACCATATAACAAAAAAATTGATAATGTCCATTTTCAAAAACCAATGGACATCCAAAAACTTGCTGAGGGGTTCTGAAATTAAGACTGATGGGGAGGGGCCTCCTTGGTGGTGGTTAAGGGTTAAGACACAATCTATGAAGCTGTCTGCAGCCTCTGCAGCACAAGTTCCATCCCCCCGGGCGGCCAGGGAGCAACCCACATGGCACAGCAGACATCTCCTGGCTCACCCTCTGCTCCCCTCAGCAGTGTATTTCAATGGATCCACCTGTTCTGTTCCCCACTCTGTCTTTGGTGAACCCTCTCATCTGTACCCCAGTTCTTGTATGCATAAATAAATCTTTAAAAAAAAAATACTGGTGGAGAGGCAAAGGGGCAAGGGAATAAAAGGTGTAGTGATAGGGAAAGAAAAATGGAAAAAAAAAAAAAAAAGGAATGAGCACTGAACCAACCAATGAATATTTTTCAGTGATACATCATGTCACAGCCTCAATGGTTTTTCTGTAGATGACTGACCTGAAGCTAAATTGTTTAATTTTTTCTCATCTAAAAAATACTAATGATACTAATATCTTCCTTGTAAAGCTATGGTAATGATTAAGCAAGTTAAGAGACAGTACTCAGATAAGTGCCCAGAATAGAATAATCTAAGTGTTAGCTGTTGCTTAAAGTATTATAGTTACTATCATTTGTCATTCCATTTCCAAGTATATTCTGAGACATCAGAATTTTTGAGAACCTTTCTTTTATTTTTTCCTCTGTCTGAACATTGTTTCCATTGGTTCTTAAGAAGCAAAAGCTACCCTGATCCTCATCCCACCTTGAAGCAAATGAAAAATCCACTGATAACATTAGTACAGATTACAATTTTTTCCTTTGAATCAGACCTACAGATGACATTTCTTTTTCTCTTTAACAAATAATGCTTCTTTAAGTGTGTTTGTTCATGGATATTTTTGAAAGAGAAAATGAGTCCTGAAATCTTAGATTTGGAAAGTTTTCATTAAAAAAAGGCTTTCAGGGCCTCCCCGGTGGCGCAGTGGTTGAGCGCTGGGTTGCGAAGCTGCCCGCAGCCTCTGCAGCGCCAGTTTGATCCCCAGCTGCTCCCCCGCCACCGGAGGAGGGTCCCACATGGCGCAGACCTCTCCTGCAGTCCCCTGCTCCCCTCGGCAGTGTACTTTGGTCCTTCTGCCTGCTCTGCTCCCCGCTCTGGCTCTGGTGAATTCTCTCACCCTCCCGCGCTTCTGACTGTACCCAGTGCTTGTATAAATAAATAAAATAAATCTTTAAAAAAAAATGCTTTCAAATGATTAGGTCAGGTGTGATAGTAAAACTACAAGTAATAGAAACACTGATGTACATTAAATTGAATAATTAAATATTCTGCTCACACAATACAGTAGTATGCAGCCATCTGAAGGATGAGACCACAGCTACATTGAACAAATGAATTAGCTTCACAGACATAATATTTAGATGAGAGAAAATGCAAATAATTCATATTAAATTTAAACTAGGCAAAATTTAAACTAGGCAAAATCTGTAATATTTAGAGATACATGCAATGATAGAAAAATACGAAGACAAACAAGGAAATAATTGCCATATATGCTAAAATAAAGATCACCACTAGGTGGTTCCAAGGAGACCTGAATGGGGAGGGACATTCCATTGACATGTAAATATTTCAGTTTAGTGAAAGGCTTCTATGGACAATTTGGGTTTTTATTGTGAGGCTGTGCTGTTTGTTGTTTGTGTCTTTAAAATGATCCCTGGTCTCTAAATACAGTAACATCCTCCCCTTAAAAGTGGTGATACCAAAATGTCTCCACACCTTGCCAAATGTCCCCTGGGGACAAAGTCACTCCCCATTCACCATTAAGAACCACTGACCGCCTCCCTGGTAGCACAGCGGTTAAAGACAGCGCTGTCAAGCTGTTGCCAGCCACTGCAGCATGCTGATTTCTATCCCCTGCCAGCTAGGATGCAACCCACAGGGTTCCACAAACTTCTCCTGCCTGGACTGCCACGCCTGCTGCTCTCCTCTGCAGTGTATTTCAGTAGATCTATCTATACTGCTCCCCCCTCTCTCTGGCGAATCCTCTCAACCGCTACCAACTCTGGCTTGCACCCTGGTACTTGTATGCATAAATAAATAAATCTTAATAAAAAAACTGACATAGTAATTTTCAAATGAAATTTCCATGAATACAAGAATGGTTATTATTCTTTCACAGTAACCAACACAGTTTTTACTTGAATCTGACAACCTCTTGATATAAAAATGGTAGGGCAGTCATATACCTTCTCTCAGGAGGAACATTTTCTGTTGCTTTTCCGAATCCTGGTTTTGAGATTGTTTGTATTTCCTAGTTCCTTTAACCTGTGAGAATTTTAGGGCCCAGTAATTTATAGAAGAGGACCTTTTTAATCACCTTCAGTGATGTGATGAAAACTCTCTTGTGTATAACAGAGGAGAAAATCAATGGAGAAAATGCTTGTGCTTGCAATAAATGAACTAGGCTAATACTTATGACCCTTTGGTATGGAAAAACAAGCATTTTAAGGGTTAGACTTATTTTCATTTTTATTGGTTAAAATGGTAGAAACTGAAAATTTGACAGCATAGATATATTACAGATGTTTGCAAATACATGTTGCCTTTTATATTAGTACATTTGGAGGAAAACATTAATGTTGTAACACATTGGGATTTAGTCCGTGTCATCAATCTGTCATGGAACATAGAAAATGCATTATTTAGTTATGCCAAAAAGAGGATCACTGCTTCAGCTCAACCACCTGTACGAAGTAGAGTCATTTAAAAATGGAAGGGTGTGTGTGTATGTGTGTGTGTGTGTGTGTGTGAGACAACGTATACAAGCAGTCAAGTTTGTATGTAACTCAACGCCAGTTAAGTTTATATGTAAGAATTCACTTAAGGGCCTCCCCGGTGGCGCAGCGGTTGAGCGCTGGGCTGCGAAGCTGCCCGCAGCCTCTGCAACTCCAGTTCTATCCCTGGCTGCTGGGCGAGGGTCCCACATGGCGTGCAGACCTCTCCTGCCGCCCGCTGCTCCCCTCAGCAGTGTATTTCTTCGTCAGTATGCCTGTTCTCCTCCCTGCTCTGGCTCTGGTGAATTCTCTCACCCTCCCGCGCTTCTGACTGTACCCAGTGCTTGTATAAATAAATAAATAAATCTTAAAGAAAAAAAAATTAAAAAAAAAAAGAATTCACTTAAAATTACGTGTGTTCTTTCACTATGTTTAAAACAAAACTCTTAGAGAAAGAAACTTAATAAATGCCTAAATGCTTAGTATTAAATCGACTGCAGTACAGTATTCCTTCCTTATCTTCAGGGTCTACTTTCAAACCTCCCCTCCCGCCAATGAATGTCTGAAACTGTACATTGTACTATGTGCAAAACACACAAACCTATATTGATTGTTTTTAAAGTACTTTAGAGTTTTAAAATCCTTATCTTTAGTATTCAGAATAATAAAGGCTAAGCATTTTATTAAGTGGTAACATAGTATTTTCAGTGCTTGCAGCGGGGGCTGGCGTCACTTTGCCTCATACTATAAGTCAATTGATAAGTTTGCAGAAAATTTACTAGCTAGTGGATATCAAGTTTGTAGTTTGAAATCAGTCACGGTAGGAGTAGTGATGCACAGATATCAAAAAAACAAAATAAGGACTTCCCAGCCTCAGAGATATGTGGGTTAAGCATTTATTAGATGTCACTGATACTTAGGCTAATTAGTGTTGCATAGAATCTATCCTGCTATTTTCATGATTTTAAAGCAGTATGTTTATGATTTAGTGGTTATTTGTACTACTGATAAATGTAAACTACAGACTTTTGTTTTGGTTACATGTTAGTAATGTTTCTCTTACAGAATATACCTTAAATGTTTTTCCAGCTTCTATCAAGAGCATATAAATTACTGCCTAGCAATTATCTCACAGTATTTATATTAGGGAAAATGCAAAATACTGAGTTCTTGGCCTGCATTATGTAACATTTTTAATGCTTATGTTTAATTTTGGATTTCAGAATTTCATATGATGACAAAGGAAGAGAAGATTGAAATGAGGAAAAAAGATTATACGTTAGGAGTGTAAGTTTGTTAAATGGCAAACAGTTGTTTTCTGCCTTCACTGAAATGTAAACAAAATTTTTTCAGTCATATTTAAGTACCTTGGGAAATATTTGATTCATATATCAAGAACTATTTACCAAAATATGATCTGTAAAATAAATTCTTTTGTAGACACAAAACTGATGGTTTAGTTAACATGTTTTATTACCTTGAAGCAGAACAATAAATTGAGGGGAAAATTTTGTTCCTTTCCAGTTTCTTTCCTATTATAAAAATAAATCTTGACTAAATGTATTAAGTGCACAAGTGCTGCATATGATTTGCCAAACTTCAAAAGTCAAAAGATATTTGTTCATAAGAAAAACTTAGTTTGGGGGGCTTTGTTTGGGGAGGCTTTGTTTGTTTGTTTTTTCAAGATTAAGAGTTAGACTTTGAGGATATTATCCTTCCTCATTATGCCATTTTCACGAACTGGAATTTCCTGTGTCCCTTTTCTTCATCTTTCTACCTACATGTCAATATAGTTCTAAACTTTAATTTTGTCCCTCCTGACATATTCTCAACTTTCCCATTCAGAAATTCTTTGGACCATCCAACTAGTAACATGATCTATTGTTTAATTTTTCTGATTTCATGCATTATCAATGTCTTACTAAATAACAACAGAGACTCTTGCCTCTTTTTCTATCAGAGAATCTAGCACAAGGGCTGCACATTCTATTCTATAAAATGTGTTTCCATGAAATGAAAACAACAGATTTTAAATTATAGGTCAATTTTATATTTGCATTTTTGAAGATTTCCCCCCCATTTCAAATACAATTTGTCAGATTTGCACACAAATTGTTATAGAATAAAATTCATATCTCTTTCCTGTCCATTTTTTTGTCATCCTAATTTAAAATTGACACATACATGCCAGGATTCAAGTATCATGTAATAAGAGAGTATAAAAAAAAAGAGGGGGGGGGGACATGTTACAGAGGGGAGTTAATTGAATTTCTAGTCCACTGTGGATTTCATAATATTGGGTTGGCTGGTCCTAATAACAATTGTTTAACCCCAGGGAATCATCAAATTGTATTAGCAACTACAAAATGTTCTTTCTTGATCTGCTTGCAATTTGTACAAGAAGATTTTCATATTCATCTGCCATTTGTATATTTTCTTCTCTGGGTATTTATAATCTTCCCTATTGGATTTTTTTTCTATTGGATTGTGTATCTTTTTCCTAACTACTTGTAGAACGTCTTGAATTTCAAGGATATTAAACCTTGGTGTGTCATGTACTTATGTTTATTAGATGGCAAATTTATCAAAATCCCTTTAAGGCTTTATGTGTTTAAGGCTTTAGTGTTTCATGTATTACTTAGGAAGACTTTACCCACCAGATGATTGTGAAAGTATTCTCCTAAAACTTTTCCAAGAGCATTTGTATTTTGTGATTTTTCATTAGTGGATCTGAAATTTATTTTGGGGTACAGAGGTACAGATACATATTTTTTTTTCTTGATGAAGAGGAAATTGTCCTTACTCTACTGTGTATTTGTCCAATTTTCCCTAGACTTGAAATGCTACCTGTGAACATTATTAATGTATGTCAATATTTGGTTTCTTTCATGAACACCCTTAGATGGTCAGTGCCTAAGTTATCCCTGGGAATTTTAGGATTAAAGCTCAAGTGGTATATGCTTTCTGGATGAAAGGAACAAAAAGCTCCTTGTAGTCTTTTACTTTTCTCTCACTTTTATCATGGAGGAAGCTTTGTGTGGAAATATCTAAGCGATGAGATTGAAGCAACCTATAATCCTATGGACTCTGTCCAGTGTCCAACTTGTCTTCTTGAGTGTCTCTTGGACCCAAGTTGATTTTACATGATAGAAAAATGAGTTCTGTGAGCCAAGCCTCTGAAATTTGTGAATTATTTATCTTATCCCACCTAACATAAACTTTCACATATATAAACATTCACATACAAATAGTTTTTTTTTGTCCTGAGTTTTCATTCTGACCCATTTATCTATTTGCTTCTCATACAAATATCTTCCTGTTAGATTGTAACTTTATAGCAGATTTTAAGACTTGATAGAGCAAGAGCTACATATTTGGTCTTGTTCAAATCCTGTTGATTAGTATTAAGCATTAACTTTTTTTTTTAAATAATAAATTTTATTTTTATATTCCCCATACAATTGCAGCCCCCCCATTCTGACCCCAATCCTTCCCCTCCTGCCCCCGCCCCCCTAAAATTGTCTCTGGTTCATAGTTTTTTGTTGATTTTGATTTTCACTTTCTTATAGTTATTCATTTTCCTGGTCCCTTATTTAAGTTTTCTAGATTCCTGCTATGAGTGAGACCATCCGGTATTTTTCTTTTTCTTTTTGGCTTATTTCGCTGAGCATGATCCCTTCCAGCGCCATCCATGTTGCTGCAAATTGCATGTGTTTATCTTTTTTGAATGCTGAGTAATATTCCATGGTATATAATTACCACATCTTCTTGATCCAGTCATCTATTTTTGGGCATTTGGGCTGTTTCCAAAGCTTAGCTATTGTAAACAGTGCTGCTATAAACATAGGGGTGCAGGTGTTCTTTGGAATTGATGTTTCTGTGTCCTTTGGGTAAATACCTAGGAGTGGAATTGCTGGATCCTATGGAAGCTCTATGTTTAGTAGGTCCAGAAATCTCCACACAGCTCTCCACAGTGGTTGGACCAGTTTGCACTCCCACCAACAGTGCAGAAGAGTTCCTTTTTCTCCACACCCTCGCCAACATTTGTTGTTGCTGGTTTTTTTAATATGTGCCATTCTCACTGGTGTAAGATGGTATCTCATGGTAGTTTTGATTTGCATTTCCCTGATGACAAGTGATGTTGAACATTTTTTCATATGCCTGTTGGCCATTTGCATTTCCTCTTCAGAGAAGTTTCTTTTTAGCTCTTCTGCCCATTTTTTGACTGGATTATTTTCTTTGTTGTTGTTGAGTCTCATCAGCTCTTTGCAGATTTTTGTGATCAGTCCTTTATCATTAGTGTTGGGTGCAAAAATGTTCTCCCAGTTGGTGGGGTTTCTTTTTTTTTTTTTTTTAATGGGAACTTTATTATGGGTAAGCCATTATGCCTTAAGGGGGCAACAAAGATACAAAATACACTTTCTCTGCCATAGAAGTCACACAGAAGGTCCTGGCTGGCCAGAGTGAAGGACAGTGTTCTGAAGTCCACTCTGCCAGCAAACATTAACATTGTTGAAGATATAATATTGTTGAAGATATGCAGCACTGACATGTTTTTTTTTTTGTGCTTTTCTTTTTATTTTATTTTATTTTTTTTATAAATTTTATTGTTATAGTCCCCATACAATTGCAGCCCCCCCATTCTGACCCCAATCCCTCCCCTCCCGCCCCCGCCCCCCTAAAAGTGTCTCTGGTTCATAGTTTTTTGTTGATTTTGATTTTCACTTTCTTATAGTTATTCATTTTCCTGGTCCCTTATTTAAGTTTTCTAGAATCCTGCTATGAGTGAGACCATCCGGTATTTTTCTTTTTCTTTTTGGCTTATTTCGCTGAGCATGATCCCTTCCAGCGCCATCCATGTTGCTGCAAATTGCATGTGTTTATCTTTTTTGAATGCTGAGTAATATTCCATGGTATATATGTACCACATCTTCTTGATCCAGTCATCTATTTTTGGGCATTTGGGTTGTTTCCAAAGCTTAGCTATTGTAAACAGTGCTGCTATAAACATAGGGGTGCAGGTGTTCTTTGGAATTGATGTTTCTGTGTCCTTTGGGTAAATACCTAGGAGTGGAATTGCTGGATCATATGGAAGCTCTATGTTTAGTAGGTCCAGAAATCTCCACACAGCTTTCCACAGTGGTTGGACCAGTTTGCACTCTGGTGGGGTTTCTTTTTGTTTTTGTTATTGTCTCTTTTGCTGTGCAGAAGCTCTTTAATTTGATGTAGTCCCAGCTGTTTATCTTTGCCTTCACTATCACTGCTTTGGGTGATGTGTCTGTAAAGATGTCTTTGATGTCCAAATCACGTAGTGTTTCACCTATATTTCCTTCTATATATTTTATGGTTTCAGGTCTTATGTCTAGTTCTTTAATCCATTTTGAGTTGATTTTTGTGTATGGTGTGAGGTAGTGGTCAAGCTTCATTCTTTTGCATGTAGTGACCCAGTTTTCCCAGCACCATTTATTGAACAAACTTTCTTTGCTCCAATGCATAGTCTTTGCTCCTTTGTCAAAGATTAGTTGACCATAAATCTGTGGGTTTATTTCTGGATTTTCTGTTCGATTCCATTGGTCTGTATGTCTGTTCTTGTTCCAATACCATGCAGTTTTGATGATTATGGCTTTGTAGTATAGTTTGAAGTCTGGGAGTGTGATGCCTCCATTCCCTTCTTTTTTTTTCAGGAGAGCTTTGGCTATTCGGGGTTTTTTGTGATTCCATATGAATTTCATCAATAATTGTTCTACTTCTTTGAAGAATGACATTGAAATTTTGATTGGAAGACCATTGAATCTGTATATTGCTTTTGGAAGGATGGCCATTTTAATAATGTTTATTCTTCCAATCCATGATCAGGGGATGTCTTTCCATTTCTTTGTGTCTTCTTCTATTTCTTTTAACAGTGTTTTATAGTTTTCTTTGTATAGGTCCTTTACCTCTTTTGTTAGATTTATTCCCAAATATTTGATTTTTTTTGTTTCAATAAAAAAGGGATGGTTTTTTGATTTCTTCTTCTTCAGATTTATTGTTTGTGTATAGGAAGGCTACTGACTTTTGCGTGTTGATTTTGTATCCTGCCACTTTACTGAACTGATTGATGAGTTGAATTAGTTTTTCTGTGGAGTTTTTGGGGTTCTCTATGTATAATATCATATCGTCTGCAAATAGTGATAGTTTGACTTCTTCTTTTCCTATTTGGATTCCTTGGATGTCTTTCTCTTGTCTTATTGCTCTGGCTAGGACTTCCAGTATTATATTGAAAAGCAGTGGTGAGAGTGGACATCCTTGTCTTGTTCCAGATCTTAATGGAATTGCTTTCAGCTTTTCACCATTGAGAATGATACTGGCTGTTGGCTTGTCATAGATGGCCTTTATGATGTTGAGGTATGTTCCTTGTATCCCAAGAATTTCAAGGGCTTTTATCATGAATGGGTGTTGCACTTTGTCGAAAGCTTTCTCAGCATCTATTGATATTATCATATGGTTTTTATATTTCTTTTTGTTGATGTGTTGGATAACGTTGATTGATTTTCGGATGTTAAACCATCCTTGTGTCCCTGGAATGAATCCTACTTGGTCGTGGTGAATTATCTTATGGATACATTGTTGAATTCTGATAGCTAAAATTTTATTGAGGATTTTTGCATCAGTGTTCATTAGGGAGATTGGCCTGTAGTTTTCCTTTTTTGTGTTGTCCTTGTTCGGTTTTGGTATTAGTGTAATGTTGGCTTCATAGAACGTGTTTGGTATTGTCCCTTCCTTCTCAATTTTTTGGAAGAGTTTGTGAAGGATAGGCACTAATTCGTCTCTGAATGTTTGGTAGAATTCATTTGTAAATCCATCAGGTCCTGGGCTTTTGTTTTTGGGGAGGTTTTTGATTACCATTTCAATTTCGCTGCTTGTAATTGGTCTGTTTAGGTGTTCTATTTCTTCTTTATCTAGCTTTGGGTGATTGTAGAGTTGTAGGAATTTGTCCATCTCCTCTAGATTGTTAAACTTGTTTCCATATAACTGTTCATAGTAGTTACTGATTATTCCTTTGATTTCTGCTGTGTCCGTTGTGATTTCTCCTCTTTCATTGATGATCCTGTTTATTTGTGCTTTCTCCCTTTTTTCCTTTGTGAGCCTGGCTAGGGGTTTGTCTATTTTATTGATTTTTTCAAAGAACCAGCTCTTGGTTTCATTGATCTTTTGGATTGTTTTTTTAGTTTCAATTTCATTTATTTCTGCTTTGGTTTTTATTATTTCTTTTCTTCTACTGGTTTTGAGGTTTTTTTGTTGTTCTTTTTCTAGATCTTTGAGCTTCGAGATTAGGTTGTTTCTTGGAGTTCTTTCTTGTTTCTTGATGTGAGCTTCTATTGCTATATATTTTCCTCTTATTACTGCTTTTGCTGCATCCCATACATTTAGGATATTGGTGTCCTCCTTGTCGTTCAATTCAAAGAATTTTTTAATTTCTTCTTTGATCTCCTCATTAGTCCAGTGGTCTTCCAGTAGTGTGGTTTTTAATCTCCATGAGGTAGGAAAGTTCCTTGCCTTCTTTTTATGGTCATTTCTAGTTTGATGCCTTCATGGTCAGAAAAGATGGTTGATATGATTTCAATCTTGGTGTATCTGTTGATGTTTGTCTTGTGCCCCAGTATGTGATTGATCCTGGAGAATGATCCGTGTGCGCTTGAGAAAAATGTGTACTCCGTTTTTTTGTGGTTTAGTGTTCTATAGATGTCTGTTAAGCCCAATTGCTCTAGGTCCTTATTTAGAGCTTTGGTTTCTTTACTTATTTTTTGTCTTGTTGATCTATCCATTGTTGATAGTGGTGTGTTGAAGTCTCCCACTACGTATGTGTTTTCTCTGATGTCTGTTTTCAGAGAGGACAACAGTTGTCTGATATATTTTGGTGCTCCTTCGTTTGGTGAGTATATGTCAATGAGTGTTATTTCTTCTTGAAGTACTGTCCCCTTGATCATAATGTAGTGACCATTGGGGTCTCTTTTTATCTTTTTGAGTTTGAAATCTGTTTTATCTGATATAAGTATAGCTGTTCCTGCTTTCATTTTTGGTCCATTTGCTTGTAGGATTATTTTCCATCCTTTAACTTTGAGCCTATTTTTATCTTTTGTAGCTAAATGTGTTTCCTGGAGACAGCAAAAGGTTGGGTTTTGTTTCTTAATCCAGGCTGCAACTCTGTGTCTTTTTATTGAAGAGTTTAGTCCATTTACATTTAGAGTTAATATTGATATGTTAGCATCTGTATTTGCCATTGTGTTTGTCTTTCCTTTGATTTTATTTATTTATTCTTTTAATAACTTTTTTTTTTGGCCTTCTTTTATTGTTATTCGTCCCTCTGAGGTTCTGGCTTTAGGACTCCTTGTAGTATTTTTTGGAGTGGGGGTTTAGTTGTAATGAAATTCCGGAGTTTCTGTTTGTCTGGGAAGGTCCATATTCTTTCTTCAAAGAGGAAGGAGAGCTTTGCGGGATAGAGTATTCTTGGTTGGCATCTGTTTTCTTGGAGTCTGTTGACTATGTCCCTCCACTCTCTCCTTGCCCGTAGTGTTTCTTCGGAGAAGTCTGATGTCAGCCTGATTGGCTTTCCTTTGAATGTTATCTGTTTCTTCCCTCTTGCCAGCTTCATTATTTTTTCCTTGTCCTGGATTCTTGGGAGCTTTACTATTATGTGTCTTGCTGTATTTTTCCTTTCGTCGCGGAAGTTTGGTGTTCTTCTTGCTTCTTGTATATCAATTTTCAGCTCCTTCTTCACATTTGGGAAGTTCTCTTCAATTAACTCTTTGAATATTTTCTCTGTTCCTACATCTCTCTCCTCTCCTTCTGGTATTCCTATAACTCTTATATTTCCTTTCCTCATGGAGTCAGATAGTTCCCGAAGTCTTTCTTCGTTCTTTTTCCTTCGTACTTCTCTTTCCTTTTCTGTTTTGGTTCTTTTTATTTCTGTGTCTTCAAGAGTACTTATTCGTTCTTCCATTTCATCTATTCTGCTTTCATTGCTTTTCCCAGAATTCTTTAGTTCTTCCATTAATTCTTTGATCTCCTGCATTTCTTTTACTTCCCTCTTTAGGGACTCAATTTCATTCTTCTGACCATTGTTTTCCCTCTTTAGGGACTCAATTTCATTCTTTTGATCGTTGATTATTTTTCCCTTATCATTGTTTTCCTTTATGACTTCTGTCAGTTTTTTAATCACGGCAATTTTAAATTCTCTTTCTGGAAGGCTCAGAAGTTCTTCCAAGTTACTATCGTTGCAATCTGGGGGCTGGTTTTCTTTTTGTGGTGTGCTTTTTCCCTGGGGAGTTGCTAGGTTGCGTGTGGTTCTTCTACTCCCTACTGTCTGTTTTCTAATTTGCCGTATTTGTTGGGACACTGTGTTGTTGGGACTGGCTGGCATCTTGGGTGAGCTTCTCTGCTCCCCTCTGGTTCCTCCAGGAGCCATATGTCAGTTTCAAGCAGTCTTTACTGGAGAAAGGTCCCTGATCTAAAATGCCAATGTGGGGACACACTCCCCTGTGCGCCTGGTCTGCCCCGGCGGTGGGTTCCTGCTCCCCCTCTGGGCTTGGACTGCAGGCCAGAGGGGGTCTGGCGTGGGCGAACTTCCCCCGCTCACCTCTGGCTCCTGAGGAAGCCTTCTGCATGTAGTCTTTACTGAAGTAATGTCCCTGTTCTAAAATGGTGATGTGGGACACACTCCCTGCGCGTCCGGTCTCAGGCACACTCTTCTGCGTGCCTGGTCTGCCCCGGCTGTGAGTGCTCGCTCCCCCTGTGGGCTCAGACTACTGGTCGGAAGGGGCCCAGCGTGGGCTAACTCCCCAGCTGGCCACTGGCTCCTCCAGGAGCCTCTGCTGGTTTCAAGTCGCTAGGCGGCACCAGAGATCTCTCCTAGAGCCCTTGGGGAGCTGATTTTCCACCCCATGGGACAGGGACCAGAGCAGGAATGGTAGGGTAAACCTCAACGGCTTTGGGGTGCTGTGTCTGCCTTGTGCCCCACCGTCGTGGGGAACCCACGCCCCTAATTTCGTGCCCCGGGTCTCAGTTCCAAAGCCCTCAGTTCCAGGACGCGGGCTGTAGCCCAGTTCAGTGGCACGGGAATGGCGCCTTTTGAATCCCGCTCCTGTGCCTGGGCGCCTGGTTCCTGCTCACTCAGTGAGGGCCTCCGCGCATCTCCCCGCAAGCCTAGGTCGCAGGCTCGGGGACCTGGGCAGCTGCGATCCGGATCTGCGTTTGCTTTTCAACCGCACTGCTTTTCCGCGCGATCCCGATTCCGATCCGCACTTGGTTTTCCAGCGCGCCGCTTTTCCGCGCAATCCCGATCCTGATCCATGTCTGCTTTTTCAGCGCAAGCTTACCCGCGGCCCTGGGCTGTGTGCTGGTGCTGGTCTCCTCCTGGGGGGCGGGGCTCTTTTCAATGGTGCCTGGAGCTCACCTCAGAGGCGAATCCTGCAGGGTTCTCCACAGCTCCTGTTCACTGGGTTTGGTGGCTGAAATAGTTCCTTTCCACTCCCAGTCCCACTTGCTGAGTAGTTTGTTCTTGTTGGTTGTTTTAGTTTTTTTTTTTTTTTTCCCTCCTCTCTGCTGGTGGGAGAGTGCCAACTTTGTGGGCGGGGGAGGGGAGCAGGGTTCTGCGCTTTCCTCCCTTCTGGTCCTCTTCTATGGCAACTTTCTTCTTTGGGCAGTTTGCTGGTGTCACTCGTTTATCTTCCGTGTCCCAGTTCTCACTGGGACCTGCCGCTTTTCCTCCCTATTAACTTTTTTTAATGGGAGATCTTACTCGCAGCGTCTCCTCGCCGCCATGTTGCTCTGCCTCAAAGCTGTGAATTTCCATCACATTTGAGAGTTTTTTAAGGCTACCAGATCTGACCAAAGACCTGGAAACCCAAAGTCACTCTCAGAGCTGGCCGGATGCTGCTAGCTGGCAGAGAGCCAAAAATGGAGCAGCATTAACTTTTAAAATTCTATATTAAAAAGATCTTGTTTGGATTTTGAATAATATTGCATTAGATTTATAGATTGGGGAAACCAACATCTATACCATTAAAATCCTCTAGATTTTTCCATGTCTTAGATGTTTCTTTACTTTTTTTTTTGATAATATTTCTTGCTCTTGAATAAGGCCTTTCTCTATATTAAATTTTAAGAGTAATTCTTAATAGATAATAGGAAGAGAAATGATTTGTGTTTATTTCTCTGTGAGTAGTTGCTCTTCACCTAAGCTTACTAGTTTTGAAAAAAATTAGTTGATTCTCCTTCTCTATATGTGGTCCTGGAGAGACTTTTCCACAGAGGTTTGTCAAATTTCCTTCTGGATTTGTCTCAGGCAGTAGCCTGGGACAATTCAGTGTATTTCCATCCTTCATGGTTCCTTCTACCATCTGTTCTAGGAAGTGTCCTATTTAAATTCTCCCTCCACCTTTTGTTCCTGTAAGGCATTTAGCAAATCTGTTTGTGTAATTAAATTCCTGTACCATTATTACTTTATGGACTAATTTTACAGCAAAGCATAGTTTATTTAATGTTCCCGTACCATTTTCACTGTCCTCAATATGAAATCAGTGTATATTATTATTATACACTGTTATTGTGGAGTTTGCAATCTGAACATGAAATCTTTATCTCTCGTTGATTATCCTCTTAATATCATGTCCCATGTTACCAATTTATACTGGGTCTTTACTTATTATTATGCATTAAAAGTTTCTACCATTGGAAGATGAATTCTTACTTTTCTTGGTAAAATTTTTCTTAGTCCTTTCATTGTGTAAAAGGGATTTTGAGCACAGAGCTTTATGAATCTGTTTACATATACCTTACCATGTCCTTTTGTGTCTTTTTTGAACAAATTTAACAAAAATCCTGTAATCTTCTGCCATATGAAGATACTGGGCATAATTAGCCTAGCTGAGCCCGTTACTCCCCAGAACCATGAGACATGATATTGGGGTGGTTAGTTATACAATACCTAATCTGAATAGGGTTATCAAAGTGAAAATGCATTTCTTGTCTATCCAGTATCCACTGAGAATCCAGGGGACCATTCAAGGTGACTGCTTTCCATAACACAACTCAACAATTTTTGCTTTTTCAGTCTTTTAGACTGAGGTCATGATTTTTCTTTTCTTTTTTTTTTTAAGATTTATTTTATTTTTATGCATATAAGAGCTGGGGTATAGGTCAGAGGTACCGGGTGGGGGTGTGGGGTGAGAGAATTCACCGGAGCCAGAGCGGGGAGCAGAGCAGGCAGAAGGACCGAAGTACACTGCTGAGGGGAGCAGAAGGCGGCAGGAGAGGTCTGCGCGCCATGTGGGACCCTCCTCTGGTGGCCGGGGAGCAGCCAGGGATCAAACCGGTGCTGCAGAGGCTGGCAGCTTTGCCACCCAGTGCTCAACCGCTGTGCCACTGGGGAGGCCCACTCTGTGCTGTCTTTTTGCTAATTAGATAGATGGTTCTACCTGGGGTAGTTTTTGTTTTTGTTGGGTCACACTCCCCACTTGTTCCCAGGACTTATTGCTTATCATAAAGCCTAGACAGTACAACAGTCTGAGTGGGGCCCTCCCTAACTGCATGCCTGAAAAACAGCTGACTTTCTTCTTTAAAAGTGTGCTGCTCTGCAGGCTGGGAAAGAGAATGGAATCAGATAAGCATCTACCATTTTCTTCCTTTCTCTCCTGCATTTGGGTCATCTCATCGGCATCCAAGGAATTTCTTTTCCTACTTGTATTCATGGATTTTGTGAAATCACAGCTAGCCCAAAATATCACCATTGGAGACTACTCTTAGGATAATACCTCTTTCTCCTGGTACCAAACACCAATCTTCTTAAACTGCTATTCCATAGTTTACCCATAAAGAGGAATGACAACTGTTGTAGCTACTATTTTTTTTAAAGATTTATTTATGAATACAAAGGGTGAAGTGTAGGCCAGAGGTGCAGGGGGGTAAGAGTATTTGTCAGAAAGTGGGGAGCAGAACAGGCAGATTAACTGAAATACACTGCCGAGGGGTGCAGCGGGTGAGATAGGAGAGGTCTGCTGCGCCGTGTGGGTTAGCTCCCTGGCTGGGGATTGAACTCGTGCTGCAGTGGCTGCAGATTGCTTCATAGTGCTGAGACTTAATCCCTTGTGGCACCAGAGAGGCCCCTGCTCTAGCTACTATTGCTGCATAACAAATTACTCAAATTTTAGTGGCTTAACAGTTATTATTTCATCCTTTCTATGGGTTAGACAAAGTTAAGTTGTCCCTTCTGGCTCTGCCTCACTCAGAAGTCTCAGCCATCTCAAGCGTAGGGGAAAGAGCTGCTTCTAGGTCAGTCACATGATGTTTGTGGAATTCAATTTTCCCAGAGCTATTGGATTGAGACCTCAGTTCCTCATGATAGGATGGATGCAGTCTTGGCTTATGAGTTCCTTATCATATACAGCTGTCCACAGAACATCTCAAAATGAGCAAGCAATAGAGAAAGAAGTGGAAGTCGCATTTTTTGGTAAGCATATCATAGAAGTGATATCCCACTACTTTTTACCACATCCTATTCATTAGAAGTGAGCCACTAGAGCCAGCCCACACTCAAAAAGAGAGATGACTTCACAATGGCTAGAACACAAAAAGGTGGGGATCTTGGGGGAAGATATCTATCCCAAGAGCTGCTATGGGATGGGTATTGTACTATGTGGGAGACAAAAAGGTAAATAATGCAAAACCCTTGAAAATTTCCTCATAGGAACAAAGAATGTAGGTTATAACTAGCCATAATTACGTTGCAATAGAAGAGGGGGTGTGGTAGAGTTGTGCTGATCTGAGAAGAGGCAGCAACTAATTCAGAATGATTATAGGAGGTAAGCGTGAGTTACATGACAGTGGCTGAATAATGATTCACTAGTTAACCAGAGGAGTTTTCTAAGCAGAATGAAAAGACGAGGAGGCATACAGGTACCTTTTATTTGTTTTGTCTGTTGTTTTACTAGAGAACATTGATTTAAGTAGAGAGCAGATGCAGCATTATTACAGCTGGGTGTACTTTGGTGCTCATCAGGCAAACTGGTTTCTTGGTGGGATCTTGCTACTGTGCTATCAACTCAGATATGATTCTGTCATCTAAAAGGGGAAGTTGGGGAAGAGGTGTTGGGGGAGAAGGTAATGGAGAGAGAGGAGAAATTTTTAAAAAGTAGCCAATTTTTTTCTCTAACAAATGATAACATGCTAATGTTTTCTACAGACACAGTGACTACAATTAGAATAATGTTATGTCAATTACACAATGTATTTGGGAATGGCCAATATCCCTATGATAGAAATGTGATTCAGGTCTGGGGATGTGTTGCAGGAATAGGGGATTTCACCATTAACTCCCCTATTCCAGAGGAAGCAGAATGGTCTCACATCACACTCTAAAAAGATTTCACCATTGTTTGCTACATGTTTGGTAAATGGGGAGTAGCTTTGTGTTACTGGAGCATAAAGGATTGTAGAATGTAAAATGGCAAAACTCAAGCTGGATTATGAAAGAGTATGTACCATGATAAATGAGTTAGACTGTAATGTGGGAAAAACAGGAACCTTAGAACCATTATAATACGCTGTTACCTCCAAAAATTAATAAATGACTTTTATTCATCCTATGACACATTTTATATCCATGAGATAAGCATTATATATTTCATTTATGTATGTAGTAGGTTCAATTGTTACCTGCATTTATTTTACTTTTTTAAAGATTTTTTTTACTTATTTTTGTATAGAAAAGCTGGGATGTGGGCTAGCGTAGGGAGGAGAGCAGGGAGATTTACTGAAATGCACTGCTAAGGGGGGAGCTGCAGGTGAAACAGGAGAGGTCTTTTGCACCCTAATTGGGCTATGTTCCTGGCTGGGGATCGAACTCAGGCCACAGCCGTGGGCCGTATTGGTGATAGTGCTGAGACTTAACCCCTAGGTCACCAGGGAAGCCTTGTTACCTGCCTTTAAACAAAACTTTGGTGTTAATTATTTTGGGGCTTGGTTTTTTTTTTTTTTTAAGATTTATTTATTTATTTATACAAGCACTGGGTACAGTCAGAAGCGTGGGAGGGCGAGAGAATTCACCAGAGCCAGAGCGGGGAGCAGAACAGGCAGACTGACGAAGTACACTGCTGAGGAGAGCAGCGGGCACGGCAGGAGAGGTCAGCGTGCCATGTGGGACCCTCGCGGGCTGGGGATCAAACCGCTTCAGAGGCTGCAGGCAGCTTCGCAGCCCAGCGCTCAACTGCTGCACCACCAGGGGAGGCCCAGGGCTAGTTTTTTTTTTTTTTTTTTAAACATTTATTTATTGATGCATACAAGAGCTGGGATGCAGGCTAAGTAACGTAGGTAGAAAGTGCAGGCAAATGTATCATTCATGGCCTTCCAGCAAGTGCTCACTTACCCTGCCTTTACCACTCCACCTCACACTTACTCTTTCTTTTTTTTTTAATTTAAATTTTATTTTTATATTCCCTATACAATTACAACCCCCTTATTTTGACCCCAATCCCTCCTTTCCCCGCCCCCCACCCCCCCATAGAGTGTCTCTGGTTCATAGTTGTTTGTTGATTTTGATATTTTCTTTCTTATAGTTATTCTTTTTCTGGTCCCTTATACTCTTTCTTTTTTTTTTTTTTTTAAAGATTTATTTATTTATACAAGAACTGGGGTACAGGCCAGAGGTGAGGAAGGGTGAGAGAATTCACCAGAGATGGAGCAGAACAGGCAGATGGACGAAAGCACTGCTGAGTGGAGCAGCAGGCAAGACAGGAGAGGTCTGCCGTGCCCTGTGGGTATCTCCCTGGCTGGCTGGGAATTGAACCCACGCTGCAGAGGCTGCAGACAGCTTCACAGCACTGCGCCCAACCCGCTGCACCACCAGGGAGGCCCTACTCTTGCTCCCACATATTCTTGCTATATCCCTTCTTCTGGCCTTTGTCTGAAGGTCAAGAAATGTAACCCTTGAATACACATTTTGTGTTAGACATAGGAAAGGTTTCAGCAATGATTTTCTTTTATGCCTCAGATGTGCTCTCTCTGATTTATCATTTTGCAGTTTTTCCAACATACACAAAAAACAGTTAAGTCAGCAAAAGTGAATTTAGGTCAACATTGATTGAAATTGTGCCACTTTTGTTTTCTCCATTCCCTCCACTTCCCAAATTTATTTCTGAAGTTTGTAAAATTCTAGATATTGGAATATTTTGTAACCAATAAAGATTTAAAAATATAATCATAACACCATTATGACAGCTAACAAAATTAATAGTAATCCTTAATATCAGATCCAATTTTAACCAAATATATATATATGTTATACAAAAGCTTTACTGAAAATGATAAAATTTCCACGTATGAGTCATTTCTTTATATAAGCACAGTAAGATTTTTTTGCTTTGAGTGTATAAGATCGATCTGTGTACAATAATAGTGACTCTTAGTAGCGTTTATTGCAGGGACATTGTCCAAATTTACAATAGTTTATAGACAGGAGTCTATACTTTGTCAATAAGGGCTTGGTCTATATAGCTCTTAGATACCACTAATTAAAACTTAATTCAGGTAAGATTTTCTCTGCAGGCAAAATTTTTCTCTCCTATAACTACTGATTGGTAATTGATCTCAAATACCCTAGAGTACTCAGAGTTGTATAGTAGGTAGTTTTGTTTTACTTTTGTTCTCATGTCTGAGAACAGACATGACGCGTTATTAATGATACATTGAGCACATATTTGGTTTTATGCTTTCTTGACCTTGTAATTCCTTATAACTCAAACTCTGAAAGGACTCACTTATCCTTCAGTTCTAATTCAGTGAAACATACTAAGGGTGGGTGCTCTCAAGATACAGATGCGTCTAAAGTGTATCTGTAAAGAGATTTAGAAATCATTCAAGGCTGCTCTTATTTCACATCTGACAAAAGAGAAGTGTGTGCTTCATTTTATTGCAACTGACACTATCCTTATTAATGACTCATTATATCTGCTAGCACCCACAGGAGTTTTGATGAAGAGTAAGTGAAGCATGTGCACACGTGGAGTTGTAAAAAAAAAATGTCCAATCAAAGTTACACAGATTTGTAAACGACTGACAAACTTTTATGAAATTAAAATCATTAAAAAAAAAAATACAGTTGCCAAGTCTAGTTTCACTGTTGTCTCCAGGTAGGTAATGATACTTCAGCAGATACGCACAGAGAACATTTAACATTTTCCTCTCCCACCTCCTTTCACTTTTCATTAAACAGATCTAGTTTACATTGTTGTATTATTTTTTGCTACCATTAAATAAAGGATGAATTTTTAAATCATTGGCCATGTTTCTCTTTAGAAAAACCCACACGTGCCAAAAACCCGGGCTTCTGGGGAGCCTGGGCACACGCAGCGCATGTTCTAACTTAAGCAACATTGGGTCATCTGTTTATTTTCAGCTGGGCGGTCCGGAAGACGGGGCGGCCGTTGCCAAGGCAACCGACTCCCCGGGCAACGGCAAGACGAGGCGGGAGGAGGCGTGGCCTTGTCGGGCCCGCACAGATAAGAGGCGGCGGAGGCCGCCCGCTGGACCGGCAGGCTTTCTCGCGGCCTGGCGGGGGCGGGGCGGCTCGGCATCTCCGAGTCGGCCAGGAAAGTCCTCTCCCCGCGGGCGAGCGAGACCGCGGCCCCGCGGCCTCCTTCCCCTCAGGCCCCTGGCGGAGAAGCCCCGCTCCGCGCCCCAACATGGCGGGCGGGTGCCGTCGCCCGCTGCTGACGGCGCTTCTGGCCGCCTGGGTCGCGGCGACGGCGGCAGAGGCCGGCCCCGAGCAGGCCGCGGTGCCGGAGGAGGGGAGCCGGGTGCGCCCCATGACCGCCTCTAACTGGACGCTGGTGATGGAGGGCGAGTGGATGCTGAAATTGTGAGTGTGCCCGCCCGCCCCGCCTCGCCACACTGTCCTGGCGGGAGCCGCCCTCTTCGAGCCGCGCGGGCGGCGCGGGACCCCAGGGTGCCTTTCGGCTCGACCTGGGGCCGGGGACCCGCCCTGCTGACAACCTGCCGCGCGGGCTCAGGCAGCCCGCACGGCGCATGCGCGCCCAGCCCGCCGGGATCGTAACTGCGGTGCCAGCGCTTACCCCCTCGCCCCAGCCTCCCCGGCCCCTGCTAGAGTGGGCGGTGTTTCGGGGATGGTGAAGGCCGCTTACCTAGGGAAGGAGGGGAAGCCGAGAATATGTGCAAGAAAATCGCGTGTTTTTCTAAAAAGTGTGTGCCTAGAAAAGGAGGAGCAGCGCTCAGTGACATGTATATACAGCACAAATACTTGCACGGGTATGCTAGGTATTTGTGAATGAATACGTGCAGCGCCATGCAGGGCATAGCAGTTTATGAAAAATATCCTGAGTCTTCATTTTGAAGACCCCGAGATGTCATGAATACAGCGGAAAGATGGTTGTCTTTGAGATGTTAAAAGATTTCAAATAAATGCTGGTAGTGGTTATAATTTTTAGAGGTAGGACTTTCTGGGTAGATATCATAACTGAATTGTGCTGGTATACTAAAGGAAAGGCATTAATAAATGCCCCTTTTGAACAATGGAAGATAGATGGTTATTAGGGTCTTTGCCAAAAGAAGATGGGAAAATGTAGTTTTGAATTAGGAACTGACAAGGAATTTGTTCATTGTGCCTGGAAATTAACTTCTAGGGAGGAAGAGAGCATTTGAAAAGCTGTGTTGACTAGATAGTGGACATTTAAATCTCTGAGATACAGATTGGAGATACTATCATGGTGGGTCTGCATGGAAAATGAAATTTCTGAACAACATCTCCTTAGCCTGTGGTTTCAGGCAATATACATACTTGTACACTGCTAAATGATAATTAATTTTAACTGAGGACACACAAAGGATTGACTCTTTCCTTTGTTTGGCCAAGACTAAATTTTGATTCTTTGAATTTTAGTTGCAAACTGATGCCCATGGACTGTAAGCCTTAGAGATTAGGACCAAAAGTTATGCCACTTAGCAGGTTATAGTGTTCAAAGAACATGATGCACATTATCCCTTCAAACGTGCACTTACCTTTTGGCCACAAAGAAGTGGATAATTTAGACTTCAAAGTAAAATGCCTTTGGTATCATAATAAATCAATGGACTTATTAAAGAGATCTGTAGACATGAAATACTTATTAAAGCACTTCACTACCTTGGATGAAGGTGAGGAAGCCATTTTCCTTTTAAGACAGAAACTTTTAAAGTAAGTGAAGCTTTACTCAGGATTGTCATTTTGTCAGCTACTCCAGAAAGTTTTTTTTCAGTAGGTGCTTACATAATGAAGTTTTTAAAATAAGATTTCTGATTAAAACTAAGTTTGTATGTACAGAGTGAAAGTCAAGCAGAAAAGGCTCATATTTAATGACCTCAACTCCTTTGTAGTTCCTTTTAGAATAGCTATGACTTTTTAAGTTAAAGAACTAAGAACATTAAAGCTCAGCCAGGTGTAAGCCATATTAAATTTATAAGTGAGCAACTATCAACACTCCCATGTTTGGTCATGTTGATGATTCAAATTTTACTTCTTTAATAAATGTATATCTCTAGCCATAATAATCAATTGCTTTAAACCTGCCATGTGTTCATTGTACAGAATTTGTTTGGGCTGTGATGCAAGATGACATTTGTAACATGCAAGTAAGCTGTGAAGACACTTGATCATTTAGTAATTCTCTCTTCATTGAGTACACTTCGGAGGAAGTCAATATGAAGCAAGACTGGAAAGGAAAGAGAATTTAAGCCATTATAAAAACTTTGGCCTGTATACCAGAGCCTGTGCTTACTGGTCCTGAAGATATATTGTGGCTCTTGTCTATTTGTGACACTCTCTCCTCCCTTTGACAAAATATAACACTTTCTAAAGAATAAATACTGGCCTACTAAAATTTTCTAAAAACTCTTTCAACTTACCAATAAGTTATCACATTTTTTCCTGAATATTTAACAGAAAAGCAAAATATCTTAATACAACTTCCCATGTTCATATTTTGTTTAGGTGAACTGGTCATAATAAATGGAGATTATAAGGGGTTTCCAGTCTTCACTAAAGAACAAGCTGGGGGACCTGATAGTACTAAACATTTGTCATTACTTTGAATGGCAGGTCTTTATTTGTACATTTGCTTACATGCTACCAATCTTTAGGGGACTTTTTTCTTTTCATATGAATCTTGTGGAATGCAATTCCTGGTTATATTGGTATCAAAATTTAATTCATATTTAAGGACCTAGCAGTGTTTGCTCTGAGAAACCTTCTATTAGAGAATTTAATTTGTTAAATTTTCTTTGTTTTTCTGTCAGAATTTTGCATCCTTGGATTTGAATTTAGCTTTAAAAAAACACCTGCCTCTTAAAGAGATACCAGTTAAAATATATTTTCAGTCATTCATCATTTGAATTCTAAAACCTTTTTTAAATTCTGAAAATTCTCCCACAAATATTTACTTTTCATTTAAAGCTATGGACTTATTTTATACTTACCTTTTCTCTATTGTTTTATAATTTTTAGCCCTCTCTGCCATTACTCTAAAATTGGCTTACTTATTTCCTCTTAATCGCTGGAGAAACGTTTGTCATTTCTCTAAATTAGGAAGATTATTTAATCTTTAAAATGCCTTCTAATGAGTTCTTCTATTTCTTTGGTTCATACTATTCTTCATTCTGTTTCTTTGTAACCTTTTACTATTTTAAATACTTGTTTGACACTCGGTTATCTGTCCTTGTAAATACTTCTTTTGTTTATTTGAAACACAAAAGTTTGCAATATAATACATTCTGTATTCTGTTCTTGTAGCTTGTTCCCCCCAAAGGAAGTAAGTGGATATTCAAGTAGCTTAATTTTTGTCCTGCCTACTGTTAAACTGATACCTAGGGAGCAGAACATATGTCTTTGGGTTAAATTAAATTACCTTTTCAAAAATCATGTAGGTCTTTTATAAAGCACTCTTTTTCCTGACTTTTCCTGGGATGATCATGTTTAAAAATTGAAGTGAGGGCCTCCCCGGTGGCGCAGTGTTTGAGTGCTGGGTTGCGAAGCTGCCCACAGCCTCTGCAGCGCCGGTTCGTTCCCTGGCCACCGGCGAGGGTCCCACAAAAAAAAAAAAATAAATAAATAATTTCACCACCTCTATTCCCATGCACATTTCCAAATGAAATGTAGCAAAAACCACAATAAGCAATTTTTTTCAACTCTAGGTACTGTTAAGGGGATTTAAAGACATGCAAAATAGAAGCACCTAAACTGTCATAGGAGTATTTATTTCAGATTGTTTCTACAGAGTCTTCTTTGCCCACCTCCTCCTCCTCCTATTTCTGTGGCAGTAAACAATTACAATTTTATATTACATTTTCTGAATGCTTTCTTAATTGATCATTCTAGCAATTTGATGTAGAATTATCATTCTCATTCTTATTAACTAGAGGAGATGAAATTTGAAAAAGGTTAAAGCTTTGGCCAAAGTCAAAACCTTAGTAATGGTAGGCGGGTTCAGAACTAGAACAAATGCAAGTCTGAGCTATAACTGTATAATCAGCAGGGATGAAGGGGTGCTGGGTGAAGGCACTTAATCTTGGAGATTATGTGTTCTCAGCTGGCTAGTACCCTGACCTACATGAGAGGCCTTTACTCTTAAGATTCAGAGGCCCACCCGTGATTATACCATCTCTAGTTTATGCCAGTAAATAGCATTATTGCTATATGCCCATTCTTGACAGTCTTCACTGTTCAAATAGAAGCCCTGTCTTCTCTACATGCCAGTCCCCCCTCCCCCAGTAAATTATATCTCTTTGTGCATTGTTTTTATCTAGCTTCAAACTTATCAGAACTTATAATGATAAATTTATTTATTTATATGCTTGGTACTGTTTTTGTCTGACTCTTCCACTTATGTAAATAGAGGATTAAGTTATTTTTTGTCTTTTTGCTTATCTCCAGAGTGTGAATAACTATCAAGTACTAGGCGTTCAATAAATACTATTTGACTAAATCAATAAATGAATAATAGACTTTAATTGTTCCTTTAACCAAGAGCTTCTTCAAGTATATTACTGAAGGAAACATCTGTGTATATTTACATCTGTGTATATTTTCTTAGGTATTAAGGTTAATCACTATCATCTCCTATTTGTTCATTGATATAATAAACATTTACTGTGGCCCGGGCCCTTTCAGGTTATGTTCTAAGTATGAGCAATGTACTAGTCATTGTTATCATTGAATATTCATTCTAGTGAAAGTAATGAATTCCATTTTCATTTGCAGGTGTCATGGTTTTGTAGAATTATCAATTTTTATTTTTCATCTCCATTTTTGATAACATGTCCTAGAAATGACCTTTTGAAAAATAAGCAGATTTTCAACTCTTGTGTCATTAAGAATTTTTTCACATTTTTCAAAATTTGATGTAAAGACTTGATCTTTAAAGTTTTAACTTGATGTAGTTAAAACATAAAAAAATTACTGAATTAGCAAGTATTTTAAAGACATGTATTGCATTTATCCCCTTAATATGTTGGCTGGAGTTAAGTAATTTAAGTAGATTTTTATAATATGTCCAATCAGTGGCATCCTGAAATTATTCAAAGTGTCCAAAGATTTCTTTTTCCTGAAGTATCTGCTCTTATTTTGTGAGCACTGATTATTCTACTTACTGTGTTTTTTTCTTCTGTGTATTATTATTCAAGAGAGAATGTCTCTCCAGTTTTACTAAGGCATTTTTCTTAATTTTCTAAATTTTAATTTTCTTTTTAATTGTGTTATGTACTAGTTATTTTGAAATTGATTGCCAGCATATGTTAATGTTTGTTCCTAGTATTTTACATTAATTATAGCTCCGTTAGCTCTTTAAGTCTCCATAAGGCATATCTGATCCCAATTCCTTCTTTTTTTAAAAAAAAGATTTAGTTATTTATGCATACAAGAACCAGGGCCAGAGGTGTGGGAGGGTGAGAGGATTCACCAGAGACAGAGTAGGGAACAGAACAGGCAGACTGACTGAAATACACTGCTGAGGGAGCACACGAGGCAGGAGAGGGCTGCTGCACCCTGTGGGTATCTCCCTGGCCAGGAGAGGGCTGCTGCACCCTGTGGGTATCTCCTTGGCGGCAGGGATTGAATTGGCACTGCAGAGGCTGCGGAGAGCTTCACAGCGCTGCGCTCAATCGCCTGTGCCACCAGGGAGGCCCCCAATTCCTTCTAATGTTGTCTTTTCTGTGTTAGTTCCTTTCACTATTGCAGATTATCACAAATTTAGTGTCTTAAAACAACAGAAATGTATTTGCTCACTATTCTGGGGACAAAAATCCAAAATTAACATGTTGATAGGGTTAGTTGCCCTGGAGGCTCTATCAGGGTGTCTGCTCTATGCCTTTCTTAGCTCTGGTTGCAGCCCTTGGTATTCTTGCTTTGTGGCACATAGCAGCAGTCTCTGCAACCATCTTTGTGTGGGCTTCCTCCTGAGTCTCTGTGTTAAAGCTCCCTTTTCTTTACCTTAAGAACACTAGTCATTGCCTTTAGGGCCTATTCTAGATACAGGATGGTCTCATCTCCAGGTCCTTAATTTAATTATGTACTTAAAAGACTCATTCTAAATAAGGTCACATTCACAGGATTGGACCTTAGGACTTGGGCATACCTTTTTAGGAGATCCTATTCAATCCTTTATACTTTCTAAACAGCAGACTTCTTTGGCTTTCTGTTTTAACAACTGCAGATGAAATCCTGGACCACATTAGCACTTTATGGTGTGAATATTTCTGATGTTTTCCAGGACCATGGGAGGGCAACGGGAGGAGGCCTCCTGCTTAGTGCCCAGATGACAGCAGAACCTTCAGATTTTCTTTGTTTCTTTCTTATCCTTTCCTAATCTATTATCCATAGAACTGCTGGGCAGTTTCTCCAAATGTAAATCTGATCATAGTTCTCTTACATCTTTGGTGTTTACAATGAAGCTGTAATTGTAGTCTTAATTCCTTATATAGTTTCGTAAGAGCCTGTGCATGGTGTTTTCATCCTCCTCTCTCAGTACTCTTGTTATAGTGCAGCCCCGATACAAAACGGGGTGCCTGACTGTGGGTCCTCACCCGCACGCTTAAAAGGATTTAATCAATACTCTACTGCAGGCACACGCGAAAGGTTAATAAAAGGTTTATTTACAAGGGAAGGGCATATGAGGAAATGTACAACTCAGGGAGAAGTGTGGGAGACAAAGTTTTAAATGCGTCTTACGGGATCCACCGATCTGGAATCCCAAATGGCACTCTGAGAGCTGGCCGGGAGCCAGGAGCCCTGAAGCCAGGAGGCGAGCGAGAGAGCGAGACCCCCAAGGCCCACGAGTTTGCTTTTTATACCCAACCTGGCTGCTTAACTCCACCCTCAGGTCCCAGCCACCTTCCCTTTGGTGGTGACGGAATTTGTCTTTCCCAATGTTTTGATGGCTTTGATCTGGAGTGGGGGTGGCGTCCACAAAACCTACATGGAATTAGCTCAAGACATCCTTTCCCCCTTACAATTTGAGCCTTCACACACTGTTTACTTGTGAATAGAACATACTTTTTGCTCCCCTTTTAGGGTGTTGTTTCTACTTTAGCTCTTAGCACAGATGTGTTTCTCTGTGGGCCCTTCTGAGATCACCAGGCTTCTGAGTGTCTCCATAGCATCTGTTCTCCACTCTCAGCCATGCCATTTGTTGCCTGGATTGTGGTTACTCCTGTGCTTACTTACCTCTGTTCATGTCTGGATTGTGCACTCCTTGAAGAGAGGAATCACCGCCTCTATCCTGCTCACAGTTGTAGTCAAGCTTCTAGCATAGTACCCAGTTTGTTTATTAAATAAAAAAATAAAGGTAGAAAGTAGAGGTCCGGTTAAATGCCCAGGTGTTTCAACTCCTATTTGAGAAAGTGTCAGAGCAGTTTTAGCCAATAGTTTCACTTTCTTGGGACAGTTTAGATCTGTCACTGATCTTTGGAAGTAACTCACTCTTGGACCCACTAGCAACAGATCTTCTGGGTACTGCTCATCAGATGTAGCCTTGAATGATTGAAACTGATCTGACTAGTTTAGTGAAACTTGTGAAAGTTGTCTTCCTTCAGTGACACATTAAAACCTTTCGCACTGGAAAACCCAAAGCTATCTGGAAAGTGACAAAATTTGGGTGAATAGTAAGAATAAAATTCATATAAAATGAATTACATTGTATTATAATAATACAGTATTTTTATATGATATTTAAAAATGTATTATAATAACTTGTGAAAATCTTTTGAACTTTGGCTGTTTTTTCCCCAGGGGATTGAAATTCATACATTAATTTCTGGAGGGAATTTGTACTTTTGTTTTTTTATGTCAAGTGATTGGAAAACTTGCTTTTATGCTTTCATTTAGTGAAGAGTTAATTTTTTATTTAAATACTCTTTTTCATTTTGTATTGCGGATATTTTTTCCTATCTTTATGCTGATTATCTGTTTTCCCTTTATAGCTATGCCCCGTGGTGTCCATCCTGCCAGCAGACTGATTCAGAATGGGAAACATTTGCAAAGAACGGTGAACTTCTTCAGATTAGTGTGGGAAAGGTAGATGTCATTCAAGAACCAGGTACGGTTAGTGTTGAACATTAATTGCCAAAGTTTGTTAGTTTTTATTTAAATTTTATTAAAGCATATAGAAAAGGTTCCTAGGATATTTATGATGTATGTACTGACCACTTAGAATCAGTAGGTAACATTATAGCATATGCGGATTGTATGTGTATATGTGTACTTACATAGATGTGTATACTTATTTATGTATTTTTTGCTGAGTCATTTGAAAATACATTTCAGACTTTATGACACTTTAATCTTCAATACTTAAGCATATGAATATCTCCTTAATTATTCCCCAAACATCTTTCACAGTTTATTTGAACCAGGAGATCATCAATGTTCATTTACATTTGACTGCTATGTGTTTTTAGTTTCATTCAATATACAACAGTCTTCCACTTTTTTCATGACACTGATCTTCATAAAATAATTGGGCAGGGATTTGCCTAGGTGTTTTTTCTTTTTATTCTGCATTTTCTGTAAATTTGAAGTTCATTCTAGAGACAAGATTGATAATAAACATTTATGGCAAAATATTTCATTGTTGATGCTGAGATTTGATATTACGTTTCATCAAAAGACAAATTCTGTCACTATTATGTTGAGTTTGAGCATTTGATTAAGGTGATGATGTTATAGGGCAGGGAGAGGGGCACCCCAGACCCCACAAACCTGCCTGCTTTTAAGAGGTTCTGCCATCCACCGCATCAACACAAAACATGTAAGACTTTAATGGGAAGGAACTTTAATACAATTAGTAAACAATACAGAAAAGACAAAGAATATAGTTTTCAAATCAAACACTCACAGTTACACATCCCCTCGTGGGTAAAAGTCCACCCAAATGGGATTGGCCCAGAGCAAGGCCCAAAAGTCTAAAGCACCTTCCTGCCGGGACCCACAGAAAAGCATCAGAAACAACCAGACAAGTCTGGGAGGAAAAGAACAAAATCAAAATCAAGTTAAAGCTGCCATTGTTATCCTCCCCGTGGGTCTCTCACCCACATCTATTTCAACCAGTCCACGACCAAAAGGCAAGCGCCGTTTGGTCACATGTCTCTCTGCTCCATGTGCCTCGTCCAGGTCTCCCTCTTGCTCTCCATCCTGCTTCCTTCCTTTCTGGTCTCTGTCTTTTCTCCAGCTTCTTCTCTTCTCTTTAGCTCCACCTTCCTTTGGGTGGGGCAGGGAACCTGGAAATTCCCCTTTTCCTGGCCACCACCCTGTTACAATGATACTAAATTTCTCAATCATAAAGAAAAGATCCTACTTTGTGATTAGCAAGTAATCTGTAGTGTGATACTCTGAGGTTTTAAGACCCATGATATTTTTCCTGAATTGTATATTTTATTGTGGGCTCCAGAATAGTGTAATTCTGTAATTTTGTAATTCTGTCATTCTGTGTATAGTCATAGCTGTTAATGATGTTATTTTTCAAAAGAAAGAAGGAAATACAGGAGACTTGTAAATTCTGAACACAATACATTTTTATTTGTAGTTTAAAAATAGTTTTGTGTGTTACATGTATAAATGAAAAATAAACATTGGACTTTTTAAATATAAACCTCAAATTTGACTGTTTTCAAAATTTGTCATTTTTTCCTATCTACATTCAATTTCTACCTACTTCATTCATTTACAAGGGGAAAAAAGGAAGGTAGGTATGAAAGTGTTTCTATAATAACTGAGTTAAATAACAACACTAAATAATTAAATGCCAATTACTTGGACAACAAAATGGATGGTGTATGTTAAGATCGATGTGTTGATAAACCTATAGGGAGATATTTCTGTTAAAAGCCATGAACATTTGAATCAAAACCACTTTGGTCATCTGCTATTTAGAAATAGACAATTACAGTTATTAGCTCATGGTTTTTGTCTGTTATAATCACTTGTTCTGTTTGGAGGTCAAGTTGTTGCAATTACATTTTTACAGTAAATTTGTTTTTGTCTTTTAGTAGTTTGAATTCAGTGTAATCAGGTGTAAGCCTTGTTAATTACTGGGCACCACATTTTATGAGTGTCTTGGATGCAGCTTGGCCTGTTCACATGTCAGCTATTTGGTATACCTGCCGTGAATTCACAATATGATTTGAATTAAGAGAGTTATACAGCTTTTAATAGATTGATAAATCTACTGTCTGAGTGAATGTAGTTTTTCCATCTAAATTATAGTTGTAAAGCAATTTTTTTCCACTGTGCGTGCATCATATGCTGTTTTGATAATGAAGTGATAGACAAAGTGATTATGATGAAATATTTTAAAAACAAATTCATCATTGGCTCATAGTACTTTTAAAGTAAAACTATATATATATAATTTGAAACATTTATCAAAGAAAAGGTATTCTATAGGGATAATGAAGAAACAGAGTCCAAAAAAGGGAAAGAAATTGTTACATGTATTATAACAATTTTAAATGTAGAGCTCTATAATTTTTTATTTTTTTAAGATTTATTTTATTTATTTAGGCATACAAGAGCTGGGGTACAGGCCAGAAATGTGGAGGGGTGAGAGGATTCACCAGAGAGAGTGGGGAGCCGAACAGGTGGATGTACTGAAATACACTGCTGAGGGGAGCAGCGGCAAGACAAGAGAGGTCTGCTGTGCCATCTATGTTAGCTTACTGGCTGGGGTTCGAACTCATGCTGCAGTGGCTGCTGGCAGCTTCATGGTGCTGAAAATTAATCCCTTGCACCACCAGGGAGGCCTCCGCTACTGGAAAGTTTTGGATAGGGAAATGTTATGAAATGATTCATGCTTTGAAATAATGCGTTTGGCTACTGTGTGAAAAGTGGTCTGTATGAGATCAGAAGTGGAAGCAAGAATATAAGAGGTTAATGCAATAGTCTGTACTAGATAAGTTGGTGACTTGGACTAGTAACAACAATAGTAACTGGTTAAATTTGAGATACAATATTTGGCTGAACATTTCAAAAGAATTTCCTAATGCAGTGGTTATAGCATTTAGTGGAAAAACAGAAGGTGGAAAAGACTGAAGGATGAGCGCTATTGGGACAGGGTTTACGTTGTTTGATAGAAATCCAAATAGACATAAACTAAAGATATACATTTGAGGATCATCATGTAGATGGTATTTGAAACAAGGGGAAGAATTGAGGTTACATAGACAGTATGTGTTGGAGAAGTGTTTTAAGGATTGAGTTTTAGGGAACTCTAACATTTAGAAGAGAAATTTCTGCAGAGTAAAAGGAGAGGCTGATAAAGTAGAGGGGCGATGGGAAAATAGGGGGTCCTAGAAGCCAAATAAAGAGAGGGTATTGTGGGGTTGGTTTCCCCCAAAAAGGGTCAGATAGACTTTTCACAATATGGAAGAGTCAGCCTCTTTGAATAAATGTTACCTTGGTATAGGGAACTAAGGTCAGTGGAGGCCCTGTTGCTCAGGAAGTCCATTACATTTACTTAAAAGAATGCAGATTATCTTTGTTGAAAGATATCTTGTGCTTGTTTTAGTCATTTGGCCTTTAGAAGAAGCAGTTGTTGCTCCCCATCTTATGACCTAGCGTAATGTGTTTGGGTGGAAGGAGGGGTCTCATTCAAGTGTAGTTTATCAATGAACATGTTCTCCCTATCTGAGAATCTTTCAGCCTTTCATGTGGTGTCTCAACCTCCTCTCTCCTTGTTTCTTTAGGTTCCTTAACACAGGATATGTATTGCTGGTTCACCTCATTTACTTCAGAATTATAGCTGTGGAAATTCTCCGTACATGTTATTAATTTTGGCTTTTTTCCCTACTGATCTGTTTGATGTTAATTTGCTTGCCCAGCTTTAGAAGAACCCAGATAAGATGGGGAGTTTTCCCCTGGGTGTTGACAGTGTATTGTGTGGTACTAATACCCTGGCAATCCTCAGGCAGTTTGTTCCTTTTATTGAAAGCTATTTGAGTATTTATCTTTATGAAACCTAACATCCTGAATGAACAGTGGAAAACCAATAAAATGTATTATTTTTCTCTGCAGTTAAGCACTTTACTGGTTATTTCATATACCTATTTATATTTGGTTACAAACCACCATTAGTACATTCTTTCATTAAGACTGCCTTGCCACAGGAGTTCTAGTAGGGTAATTCTATTTCTCTTCCCTGCAAGTAAAATTTAAGAAGGAAAAACAAGAATTTTTTGTGTCCATGCATACTCTTTGGTTAGGCCTATAACTTTTCCTTTGGCATATCTAATAGATTTTAAAAGTATTTTAAACAGAAAATAGGATTTTAAACAAAATAGGATTTCAGAAATATAAAGACTATGGGGATTGTAATCAAACTGCCTTTTTACAGATGAGATGTAGAAGACAGGGAGGGACAGGTCTTAGCTTAGGTTACATTGTATTACCTGTTTAATACTGCATGGGCAGGGTGATGTTTCAGTTGAGTTGAATTTGGGAAATTAAATTTAATGAGTTTGTTCTTGAACCTTCT
This sequence comes from Talpa europaea, assembly GCF_964194135.1. Classification (NCBI taxonomy): domain Eukaryota; kingdom Metazoa; phylum Chordata; class Mammalia; order Eulipotyphla; family Talpidae; genus Talpa; species Talpa europaea. Next base: position 25,514,561 of record NC_140078.1, on the reverse strand, counting down.
GTTTCATGAGATGAGATTAGCTGTCAAGGACAGAAAAATAACAGCTGCTTATAGAGCACCCATCATGGGTGACTGCAATTTCATGAGATTAGAGGTAGAACAGACACCCCCTACCATGTCTGTAAATGTGTCATGTTTAAAATCACCAGCTTATTACAGAAATGTATTTAGTTTGCTGTATTTTAGTTAGCATTAATATCATAATTTTATAATTGAAAAATTAGTTTGTTGTGCATTATATTATATTGACAACTTTATTTCAACCTCAAAGGCATGGTTAGTTCTATTTTTTCCCCCATTGTTTCACTTCTGCTTATAATTGTGATAAGCACTTACACCTATATTTTAACTTTATTAACATCTCTAGAAAGAATAAAATATTATTCAGAAAACTTAGGGTTCAGAGAGGTTCAGTAACTTTACCAAGGTAATATAGATAATACATGGTAGAACAAAAGCTGATTGCTATCCCCGTTTTATTAATATTGATCTTAAATAATTTCTACTGTTTTCCACTTCACAATCTACTTTTCTATTATATTTTTTTTCTAATCATTTAATTCTTTTTTAAATGTGCTTAAGATAAGTTTACTAATTAAAAGTTTTTTTTTCCCCCTGCAGTATGGATTAATGTCCCTTTTATGTTGCATGCAATACAATCTTTATTTTAAAGTAGAAACCCTTAAAGACAAGCCAAAAATTTTGGAGACCTTGTGATCAAACTTTATGTCTTTTATTGGAAGACTTAAGAGTGCTTGTAAATGTTGCCCATTTACAACATACATTCTGAAGTTTGTTGCAGTGAACCATTATACAAACCTTGACATGAGCTGCTGCAGTGCTGTTAATAATTCTTTAAGATGCATACCTGTTTGTAAACCCTCTAGCCACAACCTCAAGTGCTTCTCTGTTGTAAAGTTTTAACTTTTCAGGTAATTAAAGTCTTAACACCTCATAGCATCTGTGTTAAAGGAAGAAGATATTTTGGGAGTGCTCACTTGAGACCCAGGGCTTTTTGATGTCTTGCATTCTCTGAGAAGTGACATGTATTTGAGATGTATTTCCAATGGTATCAAATCTTCAAGGGCTTAGTAATGTGTAATGATCAAAAGATTGCTTTGGTTGCTCTTAATTTTATTATTGTTGATTTTACTGAATACATCCTCAGTGATATACAGTATTCCAGATAACAAACCAGAACTCATTTCTGAGTTAAATGCTGTAACATTATTAATATTCTACATGAATTGTCATTTGAAGAAATACTGACAAGAAACAAACATAAAAGCAATCTTGAGGTGCCACAATTAATTGACAGTGATCTTTATTTTAAATAAACTTTAATTGTTGGTCTGGTAAATTGGTACAGTAGTTACAGAAAACCACAGAAATTCTTATCAAGAATTATAAAATTCTTACTCCCTTATACTAACAATTTTGGGACAATTGTGTTAAACTGGCAAGCCTGCACTAGAAAGATGCAGAAAATTTTCAGAGATCTTCCAATTTTGTATTGCTTTTTAAAAATTTTCTCTGGGGTCTCCCCAGTGGCACAGTGATTGAACTCTGGGCTGCGAAGTTGCCTGCAGCTTCTGCAGCGCCGGTTCGATCCCCGGCCATCGGCGAGGGTCCCACATGTCGCGACAGACCTCTCCTGCCGCGCCCGATGTTTCCCCTCAGCAGTGTACTTCGGTCCTTCTGCCTGTTCTGCTCCCTGCTCTGTCTCTGGTGAATTCTCTCACCCTCCCGCGCTTCTGACTGTACCCAGTGCTTGTATAAATAAATAAATAAAAATAAATAAATAAATAAATAAATAATAAAAAATAAAAAATAAAAATTTTCTCTGTATTCATTGACTTTTATGGATTTATTTATAAAAATGTTATCCAAAACAGTGTGTAATTTCCAAAATGCTTAAGACTAAATTTCTTTATTATAACTTACTATAATATTCTACCTTTGAATTAGAATTTAAATATGGAAGGTCATAGCATTTATGTATATATAGTACTAATTAAATGTAAGACAGTGTTTTTGTATGTGCTTAGTAAATGTGAAATCAACTAATACTAAGATAATGCAAGATAGAAATTATGGTCCCCATTTACAAAAGAACTGAAGCCTAGAGAATTTAAATTACTTGTTCTAGATGAAAAATTAGTTCAGACATTTGAAATATTTTTAAGATTTACTCATTTACTTTTTAATTTATTGCCATAGCCAATGATGACCAAGGACAAAAGAGGATTTTGAGGAACAAGTTAAAAATACTGCCTCCAGTAAAACCTAACATTTATTAGAAATCCTGTCTATTCATTCTGATAGAAATAAATCTAACTAGAAACTTGAAGTGATGAGATGCTATTTGTTCATTCCATTTTAAAATGCTACATAAAGTGTAATTGCTACTACTGTAACTCTCCCTAGATAAGTATGTTGGGTGATTGCAAGGATCTATAACTAGGAAAGCTGTAAAATAATGAAGTTGTTTGTGGTAATTATCTTAAACTAAAATCATAATGATTTTTTAGCAAATTGGAGTTGGAAATATTTTAAAGATACCCGTATTCCCTGATAGTGTGAAATTTCAAACAGTGTTAGAGACACTGTAGACAGAGATACTTGTTATGATCCTCAGTTGACTTCTCAGGTTATTTGTATTTTTGTTATTGCCACTATACCCTTTTTTTTAATAGAAATGTTAGTAATAAATGTTTCTTTTTGTGACATTGACTTTTACTACCTTCAGACTGCTGAGCTTTCTTTTAAGTGGCATAGGGATATTTTAGTCTTGTTCTGATGTGAGGAAAAATAGGCAATCCTTGGGGAGGCACACTCATTATTAATCAATAAATTATTTTGCTGAATATTGATTTATAAAATGAGTATAAATACATCATTTATGTGTTTAAAAGTAAAGTTTCAGCATTTCAAATTCCAAATGATCACAGAAATGTAAAATTTGAGCTATTTTCGTTGAAGAGACATTTCATTTTGTACAGATTGTTCTTTGGCGAGAAAGGGGCAAGTGATGAAAAATCTTAAAATATGTCATTTTCCCCTTATGACCAGATTTTTTAGCTTTACTTTCCCCCTCCCCGCCCCCAGACCCAGGCTTACTCACTCACAGTATCCATGTAAATATTTATTTGTAAACTTCTAAAAAGCAGGGATCTTTTCTTCTTTTTTTTTTTAATAGAGGCATTTTTTTTATTTGTTTGTTTTGTTTATACATGCACTTTGTACAGTCAGAAGCGCAGGAGGGTGAGAGAATTCAATAGAGCGAGAGCAGGGAGCAGAGCAGGCAAAAGGACCAAAGTACACTGCTGAGGGGAGCAGCGGGTGGCAGGAGAGGTCTGCGCGCCATGTGGGACCCTCCTCTGGTGGCCGGGGAGCAGCCGGGGATCGAACCGGCACCGCAGAGGCCGCGGGCAGCTTTGCAACCCAGCGCTCTACCGCTGCGCCACCAGGGAGGCCCGGGATCTTTTCTTTACTACTAGCTTTGTTCTGGTTTTTGTTGCTTACCCCTTTTCTTGATATCATTATCTCTGTTTATAGTCATGACTGTGATTATTTGAGTATATCTTGCCCTGTGCCACTAGACTGTAAGTAAACTCTGTGAAAACAAAGATTACACATATTTTTGCTTATTTAATATATCTGTGTTATCTTAATCCCTGGAACAAAATAGGTGCTTAGCAAATATTTATTGAGTGACTAAGGATTTTACTTATCTTTGTCTTCACATATATTTAGTATAGCATTGATGTAGTATATGTCTTCACATATACTTAATATAGCATTAGTGTGTAGTTAAGATTCTGTAAAGGTTTTCTAGGACAAATTGAAAAACTGTTTTCATACAATTCCAAGTGATACATATGTAATGCATTGAAGTTGAGCAAATTCTGTATTAGTGACTAGAAAATGTTAGGTAAATAAAAATGGTTAAAAAGGAAATTTAAGTAAGTAGTAAATATGATTCAATAATTACAATGATTTTGATAATATGGTTATGAAGGCAAGTTCAAAAATGCTTGTTTTAGGATTAAATTAGATACTTGGATTAATCAGAATTTGACTTGTAATCTTTTTATTTATCTTGTAGGTTTGAGTGGCCGCTTCTTTGTCACCACTCTCCCAGCATTTTTTCAGTAAGTTTTAGTAATTTTCTGGTCTTACAATTATTAAAAATCAGTAGATGTGCACCTGTAATTCTAAGTTGGTTTACATAATCGTCACTCATTCAGCTTAACATTTGAAGAGAGAAAGATTGATCTGACCTTAATGATAGTTATTAGAAAAGAGGGATGTCCTGAGCACACTGCAGAGAAACGAACCTAGTTGCAGGTGGTGAATAGGTGAGGAGTAAGTGTCAAAGAAGATTTTTTTGTTGATATAAAAGATAGGATGATTCTTAATAAATAAATAGGAATTGGTTAAGCAGACAAATTGGAGAAATCCTTTCCAGACAGGAGATTTCATGGCAAAGTATAGGAGAAAAGAGATAGCCTGCTAAGAAAGAGCTATAGTTCATTCTCTATAACTGGCCCATAAGGGGTCACTTGGAACATTCTGAGTGATGAGACTAGAGAGAATGAGGTCGCGACAGGGGAAAGAGAAAGGAAAGGATGGATTCTGGAGAGTTGTAGAAAATAGTCATTAGGACTTGGCGACTGATTAACTATAGGGAAGAAAAACTCTATGTGGATCACCAGCAGATAGGCCTAACTAGTAAAAGCTATTGCGAACCATAGAATAAGATGGAGTTTGAAAGATAAAGGCCAGAATGGAGAAGATAGTGTGAAATGCCAATGTTAATTCCAAAAGGAAAAGTTAGTTTGATGTTAGGATCCATGTAACTCAGAAGAAGGACTAACCTCTTGATACATATTGAGAGTTCCTCAGCATTGTGGTAAATAATAACTGAAATATATCTAGAGAGAACATATATAGTGGGAAGAGAAACACTTCAAGTATAGGACCTAGGGTTGACCAACATTAGGACATCTGCAAAGGAACACAGTGAGGAACTGAGAATGGATAGTCAGAGAATAGTAGGAAGAAATCTCAAAAGCTCATGTCATAAAAGCCAAGGGAAAGGAAGAAGGAAGGGGGTGTACAATAGTGGACAGTGCCCATGACATGAAAAAAAAGGGTAGAAAAATGCTACATGGATACGGCATTTAAAAGTAATTGGAAACCCCCCAATATGAGCAATTTGGATGGATTTATGGAAACAGAACCCCTAATTGCATCATGTAGTGAATGAGTAATATAAAAAAAGATCATGCTAAGTGGTAGACTTTTCCCTTAGGAAGCTTGACTATGAGGAAAAGGGCAGACAGAGGAAAGACTAAAGGGGAATGTGAGAATAATTTAACAGATTAAACACTGTCAGGAATTGTGCTTATAGTCACAAGTTGTGCAGTAATGAAATAGAATGTTAAATGCTTTCTGTTTTGGAATTTCTTATTTTCAATAAGGTAATATTTTTCTATGTGTTTTAATAATTTATAGTGCAAAAGATGGGATATTCCGCCGTTACCGTGGGCCAGGAATCTATGAAGATCTTCAAAATTATATCTTAGAGAAGAAATGGCAATCAGTTGAGCCTTTGACTGGCTGGAAATCCCCGGCTTCTCTAACGTAACTAATGATTATTATTTTATTTTATTTTATTTTATTTATTTATTTTTTTATAGAGGCATGTTTTTATTTATTTATTTGTTTGTTTGTTTGTTTGTTTTGTTTATACATGCACTGGGTACAGTCAGAAGCGCGGGAGGGTGAGAGAATTCACCAGAGCCAGAGCGGGGAGCAGAGCAGGCAGAAGGACAGAAGTACACTGCTGAGGGGAGCAGCGGGCGGCAGGAGAGGTCTGCACGCCATGTGGGACCCTCCTCTGGTGGCCGGGGAGCAGCCGGGGATCGAACTGGCGCCATCGAGGCCGCGGGCAGCTTCGCAACCCAGCGCTCAACCGCTGCGCCACCGGGGAGGCCCTAATTATTATTATTTTAATGGCAAGGAGTTAGTAATAAAACAGGACTAGCCCATGGACTTCATTGTTACTCCTTATTTCCCAGACTACACATGAATGTACTTCACTTAGGTGGTGTTTCTGATTTAGGACACATATATGTTTCTTCTAGTTGTCGGTATAGTGGAAATTAAACATCCAGTTTCTGCTGGGTACAGAAAGCCGGTTCTCTAGCCTTTGCAATGAGCCATACCAACTGTTTTCTCCTTACAAAACATGGTGTTGAATACCATTTACTATTCTTTCTTTTAAATTATTGATAAGCTAAACATGTCACTCTTTCTTGAATTTTAGTTCATAAAGAAATTGCTATTTGTGTATGTGTGCGCATGTGTCTATGTGTGTGTAAAATAAAAACTATGGTATCTTTGGTTGCCTAGAAAAATTCTGCTGGGGTAATTTTGGCCACAGTGGCAACTGTAATACTTGGTATAGTAGATAAGGTTAAACCATAATAACATTTTTCAGAGTTGGTTTTAATTCTGCAGTTAACTTTATAAATATAATTTATATTTATTTTAAATTTATTATAATTAATATATAAAGATAGAGCAATATCCCCAATGAAGTAGGAGCAAATCACAAAATATTTTAGGAATAAATCATCTAATGGCATGTGTTTAATACCCAGGATAAACATAACTAACTCTTAAAATAGCTCACCTCTGTCATCTCATTCTACAAATATTTAAGCACTGATTTTATTTCATGTATTCTCTTAGGTGCTAGATATTTCAACAGTAAATGAGATAGATGTGGATACAAAGAAAGCTTGGATAACGATTGCTTTAAAAAATACTTTTACTTAGAGAATAACTGTGTGATCACAGACTTCTGGAGGGGTTAGGAGAAGTTACTCTGCAGGGAGGACAAAAAATGAGATCCGAGGGATAGAAGAATCTACCCCAAGTGAAAGGCAGGAAACGGCTATTCCTATGAAAGGACACAGAATGTGCCTAGGACCCAAACTGGAAAGAACTTGAAGTGCTGAGCAGCAGAACAGGGACCAGAGTCAAATATAGTGTAGGGAGGAGAGTAATTTAAGGAGGAGGAAAGGCAATCTGGAACCACATCCTATAGGCCTGTAGCCATACTGAGCAATGTGGATGTTGTCAGTACAGACGCTGAGAAATGGCTCCTAGGAGAAGAGACTGGAGAGGGCAAGGATGGATGCGGTATGGCAATTAGCCTATTGTAAGTCTAGCGTGGGGATGGTGGTAGTGTGTGTCAGCATGGCAGCAGTGGAGATGGAGTAAACGGGTGGATTTACAGTGTGTTTTGAAGGTAGAATAGGTTGAGGTGAAGGAGAGGGAAGATTCACACACAACAATTCCAGGGCTTTTGATTTGTGTATTTGGTGGATCCTGGTACCGCTTACAGATATAGGCAAGAGAAAATCAAGGGTTCATATTATTAAATTTGAGATGCAGATTTGATTGTAGAGCTATCAGGTTGAATGGAAGGAGATGGGTCTCCATGATCAAAAACACACAAAGCATATTGATAGGAAGGGGTTACCTAGAGACAGAAAAAAGAGAAAAGTTACACCAACACACTCTAAAATTAAGAGGTTTGGTGGAGGAGTCATCAAAAGGAAACTGAAAATGAGTATCAGTACAGGACAAGCAAGGGTGTGTGGTTTTGTGGAAACCAAGAGTGCTCCAAAATGGAAGGAGTAGCCATTTGTGTCCCATATTACATCAAGAGATGAAGGAATATCAAGTCTGAGACATGGACTTGAGTGAAGCAGTGTGAGTTCATTGTGGACTCGGTAAGTAGGGACAGTGCTTAGTGAAAACAGACTCCAGATTTAAATAGGTTAAAGATATGGTGAAGAAGTGGGTAAGGGTAGATTACTCTTAGGAGAAGTTTGTTTTTGAAGCTGGAGGGACATTGAGGGCCAATGAGAGCAGGCAGAACAGGTCATGCTGATGAAAATGATCCAGGGGAAAGGAGAAATTGCTAATAAAGCAACAGGGAATGACAAAAGAACCAAGACATTAACAAACCAAAGGAATGGAATCCAAGACTCAAATGGAGGAGTTGAACTGTGATGTGGGAGATGTTTTCTGATGTAATAGGAGAAGGTGGATGCAGGTGTGCACCAGGCTCAGATCTGGTGGTGGGAAGATAGGAGAGATCACATAATAGCTTCTGATTTCACAGTGACAGGTAAGGAGTGTTTGTTGGCTGAGAGCACATGGATAGGGTAGGGCGTATCAAGTTTGAAGAGAAGGGAAAAAGCATCTGAGCTAGCCTCTCAAACTCTAAAAAGTTGCAGTGGGACAGGAGACTGTAAGTACTCACTGAGATTTATATTTGAAGGAAGAACTGTTAGCTCGTCATGTAATTTGCCAACCCCCCCCCACCCCCCCCCCCCCCGATTGCGAGATGCTCAGGTTTTGGGTTTTTGCCAAGTATATACAGTGGAGGGAAAATGGATCAAGTGATTTGAATGTATTTCAGCAGCATAATTGAAATGGTGGCTATAGGAATTAAGCTTGCTAAGAACAGAAATGAATCCAGGAAAAAGGACAATGTTTTGCAGAAATGGAGGAGCAGTTTTGGTGACTTGGGATTTGTTTGTTTTCCCTAGTATATGTCATTAATGGTTCTCCTTCTCTTCATTTTTTTTTAGGATGTCTGGTATGGCTGGTCTTTTTAGCATTTCTGGCAAAATATGGGTGAGTAATCTTAAATATGTTCTTTGTGATTATCTTTGCAGAGGATTTTTTATGAAATAAAAAATATAAATTCTAAATGATAGGAAAGTAAACACTTACACATCCCTTTTTTTCACTTTTTTTTCTTAAGCTATACAACTACTGTCATATGGGGTCCCCAGTGAAAATATGCCTTTGTGTAGAAGGGCACAAATTGAATAAAGAACATTAACTGCGATGTCAAGTCTTACTTGTTAAAATAGTGATAAAACTCTACCACAGCTGAAAAGCTTTATATAGCTTTACTTTATCTTATTTTCACATTGTCATAATCCCTATAGAGTAAAAGCTATTATCTAAGCCTAAAAGTGATTCTGTATGTCAGGAATCAACAACTGCAGTGTGGTCAGGTCTCCCATTTTTGTAAATAAAGTTTTATTTATTAGAACATAGTCATAATTCATTTATTACCCAATACCTTTGACTGTTTTTAGGTTACAGTGGTAGAGCTGAATAATTGTGGTAAAGATCATATGACCAACAGCATGAAATATTTATCGGATAGTTCATTAAGAAAAAGTTTGCACACCTCTGCTATATATAATTGTATAATTTCATCTCAGTGAATTAAAACTGTTTATATTTAGATTAAAATATTTAAGCTATACCTTAAATATGTCACATAACTTTTTCTTCCCCTTTATGTGTAGAGTGGATTAAACTGCCAGATTTAACAAAAGTACTGTGAAATTAAATATATAGCCTTGAGGTATTTCAAAAAATCTTTAGAAGTGAGTCCCTATGTTATCTTTTCTAATCTGATTGCAGATTAGAATCTTTGATTGTCACATTTAACTTAATATATTCAACAAACTCATGAAGACTTTTTCATGCATAATGATACATGTTGAGGGATATTTAAAAACAACCTTTCTTGTCCCAGTTTTTCAGTTGTGTTTTATTCTCTGCCTTATGTTATAAAATACCAACTTTAGGGATTTTTGTTGTTTTTTATAACAGATGCTAAATTGGTCATTGGGATTCAGTATTTTTTAATTAAAATTTAATTTTTTGACATCTATATCAATTAGTATCAGATATTAAACAATAACTGTTATTTTCCTTCTCTCCAGATAGTATGGTTTCCTACTAATATTTCCTACTAATATTCCAGATAGTATGTTTCAGATGGTTTCCTCCTAGTATTTTCCTAATTGGGGAAACATTAATTTGAGGGCTAAGGACTGCAAACTGGTAATTGAGAATAAAGTGTACTGTCTTTTGCAGTATGTAGACCCTAGAGGTTGTAGGAGCCCATATATCCCGATAGCCATTTGAGGTCTTTGTAGTCTTATGATGTCTTATTCAACAGGATAATTATAATGGGTGATTATGAGGAATCACAAAGCAAGGTGTTAGCTTGGAACCTATAATAAGTACAGGTCAAGAAAAGAGTATATCCTATAAGTTTAAGAGAGCTTAGATGAAAATTAATCGTAACCTTTAAACATTGTTAAAGAGAAGTTATGCTTTTAAAGATAGTGTCAGGGAAGATAGGTGATTGCTCTGGCCTCATAGAACTTGACATTTATTTACTGTTTAGAAATGCAAGAGTTTAGATAAGGAATTATAGTTTTTCAGTATTTCAGTATAAATGATTATAGTATGTGATGATCACGTAAAGGCCAGGATGGGGTGTTTTTTTTAATCTTAGTACATAAAGTGCCTGCCTAACTATGGGGAGTGTGGTGAGATTATATGTGGATTGTGGTGGACTGCAGAGAAAGGGCCATTCGAGGATAGACTATGATCCACCTCTGAATAACCAATTAAGAAGTTCTTCTTAGTATTGTTAGTTCTTACTATGTATGCTAAAGAAGTAGCAGATATGTGATACTTATATGTATATACACATTTAGAATGTCTTTCTAGATATTTAAAAAGGAGACCAAATGTAGATATATAAGATAAACTGAAATTTAACATATAAATACATTATGCATTCTATAAAATCACTTCTCTAATATTAGTACCTTTTTTTGGGGGGGTAAAATATTTTTATTTAACTAAACATTTAAAATTTTTAAATATTTTAAATATTAAATATTTTTTGTTTTAACTTTTTTGTTAAAGTTGTTGTCATTTTACTTTTTACTGATTAAGCAATAGGGAATATTTTCTTATTTTTTTAATGAAGCTGAGAACTGAAGTAAAAAAGGGGTTTCTGGCTGTTGTATAATACATACTTTTGCTAACTTGATTTAACAGTTGAATTTAAAAAAAAAAAACAGTTGAATTTAAACATTATTTTGATTAGGTGAATTTGTGCTGCTCACTGAGCCTAAGATAGTATAGAACTTATTGCTTCTCAGTGTTACTTGTGATGAAGGCGAGTTAGTGCTTTGTAAATTTCACAGATGAGAATTAAAGGTTATGAGAATTTAGACTGGAGAGTTTTTTAAAACTCCAGAATACCCCCCCCTTCCCCGTATTTTAGATTGGTGTTTCTTCTCTGATTTCTTTTTTTTTTTAATAGAGGCATGCTTTATTTATTTGTTTGCTGGTTTGTTGTTTGTTTTTGTTTATACATGCACTGGGTACAGTCAGAAGCGCGGGAGGGTGAGAGAATTCACCAGAGCCAGAGCGGGGAGCAGAGCAGCCAGAAGGACCGAAGTACACTGCTGAGGGGAGCAGCGGGCGGCAGGAGAGGTCTGCACGCCATGTGGGACCCTCCTCCGGTGGCCGGGGAGCAGCCGGAGATTGAACCGGCGCCGCAGAGGCCGCGGGCAGCTTCGCAACCCAGCGCTCAACCGCTGCGCCACCGAGGAGGCCCTCTTCTCTGATTTCTTTTCCCTTGTAAAAACATCTAGAGCATATTATAGTGAAGAGGTGCACATTCATAAGGTACCTCTCAGGACAACTACAAGAAGCTGCCAGGTTGTGTCTTGTTGCAAATTTCGAGAGGAAAAATGGAAGAGGAAGTGAACCGTTGGCCACCACTGGAGAAGTCTTTGAGCTGCCCCCACACAGGGAAGATATTTTGAGATTCTGATCTGTGTTGGAAAGTAATGCTGGGCCAGTTCCAAGCCTTCTCAAAGTATATCCTTGACTTAGGTGGAATCTGAATCCAAAAGGTTTCCTGTCCTTTGGGCCATCCCTGCTCTTGACTAAAATTGTGCAACAGTGTGGGTGATTGAGTGTCTTTGGATAGCATTTAATCTGAACTGCAGTAATTCGATACCAGAGGGAGTGCTGGCCTCTGAGAGGAGGGTATGCCTCTTATCCATGGATATCATGGCCTGGCTCCATTTCTTAATTCCGCTGCTGGGAATGTTTTTCACATTTATTGTACTGTATTGTACTGTATTGTTATCTTCAGTTAGTCCTCGCACTCCAATCTGTATATGGTCAAATTAGCTCTTATCAGTCGTCTCTTACAATAGTATAATAATAGAAGATATCATAAGATATCATGTTTTTGAGTGCTTTAAGGGAACAGTAGGAAGCTTCCTTGTGATGAGCACATATAATCATGAGCAATCATTATTTTCCACAGAAAAAACTGTCACTTTGGTGTCTCCCTGGTGGTGCAGGCGATTGAGCGCAGTGCTATGAAGCTGTCTGCAGCCTCTGCAGCGCGGGTTTTATCCCCGCCGGCTGGCGAGAATCTCACATGGTGCGACAGACCTCTCCTGTCTCGCCAGCTGCTCCCCTCAGCAGTGTATTTCAGTCCGTCTGTCTGTTGTGTTCCCCTCTCTGTCTCTGGTGAATCCTCTCATCCTCCCACGCATCTGGCCTGTACCCCAGTTCTTGTATGCATGAATAAATAAATATCTTTACAAAATTGTTTTTTTTTAAAAAAGCCTGTCACTTTGAGTACTCTGAAATTTAATTATATTGAGTGCAATTAGTTATTACTTGGAAACATATATACAGTGAAACTTCAAGTACCAAGTATCATGGACCCTGCCATTCTTAAGGTGCTCTAAAATCATTGTGGATTCAGACAAATAGGTAAAGATTTATGTCTGCAGTTGTGAAAACACAACTTGATTAAAGAGACTTCAGAATAATCACCTAAAAGACCACAAGATGGCAGGATTTCTCTAAGAAGTTCAAATCCTTTAAGTCCTTAAAAGAGTAAGGTGATACAGGAAAATTGAAGTGGAACTCAGTAAAATTAGAGGATGTTTTGAATATGAACAAATGTGACTTGGTGATTCAAAGCAAATGATTCACTTAATTTGAGAAATAAGAATGTTTCTTGAATGTACTTTAATCATTTATTTTGCAGTAGGGGGCTTAGACTATTTAGGACTTGTAACTGCACAATATTCATTCCAATTATATAAGTAAAGCAAATGAGCAGATTTATTTATTAAGCATGCTTCAGAATACATACATTCATGCATCGGCACTAAGGCAGACTGACTTTCCACATCTTTGATTCTCTGGCACATTTCAGAGTTTAATCATGAGTCATCAAGAAAATCATAAGCTATGTTCTTTGCACAGCATTTTCTAAAGTAGAGAACTGTACAATACATTTTAGACCTTCCTTTGTGAAGAGGTGAAACAACCTTTTAATATCCCAAATACCTCTTTTGCCTTCGGGACTACAGAAAGCTGAATTATTAATAAAAATTTATCCTGGCTGAAGACAAATGATGACCAATACTGTGAGGACAGATGACAATTTCAGAGTTGTTTGCATTTACCATGAGTAAGGAAATTAGGAATTTGCCTGCTATCTTTTTCTAATAAATATTATTGAATAGTTTGATTGTATGTGTCAGTGTTTAAAATGCTTGTTGAGTCTATTATATCTTTTGCTGAATAAGAAATTGAAGAGAGATTTTTTTTTTAGGTTATTCTGGATCCGTTAACAGGCTTATTTATTTTATCATTTAGAAATAAGCCAAAATAAAGTATATTATTGTATTAACATTTATAAACCGAGAGAGCAATGGGAGTTGCTTTAGTAATGTATATTTTGAGAAATATTAATTTAATATTAAATGAATTCTACTAATAGTAACATATTGATTTTCATCAAACTCTTAAGTTCTAGGCAAGTTATTCAGTCATTCTTTAGGCTGGTTGTGGTATCTAACTTGAATTCATTTCATTGTGTGCCCACTAACTGCTCAGATTAAAGTGAATGACTACTTTTGAAACTATAAGGTCCTAAAAGAGGTGATCACTGAACAATCATGAAGAGTCATGGTTCCTGCAAATTCACATCTAGATGGGACTTGACTCCAAAATAGCCATTTCTTTTCTGTGATTCTTGTGTGAGTTAGCATGAAAATAATTTCTAACTAAGTTTGTCTTCACTTTTTTTAATTTTTTTTTTATTTTAGTATTAGATATTAAGTAGAGTTCGAGGGAACAGTAGCATGAAGGGATGTGTCCTCTACTCAAAGACTGATAAAATCTCATCTGTATATAATGAATTAACTGGAAAACCTTTCTTCTAATATTGAGTGTAGGTTTTATGGTGATTCAAGAAAGTTGTGAAGAGAATATTTGAAAAGAAAAAGAAAGCATAGCTACATCATAAGAAATTAATTTTCTTTAAGTAGTATTCCACTTCTTAAAAATTGATGAAGACTGGAGGAGTTTAATTTTTTGTGAATGCCATATTGTGAGTTAAAATTGAAATGTAGCTAATTATTAAGGGAGAGTGACCAAAAAAATTTATGACAGTAGTGGAAGGAACTAGAAAAACAATTCTACCAGAGTTCTACCAGATCATGAACTACAAAGAACTATAACTCTTAATAGCTATGACCTTGAATATTAGTCTCTGATCAATATAAAATTCGACTTCTTTTTTTCTTTTTTTAAAAGATTTTATTTATTTATACAAGCACTGGGTACAGTCAGAAGCGTGGGAGAGTGAGAGAATTCACCAGAGCCAGAGCGGGGCAGAGCAGGCAGAAGGACCGAAGTAGACTGCTGAGGGGAGCAGCGGGCGGCAAGAGAGGTCTGCGCACCATGTGGGACTCTTCCCCCAGTGGCCGGGGAGCAGCCGGGGATCGAACCGGCATTGCAGAGGCTGCGGGCAGCTTCGCAACCCAGCGCTCAACCGCTGCGCCACCGGGGAGGCCCAAAATTTGACTTATTCTTGAAGAATCATATAGATTCATAAACCATGATGTATGACCTTTGTGGGAGCTCTTATATGTAAAAGCAACTTGCAGACTGAGTTGTAGCTGGAGAGAAAGATTCAAACATTTTTCCATCCTCAAAATTAATAAATTATTTTCTTCTGATTATAGCATCTTCACAACTACTTCACTGTGACTCTTGGAATTCCTGCTTGGTGTTCTTATGTCTTTTTCATCATAGCAACATTGATTTTTGGTCTTTTCATGGGTCTGGTAAGAGATACTACTAACCCTTTTTCCTGTCTTTAAAGCCATATGGGTTTCAAGGGAAACTAGAAAGGACAAAAATAAGATAGAAAGTACATCACTATTTTTTTCTTTGGGTTTGAAGATCAGTATTATTAGGTATCTCTGCATTCTAGCTAGGTGTTTTAGGTAAGAGTTGGAATAACAAATTTATTAACTATATAGGCAGCTGTAATTGTTTTAGTCTTTGATATACTTTTTAAAAATCTTTACCTACATTTGATCAATTTGATTGAGTTTTAAACTCTAAGACATGGACTGGAATGCACCTGCAAAATAAGGAGTTTATAGTTTATCAAGGAAAGGAGTTAGTAGTTTATATCATAAACTACTAAGAAAGTTTATAGAAACTGCTGTAAGCTAGTAAGAAAGTGACTCCTGCTGGAATCAAGGTTGGAGGTAAAATCAATCAATCACTGTTTAAAATAACATTTAATTCTCATCATTAATGAGTTTTCTCATAATTGTGTCTTTAAAAATCTCATATGGTACTCTTAAAAATTCTAGACCCTAAAGTATTCTTCTGTACACTTGGAGGTTACTCATTGGTGAGAGGAAGCCCTTGTGTAGATTGGTTTTGTTTGTCCAGAAGGGTAGTTTAAAAGACCAATATATTAAGATGGGCTCATTTTCTTATGCCTGCATGATTCATCTATTTTTAATGAATTCTCTGTAGACATTGACTTTGTGACCCATGTTCTAAATTAATAGTATTTTCCTGGATCACATTTGGAAACTAGTAAATTCTTAGTGATGCCTGGGTCATTATTTTAAGGACTTTTGACCAACCTGCTAATTAGTTGTATATGAATATATGGTTCTAGAAACAAGTTCTAATATTGAGGTTCTTTGGTAATAACTGTCCTATAAAATCACTTTTTTCCTCCAGGTCTTGGTGATAATATCAGAATGTTTCTATGTGCCACTTCCAAGGCATTTCTCTGAACGTTCCGGTAGGTATGATAAACTAATGTCATAGCGTTATTTTCAGAATTCTATTTTGTGCTCTTATAGAAAGGATTTTCCCCATTATATTTGCTGGGTGTTGAAATCATCACCACTACCAAATTACTGAGATGCATACTTTAGATAGATTTTAGCAAAAATTATTTTTTCTTTTAAATTAGGGAACATTTCATTTTCACAATGTTTTTTCCCTGTTAGTGTATGCCCTTCATTAATGAGTTGATACTTTTTCCTTCATTCAAATGGGAATGAGAAGGGCAAGAGAGGAACTTACGTTTATTGAGTCACTACTGTACCACTAGCCATCCTAACTCTTTTGAAAGCAGTCTTCTTGAAGACTTGTAGTGCTTCCTGATATTTCCTGGATTTGAATATTTCTAATTCCAATTTTGAGACTTTGCATGATGACTTTTTTTTTAAGATTTATTTATTTTTATATAAGAACTAGGGTACAGGCCAGATGTGCGGGAGGGTGAGAGGATTCACCAGAGACAGAGTAGGGAACAGAAGAGGCAGATTGACTGAAATACACTACTGAGGGGAGCAGCAGGTGAGACAGGAGAGATCTGCGCTGCCATGTAGGTATCTCCTTGGTTGGCGGGGATCGAACTGGCATTGCAGAGGCTGCAGACAGCTTCACAGTGCTGCACTCAACTGTCTGTGCCACCAGGGTGGCCCTGCATGGTGACTTTTTATGAAATTTTGTAATTGTTGAATTTCATGTGGGCGTTAAATAAGTTTATATTACTTTTTAGTTCTTGAAGTTTTCAAGATGTTAAGGCTTTCACAGATGAGACTATATATTCTGTTCCTTAGATTTCTTAAAAGAAACAGAAACCCAGTTTAAAGCAACTTAGGGGAAAAAAAAGAAATTTATTAGCTCTTACAACTAAAAAGTCCAAGGATGTTTTGACATTAAGCACAGTTTAAGAATGTTAGATTTCTGTTTCCATGAGACTGATTCAGTGGCTGTCAACAGCCTCAACTCACATTTTGTCAGTTCAGCAATCCTTGTAGAAAGAGAGAAAGTTTTCCTCCTGACTCTGGTAAAAACTCCTGGGAAGTATTCTGATTGGCTCATCTTAAGTCACATTTCTGAACCAATCACCTTGACCAGTGGGTGGAACCTCTGCAAGGTACAAAATGCCAAGCATGAAGGCACCTTTGTCCTCCATGCCCACATATTCTGCCAAAGTCAACATGATGAGTGAAATCTCCAGAGAGGGACTGAGAAGCCCTGGATGGGGCTAGGACTCCAAGGAGACATCGGTCCCATGTGATAACAGAGCCTCAGAGTGGAGAGAACTGTCACTGCAGCATTGTTTCATTTCATAGCTAACCATACTCAGTTGATTTCAGAGTAACCATTGGCTATTCAGAGAAGGTTCTCCTCTCTTCCCTCCACAGAGCCCAGTCGAAGGTCAGAGGAGGCTCATAGGGCTGAACACTTGCAGGATGCAGAGGAGGAAAAAGATGATTCAAATGAAGATGAAAACAAAGACAGCCTTGTAGACGATGAAGAAGAGAAAGAAGACCTTGGCGATGAGGACGAAGCAGAGGAAGAAGAGGAAGAAGATAGCCCTACTCCTGGTGTGGATGAGGAGAGGAGTGATGCCAAGGTCCAGGGGCCCCTGAGAGAGGCCCAGAAGGAGGTAGAACTTGATGAGACTGAAGACGATGTCCCTGAGCAGCCCTCTTCAGCTGACACAAAGATCCCAGGAGACACATTGAGGCAGCGCAAAAGTCAGCATGCTGATAAGGGACCATAGGTTTAATGACAGTATTTCCAAGAATACAGGCCAGAGGAGTAGCTCAGTTTCCCTCTGATTTACAGTTTAAACCAAATCCTTACTTTTTGCTGAATGAGCTAGCTTTTCTTAAAAAACAACAACAACAACCAACAATCTGTGGTCTCATGCCATTAAGCCTCATGTATATAAATAAATTTCAGGCATGACAATCAGGGTATAGAAAAATAAGCATGGTGTTCGAATCTGTTTGAGGACTTGGATGGGCACTAGTTCATTTAACTTGGGGCTAGAGAGTCTCCATCAGATCAAGGAACCCCTGGCCCTCAATCAGTGCATTTATAGGCAAGGCTGTAGGCCATCAGATGCAACCAAAGCATCCAGAGCATCTCAAGATACAGTTGAAATCTTGCATCTCATGCTAGATATGTAATTTTATCAAACTATAAGAAACATCACATGCCATAGTACAGGGACACTTTTGCAGAGATAGAAATTCAGAAGACTGGACATTATTTTAGAAAAGAGAAAAGAGCTTGAAAGTCATCCCATCCCTCCAAATCATTTATTATGTTTTATTTCTTACCTTGAATTTTTCTAACTTTCCCCCCTTGGGCATACAGTGTCCCCACACTCTTCGTCACACTTCCTTAGTGAGAGGAGTCAGACAGCAGCCGACTCTTGACATCAGTTGCATTTATTTTGATTTAAGGATTTAGAAATCAAGATCCACAACCCATGAAATCTTGACTGCCAGGCATCTTCAATGAAATATTGTAACCTTTGGAGATTAAGAAGGAAGTAGGGATTTTATAGGAGAAACTTTTGTTGGTTTTTGACAAAATGTAATTTTTTTTTTCAAAAAGTTCCTTCAGCATTATTCTTTTTGAAGCCAGAAGTTTCTAAGTTTTTCCTTCACAAGGTTGTCTTATAAAGAAAACTTGAATACTATGTTATTTTGTTTCCATCTCAAGGGAATCCCTGGCTCTTGAACCACTTTAATAATAACTAAGAAACCATTCCTGTTTTCCTTCAGTAATGTGCTTTTGGTGAAAGAATAATGAAAGTGAATATATCTGGAAATGAAAGATTTTCTTTCGTTTCCTTCTTCCTTAATCTTGTAAAGAATTGTATCCCTGTAAATCTCTCAATACTCAATCTACCGAAAGTACCCTAGAGGCTCAATTTCTTCTTAAAAATCCATCCATCTACTTTGGCCTCATTTGATTTATGTCTTAGAATAAATTCACAAAATTAGATTCCAAACTTATGAAAGATGCCTAAAGTTAATCCTATATCCCTTGAGCCCAGACAGAATAACTAGTATGGGTTTATGAAATTCTAAAAGTTTCTCTCATCTTTAAAAGAAATACACAATATACATCTATCTGGATGTTTAGATAACCCTTTCCTTGTATTAACTTTGAACAGCGGCTCACTGGGGGTGGGGGAGTTTTTTGAAACTCTCTATCCTTGTGTGGTTGAATGGGCCTATTGGAAGCCTTGCACAAAGGGAGTTTTTATTCTGACAGAAACTTAGTTTTAAAGATAGTTTATATTTCATCTTTCCTACCTAGATACCTGATAGTCTCATCCCCCCCATATGCTAAGGTTAACTAAAAATTATCAGTAGTTTTTCTCTTTAGACAACGTAACCTCAAATTTTGAGGCCATCACAGTATTGACTAAGAGAACCTTGACAGATGCCAGTTTCCTAGCCTTCCCGCCGTGTAGGTCTGTGGCACACCCTCACCCAAGTACCAGGATTCTGATGGTGGCAGCCCCATTTTCCTGATGCTGGGAAACTTCTGGATCAGAGATGAACCGGACTGACCCTCCTCTCACTGCATTTTTTTCACAGTCAGTTGAAACAAAGTTTTCAAAAGTCATCAAGTTCAAGTTCAGAGTTATGGGAACAGAAAAGTGTCACTGTTTGGCTTTGCCTTACCCACCCAGCGTACTCTACCCCCCACCCCCCGTATTGAAATATTGTGTGTGTAAGTGGCATATTCGACCAGAGCATAATAAATAAAGAAATAAAAATCTACTTGGCTTTTTATAAATGTAAGGCCAGTTTCCAATTGGGCACCAAATAGTACCTAATTATGTAATAAGAAAAATAAATGTATTTCCTTTCTCATTAATATTTAAAAAAAATTGGAGGGGAGAAACAGTTCTTGGAGAAGTGGATCCTTTAAAAGCTTAAGTGTCTGGCTGTGTGAACCATTTTCCGTGTTTTTTAACATCCTGGCAAAAAGGTGGGGTGGGTTTTTACTAAATGGTGCACATCTAATTTAATTTCTTTCCAGTTGAGGCCCTTAGGTTTGTTTTCAATATTTATGAATATAAAACAAAAAGAAAAGAGGCAGTCTAAAATAATTTTCAATTAGATAAACATTTTAAAAAAATGTTATGAATTTTCCCAATAGATATATTTAATCCAGAAGTCAAGTGCATGGAAACATGATTTTGATTTAAAAAAATCCACTAAAGCATCCTGATATTGGATTATCAATTACTTTGTTTTAGAATAGTATTTTCTATGAATAAAAATTGTGTGAAATAAAAAAATAACCTTGACTTTTGGAATGAGGGCACAGTGCTCTGTGTGTGAGCAGTTGAAACAGCATACCGTTTCATTTATTAGGAGGAAAGTTTAAAACTTCAAGCTTCTTTTTCTTAGTTTCTTTAAAAATTCATCCCTTGCTAGATCTGCTAAAACATACCAACTTATTTAACGATCTCATTGATGCAGCATGCAGGCAGTTTCACTTTCCCTGTGAAATACAAGCATGGGGTTAGGGACAGGATTCATTCAGTTTTTCAGAGCTTTGCACTGCATAGGTGCCTATTACTACATGATATCATGCATGCGGTCCCTGTCAGCAACAGGCCTCTTTATATAAAGAAATTCATAGTAGTATAGTAAAAAACAAACAAGCTCTAGGCAGGTTGGCTTTTCACAGTGGATAAAGCCAAATTTTGAATTTTTATTGCCAAAACCCCTTATTGATAGCTCTGGTGTTGGTGTGCTACATGATTTGGGTTTATATGTGTCTGTAGAACTTGTATCCTGTAATACTTTTGGGGTAAATGATAAAATTGTCTCTAATGGCAAGTACTTAGCATGTGACTTTTTATTATCAAGTCCTTCAAAAGTGGGGTCTGTGTTTATAGGATGGGGAAAATTTAGAGTCCCAAAAAATGTGAATAAGGTACATCTGAGATTTCAGCATAAATCCTTAAATTGGTGGGAGGTGAGAGAAAGAGGGAGAGGTGGTGCTTTTGCTTATGGGTATCAATAATTTGTGTTCTTCATCTCAGTGTTATTTCTGCCAGTATTACAAATATGTGGTTGACCCATCCTGTCAAATATAGCAACATTTTGGAAAGTGACTGTAAATCTTTTGTGCCAACAGCAAAGTTCCTTTTTGTTTAGCATTTCTTTACCTCAGTCCTACAATTTGGTCCTCTTAGGAAGATTATAACTTGTCTTGAAAAACCAAATGTGGAGTTACCAAGTCTGATGAACAATGATAGGACAACTTTTCTGAACATCGATCCTGAACCTTGAGATTTGGTTGAAAAACCTTTAAATGTTTCATACCAGAACATGACCTTCAGATGGCTTATTCTCAGTAAAAGTTTCATGTGAACTGTGATGTTGTATATGTGTGACTCATGCAACTTTGACATGTTGCAGTGTAGTTTAATCATATTTGTTACTAAATAGCTTCTTCGTGCAAATGCAAATTTTATATTAAAATATTGTTTATTTGTATTGTAATACATTGTCAATTTATTTGTCTCTTTGTAATAGTCTTAATTATTTAGCCCACTGGTGGAATTATTTTTGTCTTCATCTTTATATTTGGCTTCCTCAGATAGCATCTGCAACAGCTAGAATTGGAAGTCAAGATTTGAGTTTCAAGCAGTGTATTACATAAATTAGAAATCACGTTTTTTTTTTTTAATAGAGGCATGTTTTATTTATTTATTTATTTGTTTGTTTTGTTTATACATGCACTGGGTACAGTCAGAAGCGTGGGAGGGTGAGAGAATTCACCAGAGCCAGAGCAGGGAGCAGAGCAGGCAGAAGGACTGAAGTACACTGCTGAGGGGAGCAGCGGGCGGCAGGAGAGGTCTGCGCGCCATGTGGGACCCTCCTCCGGTGGCCGGGGAGCAGCCGAGGATCGAACCGGCGCCGCAGAGGCTGCAGGCAGCTTCGCAACCCAGCACTCAACCGCTGCGCCACCGGGAAGGCCCTAGAAATCACGTTACCATGAAAGTGTACCTAATCCTTGATCTCTTATGTTTTCATTTTATCCTAAATTTCCAGTTGAATCAAAACCTAACAATAGTGATAAGTAAAACAAAATGGTGTGATGCTTTTCATGTATTTTCACAAAAGTGATTTGCCTAGGCAGTGAAAATTTTTCCTTCTGCCCATCATTCAGTCTGTTTTCATCCGCTTTGTTTCTCTTGACTTCTCCTTGGCTAGATGAAACCCAAACCATGTGTCTTTTAGCATCTGTGAAAAGTGCAGAAAACCAAGGCCATGTGCAAAGATCTGAAGGTTCCTCCTTGTCACAAACCATTGTGCTATAGAATCTCATGGTACTCATCTCTCAGGCCTCCCTCTGGAATGAGTTCTTGGGTGGCCAAGACTAGAATAGATGGCAAAGGATGCTCCTAGTCCTTCAAAACTATACTCACCTGTTCTCCATTTAGAAGACTGGTCTACACCTAAGGCTTCCCACTGTGGAAATGCACCAAGCAAGTGAGGTGACTTTCAAACAGCCTTGTGGCTGAAATAATAGAAATTGGAATTTTCACTTTTGAAATATTGTCAGCATTGTATAGAAAGAAGACAATGCTTAAACTTCCATACCACCTAGTCCCTCACAAATTTAACTCAGAATGCTTACTGTCGATACAAAGAGAAATACCTGTTTTGTGGTATCTCAGCCTATATGAACTTGATTATATATCCTTGGTGGTTAGCAAAACCAGCAGCTTTTGAAGCCCACAACCCCTGAATTGCAAAATGAACTTCTCTCCTCTAGTCCAATCTGAAATGCGTTTTGGGGAGTATCCCACAAGAATAGGAACTATTTCTTAGAACATGTGAATTTATTGATAATATCTGTGTTAGGCTAGTCTAGGATGTGTTAAGAAAAAAAAAAAAAAAAACTTCCAAATCTCCAGGGCTTTAGGAACCAGAATGTTACTATTTTTTGACTCAGCCCACATCAGGTATCCCGGTCAGTAGTAACTCTACTTCATGCAGACTTCTGGAATGCAGTTCAAATGAGGCCTTTGCTGCCTGATGTGGCTGTTAAAGGTAGTTAGCTATTTTAGTCTCAAGCAATCAGAAGGGAAAAGAACATGGAGTAGTTTTCCTGGGAGATTTTAAAGCTCAGCCGCCAAGAGACACTCAGCATTATTTCTATTCACATTTCTAGTGAGAGGACTTAGTCACAGAATCATACCTAAGCCAAGAGGGAGGTTAGGATAGGTGATGCTGAGAACGAGCATCTTCATCACAATGACTGTCACCTACATTTGCACCTTAGTGCCTTCAAAGAGTAAGTTCCTGAGGACTGTTACTGTGAATGCACACATGGCAGAAGAGGGGAGGATATGGAGCCAATATTGCTAGTCTTCCACCTGGACTTTACTATTGGCATTCAAGGTAACAGAATTTTCAAACCTTAAGTAGTATATTCTCATAGAGTTCATATTTTATTATTTATTTATTTTTTGACATTGTTTGTTTGTTTGTTTATACAAGCACTGGGTATAGTCAGAAGTGCGGGAGGGTGAGAGAATTCACCAGAGCCAGAGCAGGGAGCAGAACAGGCAGACTGACGAAGTATGCTGCTGAGGGAAGCAGCGGGGGCGTGGCAGGAGAGGTCTGTAGTGCAGGACCCTCGCCAGTGGCTGGGGATCGAACCGGCACTGTAGAGGCTGCTGGCAGCTTTGCAGCCCAGCACTCAACTGCGGCACTGGGGAGGCCCCATATTTTATTTTGGAAGATGGGCATTAATAAGTGGAATGAGTTACATGGAAAATTTAAGAGATGCTGTGTGAGTTTATAGAAAAAGACCTGATCTAAGCTGAGATTTTAGATGTGACCAGGAGAACATGATTAGGGGTTGCTGAGGCTGAGGCAGAGTTGAATTAGGGACCTCCCAGACATACAAAAACAGTCTTAAATCTGCATGTATGGAAAAACCGGATTAATATTTACTTCAGTGGTAGTTTTTGCTGGTAGTTTTTGCTGAAATCTACCTAGTAGGGTAGATTTCTGAGCCTCATTTTCCTTTTGTATGAAGTGATGGCACAGTTTCTTACTAACCTTTGCATGAAATTTTTCTCCTATTTCAATGTCTTTATTATCTAATCAGTAATTTATAGACTCTCAAAACTTCCTAGGTGAGATTTCAGTGAAAAAATTACCTGTTGACTAAAATGCAATTGAGGTAATTCAGTCAAATTACCTGTTGACTAAAATGCAAAAGACAGTGCTGACCACAAAAAAAAAAAATAAAAAAAAATTCATAGGAGCAAAAAACCTTGAGGTCACTAAATATGACCTGATACTAACACTGCCCCCATTGGTGGTAATGATGGTGGTGGCAAGAGGTGTTGATGTAGTTGATGTAGGTAATCATAGTGTGTGTATTTTATTGGCCACATAGTAGGAAGTAAGGTCTTGACTGCGCTATAGAAAGGTGGGAAGTTGAAAATGAAACTTCTAGCTATATACTCTTAAAGAATTAGCACATGGAAGCTTATTAGCACATGGAAGATAAGAAAATGTGCTTGTCTTTGTTGTGTCTTGTGCTGAAAAACAAGACTTCCTGAGACATCTATCCATGGGTTTAATATTTATAACTTGATGTTTGAATTTATACTAGCTTCATAGCCTCAAAAGATCCCAAACTAAGGCATTCTCATAAAAAAGCTAGTGGAGGAAGCAGTGGTACTATTGAAGTATGCATAACATCAGAGCTCTTGAAAACACCTTCAACCTGGTGCAGGTTCTCACAGAGAAACCCTCACTTAAGATGAATTCTTTGGTTATGGGACATTCCCAGGGCTAATTTGCCAATAGACTTTGGTAGAAATACCGGGATGTTAAAAAGATGTCCCTCAGGATTGTCCAATATTTGTTCTTGTATCACTAGAAAGCAACATAGATCATCTTTGCACAGAGAAGATGCCTGAGAAAACACTGGAGCAGGTCTTCCTGGGGTTGCATCCCTGGTCCACCATTTGTCAATGGGGCCTTATCTTTTCAATGGGAATAGTGTGGACTTTCTCATCCAAGAATGAATAGCTATACAATTTTAACCAATCCAATGAGGAAAGCTAGAAAAGTAGCTTTAATTAAATACATTAGTAAATGTGAATGTTAAGATGTTAATATATGAGTCGGAGAGTGTGTGAGTGCATGCATGTGCTTGAAAACATGCATAAGGATCTAGTTTATAAGGATCTAGTGTACACAAATAGTGAAGGATTACCAGGTCAGAAATAGTGAATGATTATCAGATCAGGAATGTGATCCTAGTGTTGGCTACTTTTCTCCTGAGGACATTTTTGCTGTTTTTAGGAGTGAGGATGGAGTGAGTGTTGAAAAGCAGAGTGATACATTTGAAAGCCTTGGGCTTTGTCCAGCCGGGGGATAGGTATTGGCTAATGATGGAAGGATCGGAAGGACCTCTGAACCTTGTTTGGATTGGGTCTCTGAAAGGACATAAGCTAGGTATAAGACTGAACTAGAAGTAGGCAGGTCCTCACAGCACTCCCTTGGTCTGTACAGTTCATAAAGACAAGATGAGCAATCCTGGCAGCAATATAAATGCTGGAAGGAAGTAAATTGGTAATGTTTGGGTCCTTAAATTGAGTGGTGGGTTCACGGTTCACTTGTTTTTTGTTTTTTTTTTTTTTTCACTATGCTATAAGGTAGGATTCCTTAGTCTAAATAAATCCTGGGGGCTCATATAGACCTATGTTTACAGATAATTTGCATTTAAAGAACTATAACTTAGCAACCAAAGTAAATGTTGATTTCCTTTTAAGTATTCTTTTCACTCTCTTCCTCTCTCTTTTAGTCCCCAAAGCAATCCTTCCTCAAGTCAGCACTGTTCCTTACTCCCCATTCTTTTTAGCCTATCCGAAAAATTCTGGATGACATGAGGCACCATGTCATCAAAGTATGAGCGTTAATCATTCGCTTTCCTCCTGTATTTTCCTGTTACCTGCTACCTCTCCTATTTTTCCCTCTCCATGTTTATTTCTGGGGAATGAGGCTTCACAGATCTTTTCTGATAGATCCCCTATCTTAGCTTATAAGGTTTCTCTTACTGTGTAATTAGATAACAGACCTGGAAAATAGTAAATACCAAAATGACATTGCCAGAGTTCTTGAGGTGGTTCTCCCATCCCTTTCTCAGGCCATGGATATCCATGTTTCAGAAGAAATTGTGCCTATGTGCATATTATACTTTCCATCTCTTACTTCCCAAATTCTCTGGTTTCTTCTGGACAAACAAAAATCCGTTAGGTAGCTGATGGAGGAACTTTTGGGTTCTGCTGCCTCTGTGACAATTTTCCTTTTTTCCCACAGTGCTTAATTGTTTATCAGAGAAATTATTCCTTAGTCCAAATATTCATGTTTCATAGTTCAGGAACACAAATCAGTGACAAATTTCCATGGAAGTAAAGCCAAAGAAATACTTTATGTTTTAAGATCACATAACACCCTGACAGATAATGGCCTCCCTCATCTCCTCAGAATCTTTCTTGGAATCAGAATTTCTATAGAAATCTTCATATGCCTTCTCCCTTGGTTAAGACACAGCAAACTTAATGAAAGCTGCAACAGTATGGAATTGCAGATGCTTGACCAGAAGGCCTGAGGTTTTGACAAAGCACTGGAAGTCATGGTAGTTATTCTCATGAACAGGGACCTCCTTCCACACTAAGATGAAATGGAGAGTCTCCGTGATAATTTTCTTTCACCAAATATTGGGCACAGAGGATGGAAACATTCTATTAGATTTAGCATTTAATTTCTCCCCATTCTCAAAGAGAATCCCTATTCCCAACTTAAGCCCCTTTTCTCATTTTTATGAAAGATGATTCATCTTTCCCCACCTAGGTAGGGTATCTACTTTTATCAGTAGATACTCTTCTTTTGCACAATAGAAGGAAACATCAGCCATGTCCAGTTTGATCAGGCAGGCTGAAGCTGTCCCTACTTGGACTCACCATGCTGGGTTCTTTCAAAACTCCTTCAATCCCAGGAAACCTACTTGCAGTTTGTTGTCCAATCTGCAAGAACTGCCTCTTGGGGCCCCTGATTGTGATTTGAGTCCTATTTATGCTCACCTGAGAACATTTCAATAAGATCCTTGCTATCATTTCCCTAAATCTGTTCAAGGCCTCCTGCATGAGCCTTATTACATGATCCTGAAGGCCATTACAACCCATTCCTTTTTCCTCATAGTAGGTCTGCTTCACCAGTAGTGAGAATTCATGAGACTCTTGCTTTGGAATTAAAACTCAGCAAATCATAACCCATTCACCTGCTTGCTCCAACCTGCAGACTTGCCAACCTTCATTCCATCATCTCTGGCAGACAGTCCACCTTCGGAATTCTTCCAACTACTTGATTCTTATGGGAACAGCCTTAAAAAACCATCCATAACATTAATGGCAGTTTTTCTAGTTTTAACTTTGTAAGTCACCCCAGGTGCTGTGTGCCAAATTCTGGCATCTCTTTATTTTTGTGTGTGTGCATCTTTTTGTCATTTGGGTGGAATGTTCAAGTCATAACTCAGTTTTTTATTTGACCCTTCTTTGGCATGGCATTTCCCACAGATTTCTCATTTCTGGGAGCTATTATTCGGTTCCATCAGTTCCAAGGTCTGCTTTGTTGACTTCCATGGCAGCAATCAGACTTTCTAGAATGAACCTTTTCACCACCAGGGGAAGAGGGTATCAGTTTTTGACTGCTCCGAGCAAGATACATAGACATTTATTTTTTCTGTTGAGAAAGGAAATAATTTCTTGAGAAGTTGGATGTCCATTGGAGCTGTTGTAAAACTAATGTCCAGTTAATTAATTCACAAGAGAAGTTTTTGCCTTAAAGACAACCTCAATTTAATGCACTGTATTTCCTTCATAAGTCTGAATTTTCAAATTGGAGCTATTTCTTTCCCACTTGCACCCTCATTCCCCAGTTATAGTTTTCATTTCAGCAAAGTCTCGACCACATCATTCTGATTTTCTGGAGTTATTTCAATAACCTATTCTTGAGCTCCACTTTGTTATTTCATTGTTTCAAGAGCCTTCATACCAAAAATACAATATTGTCTCATGATAATTCACAGTGCAGTTGAATAGCACATCATAAATCCAAAGACCTGAAGAGTCATTCCCAAAATGTAATCCATCTAAACTCAGTGTTCAGTCTTTCCAGTCAACACAACTCAGGAAACAGAAACATAAATATTTAAGTCTATCTCTGGAAAAGTACTCAAGAAAATCCATTTGTTATCCAGAGTAACATTTCTTAAAAGTGCCATCCCATTTCTTTTATTCTTTTATTGCATGTGTGGGTACATGGGACTCCCCTTCAACTTCCATGTCTTTTTTTTCCATCTCTGTTCCTACAAACTTCCCCCAGAACTCCTTTTGTTTAAGCTCTTGCTTTTTTCTCTATTCCTTTTCATTTATGTCTCCTTTTTACTCCTTTCACCAATCTTTTCTGGCCACAAATTGTTTTTCCCTTTATTGTTTTTTGTTTCCTCCTAAATTTATGTAATAAGGTCTAAGAGAAGGAAAAGGACATAGGAAGAAATGTAATAAAGCTATGTTATTCCTTCCTGGGGGCAGTCACAAATTCTCATAAATTAGTAGATTGCTCCTGTCACCTTAACAAAACAATAGTTAAATTACCGCTGATATAATTTGTTGCATTTATGGGCTATCTTTGTTTCCACCATCTCCCTCCACACTCCTATTTTCCTCTTTCTGAGTTTGACTCTTTGAGTCTTCAATCTAAAACTAGAAGGAAAACAACTGCTCCTTCATCCTTCTCCAACAGTTGCTTAAAGAAATTTTCACATTTGTGTGAGAGGTGACTTATGAGTTTCCATGTAAGTGATATTAATTCCATTCAGATTTTTGTTTGCCCAGAAGTAAATTAGCCTGGAGCGTGTAAAAACAGAAAACCTCGCATTTGCTGCTCCCTCATAGAAAGAATTTTCTCTCTGTCTCTCTTTTTCCCTCCATGTCACCAACAAAGAGTATACAATGGCTAATGTTTGTTTGATTTTCTGTAGGCAATTTAATTTTATATGCAAAAATCTCTCTAGGGGACTGCTACCTTATCAGCTTTATACCACTGTCAACTTAAGGAAAAATTCATCAGAGTAAACATTATTTTTCCTTTAGAAAAAATAGTGCCAATAGGAAATCAGAATTTATTGTAGAAGTTTGCCAAAATACCAACTGATTTTTCAGTACTATAATTTCTCTAGTTTAGATGTAATTCAATAAAGACTTCTTGCTCTAACTTGATAAACACAGAAGGATGAGACTTCCTGTAAAATTTCTAAAATACACATTGCTGCATCATTTGATAAAAGGAAGACAGATTGAAAGACGAGTATGTTTTAACTGATATTAATAGCCATGAATAACAATCTGTGAAACCTTTTCAAATTTGATTCCTGAAACAATTCAGCATTTCTTGATAAATCTTAACTAGCATATTTGTAGATATCTTGTATATATTAACTACTTCAAAGATTCTCAAAATTTCTCTCATAATTTAACTTAGATATGAAAATATCTTTTTAAGGATGAAAAATTAATACTCTGAGTTTTTCTGTTATGAAACCCAACTAGAAGTTACTATTTTAAAAAATCCCCTAGAAGTTTAACACCTATTGAGGAGATTTCTTTGAAATATGTTTTGTGAAAATCCTGAGTATAACAAGGGATTTTGATTAGATGATTATATATCCCATGTATTGTAAAGAAGTTTCTGAAAGGTGGTGTGAGCACTGTCTTCAGAGTCATAACGCTTGGGTTCTACCTTGACTTGCCCACAACTTGTGTGATGTCATGCAAATCACTCTACCCTTCCTGGATTCCAATGAGAATCCACATTGTCTACATAGATTTCCCTCTATATTAACATGATTTTACATTTCCACTGTGTTCATTAATTTAAGTAATTGTGGGAACTTTTGCCCATAAGGGACCCTGAAAAATCTGTCTATGGGAGATAAAGCGTGGGCATTTCAAATCTCTTCAAGTGATTGTTAACATATAGCTAAGGGTTAAGGAACACAGGACTAGGATTTCCCTTTGGACCAGAAACAATAATAATACAGCTAATATTATCAAATGATTGTATAAAGCACTTTTGAAACACTACCTTATTAATCTGAGATTAGATTTGAACTCAAGGAGTATTAGTTTATAGCTTGTGCTCTCAATAATTACTTTATTGCCTCTATAAGGAACTCATTCATTAAGAAATATCTGGTCCAAACTGTTCACAGTGAAGTCAATTCCATCTCTTGATTACA
This sequence comes from Talpa europaea, assembly GCF_964194135.1. NCBI lineage: Eukaryota > Metazoa > Chordata > Mammalia > Eulipotyphla > Talpidae > Talpa > Talpa europaea. Next base: position 25,484,108 of record NC_140078.1, on the reverse strand, counting down.
TAGTACTTCCTACTGGCATACATTAGAGGCAAATCTAAAGATATGAAATGAATGCTTCCTATGTTTATCACTTACAGAGAAATTCAGAGATCCTAATTTTGTAAATGATTGGGCTTTTGAAAAAATAGTCATTTTATAAGACTTCTTAAGGTCTTATAGTGAAGGAGTGGCTCATTTTAAGACAGCTGACACCTAAAAATCTAGACATATAAACAAACTGATGGGAGGTACCCAATCAAAATCACATACTGCTCATTTTCTTTAGTAATTCATTGCACATTCAGTGGGTACAATTAATGAGGGTTTCATTTCTAAAATTTCAGACCAATCTCAATATTTCAGAAGGACAGTCACTGTGAAAAGCAAGATATCCCTGAGGATGAAGTTTCAAATATGTGGCAGAAATGTACAGGGTCTTGCCTCGCTGTGTTAGCATGTGCCTGGGGCTCCCTAACTTGCATGCAGATTCTGCCATCTGCCATATAAAGACAAGGCAAACTCTTAACTGAAATTAATGTCCACAGAGAGGGAAGAAAAGAAAGGGCTTTCCTAATAAATGAGTTTCCCAATTAAACAGTCAAAATTACTTACCCCTCCATGGACAAGTGCCGAGCTAAATAGGGTTGACCCAAATGAAGCAGGGCCACTGAGGCCCAAAGTTTGCCACATGTCTAAGGCACCTTCTGGTGGGAAATAGCAATAAAGGGGTACGACAAGTGTGGGACAGAAGGAGAAAAATAAAAACGTAAATCAAGATAATGGCTGCTATTGTCTCTGCCAACAATTGTCTTCCCAAGTATTTCTCATCCATCTGTCTCTTTCAAGTATCTCTATATGTCTTTCTTCCATGTGATTCCTCCAAGTCCCAGAAGTCCCTGGTTGCAAATCGAAGCCAGATAAACAAGAGCTCACCTGCTTTCACAGTTACAGAGCTTTGCCTGACCCCTCAGCTCTACCCATAGTTCTGCATGTAAGTGGGGCAGGGAACATGGTACCTCCCCTAACATCTTTACCAAATAATGGCTGTTCAAAACTAGAATATGACTAGTTCATAAGTTGTGGTTTGAATAAGACAATAGTGGATGATTTAAAGGAATTTTTGTTAAATTTTAGGTGCAATAATTGCGTATTTTGTAGAGTCACACAAAATGATATGACATCTAGAATTTACTTCAAGATGATCCCACAATGGTAGGCAAGAAGAAAACATATTGGCTATGAGTTGGCAATTGCAAAAGCTGGATAGTGGTTAAATGAAGAGAAGGCCTTTAGACTATTCTCTCTACTTTTAAATCTGTTAGAAATTTAAAATTGAAAGAAAAGTTATACTGCTGTTAATGGCAGTCTACAAATGAATCCAGGTCTCAGAGTCTCTGCTCAGTGTGCTGTCATCTTTACCAGCTCTCCCTAAACTCTCATTATCTCATTATTATTACACACACACACACACACACACACACATATGTACTAGAAGATAAGTTTTGTTAAAAGGGTAAAATGACTGACATACAGATACAAATAAGAATATGTTAAAGATTTCATTTAACTAAAAAATGAGAGAACTAGATTAGACAGACCAGGACCATTAAGGTGAATATATAAAAGGAAACAATTCTGGTATTTCCACAAGAGCAGTAGAGAAGCCTGAATTTGCATGTCTATAGATGAGAGTTATTTTACATTTGCATTACATGTCTACAGTTTACAGAACTGTAAAATAACTCAAAGACAAAGAGAAACTATAGTCAGATAATCTGGAATGTCGTCATCTAAACAACTGTAGTTTTTCATTAGAGTTATATATTTTCCCCATATATATATATTAGGTTTTCCCCATATATATTATATATTTTCCCATATATTATATATTTCATATTATATATATATTTATATTTCTGTCACTGAACCCGGTTTGGGAAGTGACTTTAGAGCTGCTACCTTTTTGTAAATTTATCATTTATGGGAAATGAAAAAAAGGCAGATGCAAATAAAGTATGTATCTCATCAGTTGAATTTGAATTCCAGGTACCTCTCATTTCATACGTAGCCAAACATTTTGAGAACCTAAGTATCCTCTATTCTCTGTGGGCAGGAATTATTTATCTAACAACATCAATGGTTGCCTTTTGCAGCAGCAGATAGTGGCTCCAGACTGGAAGAATAATGAACACAGATTTTATTTTGGCTGAGAATTACTGGTCAAAAGAAATAACCTATCCATAGAAACATAATTTTAAACCCATCATTTCACATTCCCTGTTTTGTTTTATTTTTGAACTCTACTATCCTTTGAGAAATTGTTTCCTGTTCAGTAAATGATGCCATCTCCTTTCTGGAAAATGTTGATGTCTATCAATACTGAAATCTCATTAATAGACACTTTCCTGTTACTGAGAGCTGAAGAGGGAGAATAATTTGTATGATCCATAGCCACATGATTTCTGGAAAATCTCATTAAGATAAAAGGACTAAGAATTATGGAGCTGGCCTGGCTCCCAGTGTCCTTTAAACCGAGGAGATAAATGTGAATATTAAGAAGAGAAAAAGGTAGACGTGGTGTGGCGAGAAAATACCAGGAACATATTTATTGTTATTGTTTTTAGAAATGGCAAACATCTACAGGGAACAATTTTTGAGAGTCACTTTCTAATAAAGAAAATGTTTAGATATATTTTTCTGCTGTCATTCAACTGCAAATTCACTTTATTCTTTTCAAAGATGCCTATCTTTTAATGTGTGATTTTTCTCTCTTAGACAAAGGAATACAGTAGAATTCTTAGACACATGTATTTAACTTTCAGGAGCTATTCCACAGTGAGTAAAGCATGGCTCACAAAAGAAAAGTAAGATTTCATTATAACATTATCTCATTCTAGCTTGCAAAGAAAGCCACCCTTGAAAAAAAGTGAATTTTCTGTTCACTTAAGGGGCTGCCCATTGCTGAGGCTTCATAGAGATGTAAAGAACTGAACACCTGAAAAGCTGCTTCTACTTTCTATAATTCACTGACTGGTAGACTTCTTTCAGGTGCTGCACAAAAATTGAAAGCAGAATTGTTTTCCTGATTATAATTACTCTATAGGCAAGGGGAGACTATAATAACCTATAGAAGCTTGGGGACAATCTGTTGTTGTTTACTATTGAGGGCAAAGCTGGGATAGTAAAGGGGTTGTTCAGTAGATTGAAATAGTCCTTCTTTGTATTTGACAGTCACTAAATGGGTTCATTAAGGAAAGAAGCCGTTATTCAGGGCAAAATCTCATTCGTACTATCTTGCCTCAGCTGTGAGAATTAATGTCCACCTAGGGTATTGGGGTTAAGAGTCAGAAGTCTTTTATCTGTCTTCTTGTTGGGATAGCAAAAAGCCAAGTGATCTGGCTTAGTGGTTGATTAAATATTTTATCGGCCCTCAGTCTAAGAAACCATGAGGTCCTGCAGCTTTGGAGTACATAGTTTTAAAATAGTAGTTTATAAAAAAAACAGGAGAGAACTAAAGTTGCAGAAGCTACAGTTGGGCACCATGAATAGTCTCATAGTATCTGACTCCCCCTCTTTGATAGTGTTTGAATATACTGGAAAATCTCAGCTAAGAGGAGACAGAACAGAATTTTCAAATCAAGAATTTTCTTTTACTGTTCAGTGTCAAAGTCACCACACACACACACACACACACGTTCTTTCCAGTAACTTTGTAGAAAACAACACATTCAATACTTCCATCGACTTCTAATTTCAATTACTTCTAATATTTATAGTTTTATAGATTCTATATTAAGTTACATTTATCTACCACTTAGCCATAAATTACATTAGTTTATATATTTGAGGAATATTGCAATTTCATTTATTTGTATATGTACATAATATTACATGTATACACATGTATATAGTAATATGTATATTTAATGTATATATGGTATGTTATATCTTATTATGACTTCATTTAATGCATTCCTGGGCATTCTGATGATCTGGGTCATTGAGGAATTGTACGTGAATTGAGGAATTCTGGGTCATTGAGGAATTGTATGTGAATGCTAGCAAATGACACTCCAAATATTAAAAAACAAATACAATAAAGAATTGTTGTCAATTAAATTATGGAAGTAAGGAGGCAGATATTTTGCAACTTTGTGGGCCTTAGGACCCATGCTCCTTGTCTGCCACCCCAACACCAGTGGGGCAGCGTAGTGTGTTAATATGAAATATGACCTTTATTTCGGTTTTCTAGGACCTGACAGTATAAAACGTGATAAGAAAAAGACAAATACTTGAAATATCCTTGTGATGCCTGTATTTAACATTGATGTAAAAAATAGTGCTTGGTGATATAGAAATGTAGGTACCTTCTGGCAGGGAACCGTACGTAGGAAGGGGCAGAAGGGACCAGGCAAGTCTGGGATAAAAGAAAAAAATACAAAAATACAAATCAAGACAATGACCGCCGTTGTCAGCTTCTCCATGTGTTTCTCACCCACGTATCTCTTGCAAGTGTCTCTATATGACTCTTCTCCATGTGTCTCCTTGCTCATCTCTTTCCCAGCAGTACCAGGGTGCAATTTGAGCCACAGAAAGGAGTTCTCTCCTTTAGTCCACCTGCCTTTTGTGTTGCATAGCTTCACCTGGACTCAGCTTTGCCACCTACTTCTCAGTAGCTAGTCCTAGGCAACTGCATGTCAGTGGGGCCAGGGAACATGGTACCTCCCTAACAACAGAGTGAACTTTCCCAGAAGTTTCTAACCACATATACACTCTTTCATCCCAGCTCAGTGCCAGGACCTCAATGGAAACCAGAACATGGGTGAATCAGGGAAAAAAAGTCGACCTAGCTAGAGGTAAATTACCTCTCTAGGACCTGACTCTAATTAGAACAAGACAGAGGGGCTAAAAAGAGGAATAATAATAAAAGAATGAGGAGGAGGAAAATAGAAAATTATAGAGGAAGTCAAAAAGAAAGATGAAAGAAAAGGAGGGAAGGAAGGAGGGAGAGAAGGGGAAAGAGAATAGAGAAGGGAGGAGTGGAAACGAATGGAAGAAAATAAATCTATCTGAGCACATGCTTTCAATCATAGAGTTTTGAGCTGACATCGGTGTTTTTTGTGAAAAAGGGTCAAGAACACACTAAAAATGTAACTTACATATGTATAACCCACAAACTGTCCAAGGTTTATAAATGTGAATCTATTGTAAAATGTTCTGGGAACACTATCCTTCCTCTGGTCTGGTGGGCCAGAGAACAAATCCATCTGTATAGTTTTTTTTTTTTTTAATGTATGTAATAGCTGGGGTACAGGCCAGAGGCACAGGAGGGTGAGAGGAGTCACCAGAGACAGAGTGGGGAGCAGAACAGGCAGACAGACCGAAAGCACTGCTGAGGGGAGCAGCGGGCAAGACAGGAGAGGTCTGCTGTGCCATGTGGGCATCTCCCTGGGCGGCTGGGAATCGAACCCGCGCTACAGAGGCTGTGGACAGCTTCACAGTGCTGCGCTCAACCTGCTGCGCCACCGGGGAGGCCCTCCATCTGTATAGTTTTGAAATCTCCCTGTAGGTAAACTAGCCCTTTCAACTTCCACTAACAGCCAGATAAAATTTAAATAATGAGTACCCAGTCTTTGCATCCCCATGGTGCATTCTTTTAGAAATTAGAGAGGTGATTAAACCCCCCGGCATTAGCTTTCTTCTGCACATGGCTACTACCAACATATCTTTAGGACAAAATAATTTAGGATCAGAAGTCTCTTCCCTCAAGAATAATTACATTTTTGATATCAGTGGTTCACTGATTGTATCTATGTAAGCTAATTGTGAATGTTGGAATAGTTCTCACAGAGTAAAATCTTTGAGACCATTTTCCAGGTTCAAATTCTCAATTTCATTATCTAATAAACTCTAACTTCCATTGAGACTTTTAGTCCAGTTAACATAAAGAAATTCAAACAATAAAAACAAATATAATATAAACATTGCTAAAGATACAAGCAAGCATTTCACAAAGTGGGGAAATAAATGGCCAATAAATAAACATATAAGAGATCATCAAGAGGGGCCTCCCTGGTGGCACAAGGGGTTAAGACACAGCACTGTGAAGATGTCTGCAGTCACTACCGCATGAGTTCGACCCCCGCCCAGGGAGGTGATCCATACACATGGTGCAGCAGACCTCTCCTGGTCTTCCTGCTGCTCCCCTCAGCAGTGTATTTCAGTCACTCTGTGTGTTCTGCTTCCCACTCTGTCTCTGGTGATTCCTTTCACCAATACTCCTCTGGCCTGCACCCCAGCTCTTGTATTCATAAATAAATAAATCTTTAAAAAAATCGTCTAACATATTAGTAATCGGGGAAATGCAAAGTAAAGCCACAATGAAATAGTTTTTAGCATATAAGAGGCATCCTCTCCAGCTGCCCTGTACTCCCCTGGGTCTCACTACACATTGTAAATATAACCCCTGCTAGTGCCTGGAAAGGTACAGGGTGGCTAAGATTCTATCCACTGTACACTGAAAATGAAAATCCGGAAAGTATCAAAACAGAAAATAAGACATTCTTGCAATAGTCTAAATTACGTCTTAAGATAAATGACAGTGAAGATTCAGTTGAAGATGTAAAGTTCTCCCTTGGATGAAGGCACCACCACACCCTCCTGCTAGCATGCCAGAGGGCAAGGCCATCTTGATATGCTCCATCCATATGCATAAATCTGCCTGAAGGTGAAGTCAGTCTTTTCACATTAGTCACCAAGGAGGCAGGTAAGGAAAATTTAACAATAGGTACCCAGCCTTTGCATCTCTGCAGTGCATTCTTTAGAAAGGAAAAAAATGAGGGCCTCCCTGTTGGCGCAGCGGTTTGAGTGCAGCATTGTGAAGCTGTCTATAGCCTCCACAGCGCGGATTCATTCCCAGCCAGCCAGAGAGATACCCACACGGCACGGCAGACCTCTCTTGTCTCTCCCGCTGCTCCCTTCAGCAGTGATTTTGGTCCGTCTGCCTGTTCTGCTCTCCGCTCTGTCTCTGGTGAATTCTCTCACACTCCGGTGCCTCTGGCCTATACCCCAGTTCTTGTATAAAATAAATAAATCTTAAAAAAAAAAAAGAAAGGAAAAAATGAAATCCTGTATGACCTTCCTCTAGTATTAGGTTATCTTTAGGTTTGGACAATTTTGAATTAGAAGCTCCTCCCTTGAAAGATAATTACATTCTTAATATCAGCAACTCACTGTTAAGACCTGTATAAACTAAGGTCATACTTGTACTTATTAAAATAGCTCTCACAGAGTAAAATCTGTCAGACTGCTTCCTTGGTTCAGATTCTCACTTTAATTATCTAGCAAACTCTTTATCTAACTATCAATGACACTTTATTTTATAACAGTAGTGTTTGAAGTGAATTAAAACTTTATTAGGTCCAGTGTAAAATAAATATCCCCATTCTTTTGACCACTGTGAAGGAGTATACTCACATTCAGCAGATGCCATGGTTCTGGATTTTACTGTCCTGATTAGGGAGGTGGAGGAGAGGGAGGGGGCAGTGCAGCTTACACAAGGCCTGCATTTGTTTTGTCAAGTCATACCTTCAGCATCTCATTTCACAGACTCGTAGAACTGAGCTTTAGAGAATGTATCCTCTGTAAAAGAATGTGAAGTACTTAAACAATGTAATTTCAATAAATTAACAAAAGCTGTTCTAAATTCCAACCTGTTCTTTTAGTTCTTTCTATCAAGAGATTAATTAAACAATGTGGGGACTATATTTAATTTATCCACTCAGATGATATTCCAAATCAGCTGTTGAGCTGCAATAGCACAGAATGAGAGTATATTTTTTAAAGATTTATTTTATTTACTTATGCATGCAAGAACTGGGGTACAGGCCAAAGGTACAGGGGGTGAGAGAATTCACTAGAGATACAGTGGGGAGCAGGACAGGCAAACTGACTGAAATATACTGCTGAGACAGGAGAGATCTGCTGCAGCATGTGGGTCACCTTCCTGGCTTTGGTGTCGATCTTGTGCTGCAGTGGCTGCTCATAGCTTCATAGTGCTGAGACTTAATCCCTTGTGCCACCAGGGAGGCCCCATTTTTAATTTTTTTAAATGCAAGCCTCTTAAGAAAAAAATCCTCCTTTACTCTCTGTCTTGCCAAAGCAGTGGTTCTCAAACAAAATGAGGCATCAGTTACCTGGAAGGCTTGTGTAAAGCACAGATCATAAAGTTTCTGAATCAGCAGAACTGGGGAGGAGCCTGAGAATGTGTGTTTGTAACAAGTTCCCAGGCAAAGCTGATGCTGCTGGTCTAGACTCTGGACAAGACTTTACAAAGTCCTTGCCCATATCTTCCTTAGTTTTGTACCAAGGTGGTCCCCAAGAAAAGGGAAAGTTCCAGGTTTCTTGCCCCACCCAACAGAGGGGGGAATCTAAAGAGAAGAGAAGAAACTGCAGAGGAGGCTGAGGAAAAAAGGAAGCAGGATGGAGAGCCAGAAGGAGACGTGGAGGAGGCATTTGGAGCAGAGAGACATGTGAAGAAACTGTGCTTGCTTTTTGGTCCTGAAACATGTGGATGAGAGACCCGTGGGGAGGATAACAAATTGCAGCTTTTATCTTGATTTTGACTTTGCTCTTCCCCCCCCAGATTTGTCTGGTGGTTTCTGATCCTTTTCTGTGGGTCCCCACTGGCAGATGCTTCAGACTTGTGGCAGGCTTTCGGGCCTTGCTCTGGGCCAATCCTGTTTGGGTGGACTTTTACCCACGAGGGGAGGGGTAACTGTGGGTGCTTAATTTAGAAACTATATTCTTTGTCTTTTCTGTATTGTTCACTAATTGTATTAAAGTTCCTTCCCATTAAAGTCTTACATGTTTTGTGTTGATGCGGCAGATGGCAGAATCTATTCAGAGCAGGTAGGTTTGTGGGGTCTGGGGTGCCCCTCTCCCTGGAAGGAAAAGAGCTAAATCTACCCTCCATTGGGTGGGGCAGGAAACCTGAAACTTCTCCATTTCCTGGGGACCACCCTGTTACAATTTCACCAGGACTTGGCCTGCTTAAGGCCCATTCTAGAATAATAAATTGCCTCTGCATCGAAATTACATTAGTTGCAAGGTGCTGTTCGGTTTAATAATTACTATGGATGCAAATGAATATATAAATAAAAGATCATGCTTTAACCTGCATTTAACTTTTGAGTTCTTGCAGCAATTAAGTTACTTTAAATTAACTTTCACAATGATTTTGCTAACTACAAAAATGAGTTATTTCCTTTAGGACTCCCTTATCACATTAACAGATTTTCACATTCCAATTGCAATGTCACTTTATATCTTACCACACTGATGCAAATAGTAAGCAATGGTGAACTATATGATAAAACTATGTATAATTTAATGCCAACCCTAGTAGCATAAAACTTTTGATTAAGTTAATGTGTGGGGAATTGAGATTATAAAAGGAATCAATACAGTGTGAGTTATCAGCCAGTTCCTACTGTGGGCAATTGAAGTTTGCAATGTAGAATATACATCTAGGAGCTACTCATCAGAAGAGCAAGGGATTTGAGGTATTTATGCACCAACTTCCTGGGTCATTGGTTGAGGACTATTTAGGGGACATTGGTTCCATAAAACCATACTACGTGGCTGGACGAGCAGACTTCAAGGTCAAGAGAACATTCTTATACAGTTGTAAATGGTTGGAATTCAGCTGCTAAACAGCTGGTGAGCAGGTTTGAGTGGACCATTCTGTATTGTAACCTATGTCAGAGTGATGGCTATGGCATTGGTTCCTAAATCATGTCTTACTCATAAGAATCTTCCCCAGGTGTTCCATGACTGAGTGACATTTTAGATTGAGACCACAAGGCTTTGGGGGATGGTACCTTCCTACATCCAAAACTCTTTAAGAATCTGCTCTAATTTTGACCTTAATCAGCTGAATTTCATATTGTGTAGAATCCTCCCCCTGCCGTCACCCCATATTTAGTGGAGGTTTCATCCATCACCTATGCTCTTTTTCACATGATATGTACCTGATCCAAATGTATATGGAAAATGAGTGGGAAGTCCATGTGGGTGCCGATCAAAGGCACACACATTCCATGTGGAAGAAGCAGCCTTAGATAGAACTAAGTCAAGAGTAGTTTCATGGTATCTGTCTAATATGACATACAACTAATCTCTTTCTGATGCCTCCTAGGCCCAAACTGCTTATGACTTAAGTATAGCTGTTCTTTGGCAGACAGTAAAAATGAAATTTCAAAGTCTAGCATATGTTTGCTCACTTGATGTAAGCAACAGGGAACTAAGTCTGAACTTTGGATAAAGTCTATTAATAATTTACAGATAACGGAATTGTCAGGATGTAGAAGGCAAGGCAGAGAAAAGAACCCCAAACTTGGGATTGTGATAACCATAGACAATGTTCACACGGCTAGTTTGTATCAATGATTATGAACAGCATGCTAAATCAGTGCTTCAGAAGTCTATTTATGACTACTATCGGTCTGGAGCAAATGATCAGGAAACACTGGCTGATAATATTGCAGCATTTTCCAGGTGAGACAATTTTTTTTTTTTAAGATCATGTTTTAAAATTACACAATGTTCTACGAAGTTAAGATCTGCAGTTTTAATGATGATAGTATGGGTTTGCTTGTATAATACATGTCTAGTACAGAGGGGGAAATTCTTGAGACTGTGATAGATAATGGGTTTTTCAATTGTTTTCAAATATGCGAAGCCCATGAATCTTGAAAAATTGATGGAAAAAATCAACCCTAAGTTTCCTTGCTTGGAAATAGATGAATGATTACTTTAATCATATATAAGAATAGTGATAATTTGATGACTCCGTTTTCTTCTTTCCTCTAAGTATGGCCGTGAAGGCCTATGTTGATGGGTAGGAAATAGTATTAAATGCAAGATAGCCATCTTATCTGGTTGAAACGGATTGGATTGTTGCCTCAAATGTTCCCATCTGGCTGGCTTTCCATTATCATTCATTTTGATTACTGTTGTCTAAACTTTCACTTAGATTTCAATTTGTCTATATAGCATTAATCTTTCAACTTTGCAGTTTCATCTGTCCTCCAAAGTGCTTCATCTCTCTTCCCAAATTAGTTTTCCATGGACTTCCATATTTTAAAACTCAAAATGGTGGATGTCATGGTTTATGTTTTCTGTTTGTAATAAAAACCAAACACAAAATAACTTTAAAGGAGTGTATTTCTCCCAGTAGTTAGAAAGATGGTTTATTTGCTGGTCTGGGGAGGAACATCCTCAATGATCTACACTCTTTCAGGCATATCTGTCTTACATCGTAGCTTTTAACAAAACCAGTGAATGTTGTGGGTATTCACAGATGGGTGAGAAATTAAAGGAAAAAGAAAGAAAATATCCAAATATCTGCTTTCCTTCTTGATTTTTAAAATTTTTTTAAAAAAATTTATTTATTTATGCACACAAGAGCTGGGGTATAGGCCAGAGATGCGGGGGGTGAGAGGACCCACCAGAGACAGAGTGGGCAATAGAACAGGCAGATTGACTGAAATACACTGCTGACAGGAGCAGCGGGCGAGACAGGAGAGGCTTGCCTCACCATGTGGGTTTCTCCCTGGCTGGCCAGGAATCGAACTCGTGCTACAGAGGCTATGGATTGCTTCATAGTGCAGTGCTTAACCCCTTGTACATCCTTCTTGATTTTTTTAGTTTAGAGCCAAGTCACTTTTCTGTGTGTATATTAATAGACATGAAATCATTCTAACCAAGGTGGGGGAGTGTAGGGGAACAGAGCTTAAAATTGTACATGATCTTTTCCAGTAATTTAATATGTTGGGTTCTTTCAAGGTGTTGTGTTCTTGAAAGATGCTTCTTCTTTGACCCATGTCAATTCAGTTCACCAGGGAATGTGGTTTGATTATTTGTAGTCTTCTGAAAACAGTGCTTGAACCCAAACAGGTAACTTTCACCAAAGAAATTTAAGATCCTTAACAGATTTAAGAAGTTGGTCTCTCTTAGCATACCTCAGGCCTCAATGCACAGGCGACCTCCATTTCCTTGCTATACAGACTTCCTCACCCTTTTACCCCCTTAATCCTTAATTATCTCACACTTATTAGGAGTCTCTGTGGACTAGACTCTATACAACATGTTGAGGAGAGAATGATGAGCCAGACAGAGAACATTTCCATTCCCAGGAACTTTTATTCCAGTGGGCACACATTGGCATCTGCCTTCCTAACACTGGTGGGTTGAGTTGATACAGAACCTAAAAAATGGGCCCAATGAGGGAGCAAAGGGGTATAGCAAGGTAGAAGGGCCCCCTCTGCAACCTTAGAAATTTTAGAAATTTTGTGAAACATAGAAGGCTGTGGTGACGTCGAAGCTGTGACCTGGAAAAGTATCTCAGGACTTGTGAATTGCAAGCACACCAATGCATGTTCTGGGTAACTTAGGATCAGGACGCAGACAAAGAGAATGAATTTGCTCAGCTACCTTTTACACAAACCTTTGTCATTCTTTTGTTCAGTTTCCAAGGGGAAAAAGGTACACTAATTAACTTTCTCTGGAGGATGTTACTTTATTGTCAAGCACTTGACTTTTATTGTAACAAATTATTAGGGGCCATTGCCTATTCAACATCTCAATTCCTTTTTTGTTGTATAAGTTGTAGAGTGATCCCTCATTCCTCACTCTGTATCATCAAGCTGATCACATTGAATTTAGAACAGATTTTCTGCCAGGGTTTGGTGACTTTGATTTGAGGGGGCTGGATGATGGAAATCAATCTGAAATCTCTCATTCTGATCCAAAACAATACTGCAAAACAACCGAACCTCAAAATAACCAGTTGTGACACAAACACAGGATTTTAAAAGACATTTAAGAAACTTATACACCTCCCCTCCCCCCACACAAGTACAACAAAGGTCATTCACAGCGACAACTCATATCTTGACACTCAGCTCTGAACACATTTTAGAGTTCTGGAGACATGGGTCATTTTTGTGACTGAGCAATTGTTTAGAGACATTTCTGCATAAGACTTTGGACTGTAATATTGTTGTCCCCCCAAATAAGTACATAAACAAACAAGTAAATAAAGCCAAATAGCTGGAACCAACCAGAAGAACATAGTTGTCAATTGTAAATAAGTCCCGAACAGAGCAAATATCAGTGGGCTATGTTTTGCATGGGCCAATCTGATTGGATTTAATTTTAAAAAGAATAGTTCTTTGTCACTCTTACACATTAACTCAGTGTATCCTTCTTATCTATGGTCTGCACACATACTGTGGCCTCTTGTGAAATTGTCATTGTTGGAAAATAATTGGCTTTTCAGTAGTCCTGGTGATAATATAAGGAAGTTCTCTTTCCTGTTATATCATTATTGACACTGAAGAGTATGTAGTTTTCTCTGAAATAACAGATGGTAGAAACAATATTAATCTCTTGTGTTAATTTTAAGGAGCAGCAAAAATCATCAGTGGCGTTTTCGGTATTCTTTCCATAGACAGGACCGGAATCATTCAGTTAGGCAAGTATGTTGTGTTTTTGCTCTTGTATTATGAAAAGCAGATAATTGTCTCTTGTGTTTGGAGATTCACATGGAAAGAAGTTTTACATCCTGGCTTTATACCTTCTTCCTCCTCTTCCCCCCCAACTCCTTCCTTTCTTCTCTCCCCTCACCTCTCTCCTTTCTTTCTCTTCTCAAAGTGTGGCTTCTTTATCCAGACAAGTATTTTGTTGTTGTTGTTGCTTAAAAAAATTGTTTTCATTTTAATGATCTGAGTTAGTAACAAACAAATATACAAAATTGTCTTTCACATTTCCATACATCGTATTATGGACCACTTAAAACTCTGGACTACAAATGCAGGTTTCTTTGTAGCCTTCATTTCAATTATTGTCACTTATTAATAAAGGTGATTTGCAAAAACATGCATTTGTGAACATAGATGCCAAAAGTTGTACATGTAAGTTAATGCACAACCAATAATGTACATTGTTCATTTGTGCAGTTATATGCCAAGAGTAACTGACATAGAAGCAGTATCCAGACAAGTATTGGCAAACACACACACACACACACACACACACTCACACACCGCACATGCACATACACATAATTATTTTAGTAGGTTTAGAGCCTTCTGCTATCTATCTACACATCAAAGCATTCAAAAATGATTTGACTATTTAAATACATTTATCATGTTGTGTTTTCTTCAGAGTAAATTCCTGCTCTCCTAATTTCTTTACCAGGGTGTTTGGGAGAATGATAGAAACCTAGTCAAATATTTTACAAGTTTCATAATATTTAAAATGAAAGGTAAAGGGCCTCCCCTGGTGGCGCAGTGGTTGAGCGCTGGGCTGCGAGGCTGCCCACAGCCTCTGCAGTGCCGGTTCGTTCCCCGGCTGCCGGCGAGGGTCCCACAAAAATAAATAAATAAATAAATAAATAAAATAAAATGAAAGGTAAAAATTAAGATTATAAAATTTATATGTTTAATATCCATATATTTTATGTGATATAAATGCTTAGAGTAAAAAATTAATGTGGAGATATTGAGAAGCAATCTGATTATCTTGCAGACTCATAAAACATTAATTCATTGTGTTCACCTGGCAGGATTCAATAAACACCCCAGGGCTTGAAAGCTGGATGATGAGTGTCTTCCTTGAACAGAGTGCTCCCTCTTGGGGCATCTGAATATCACTTGATTTTTTTATAAATTATATTTGAGAACCTTTTTGGATATGAAGTATCAATAGAAATCTCTGCTAATGGATCCCTACCTTTACCTTTTCTCAATATTCACGCAGTTTATTTTCCATTCTTTGAAAAAAGTTTGTTTTTCTATTGGTTCAATTGTTTAGTCAATCTTTTTTTTTAAAGATTTATTTATGCATTCAAGAGCTGGGGTACAGGCTTAAGATGCAGGGGGTGAGAGGATTCACCAGAGACAGAGTGGGGAGCAGAACAGGCAGATATACTGAAATACACTGCTGAGGGGAGCAGTGGGTAAGTCAGGAGCAGTGGGTAAGTCTGCTGCACCATGTGTGTCTCCTCCCTGGCCGGGGATCGAACTTGTGCTCCAGTGACTGAGGATAGCTTCATAGGTTGTGTCTTAACTCCTTGCGTCACCAGGGAGGCCCTGTTTTATCAATCTTCATATCCTTTTTCCAAGATTGTAGTTGGCCACTATTTTATGTAAGATTGTGGGAAAATCTCTTAAATAGGGGGAAAGGTTTGATGGGACTTGGAAATCAGAATTATATGAACAAAGTTTACTGTAATTGTTCTTAGAAAATATCAAAATGTGGAGTACTTTTGAGAAAACACACAATTCCTACTCCATTGATTTTGTCTGGCTTACCTATGAATTGCATTTTGTGTACTGGGTGATAAGTCTCTGTAATGCCATCCTCAGAACAAATAATACTGGGTATGGAGAAATAAGAGCAGTTACTAACGTGACTGCACCACCATGTGGACAAACACAGAACTACTGCCTGGAGATAGAAGGAATGCACCTTGCCTTATAGTAAAAGAGAATGGGACATTTAAAAATGTCCCTTATGCCTCATAAACACACACACACACACACACACACACACACAGAGCTGATTCCTCGCAGCTCTGTGTGTGCTTTTCATAAAAGCTTTCATTGTTTCCTCAGCTCTGAGTAAATAGTAATGCCTTCCAAGGCCAGCATACCAACAGCTGCTATTAAAATCTTTTTCTCTCATTCTAATAGTACACTTAGAGATGATTGGTAATAAAAACTCTCCCCCTTCAAAATGGAGATGAAAGAATCATGCTGTGAGGGTCAGTGGAGAAGCAAAGACTTCCAGCAGCGGAACATGTGGTGTGACATAAAATAATGACAATTATGATGTTCAAAGGAATTGAAGAGAAATCACACAGTAAAATTTCTTTATTATGCTTTTCAGAGGCTGGATGTTTTTACTTTATTATGCAAGGAAGGTTTAGATTACAGACCTGTAGCTATTTCACAGAGCGACACCAAGGCACTTTTTTCCTCTACAGGAAGTGGGCTTCACTTAAGACTGTGAAGTTTTGATTTACTTTGGTTCCTTCACACTTTGCTATTTTGACTAAAAATCTTCATCTCCTGGAAGCAGAAGTTAAATCAAGGTGTTGAACGCTGGGCGCTGCCTAAGTATGTGTGTGTCTACACATAAGTTTATTGTCTCGGTGCTCATTAGAAATAGGACTGTTTATTTTCTTCAGGTGTAATCACTAACTAATGAAGATAAAAATAATCTTGAGCATAGAGAAGATATAAAATTTGCTAAATTTGCTAAGAAAAAAAGGGGACTAGTTATCCTCAGATTTTACTAATGAAGTTTTGGTTCTTGGTTTTATTGATAGTTTTCATCCCAAAACAGACAACTTACAGAAAAAGTCATTAAAACTAATGTCCAGGAGCCAAAAAAAAAAACTATTATTTAAAAAAAATTATGTTATAATTAGCCAGCTGGACTCAGTTTATATGATGCCAATTTTGTTGGCAACAGTCAAAGCATCCTAGTCAGAAGCCAGTGGATCAAATGCCTTCTTCTCTCAATCAGGTCTGATCAGAGGGCTGACCTTGGCCACATTAACATTGTAAGCTTCTTCAGTTTGATCCAGTGCTTGTTGTCTTGATATCCACAATGAAAACATGTGTGTAGTTTTCAATCTTCTCCATGACAGATTCAGTAGTCAGGGGAACTTGATGATGGCATAGCGGTTAAGTTCGTTTCTCCTGGGAATGCTCTTCTGAAGGTATTTGGGTTGCCTTGGTAGCTGCAGTGTCTTGGGCCTCTGGAAAGCCCAAGGTGGGCCTGTGCATCTTCTTTTACTTGTGGCTATGGACACCATGCAACACTGCTTTCTTGGCCTTCAAAACTTTTGCTTTGACTTGGGTTTTGGGTGGAACCAGGACTTCCTTTTTTTAAAGATTTATTTATTTATGCATACAAGAGCTGGGGTGTAGACCAGAGATGCTGGGGGGTGAGAGGATTCACCAGAAACAGAGTGAGGAGCTGAATAGGTGGATGTACTGAAATACACTGCTGAGGGGAACAGTGGGCAAGTCAGAAGAGGTCTGCTACACCATGTGGGTCACTTCCCAGGCAGGCTAATGTATCAAACTCGGGCTGCAGAGGCTGACGATAGCTTGATAGCTCTGTCTTTAATCTCTGTGCCACTAGGGAGGCCCCCTGGGACTTTCTTTTTTACTTTCAGTGCATGTTCATGAAAGGGGTCATAAATTATTTTTGCCAAAAACTCCAGTTGTTGTCAAATAACAATTTTGAGGAAAATGTTCCAAATAAAAATTATTTTTTCTTATCATTATACTTAAGTGGATATTTTGAAGGATGTTGAAGAAACCAAATTATAATTTAAAAAGTAACTGCCTAATGCTATTGTCTTCTATCAATAAAAAAAGGCAAGGTAGACATAGAATATCTTATTAAACTATAATCTAACTTTCATATCTTTTTATACCGCCTTCAAAATGAATTGAGCACATTGAAGTGAAAGCTACATTCACACCAAAACATTTTCAGCAAATGTTTATAGTGGCTTTATTTTATAATTGCCGCAAACTGGAAACCTTTCAAATATCTCTTATCTGGGTAGTGGATAAACAAGCTGCGTTACCTCCATGCAAAGGAATATATTTTTCATCCAAAATGATCACAACTTTAATGTCAGTAAATCTTGGATTATGCTAAGTAGAAGAAGCCAGACTCAAAAGATTATATACTGTTTGATTTCACTTATATGATATTGTTGCAAAGTAAAGTGATAAGGATAGAAAATATCAGCAGTTGGTAGGGGATAGGTGAGGGAGACTTTCACTGCAAAAGGATGTGAGGACATTTTTCAGGGTGGTTGAACTGTTCCAGCTCTTGTCTTCTCAGTTTCATGACTGTGTGCATTTGCCAAACCTCACATAACTGTACATTCAAATGAGTGAATTCTACTTTATGTTAACAATACTTTGGCTTGAATGGGGCCTCCCTGGTGGCGCAGCAGGTTGAACGCAGCGCTGTGAAGCTGTCTGTAACCTGTGCAGTGCGGGTTCGATTCCTGGCTGGCCAGGGAGATACCCAAATGGTGCAGCAGACCTCTTCTGTCTTGCCCGCTGCTCCCCTCAGCAGTGTATTTCAGTAGATCTGCCTGTTCTGTTCCCCATTCTGTCTCTGGTGAATCCTCTTACCCTCCCGTGCCTCTGGCCTGTACCCCAGCTATTGTATAAATAAAAAATAAATCTTAAAAAAAATACTTTGGCTTGAAGAATTTATTATCTTTTATTTTTAAAAAATAATTTATTTATACTTATTTTATATCATTGTTCATTTTTTTTTATACCTAATGCATAGGCCTTATTTTGTCAATGGCGTGTTCTTAAATTTATTTTTTTATTATTTTTTTTTTTATAGAGGCATGTTTTATTTATTTATTTGTTTGTTTGTTTTGTTTATACAAGCACTGGGTACAGTCAGAAGCGCGGGAGGGTGAGAGAATTCACCAGAGCCAGAGCAGGGAACAGAACAGGCAGACTGATGGAGAAATACACTGCTGAGGGGAGCAGCGGGCGGCAGGAGAGGTCTGCGCGCCATGTGGGACCCTCCTCCGGTGGCCGGGGAGCAGCTGGGGATCGAACCGGCGCTGCAGAGGCCGCGGGCAGCTTCGCAACCCAGCGCTCAACCGCTGCGCCACCGGGGAGGCCCTCATTATTCATTTTTGTACAATGTTTGCTTTCTCCTCTCAGGAATAGTCCCCATAGAATGTCCACCACAATTCACCCGTGCACCATCACCACAGTCCCTTGTGCTCTTCCTTCTCCTGTTTTGATCCCTCTCTCTCCTTCTCCCCCAACAGAATGTCTCTGATTTATATTTGCCTGCCATTTTTTTATGATTTACCTCCAATTCCTTATTATATTCCTCCTATAAGTGAAAACATCCAATAATTTTCTTTCTCCTTCTGACTTATTTCACTGAGCATAATCCCTTCTAGTTCCATCCATGTTGCTGCAAATGGCATGAGTTTATCTTTTTTGATTGCTAAATAGTATTATATTGTATATATACCACACCTTTTTTTTTTTAAAGATTTATTTATTTATGCATACAAGAGCTGGGGTACAGACCAGAGATATGGGGGGGTGGGGAGAGGATTCACCAAAGACAGAGTGGGAAACAGAATGGGCAGACTGACTGAAACACACTGCTGAGGGGAGCAGCGGGCGAGACAGGAGAGGTCTGCTTCACTATGTGGGTTTCTCTCTGGCCAGCTGGAGATCGAACTTGTGCTGCAGAGGCTGTGGATTGCTTCGTAGTGCGGTGCTTAACCCCTTGCGCCCCCAGGGAGTCCCCATACAACATCTCTTGATCCAGTCATCTATTTTTGGTATTTAAGTTGTTTCCATGTCTTACTTATTATTGTTAACTTTTCAGTTTAACAAACTTTACAGCTACCTCATTCCTTTATCTTTGTAAAGTAATTTGCTTTATGGGAAACTTATGAGAATGTATTCTCTTTTTAACTTATTGCAATGTCAAAACTTTGATGATATTTGTAAAGTTCTAAAACTTTTATTTTTTAAAATTTCAGATGGAAACTGTACCCTCGGATACTCCAGAATGTTGCTGAAATAGACCTGTCAACTTCTGTTTTAGGGCAGAGGGTCAGCATGCCAATATGTGTGGGGGCCACTGCCATGCAGTGTATGGCCCATGTAGATGGAGAGCTGGCAACTGTGCGAGGTAGGAGGCTCCTTTAAAGTACTTTCCTGGATATTTTTTACACTCACAAAAATTAAGATAATTGACTCAGCTATCCAAATGCCTGTCTTTGCAAGTCCTGCTCCTTTGTTTGCTAGCTGTGTGCTTTTGGACAAGTTGCTTTGGTTTCATTTGCTGTAAAATGGGGGTAAAAATGATACCAACCTCATTAGATTACCATGAAGAGAAAAATTATTCCACACACAAAAAGAAAAACAGGGCCTGGAACAGAGTACTGGCTCAGCTGCTTTTAATTATTTATTTTATTTTTATTCATTTATTTATTTTATTTATACAAGAACTGGGGTACAGGCCAGATGCACGGGAGGGTGAGAGGATTCACCAGAGACAGAGTGGGGAATAGAACAGGCAGACTGACAAAATACACTGCTGAGGGGAGCAGCGGGCGAGACAGGAGAGGTCTGCTTGCCATGTGGGTTGCTCCGAGGCCAGCGGGGTTCGAACCGGCACTGCAGAGGCTGTGGACAGCCTCACAGCACTCTGCCCAACCGCCTGCACCACCAAGCAGGCCCTGGCTCAACTGCTTTTATATTATGATTATTAACAGCAACACCTCAGAAAATGGATTTCTGAGAAACTGACTCAAGCGCATACAGCTAGCTGGTGATAGAGATGAGGGTCAACGTCTTGGCTTCCTTATCCAAAGGCTTCTTGCTTCTCCAACCCACAGGACCTCTCAGTGAAAGAGCAAATGCAATGACCTGGTTGGTTAAGTTTTCTGCCATTTTTTTATGACTGTGATTCTTTTTCATGGATGAATTATGTTCCCAATGGAGCATTTCCAAATGCCTTAGGAGGGAGTAATGAGAAAATGGGGCAAAGAGATTTTTTTATTAGGGTTAATTTGTTAGCATTTGAAGGGTGTGCATATGATAAATCGCCCCATATTTTGATCCAGAAATGCATTTATAAAGTTTGGTAATGAATTCTATCAGATATCTTTTGATGCTAAGCAGGGCAGAAATGCCAGGCCCGAAGAGAGGATCAAAATACTATGTTAGAGCATTTTAGTGGAAAGAATTAAGGATCTTGTGGGTTCATATCCAGTCTTGAAATGTTTTCCCTAGAATTTTGCCAGGGATATTAGCATGTCACAGTGAGGTTTTGCTAGACAGACTTAGGTTGGAGTCTGGAGCTTCTTTAATTTTAGGACTGTGAACATATAAGTGGCCTTGGGTTCCCAGTCATGAATCTATGGTAATCCCAAAATGTGGACAGGGAGAAGAAAAAAGGGACAATACTAAATGGCATCTGTCTATTTAAAATTAGGGTAAGAGAGACCTTCCCAGCATAAACAACAACCTCTAAGCCAAAGCAAATAGGCCAACACAAAACTCTAAAATGTCCATGCTCTCAAATTTCTATAAAAACTGAAAATAAATGGAAAGACTGAAAAATTGAAATAGTATGAAACTGCAAAGTTAATGCCCTTTCTGTGTGAAGAGCCCTTATATTTGAACAGTGGAATAGCATATAACCCCAATGGTTGATAAGACACAAATAGGAAATTCATAAATGGAGACATAAAAATGACCAATAAATATGTGTAACATATTCATTTTCACTCAAGAGTGAGATACTTGATATTCAGTGGGATCAGGTAGAACAGTCAGAATGAAGAGGGTGTGGGGACATGGAGGACACAGAGGAATTGGCAATGAAAGGTTAAACACACTGCCCTTGAGAATCTAAGGTCTTAGATGAGGTTCCTGTTGGGCAGTGACACCACAGTTTATATTCCAAATTCACAGTGGAACTCTACCTGAAGTGTGTCGGAGTCATTAAGATTTTTTTCTCTATTACTATCTATGAGTTGATGGTCTACCTTGTGTTTAGATGAGTCTTGAAAGCTGGTGTGATCACCTCATAACAAGGATATTGCCTGGTTTGTATTTTTTGGTTATAGAATGGAAGGAAGTAATGTGTGCCTGGAGCAGATAATGTTGGTGTCCAGGGTACATCCACTTGTTTCTTATTATTTGTATTAGAACTTGTAGCTTTTGCCTGGCATTTCCTTTGCAGGTAGAGAAAATGGGTGAGTAGTTTAGGAGTGGGTGACAAAACTCTGTGGTAAAGACTGTAGCAAACCTGAAATTGCAGTTTCCATGGAAAGGGAGCAATCACATATTAGTACTAGTTCATGTTGCCTGGAGGGAGGAGGAATTGGTGTTGCGACATCTTCAAAAATTTTAAAAAATGCTAGAAACCTTGATTTCATATGCACTTTCCTGGTTTTTAAATGTTGTCAAATAAATCAAAATTCTCTAAAATGCTGTTTGGAGCAACAGTGTTTGGGCCAAAGGAAATACTTTTGTGGGCTACAACTGTCCCCTGGGCTGTCCGGCTGGGACATCTGATTTATGTGGAAGTTCACCACCAACTATTTCACTTCTGTGGCAGGTCATTTTCACTCTCTAGCATTACCTTTTCTCACTGAGAAAGTGAGCTGCTGAAGCAAGACCAGTGGTTTACTTACTGCGACCTCAGGAGGCTGAAGGATCTCAGGAAGTTGGGTGTATCACTGAGCATACAGCAAGTTATGTTGCACCTGACCTTCAAAAGATCAGTTTTTAAGAGTTCTGCTGCTAGGACAAAAACAAAGAAAAAACTTCCATAATGAGTAAACTCCAAAAGAAAAGAAAGAAAATTTCCAACAGGAGTAGATACTCTTTTCAGTATATAAATTGTTTTGCCCCCATTTAAAGTTTTATCAAACACAAAAAGAGAGACCAGGGTGGAGACCTGGCCTCCTTATATTTCTGAAATCCCACCTCTTCTCTCTACCTTCTGCTTTTTGTATCAGCTCTGCAGAACTTAGATGGTAGAATGAGTGAGCATTTACTTTTCATTTCTCATAGCTGCATTCTTGGGGTAGAGGGCAGTAAACAGATATGTATTTCTCTCATGATCTTGGTGAAAATACACATAATGTTTAATAAATTCTATATAAGTTTAAGAGTGATTCTCCAAAGTCTTGTGAAAAATGATGAAAGCCAGCTTTCATTTAGCAATTAGTGTGTTCAGGCAATTTAAATTTATTAACTCATTCATCTCTTACCATCATCTCAGATTGTGTGAGTACAAAGCTCTCAGGATCTTTCTCCAGCTCCTGTGGATATGAAAATTGAGGCTTGGAGAAGTTACATACCTTATTCAAGATTATTAATCACTTTTGCAGTTCTGTCTATGGTGTCCTAGCCAGTTACTGGTATTTCCCAATGCCATTTACTGCAGCAAAAACTCCAGGCAATCTCCATGCTATTATCCTGGAATATTAACTGCAAACATTCTATGTTTTTATAAGTTCATCCCTTTAACTTTGAAAGGATGAAACAAGCCACAAAATATGAACCTCATTAGCAAATATGGGTAGTACATAAAATTCAGGAGCAAAAATAAAGGGACTTGGATTGTAAACAAGCAAATATTAAAACTTCTAAAACCATTTTCAAATGGAAGGAAAACAACTGAAAAATGCTGAGGGAGAGAAGTCTTCCATACATTGTTTTCTGAATAAAAGATATTTTGTGGTCCTCCCCCGGTGGTGCAGCGGGGTGAGCGCCGTGTTGTGAAGCTGTCCGCAGCCTCTGCAGCACTGGTATGATTCCCGGCTGGCCAGGGAGAAACCCACATGGCGCGGCAGACCTCTCCTGTCTCACCCACTGCTCCCCTCAGCAGTGTTTTAGGTCCTCTGCCTGTTCTGCTCCCTGCTCTGTCTCTGGTGAATCCGCTAAACCTCCCACGTCTCAGACCTGTACCCCAGTTCTTGTATAAATAAATCAATCTTAAAAAAATTATAAAAATGATATTTTGCAGTAGATGCTTTAGTCAACGTTACAATAATTGAAATTGTGAAAATATGTAAGCAGTTTTGTAAATCACTACTTGTAACAACATTTGAAACTATAGTATTTTTTATTTTTTAAGTGTAATCCTTCATATGAGCCTCACCAAATTAATAGCAATTTCTACAAATATTTAACATATTGAAGGAAATAGCAATAATAAACATAAGTGCTAGCAGCATCTAAGAGGTAGTATCATTAGGTTAAATTCCATCTTGCAGGGTAAGTCAAGTATCCCTGCTTCCTGTACAGCTTTTAGGATTTATCATGGAAATCACCCTGGCTTTATACACAGTGGCTATAATAAAATTTTATTTCATTCTCCATTGATCAGCTTTTTTTTTTTTTAAAGATTTGTTTTTTTTAAGATTTATTTTTTTTAAATAATAAATTTTATTTTTATATTCCCCATACAATTGCAACCCCCCCATTCTGATCCCAATCCTTCCCCTCCCGCCCCCCACCCCCCCAAAAAGTGTCTCTGTTTCATAGTTTTTTGTTGATTCTGATTTTCACTTTCTTATAGTTATTCATTTTCCTGGTCCCTTATTTAAGTTTCTAGATTCCTGCTATGAGTGAGACCATCCGGTATTTTTCTTTTTCTTTTTGGCTTATTTCGCTGAGCATGATCCCTTCCAGCGCCATCCATGTTGCTGCAAATTGCATGTGTTTATCTTTTTTGAATGCTACAAGAACTAGGGTACAGACCAGAAGAATGGGAGGGTGAGAGGATTCACCAGAGGCAGAGCGGGGAACAGAACAGACTGACTGAAATACACTGCTGAGTGAAGCAGTGGGTGAGACAGGAGAGGTCTGTTGCGCCATGTGGTTTGTGCCCTGGCTGGCTGGCGATCGAACTTGTGCTGCAGTGGCTGTGGAGAGCTTCGTAGGTTGCATCTTAACCCCTTGCACCACCAGGGAAGCCCTCCATTGATCAGCTTTTTTGCTCCATTTTAACATAAGATATTGAAAAGAAAGAGATAAAAGACACATTCATTTATCCTTTGCTTTTGACTTGTTATGTGGAGAAGTGCCACATGAGGGAGTGCTGGGACCTCGAATAAGGAAAGCTTTAAGCCCCACCTAATACGTTCCAGGAATGCTCAGCATATTAGCAAATTCTTATTAAGCTGTCAAAAAATAGATTTTAAAAAGAAATTCCTGCCCCTGAATGCAATTAGAGACTACCACACAGGATTTGATGGGCCATAAAACCATTAAATCTAAACTTTTTTTTTTTTTTTTTTTAGTCTAAAAGACCAGAACATTCCACTGTGAAGTTTTGGGACTCCACTATGATTTGGCCACCTATTAAGGTGCAGGTGAAACAGATTGCAGAGTAACACAAAGAGCCATACAGACCCCAAAGAACTGAATTAGGGTGTAGGTGAGAGCTTTAGCTGTTGAATTTTCTGGATTTTCCAAGATGAAGTGATCAACCTTAACATTGAGTGAGAGACCATTCAACAAGAAAAATTGTCATTTCCTTTACTCCAAACTCAAACAATGTATTTTTGAAAGCTTTATTGATTTATGTAGGTATGTGTTGTACCAGGTGACTGAGTAGATATACATTTCAGCATTCCTATGAGGAAAAATATCTCCATTATTCTCAATTTTACTTAAATCTAGAAAAAGCACCAGATTTTCTTTAATTGAATCTTTTGCTTTTTCTGAAGTGGATACCTTTTATGTGCCAGGTGTTTGGACTTTACACCTCTATCATTAATCCTCATCCTCACAAAAGACCTGAGAGGTAATTGTTATTTATCATTTTCCTCATTTGACAGTTGCAGAGAAGGGAGCCCTTGACCAAGGTCTAGAGCTTGTCAATGGCTAAGATTACATCTAGATCTGTTTCACTGAGAGTTTGACCCAGTTATTTGTCTTTATCCATTTTTACTAAGAAAAAATAAAAATAGGGGGACATAAAGGAGAAAAGACACTTCATTAAAACTTTGTCCAAATAATACCAGTTAAATATTTGGAAGGGAATACCTGTTTGCCTCATTATATTGGTTAAAAAAAATTCACACCTTTTCTCACTTTATTTTCAACTGTTTCAGCTCCGTTTTATTTGATTGCTGGAAAGAGGGTCCAAAACGCTTTCCAGCAACCAAAAGGCAGTGGCAATATACACTCTCTCTGCATTTATACTCATGCACATCCATAAATATAAACACACACATGTACATATATCTTGAAAGATTGTGGACCTCCTTTATAACATATATAATGTATATTTCATCTCTGAAATATTTTCATAAAAGTGGTCAATTCAGTACTGAAATCTCTTGGCAATAAGACAAGCTTCATTCATCCAAAACAGCTATTAAAATATTAGACTACAACTGTATGAAAGCCCAACATCTAATAGTATGATTTTTTAGGAATTTGCACCAGAATTTAAGCTATTGGGCAGTTTAGGGGGAAGTCTGAAATTGCTTATTTTGAATTATTAGAGTGCCTGATGACATAGACGTGTGGCAGTGAGAAGGCAGAGTCTCTTGTGTTTGTCCTGACACTGAGATAGTTAAATTGATGGACATGGAAGTGGTTGCATGCACACTTGCTGTTCCTCAAAGCCGTTCTCACTGTGGTGTGGTCTCCATGCAATCTGCCAGTTATGTCATGCCCTGACAACTCAATAAAATGATCAAATAATAACCTGGGAATAATTACAGTAAAGCTAATATTTTAGTCTGTTGCAGTTTTGCCCCAGAGATTAATTGGAAGCAGGGAAGAAAGGGCTAGAATGTCACTTAGATTATTTGTTCCTCATAGATATTTCCATACAATGAGAGAGTTCTCAGGGCGTAGTGACAGTGTGATTGCTCAAAATGATACTGCTCCAGATTCAGACAATGGGCCATCATGAAAGCATGGGAAAGATTAAGCCTGGTTTCCTGGCTTTTCTTAGCTGTGTTTGAATTGGTTAAGTTTCCTAAATCATAAATTAAGATTTGTTTGAACATTTCCAAGTATTTCAAGTATAATCGTAGTAGGAATTTTGTTCTTCTCTTAGACTATGAACTTCAGAACATTATTTTTTTCTGAGTAATCTCTATAATAATTTTAGGTGTTCTTACAATAGTGTTAATTGTGTGTTTTAAAAGCCAGAATGAAGATAGTTCCCAAGCGAAGAAAGGCTGACACACTCTATGGATATTGGGGTGAACATTCATGCAAACTCTTCAGTATGTTAGGCCCCGAGTTTACAACCACACAACTGCTTGCTAGCTTGTCATAGAATTTTTTTCCTGTTACATAATGACTTCCTGTGCAGATGACAAAATGCCTTTTCTCAACAAAATTTTCAACACAGCTGTTTTGGTGACTAAGTTTTGCAGGAGCTTTTTAATCAAGTGCACCTAAAAAAAAACCTTTAGGCTCTTTGAACATATAATCCCTTTTCCTTTAAAGATGTGATTTTGTAAATTTACCATTCCCATAAAGAAGAGCTATTTTCAAAGAAACCATTTGGACCCAAAGTCACACATTACTTAATTGTTCTGCTCTAATCTGGATGTATGATTCACTCCATATGAATGAATGAATGTTCCAAACATTAGACATTTACTCTCATTTGTAACTAAATGTTTTGTGTTTTCCTCTGATATCACTGTGATAGTGACTGGATGAATACCATTCTCAAATGTATCATAATTCCCTTCCTTGTCAAGCTAAGCATGATGAACTTCCGTTATACTTGTTGATTTGGCATCTTATTTATATGCGTAAGATGATTTGACCTGATATTAAATATTTGGAAAGTATAACTGATAAATTATTCCTCCCTGGATTTGAATAATCTCTTTTTTCTCATCTTCCATTTTTTAAATCTTGTCATTTATTTTTGCTTCTAATCTGAAGTCTAGGAAGTTGGCAGATGCTAGATAAACATGTTTATAAAATAAGTCTGATGATTGTTAAGTCATCCATCAGAGGCTGTTTCTATAATGCAATTGAGTTCCTTGATTTTAAAAGTATTAAGAGATGAAGGTATAAGGAAATGTGGCAAAGTGTATCTGTGCCCCTCTCCAGAAATAGTCATCAGTAGGTTGTGGCTAGCAATTGACAAGCCATGCACCAACTATTACCCACCGTCCCATTTTGTATATGCTCCTATATTCACTCAGACCATCAGATATATCCAGTTAATTTGGTTGAATCCTTATAAAAGAAAATACTTATCTTATTTTTCTCAATGTCTCAATGTGTAGTCCACCAAACAAAAGCTTTAGCATCACTCAGGAGCCTGTTATGTTACAGGGCAACCCCAGTGTGAAATGGGTTGGCCTGACTGTGGGTTCTCACCTGTGTGCTTTAAAAGGGAATTATAATGAGAACCAAATGCAGGCACACACACAAATAATTAATAAAGGGTTTATTTACAAAAAGGGGAAAATGAAATGAATAACTCTGGGAGAGAGAGAAAGAGAAATTGGTGAATGTGCCCTACCCATTTTGCTGAAAAGCCAGCGAAAAACAAAGGACCCCCAAGGCCCACATGTCTGGTTATACACCAAACCTGGCTGCTTAACTCCACCCTCAGTTCCCAGCAATCCTCCCTTTGGTGGTGATGACATTATGGAATTTGTAGTCTTTGGTGTTTTTGGATCTCTTTGGTCTGGTGTGGGGGTGGGTGGGGTCTATAAAACCTATTTGTAGTTTGTTCAGGACATCTTTCCCCCCCAACAGAGACCTATTGACTCAGAATTTGAATTTTATCAATGTTCCCATGTGATTTATATGCACATCAAAACCTGAGAAGTCCTGGATAGAGCCTACAATAAATGTTCTGGGTACTTTAAGACCAAAGGCATAGTTTAAATTCTCAAGGATAAAAGTGTTAGATATAGCATCATTATCATTCCCATCTAAAGACCCTCTAAGGTATTCTCAGAGTCTGCTGATTTGGGACAACTATCTGAATTGATCAGCAATTTAGATGCAGACTCTAGATGAATAAATGAGAGAGGTGTGTACAATGTGGTTTTCAAACAAATAATGGGACTGGCAGGTTTAGCGTATAGTCCCCCCAAATTTAAATCCACAGTGGGTTTCTTGTCTCCTCTCCTCCACATGCCAATTGCCTGGATCAGAAATAAATTGTTTTATTGAAGCTTGATGTAAAGCAAAACTTTGCCAAAATTTAGATGTATACTTGTTTCTCTTAGCCATAGGGAAGATTCCACCAGTTCATGCTGTTTTGCAGCTATTTACCTGATATAGCCAATTTCAATCACTGTACCTTGGAGAGGAAGACTTCTATAAAGCTCAGAGGTCATTGTAGTCATATCTATTATGAGTTAATATAAACGTCAGTAGTAATTACAACTTTCATGGTGTAGAAAGGTTAGTTAACTCTCTATTGAATGGTGGTTTTGGGAAACAAAACTGTTCTTGATTTTATGCCAGATTATTATAGACCTTTGCAGCATTTCCCCACCCTGGGGTATGTAATTTAACTCTAATAAGAAACTTTAGTATGGTTGGGATTGAAGATAACTTTTATTCTATTCAACAGAATTCACTAACATTTTCCGTTAGCCTGGAGCCCACTTCAGGGTAATGGGTGATAATAAACAAATCTCACTTATTTCCATATTACTTACCACTGTATTTCAAATGAAATAGTAGAGGAACACACAAAAAATGAATCAAGAACTTTCAGTTTTTTCTTCAAGTTATTGTTTGATGCATGGACTAAGCAAATTCCCCCTTAGATCTAAGCCCCCTTAGATCTACTCTGCTAAGCTAAGGCCCCTTAGATCTACTGTGCTGTTCCTGCCATGGCAGTCTGTAGGGGAAATCAGGTCAAGAGATGGGTGAGGTGAGGGATGAGGAAGAGCGTGTTTTTGTTGTACTTCTTGTATTCTTTGCTGATGTTTTGTCCTGGCTTTCTGAAGAGATGTATACTCTGGGAGTGAAGGAATAAGCTCTCTTGATAGTCTCTCTTTATATAAGACCTAGCAGAGAGTTTCTGGGTTTGAAGATAATTCCCTCCTTTGAGATGGTTCTTCCTAAAAGTGGTGAGCATTTGACACTATATTTACAAGGGAAAAGAATGGAGATCTTGAATTTAACCATTGCCGAGGAAAGCTGAATGTGGAGATTATGAATAATGAGGTTAAGAAATCCAGGTCCTTGGCAAAATTGTAAAATTTTATTTTTTTTGTAAAGATTTATTTATTTATACAAGAACCGGGGTACAGGCCAGATGTGCGGGAAGGTGAGAGGATTCACTAGAGACAGAGCGGGGAACAGAACAGGCAGACTGACTGAAATACACTGCTGAGGGGAGCAGCGGGCAAGACAGGAGAGGTCTGCCGCACCATGTGGGTTTCTCCCTGGCCAGCTGGGAATCAAACCAGCACTGCAGAGGCTGCTGACAACTTCACAGCGCTGCACTCAACCGCTGCGCCACCAAGGAGGCCCGATTGTAAAATTAAAAAAAAAAATTATCTAGAACTTCTTTTCCCAAATAGTGTTAGATATTATCTTACTTGACTATTTATAACCATATGGCTTTAGAGTTTACACAAAATGCTCACAAACATCGTCTCAGTGGACAATCCTGCAGTGCTGTGAAGGGGGAAGGATAGCAGCGAGATATAGCTATTTTACAGATGAATTGTCCCTTGTGGATGGAAAGGCTGGACTGTTGCCTGGGTCTTCTGACTCTGATTATACTCTGTTGTCTTTCTAAGATTTAGATAGAATATCTCAGGTAATTTATATGTCTTCAATACTTAGTACCTAAAACATTACTAGTGTCTCTTTTAGTGATGTGTGTGATATGCATTTTTCTTAAAGCAATAACACAATGCCTTACTATTGCCTGTAAATAAAGAAGAGAAAGAAATGTCAAATAGAAAAAAAGTCTGAATATATTTGGAACATTATAATTTTAGATGTCTATCATTGAAGATGGATCTTAACGATGCAAAAAGAGGGAGTGATTATAGTAAGGAAATAGTCTTGGTTGGATTTCATACGGGATCGATGTTTATTTGATGGTTTTATCTATAGAATATACTGAATATTCCCAAAGTCATGAATTTTAGACTTGGATCAGCGTTAGGGACCCTCCTCAAGGCAGGAGTCAGACCTTAGCTTCAAAGTTAATATCACCTCAGAAGTGATCTCCATTTTGCCAGGAGTTGCAAAAATGCTACACACATAGGAATCTTCCCTGAGTGTGCTAAAGTTGGAAATAGGGCTTCATGCAAGTTGATCCCTTCTTTTGTTAAATGAAATCTGACAATTCCTGCTTTTGAGAATAGTAGGTCAGTTTTTCATTATGGAATTTGAATAGGGAGAAAAAAGAACTTCAAAAACGTCCGTGCTTTCAAGTTCTGGACTAAGATAACTCTGAATAAAGTCTCTTAACAAAGTCTCTGTTAGGTCATTGATAAAATTAAAAATTGTGTCATTTTTGTCCTGCAAAGAGCAATGTGAGCTGGAGGTATATATCTTTATCTCAGGCATATGTGGTTTTTGAAATATTAACATCCCGGAAGGCAAAAGACTTTATCCAGTCAGACCAGATGCTCAAATACTGATCTCTAGGGTCCTAATAGTGATCTGAATGCCCCAACTTTGTTAGGAATTAACCCTTAAATTGTTGCGCTATGGAGGGTCTAGGAGTTCCTGGGGAGAGAAGGGAGTGATGACACATTGAAGGGACTCGGTGAGTGATATTTGCTTAAGAACCATGGTTATTCACCATTTGGAATGGAAGTGCTCCAACATTTTAACAAAAAGCAGAATTCTCATATTGGTATGAGAATTAATCTCAGATCCTCTTTGTGAAACCAAGTTTTGTTTGTTTCCCTGAATGGTCCTTGAAAAACCCCAGACTCCTTTATCTTACACTAAAATAAAGCTGTTGAAAACAATGTGTGTAATTCATCAGTAATCTTCCTTTATCACAGTAAATTATCACAGGTGAATGGGAATTACAGTGATCAGTAAATGTTTCGAGGAACATACAGCCTTCAGTTTTGCTTCTTTTCTTTTCTGGGAGTAATATATTAACCTCAAATCATAATATAGCAGCACAGAGTCTTATATCCCCCCTGTATCCAGGAGAATCTCCTGGAGATAATTCATTAAATCACCAACTATTTCTTTATTGCCTACAACTGAAAACTTAGAATTGGGGGGGGTATGATTTAAAATGTCAGCCTTGTGTGATTTAATCATTGGAAAAGAAGCATCAAGCACCAATAATATCAGGTGCCTTTAGTATTGGAGTCAGTAGACTCAGGAAACAGACAGCATGGACTGACCTTGCTTCCTTCTGGACATGCATACCCAAGTGATTTGGGCCAACTGTTTGTGAAGGTTGATATTTCTGGCAAGTTTGATGGTTTAGGTGAAGTAGACATTATGGATGCATTGGTAGGTAGCATTTGAGCAGGCTCTGTGGAATGTCTATAGATATTTCTTACAAATTCAAAATCTTTTTGGTTTTGACCTTTATTGGCAGAACTGCTGCTCCCCCACATGATGCCTTGTGTAAACAACAAGATGTCTTATCACCTGAGTGCTCCAGCTAGCTTAATCCCTTTGTGTGGCCCTATTCTTCACCTACAGTGTGTGACAGTTCTTATTCATTGGTTTCCAAGTTTCCTTACCTTCCCAGAGCTGTTAGTATTGCAGAGTCTCTCAGTCAGAGAAAACCTGCTCCCTTGGGTGTCATGGCCCCGAAGGGTCGTGGGGTTCTATTGGGGAAGTTTATTTGTCTATATGTGGTACCAGGGGAGTTTTGGGGCATCGGGGAATTCTAGAAAGATTATTGCCATGGAGGAGTGTTCAGACTTGCTAGATTCTCATCCCATTCTGCTGCCCATCTCTGTGTGAACTTAGGTCACATCCTCTTCTGGACATATTTTCTTTGTGGCAAAATGATGGTTAGGGGATTCAGACACAACAATTAATATCCCCTGGTGTTCCTTCCAAACAGCAGTGGATGACCTGAAGCTATTTTCCATATTTGCAAATCCTAATGAAAATCAGACAGTGGTCCAGATGTTCATATGTATTATTACTTAATAAAATGTGGTTTGTTGGACAGTATTTTGCAAGTCCCTTTGAGACAAATTCTCAAAAGAACATTTGGAGGGAACAAATTAGTGCCTGATAGACAAGATAATCTCTAGTTCAGATCTTTTTATCTGCCCATGGCCTGAAGAACAGGGACAAACAATACCTTCAAAGGCAAATGAAAGGTAAAATTTTTCAAAAACAAAATCCATTTTCCTAACAGGTGAAGGTGGAGTTTTACTATGGCATGACATTTCAATATCACAGTGTGGTCTGGAATGGGCAGCATCAACATCACCTGGGTGAAAAAGGCAAATCTTGGGCCCCTGAATGAGAAACTCAAAATTTGAGGTTGTGTTTTCACAAACACTCCAGGGGACACAGCTATCCACAAAAGTTTGAGAAGCATGGAAGCATGAAATACTTCCTTTCAGTGCATCTTTACAAATGACACATCACTTGATTCCTATCACCCCCTAATGACTATTACTTGAGCTACCACTTTTACCTGCATTTGATATATGACTGGCATTCTGATAAGTATAACAACCTGAGGTCATAGACTGAATTTTGCATACTTATTATTTTGGTGTCTTTAGTTTATGGGTTGCAAATGTATGTTCTCCTTCACTAAATTTAACCCCAATATTACTATTTTGGAGGAAAGTCTATCACCCACGTTCTTTCACTTTCTCTAAGACCATTAGATGACTACCTAATTTTTTATTTATTTGCTCATTTTTTGGTATCTTGCCATCTGATTGGGATGTCTATCATGTATTTTGTAAAATTTTAAAAGACAACATAAATGCACATACAGAATTTCCTCTTCCTCAGTGAAGGTCAGTCTTTCTTCAGGGTATGGAATCGGGCCCAACATCATTATAGAGAATAATCTGCCTTACTCAAAGTCTGCCTAAATTTAAATTTTAATCTCCTCCCAAATACCTTCACAACAGTATCTAGACATGTTTGAACAAATATGACCTGGTCAACTTGATATATAAAATTAATCATCACAAAAATACTGCTTTTAATGGGTCTATACATTTCATATGAACTACAAATTATCCAATCACCCGAGGCTGGAAATTCAGATTGTTCCCATTTTCCCATCCTTACATATACCACATCTTTGGCTCTTTGACTAATTTTTGTCTTCAAGATCAATTCACAGTGTGGAAAGGAATGTCCATTTCTAACTTTTTAAATAATGACTTCTTATTGCTAAATTGCCTTTTGCCCCTTAAACCACAATCTGAAGACTTCACAGTAGGGAAGTTGCTGGGTTCTTCTGGCACCTTGATTTTCTCCTTTCTTCCTCAGCCTGCAGGTCAGTAGGAACTGGCATGATGCTGAGTTCCTGGGCCACCTCTTCAATTGAAGAAGTGGCAGACGCTGGTCCCGAGGCACTTCGCTGGCTGCAACTGTATATCTACAAAGACCGTGAGGTCACCAAGCAGCTGGTGCGGCGGGCAGAGCGGATGGGCTACAAGGCCATATTTGTGACTGTGGACACCCCTTACTTGGGCAACCGATTCGATGATGTGCGTAACCGGTTCAAGCTGCCACCCCAACTCAGGTAAAATGGGTCTCTGATCACCTGGCCTCCTAAATTGGTTTCCTCTTGTTCTTGTCATTGGGACGCTGGGTTTTCTAGTTTCCAAATAGGTATCCTGGGGAAATTACTTAATAGATCTTCACAAAATCCTGGTCCCAAAGTATGGTTAAAAGATCTTGTCTGGTAATGGTAGGTTCAGGAGATCGTATCATTGTCAAATATACATAAAATCTCTAGCAAATCACACTCCTTTTGTGGATGTTATGTACTTGAACTATAAAACAGATAGAAGTTGCCCATGTGTTTGTAAAGTTCAAATACATATATGTACAAGAATGAAATAAGAGCATTGGGAAATATGAATTGCCAAATAGGTGAAAGATACTTAATATAGCCAGGTAACAGTTTTATTATGATCCCTGCACTTGCTCTTTGCTGAATGCAGAGAACTACCTTTTCCATTTCATTTTTTAGTATTTAGAACAACTATAGCTAGGAAGATTGAAGAAAGCTATAAGAGTAGAGACAAAAGAAGTCATGTGTTTGATCTCTCTCCTTTTGGCAATATTCCTCTTTCCTTGTGGTTCATCCATGAATCAAAATGCATTCATTCATTCACTTGTTCACTTGCTCGTTCATTCATTCATTCACTTACATTATCAAAACCAATATATATCTAATAATCTAAAACGGAACCAAGATGACTTTATCAGGTCATTTGTCCTGTTCACTAGCAGGGAATTAATGTTCTTTTCTTTGTAACATATTAGGGTTAGAATGCAGTAGCCTGCATTCAGTTGGGAATCCAGTGGAGATTACTGAGAAGGACTCCAACCTTCATGAACTGTAAAACCCTTTTCCCCTGTGGTTTTTCTTTATCCAGTTTCCACCAAAATCTGTTTTAGGTTCTTCATAGCCATATATGATTGATGATTGGATGGGATTTGGTGATGGGATATTAAAGCATCCATCAGAATATGTGAAGTGATGAGGGGCCCTTCCTTGGATCTTTTAGTTCATTTCACATGTTGCTTATTCTGCATATATAGAATAACCCCTTCTAAAAGATCTAAAATCTAAAAGATTAAAATAAAATCAGCATTCTATATAAGGACAAGAAAATTGGAAGCCAGAAATCCCATATGTATAATAGCCACATAAATCCATAGACAGTGTTGTAGTATAAGCATCACATAATTGTCATATAGCTTTGCTGTGTTTGTATCTATTTCAGTAGAAACTATTGTGCATAAGATCTTGCTGTTGAACCATATGTAAATTAACCGTGTGAAGTAATCTCTGTGATACTTCCAGGCAGGCTTGGAATATTATTTCTATATGTGGTACCTTCAATGGCCCAATGACAAAAAGAGAAATTTCTCTCCCAGGAATGTGTTCCAATAAACCTGTTCCATGTGTTCTAGATGGTCACCCAAGCAACCTGTCTTTCTAAGAGAATAAAACCAAAACCAGAAGTCCCTGATATATTTCTACTTCTTAACAAATTCATCAGAAAATAGATGCCTTCAAATTTCCCCAATATGAAATCTCTATTCACACTGTTTAGTTGGATTATCTTATTTTGTAGACTCTCTGAAGTAGTTTTCCAATTTTCCCACTTCTGTTAGAAAACATTACTCATTATTCTTCTTTCACTACTTGAAAAAGAACTTGCTATTCTTTTTCCTCTTCTACTTGCTAATAGTACAGCTGCTACCATTATTACTAGTACCAACAATAGTAATAAAAAATACCATAGGCTGGTTTTTTTTTTTGCATGTTAATTTGTCTTCTGCAGCTTAAGAGGTATTTTCTTGCCCCAGATAACAAAATATCTTTCACAGTGCTGTCTATTTGGATGAGGGTGATGCCACAGTGGTTATTTCTCATTGGTATCCCTTGTTCCTTTCGTGCCCAGCTCACTCAGTTGGGAGTGGGAAGGTTGATTTGCTTTTCCCGTTGCCTTTGCTCCTGGGCTCCTACCCAGATGACGTAAAGGACCATGAGACAAAGGCCTTTTCAGCTTTCGATGTGCACAGGAGTGACCATGGCTCCCAACTTGTCACATCTCCTGCCTGAAGATGATCAAATAATGAGCAACACATCCAGGTTATGGGGAACACAGGAAACACCTCACAGCCTGGTGCACCCGGCCCCCCAGAGTGCACATTGACCTTGTGTGTCCCAGTGGACTTTGCAGGGGGGAGGGATAGTGTCTTCTGCTCACCTCCCCAGTGGCCTGCGTTCAGCAGTCGAAGGCAGAGTGCACTAATGGGAGGTCCAGGCTTCCGCTTGAGCCCACATACAACCCAAAAGCTCATCTGTTACAGCCTGATATGAAATCAGGTTTCTTTCCGCAACTGACCTGACTCATAGAAGGTGAAGCCTGGCTTTTCAGAAGTGAGGTTTGGCAGGCGAGGGAGGCAGGAAATCCAGAGGAGAATGAGTATAAAGCAGCGACTCCTTCCAGCCCTTGCTACTTCCTCTGCCTGTGTTGGGGGAGGAGGGTTCTGACTCTGGCATCTGGGAACAGCAAGAGTTCAGGAGTTTGGTAGTCTCTGCTTGATTATATGTAAAACACACATATGTGTACATTATGAATGACATAGAGGTTCCTGAAACTGAGGGAAATAAGGAGAATTCTCATCTGTTCTTGGAAGAAGCAAAGAATGAAGCCAGTTCTTTAGACTGATCCTGAGGCTTTGTGGCCAGAACCTCTTTCTCCCTCCAAAGCCCATGAAGATGGTTAATATACCCAGCATAAAAATTTGACTTTTCAATATAGTGTCAGGGCAATCAAAAAGGGACAAAAGATATTTCCTATCATTGACTGAGATCAAACTAAATCATGACACCTACCCATTAAGTAATATGCTCAATGCTTTGTTATTAAGTCCTGAAATAATTTATTAATGACAACAACTAGATAAATCATACAATAATGGATCAGACTGTCATTGGCTTCCCAGGTCTCTTATGATAAAAATGGCTGGCAAGGCTTTATGCTAATCAGTCCCAGTCCCTCATTACTTCTCTGACCCTCTAGCACCGTCATTTTTCTCTCTGCCCAGCTATAACAGCTTCCCTGCTGTTCAAGGTACAGGCAGTCTGTACTTTGGAGTCCCAACCACTGACCGCTACCTCAGCCTTAACATTCTCTTCCCAAATCAATGCAGGACTAACTTCCTCACTTGCTTTAAGTTTTGACATCAGGAATAGATCTATACATTTTTATTTTGTGAACTCAACATAAAATACAGTTGAGATCAGAATAGAGACATGTATGTGTAGGAATCATGGCAGGGTGGTGAGAGAAAGGTTTGAGAAGGAGGACTTGGTACATGGCCCAACAGCCTCATTCTTTGCTTGGGAAAACATTTATAGCATGACTACATTAAAATAATCAATCACCTCCCTGGAACCTATGAATATGCTACTTTATATGGCAAAATAGACCTTGCAGGTATGATTAAGTTAAGGACCTTGAGATAGATGGTTATTCTGGATTATCTCAGTAGGTTTAATGTAACTAAAAACTTCCTTTTTTTTTTTTTTTTTTTTTTGTGGGGCCCTCGCTGGCGCTTGGGTAATGAACTGGCACTGCAGAGGCTGCGGGCAGCAGTGCCACCAGGGGAGGCCCCTAAAAACTTCCTTTTAAGATGGAGGCAGAGCGTGAGACTAAGAGAAAGAGATATGATGATAGAAGCCGAATTTGGAGTCAGGGAAAATAGTTGGTCTTTAGAAGCTGGAAAGGAGAAAGAAATGAATTCACCCCTAAAGCCTCCAGAAGGAAAACTGCCTTAATTGGCACACCGAATTAAGGCCAGTGAGACCCCATTTGGGTTCCCTTCCTTCAGAACTGTAATATAATAAATCTGTGTCATTTTTTAAGCCTCTGTGTTTATGATCATTTGTTATAGTAGCAACAGGAAACAAATATAATTACTGTACTCTGCTAATTGAAGTCAATTTTGATGATCATATTTAAAATTTCTAGTTGAGTCTCTGCCAGTTCGCATCATCAATGTGCTGCTCTCTTCCTCCTCACCCCCGTATTTTGTACGGCATTTAAATTCTGACATGCTCCATAAATTACTTATTGTTTATTTTCTCATTTTTTATCTCTTTTGCTAGACTATTAACTCCATGTTGCCAGGGATTTTTGACTGTTTTATTTACTGGTATATCCTAAACATCAGAAATACTAACATTTAGTAGGTGAGTGATAAGTAATGTTGAATTAATCAATAAAAATGATCAAATAAGTCTTCCCCAATAAACAGGACTGGTAAGAATTTGAATGAGGGTTTTTGATCTCAAACTAAAATCCATTCCCTGGACTTTTCTCCTAATTGTCCAGCCGTATTGAGGAAGAAATTAGCAGGACTATGTTCTCAGTCTCAATAGTTTCCTAACCACAGATTTTAATGTGGCCCATGCACTAATTCCTTATATATTATGAATCTATCTCTCAATTTCTGTCTCTCTCTCTCTCATATTAGGCTGAATATATGGGCCATACTGTTGGATATATATATATATATACATATATAAATAATGTGACTTTTACTAATATAATAAGTAATACATAGTTCTGAACAATATTCGTTATTATCAATGTACTCTTGGTTATTTAATAATGTTTAACTTTCTTTAGTAATTGTTACTATTTTTATGATGCCAACTTACTGAAAGTTAAAATAATTTCTATATTATATTAAGAAGTATATTTGCGGGACATTCAGGCACAATGAGTCCCTTACAAACAAGAAATTCTATCCCTTGCCTTTGGGTCATTAAGAAGATTGGGATTCAGAGAAACAAGTTCTAAGTAATTATGTTATTATTTTGATGTTGCCCTTTTCCTTCCTTACGAAATGGAATACTTTGGTTATCAGAAGCCGCTTTAAGTATTTTTTGTGTATATGTCATAATTCGAATAAAAATAGCTTTCATGGAGGTTTCCTTCAGAGTCATTGGTAAAACACTCCATCGTGGGTCTCTGTCAAGATATCTGAAAACTTTTTCTTGGCTTCTGGCTTTGAACAGCGTTTTAGAGTAATAACAAGGCTTCATTGTGCACTGAAATTTCTGTGAGGCAACATTCATTCAAGTGTTGATCTGCATTTCACCGTCCAAGAATAACAACAGTTATTTATATAATTTTATCCATGTTTCTGTTTTTTCCTATCCATTTCACCCTTTCACCCCGCCCCTGCTGAAACACTGTAGCTTGTTTGGGATGGGGGTGGGGTGCTATACAGTGTATATACACATGTACATGTTTTTCTCTCTTTTAATTCCTTTGGTTTTGGTTTTGCAGAGACAGACTGAGCCTTTTTCTTATGAACAATATTATTTAAAAGTTTGGAATTTAATGTCACTTAATATCATTTCT
The DNA here is from genome assembly GCF_964194135.1 of Talpa europaea. NCBI lineage: Eukaryota > Metazoa > Chordata > Mammalia > Eulipotyphla > Talpidae > Talpa > Talpa europaea. The sequence goes on along the minus strand of NC_140078.1, from coordinate 25,444,441 downwards.
AAGTAATGGAATAGGTCCCCGTAATGAGGAGATTTTTAGTGACAGAAAGTTAGCTTAATTCAATTTCAGAGGACAATAGAAGACCAAAGACGGTGATAAAATGTATCACCACAAGTAATTTTATAAAAAGAAGTGCCAGAGTGTTTCAGTTAAAATCCCTACCAAAGTTTACCAAATATGTCAGTAGTTATGGAGTTGGCCTTACCGAGTCCCTGAGACTACAAGACCAGCTGTTCAATCCTTACTGAGAAAACTTTGTCAGTGACTTGAATAGTTATGTGGGATTCATGTCTTTATGATAATATCTGCCACCCAAGGCTACATGACCAGCTACTTTATCTGAAAGTACACTAAAATGTAAAAAGCATTAAACCTAGCTTTGTGTTCCAGGAAGTCTTACGACTTTTAAAAATAGTGTGTCTATGTACTTCTAGGCTTATATAAAAAATTGTCATAGTCATAGCTCCAAAATCCTTCCTGTGTTCACAGTCAGAGCTAGTGGAAAGGAAGAAAGAACTATGACTAAGGCAGAAATCATTATGCAGCTGTACTTTTTCCCAAAGAGGAGATTGGCTAGCAGGGTAATTTATAATGAACAGAAGAGCAAGGTGAATCCAGGGCAATGTCATCATTCAAAGACAGCCTCTCAGGGAAGTGAAGTTTACAAGTGGAATAACACAATGGACATCTTATCAAGACAGGTGCAACTGGAGCTTAACCCTGATGGGAAACTCTAGAAGATAACTAAAATATTTCTCAGAGTTAGTCCAGAGTTAGTCTGCCTGCAGGTGAGGAAACAGGTATTTATGTACCAGCATACCTAAAACTTCAAGACTGCTATCTGTGTGGTGAGTCAGGCTCTAGGAGCAAGAAAAAGTCATATGTATTTGATTCTTCAGAGAAATAGAACTAACACGTCATAGATTGATAGATGATAGATATATACAGATGTAAGTATGTGACATTGGCTCCTGCAAAAATGGAGGCTGAGAAGTTCCATAATCAGTTGTCTAGAAGTTGGAAGCCAGGAAATCCAGTGCTGTAGTTCCAGTCTGGTCCAAACAGCCAGGGAAACAGGGGAGCCTATGTTTTTAATCCAAGTCTGAGCCTAAAGGCATGAGAACCAAGGGGCTAACAGTGCTGGTCCAAATATTAAGGCTTCATCATCAGCTACTGCAATACCCAAGATGAGGAGATGATGGAATTCCCAGCTCAAGAAGAGAGAGCAAACTTAACCTTCCACCACCTTTTTGTTCTGTTTAGGTCCTTAATAGAATGGATGTGCCTAGCCACATCGTTAAGAGTGATTGTTTTCACTCAGTTTACCAAGTCAAAGGCTAATTTCAATCAAAAACATCCTCATGAACACACCAAGAAATGTTTTACTAGGTGTCTAGTCATCTTTTAGCCCAGTTAAGTTGACACATAAAATTAACCATCACACCTCAGGCAATAGAATGAAGGTCTTGATAAGTAGAAAACTCATATCCTCATCACAGTAATCTGGAAGATTGGGAGTTTTGAGTCAGCGGGCAAGGAGCTTTTGGAGAACAATTAAATAGAGGAAGAAAAAGGAAGAGTTGGTATCTCTTCTGATGGGTAACACTTCCCATTTCTTCCTTTTACTCTCCGCCTCCAAACCATAACAGTAGAGCAGGGAAAAGTCCACAGTGGCAACAGACAGAAGGTATTAGCACATGTTACTGTAGTTCCAGTTCCTCTAGAATCTTTCACGAGGACGCTGGAAAGTTTCCTAAAGAGAATTGCCGAAATCCATCTGAGGTCTGAGGACTGAGAGTATAATTAGGAGTTAAGAGGCCCAATTTGGAGCCCAAATTCTGCCTTAGCTAGTTTTATGCTCAGGGACATCTTGTTCTGCAGTTCTGGTTTGTTTTTTACTATTTAAAATAGGAGTCATAGAGTATTTTCTAAAGTTTTTTTTTTTTTTTGTGTGTGTGATCGTAAATTTCAATATACCATGTAAATGTTCATCTTTATGTTTAATATGAATTGCTGGCTGAAAATAGTATGGTTTATTTCTGTCTTTATAAGTGGTTTTAAAAAGGTACAGATATTTGAATTTGGCCATACACTCTTCCTTGAAATGGATTTATTTATAGAAACACAGCCTAAGATGTAAGAGAAACATTCAGTAATCAATTAAGCCCTCTAGATCGTCACATTCAGCCTGGAATCCTCCATCAAAACATGGAAAATATGCATGTGACCAACCAATAGGTGGTTGAAGAGTGGACTACAATTTGAAGAATAACTTTTTTTTCATTGAATAATTCTTCGTAAAGGTAGCTCTAGTTTTGGGAAGTTTCTTATTTTTCCTATCTCTTTATTTCAGAATGAAAAATTTTGAAACCAATGATTTATCATTTTCTCCTAAAGAAAATTTTGGAGACAACAGTGGACTTGCTACTTATGTGGCTAAAGCAATAGACCCATCTATCAGCTGGGAGGATATGAAGTGGCTGAGGGGATTGACTTCACTGCCAATTGTTGCAAAAGGCATTCTGAGAGGTTTGTTTATTTCTCTGTGTGAGTTCATACTGACGTACTGGTGTCTGCTGGATATGATCATGACATTTTTAAAAGAAAATAATCAGAAAAAATTAATGTGAAAATAGAAAGAGACAACCTCTCTCAATTCTCCCCTTTTACATCAGCAAATGTCTCCTTGTTTAAAGGGAATATTCTGAAGAAATGTATGACGTAAGTAACATTACTTTTTCAAGAAGTAGGAAGTTAGTTTTTTCAAAATATTGAGATACTGTCTGTCTGTCTATCTATCTATCTATCTATCTATCTATCTATCTATCTATCTATCTATTTTGGAGCTATCACCAAATCATGGAATTTGGCAAGATCTAGGTAGCAAGATCTTGGTAGAAAGTCTTGAGCTTTGACTGAAAACTTCAATAGTTAGTTGCCTTCAGACCAACAAGAAACCATATAATACCAAGAATGATATTATGATAACCAGACCTGTTTTATGAGCCTTTTTAATTTTTCTTCTTATCACTCCAAGTACCAATGATTAGAACTGATAACTGAATGTGGTGAATCCCAAATTACCTCCCTGTGAAGAACTGATGACCAGTGGTGAATCCCAAATTACTTCCCTGTGAAGAACTGATGACCAGATCATTAAAATCTTCAAATATCAAGCTGTGGGTATTAAGGGACTTGATACCAGTGCATTCAAATCCCACAGGGAGGGACCAAAGACTATAATAATTTGGAGTTAAATGTGTTCACCCACAAAGGCAGATTTTCCTGCCTTTGAAAACATTTCTTTTGTACAGTTATATAGATACCTGACAAAAAATATTATTTTAACAGAGATGTTTTTAAGTGGCTTTGGAATGATTCTGTTTACTTATCTAAGGGTTAACATGGTTGTGACTCAGAATTAAAACTTTTTTTGCAGGTTTACTTGAATATGTATGACACACATGACCCCAATTTAATTAATTTTTTGGTATTAATTTGTCAGTCATTTACATATCTATATAACTTTGGGGATACATTTTCATACCTTCATATGTGCACACACTTCTCTTACCTTCCACCAAAACTCCCATGCCCATCACCTATTGGTTCCCCTCACCTTTCCTTTCTCCCCTGATTCCCTGTGGTAACCATGTTATTTTCCATGGAGTGTAAGAATTGTTTTTGCTGTGCTTTACCAGTATGTGTTTTTTGGTTATTTATATTCCACAAATAAGTGAAGCCATTGGTATCTGTCTTTCACTTTCTGACATATATCACTTAACATAATTACCTCATTTTATTTGATCCCAAAAGGCACTAATTCATGTTTGTTAATAGCTGAATAGTATTCCATTGAGGTTATATTCTAATTTCTTTATCCAATCATGTGTCATTGTGCACTTTGGTTGGTTTTATGACTTGGCTATGGTGGATAATGTTGCTGTAAAGATAAGATTGCATAAATCTTTTCAGATTAGAGTTTTCATATTATTTGAGTAAATACCTAGCAGTAGTATTGCTGAATCATATGATATTTCCATTTTTATTTTTTAAATGTGTCTCCATGCCATTTTCCATAGTGGTTGCACCAAATTACATTCCTGTCAATAGTGGATAAATGTTTCTTTACCCCCACATCTTTGCCAAAATTTGTTGTCTCCATTCTTATGATATAGGCCATTTTCTTTTTTTAAATTTTTTTTAATTTTATACATTTTTGTATCATTCTTCATTATTGCACAATGTATGCATTTTCATCTTGGTTATAGTCCCTGTACAATTCCCACCCTCCTTGTTCTGATTCTACTCCCTCTCCCACCCCCCATAGTGTGTCTCTGGTTTATAGTTGCTTGTTGATTTTGATTTTTATTTTATTATAATTATTCTTTTTCCTGGTCCCATATTTAGGTTTTCTAAATCCCTGCTATGAGTGAGACCATCCGGTATTTTTCTTTTTCTTTCTGGCTTATTTTGCTGAGCATGATCCCTTCCAGCTCCATCCATGTTGCTGCAAATTGCATGAGTTTATCTTTTTTGATTGCTGAGTAATATTCCATGGTGTCTATGTTCCACATCTTCTTGATCAAGTCATCTATTTTTGGGCATTTGGGTTGTTTCCATAGCTTAGGTATTGTGAATAGTGCTGCTATAAACATAGGGGTGCAGGTGCCCTTTTGAATTAATGTTTCTGTGTCCTTTGGGTAAATACCTAGGACTGGAATTGCTGGATCATATGGAAGCTCCATCTTAACAGGTTGAGGAATCTTTACACATCGTTCCATAGTGGTTGGACCAGTTTGCACTCCCACCACCAGGGCAGGAGAGTTCCTTTTTCTCCACATCCTCGCCAACATTTGTTATAGCTAGTTATTTTTAATATGTGTCATTCTCACTGGTGTAAGATGGTATCTCACTGTAGTTTTGATTTTCATTTCCCTGATTGCAAGTAATGCTGAACATTTTTTCATATGCTTGTTGGCCATTTCCATTTCCTCTTTGGAGAAGTTTCTTTTCAGCTCTTCTGCCCATTTTTTGAGTGGATTATTTGCTTTGTTTTTGTAGAGTCTCATCAGCTCTTTGTAGATTTTTGTGATCAGTCCTTTATCATTAGTGTTGTGTGCAAAAATTTTCTCCCAATTGTTGGGGTGTCTCTTTGTTTTGGTTACCGTCTCTTTTGCTGTGCAGAAGCTCTTTAATTTGATGTAGTCCCAGCTGTTTATCTTTGCTTTTGCTATCACTGCTTTGGGTGATGAGTCTTTAAAGATGTTACTGAGGTGTATGTCATGCAGTGTTTCACCTATATTTCCTTCTATATATTTTATGGTTTCAGGTCTTATGTCTAGTTCTTTAATCCATTTTGAGTTGGTTTTTGTACATGGTATGAGGTAGTAGTCACACTTCATTCTTTTGCATGTAGTTACCCAGTTTTCCCAACACCATTTATTGAACAAATTTTCTTTGCTCCATTGCATATTCTTTGCTTCTTTGTCAAAGATCAGTTGATTGTAAATCTGTGGGTTTATTTCTGGATTTTCTATTGGTTCCATTGGTCTGTGTGTCTGTTCTTGTTCCAGTACTATGCAGTTTTGATTATTATGGCTTTGTAGTATAGATTGAAGTCTAGGAGTGTGATGCCTCATTCCTTTCTTTCTTCTTTTTTTTTTTTTTTCAGGAGAGCTTTGGCTTGATATAGGCCATTTTCACAGGGGTAAGGTGATATCTCATGGTGCTTTTGATTTGCATTTTCTTTATAATATGTGATGTTGAATGTATGTGTAGGCCATCTGAATGTCTTCTTTGGAGTAGTGTTTATTTGCATCTTTTGCCTTTTTTTAATGTTATTTGTTTTTGTTTTTGTTGTTGTTGTTGTTATTCAGCAATAGAGGCACTTTATGTAGATTTGAAATTAACCTTTTGTCAATGTGTGATGTGCAGATGTCTTCTTCCAGTCTATAGGTTGCCTTTTTATACAGGTGATAATTTCTTTTGAGGTATAAAATCTTTTTAGTTTGATGTAGCTCCTCATGTTTATTTTTGTTACTGCATCTCTTACCATTGAGGATACATCCCTAATATATCTCTGTGGTTGATGTCCAATAGCATATCGCCTATGTTTTCTTTTAAGTATTTTATGATCCAAATAATTTTTACAATTGTTTGTTCTTTTCCTTGAAAAAAATCCATTGAGATTTTAATAGGTATCATGTTGAGCTTATAAATTGCCATAAGTAACATGACCATTTTAACAGTGTTAATTCTTCCAATCCACGAACATGGTGTACCTTCCCATGGTTATTTCATCTGGGACCACTACCACCACCATTGCCCCTCTTTTCTTCTCATCTATATGGATTATGTGACTTTTTTTCTACATATTTTCATGTTTTGCATATAGCAGATATCCCAAATGTTTATTGAGTAAAATCCTATTTAGAGAGAGCTCAAACATAAGAGAAAGACAGATGGGGCATTTGGCATCAAAGGAAATAACTTATTTATACATATACAGTTTACATTGTCTAATTTTTCTGTAACTATTCATTTCATTTATTTAACAAACAAGACTCATCTCTATGACAACTGCATCAAGTACTGCATATGCTTAATCTGAATATGAGATTGGGGATGGCGGAGCTAGTTCTGGGAAATCTAGTTCTTGTTATTTCACAGATCATCAGTCAAATGTTGTATGTTTTGACTGAAAGTCACCCATCCTCTTTCATTTTAATTTTATCAGAGAAGTACAGATTATGTTTGCAGGAACAGGAAATCTTAAGCAGCTGGAAAGGTCTTAATGAAACATTCCCCCCTTACCACAATTTTAAGTATTGCATTTTATAAAAAAGATGTCAAGGATTTTTCTTGTGAAAAATGAGCAACAATGAGCCTAAATGAAAAAAAAAAAAAAGAACTTCTTTTACATGCAAACAGACAATTTACCAAGATATATTTTGGGCCATAAAGAAAGTCCCAATAAGTATAAAGGAAAAGAAGTTGTATAAAGTATATTCTCAGACAATAATGGAATTTTCAATTAGAGTCCAATAAAAAATATATCTAGAAAAATCTCCTGTTAAAAAAAAGAATTACATTTTAATGAATGCAAATTGAACTGAAGATATAATCTCTTGTGGTTAAACTCTGCCCTTGGAAAACTTCAATACAAACTCCAAACACGTATTTGAGGAGTTGGTCTTTTTCAATACTTCTGCTAACAAAAAAAAGGCATAATATTTTTCAAGAGTTCTTTTAAAAATTAAAAAAAAAAATCTAACTCAGCTGTCTTACTTCCATAAAGGTATTTTGTTTCTTAGAAACTAACTACATCTTCATATATATATGAACAGAATATTTATTTTCAAGATATGCTCAATGAATATTCATTCAATGTGCCTATATAGTGTTAAAAACTGCTGCCATCTAAGATTTAGTTACTCTAAACTCCTGTGAGATAAACAGAGTTCTGGATAAAAAGCTCCTAGGGCTTGAGAGTAAATTTAGAGTATTTATATTCACTTAGGTCTTTTAGATTAATCATGGAAATAATGTATTAATAAGATGGCAAATAATGTATTAAGTGGCAAATTAACAAATGTGGTATGTCACACCAATATACTCTAAGGATTAATAAAAATACAAAAAATTCATGAACATTTTGCTAAGTCAGAAAATTTTGACCCATTCATTAAAGCAATATTGTTTTGGGGCTTCCCTGGTGGTGCAGTGGATTGAGCACAGCACTGTGAAGCTGTCTGCAGCCTCTGCAGGGGAGGTTCAATTCCCAGCTGCCAGGGAGATTCCCACATGGTGCAGCAGACCTCTCCTGTCTCAACCTCTGCTCCCCTCAGCAGTGTGTTTCAGTCAGTCTGCCTGTTCTGCTCCCTGCTCTGTCTCTGGTGGATCCTCTCACCCTCCTGCACCTCTGGCCTGAATCCCAGCTTTTGTATAAAAATAAATAAATCTCTGGAATCTCCACACAGCTTTCCATATTGGTTGGACCAGTTTGCACTCCCACCAGCAGTGCTGGAGAGTTCCTTTTTCTCCACATCCTCAACAACATTTGTTGTAGCTAGTTTTTGTTTTTTTTTTTTTCCTGGGACCCTTGCCGGTGGCCGAGGATTGAGCTGGCATTGCAGAGGCTGTGGGCAGCCTCACAACCCAGTGCTCAACCATTGTGCCGCCAGGGGAGGCCCCCTGTAGCTAGTTTTTTAATACGTGCCATTCTCACCTGTGTAAGATGGCATCTCATTGTAGTTTTGATTTGCATTTCCCTGAAAAATGATGTTTTATATATATATATATAAAAGAAAAAAAATGAAAGAAAAAAATTAACAGATTAACATTAAAGTAAAAAATAAAAATAAATCACTATTTTTTTAAAAAATAAAGCAATATTGTTTTTCTCTCTATGTTAAAATAAAACTCTGAATAAGTTTCCATAATTAGCTAAAGAAAGAGGCTCACATCTAGTCATAAATTGTTCTTTATTTTTCTAGATACTTACTATTCTACCTTCTGAGTAAACCATTTTATCTTTTCCCCCAACATTTCCAGCATTGCCTGGTGAAACATAGAAAACCTCATGAAATGATAGAAGATAAACTGTTACTTTGTAGCACTTACTTCAAATTAAATTTTCTTTATAATTGTAATCCTGACTGTGATGCAAATATATTGTTATAAACAGAACTCAAACAGACTTACTAAAAACATTCAGTCCATGAATCTTCCTCTACCTACTAATCTTTTCAGTTTACATGCCTCATGCTATCAGATCAAAACAATAATAGTTAATATTTAACTGAGTGCAGAACATGTGTCAAGGATTTTCTATGCACACTTTTAACTCATTTAATCCATATGTCAATCATATGTGGGTTGTACTCTAATATGCAGAGAAAGCCACTTACATAACATGAAAATACCAGGTGCATGGCTTCAGATCTAGGTTGACTGACCACAAGCCAAAGCACATAATCACTTTGTCACTAGATAGCATCAATTTATTGACAGTATTCATTTTCTGAAAACATAGGTTGCAACTAAACAGTTGCAGACATCTGAATTTGAGGACTGCATACCTCCTCAATCATAGGGTTCAAAAATATTGCAGTGTATACATATTCACTTTTTATTTGATATTTGCTATAATGCAAATAAGTAGATAACCAGAATAAACCTCACCAATTCCAAGTATATTTTACATTGTGTGTTAAGGTTATATGTATACTTTTATAAAGTGCCATACTGGGTCTCTTTGTGGGAATACACAAATTCATGCAAGCATTGACACTGAACAGTCCAATATGCCAACAAATAGCCAAATGTGGCTATTTAAATTAATTGAAGTTAAATAAAAGTAAAATTCCAGCTCCTCAGACAAAATGCCATATTTCTGTTACTCAGTGGTTACATGTGGCTAGTGGCTACTATGTTGAACTCTACAGATCTAATTTATTTCTTTATTTTTTCTTGTTGCTTTATATTTAATTTTATACTTCCAGCTATTTGAGTGGTATATTTCCATATATTTCTATCATCACAGAAAGCTCTATAGGGCAGCACTCTATTGAGGCATATAACACATTTTAAATGATAATGTACTGGTTTTCTGGTTCAAAATGATTAACAGAATACAGGTGTACTTTCTCATCAGACAAGACCCCAAAAATACCTGCGCCTGGGCCTCCCTGGTGGCGCAGCGGTTGAGCTCTGGGTTGCGAAGCTGCCTGCGGCCTCTGTGGTGCCGGTTCGATCCCCGGCTGCTCCCCGGCCACCAGAGGAGGGTCCCACATGGCGCGCAGGCCTTTCCTGCCACCCGCTGCTCCCCTCAGCAGTGTACCTTGGTCCTTCTGCCTGCTCTGCTCCCTGCTCTGACTCTAGTGAATTCTCTCACCCTCCCGCGCTTCTGACTGTACCCAGTGCTTGTATAAATAAATAAACAAACAAACAAACAAATAAATAAATAAATCTTTAAAAAAAAATACATGAGCCTATGACAGCAAAGCAAAAGAAGACAAGAGACACAACCAAATGAGAACTTAAAGAACTTTATAAAATAAGCAAATATAAGGGAGCATGTTGATTGGAGAAAAAGACAAGAAAAATGCTGTTTAGGCAGCATAGGGTTTCAGAGGGAACCCTGGAGAAAACAAGGGAAAAGTCATAAAATGGAATTCCTGAGACTCTAGGTGTCTAGTCTGCAAGTGTGATGGAGATTAGAACAGAAAATTGGTGACAGGAAAAGCAAGGGGGTTAATTGGAGTTTTGCTTGTGATTATATAGCACCAGTCAGCAATCTTGATGCCCCCCCTCATTATTTTGTACACCAATGGGCAAATTTGGTTTAGTATCTTTATTCTTTCTGAAGTAATAAATTGATGTCTGGGACAAACTCTTGTTGAATAGCATTTACAAGATGACATATTGTTGTCTTAATTTTTACAAGATGACATATTGTCCTCATTCTGACACTTGAGGGACTTATAGTTCAATAGCCTCTTGGCTCACTTTTCTTGCTCTATCTTCATATATCCTATATAAGGAGCCTAAGAAAGAATTTCTACTCCAAGCAAAGCCTTGGCAGGAGAGAAATTTATTTATGAAATAGTCTAGGAAGAATTTAGCTGCTCCCCAATCTTTATTCCTTAAATATGAGTGGAAATTTACCAACAGAAGTTATATCAGAAATATCAAAATATAAAAGACCAAGATTAAACTACAGAAAAGCTGAACCTTGAGGAATGAAATAAAACAAGAAAATAATTAAAAAAATTTTAAATGATAGGCTCAGGGAAATATAACCAAATAAGAAGAATATGCCTGGAAAGAAAAAGAGAAGGTAAAAGAGAGTTCCAAAAGATTAAAAATACAATTTATGAAATTAATAATTGCTTGAATAGTCAATGTTATTCCCTAATACATAAAACAATAATACAAATAGAAAGAAAAGTATGATTGAGTAAAGGAGAGGCTTAAAGACACTTTAAAATATCCACTATCCAATGATAGGTGTTTCCAATAGAAACAACAAAAGAAAGAGGCAGGGAGGAAATTATTAAAGACAGACAATGTCTGGATGCTGGAGACATAAGTCATTCAATTGAGAAAACAAATTACAGCTCATTATTTCCTCTATGAAAATCAGGAAAAAATAAAGAGGAAGAAAAAATAACATAAAACAAGTTCTTTACAAAGGAAATTTACAAAGTCAAATGCATCAATCTTGTCAACAACAAAGAACACTAAAAGACAATGGAGTAATGTCTTTAAGGTTCTAAGGAAAATTTTTCAATCTAGAATATCACCCCTAACCCAATTTCATTTCAAACACAAGTGAAGTTATAGTACCCTGTAAGTTTACCTCCCATGAATCCTTTTTTAGGTAGTTACAAAGTAAAGTACTACAAACAAAATGAAAACATAAACCAAATGTAGGCATCATCAGACCAGACTACAAGAGATTCAACCCAGAGAGTGGGAGCAATTGTGTAGGATGTAGATTAGCAGCAGGCCTTGAGAGTAGCCAGAGAAGGAAAAGGAATCCAAAGTTTGTTTCCAGAAGGAAATTCAGGTGATTTAAATAGATTAGGTAGAACAACTGAAAGGTTTGAATAATTTGAAAAACTATTTAAAAAGTTAGAAATTGATTTAAGAGAACATATTTTTAAACTATACTTAAAAATTTTTTTAAACTATATTTTTTAATTTTTTATAATTAAAAAAATTAAACTAAACTATAATTTAAAATTGTATTTTGAAGCTGGGTTAAAGACGTAACATAAAGTCATAATGATACATTTTTTTCTATACTTTAATGGGCAAAATACATTTAATTATAGAATGGTATAACTTAAAATGATTATGAAGTTATAACTACCTGGTAAAGAGTGTTTCTGAAATACTTGTTGTTACACGTAAAGTTCTTGCCATTTACATATTCTTTGATGCTATCCAAATTGTAGAGGAGTAATTCTGCTAAATGCTGAACGATATGCTCTTATTAATAATAAAAAATAACCAGCTGATCAACTGATAGTTTTACTTCATAAATTGTTGTGGATGCTGCTTTTTTTTTTTTTTTTTTTTTTTGGACCAAGGAAACTACCACTACTACTCTTGATCTGACCTGTGGGTGTATTTCACTGCTAATGGTTTCAAGCAAGGTATTATGTGTGAGGGCTGGTTCCCTTTAATGGATGCTGCAACAGCCAAACCCAATCTTTCCAGTAAGTTGCTGTTTTCATATGATGGTTGTCTTGCCCTTTCTAGGTGATGATGCGAGGAAGGCAGTTAAACATGGCTTGGATGGGATCTTGGTGTCAAATCACGGGGCTCGACAACTCGATGGGGTGCCAGCCACAGTGAGTTTCAGCAAATGCAGGAATTTCTCTTTGGAGTTCCCATTTCTGCCGTGGTTTTGACTCTCTCTGTCTGTCTTTTCTGAGTATATATTTTTGTAGTGAACATTAAAGGTGAAATAAGTGTAAAAATATAAGAACTTGGATTTTAAGATTAGTGACACATAACTGTCTAAATTAGATCTTTAACTAGCCCATTGCATTTATTTGTAAGCTTGTGAAAGTCTCTGTTAGATAATAAATTATTTGCAGGCCAGGATTATATAGGTAAACTAATGGATAATGTAATATAGAGTTTGGAAAAAAAAAAGATTATTCCATGAAAGTCCAAAGAAGAGCTAACAAACAATTGTAGTAACAACATAAGGCTTAAGTGAAATTTAAGATTATTGGTACAATTATTAGACGTCAAGATGAGCGAAAAGACTGGAACTTTCCATTGAGGTAGGGGTTGAAAATTCTAGAGAGAGAGTAAATGGGTGAATGGGGGAAGGAGATAGAAATCCTGTGGTTCAGGTGAAGAGAATTAGGTGAGGTGACGAGATCACACTAATTGAGTCATGTATTAACTACCTTGGTTGCACATTGAAATCACCTTAGGAACTTCAAAGATACCTAATGCCCAGATGCTCCCTAAAGCAATTATCAGAAACTCTGGGCATGGGGGTAGGGAGGGTACCAGAGGAACTATAATAGTGTTTCTTTTAAGCTAATGAGGATATCCCAACAGGCATCTATGGTTTTTATTTGCTGTAAGCACAGTATGAGGCAAGTCAGAATCTGGTTTCTAGAAACAAAAGTAAACAAAACTGGTCAGGAAGGTATGGGACAGTTAAAACTGAAAAAGAGCAGTTAGTCCCAAGAGACCCAAGAGCAAGAGCCAAGAAAACCAACAGAGACATTGGGGCAGATTTTAAGATTAAGGTCAAAAGTCATGGAGATAGAGACATATCTTCAGGTGGATTTCATGGGATTTGTGTTCCAGAATATACCAGGAGCTGTAAATGGAGTGGGGGTGGTTGTTGGAAAGTTATCTTATACACTGTCCACTTTTTCCTCTGTTGGACCTGTTTTTAGAGATGTGAGGAGAAATGTGAAATGGAAAAGAGTAAGATATGTTTGGGGTATTCCAAGCAACTCATTTTGTTTGCAGTGTCTGATGGAAGTAGGGGAGACCCTGGAAATCTGCTTTCCTGCACTGATATGGGAGCAGGCTCTTAATGTATTATGAGTCACTGGATATGCAAAAGTCAAGCCTTAATTTAGCAGTAGTGATTCTTATAAATTGGATTTTGTCATGACAAGGAGGCAGGAAGTTAGGTGGCCTGAATAATAGCTGAGAAGAGAAAGAGGGGCCTCAACTACCATGGGGTAGAGGGAATTAGTTTCCTTTTCAAATCTTAGCTTCCTCATCTTTTAATTTGGCTCGTGTCTTTTAAACGGTAATAGTCTAGGGTTCTCCCTGGTGACACAGGGGTTAACCTCTCAGTGCTATAAAGCTATCGCCAGCCACTATGGCCTAAGTTTGATCCCTGGCCAGGGAGCTAACCCACTGTAGGGTAAGGAAAAATGTCAGGCTTTTCTGCCCTCCCGCCATCAGGATAGATGATGGATCCTTGCGGTCCTGAATTCATGCCTGATGGCGGGCACCTGGAATAGGGTGTGGGTGTAGGTAGATGGCATTCACCTGGGCTGAGACTGGGATTTTTAAGGGCGGTGTCATGGGAATGCCAGTAGAAGCCAAAAGAGAAGCCAAGAGAAGCAGAGAGAGAAGCAGAAGCCTAGAGAAGAGAAGCCGAGAGAAGCAGAGAGAGAAGCAGAAGCCTAGAGAAGAGAAGCAGAGAGAACGCCAGAGAGAGCCCAGATAGAGTGAGGATTTTCTGGGGGCTGGGAGGCCTGCCAGCCCCCCAGCATCCCTGCCTGCCATATACCTGGTAATCCCAATAAAAACCTGCAAAACCACTGAGGACTCTGACTCCTCCTTTACCTGGTCTGCTGGATCCTAGAAAACCTGCACTGTGGCCTGTCCTGCCTTTACACCCACATAGTGCAGCAAACCTCTTCTATCTTGCCTGCTGCTCCCTTAGCAGTGTATTTCAGTAGATCCACCTGTTCTGCTCCCCACTCTGTCTCTGTGAATCCTCTCACTGCCCCCCGCACCTCTGGCCTACACCCCAGTTCTTGTATGCATAAATAAAAAATAAATCTTTAAAAAAACTTTAGTAGTCTAGAATCTGATTATCATAGGATAAGTTAGACTCATGTAATAAAACTAAAACATATATAAGTATAAATGTTTATGCACACAAAATAATGTTGTGCTTTCCAGAACACCATCTCTGAAGTGACTCATCATTTACATTTTTTCCTTTTTATCAATGCTGTTCAATTATAGTTATTATATGGCTGGCTTTAATTGGAATGACTAAATTTATTCAAATAATTGGAAGTAGAGTAGAACAAATATTTAGTCAAGTTATAGCAAGTTATTGTTTTGTTGAACCAGCAGGTTGATTTAAGTAAACCATAGACCAGTTGTGTAGGTTTTAGGGCAGAGTGAATGGCTTCGAGGGACTACTGGGTATACATACTACAGCTCATAGTTTTTCCTAAAACACTAATGGTAGGAACGAATCAAATAAGTTTGCTTTGCTTGAATTTACACAGTCAAGAATTTAAATAATAAAACTGGAAGTTTTCAACTCTTTCCTATTCAGTTTTACTTATAGAGACACATCTTTTTAGGGAGTATTAACTGTTGCCTGCAGGTAAATGAAGGTGGAGAATGAAGCCTTCCTCTGGGCAGTAAGAAGTAGGTTATAGCTCAAAATTTCTTTAGAGATTTATGTCTCTCTTGTGTATGAAGACATAGACTTAGTGTGTGGGCCAAATTAAGTTTGTTTTCTAAAAATAAAATCTAAATCCACTGAAATCAAATCTAACCAGAGTTTAAGGGAAAAATATCTAAATGGTGTGGTTTATTTCCTTCTGGCTGAGGGGATATGGAAAGTTATCTAAAAGGGCTTTTTGAGTTGTGGTCTCGGAGCCTGTTTTTTTTTTTTTCCCCCCTTTCAAGACTCTCCCTTCTCTGTGCAAGAGAGGGGATGCCTACTTGAGTTTTGCTTCATACTTTAGAGCAGATTTAAGACCCATGATGATGAGAGAAATGTGAGAAAAGATTCCATTTATGAACATGTTTTTCCCTCAGTGTGTGGGTTTTGAGGTGAGTGCTAAAAGGCTTGAAGGCGATGGTGATATAAAGCTTTTCAGTAGGTGTACTGAATAACTGCCACCCTGCAGATTATGTGACGTCATAAGTCAGAGTCAAAGAGGTAGAATGATGTCACCGGAAGAGTACTGAAATGGAGTCTAGTGTCTTGGCTTCTATTCCTGGTCCAACCTTGTCTAAGAATTAGAGCTAAGTGATAAAGTCATTCAAACTTTCAAGCTGAGACTCTTCATAGTGTTGTGCTGGTTTCGAAAAGAAAGCTATAGACTTTCTGCATTTCTGTTTCTCATGGGGCTCCAGGTACCTATCCCTGGGAGTCCGTCCTTGACAGGAGTTTGACTTCAGTTCATCTTAATTCCATACTACTGAGATCCACTGCCAAATCTCTACTATCCCCAAAAGGAGTTAAAATTAAGTTCATGTCAAGGTCCTTACCTCCTAGGTAAGATGTGACAACAGGGTTCTTGAATTAAAGAACAATATGGCAATCAAATTAATTTCCAAAATCTGTAGTACTGAAACATCTCACACTGGTATCTAAAAATGGATTTCCTGGAGTCTGAAACTTAGGGACATTTTTTTTGGTCAATTTTTTTCTTATACTAACTGGGCCCAAACTATCTTAAGTTTAAAGATAGGACATTCTTTTCTAGTGAAAATTCTCAATTGCAAAGAATTTTCATAAACTTAGTATTGGGTTCTTAAGTCAAGTGTTTCCTAAATTGAGTCCTCGGGTACATTTTGCTTTAAAAAGGGATCCATCCATTTGAAAAACACTTGATTTTGCTGTATAACAAACCACTTTAAAAGTTGCTGCAGAGGGCCTCCCCGGTGGCATAGCGGTTGAGCGCTGGGCTGTGAAGCTGCCCACAGCCTCTGCAGCACCGGTTTGATCCCCAGCCACCGGCTAGATCCCCGGCCGCTGGCAAGGGTCCCACATGGCACACAGACCTCTCCTGCCGTGCCTGCTGCTCCCCTCAGCAGTGTATTTCAGTAAGTTTGCCTGCTCTGTTCTCCCCTCTGGCTCTGGTGAATTCTCTCACCCTCCCGCACTTCTGACTGTACCCAGTGCTTGTATAAATAAATAAATAAATCTTTAAAAAAAAAGTTGCTGCTGAAATTCAGTAGCTATTTATACTCATTTCAAATATTTCTTGGTTCTCAATGTGGGCTGAGATCTACTGGTCATTTTTCTCTGGTCTTTCTCATATGCTGTGTGGTCACTTGTGTCTAGTAGGGCAGGCTGTTGTAGTAGGACCTAGCAGGCATGGCTCTGCATTGTCCCACATCTAGCACTTTGGGTGGTCAGGGGTTCATGAGGAAGGTTTCCTAGAGAGTAAGAGCAAATATGCAAAGCCTCTTGAGATGGAGGCTTACAGTCAGCACACTGTTACTTCTCGCACATTCTGTTGGTGACAGCAAGTCACGATGCTAGTACAGATTCAAGGGGTTGGGGAAGTAGAATATTCCAGCCCCATGTCTCCTACATGATGGGAGTAGCTAAACTGTCAGAGTACAAGGAAATGAAGATGAAACAATAGAGATTATTGCAACTGTTTTTGTAATTGCAAACAATCAGCCAAACCTGTACAGACCAGTGATTTTCAAAGTATACTTAGTGGAACATCGTCACCTTCCATCCCTATCCCAGGCCTGCCTGGTGAAGTGTGATGGGTTGGGTTAGGTAGAGTCAGGGAAGGATTTGGGAGCAGTGGCCTGACTTTTGTTTTCTTCATTTTTATAAAAGCTCTGGTTTTATCTCTTCTTCTTCTTCTTCTTCTTCTTCTTCTTCTTCTTCTTCTTCTTCTTCTTCTTCTTCTTCTTCTTCTTCTTCTTCTTCTTCTTCTTCTTCTTCTTCTTCTTCTTCTTCTTCTTCTTCTTCTTCTTCTTCTTCTTCTTCTTCTTCTTCTTCTTCTTCTCCTTCTTCTCCTTCTTCTCCTTCTTCTTCTCCTTCTTCTCCTTCTTCTCCTTCTTCTCCTTCTTCTCCTTCTTCTCCTTCTTCTCCTTCTTCTCCTTCTTCTCCTTCTCCTTCTCCTTCTCCTCCTTCTCCTTCTCCTTCTCCTTCTCCTTCTCCTTCTCCTTCTCCTTCTCCTTCTCCTTCTCCTTCTCCTTCTCCTTCTCCTTCTCCTTCTCCTTCTCCTTCTCCTTCTCCTTCTCCTTCTCCTTCTCCTTCTCCTTCTCCTTCTTCTTCTTCTTCTTCTTCTTCTTCTTCTTCTTCTTCTTCTTCTTCTTCTTCTTCTTCTTCTTCTTCTTCTTCTTTCTATTTTTATGTTCAACTGATTTGGTTTAAAAGCTTTAAATAGTTTCATGTCCAAAATGCCAACAATAAAGAGTCAAACAATGGATGCTATTGCATGGTAGAGAGATGAGAAATCCCTGGAAGTGGTCATTTTGGGGACAAAGAGCATCTTGGATGGGATGGGAACAAGGCAGGGATGGACAAGAGGAGTCTTTTTTGTGAATCCAATACCTGTGGGATTCTCCTCATGTCTGTGTAGGATTCTTTTGATCCATGCCCTGCACCATCTGGCATAATGACTTCACGTCACATCCTCAATAAGGTGATGAATCCATGAATGAATGAGCAATAGTAAATTGGATTCCTGCCATATTTTCCTGTAGAATAGCTCCACTGGAGTTAAACTCACAATTAGTTATCTGCAGAACCACTAAGGCAAGGAAAGCTGAAATGAATGGTCTCTTAGATGTGTGGCTCGCAGAAAGGAAGGAAACTTAACAGTCATAAAATAGTGTATTTGTCTACTGTATTTATTTATGAAATCTCCTCTGTTTAGAATTATTCTGGGTAACATATCCTGTAAAACTGCTGCTACAGAAAGAAAAAGAAAAGGATAGATAAAAATGCTCAGCAATGACTAGAACATGCTTATCCATAGACAAATGAAACACCAATCTGGGTTCTATCTTATAACCCAGGATTCATATTTTAAGTATCCTTATTAGTTTACTTTTAAGCCAGGTTGGGCACTGGAAATAATCTAAACAGACTTGATTTGCGTGACTTTGAAAATGTGTATTGAACCCAAGCTAGTTAATATTTTTCTTTGGTTCTGATTTCAAATGGGGAAATATGCTTAATTATACCTTGCATCATCATTTGGAAATTGTAGCATTTATATGTTGATGTAACTTGCCTGTTTGTAAAAGGAGGACTATGTATAGGTAAAGAGACATATGTAAGTAGATCCAAAGCATGTTTGGCAAGGCAGAAAAGCCAAAAGGAAAAGGGGAAAATCACATTACCTGCCAAACATTTAGGGGTTGCATGCCAAGTGTTGCCTTCACTTCCTTCAAATCTGTAGCTGGGTTTGGCCTTCAGCTTTTAACATAAAACTCTATTTAAGATTAACCTCTAAAATTTTAAGAAATAAGTGGAGAAGCCTTTAAGCATTTTTAGTATAATTATTTCTAGAAAAACTGCATTCACATGAATGGTAGCTTCTTCAATATGCATTTTAAATAGGGATTGGATTTAATTTTATATCTAAATATTTGGGGATGAATGCAGGCAATTTCTACAGATTTTGAAATACAGATAACCGGAGATTATTTCCATTTTCAAGTTAAAAGACATCAAAAGTAGCCCACTGTTTCTATTATTAGCTATTAACTGTATTGGCTATTAGCCAGTGGTGTTATCTATTGACACAAATATATATTCCAAAACCCAGTGATATAAATCAACATGCATTTATTCCCATGAAGATTTATGTCATCTGGAGGTGATCTATATGTGGTAGAAGTTCGGTGGCTATGCCCCAAGTTTAAGGTCCAGTGGGACTTGATGGGGCCAACTCTGCTTCTTTAATATTCTGAGGCCCCATAGGGGAAGGGGAAACATTACTCAACAGACGATCCTCTCCTAGCAAATGGCACAGGTGCAAGACAAAGTTGAAACACATGAGATTTTTTAAGGTCTGCACCCAGAAATGGCATTGTGCTACCTCTGCTTATATATTATTGGCTAGAGAAGGTTGAAAGTCCCAGGCAATGTCAATGAGTAAGCAAGTATACCCTGTTTCTTTAAGCAGGAAACACTGTAAAATTTCCTTTAGTGGTGGACTCAAAGTAGTGTGAAAAATCAGGAACAATATTGCAATTCACCGCATCAACTTCTATGGGATTCCTGTATTCCGAAGTGCTAATTTAAGCCCATTATCAATTGTCAATCAAGACCAGAGTCTTCATGGCACATGTGGTTATATTCCTTTAAAAGCAAGAAAGATATTTTCATGGAGAGATCGCTAATATATGTCTGGATGCAGAGTATGTCCACCAAGGAAATTAGAGACTAAGGTTTCATCACCAACTGTGTTTGCATTTTTTTTTTTTTTGTGGGACCCTCGCCAGTGGCCTGGGAACAAACCGGCACTGCAGAGGCTGCAGGCAGCCTTGCAGCCCGGTGCTCAACCGCTGCGCTACCAGGGGAGGCCCTGTGTTTGCATTTTTATGCCACACTGTATCCACTATTAACTGAGTGCAAATTTTGACAACTGATTTTCAATGAATAATATTCAGAATAATTTACATGAACAAGTTACTTCATTTCTTTGTATGTATACAAAATATTTGTATTTATACAAAAATATACAATTTATATTTATACAAAATATTTGTATTTATACAAAAATATACAATTTAGACAAAATATTTGTATTTATGCAAAATAGTTAAGAGGTTATGTTTTAAAATTGTGTTTATATATTTAAAAGTCATTATCAGTAAATTTAAATATCCAAAACAGAAAAATATCCTGGACTTTGAAAGAAAATTAAGCCACTCAATTCCCAATTTAGTGGATTTTTAGTTACTAACATTTGCACCTTTTTCTTTACTCATGATTCCAAACCTACTTTCAGTTTTTTTGCAAAGTTCTACTCAATGCTTAGTGGTCTGTGGAAGTCCAATTATGAAACAATTCAGTATACTAATGGCACATTATTGATCTTTTCTCTCTACAGATTGATGCTTTGCCAGAAATTGTGGAGGCTGTGGAAGGGAAGGTGGAAGTCTTCCTGGATGGGGGTGTGCGGAGAGGCACTGATGTTCTGAAAGCTCTGGCACTGGGAGCTAAGGCTGTGTTTGTGGGGAGACCAGTCATTTGGGGCCTAGCTTCCCAGGTAATTTGCTAAACACACACACACACACACACACCCTACACACATATATAAAATAGAATGAATAATTTGCTAAATACACAAACACACACACACACACCACACATATATAAAACAGGATGATTGGAAACTAAAATCAACACATGAAACAGATCAAAGTGACTTACCCAAAACATCTATATCTTTTACTTGCTTAGGGAGAGAAAGGTGTTCAAGATGTGCTTGAGATACTAAAGGAAGAATTCCGGTTGGCCATGGCTCTGAGTGGTAAGACTTGAAGACTTGTCATTAGCATTCACAACTTTCTTTTTTTCTACTGATCTATGATCTTTGAGTCAGGCTCCTTGATGGAGATAAGTGAATTTGAGGGGAGGAGCATGGATCATTTGAGGTGAAATTAATATTGAATTTGGCTCCATATTTATAGCTCTAGTGCAGAGCACTCTGTGAATGAAAAACTCTACAATGTGCATGTCTGTGGCAGTAACTTAACCTTCATCTTTGTCAGGTTTTGTTTAGGCACATTTTAATAGGAGTGTCTTACAGGTGAAATCTACATCATCTTTGTCCTTGTCTCGTATATCATAAACACACAAATCTAACAACCAGTCAATGCTTCCATTTGAATACCTAAGTAGAATCTCATACTCTACCTGCCCAGAACTAAACTGCTATCTTTTCCCATTAAACCCAGTCCATCTGTAGATCCTCTAATCTCAGTTCATGTTAATACCCTTTTTCAGCTGCTCAGATCAATGATTTGACTCATTGACTTCTTTTCTCCCATACCCTCACTTCCACTGGGGCTCGATCTTTAAAATATAATCAAGAGCCTCCCTGGTGGTGCAAGGGGTTAAGACACAACCTATGAAGCTATCCGCAGCCACTGCAGCATGAGTTTGATCCCTGGCCAGGGAGCTACCCTCATGGCACAACAGACCTCTCCTGACTCACCCTCTGCTCCCTTCAGCTGAGTGTTTCAGTCAATCTGCCTGTTCTGTTCCCCACTCTGTCTCTGGTGAATCCTCTCACCCCCTGCACCACTGGCCTGTACCCCAGCTCTTATATGCATAAACAAATAAATATTAAAAAAATAAAATATAATCAATATTTGACCTCATTTACCACCTCCACCACCACCACCTTGGCAGGCCCATCATTAGCTCTCTTCATCTTGTATAGTATGATCACATTCCTGTGTATCCTCATCTCTTCTCTTGGGTATAGTGATCTGCTGGTCTATCTCCCCTCCTGTCTACACTGACCACAGTAGTCAGAATGGTTCTTTAGATGTTAATCCAGATCATGTCATTCTTCCAAAAAGAACCCTCTAGTGACTCTTGGTTTTCTCAAGTGCTTACAATCGTCTATAATGCATCAAGTGGTTTGATCCCTGTCATCTCTCTGGTCTCAGATCCTACTTATGTCACCCTTCCTTCCTTATTCTGCCCAGGCAACATTTGCCTCCTTGCTGTTTCTTGAGTATGTCAGACATGTTTCAGCATTAGGGCTTTTGCACCGGCTCTTCCTTCTGCTTGAAATATTTTCCCTGTATGTCTACCAGATGAATTCCTTCACATTCTTCAATTCTTCACTTATGTTGTACTTTGTGAAAGAGCCCCTTCAGACCATCCTATTGAAAATGGCAACTCATTCTTCACCCAACCACTCAACTTCCAGTTTTCCTTCGTTGTTATTGTTTAATTCTTTTTCCATAGCCCCTCCCTATCACTTTCCATAGATCACCTACCATATCATTTACTTTTTAAAATCACATGCATTTTTTTTGTCTTTTTTTTTCTCTAGAATGTAAGAAGCACGAGGCAGGGATTTTTATCTATTGTTTTCACTGCAAGTATTCCCACTGCCTGGCATACAGTAAAAATTTGTGGAATGAATGAATAAAATAATAAATAAGCACAATTATTACTAGTGACTTTCAAATTTGACTTAGAATGGGCCTCTAGATGTGAAGAATGACCATGAGTTAAATATCCACTCCCCCACATTTGAGGGCGACAAGGGTTTTCTATTCTGTGATCCATGTCACCCAGATTGTCCCACAGAGAGAATTCCTGAGATCACTGGCTGCTGCACTGAGTCTGCTGGACACACCATCATGGAGAAAAATGCCATTCTGCGAATCCTTGCTATGCATTTTAATTTACTACAGACATATCCTAAAAGAGAACTTTCAGCCACTGACTCTCTATTAAATGTGGCAGAAAGAATATACTCTTTGTGTTAATAAAAATATGTGCCAGTCATTTTGTGTTAAGGACTGTTTAGGTAATAAAAATGGTCTCATGCCACATAAGATTTGGCAAGCCTACCTTGAATCATAAACCTTACATTTGTCAAGTTTTACATTCCTTGGGAAAACGATTACCTGCCTGATTATTATTGCATTCATTTCATATTAAATGTATGCATTATTTTTTCAGGGTGCCAGAATGTGAAAGTCATCGACAAGACATTGGTGAGGAAAAATCCTTTGGCTGTTTCCAAGATCTGACAGTGCACAATATTTTCCCATCTGTATTATTTTTTTCAGCATGTTTTACTTGACAAAGAGACACTGTGCAGAGGGTGACCACAGTCTGTAATTCCCCACTTTGATACAAAGGGTGTCGTTCTTCTCCAACAAAATAGCAATCCCTTTTAGTTCATTGCTTTTGACTTTTCAATGGGTGTCCTAGGAACCTTTTAGAAAGAAATGGACTTGCATCCTGAAAATATATTAACTGTTAAAAAGAAAACATTGAAAATGTGTTTAGACAACGTCATCCCCTGGCAAGCTAAAGTGCTGAAAAACAAAAGGTATCCTTTGGTAAAATTGGAGGTAGCTAACGCTGAGGTAAGAAGATAATGATCTCACTTTATTAACCTGCATTGTGTTTAGACGTCCTTCAAACAGTGTTCTTAATTTGTAAACTCTGGTTCATAAGATTGGACATGCCTGGTAAGACAGGGGATTTGGATTCATAATACTGAGAAGGGAGCGCTTGATGGATTTGGGATAACGTGGTGGTAATTTTGATTTTTCTAGATATATTTTAGCATCCTGAGCTAGGCTACATCTTTGTATATTTCTGTTCATGTTTTTAGTATTGGAATGGATCTGAGTATTTTATGATTATATATTGCTTCTTAATCAGAAAGAAATAAAGCATTTTTGAAAATAATATGGTCCATTTGTGGCAACACGAAATACAATTATTTTAATCTCTAATTACCTTCCTATTTCCCTTATGCATACCCCATTATCTTATATCACCCAATTATATTTTCTTTTGCTTCTTTCCCATTTACAGTCATATGCAGGACCAGCTACCTAATTTGTGAAGACCATACCAGATGAAAACATGCACCCATTTTTGAAAAAAAATGTAAAAGCTCTTTTTCTTTCTATTACAGTTTTTCTCTTAACCTGTCAAGGTGTCTTTTGTTTGCTACTTAATGTCATATATCCCTGGGTGTGCGCATGCTCATAAGGCAAGCATGGACCCTCACAGCGCTCTGTGACCTGCCCTGATACTTCTGTGCCGTTGTCCAGGACCCTGCCTGGGGTAAAGGGTGGCATCATCATTGGTCAGATGAGTGAGTCAGTGGCCAGAGACTGTTAGGGCAGGGGGAGGAGAGATGGCAGAGTATGGGACAATGTGATTCTAGGTTTTAGATCCCCAGTACACTTTCCTTTGTCTCATTGGTGTTTACTTATAAAACACTAACTCAAAGATGAAATGGAGAAGCATTACAAGCCAACAATAACAAAGCATAAAATCCAAGTGTGAGACCCCCTCACTGGGTGTGGAGTCCTTTGCAGCTGTGCTGGTTGCATCTCTCAAAACCCTGGCCACATGACTTTTATTTTTTATTTTATTTTTTAAAGATTTATTTATTTTTATACAAGAGTCGGGGTATAGGCCAGAGGTGCAGGAGGGTGAGAGGATTCACCAGAGACTTTTAGATGTATTCCCAAGCAGGCATTTGACAGAGTATGGTAGCCAACACAATTTATAAATTGATTTTCACCATCTCCCTGGTTGTTAAGCCACTGTGAAGTATTGAATGAAATAGTTGAGAGAATCACTACCTTAAAATATGGTGGCTAAATTATTTTTCATCATTTCAGTATACTCAGATCCCTTCTTTCTCTCCTTTCCCTCACTTCCACATTTCTTCCTTCTCTCTCTCTCAACTCCTCTTTTTCTTCTTCTAAGTACTAGGGTATTCCTAAATACTATGAAGGACATAAACATAATTCTTTCTGAAATTTTATTTAGAAATGATAAAGAATTATGTAATCTGATAAAAAAATGACTTTACCCCTTAGTTTTTTTTCTCCAAATACAAACAGGAAAACTTACTGTCATATCACATAACTCATTTATACTTTTTCAATTAATTTTAATCAATCACCAGATATATTATAGTTACTTCTTTCATTACCCCCCACTGATTCAGAAATACCTTTGTGGTATTTCTGCATTATGGTATGTGGTTGGATGGTGGCTTGCTAAACACTTGGTAACTTCCCCCGGCAAAGGGAGATCCATGCGTGGTTTTTTAAGTAAAAATCTTGCAAGTTATGAGGGAATGGGGGTTGGTAGTCTTACTTTGTGCATTTCTAGATGACTTAATGACTCTCAGAGGCATGCTACCTCTTTGAATGTAGATTCCATTTTCAGAGTCGAAATATGACTGAAAATTTAATGATGTGTATTGTTTCTATAATCAGAAAGGTATAAAGTTGATGTTACTCTTTTTTGAAAAACGCTTCTGAGATAATATTAAAAAAACTGAAATAAATTTTAATATTTAAAATCTAAATATTAAAAGCTACCAGATGACTAAGCCAGGAATAAGGTATGTTGATGGCACTTTGAGGCAGTAATTCACTTTTTTGTTCCTGCATTTATGGAACTATGTCAAGGGAAGACTTATAGAGACTGGATAGTTTAACATGAGTGAGTCTGCCTTCCTGTGTGTTACTAATGTGTGTTGTCCTCTCAAGTAGTGATTTTCAAACTAAAGTACGCACTATATTTACTCAAAGGACTTTTTAACACAGCTGGCTGGGCCTCACTCTCATAGATTCTGATTCAACAGGCATGAGTGGTGAAGGGTGGTGCCAGAAAAACTGCATTTCTAACATACTCCCAGGTGAGTTTGATATTGCTTGTCTGGGCATCTGCTTAGTGAACCAAAGGTCTAGTCTAGAGCAAGAAGTGTCAAGTGGGATTTGACAAACAAATTTACATGGGACATGCCCCATGTGCAAAGGCCAACTTGTTTTGGGTCAATTGATTTTTTTGTTGTTGTTGTTGATTTTATTTCCCATTGAGGTATAGAATGATTGTAGTGAGATATGTGAAGTTTTCTTTTTATTAATTTTTTTAAGATTTATTTATTTATGCGTACAAGAGCTGGGGGACAGATCAGAGATGTGGGGGTGAGAGGATTCACCAGAGACAGAGTGGGGAACAGAACAGGCAGACTGACTGAAACACACTGCTGAGGGGAGCAGTGGGCGAGACAGGAGAGGTCTTCCTCACCATGTGGGTTGCTCCCTGGCCGACTGGGGGATAGAACTGGTGCTGCAGAGGCTGCAGATTGCTTCATAGTGTGGTGCTTAACCCCTTGCGTCACCAGGGAGGCCCCGAGATATGTAAAGTTTTCAAACCTAAGTACATAGGTGAATACATTTTCTATATACACCCAGGTGACCACTGTCACCCAGACCAAGATACAGGATGTTTCTATCATCCCCCAAAGTACCTCCTCTCTAAGAAGTGAACTTATGCTAATTCCCTCACCTCTGATTAATTCTTCCCAAACTTGAACTTTGTATAAGTAGAACCATATAATATATAATTTTGTTTTGGGTTTCTTTTGCATAGTTTATGTGAAGTCCATTCATATCATTGGCTATGTCTGTAGTTAGCTCTTTTTTTTGCTCAATAGTAATCCCCTGAAAATACCCCACAATTTATTCATTCTCTTATGGTCAGATGTTCGGGTTTTGTTTTCAGTTTTTCTGTTGGAAGCTAACTCTTTGAGTTTTTTGAAAATACAAGTTCAGTATTATTTTCTGATTTTTCTAAAAAGCTAAACATCTAGATTATTATGTAAATGTTTTAAGTGTTGGCAGATATTCAACATGGAGCGCATTGTTAAATGTGGTTGTGCCCCATGTCTGGCCCATAAGTCACAAATTCTCAATGCCTGTAACATCTTGTCCCCATAGATGATTCCCTAATGGCTAAAATCACTCTTATGCTCCTAGACAGAATCATGTCTGAAACAAGTAACAGTGATGGGCGCCTGCCAACAGATATTGCCAGAATCTTTTTGTTTAAGATTGCTTATTTTCTGTTATCTGGAAGAAGGTGGATGTGAAGTAAATTTCTGTCTCTCTACTAGACTTGGGGAGCCCAGTTTTCTGGGCCAATGGGAATGAATCAAATGACATCGACGCTTCGTAGCGTGCGGTTTGCAAACTACATCTGTGTCACTGCTGTGCAATTATTCATTCACTTGTTTATCTTGCCAAAACATTGGCGTTTGTGAAACAGCTTTAGAGAGCTGTGGTGGATTAGTATAGCATGAAAGGAAGTTGTGGCTTGTTTTCAAACAGGGAGAAAAGACTTCTCATTGTAAAATTCGTAATTTATTTACTGTCTGATGGATTGTATTGCTTGTCAGTTGCATAGCAACAAAATAAAGTTTGCCTATTTAGGAAAGTCTGAAGTTTTCTTGTAAAGATAGAGGATGATTTTGAAACTTATATTTGCTTCAACATGCATTCTGTCACATGCTAATTAGAGAATGACACCAGGATAGGTTTATTTTAGGTAATATAAATGTTAATCCAAAAGATAGAAGGTTATGTTTATGTGAAGGGAAATCTTATCTATTTTAAAAGATGCAATTTCCTGTCCTTACCCAAGTCTAACTTGAGCAATAGATATCTTCTTTCCTCCCTGATGTGAAATCCTAAAGTTTGTTGGAGGAAATTAAAAAATGCTTATTTTTGTTCAGTTATCTCTTTCTCTTCTCTGCTGATGTTTTTGAACATTGTTCTAGATAATGAGCATAAGTTGAACTAAAAACTTTCCAGGACATTCAAAACCACTGATCTGTTATTCTGGATGATGCTAAAGCAAGGGCTGGAAGTCAAGCGAGCAATAAATTTGATTTTGTCTGATCAGTTGATTTAGCATCATTGGGGAAAGAAACTGGCTTGGTTTCCTACCTGTGTCCTCTGGTCTGATCATCTATCTTTAAAGCTGATTTTTTTTTCCATTATGGTAAAACTCCTGATGTCTATTTCAAACAGTGGAATCATCTTCTTATTGATAGAGTCATTAATGTAATATGCTTCACATTATGAATGAGAGCTTCCTTTCTAATATAACTAAATGAAGGCCAAAGTCAATTTTCCTGAAAGCACTAAAGATTCTGAATTTCTGAGTGACTAACCATGTGAAACATATTTAACCTTAGGATCCTCAGACTATCAGCTGTGAAATGAGGACATAGCACGGTGGAGTATGTGAGTATGTATGGTGAATTCTAAACTGATATTCTAAGTCTTAATAATAATTAGTGTCAGGAGAAGTAATAGAAATTCCAACAGGTGTTTTGTTTTTACAGCATTCTTGAAAAATTAACTTTTTGGTAAAAATAGGTAAGGATTTCACACAATTCAACAAAGTAAAAATCATGTATTTTATCACATGGGAACAATGTTTATTTATACTAGGTGTATACCACTTCAGACATTACTCTACACATATAATAAATAGCTGTCAGATAAAGAGATAGAATGACTTTATTAAAATAGGACTATTCAATCAACATTACATTTATGTTAAACTTCAATTTATTCTTACCCAAATTTAGTAGAAGAGAAAGTAAAATTGAAGTAATTCTTAAGGTAAATGTTTCTTTTTAAAAGAAACTTAAAAGTATCTCCTCACTGTATTTTAAAACTTTTGTAAAACTTAAGATTGAAGTAATTCTACTTTTCTGTCACATGTATTTCAATTTTAGATGGTATCAATGTGTTTTTTTTTTTTTTAGAAATTAAGGCTTTGTTATTTTATTTATTTATTTATTTAAGATTTATTTATCTATTTATACAAGCACTGGATACAGTCAGAAGCATGGGAGGGTGAGAGAATTCACCAGAGCCAGAGCGGGGAGCAGAGCAGGCAGAAGGACCAAAGTACACTGCTGAGAGGAGCAGCGGGTGGCAGGAGAGGTCTGTGCGCCATGTGGGACCCTCCTCCGGTGGCCGGGGAGCAGCTGGGGATCGAACCGGTGCTGCAGAGGCTGCAGGCAGCCTTGCAACCCAGCGCTCAACCACTGCGCCACCGGGGAGGCCCTCAATTAATGTGTTTTTAGTAAAAAATGAAGAAATTATCCTCTTAGGCGTATTCTTCTTTCCTTTTCCTTCCCTTTCCTTCCCAACTTTGTTAACATTATTTTTATGTCATCAAAGTCTAAATCATCCTCTTCTGTAATAATCATTTCCAAAATTATTTACTATTTAGTTTTCAGCATAGATTGGAGGCACTTAGGAAGGGAAGAGAAGGCGAGGAAATAGGGCGGTGGGGGAGAGCACAGTGGACTATGGTGGGGGACGCTGGGTGCTTTGATGGTGGGAGAGCTTAGGTGACCACATCTGTGGGGAGAATTCTGTACTGTCAAAAAAATTAATAAGGAGATAAGAAACATTATACTTCTTTAATAAATAAATAAAATACAAAGAAAGAGAAAAGGATTTCATACTTCACTATAATCTCATAGCTTTTCCGGTCCCGGGTTCCTAACTGTGATTCCCCTCCTGGTTTCCTGGATTTCATTGGTAAATTGTATTTTCAAGAATAATTGTATCCTTTGAGTTTGAGTTTATTAAAAAGTCTGCCTGATGCTTTTGCATTTGAATGCTTAGATACGTGTAATATTTCTAGGGTCTTCATTATCTTTGGGCCACCATTATGGATCACCATCTGGCTCTGAATTTGATGTGGAGAAATGGAGACCTGCCTGCTCCTCTCCCCAGTTGTTAACTAAACTCCATCCTCTCTTTCATCCAACCCAACCCTCAAAAACCCCTGAAGTTATTTCAATACCATCAGCGGAGGTAATCATAAATATCACATCTCAAAATTTAAAAACAGAATTGCACCTATTCTAGGTACAATTTTATTTTATTTTATTTTTAATTTATGTATGGAAAATCCTACTTAACCAACATATTTATAATATTATTAATATGGATATACTGACAAAATTGCTCTCTATTGTTCT
This sequence comes from Talpa europaea, assembly GCF_964194135.1. Classification (NCBI taxonomy): domain Eukaryota; kingdom Metazoa; phylum Chordata; class Mammalia; order Eulipotyphla; family Talpidae; genus Talpa; species Talpa europaea. The sequence goes on along the minus strand of NC_140078.1, from coordinate 25,414,391 downwards.
CCATTAGCCTTACCAACAACAGTGTTCCAACAATGGTTATTTCAGTAGCTATTGTGTAATTTTGGACTCTTTTTTAAACAAACTTGTAAAGATTCAGTGCTGCCCCATGGATGCTTTGTGATGATGCAAATGTTTTATGTCTATGCTGTCCAAAAATGTAGTCAGTAGCTACTTGTGGCTTTTGAGCACTTGAAATATACCTAATATTGAAAATTTTACTTTATTTCATCTTAATTTAAACGTAAGTTGTCATATGTGGCCAGTGGGTAACAGTATTGGATAACACATATCTAGAAGTTTAAAACAGCCTAAGAAAGGAAACTATCCAATAGATCCAAGACCAAGCTTGCAGCAAAGATGAGTCACTTAAAGTATTTTCACTGTAGCTTACTAATCTAAAAATGAAATATTGCAGTAGCTCTCAATTGTGTTAGGTGCATAAATTGCAATAATAAACATAATAATGTTTAAAATTATTCAGAAGGAAAATACTATACTGACCTAAAGCAGCTTTGTCTTTGTCTGCTTTATTTATTAATCTTTTCAGTTATTGTTTACTGATAAGATCCCAAGAATTTTTATCTTAGGTCTTGAGTTCATGGGCCAGGCTAGCCACCGAGTGAACATATCTTAAGAATATAATCTGAATATTATTTTTCATCCAAAGGTGAAATACTAATATCAATAATCAATAGGATATAATAATGAATAGTGATGCCCTTTTGAATTGTAAGAAATGATGTATGTGTAAGCTACTATAAAAATAATAAGAATATATGGCATATAGTATAATGCTTGACATCTTGGAAGTCTGAAAAGAATGAGCAAAGTTTGTTAGACATAGTGAAATATGTCCTGTAGAGTTAAAATCATTTATCTTAAATAGCCAACTGGCACAATAAGGAGTCTTTCTCTAAGGAAATTTGGCATCTCGCTAATCCACAAGCACAAATTTCTTTACCATATGAACAAAAAATCAGTATCACGCAAGTCAAGAACACACTTTTTGGTTCTGATTTTTCTATATTTTAATGCCATATTATCTACTTTTAATAAGCAAACCTCAGAATTGTTATATACTTCTCATCAGTAGTAAACAAAACTTTGTGCTAGTCAAGAATATCTTTTTTCTCATGAGCAATGTCACTCTAATTTTTGAGACTTTATGAATAATAGTTATTTACTATGTCATGATGTGAATACCTGTATTAAGTAGTGATTTTTAAAAAGGCACTAAAATGAAGTCAAGGAGAAACTTAAAAAAAAATCCTTTAATAATCTGACTGAATAAAGTAAGAACACCCAGAAAAACACACAAATGCACACATACACAAACATATATGATAAAAAAATACAGTAACCCCACAAACTAACCCAAATACTTGAAGATTCTGACAATAGTAAACTGTTAATCTACCAAAAAATAAAAGCTTTAATTTATGCAACTATTAAGTATTCATGATTATAGGCAGGGAAGTATCTATGAAAGCCAGACCCATACATTTGAAGATGCAATCATTGGATCAACTGATGGTTTTGTCTACACAACTGCATAAACAATTTGCCTACTTTCCACTAAATTGACCAGATGCTTTGTTGTCATGTAAACACAATCTAAATGAAATCCACAGATTTCCCCCTAAACCTTATTTTAGCTAAACGTTTCTTGGCTAATCTTTTTCCAGGTCTGTTAACAATTTATCCAGAATGATTTGATTGGCTTTCAGCTTTTTTGCCATCTCTCGTCCATCCTTTATTGGGCAGGCAAATGATGGAGAAAATGATGTAAGTATAAGCAAATAAACATAGAAAGAAATGTCTTTGGAAAGCGAGACACTCCCCACAGTTGTTGGCCCTTCCTCAGGAAAGGAGTGGTTAAAAGGGCATAGGAGGTTAATGCCCAAACTGCCTTCCCATTTGAGATACCTCCTCTCTGGAATTCAGGAATGAGACTCTCATCCCTCTCATCATTCCCTTAACACCCCTACTTCCAAAGTGCAAAGTGTAAGTAAAAATAACAACACATAATTTAAAAAAATAATTAAAATGATATATAATAAATTAGTTAAAATTGTTGCATTCTTGTTGCTTTGCAAACTTCCCTAAAGATAAAGGTTCATATGAAAGTCCTCCAACATTTTTGCCTTGCTCGAAAGAGGGAAATGAGAGATCGTAGAGCTACAACAGCATCAACAGAGTAAGACTTAAGTTACCAGAACCCAACTCTTCAAATCAATTTAAATTTATTTTACAAATTTCTCATCTATCTGAGTTTTTCACTCTTACCCAGAGACAGAGGATAAGTCAGATGTTCTCTGTGGTTAATGTGATTTCCCAATTTGGATTCATTTATATATTTGCTCCACTGAATACAGAGTTAAGAATGAAACAGAAACATCAGACCTGTTAGAAAATGCTCACGATCAGACCTTCTGTACTATTGAGGCAATTCTGTAAAAGGATCAGTTTGTCACTGGCTATACATGTTAATGCATCAATTACTAAAACAATATACTACTTGAAAAAACACTTTTAAGCAGTTTCATGGGGAGAGTGTGAAGAAAGAGTTGAAGGCGTAGGGGAATGGAATGAACCTATAATTTCCTACAGGGCTCCTAGATGCCATTAGATGCCTCCATGGGCATCAAGTTCATGCCATCATGAACTCTGGAGTTCTCTGCAACCCAGGTCTTTGGGCTCCAGATGGAGACCTCTCTTTGTTGGGGCACATTGTGCTTCTCTTTGGAGCTATCAGTATTTACCTCATGGAGGACAGAGTTCTAGTATCATAGCAGTAATAATTATTAATCTTTTAGTAACATAAATATATTATCCAGAATAATAGTCTCCTTCAGCTATGTTTCTCTACTGTGTATGTAGTTTATCTATTATGTGTATTTTCTCTACTGTGTAGTCTTGCTTCCAGTTCTGGCCACACTGAGTACATTCAGGGGAGAGCAATAAATATGATAAAGATGCATAGATATCAAATCACGCTTTTGAAAGGTACCACAGTCCTTGTGTTGCCATGTGATGATCTTTACTTTCTTACATGCCATTAAGTTAACATATGGACAAATTTACAGTGTTTTCTAAAAATAAAACAAGCACCAATGAGAAATAATTATGAAGAAATAATGCTAGAAGTTTGATTGTCATGTTCATGAGGGCAGAGAATCTGCTTTTTTTTTTTTTTTTTGCTGTGTTACCAGCACTGTGCTGGTAATTTATAATTATAATTTTTCAATAAGTACTTGTTAAATTAATGAACAACTTGTCAGGAATATTATAGTATCCAATTTAGAATTCTATGCTTAGGATCAAATATAGCAAATGCAAATATAGCAAAAATTTTCCATTAAGAAAATTTTAAACCACAAAATTTAGTGGAAAATTCTAAGAACAATGATTTTATACATGAGCATTTTATTATCATAAACTGCTATTGTGAAATTGTGCTTGATTTTCAAAATAAATGAAAAAGGGATGTTATTTTAATATTAAAGAGTAATATTGTCTCAAGAATAGATTTCATCACTTAAAAATTTCTTTGATTATATTTTCTAGCAAAGAACTACCAAATTGTGATTGAAATGTTAGAGAGTCACAAAGTCAGAGAAATTTAGAGTTCTTAGAATTTTTCAGATCATGTGGCCAAATATTACTCACATGTATTTGATGGGCAAGTCCCATTATCTGATCTCTGAAAAATGGGTCTGTGGCCCCCTGTTGCATGAATGTGGGTGTGCCATACTCAATTATGCAATAGATATTTCCTAAAATGTAGTGAACAATTAATATTCTTCTAGTACTTCTGAGAAAATTAATTTTTTAAGCATCCTAAACAATATCCAATTGAGATTTCATAATGCATGACTCTTTATTGGAAAAAACAAAATCCAGCTTGAATTAGGTCAAGCAAAAGGAGGGGTTTTTAGTATCTCACTAAATCACAGGAAATGTTGAACTGCCAAACCACAGGAAGAGCTTGAATGTAGTTGAGCCTTGGGAAACTTGGGTTGAGGGATTTGAAAGCAGCAAGGACTTTATTTCCCTCCCCCCTTTGGTTTTTCCAGAGGCTTGGTTTTATAATTTTATCACTGTAGTCCTGTAACCTCCAGTTAGTGGGTCTCATGGCTACCTCCCTAGATTCACCAGGAATTCTCTTGTTTCAAGATTATTTAAGAGCAGATCTCTAGCTAGATGACTTGCACGTATCTTGATTATTCAAACATAAAGAGGGAGAAAAGTTAGAGTAAGAATCTGGGGCTACTGTGAATCCATAATGTCTAACAAAGTGGGAAGAGATCAGAGGAACTGCTAGTTTCATTGGACAGAAGTTTCATTGAGGACAAAATAATAGGTGTTTCTTGTACAAGCAGCACATACTTTCTTAGTATACATATGTCCCTTGCAGTATCTGTGATATACTTATCTTTTAAAATGTGTTATTTATTTGATATTCAAATTTAACTCAGCACTTTGTATTTTGTGAGTGTATGTATGTGCACACATGCTAAAATTTTGGGTCTAGTTAGAAATTAGCAACCTCTACTTACAAAAAAACAACCTCAGGATGCTTAGGATGTTTTCTGGTCATATTTTCATTAAAAAATAAATATGAAATATTTGTATTCTTTAACCTTAATTGTATATCACATGAAAGGTGATATACAAAGCATCACTTGGCAACTGGGAAATTTGATGCTGACCAGGGATTTGCCCCAAATCCCACTATGAATACTATCTTACTTTGTTTGTAAGACCACCCATCAATGTTCCAGGACCATACTGTCATTTTGAGACCACAAAATATTTGATGGAAGTTCATTTTTGTGAATTCAACTTCTTGAAGGCTTTATTACTGAGGTACATAAATTAATCATATAAATTTAAAGTTGATTCTTGTGGTTTGATAAAACACATTGGTCTGTCAGTATATCTCAAGTCTTATATTAAATAAATTAATTGTATTTGTTAATCTGGGTGTTTCTCACTAATAATTTGTATATGTCTATAGCTGGTATTATATGAATTATATGAAATGCAGTGTGAGATATGCAAGTTTTATTTTTTTTAATTTTTTTTTATAGAGGCATGTTTTATTTATTTATTTATTTGTTTGTTTGTTTGTTTTGTTTATACATGCACTGGGTACAGTCAGAAGCGCGGGAGGGTGAGAGAATTCACCAGAGCCAGAGCGGGGAGCAGAGCAGGCAGAAGGACCGAAGTACATTGCTGAGGGGAGCAGCGGGTGGCAGGAGAGGTCTGCGTGCCATGTGGGGCCCTCCTCTGGTGGTCGGGGAGCAGCCGGGGATTGAACCGGCCCCGCAGAGGCCGCAGGCAGCTTCGCAACCCAGCGCTCAACCGCTGCGCCACCGGGGAGGCCCTGCAAGTTTTATTTTTTATCAGACTTGCTTTAAAAATAAATCTCCCAAGGAACCTCAGGAGGATGTAGGATGTGTAAGGTATATTGATGACTATTTGGTATTTTAGCCAAATAAATTGGCATTAAATTTTCTAATTGGAAAGCAATTTGAAGCAATTCCATATGTAGGATGCTCTTATCACAGTGGTTTCAGTGTTATGCTCTTATACCAAAACTTTCTTAACAATGCCCCAGTTACTCTTGAAATCCCCCAATTTGGATGAAAAATTACATGGACTACTGTGGTGGAATAATATGAACTATACATGAAATGCCTCAATTGAACTGAAGTTCTTTTGTACAATTGAAAATTCTAGCTGTTATTAGTGGGGAAAATAAAGTATTTCTGGGGAAGCAAGAGGGATGAAAGAAAAGTTAGATCCTGAGAAGTAGCCTTTAATATGTAAAAAGTCATTTAAAAACAAACAAAAATAAGCAAATAAAAATCTTTGTTCATTGTGTCTAAAATCAAAACATATATTCACTTAATACACAAGATTTTATAGGGCAGTGTTGAATTAAGTTACTTTCTTCCCTGATAAATAAGTAATGAGTAATTGAAATTCTTTTTAACGTGTTCTAATGTGCTTTGAAAAAAAAAGTTTTACAAATAAGTATCACACCAGATCTATTCTACTTTCTGCTTGTACCAAGTTGGAAAGCTCAGTATCAGGAAAGGATGAGTGGGAGAGGAAATGTTTTCCTGCCTGCTCCAACTCATCTGGCCTCCCAAATGTCTGTGGGCACATGTGATGATCCATCATTCCTGTCTACTGTCTAGATTTTCCTGCAGAAGGTCACTGCATTTGACTCCCTTCGACAGCACTATCAGGTCTTGTTTTGTTCAGGGCTTGGAGTTAGGGAGAATACAGTCAAGTATTTGACACTGGCTCCCATTCTAGCCTTGGCAAATCTATTCTCTAGGATGAAGACAGAAACTGGAACCCAGCCATCAGTATCTATTCCACTGAATTTCTTGCCAGTCTGGGCACTGGTCCTTATTTGAACACCTGAGATCCTGTTCCTCATCTCTATGGTTTGGAGGTTTACATAATTATTTCCCCTGTCAGAAATGGGTAAAGTGGCTGAACAAGGAAAAAATGCACACAATAGGTTATTTTGACCTGCAATTGTTATTTAAATTTCAGAAATACAGTGCATTTCCAACAACTTTCTTCAATGTTTAACATGTAGTATAGCACTGCCTGTATGTGATCCTTGTCCTTGAATTACTTGGCTCACATACATAGATAACATTCCTATAGAGTCAAGGACAGACCAAATGTTGAAATACACTGATAGGCAAAGTCAAAAAGAGAACACATTGATAAAACACCTTTTATGTTTATTAACCACACATTTTATATATGTTTATTAACTACTGGGTTTTGATTCAGTGATTGTATCTTTGTTACCACACAGTCTTTTGTTTCCATTTACAATTCACTTTCTATTTAAGTGAGAGTCCCTGGAAGATTTAAAAAAAACAAAACAAAACAAAACAAGAACTTGAGAATCTAAAGGGCTGACTTGTAGGAAATCTGGGTTATAGAAAGACCAGCTCTATTCCAGGCCCTATGACAAGCACAATTTTCACACTTATCTATCTCCACACCGAGTACTTATTTGAAGTCCTTAATCAAAAATATTTTCCAACTTCTCTTTCCAGCACCTGCCCAGGTGATTAACAAAGCAGCAGAAACAGATCAGAGCTGTGATATTTTTCCCTGTTTTTCATACAATGAATGCTTTGGGTCTCTATCTAGTGTTTAATATAAAAACGAAACCAGCCACCATCTTAACCATTGGTATAGACTACCAATATTTTAAACTACTAACTTAGCCTGTTACGTCAAGGCATCTGAAAGTTTAAAGCTTGGCAAAGTAGTGTTTTTCTTTTTCTTCTCCTATAATCCCAGGGTAAACATTAAGCAGACAGCATTTCTGCTTTGAGCATTAAAAAAAAAAAAAAAAAAAAAAAAAGACTGAATTTGAAAAGCCTATTAGCACACTTTGGGGATTTCAGAGTGTCGTTGGCTGGAAGTTGAGTGGATTCGCTGCCATTCTGTAGATGGGATAGGAGAGAAGCCGCATGGCCTCATTCATAACTTCACAGCTACTGCAAATATCAGCTGATGAATATTTATGTTATCCCTGGCTTAGACCCGAAAGACAAACAGGGGAAAAAAAAACCAAAGTTCGGAAAAGGTCGTCTGAACTCTGTGGGATTTTTTTACCAACACTTTCCATGCGTGAGCAGTAGCCCTGAATGAAGTCATTCTGCTCAGGGGCCCAGCACAGGAAAACAGAGTCTGTTCATTAGCGCTCCACACTTTGTTTGAAACTTGTACATTCATGGGATCCTGAAAGGGAAACCCTTTTCCTTAAATCAAACACACAGGATATAGAGCTACATTATTTTTTTTTTTAGTAAATTATTGCAAATTTCTCCCCATCATATAGTAATGTCAATGGTTCAAAGAGAGAGCAAGTCAGTGAAAGGGTGCTTTTAACTCTTCTGTTTTGCAAAGGATGGTTCCTGGCCAAATTAATATTTCATTGAGTCACTGTTTTTGAAAAGTATCTGTAAGTATATAAAAATAATATATTACATAACTGGTTTAATATAGTAGAGAAAGCTTTTTTCTTTATGTTTTAGTTTTATTTTAGGAAAAAAAAACTGTTGAGTCCCACTGTATAAGAAATAATCAAATCTTATTTATCTTATTTACTTGGGTTTTATCATTTCAATTCTGCTTCTCTCCTTTTAACTGTTTCTTTGTCTACCAGAGCCACATTCATCCTCTGTTGCCATTTCTGCCATCTTTACCACCTCTAGAGTGACCTAGGTTAAGGAAACAAGAAAAGGAAAATCACTAAGATCAGAGAATTTTTCCACCTGCTAACATCTCTATTTTCAGTCTTCATTCAGGAGAGGAAGCTCCTAAATTTGGCTCAAATGAAATCTGTGACCACCTTGTGAATATCAGTGATGACACAACCTGTGATTGTCTAATGCTGAGGGAAAGGCAGATGTCTTCAGTGGGGATCCCCAGAAACATTTGACTGAGATTAGGATGGGGTACAAATGATATATGGAGGGAGAGTTTTCCTAGAGACACTGAGAGGTTGGCTGGGGAAGCAGAAACAGTAGGGAAAATGCCAAGCAGTGGAAACTCCAGTCTCAGTAGGATCCTGCAAAGAGTTTAGAAGCAGAATTGTAACTGAACGTTTGTCCCAACTTGAGTCAAGGGGGTTGGGCTTTCATACTCCTGTGCTATTGAGATGTTAACTAAGGACTGCCCACTAGTGGTGCTGGAGATGCACTGGGTGATGGACCATCTCAGTTCGCCTGGGACAGCGCTGCTTTTGGCCATGAAAATCCTTCGTAGCGGGAAGCTTCAGTCTTAAGCAAACTGGGCTGGTGGTTTCAATGGTCACCATTGAAGGATGTTAATTCCCAGGTACTTTTGCCTCTGGGCAGCAATGTGGTTCCAGTAGTCCAAGTTCAGCCTTCTAAGGGAGTCACAGGTATGGACCACATAAAAGAAAGCTCGTGGAAAGGGGCAGAGACCTAGAATAGGGAATTCAAAGGCATTTTGATGCACCTGAGCTGTACCCTGTTCAGCAGGCATGTCCTGTAACTAGTTTTTAAGCAACAAGTTAATATTGGTAGATACTTATAGATAGGGAATTGTGAGCAGGAATTGCAGACATTTATTTCATCCTCCGCATGAATAAAGTCTTAGGTAGTGGTGGGAATTCAGTCCTAGTAAAGAATTACAAGCTGACTTCTAAAGAGAGTGTTAATACTTGACTGAAAATAGGCACCAACCTGTAAGTTAGAAATGAACAGAGTTGACTTGATCTGGGTGAGTGGGAATAAACAATTACCCTTTGTCAGTGCATCTCCTTCAAAATTCTGAGGGTATATCACATATATGTGATGACAACAGAGAGTGAATATTCTCTTGCATTGCCCAAGATTGGTAGAATCTTCTTTTTAAATTTAACTTCAAAAGCTAACAATAACTGCCCAAAGTAAAAAAAAAAAAATCTGTAAAATTTACATCTTTCTTATATCTCTTTCTTGGATTATGAGCACAAAAGTGAGATTTTGGTCTTGGGTTCTTCTCTTGGTTTATAAAAATAAAAGAGAGTGAGTAATTGGGCAATTTACTAGATTGGGCAGGTCTACTTGGTAAAAGGTGTATTTTTAACTTTATGTATTGGCAGTGACAACTGCTTCATGTTTCACACTTGGTCCTTTCCTTGTTTACCTCAGCTTTTCAAGACCCTTATGGAGCAGGCCCACCCAGAGGATTTATTATAGGAGTGCTTCCTTCTGCCTGAAGCAATACATTATGCACATAAAAGGATGTCTGACTGCCCACCTGTATCACTACTTAGGAGAAGCAGGCACTGGAATAAATGGTTTCCTGCTAGAGAGCTATAAAAGTATCTGGCAGAATATTATAGGGACATGCAAAGAGCAGAACTCTTTCTACCATTGAGAAAACTATCAAGACTTTGGCTTCTTGGTAATTCTTAAACCTTCTAAATGTCAGCCAGGTCACTCTTTGGTCATGACTTTAAACTGTCAGGGCACCCTACACAAACATTACCTCAGCCGAGCCGATTGCAAAATTACCCCCAAGATTAAACATCAGAATGTTCTTTGCATAATGGTGGGGGTGGGGAGAGTACTGAAATAAGAAAAAAACACAACAAAAATGTTATCTGAGAAAGAAATAAAGGGATGCTATTTTTGAATAATTTATTATGAGTATTTTGAAAGGGCAGAGACTGACAGTTGAGGATGCATGAAATGCAACCACAAAGACTGCATGAAATGCAACCACAATCTACTGTTTATAATAAATTTTGATCATTAAAATATGGATGATAAAATTGTTCATATTATATTTAAAAACTTACCAATGTAGATCTATTATTTTAAATGCAGGATATTTTAGATAGGATCCAGGATTCATTTTTATCTAGCAAATTCACAAAAATGGAGAACCATAAAGCTATAAGGAAGTGAATTTATAGCATACTAAAGGAATAATATTTTTTGAAACTTGATCTTTAAAAAGGTACAGATCAAAAATATGGCTAGGTTTGTGACATGTTAGCCCTCATTTTATTACATGTTTTGAGGCTTGAGGGAGAGCTTACCTAAGCATTTAAGCTACTGGTTAAGTGCTTTATGTGTATCTTCAGACCTTTATATGACTGATGAGAGCAATTACTCAAATGCATAACACAAATGAGAATTCTGGGTCAAGGCATATTGTGAACACTAAAGATTTGTTGAATGAGTGAATGATTTTTCTGGAATGATGAAATACTCATTGCAAAGAATTAGCAAGTGAAAAAGTGCAAGACATTTTTGTTGTAGAAATATGTAAAAAGATATTTATCTATCTGAAATGAGTTTGATCAGATTGTACCTCTAGCTACATAGAATATCAGAATTAGAAAGGGCTGTGGATGCTGTTTAGGCAATTTGCTTCTTATTCAACCAGAAACATTTTGTAAAATTAGTTGTCTAGTATTAGTCACACTAATGCTGAAGTAGTTTTTCCAATTAAAAACAAATTAATTATATTATTTGGGGATAGAATTTTCTCTAGGTTACATTTGTTCCTTCTGTTTCCACTTAGAGTCAACTGAATTACATCAATTAGATAGTTACAAATCAATTTAAATGGAGATTTTTGAAATTTTTATAAAAGTCATACTGTCCATATTATATAAGCTTTTTTTTTCCATGTGGAAGAGCTTTAATTGAATGATTATGTAAGGATTCTGAGCCTTTAGGGGTTCTCACATTTTCTCCTCTTACTTCCCATATTCCCTAATCAACCTGGTTAAAGGATTCTTAATAGGCATCAATGCCCACTTACTCATAAATGTTTTTCTTTACTAATCATGCCCCTCCTTCCCCTACCCCTGGTTTGGAGCTTTGAGGAATCTGAACTCCTCCCTGTGCCCCTAAGACTCCCATCCAACTACAGTGCTGACCAACTTTATGCAACTAGAGCCTCCTGAAGATACGAGCTGTTCTAGAACAGGTCCTTCATCTCTCTGTTTGCCACCATATCCTGAGTTTGTTTTTAATACTCTAGCTCAGAAAACAGACATATAAGACATAATTGTAAGTAAATGAATTTTATATAGTCCAGGAATCCTATCAGTAAATGGAAATGCAAAAGAGGAGTACTATCAAACCACAGATGAAGTAAATGCTAGTGTGGCAAAATGGCCTTAGATGTGGTGAGGGCCTTAAGAGTCCCTCCCACCCCCAGTGTCCCTTTGTGAACCCTTACTCCTGGAATCAAAAATCCAATACGATAAATGATCAGCCCATAGGTGGCAACCTTGACCTCTTCTGTTTGTGGCTGAAAGTACACCTTGATTGTAAGCAGAAATGTATGGCTTAAGGAAGGCAGATAAATATAATCTGATGCTTAAAAAGGAAAAGACAGCATTCAGAAATGTGTATTGATTTATTTCTGTAATGTAAACTACCAGAAGGAATTTGAGTGGGAAAAAATTAAGGTTAAAAGTATATTCAAAGACTGCATGAAATGCAACCACAATCTACTGTTTATAATAAATTTTGATCATTAAAATATGTATGATAAAATTGTTCATATTATATTTAAAAACTTACCAATGTAGATCTATTATTTTAAATGCAGGATATTTTAGATAGGATCCAGGATTCATTTTTATCTAGCAAGTGCTTCCTTTAAAAAATAAATTCAGGGCCTCCCTGGTGGTGCAGGAGGTTGAGCGCCACACTGTGAGGTTGTCCGCAGCCTCTGCAGCGTGGGTTCGATTCCTGGCCAGTTGGCCGGGGAGATTCCCACATGGCATGGCAGACCTCTCCTGTCGTGCCCGCTGCTTCCTTCAGCAGTATATTTCAGTTGTCTGCCTGTTCTGCTGCCTGCTCTATCTGGTGAATCCTCTCCCCTTCCCACGCCTCTGGCCTGTACCCCAGCTCTTATATAAAAATAAATAAATCTTTAAAAATAAATAAATAAACAAATAAATATAAATTCATTAGTTTGAACAGATACTGAATAAAGATAGAAAATAGTTTAAAGGCCATCTTTTCCTTCTAACACAAGTTATATATTGAATTATCAGTCAATTCTTAATTTTTTTTAAAGTATAGTTTAAGTACATTAAAACCCACTCTTTTTATGATAACATTTCTGAGAGTTTTGACCAATGTATAATCACCTCTTCGATCAAGGAATAGAATAAATTCCTCACCACTCACCAAAATTTTCCCTGCCCCTCCATGCCCCTCCCAAACCATTTACGTATTTTCTGTCACTGTAGCTTTCATGTGTTTAGAAGTTATCAAATGAATTAGTATGTACTCCTTTGTGACTGATTTATTTCATTTAACATAATGCATCTGATCTCTGGCACCACCTAGCGACTTGAAGCCAGCAGAGGCTCCTGAAGGAGCTAGTGGCCAGCTGGGGAGTTTGCCCACACCGGGCCCCTTCCGAACAAGTAGTCTGAGCCCACAGGGAGAGCGAGCACCCACAGCTGGGGCAGACCAGGTGCGCAGAAGAGTGTGCCTGAGACCAGACACGCAGGGAGTGTGTCCCACATCACCATTTTAGAACAGGGACATTTCTTCAGTAAAGACTACCTGCAGAAGGCTTCCTCAGGAGCCAGAGGTGAGCGGGGGAAGTTCGCCCACGCCAGACCCCCTCTGGCCTGCAGTCCAAGCCCAGAGGGGAGCAGGAACCCACCGCCGGGGCAGACCAGGCGCACAGGGGAGTGTGTCCCTACATCGGCATTTTAGAACAGGGACCTTTCTCCAGTAAAGACTGCTTGAAACTGACAGATGACTCCTGGAAGAACCAGAGGGGAACAGAGAAGCCCACCCAAGATGCCGGCCAGTCCCAACTACACAGTGTCCCAACGCATACGGCAAATTAGAAAACAGACAGTAGGGAAGAGAAGAACCACACGCAACCTAGCAACTCTCCAGAGAAAAAGCACACCACAAAAAGAAAGCCAGCCCCCAGATTGCAAAGACAATAACTTGGAAGAATTTCTGAGCCTTCCAGAAAGAGAATTTAAAATTGCCGTGATTAAAAAACTAACAGAAGTCATAAAGGAAAACAATGATAAGGGAAAAATAATCAACGATCAGAAGAATGCAATTGAGTCCCTAGAGAGGGAAAACAATGGTCAGAAGAAAGAAATTGAGTCCCTAAAGAGGGAAGTAAAAGAAATGCAGGAGATCAAAGAATTAATGGAAGAACTAAAGAATTCTGGGAAAAGCAATGAAAGCAGAATAGATGAAATGGAAGAACGAATAAGTAATCTTGAAGACATAGAAATAAAAAGAACCAAAACAGAAAAGGAAAGAGAAGTACGAAGGAAAAAGAACGAAGAAAGACTTCGGGAACTATCTGACTCCATGAGGAAAGGAAATATAAGAGTTATAGGAATACCAGAAGGAGAGGAGAGAGATGTAGGAACAGAGAAAATATTCAAAGAGATAATTGAAGAGAACTTCCCAAATGTGAAGAAGGAGCTGAAAATTGATATACAAGAAGCAAGAAGAACACCAAACTTCCACGACGAAAGGAAAAATACAGCAAGACACCTAATAGTAAAGCTCCCAAGAATCCAGGACAAGGAAAAAATAATGAAGCTGGCAAGAGGGAAGAAACAGATAACATTCAAAGGAAAACCAATCAGGCTGACATCAGACTTCTCCGAAGAAACACTACGGGCAAGGAGAGAGTGGAGGGACATAGTCAACAGACTCCAAGAAAACAGATGCCAACCAAGAATACTCTATCCCGCAAAGCTCTCCTTCCTCTTTGAAGAAAGAATATGGACCTTTCCAGACAAACAGAAACTCCGGAATTTCATTGCAACTAAACCCCCACTCCAAAAAATACTACAAGGAGTCCTAAAGCCAGAACCTCAGAGGAACGAATAACAATGAAAGAAGGCCAAAAAAAAAGTTATTAAAAGAATAAATAAATAAAATCAAAGGAAAGACAAACACAATGGCAAATACAGATGTTAACATATCAATAATAACTCTGAATGTAAATGGACTAAACTCTTCAATAAAAAGACACAGAGTTGCAGCCTGGATTAAGAAACAAAACCCAACCTTTTGCTGTCTCCAGGAAACACATTTAGCTACAAAAGATAAAAATAGGCTCAAAGTTAAAGGATGGAAAACAATCCTACAAGCAAATGGACCAAAAAAGAAAGCAGGAACAGCTATACTTATATCAGATAAAACAGATTTCAAACTCAAAAAGATAAAAAGAGACCCCAATGGTCACTACATTATGATCAAGGGGACAATACTTCAAGAAGAAATAACACTCATTAATATATACTCACCAAACGAAGGAGCACCAAAATATATCAGACAACTGTTGTCCTCTCTGAAAACAGACATCAGAGAAAACACATATGTAGTGGGAGACTTCAACACACCACTATCAACAATGGATAGATCAACAAGACAAAAAATAAGTAAAGAAACCAAAGCTCTAAATAAAGACCTAGAGCAATTGGGCTTAACAGACATCTATAGAACACTAAACCCCAAAAAAACGGAGTACACATTTTTCTCAAGCGCACACGGATCATTCTCCAGGATCGATCACATACTGGGGCACAAGACAAACATCAACAGATACACCAAGATTGAAATCATATCAACCATCTTTTCTGACCATGAAGGCATCAAACTAGAAATAAACCATAAAAAGAAGGCAAGGAACTTTCCTACCTCATGGAGATTAAAAACCACACTACTGGAAGACCATTGGACTAATGAGGAGATCAAAGAAGAAATTAAAAAATTTTTTGAATTGAACGACAAGGAGGACACCAATATCCTAAATGTATGGGATGCAGCAAAAGCAGTAATAAGAGGAAAATATATAGCAATAGAAGCTCACATCAAGAAACAAGAAAGAACGCAAAGAAACAACCTAATCTCGAAGCTCAAAGATCTAGAAAAAGAACAACAAGAAAACCCCAAAACCAGTAGAAGAAAAGAAATAATAAAAACCAAAGCAGAAATAAATGAAATTGAAACTAAAAAAACAATCCAAAAGATCAATGAAACCAAGAGCTGGTTCTTTGAAAAAATCAATAAAATAGACAAACCCCTAGCCAGGCTCACAAAGGAAAAAAGGGAGAAAGCACAAATAAACAGGATCATCAATGAAAGAGGAGAAATCACAACGGACACAGCAGAAATCAAAAGAATAATCAGTAACTACTATGAACAGTTATATGGAAACAAGTTTAACAATCTAGAGGAGATGGACAAATTCCTACAACTCTACAATCACCCAAAGCTAGATAAAGAAGAAATAGAACACCTAAACAGACCAATTACAATGGGCGAAATTGAAATGGTAATCAAAAACCTCCCCAAAAACAAAAGCCCAGGACCTGATGGATTTACAAATGAATTCTACCAAACATTCAGAGATGAATTAGTGCCTATCCTTCACAAACTCTTCCAAAAAATTGAGAAGGAAGGGACAATACCAAACACGTTCTATGAAGCCAACATTACACTAATACCAAAACCGAACAAGGACAACACAAAAAAGGAAAACTACAGGCCAATCTCCCTAATGAACACTGATGCAAAAATCCTCAATAAAATTTTAGCTATCAGAATCCAACAATGTATCCATAAGATAATTCACCACGACCAAGTTGGATTCATTCCAGGGGCACAAGGATGGTTTAACATCCGAAAATCAATCAACGTTATCCAACACATCAACAAAAAGAAATATAAAAACCATATGATAATATCAATAGATGCTGAGAAAGCTTTCGACAAAGTGCAACACCCATTCATGATAAAAGCCCTTGAAGTTCTTGGGATACAAGGAACATACCTCAACATCATAAAGGCCATCTATGACAAGCCAACAGCCAGTATCATTCTCAATGGTGAAAAGCTGAAAGCAATTCCATTAAGATCTGGAACAAGACAAGGATGTCCACTCTCACCATTGCTTTTCAATATAATACTGGAAGTCCTAGCCAGGGCAATAAGACAAGAGAAAGACATCCAAGGAATCCAAATAGGAAAAGAAGAAGTCAAACTATCACTATTTGCAGACGATATGATATTATACATAGAGAACCCCAAAAACTCCACAGAAAAGCTAATTCAACTCATCAATCAGTTCAGTAAAGTGGCAGGATACAAAATCAACACGCAAAAGTCAGTAGCCTTCCTATACACAAACAATAAATCTGAAGAAGAAGAAATCAAAAAGACCATCCCTTTTGTTATTGAAACAAAAAAAATCAAATATTTGGGAATAAATCTAACAAAAGAGGTAAAGGACCTATACAAAGAAAACTATAAAACACTGTTAAAAGAAATAGAAGAAGACACAAAGAAATGGAGAGACATCCCCTGCTCATGGATTGGAAGAATAAACATTATTAAAATGGCCATCCTTCCAAAAGCAATATACAGATTCAATGCTATTCCAATCAAAATTTCAATGTCATTCTTCAAAGAAATAGAACAATTATTGATGAAATTCATATGGAATCACAAAAAACCCCGAATAGCCAAAGCTCTCCTGAAAAAAAAAGAAGGGAATGGAGGCATCAGACTCCCAGACTTCAAACTATACTACAAAGCCATAATCATCAAAACTGCATGGTATTGGAACAAGAACAGACATACAGACCAATGGAATCGAATAGAAAATCCAGAAATAAACCCACAGATTTATGGTCAACTAATCTTTGACAAAGGAGCAAAGACTATGCATTGGAGCAAAGAAAGTTTGTTCAATAAATGGTGCTGGGAAAACTGGGTCGCTACATGCAAAAGAATGAAGCTTGACCACCACCTCACACCATACACAAAAATCAACTCAAAATGGATTAAAGAACTAGACATAAGACCTGAAACCATAAAATATATAGAAGGAAATATAGGCGAAACACTACGTGATTTGCACATCAAAGACATCTTTACAGACACATCACCCAAAGCAGTGATAGTGAAGGCAAAGATAAACAGCTGGGACTATATCAAATTAAAGAGCTTTTGCACAGCAAAAGAGACAATAACAAAAACAAAGAGAAACCCCACCAACTGGGAGAACATTTTTGCACCCAACACTAATGATAAAGGACTGATCACAAAAATCTGCAAAGAGCTGATGAGACTCAACAACAACAAAGAAAATAATCCAGTCAAAAAATGGGCAGAAGAGCTTAAAAGAAACTTCTCTGAAGAGGAAATGCAAATGGCCAACAGGCATATGAAAAAATGTTCAACATCACTTGTCATCAGGGAAATGCAAATCAAAACTACCATGAGATACCATCTTACACCAGTGAGAATGGCACATATTAAAAAAACTAGCAACAACAAATGTTGGCGAGGGTGTGGAGAAAAAGGAACTCTTCTGCACTGTTGGTGGGAGTGCAAACTGGTCCAACCACTGTGGAAAGCTGTGTGGAGATTTCTGGACCTACTAAACATAGAGCTTCCATATGACCCAGCAATTCCACTCCTAGGTATTTACCCAAAGGACACAGAAACATCAATTCCAAAGAACACCTGCACCCCTATGTTTATAGCAGCACTGTTTACAATAGCTAAGCTTTGGAAACAACCCAAATGCCCAAAAATAGATGACTGGATCAAGAAGATGTGGTACATATATACCATGGAATATTACTCAGCATTCAAAAAAGATAAACACATGCAATTTGCTGCAACATGGATGGCGCTGGAAGGGATCATGCTCAGCGAAATAAGCCAAAAAGAAAAAGAAAAATACCGGATGGTCTCACTCATAGCAGGAATCTAGAAAACTTAAATAAGGGACCAGGAAAATGAATAACTATAAGAAAGTGAAAATCAAAATCAACAAAAAACTATGAACCAGAGACACTTTTACGGGAGCGGGGGCGGGAGGGGAGGTATTGGGGTCAGAATGGGGGGCTGCAATTGTATGGGGAATATAACAATAAAATTTATAAAAAAAAAAAAACAAAAAAAAAAAAAAAACAAAAAAAAAAAAAAAAAAAAAACATAATGCATCTGAGATTTATCCATGTTACTAGGTGAATTAGTGATTTCTTATTTTGCTCCCTTGCTATTCTATGTCTTGAATAATTCTATAGGATTTTTGGCCTAAATTTATTTCTTTAATAAGAGCTTTTTAGAGAAGTTTTAGATTTACAGAAAAATTGAGAGAGAAAGATTCATAAATATCCCACATGCCTCTTGCCGCTCACATGCACAGACTCCCCCACTATGAATATCCCATGCCAGAGGGGTACATTTGTTATATTTGATGAACCAACTATGGCAGATTATAATCACCCAAGTTCATAGTTTATTATGGTCCACTCTTGGAGTTTTCTATGGGTTTCAATAAATATACAGTACCATGTATCTATCATTATGATGTCATACAGTTTTTCAGCACCCTAAAAATCCTCTATTGCTCTTTATTTCACCTATTCTTCTGCCCTATATAATCCCTGACAACCTCTCATGTTTTCCTGTCAACAAAGTTTTTCATTTTCCAGAATGTCATATAGTTGAAATCATTCAGTGTGTAGCCTTTTCAGATTGACCTCTTTCATGCAATAACATGCAATAAGATTGTTTCATTTATTTTCATGTCTCAATAGTTCTTATCTTTTATAGCACTGAATGGTATTTAATTGTCTGGATATTGGCACCATTTAGTCACTTACTAAACGACATTTCGATTGCTTTTGTTTTGACACTAATGAATATAGCTGCTATAAATGCCATGTAGAAGTTTTTGAGTAGATACAAGGAGTATGTTTATTTTATAAGAAAATAACCAATCATCTTCGAAAGTCTCTGTACCATTTTGTTTTCCCACCATCAATAAATGAGAGTTCTCATTGTTTTAGTTCCTCACCAGTATTTCATGAAGTCAGATTTCTAGATTTTGGTATTCTAATAATTATGTAGTAGTGCCTCATTGTCATTTTAATTTTCATTTCCTTGGTGATATAAGATGTGAAGCATCTTTTTGGGCCTCCTTGGTGGCGCAGGGGTTAAAGACTCAGTTTTATCAACCTATAGCCAACCACTGTGGCATGAGTTCAATCCCTGGCCAGGGGTCTAACCCACAAGGTGTAGCAGACCTCTCCTGTCTCGCCCGCTGCTCCCCTCTGCAGTGTATTTCAGTCAGTCTGCCTGTTCTGCTCCCCACTCTGTCTCTGGAGAATCCTTTCATCCCCTACACTTTTGACCTACACCCCAGTTCTTCTATGCATAAATAAATCAAAATAAATCTTAAAAAAAAGAGTGAAGCACCTTTTTGTATGCTTTTTGCCACATGTATATCTTTTTTTTTTTTTGTTTTTGTGTTTTTTTTTATTTTTATATTCCTGATACAATTGCAACCCCTTTATTTTGATCCCAATCCCTCCTTTCCCCGCCCCCACCCCCCATATTGTGTCTCTGGTTCATAGTTGTTTGTTGATTTTGATTTTTTCTTTCTTATAGTTATTCTTTTTCCTGGTCCCTTATTTAGGTTATCTAGATTCCTGCTATGAGTGATACCATCTGGTATTTTTCTTTTTCTTCCTGGCTTATTTCACTGAGCATGATCCCTTCCAGCGCCATCCATGTTGCTGCAAATTGCTTGTGTTTATATTTTTTGAATACTGAGTAATATTTCATGGTGTATATAAAAACAGGAGAAAACACATATAAATAGGATTATAAATGAAAGTGGAGAAATCACAACAGACTCAGTAGAAATCAAAAAAATAATAAGAGATTACTATGAACACTTATACTCAAACAAATTTAACAATCTAGAAGAGATGGAAAAATTCCTAGAACAATATAATCATCCAAAGCTGGACAAAGAAGAAATAGAACAACTAAACAGACCAATTACAAGCAGTGAAATTGAAGCAGTAATCAAAGCACTCCCCAAAAACAAAACCCCAGGACCAGACGGCTTCACAAATGAATTCTACCAAACGTTCAGCAGTGAATTAGTGCCTATCTTACACAAACTCTTTCAAAAAATTGAAAAAGAAGGAATACTACCAAATATGTTCTATGAAGCCAACATTACACTAATACCAAAACCCAACAAAGATGGCACAAAAAAAGAAAATTACAGGCCAATCTCCCTAATGAACACTGATGCAAAAATCCTCAACAAAATCCTTGCCAACAGAATCCAACAATATAGCCATAAGATAATTCACCACGACCAAGTAGGATTTGTTCCAGGGACACAAGGATGATTCAACATCCGAAAATCAATCAATGTAATCCAACACATCAACAAAAAGAAATATAAAAACCATACGATAATATCCATAGGTGCTGAGAAAGCTTTGGACAAAGTACAACACCCATTTATGATAAAGGCCCTTGAAATTCTCGGGATACAAGGAACATACCTCAAAGGACATCATAAAGGACATCTATGACAAGCCCACAGCCAATATCATTCTCAATGGTGAAAAGCTGAAAGCATTCCCATTAAGATATGGAACAAGACAAAGATGTCCACTCTCACCACTGCTTTTCAACATAATACTGGAAGTCCTAGCCAGAGCAATAAGACAAGAAAAAGACGTACAAGGAATCCAAATAGGCAAGGAAGAAGTCAAACTATCACTATATGCAGATAATATGATAATATACATAGAGAACCCCAAAAACTCCACAGAAAAACTTATTAAATTAATCAATCAGTTTGGTAAAGTGGCAAGATACAAAATCAACACACAAAAATCAGTAGCCTTCCTATACACAAACAATAAATCTGAAGAAGAAATCAAGAAAACCATTCCTTTTATTATTGAAATTAAAAAAAATCAAATACTTGGGAATAAACCTAACAAAAGAAGTAAAGGACCTATACAAATAAAACTATAAAACACTGTTAAAAGAAATAGAAGTAGAAACAAAGAAATGGAAAGACATCCCCTGCTCATGGATCTGAAGAATTAACATTATGAAAATGGCCATCCTACCAAAAGCAATCTACAGATTCAATGCTATTCCAATTAAAATTTCAATGTCATTCTTCAAAGAAATAGAAAAAATATTGATGAAATTCATATGGAGCCACAAAAAAACCCGAATAGCCAAAACCCTTCTGAAAAAAAAGAGAAGGAATGGAGTCATCACTCTCCCAGATTTCAAACTACACTACAAAAACATAATAATCAAAACTGCATGGTATTGGAACCAGAACAGACACATGGACCAATGGAACTGAATAGAAAACCCAGAAATAAACCCACAGATTTATGGTCAACTAATCTTTGACAAAGGAGCAAAGAATATGCACTGGAGCAAAGAAAGTCTGTTCAATAAATGGTGCTGGGAAAACTGGGTCACTACATGCACAAGAATGAAACTTGACTACTACCTCACACGATGCATATGTATATCTTTTTTGGTGAAGTATCTGTTAAAGTCTTTGTTTCTTTTTTAAACTGGTTATTCTTTTTATTATTATTATTGAGTTCTAAGTGTTCTCTGCATATTTTGATAACAGTTCTTTATCTGATGTGTCTTCCACAAACATCTACTTCCAGTCTGTGACATGTCTTCTAATTCTCTAGACAATATCTTTCAGAGACATTTTTAATCTTAAGAATTCTAACTTATTATTTCATGGATTGTGTCTTTGGTGTTTTTTATAAAAAGTCATTGCTAATCCCAAAGTCATCTACATTTTCTTTTTTATCCTTTACTAGGACATTTATAGTTTTGCCTTTTATATATATTTTTTGCAATACATGTTGAGTTAATTTTTCTATATAAGGTCTAGATCTATTTATTTATTTATTTATTTATTTATTTATTTATTTATTTACTGTGAATGCTTAGTGCTCTAGCAGCATTTGTTGAAGAGACTATGTTTGCTTCATAGTATTGCCTTTGCTCCTTTGTCAAAGATCATTCCCTATATGTGTGTGAATCTGTTTGTGGGCTCTCTATTCAGTTTCCATTAATCTATTTGTAATTTTATTCTCCAACACCACAATATCTTGATTACTGTTGTATTATACTAAGTTTTTATGTCTGGTAGTATCAGTCTTCCAACTTGGATCCCCTTCAATATTATATTTAACTATTCTGAGCTTTTTGCCTCCCTATATAAACTTTAGAATCACTTTGTCAATATCCACTAAATAAGTTGCTGGGATTTTAATTGGGACTGCATTAACTCTACACATCAAGTTTGGAAGACATCATGGCAATATCGAAGTCTTCCTAACCAAGAACAAGGAATATCTCTCAATTTATTCAGTTGCTTGATATTGTTGATCAGAATGTTGTAGTTTTCCTTGTATATGACATGTATATTTTGTCAGATTCATACCTAAGTATTTCATTTCAGGGGTGTTAATGTAAATGGTATTATGCCTTTGATTTCAAATTCCACTCCTTCACTGCTGGCATATAAGAAAGCAACTCACTTTTGTATATTGGCTTGTATGCATCAGACTTGCTATCATTAATTGCTTGAGAGTTCCAGGAGGCATTTTGTTGTTGATGATACTCTTTCAGATATTCTACATAGACAATCATGTTATCTACAAAATTTTGTTTCTTTCCTGTCTGTTAATCTTTTATTTAGAGGTGAATATAACCTTGACTTGTACCTGATCGAAGAGTGTTCCAATTTCTCACCATTAAATACAATGCTAATTGCAGGTTTTTGTAATTAGTCTTTATCTATTTGAGGAAATTCCCTTTTATTCCTTTTCACTGAGAGTTTTTATTACGAATGAATGTTGAATTCTGTCATGCTTTCTCAGCATTTATTTATAGGATAGTGTTATTTTCCCTTTTTAGTCTCCTGATGTGATGGATTGCATTAATTGATTTTTTTTTTGAGTGTTCATTTAGCCTTGTATATCTGGGGTACATTCCATTTGGTCATGTTGTAAAATTATTTTTACACATTGTTAGAATTTATTTGCTCATATTTTGTTGAAGATTTTTTGTCCTATGATCATGAACTATTTTGGTGTGTAGTTTTCTGTTCGTGCAATGTCCTTGTCTGGTTTGGTATTAGAGTAAAGCAGGCTTCACAGAATGAATTAGGCAGCATTTCCTCTGCTTCTATTTTTTGAATGAGATTGTAGAGCATTGACATATTTTCTTCCTTAAATGTGGTAGAATTTATCAATGAACCAATCTGCATCTGATGCTTTTATTTAAAGTTATTAATTATTGAATCAACTTAATTATAAGTAGAGTCGACCTATTTGAAATGATCTATTTCTTCTTGTCTTGGATTTTGCAAACTGTGTTTTCAAGAAATTGGCCTGGGCCTTCCCTGGTGGTGCAGGCCATTGAACGCAGTGCTGTGAAGCTGTCCGCAGCCTCTACAGCACCCCTTAGATCCCCTCGCCAGGTGAGGGTCCCACATGGTGTGCAGACCTCTCCTGCTGCCCGCTGCTCCCCTCAGCAGTGTGCTCCGTCGGTCTGCCTGTTCTGCTGTCCCCTCTGGCTCTGTGAATTCTCACCCTCCCGCACTTCTGACTGTACCCAGTGCTTGCATAAATAAATAAATCTTTAAAAAAAAAATGGTTGTGCCATTTTTTATTACCACCAGCAATATAAAAAAGCTCCCAATACATTTGTATCCTTTACTAATTTCAATTATTTAAAAAATTCAGACATTATAGGATAGTTGCAATAGTAACTCATTGCAGTTTAATATCTTTTTTTCCATTTTTTTATTTTATATATTTTTTACATCATTTTTCCTTTTTGAACAATATGCATTTTCATCTTGGTCATAGTCCTCATACAATTCCCACCCCCCTTGTTTTGATCCTACTTCCTACTCCCCCCCACCCATGTAGTGTGTCTCTGGATTATAGTTGCTTGTTGATTTTGATTTTTACTTTATTATAAATAGTATTTTTCCTGGTCCCTTATTTAGGTTTTCTAAATTCCTGCTATGAGTGAGACCATCTGGTATTTTTCTTTTTCTTTCTGGCTTATTTCGCTGAGCATGATCCCTTCCAGCTCCATCCATGTTGCTGAGATTCCTCAACCTGCTAAAGATGGAGCTTCCATATGATCCAGCAATTCCACTCCTAGGTATTTATCCAAAGGACACAGAAACATTAATTCAAAAAGGTACCTGCACCCCTATGTTTATAGCAGCACTATTCACAATAGCTAAGCTATGGAAACAACCCAAATGCCCAAAAATAGATGACTGGACCAAGAAGATGTAAGTGCCCAGTGTTGAGCATTTTGTCTATTCCACTATTTTAACTATTTTAAAATTCAGCTGTTTGCTTTCTTATTACTGTGCTTTTAAAGCTCAACATATATTCAATAAATCTTTTATCAGACATATGATTTGCAAACATTTTCCCCAGTCTATTTTTGTCTTTTCATTTCCTTAAAAATTTCTGTCAAAGACCAGAAATTCTTACTTTTTTGAAGCTACTAGAGGGGGAGAGTAGGAAAGGCAACAAAGGTGAGAGATAGATGAATGGTTTATCATGAAGGACTGTGGCTGCTGGATGGTGGATGTGGTGTGATAAAAACATATGAGCAGGTTAACCCTATTCCCCTAAGACATATACAGTATTGTAAATCAATGTTACTGATCGCCTATTTCTAGATTCTTTATTTTATTCCATATATCCATATATATATATATATGTATGTATGTATTCACTCTCTAATACCCAGCTGTCTACTTATTTTTTTTTAATTTTATATTTTTACATCATTTTTCATTTTTGTACAATGTATGCATTTTCATCTTGGTTATAGTCCCTGTAAAATTCCCACCACCCATTCACCTGTGAACTATTATGGTCCTTTGAGTGTGAAAATGTTTCTACCTATAAATAAGGTGACCTGAAAATCTTCTGCACCGTTGGTGAATTCAACTAAACTTTCTGAGTTCACTTTCTTTATCTGTGGAATGAGAAAATGCAACAATAGATATCTAAGCCCTTTTCTTTCTTTCCTTCCCATTCCATTCCCTCTTTTACTTTCCCCTTTTCTTTATTTCTAGACTTCTCACCACTTCTATCCCCTTATCTCTTCCTCTTTTTCCTCCCACATTTGTTCTCTTTATGGTCAATAGATGGTGCTGTGCTGCAACACATGTATTTGCTGGTGTTCTAAAATTTTTAAATATCTTATTACATCATCTGTTAATTCTAGGCCTTATGTTTACACGTTGAGAAATGACTCTTAAGTTGTTAATGAAATAATGATGTTCACACTCTTCCCCTTTGAGAAACAAAACCCCAGGCGTGGATCAGGTCATCTAAATGGGGTATACTTCTTAACTGGAAGTGTTGTCAAGAGATAAAGGTTTTTGATTAAGAAGGAAATTTTTTTAAAAAGCAATGGAGGGTAGTGGTCCTGAAAACCCACATTATGGCTCAGTCTTGTGTAATGTTTGAGTTGGTGTTTGTTTATCCAAGAGCAAAAATATGGATGGCCGCTAAGAACATAGGATAGGAAGCCCCTTTGCTCAAAATAAAATCCCAAATTTAATTTGTTTGTGAATCACAGAGCCAGCTGGCTGTCCTGGCCCAGCTATGACTTTTGTGGTGACAGCTGTTTCTACCAAGATTTGACGGGTGGGAGCAAGGACAGAGCTGGTGGTTGTGAGATAGGGTGGAAGTGGGAGATGGATTGAAAGAATAGACTATGGTTTCGTTAAAAAGGAAATCCAGGGGTTTCAGATATTCTTAATTGAGAACATTTTTCCTCTAGTTGTCCATAAAGCTTCTACTTCCTGGGAAAGCAGAGGCGGGTATGCATGGTTAGCCCCCATAGGTTGTGATTTAATGGTGGGTGTTTAATATTCCAAAAGTTTAGCAAACTGTAAAGGTTTCCAGAAAGAATACTATATTTGTTTACAAATAACCCAGTCTGTACTCCTCTGGCCCCTAAGCCATAAGGAAGTATGGACTCTTAATGTTTCCTATACCCTGGTTTTCCAGAAGACAAATGAAAGTTCCTCCTTGGCTTTGATAGCCTCATCTTGGCATTTTCATGTATAAACAGTAATACAGCACATTATAGTTTTAAAAAACAATTTTACAAACATGTATGATTATCCCTTTCTTCAGAAAAATTTCAACTTAGGGAATTGGCAGAACAATTATCAATGATCAATAAGGAAAAAAACATGCAGGATTAGTGATGACTTCTGCGTCATTTAGAGCTCCACTTGGGTGCTCAATTGAACATATTCAAAACTTAACACCTGCTATCCATCTTCTACCTACTCAATTCATGTTTTTTCTCTCTGGGTATAGGATAATGGCATCCTGTCAGGTCTTGGTTTCCAAACTGTGGAGTTGTCTTTGACAACTTATTCTACATCTGATCTATAAGCAACTCCTATTGGTACTACCTTTAAAACATATTCAGAATATGAAAACATTTCACCCCTCCCCTGCTACACCTTGATCTGACCCACCTTTATCTCTTGCATGATTTGGGTCAACAGATTTCTAACAGATATCCTCATGCCTTCCTTCCATCTTTAATTTAATGCCAGTGTAGTCCTCCTAATGAGGCTGTTAAAAGGTAACTCAGACCTTGCCACTCCTTTTCTCAGAACCATCTAATGGCTTCCATCTCACACCAATGAAGGGCAAACTCCTTACAATGGGCTGCAAAGTTCTCTGGCCTTTGAGATGTTGTCTTGTGTGACTCATCTGCTCACTCACTCATGACCGCCTGCCTGGTCCTCAAACTTCCTGTGAATGCTCCTTCATTGGGATCTGTTCATGGTACCTTTCCCCGGGATGCTTCTTGCCTAAATGCTATTCTCTTTCTCATTTCAGATATTTACTCAATGCTACCTCCTCTCTCTGTTCTTCCCTGAGCAGTTCTAGTTAAAACTGAAATCCTCTCTGACTTGTTCTTATTCCTTTCCTGCTTTAATTTTTCCCCTCAGGAAAATTTTATTACAAACATAGTATAATCTATACTTATTTATCTTGCTTATAATTTCCCTCTAATTTTCTACAGTATAAATCCCCTGAGGGCAGGGACTCTCATCCACTTTATTACCTAGCTATGTCCAAAGTCTAGAAAAGTGCTTGATACATGGAAAACACTTAAAAACAATGAGTAAATGAATGAATTAAGGAGGAAGTCTCCCAACTAACTGTCTTCCATGAGAGGAGTCCCTGACAAAACCACCAAAGAGCACCTCAGTTTGACTGGATGCCTGGCACTGGAAGATTTGCTGGTTGGAAGGATTAAATCATAGAACTCAGACCCCATTATCACTTTGTGAAAAATAGAGTTTCATGGTCTTATCTCTAGACATTTTGATTTAGTAGATCTGGGATTCCACTATTACTATAAATAATTATAAATAATTATTTCCATTATTATTTGTTCTGCAAATGGTTTTAATTTTTAAACAGATTTGGATACCCACTGGCTTAGAGCACAGATTCCCATTAATTCAGAAAATGTTTATTGAACACACTTGGTATTCCAGAAATTATGCCAGGCAATGACCCCAGTCTGATGCCTTGTAGGAGACACAGATATACAAAATGATAATTGTAATGTAGTGTAATTACTGTTTTCCTGAGGTATCTATTAATTCAGAAGTTTGCAGAAGACAAAGGAAGGATTTCTCTGGAGTGGTCTAGACATTAGGTGAGTAAACGAGAAAGTGGAACAGCCACACACCTTCAAGATGTTTTAAATCAAGGGCTGACACACTTTTTCTGTGAAGGAGGCAGATAGTACATATTTTAGACTCTACAGGCAACAGAATTCCTAGAGGAAATGGCTCCTGATGAATAGGTGACAAGGGAGGTAAAGGGTAAGGGAACTTGGACAAGGGAAATATCTTGGTCTCTGAGTTTAAGGTAATTTCTAAGTTGCAGGATCTGTTTAGACTATCTCAGAACCCATAGTCATGCCTTATGTGCAGTAAGAGGGCAAAGGTAGACAACTTTCCTTTCTTCCAAGATAGAATGCTGCTTTTGTTAGCCCTCTCTTCCAGGTATCCAGGATTTTTATTGTCTCTGAGATCTAAAAACACATTTCTGGCTTGTTTACTTTTTCTTTGAAAAATATGTAATAAAGTCCTTTTTAATATGGAGTAACTAGTGAGTTTTCACATACATTTTGGGATGGTCACATTTAACAAATATTTTAGCAAACACAGTCATTAATAATATTTTAAAAAATCAGACAGGCATTAGGGACAAGCCAGCAGGGAGATATTGAGCCTCCAATTTTCCTTAAGTCATGTTTCACTGGGAAGATCTTAAGTTCTGTGCTGGACTTTGTCTCTGATGGTTCTCAGCCAATTCATCTCATCTCAATATAGGGGATACTGATAAGGATTCCTGTTTCTTCCAAGTTTTCATATAGACATTACACCTATAGCCTTATTTTTCTTTGCTTCTGTTAACCAAATTTATAGGTTATTTGTACAAGACACTGTTTTTTTTTTCTTATCAGTCAAGGTAAATAGTGTTAGCTGATATGACAACCCCCAAATCTCAGCACCTTAACACACTGAAGTTCTATTTTCTATCTATATGTCATGTACCAATGTGGATCTCAAAGGAATGGGGCTGAGTTGGGTGTCTAGACAGGAGCGTCAAACCCATGTAGTCATTCAGGGACCCCTGGATTTTCAGGATGTGCTTCTGCAAAGTCAAGTCATGGCTTCAAAATCACCCTAAGATTTTCTAGACATGAGGTAAGTAAAAGAGAAAGTGGAACAGCCTCACACCTTCAAGATGTTTTATATCAAGGACTAACACTTTCTGTAAAGTGGACAGAGAGTACATATGTTAGACTCCATAGGCAACATACTCTGTGTTAAATCTACTCATCTCTGCTGTCATCTGTGAGGCCAATCTTGGACAACATGGGAAGGAATTAAGGTGTCTATATATCCCCAAAATCTACGTACAAAAACTGGTGGTGGGCCAAATCAGGTCTCTGGCTATAGTTTGTTGAACCGTGCATTAAACAAAATGAATGTGTCCCATAAGAACCAATCACATTTCCCCACCTAGGTAAAGGGTGTCAAAAGGATGTAATTTGACTGTGTGCCTGAGAAATATTTAGTGAGGAGCTGGCCAATTTTTGACATTTCATCTACCGGGGTAAAGTGTTCAGTGATTTTTTTTTTTCTTTTGAGACAGTTGGTTGGCCCTAACTTGATCAATGTGAGAAATATTCCTTTACGAAATATCTCTCAAGTATTCTAAGTGGGGATAGTTTGCTCGAGATGATTCTGGGACATTCTATATAGATCAGGTGGGACACTTTCCTGTCAGGCAAAGATTAGTATTGTCCAAAAAGATGACTAGAGTAAAAAATATGGTAATGTGTAGTCATTAATGAATGGCAAAGATAAGGACTACTCTGTGTTAATTCAATTTATAAATATCAACTGGGAACTGAAGCTCTTCTTTCAACTGCTTTCCTTCCTTCTAGTCCAAGAGATGAGTACAAATCTTGCCCTTTAAGTGTGCATCCAAATACCTAATTATACCAGCAACAATTCATTTTGTGGTAAGGCATTTGTTTCTTTGTCTCTCCAAAGGCTTCCCCTTTAATCCATGGTTGAATCAGAAACAAAGGGTTCTTTCAACAGCCCTGTGAATTAAACATAGCAAATATTTAGCTAAAAAAAAAAAATCTTTGGAAAAACTTCTTATAAAGGAATTACAAATGGGCCTCCCCGGTGGCGCAGCGGTTGAGCGCTGGGTTGCGAAACTGCGCGCGGCCTCTGCGGCGCCGGTTCGATCCCCGGCTGCTCCCCGGCCACCAGAGGAGGGTCCCATATGGCGCGCAGACCTCTCCTGCAGCCCGCTGCTCCCCTCAGCAGTGTACTTCGGTCCTTCTGCCTGCTCTGCTCCCCGCTCTGGCTCTGGTGAATTCTCTCACCCTCCCTTCCACACTTCTGACTGTACCCAGTGCTTGTATAAACAAAACAAACAAACAAACCAGCAAACAAATAAAATAAAGCATGCCTCTATAAAAAAAAAAAAAAAAAAAATTATTAAAAAAAAAAAAAAAAAAAAAGGAATTACAAATACTCTCACAATCCCAACCCTTAAACTCTCATATCCTAATTGTATGATAGATTTAGTACAATAATGCCTCCAACTATCTAGTCCTTCTCTTGCATCAGGGTAAGTGTTGTCACTGTTTTCAGTAGATGTGTTGGATGATTCATAGAGACATATATAAGCACACCTATGTCATTGCAGCACTATTCACAATAGCCAAGAGTTAGAAACAACTTAAGTGCCCAGATGGTTCAATAAATAAAATGTGGTATATGTATACAATGGGATAATATTTAGCTATTAAAAATGATGAATTCCTGGGTCTCCCCAGTGGTGCAAGGGGTTAAGACACAGCATTATGAAGCTATCCAGAGCCACTGCAGCACAAGTTCAATCCCCAGCCAGGGAGGTGACCCGTATGGCACAGCAGACCTCTCCTATTTCACTTGCTTCTCTTCTCATCAGTGTATTTCACTCAGTCCTCCAGTTCTGCTCCCAACTCTGTCTCTGGTGAATCTTCTCACCCCCCACACCTCTGGCCTGTACCCCAGTTCTTGTATACATAAATAAATAAATCTTAAAAAAAAGATGTTAGGTTTATCTCCAAAATCTTAATGGTATTCAAGGAAGTTTTAAAGAGGTGTGGAAAGAGCAAAAAGGTTTAACAGCTGTCCCTTTTTACCAGAGGAGTAAAGCTTTTTGATCTCCGTTTCAACTGATTTCTGCTTCTGTACTACATGGTTACACTTTGGCTGGAAGGTATTAAAGAAGAAGGAAGACGTGTTTGCCAAAAGAAGGAAAAAGACAGGTGATACATGTTGGGTAAGACTTTTGGGGCTTATTTTTTAAGGATATTCTCATAGAAGCAGTAACTTTGAGCATGACAAAGGATTTCTCAGGTAGCAAGAAAAGAGCTTTTGGGAGGGTGTTGCAGTAATGAAAGAAGGTGTCTAATTCAAAAACTGTAATTGAGTTCCATAAAAAGACAAATATTTGCTACACGTAGTAAAGCTAGAGATTGAATGAACAGGACTCAAAGACACATCTTCAGATTTATAGTCCAAGTTTTTGGCCCACGCTGCAAAAATAGAGGCAATTTCTATGCTATCAGTATCCTGTATATACCTCCTTTATGGCCTCATTTACATTAAAACATGGTCGTATTTTCACTAAAAAAGTAGATCTGAAGGCCATATCATGATTAGTTGATAAACTTGTGCATAGTTCTTAACCTTTTGGTCTCAGTTTTCCCCAGAAATCCTGCTATTAGTATCATTCAGTTATTCAGAAAATTCATGTTTCACCTGGTGTGAAATTTCCTACATTTGATAAGTTTCAGAAGTCTGTTCATTTTACCTCAATAATATTACACATTTATCAAAAAAAATTCACATTTATCTCATTTGTTTCAGCCAATTTAAGCTTATATTTCCCCTCAAAGGTCTAGTCTACCTGTTTCCTCCAGAGTTCCTCTAATCCATCAAGCACCTGAATTCTGTAAGAACCTTTCTAAAATTCGCTTCAATCAGACCTTGTCCAACTCAAAGCTTTCTGTCTCTCCACTGATTCTTAAGTGTAAATACCTGAAAAGTAACTTTTCTCACCATTGTAACTTTTCTTTAGAGACTCCACAATCATTTTTACCTGGCATGGTTCCACTTTAACCACCTTGTCTAAACTGCTCAGTCCAGTTTAGTACTTGTTCTTCCTTCTTTCACTCACAAAACTTAGTTTGAATGATACTCTCTCTACCTTTAACTATTCCCTTTATTGTGGCCTTTATCATCACCTAAAAGTACTGAGTTCTTTCTTGGAAGGACTAAAATAAAATGTTTTCCTTAATGCCAGACCCTCCCTTGTATTAAGGTTTAATTGAAAACGAAGGCTATGCATTTGTCTGTGGGAGTAGAGGTGGGGCACTGTTAACTAACAAGAATGAAACAATTTTAAACTTTTATTCCCCCCACACACCCAGGATATTATTCTTTTTTTTTTTTAAGATATATTTATTAATGCATACAAGAACCAGACTTGCGGGAGGGTGAGAGGATTCACCAGAGAAAGAGAGTGGGGAGCAGAACAGACAGAGTGACTGAAATACACTGCTGATGGGGAGCAGCGGGTGAGACAGCTCTCGAGAGGTCTGCTGCGCCATGTGGGTTTCTCCCTGGCCGGGGATCGAACTCGCGCTGCAGAGGCTGCGGATTGCTTCATAGTGCGGTGCTTAACCCCTTGTGCCACCAGGGAGGCCTATTATATCTTATTTAAACTTTGTGCTTGTCCTGAACTTCGCCCGTATTGCTCCTATACTTACTCTATGTAAAGAAGGCCTTTGTGATTTTTTTAATCTAAAAGAGTAGTAGCAATTTACTCACTTTTTTGAGAAAGGAGACAAATTGATAGAAATGTTCAGAAATGACACTTGGCTCTGGGATTCTGGCATCAGGGGCAGGCTTGTTATGCAGAGTACCTGAGAGTTTTACTAGCAACTACCCTCAAGCATGGATGGTTCCTCAGTCCTGGAAAGACGCATCTACTTTGAGGTCTGTGTGAAGATGAAGAACATGAAGAGCATCCAAGCAACAGAATTTCAGGGCCCCCAAAATGTTAAAAGCCTAAATATCTCACCAAGTATTCTTGTGTTTTTTATGTGGTACTTAGAGGATTATCAACCCTAGTTAATCTTCAATTTTGTCAGCAACGTTATGGATCATGGGAGGTTTATTATGCTTAATTATTATGCAAAACAAAATGTATTCCCAGTGCCAAATAACTGATTCATATTTACACCTGAGTCGTCTATCTCAGCAATGAGATGAGAAAACTCTAGGCAAAAATGTGATAGTCCCCAAGTGCAGACTATCTTTGCAGAGAAGGTGGGGTCTCCCACTTGCAGAGAGCTTTAGACATTTTAGAACTTTTACTTATAGGGCCTATTGGGAAAATGATCAGGAATCAGAATCATTCCTGGTATTCAAGCCCTCCTGTGATAGAAAATTAAACTTAAATGCAAGAAAACTAAAAATAAGTTGCTGGATAATGACTAAAAATAGTCATTATCTAATACGAAATCCCTACTTTTTCCTACCACTGGTATCTTTTATCTTCCTCTTCATTTATTTATTTCTGGATTGTGAAAGGGAAAGGACTTAGGACAGGCAGAGAAGAGAGTCATAGGAAAGGGGATTTACCAAAGGGAACAGATGTTTTTCTAATTTTGCAAAGGTATAATACGGTTGAAACGTGCCTTTCAAAGCTAGAGATATGCACAGATTACCACCCTGTATGGTTATGGGCACTTGGGGATTTCTTGTCAATGTAATATTTTTGAAGTTTAATATCTTAGCAGTGAAAGGAAACAGAAGTGGCTAATTCTGAACCTAAGATTTCTTTCCTGACCCTTTGGTACCTAGGCACAATAGGGTGAGTTCAGGACTGAGTAAGGTCTTAAGTCCCTGCTTCCTGTCTTTTGTTAGTTTTAATCTGACACTTAAACATACTTCAATGTGGACTTTTGTGTGGAATGCCTTTGATTTTTTTCCACTTCCCAGGAATGCCAGCTAAGAGAAGGGGGAAACAGAATAAAATCCTAGATACGTGTAATATGTATCTAAAGAATTTATGTGGTATTTTTTTTTTTAATCTGAGAGTTTGACTAGTTACATTGTAATGCCATTCTCTTAGAGGAAATCTGAACTTCAGTCTTAGAAGAGGGTGTACCCTTATTCCTTTGAAGTGTACACACCTCCCTAAGAAACATTGCTCAGGCCATGAGCCAGGAGCTTCCTGGAGCTGTATCTTGTCTTTGTGCATGGAGAGTGAAGCTGGGGTACTTGAATTTGAGAAAGCGAGAGCTATTTCCACTCTAAGGAATGGTGTGGGCCAACTATTAAATGTACACATTTTGTTGGGTGAGTGTGTTTGGGGGTGCGGTGGTAGAGGGCTCCTTGAGTGGATCAATGAAATGTTTTATTGACTTAGTAAACCCTTCCTTTGAGCTGGTCAGCCCAGTTACCTGGACAGTCATTTCATGGGTCATCATCAGTTGACAATGACTAACGGGCTATTAGATTTGGACACTTTTACTTAATGTGGCCTGCCCAGCTCACTTTATGGGGAAAAGCTCCTATTTCCACTTGAATGAGTGGTACCATGTCTGGGGAGGAGGGGATGATACATGTGCTTTAGGCTGCAAGAATGATGGAAAGGCAAGTAACAGGCAAGTGTGAGTAATAGTGATTAAAAGAGTTAAGCAACACAGCTAACATTGTGTCCTTATGACCACATGCTTAATAGAGTGTGATACATACTCGTGATGCAGAAGCCTATAAACTCAAAATTGCCTTATGGAAAATATACTGGCTATAATATATTGGTCACATTTTAACACATGTATATGCATATGTGTGTATATTACATATGTACATAAGCATCTGCTTTAAAGGGCTCTACTGTATTATTCTGTTGGTATTTTCATTTAGTGATATTATTTTAACAGATATATTCATTTCACTTTCATATTACTTGAAATTTGTTCTGTGAAGTTCTTGAAGAGAAAACATTCTCTACATTCTATCAACACACACTCAACCTGTGCTATTTGGACAGACACATTCAATGAAGGTAATTTGTAAGAGGGTTAAAGCACACTTTTCTAAAAGGTAAAATCATGACTCATGCAAATAGAAAACAAATACATGTCAAATCCATTAATAAATGAGGGAATTGGTAAAATGTTAAATTCAGTCCAAATGAGAATTTGACTTACTGAATTTTACATAATTCATTTGTATGGCCATGGGCAGCGATCACACACATTGCTACTCATTTCTTACAAACTAACAATCAGTGCAACAGGACTTTAAAAAGCTTAGAAGTAATCTTAAAAAAAATTTCCATGTCTTTAATAAATTTTACTCACAAGGAATTTTATGCATTATTAGTTAATTGAAGTACTATTGAGGGTCTATTATGATATGTGTTAAGGGCAGGTTTGCACAAGTGAACGTGAAAAGGTGTCTGTTATTTAGGAGCTCAGTATTTGGATGGTAGAGAGGGATGTACTCAGATAACCGGTTCATTTGATAAATGCCAATAGATTTTTTTAAAAGATTTATTTATTTATGCATACAAGGACTGGGATACAGGCCAGAAGTGCAGGAGGTGAGAGGACTCACCAGAGACAGAGAGGGGAACAGAACAGGAAGATCTGCTGAAATACACTGCTGAGGGGAGCAGCGGGCGAGACAGGAGAGGTCTGCTGCACCATGTGGGTAGCTCCCTGGCCGGGGATAGAACTTGTGCTGCAGTAGCTGCAGATAGCTTCATAGGTTGTGTCTTAACCCCTTGTGCCACCAAGGAGGCCTGCCAGCAGACTTTTAATGACTTTTTCTCTGATGGAAGATCATCCATGGCTCTACAAAAGAAAAATTATTTGAGCAGAGTCTTACTGATTGAAAAGCGTAGAAACAAGAAAAATTGTGGGGGGGGAGATTGAAAAGTAAGCATAACACTCCAACATCCAAAGCACATTTCTGGAAACTGCAAGCATCAACAAAATGACAGGGGACTGGATAGGAATGTCACCCAGAAAGTGAAGCTCTTGAGACAGGGAAGGCAAACTAAATCGATCAACCACATTATGTTAAAGGAGGAGGAGGACTAGCTGTGAGTATTTGCAGGAGAGAGCTAATAACCACAACGTCAATTTCTGTTAGGAAAATCAGTTCAAATGCTTTTACAATGGGCAACAGAGAGAAGGTCCAAACTTCAAATCCATCTCACCCCAAATATTCTAGTGTTTTGAGTGGCCAAATTATGTTTGTTTGGGGAGAAAGGGCGCGTCCCCATCCTTCTGTCCTCTTTCTTTGTCCCTACTCCTGCCCCTTTTTCTCTTTCCTTCATGTTTCTCTCCTTCCACATTTCCCTTCCTCCTTTTTTTCTCTCTGTGAGCCTGTTTCTCTTCAGCTTAGTGCTCTTAGGAAACATCTGCTGAGATCCTCATGTCCACCTGCAGAGATGCTGGGATGTGCCCTGATTTTCAAGACAGCTCTAGACAAACACTGACACATTCCTCCTCTCTGATTCTTATTTTATAATCAATTGCTAAAGCAGGATGATGTCATCCTAAGAGATGTAAAATACAAATCCTGTTTTTTACTTCGTAATTATTACATGCCAGTCCAGTTTCCCTGATGCCTCTCAGTCCTCTCTGGACTAGAAACCCTTTGCTTCCCTTGACAAGGCCTTTACAGGTCACCTCCCAGGGACGGGTTATTTCCACAGATGGTTAATTTTGTCTATTTCTCTTTACTTGTGCTAATTTCCACTCCGGGGGTAAGATCTTTCTGACAATATTGTTCTTTTTAAAGTAATAGTAGTAGAGAAAGATGGAGGTGGGAACTAGAGGAATATTCTTATGTAGCTTCCAGTATTTAAGTTTTTTTTAGTGGAGACTCAGATTTTTATTCTAAAATGTATATGGGCATGAGATTGGCTAATAATAACCAATAGAGTTTTGTAGAAAAAGAACAAGGAGTAAAGAATTCTCTATCAAATATCAATACTTAACATCAAGTCCAATATTCTAGATTTATCATAGCTCCATCAGAACTCCCAGTGAGAGTGATAGTCATTCAAGTGGCTGGATAATTTAATCCAATTAAGACAATTTATATTAAATTATAAAATTACCAATAACCAACACATCTAAGATTGATGTTCTTTTCAAAATATGTTATTTACCATAAAAAAATCTCAAATTGCATAAATTTTGAGTATTAAGTTGAAGCAAAGAACTCAGCAACTTAACAGGAAGATGTTCAATTAATGATTAGCTATTGCCCCTTAAAATATAATATTTACCCCATGACAAGAAAACAATGACTTCTGGATCTGATGATTGAGAAATGTTTGACAATGTCAAAACTATTCTTGGTTCAGTTGTACATCCTAATATGAGGGGACTCAAATAGAGTAGGGATAAATGTGAACTGTGAAAAATTAAAAAGCTACCATATGAGAAAAAAAAAGAAAAGAAACTGAACTGGAAAAAGTATATAGGTAATACATGTTTGTGGCATAAAAATGAGCATCCCACGTGGAAAAGAGGAACCCTCATCCACTATTTGGTGGGAATGAAAACTGGTCCAGCGTCTATGGAAAATGATGTGGATGTTTATTAAAATATTAAAAATAGATCTACCACATGATCCAGCAATTCCACTCCTTGGTATCTCCCCAAAGAACACAAAGCTCATTTGAAAGGATATACGCCCTCCTATGTTCATTGCAACACTATTTACAATAGCCCAGTTATGGAAATAACCAAAGTGCTCAAAGACAGATGAATAGATTAAGAAGATGGCATGTTACTCAGCTGTAAAAAGAAATGCACTCTTGCCATTTGTGACAACATGGATGGAACTTGTGGGGATAATGCTAATAATGGGGGGGATAATGCTGTCTGAAATAAGTCAGAGAAAGAGAAAGACAAATACCGAATGGTCTCAATTATATGTGGAATATAGAGAAACAAAACAAAGGGTGAGACAAACCAATAACACACCCTAGAAATCTGATGGTAGAATTGAGTCTACAAGGAGAAGGGGAGGAGAGAGAGCAAAGTGGGGGGCACAATGGAATATGATGGAGGACTATGGGTGCCTTGGTGGTGGGTGTGGTGCGGGACATGCACCCCATGCCTCTGAATCATACACAGTGTTGTCAACTGATGCTACCTCAACTTAAAAAATAAAAATAAAAATGAACATCCCAGACTCAACTGTCATGCCACCATTATGGCATTATGACATTTAATTATTAGGTAATCATGGATGTTACCAACCACACTTTCAGCACCTAGAGTTCCATTCATTTCTCAAAGGTTATTAGTGTTAAATTTTTGCATATCTTTCCAATGTTAGAGCATTACATTAGTTAAGGTTCTTTTGGTTTCAGGCCATGAAAGTAAACTCAGGCTGACTTAAGCCACACACACAAAAAAATGTACTGGAAGGATGCTGAGGTATTTTGTGAAATTAAAACAGGATTGAACCCTTAAGTCTTTGGAAAGGGTAGGATAAATGAAAGTTACAAGACATCCTAACACCGTAAGTCTGAGGGTTCCTATTAATGAGATTTGGCTATGAAGACTCCAAGCCTCTGGTATTTTCATTTTAAATTTCTAATCTTATTGATCAAGCTACATTGGGCCTAAACGTTGAAGTGTGGTCAAAGAGTTCAAAGTAAAGTTCTGGGATGCAAGCATTAGAGCAAATCTTATAGTATAAGATAGTCGGGGAAATATTCTGGAATGGTTAAATGGTAACAGGTAAGATTAACAACTCGATAAAGGGTTTATCACAAGTAAGCATGTTTACATTTATTCACATACAAAACATATACCTGCATTGTATAAGAGAGGTTGCCTTATACATTTGTCTGGTTCTAAGACAAATATCTTCCAAAATTTTATTATGTATGAAATCTGAGATGCATTTTATAATTGATGCCACCTTATACTAGCAGACAGGGTTATACAGGTCACTTTTTCTTTCTCTGTGGCATAGAAAAAAAGTGAAATCTCACCAGTTTGGCATCCCAGTAACTTCTGCACAAGTGGAAAAAACTGTTGCTGAGCCAGGGGTCACTTGCAGTCACATTAGAACTGGACACCTGGCATTATTTTTAGGAATCCCCATATGAAAAACTGGTGTCGAAAGAACTGCTACAGAAAAGCCTCTTCACTATGGCAATTATTTTTTTTTTATAAATTTTATTGTTATATTCCCCATACAATTGCAGCCCCCCCATTCTGACCCCAATCCCTCCCCTCCCACCCCCGCCCCCCTATGGAAACACTATAATGCTTGCTTTAGGAGCAAAGTCCAAGGTAAGGCTAGGTACTCTGCAAGTAAGAATAAAATGAAGACTATTTTTGCTCTCAAGATAATTACAAATTGATATTTTGATTTTGCACTTCTAGCTTCCAGACCTGTGAGAGAATACATTTTTGCTCTTTAAAGGAATCACATTATAGTTATTTGGGTTATTTGTTACCGGAAACTTAGGAAACCCTGAAAGAGGTCATACATTAAAAGTACAAAGCATAATGAGGTTTTTTTTTTTTTTAAATCTTTTTTTTTTTATAGAGGCATGTTTTTATTTATTTGTTTGTTTGTTTGTTTGTTCGTTTTTGTTTATACATGCACTGGGTACAGTCAGAAGCGTGGGTGGGTGAGAGAATTCACCAGAGCCAGAGCGGGGAGCAGAGCAGGCAGAAGGACCGAAGTACACTGCTGAGGGGAGCAGCGGGCGGCAGGAGAGGTCTGTGCGCCATGTGGGACCCTCCTCCGGTGGCCGGGGAGCAGCCGGGGATTGAACCGGCGCCGCAGAGGTCGCCGGCAGCTTCGCAACCCAGCGCTCAACCGCTGCGCCACCGGGGAGGCCCCCATAATGAGGTTTATTAGATACTTTTTGAGACCTGGTTTAATGGCAGAAGCAGTATTATGTGTCTGATGCTGTGGATCTTTATCAATTTAATTCACCAAATGTAGGCTGACTGATTTTCTGTTGACTTCATAGCTCTCTTTGCAGTATTTCTCTCTGGCTAAAGTGAAATAAAATGAAATGTATTTAACCTGCTTACCTGAAATAAAAGTCAGACAGAAGAGGATTTTTTTTTTTTTTTTTTAAGATATTGGTCATGAGCTAACCTGGTATGATCAGACATGGAAAGCCAGCGTGGCGAGTCTCGTGAATGTTCCATGTACCGCCTCAGGTCTCCAGGCTGCGGTTTAAAAAGGGAGAGCCTGGCAGAACTTGGTGAATAATCTAGTAGAAAATGCTGCATTGAGAGTCTGGGAAACCAAGGAATAAACAGATGGAGAACTGGAGGAGAGATGAGTATGTTCACAGGAATCATCCACATTGATACACATATATAGCTCCAGTACCTTAATTTTCATCAAATAATGTGTAGTCTGCTTCAGTGTACAATTCTTCACAGTGACTTATGAAAGTTTAGGATTTATATCTGGAAATCCCTTTGATGTGCACTACATGCTTCTTTATTATTTCTGCTTGAGAGAGTGCATAACCCATCACCAGTGGATGAAAACCATTCTTCTATGTATGTTCAATGTCTCTGCGTGCAAAATTGTATTCTGGTCCCTTAGATTCTGCCATCTGAAGAGGGCATGACCAGTCCTTCTGGCATATGTGGTAGAGGACCAGAATATGACTGTGGAGAGACAGCACTTGAGGACTACGAGGAGGAGATCAAGCATTGCAAAACAGGCAATCAATTATTACAATAAAGTGACCAGTGGAGGCAGGGGTAGGAATAAGAGCAAATGGCTGGGGGCCTCCCTGGTAGCCCAAGGGGTTAAGCACCACACTATGAAGTTATCCGAGGCCTCTGCAGCATGAGTTCGATCCCCAGCCGGCCAGAGAGCAACCCACATGGTGAGGCACCTCTCCTGTCTCGCCCGCTGCTCCCCTCAGCAGTGTATTTCAGTTTGCCTGTTCTGTTCCCACTCTGTCTCTGGTGAGTCCTCTCACCTCCTGCACCTCTGGCCTGTACCACAGTTCTTGAATGCATAAATAAATAAATCTTTAAAAAAAAAAAAGAGCAAATGGCTGGAGTATAGGGCAGTTAGAGGGGAATATCGTCTAGCTATTTTGAAAAAGGTATCTT
This sequence comes from Talpa europaea, assembly GCF_964194135.1. Classification (NCBI taxonomy): domain Eukaryota; kingdom Metazoa; phylum Chordata; class Mammalia; order Eulipotyphla; family Talpidae; genus Talpa; species Talpa europaea. Next base: position 25,373,148 of record NC_140078.1, on the reverse strand, counting down.
GGGAGTTGCTTCCATGTTTAAGTCAGTGGATGAGAGCAGGAAATAAATTTTTTTTCTTAAAGTGTTACTACAGAGTTTGCGAATTTCAAGATATGCAAATCAAGAATTTAGGTTATTTTGAGAGTTCTTATTTTTGCATGAACTGTGTCCATCTGATTATCTTCTGAGCCTGAATTCAGAGAGATACATAGAATAGTGTACTATAGGACTTTAGATAACATTTCATTTTCACTGTTTAATTGGTAGTCTATTGTTCCCACACACAGCGGGACTTAGGGAAACAATCCTGCTTCAGGTGACCCAACAAAGAGAGAGAGTTATAGTAAGAATTTAGAGTCTCAGGAGATTCTCCTCTATTTCTTTCAAGTTACATTTTATTCATCAGCTTGGTCTTGCCTCAATTCTGAATTAATGAAATGCTGTCGCAGTGTCTTCTGTTTCCTATCAGACTTGTTCATTAAGTTCTTTGCTCTGTGATTGATTGATTCCAGTCCTTCATATTTCTAAACCAAAGCTGTCAGATAAGGTCTGTGATGCTCAAACACCAAGCCATGGGGTCTTAAGCTTGGTTGAGGCACTCTAAGATGGATCTATTTGCAAGAAGGCTGGCTTTCATATGTTCAGAATGGATGTGTAGAAGACACATCTCATCTCAACCAACCAGGAGAGAAATGAACTTACTTGAGCCTGGCAGCTATGTGTGTGCTCCCTTCTATTCTATAAAAATTTGATCCTGAAAGTCATTTTCAACTAGGTATGGATACTATTTTCCAAGACCCCTTACACATACAGGTGGGGCAGTATTAACACATTATTTATATTAATAATTCAATGTTATCTCTCATAACTAATATGCTGCAAATATTGAGCTGGGGAGCAGCTGTGTAGCTGCTCATATCTGAAATAAACAAAGAGCTAGTGTCTGTGAAAAGAAAGAGCTCAATTCATAACAAAATTGCATATATTTCTAATATAGAAAATATAGCTGCTTTGCAAAGTTCTCTCTAGGACAGTGGTAGATGTTATTCTACATACTCAGCATTCACCAGTTTTAACTTTCCAAACAGAACCTATTTCAAATATTTTAGGGACTTCTTTTTTGTTCTGTTTTGTTTTTACTTTCCTTAAATTGGATGGCCAAAGACTGCCTTCTGCAGGTCAAGCTCTTGATTGACAGCTGAGTTCTGGCCTGAGCCAGCAGAAGGCATCAGCCAGTGGTGCCGAAAGGAAGAAACAGGAACATCGTGTAGAAAATAGGCCAGAGGCTGGGGATGGAGAGTCTTGCCACATGTCCAAAGGGGGTCTGTGGAGGCTTAAGGTGAGGTGAATGAGAGCCAGGGAAAGACGAATGATGGCAGAAGGGTGAGTGGGAGATGGAGAACGTTGGGAGAGGGGCATGCAGAATGTTCAAACTTCACAGGGCAAGACAGCCTTTTTTGTTGGAGTCTACAGCAGAAAACTTGCCAAGACTCAGTCCTAAACTTAAGGAACCAGACTGATTGAAGGAAAAACTATGAAGGAGGTAAGCATTGTGTCCAACATTCTGCCATTATTTTTCAACACCTTGTAGCTCTTTTGGCAGATTTTCTCCATCCAGGTGTTCAGACCCTTACCCTCCCTTCTCCTGACCTACAGCTCACAGGGTCACCCACATTGTACTAAACATTGGACAACTTCCCTATCCCCAAATTTTCTTCCAGTTTTTCCAAATCCCTTCAAACTAGCTCCTTTTTGCTCCTAGATTCTTTCAGATTACAACTTTTTACCCTGAGCATGAATAAGGGCCAACCCTGAAAATGTGAACATAGTTGCTAGAGTAGCTGCAGTTTAGGAGAAAGAGAGGGTAGGAGGGTGATTGCCAGGGGAAGAGTTGGTCAGAAGTTTCATGGAGAAAGAAGACCTGTGCATTTGGCTTATGGCTAGAATAGAGAGAGTCTGTAGATCACCTTTAGGGAATAAACACAAAATATTCAAAGAGACTAGTGAGTGGCTGAGGTAATTTCTTAAGCCATAAAAAAAAAATCATGATTTGAGCTAGTGGATTTCCCTAGGATTGTTTCTCTTTTCTCCTGCACTGCAGAGCAGCCCAGCCTTCCGCTCTACTAATGTTCATTGGTCCTGTTACTGAGTTTTGGGATGGAAAAGGTTGCTTAGGTGTCAGCCAAGACACTCCCTCTGTTTGGGGGGAGAGGGAGCTGCCAACCCGACTATTCGCTTCCTGCCAGCTTAAGGAGTTTATGACTCAGATTCAAGCAAAACAGTGAACTGAAGCAAAAAGAAAGGGAGGGAATTCAGCTCACATGGAGGCTTCAGTGCTAAACTGCATCATAGAAACATTCAACTCAAGGGAACCCATTACACCAGAAGGCAAGTGATTTTGTGTTCATTCTCTGCTTTGAGAACACACACACGCACACACACGCACGCACACACACACACTTCTCTCATACTCACGCAAATACGTTTCTCCCTAAGCTGGAATTCTGAGGCTATTTTGCATTCTGTAAACACAACAACAAACACTCCCCAAAAAAACTACTCTTGGGAGCTGGAATGATTATCAAGCCACCTTTAGATACTGTGATAGCAGAAAAGTCTCCGTCACATATTATGATTCAGCTGGTGTGTCCATTGTCCCTTCACGCTGACCCTGCCATGTGTCACTCTAGTTTCTATTCCTCGTGGGAGATGTTGGTGGAAGACTACAGACATTTCTGGAGACTAACACTGAGACCTAGACACATCTGTTTCAAAGTCCTCTGTGGTTCTGATAGCTTCCCGGATATTGTTCTGGTGGCTGAGTTACTGCCAGTGTTGACTTACTGGTCACTTGGAAGACAAGCTCTACTCATGAGAAAAGCTACCAAACGAATTTGAGAAATCTCCATTCCTACTTTTCCTTCCTCCATCCATTACTCATGCACAGACCCACATCCCTCCCTTCCTCTTCCCAGTTGTCTCTTTGTGAGTAAGCATTAGTCATTTTCCTCCAAGTTTCTTACCTCCATGTGCTAAAGAGGAATGTATGACCTCTTTGCAGTTCAAAGTTATGAACTTATACTCTTGTGCTAAAGATACATTATAGTGTGACTCCTTCATGTAAGTTTATATAATATATAATGTAAGTATATATTTATATATATTTAACATATGCACTATTCCTAATGGTCAACTTTTATCCATGTCATTAATCTTTTTAAAGATTTATTTATTTATGCATATGAGATCTGGGGTATAAGCCAGAGGTGTGGGGCATGAGAGGATTCACCAGAGACAGAGTGGGGAGCACAACAGGAAGATTGACCGAAGTACACTGCTGAGGGGAGCAGCAGGTGAGTCAGGAGAGGTCTGCTGCGCCATGTGGGCTGCTCCCTGGCTGGCCGGGGATTCAAACTCATGCTGCAGAGGCTGCGGACATCTTCATAGGTTGCATCTTAACCCCCTGCATCACCAGGGAGGCCCCATGTCATTAACTTTTAAGAAACCCTAAAAACTATGAATAGTCAACCGTACAGGTCCAGATACCTTAATGATCTTTGGAAATCTTCCTGATTTGGATTCAGCATAAATATCCAGTCTCATTTTATCTGGCAAAAGCTGACTGCAATGGTCTACTTATTCCCCCAACCCAATTTAATCACTCCTGTCTTTGAAATTTCCTCTTTAACCTCTGCCTAATCCCAACCATTTTTAAAACCCAGGTCCTGTTAGGTCCTTGTTTTTATGGGTGGTGAAGCAAGAGGATAAGAATGAGGAAAATAGAGACAAATGATAAATGTATTAAACTTTGAGGGAAAAAGTTTGATTGTCATGTGTGGTGTTTCTTGAGAAAATTTTTTGCTAACCTGAGATATTCATTAGAAGCAGCCCTTCTCCCCCTCAAAATTTTGAGAAGCTGAGAAAATAGAAGTTACTGGTGTATCAAGAGCTATCAATCCCAGTCAAAAAACATATAACCATCATTCTGAAAGTGACCACATTTTCCATGTTTAACAATGACAGAGAAGTGGGTTATCAAATATGAGCCAGAAGGTAGTTTAGTGGGCATGGAGAAGGTGAATGTGAAATTTACTTGATAGAATAGAATGCTAATTTCAGTTCATCCTAATCACTGTATCACCTCTGTTCTTCACATTCTCTCTAGAGGATTGCTTATGGATCTGAATTGTCTTAAAGAGAGGTTTTCAAGGTTTTATCTCTGAACTTCTAAGGCTGACCCATGCTGTTGCTCTCAGATACCTTTTTCTCAAGAATGCTAACACTGTCACTTGATTACTTTCCGGGCTTATATGGAAGCCTATTCTACTTTTTTTTTTAAGGATTTGTTTGTTTGTTTGTTTATTTATGCATATAAGAACTGGAGTACAGGCCAGAGGTGCCGGGGTGAGAGGATTCCCCAGAGACAAAGTGGAGAACAGAACAGGCAGATTTACTGAAATGCACTGCTAAGGGGAGCAGCGGGCAAAAGAGGAAATGTCTGCTGTGCCATGTGGGTTTCTCCCTGCCCAGGGATTGAACTCATGTTGCAGAGGCTGTAGATAGTTTCATAGTGCGGTTCTCAACACTTGTGCCACCAGGGAGGCCCCTAGTCTACTTCTTTACAAGGGTTCAATACTTTTTTATGACCCATTACCTGTGAACTACACTGTTTAATACTATTCCCTGTTGTAGGAAGGATTTCTACCCACTTGCTCCATAGTTGTTTCTCAGTGTGATTCTAATGCTAATCAGTTTGTCTGTAGGGGCTTTGTCTGCAGGGGCTCCTCAGTAAATGTTTGCTGGCTAGTTACTAGCAGGCTCTTGTATATTCCTTTGTCTGGGATGGGCAGCCAGGAACTTAACTAGTGATTCAGAGTTAGTGGCTGAAATTTTCCGAAAAACTTCAGTATTTAGGCCAATTTTTTTCTTTCACATTTAAAATAGAACTAGACTAATAATTTCTTTTTTTTTGTTAATGAAAGTCACAGCAGAGATATCAAAATAAGCCATGTCCTATTTTAGAGATAAGTTAACTAGCACTCAGTTAGATTGGCTGTCTTAGTCAATTGGCCAGGACAAAGAAGGACAGAAATCCACATCTAACTATTAGGCAAATGGAAACTACCCAATTAAACCATACTTCAATTATGGAGTCAAAATAAAGATGTAGTTGCTTGTTTTTATATTTCACTACAGTCTCCCAGGAGCCAACGGAACAGCAGCCACCAGAGTTAGGCAATTTCATTCTTGCTGCCAAATATTTATATCCAAAGTTCTTTATGTCCATTATAAAAGTTAGTAATGAAATAAACATTTCTAAGGTTACCATGGAATTAGACTAAAGTTTCAACATATGTGGCTTGAAGGGATTGATCCATCCACTTCAGATGTAATTTCTAAGGTAAAAATTGTGGTAAGGGTGACTCCTCCGAAGGAGTCAGCTATTGTGAATATTAGGTTTCCAAGTTGCAGTGTCATCTTATACATTCATTCATTCTAGTCTGGCCAGAATTTGGAAATACTGTGTGATTAGACTGATTGGTACAATCTTTCTTTTTATTTCAGGATGATACAGTATGTATAAAGCTACCTTTATAGCAATTTTTGGGTAAATTCACTTTGAACCTAATCCTAAATCAATTAACAAAATATTAATTAGAAACAGGCAGGAGTAATGCTGGCATAATACAATTTTAAGAACACAGCAGTCATTTTCACACTTAGTTGTATTTGATTGGTGTCTTTTATATAAGTGAAAAGGCTTTGTAATAAAAGTGGAAATTTTTTTTTGGGGGACATCTATATATTTTTAAAATAATTGAATTTTATATATACAATCCATCTTCCTTTTTTGTGCAATGTATGCTTTCTCCCTTCAGGTGCAGGCTCTGCAAAATTCCCATCACCAGTTCACCTGTGCACCATCACTGTAGTCCCTTGTATAAGAACACATTCCCTCCCCTGTTTTGATCCCTCTCCCTCCCCCTCCCCTGCTGAGTGTCTCTGATGAATAGCTGTTAATTTTGTTTTTTAATTTATTATAATTATTTTTTTCCTGGTCCTTTGTTTGGTTCCCCTACATTACCCCTATAAGTGAAGCCATCTGATATTTTTCTTTTTCCTTCTGGCTTATTTGACTGAGCATAATCCCTTCCAGCTCAATCTATTTGCTGTGAATGGCATAAGTTTATCTTTTTGATCACTAAATAGTATTCCATTGTGTATATACACCGGGAATCTACCCAAATGACACAAAAACAATAAATAAATAGGATAACTGCACTCCTATGTTTATTGCAGCATGATTTACAATAGGTAAGATATGGAAACAACCAAAGTACCCAAAAATAGATGCCTGGATCAAGAAAAGTGGCATTTTTAAAAGTTTAATTGCAGTCGAGTTTACAAGGACACATTCTGTATTCTGCTTTTTTTTTGGGGGGGGGGTGGACTTTTCTTCTGTGATTATAAAAGACAAGAAAGGCATAATTGTATTCACTATCTTATTAACACAGAGAAAGGAATATTTTAAATATACTTATAATTTTTACTTGAACTAACATTATTTTATAGGAGAAGGTAAAAAAGATCTTTTATTTATTTTTAATAATTTATTTATTTGTATATATTTTACATTATTATTCATTTTTCCCCCAATGTTTCTTTCTTTTCTCAGGTGTAGTCCCCATAGAATTCCCTTCACCCGTGCACCATCACCATAGTCCCTTGTGCTCTTCCCACCCTTGTTTTGATACCTCCCCCTTCCCTTGCCCTGCAGAATGTCACTGATTTATAGTTGTCTGTTAATTTTTGTTTTGTTGTGTTGTGTTGAGTTTTTTATTGTTATTTTTTCCCCCTTGATCTCTTGTATGGTCCCCTAAGTGAAACCACCTGATATTTTTCTTTTTCATTTTGACTTATTCCACTGAGCATAATCCTCTCTAGCTTCAGTTTTATTATTGAGGTGGACACATTGGAATGGCAATGGGCTCGGAAAGCCAAAGGTGTTTCAAAGGAATAGAACAATGAAGATAGCTCCTGTAAGTCACCATAGCTAATAAACTACATACGGATTAGATTTCAAATGAGCATATATTTTCTTTTGCCTTAAAGACCTGAAGAATGGCTAATAGGATAAAATAAATAAAGAGTTCAATGTACTCTCAACTAACATACAACCACAATACCACACAGTGTGAGTCATTTTGGTATTGTAAGTGTTAAGTACTGTGTGTTTTATGGCAACAATTCTAAGAGGACACACATTTGTGCACTATTTAGTCTGGTTGGTAAAGTAGATTTAACGATATTTTATGGAACCTTTTTTTCTTCTCAGAGTAAAGAGAAAGGATTTGGGATTAGTATGACTAATTGCAGTAGTAAATATAGCAATGTTTGTTAGGAACAAAACAAATTTTATTATGCTATGAAGTTGTTTTCTAGTTGTGTTTTATTTCATAAAATTATCTGCAAACTTGTAACAAAAAACTTTATTCCATAATAAAAGTAGATTAAATTTAACTATAAAAATAATAGAATTCTCTGGATATTATAGACTATGTCCATGAAAAAGAGAGAGTGGCTGAGAGCTATTAAAGTCCCGCAGACGAGCATGAGTTCAAAGTGGGAAGATTCAAAGTGCTCTGTGGTCATTATTCTGATTTTTCTATAATATCTAGACCCTTGATACTCAAAGGGTGACCCATGCATGGATGACATTGACATCACTTAGAAACTTGCTAGAAACGCAGAATCTTAGTTCCCATTCTAGATTCAGAATTGCATTTTTTTTTTTAGAATTGCATTTTAACATGCTCCTAGATAATTTATATGAATGCTAAATTTTGAGAAATGTTGGAAAGTGAGCTCTTTTGTCTCTGTAAATACCTATGGAGGTAAACATGTGGAGTTTCCATTTCATGATGTGATAAAGTAAGACATCCTTCCTCTCCCTATAGCAAGACATCAGAATGCAACTCACCAGTCTGGATGGCTAAGACAGGAGTTCTTCTAAACTCCTGTTTTGACTAAAGTGTTGGCTGGCTCATTATCATAAGTCACATATTGACAGTGTTAGGGGTAACTTAACACTACCAAGCTAGGTCCTTATTTATTTTCACAAGGAGCAGAATCAAGGTCTTATACAGGGAACTTGTTTTCTCATGTTAGATTGTTAATTTTTGTAATATGAGCTTTCCCGTTGACAAGTTGAGCTTGCATCTCAGGTAATTGGCCAGGAAATCAATTGCAGTGCTTCACAGTCAGACCCTGACCTGGAAGCTCAGGCTGACTCTTGGATCCACTTCCATAAGTCCTTATGGTTGCTCGTCAGAATCCTGCAGCCCTCATGGTGAAGCACATTGACAGTAAGAGGACTTGATGGTTGCGATAAACTCACCGTAGTTGACTTCTCAGCCACGTAGTATGGCTCTTACAAAAGTATCAAGCCTTTCTTTCACAGCCTCTCTGAACAGTATACCAACGTGGTTTTCCTTGAAGTAGATAACTGTCAGGATATTGGTCAGAGAGTGACGTTAAATGCATGTCAAACTTCTAGTTATTTTAAAAAGGGATGAAAGGAGGATGAATTTTCTGACTCTAATAAGTACAAACTTGAAGCCGACATCAATGAATTAATCTAATCATGTCTGAAAGTATAACCTTTCATTGTCTGGTATAATTGTGATTTTTTTCAATTACAGAAATGAATGATTTAATATTAAGACTATATATGCAGTTGCCATTGATTGTAAGTGATAAAATATAAGATAAAATATAAATTCTACCCTTAAAAAAAAAAAAAGAAAAGCCTGAAATGGATTTGCACCATCTCCTTTCTCTCCTACTCTCGGGAATAGAACTGTTTCTTATCCTTTAGGAGTCTGCAAAGACTGTTGCCTTGGGTTCAGCGGAGTATAGTAGACACTGAAAAGGACTAAGAAATTCTCCAATATTTGTAGGAATTGTTGCATTTTTCTCAGAGGTTAGGTTGAGAAATAAAGAGCCAAAGTTGTTTATATTATTATTATTATTATTATTTTACATTTTAAAAGGACAGGTTTATTAGGAAAAGGAAAATGAGAGTCACCTGCATAGTTCTGAGGGTGGGGCGAGGAGAGCTGCTGAGTTGTTTATTTTTTTAAAATGGGTAGTGAGAGCAGGATGGAGAGATTAACAGAGAATTACGAGAACATTTTGAAATGTCTTCTATACAGTGGTCTTCATTTTTGCTGCATTGATAAAGGAAAGAAGCAGGAGTTGTGGAGCAGGCTGCAGGCTGCAGGATAGAGGATGCTGCTCAAGAACAAGATCCTGGTCTTTTTGACAGAGAAAAGGGTGGGTCAAACTGAAAACTGGATTTAGGGCTTTAGGGAGGATGAGTTCAATGATATACTTCCCCCCACCCCCCACCATAGCTCCAATCTTATTAACAAGGTGTTCCACAGACTAGTCCCTGGGGTGCAAAGTACATCAGTCAACTGCCCCCAGGTGTTCCCAGTCACATCTCCTGATGTATACCTGTTGCCCCAGGGCGACCAAGCTTCCTGCTCTTGTCTAAAGTAAAAGGAGCCTTGTAATCTATACCCACAGCTGCACATTGGAATCACCAAGGATGCTTTTAAAGTTTCTGCTTCTTGGCCTGTACCCAAACTAGTCACACTAGAGCCTCTGCTGGGACCTACCTATTGGTATTCTCCTTAAAGATCTCCACTCATTCCATTTGAGACTAAAGTTCAGAATCACTGAAAGTCTAAAATTCTAAAGTGTCTTCCCTTCTGTGGTAAACGTGTTTCTTGTGGTAAGGGCTAGTGGGCAGGAAGAATTCCAACAACTTTGTCATAGGAGGAAAGCTCAAGGGGCTAATGAGCATGGAGCTTTCTTTTGGGATTACTAAGCTAATGGATGCTCAAGCACTAGAAACAGTGTGACTAAATTCCGCGTAGCGATCTTTGGTCCCCTCTTCTCAACCCCTCCAATCTATCAAGAAACACTCATAGCTGAGTGCGATTGCTAACCTCGTAGATAGCCTCCAGTGAGCACAGTCTCTTCTCAGTCACAGTCTCCATTGTCTTCTCCCACATTGAATCACTCAGGGTGATTCCTGTAGATTATGGCAGAAATGGTGGTGTGAGACACAGAAGGCAAGATCCTATAGTGTGTTACTGTTTTTTCTTTAGTATCTTGCCTCTCTAACTCTACCAGAATTCAGCTTCCATGTTGTGAGGACACTAAAGAAGTTCCATTCTGGGCCTCCCTGGTGGCACAAGAGGTTAAGACATAGCACTATGAAGCTATCTGCAGCCACTGTAGCATGAGTTGGATCCCCAGCCAGGGAGCTACCCACATGGCACAGCAGACCTCTCCTGTCTCCCCTCAGCAGTGTATTTCAGTCAGTCTGCCTGTTTTGTTCCCCACTTTTGTTTCTGGTGAATCTTCTCACCCCCCACACTTCTGGCCTGTACCCCAGTTCTTAAATGAATAAATAAATAAATCTTAAAAAAAAAAAGTTTCATGGAAATGAACCAATTTGGGCCTCCCTGGTGGCACAAGGAGTTAAGCACTGCACTATGAAGCAATCCACAGCCTCTGCAGCACGAGTAGGCCAGGGAGAAACCCACATGGCGAGGCAGACCTCTCCTGACTTGCCTGTTGCTCCCCTCAGCAGTGTATTTCAGTAAATCTGCCTGTTCTGTTCTCCACTCTGTCTCTGGTGGATCCTATCACCCTCTGCATCTCTGGCCTGTGCCCCAGCTCTTGTATGCATAAATAAATAATTCTTTAAAAAAAAAAGAAATGAACCAACTCGCTAGTTTTTGAGTGAGTTACCTTAGAAATGGGTCAGTCCCAGCTGACATCTGACTATAATTTTATGAGAGAGTCTTAGCCAAACTGCCCAGGGTAATTGCTCTCCAGATCTTGGGCTACAGAAATCATGAGAGGGAATTAATGACTATTTTGTTTTTTAATTTTCCTTGTGGTGTATATTCCCTTGAGGTCTCAAGTTGCCTCAAGGTGTTGTGTTTTGTTGCCTGCCCATTTTGCTGTTTAAGATCTTCTTCCCAGGCCTTCTGCACTCTCCAGCAACTTGGCAGATAAAGAGGAAATCTGAGAGAACTTTGGGGGTTGATGGGGAGACAGCCCCCACTCCTGATCCTCCACACTGGTCACCAGTGTCCAGGATGCCTTTGTTCATAGGCTGTCTTCACTGTTGTTACTGGCAGTTCCTGACTATGCACTGTGCCACAGGCCCAAGTCACACAGGGGGAAGGGTGGATGACTTCCCTGGTTTTCCAAAGCTTGTCCAGGCAACCCCTCCAGATGAGCATAAGAACAATATGTCCTGAGGACTGGCACTCTCCCACCCTGAAGAAAAGTAAGGGCCAAAGTACATGCCAGTTCCAGGCTTGTGCTTCTGCTGAGTCCCCAGGGCAGGCACAAAACTAGGCAGACTGTGGCTACTCACAATTTCTTTCTATGTACTCTGGGTTCAGGCCGGAGGTTGAGCAGAGGGGTGAGGTGGGCAGCTTTCCCTGTAACATGAGGTTGGTTCAGATCATCCTAGTTGCTCAGAGATTGCATAGGGGCTAGACAAGTGGTTTTCCCAATTGCTGAAGCCAGTCACCGGCAGCCTGAGTCCCCCTCATTGAACAGTTACTGAGCAGGCTGTGCTCTGACTCAGAAATATGCATTCCTCACTCTGGGCTAGGCCAGAGGGAGAGCTGGACTCTGAGGGAAGGTCTACCTCTTTTTGTGAATTGCACTGTTCTTGACTGAGTGTTTCTCAGTCTTTCCTATCTTCTCCAGTGGTTTCTGTCTCCCTTCCTTGCTGAGACACAGGTCCTCACATCCTTAGCTCCATTCCAGAAATTTTATTTTTTTAATCTTCAATCAAATGTTATTTTAATAGGAAAAATGATGCTAATTTATCATTAAAGTAATCAGTAGTGGATGACATACTCTTTGATAAAATAGGGATTTTTTGGTTATATATATTACTATGAATATCTTAATTTTTATATTTGTTTATATTAATTAACAAATATCTGCTGCTTGTTTGCAATTATAAAATTAGACATTTTATTTTAGAAAAAGAAAATCAGACACAAAAAAATAATTAAAAAACTCACTCAAAATTATACCACTTAGACCACTTTGAGTTATATTTATCACACTCATTATAGAAATGAGTTGACATATGCTTATAGTTATACATTTTTATAAAAACAAGTTCATACTATACAGCCTGATCTGAAATTGTTTTGTACTTTATAGTAACCATGTAATTGTGATATTTTCCTAAATTTCCTATAGTTATTTTACCCATTTTGATTGGATTATTTGGTTTTTTTTTTTGAGTTTTGCGAATTCTTTGTAGATCTTGGATATCAGCCCCTTGGTGGAATATATAGTATGTAGATATTTTCTCCCATTCAGTAGCATGTTTTTGTTTGTTTGTTTGTTTCAGCAGCAGTTTCTTTTAATGTGCAGAAGCTAATTAGCTTGATGTAACCCCATTGTTTATATTCTCTTTTGTTTCTCTTCCCATTACAGATGACTCCACATAGATATCTCTGATACCTATATTGTGGAGTGTTTTGCCTGTTTTCTGTGTATTTTATGGTTTCCAGTCTTATACCCAAGTTTTTTTTTTTCAATTTTGAGTTAATTTTTTTGCATGGAGGTCATGAACTAGTTACATTCTTTTGCCTATAACTGTGCAGTTTTCCCAGCACCCTTTATGGACGATTTCCTTGCTCTAGTTAAGATATTTGACTCCTTTTTCATAGAGTAACTGTCCATTTAATGATGGGTTTATTGCTGGGCCTCCATTCTATTCCACTGGTCTGTGTGTCTGGTTTTCTTCCAGTACCATACTTTTTTGATTATTATGGCTTTGTAGTAAAGTTTTAAATCTGGGAGTGTTATAGCACCTTTCTTTCTCTTTTTTTTTGGTTGGGTATTTTTTGACTATTCTTGGTCTTTGTGGTTCAATGTGAATTTCAGAATTTTTTTGTACTATTCTTTGAAGAATGCTAGTGAGGGAATGGTGGAATAATTCATTTATCTTTTTATTAATCTATAAATTAGTTCATTTACTTAATGCTACTACTAGTATAAAATAGTTACAATCTACTCTTAAATATCAGAGAACAAGACTTTTGATAGAAGTCTAAACTAAAAACATTATATATTGACTTTAAAAATGATTATAAAAACATGATAGTTACTATTGACTCTTTTTTTTTTTTAGCTTAATACAATATTCTAGAATGTATTGTTATGGATGTAGTTTATAAATCTTTGGAAGATACCAAAGTGATATGTAAGAGCTAGCATTCGGTAACTCAAATAAGTCATGTTATATTCATGTAAATTTCCATTTTGTTAGAATCTCTAAATAACAGAGAATACCATGAATAAAATATTTCAGTTATTTCAATTGCATCAATGCATCTGATAATATCTTTTGAAAAACCATCATTGTTAGTAAGCATATAGAATGACAGAACTATTTATATTTATTGGTTTTTAAATATGTACCTGCTAAGTGATCATGAAAAGTTGTGTAGTTTTCTAATGGAATTTGAATAGATTATATCCTTATCCCTGTTTCTCAGTGTGTATATAGATAATTTCGATACAACTTTAGAAGTGGATAACTAAAGCTATAGAAGACAAATACAAACATAAAATTGATGTCAACTGACAGAGACACAGAGGACCAAAACCAGTGAAATGCAATTAAGCAGAAACAAATTTCAAGTTCTGTTTAGATTCAAAGTCAGCTGCATGAGAGTGAGCTGGCTTGGCTGCAGTACAGATGGCAAAATTCTGGGACTTCCATCTGATGACAACCATAAAATAAGCCAATAGTGTGATGTGATTATTAGAAAAATAGACCAGCACAATTATAAGTTGGTTAATGAAATATTGTGTCTAGAACAACAGGGGAACTGGAAAAACAATATTACCAAATTCTGTTATAATGAGATGATTTATGGGAGAGTGTGTCAAACTCCTTGCATTATATTTTAAGACAGACTTCTCTAGTTGGAGAATGTTCAGAGGAAGGCACACATAATTCTGAAAACCATATTTTTGAGGTACATATGATAGAATGGGATATTGTTTTCTTGTGTTTATGAAAAGATCAAGGATATATTTACTGAGTGCTTTTGTCTATACGACAAGCTTTCATGTTGAAGAAGCCAAGGAAAAAATGTTTTGTGGTGAACAAGAAAGCGAATATAGAATATTAGTTTGAACTTAGATGGAAGATTTTGGTTAATCTTGAACATGGCTAACAGGTGAGGAGGGAATCCTTTTTATAAGAGTCATTTAATCCAATTATTTCAATACCATAAGAGATTTTTAGATCAGATGGCATACCAGTTATCTACCATTACTTAACAAATTACCTTAAAACTTTGAGGGATGAAGCAAAAATTTTACTTACTTCATCTTTTTTGTAGGTCAGGAAACTAGGAGGGTTTCCTGGGCAATTTTCATTTGCATTTTCTCATGTAGTTGCATTATATGCCTACTGAATTTTTATGAAGTTACATATGACTGCAACCATATGAACCATTTTCCTTATTGACTCAGACATTCATAATCTTCCTTCACATTAATGAATACTCTTTGGACATATTTGCAGAATCCCTTAATGTTGCTTTACTGTTGCAGGACGAAACCACCACCTACTTTGTACCTACCAAAGAGGAGATACACAGAACTTTTGAAGGTGATCTCATTTTAAAAATGTAACCTGCCATTTTGTCTGGCAAAGTCTCTTTGTATTTTTGCTATTATTTTATTTCAAACCCAATTTTCATTTATTAGACAAAAATAGGACTCGTGAAAAGAAGCATAGACTATAGCTTTGCTTAAAACAAGCAAATCGGGCCTCCCTGGTGGCGCAAGGGGCTAAGCACCACACTGTGAAGCAATCCGCAGCCTCTGCAGTGAGAGTTCGATCCCTAGGCAGCCAGAGAGAAACCCGCATGGCGA